>NC_044039.1:130720279-132021634 GCF_901765095.1 Microcaecilia unicolor
ATACGTAATATTCAGCTGCTATGTTCAAAAGCCAGTATACAAAGCAGAGCAGATCAAACAGCATCAGCTTGGAACAATAATGTGAATAATAATAATAATGACAATTTACTCTGGAGACAAATTAAAGGAATGTAGAATCGGTTATTTTAAAAAAGGTTGTGGTTTAAAAAAAGATTGGGGCAAATTGTTAGAGGAAAACTCCATAAACTTCCATTAAGGCAGAGATGCTAAATTGCCCAGTTTCAGGCTAGAGATATTTTGCCAGTCCTGGGTTTGAAACTTACATCCCAAAGCAACGTGGGATTGTAGTGTCTGATGCTGCCCATTGAAATCAGTGCTCAAGTCCCATATGCAACAGGAAAGACAAGGTTGTCCCAAACTCTCCAGCCTAGAACTGGGTAACTTGGCATCTCTGGTTAAGTTAGACCTTAGGAAATCCACTACTTATCCCTGTAAACAGTGGCATGGACTCGTGCTACTTTGTGGGATCCTGCCTGGGATTGGCCACGTTTGAAATAGGATATTGGATTTGATGAACCTTGTTGTGACCTTTGGTTTGTCTCAGTATGGCTATTGTTACATAAAATTGTTCTAACCCATCATAGTGTACTGTTACTACAGTGCCATACATGGTCTCCTCTGGGGAGGACAGTAAGGCATTCAACCTTTCAGGCTCAGGCATACCATTCATTTTTATGTCAGTGTTTTTATGGGGTTAAGCACTCATTACCTGTTTCTGTTTGATTTAGGAAGTAGCAGACTCAAGCCCTGCACTATGACCATGCAGAAAGCAGCGAGCATCAGTGAGGACCATTGATTCAAACTTCTACTGGACATGATTCTAGCTTGCCAGTAAATACTAAATGTCATGCGACCAACTCCTCAACATTTTTCCTCCACTGTGCCATGAAATATTGATACCTTGCTCTCATTTATCTATTAGCACAGAAGAAAGCAGATGACTGGAAATACTAATACACAGTGTTTCATCAGCAAACTGTGTGAAATGTTCCTTGTTACCCTTTAAAGGTTTAAAATAGTAGTATGTAATTGTATGAGAAAGTGTGTGGCACCCAGAAGTAAAGGATGCAAAATAAATCCTTAACCCTGTCGAGTCTTCATGGCCACCCTGACATATCCTTAAAAAAGAAAAAAAACGGGGAGGAAGTGACGTCACCTTCCATGTCGGCAGCCTAGCTCTAGAGCTCCCGCTCGTAGCACCCATAAACGGCAAATAAAATCAGCAAGCGGCTCTATCGGCGACCTAAAGTGGGTAGAATCAACTTCCCACAGCAGATAAATATGAGTAAGGCGAGTCAATCGCGGAATAAAGAGACTGAGCGACAGGCGAACGGCGGGCCTGTAAAACGCCGAAGTGCCACGAGTCTCGGGCACGAGCCTCGCCGTCGGACTCAGACTCCGCGCTCTCCTTAGCAGAGTCCAGACAGCCCCCGGCAAAAAAAGGCATTTCGAACGAACTTCGCCAGCTTTTAACAAGCATACAGGATGACATCAAAGCGTCCAAGGAAGAAATCCTGGAACGCATGGAGGTGATGAGCGTGGACCTTCGGGAACTGGGGGGCAGAGTTGAAGAAGCCGAGCAGAAGCTTGAGGATCACTCTGAATCTCTGCAGCAGCACGAAACCAACTCAGGGCCTTGGAAGTAAAGAATGCTGAATTAGCATATAAGTTGGACGATATCGAAAACAGAGGTAGGAGAAATAACCTCCGTTTTCGCGGAGTCCCGGAGGGGGAGACATAGAAGATGTCCCACAGATAGTAAAATCACTGTGCGCCACCCTGCTGGGACCCGATGCAGAGGCGATAATGATTGAATTGGACAGAGCGCACAGAGCCCTAGGCCAAAGACAAGAACGCAGAGCGCGGGATATTATCGCCCGATTCCATAAGTATGAGGTCAAAGAGCAGATCATCAATCGTGCACGGAAGGTGCAGGAATTAGAATACAATGGAGCCAAGATCTCGGTGTACCAGGACTTGTCTCAGTATACTTTACAACAGAGACGCCAGATGAAACCTGCATTGGAAGTGCTAACTAAACATCATTCGTCATACAGATGGGGATTCCCGTTTTCACTGAATTTTGAACTGAAGGGAACTAAACACAGAGTCCAACTGCTTTCGGAGGCTTGGGAAATCCTGCATGCGGCGGGGCTAGTTGCAACGAGAGCGCCCCCGGGGAGCTGGCGCCAGCGACGAAAGAAAAATTACAAAAATGGCAGCGGATTCCTGAGAACCCAAACGGAGCAACTCAAAAAGAAAAGGAGAGGCATCCGAGACCTGAATGAACTGGGAGGATCAGAGAGATCGGCTGGCGCCAGACGTGTCACCCTGAGGTGATCTATGGGATATGCTGGACAACTGTGGTATAACTATAGCGTGCCAAAATGGACTCTAAAGTCAGTATTTGAGTTAAGGTTAATGTATATCATGCTAATTGTGTAGCTCAAAAGAGAGGGAAGGGGGAGGGTGTAGGGAAGCGGGGGATAAGGCCATAAGGCAGGTAGAATAAGGGGAAGATATGTGTGGAGAAATAGATGGAAGAGCTGAATAGGAGATTTAATAAATGCTCACTGTTAACATGGGGCAGTAAGGAGGAGGGAAGGCTGCAGATAAGGAGGGGTGCGGGACGGGCGGGGGGATAGGGGCTGGGTTGCTGGGGAATTGGTGGGTCACTTTCTCATATCCCATTCAGGGGACATAGATCCTCTGGCTGGTGTTCAAGTTGGGGGTCAGGGTGGGCTAGGGGGGACGGGGGGAGGTTGGGGGGAGGAGGGAGGGGGGTGGGGGAAGTTTGCTGTGTACAGGAGGAAGCTCCTACCACTGAAGAGGCCAGATCTGCTGAACCTCCTTTAGGCGCAACCTGGATGCATACCTAAATATGAGTGTTGATTTAAAAATTATATCTTATAATGTCAAAGGCTTGAACATGCCTCAGAAAAGGCAGAAGTTTTTTAAGGAGTTATCACAGCTCCAACCACAGATAGTATTAGTGCAGGAGACACATCTCCGCAGGGTACATGAAAAACTCCTCTCTCACTCTAGCTATCCGACAGCATTCTTTGCCTCGTCCTCTGACGGCTCCAAAAAACGTGGAGTGGCAGTGTTGATCCACTCGTCGCTTGCAGTCCAAGTAAAGCGATTAAGCGAGACCCGGGTGGGCGTTTTTTGTTTTTACACATAGTTTTGGATCAGGTGGACTTGACTCTGGCCTCTGTATATGCGCCAAATGATCATCAGGGCCCTTCTTCACTAAGATCAAAAATGCTCTCGCCACATTCATCAAGGTTCACTAATTCTGGGAGGTGACTTTAACGCTGTCATGAACCCAACCCTAGATAGATCAGGAAATGGTCAACAGAGGGAAAACAAGGAGTCATTAGCATTGGGCTCATTAGCGTACTCCCTGGGTGTGTTGGACGTGTGGCGGTTGAACCACGTAACGGAAAGGGATTATACATATTATTCGCCGGTTCATGCCTCCTACTCTCGAATTGACTGTATCTTCCTAGACCTCGCTTTGGTTGAGAGGCCCAAAGGCGGGTATAGGCAGTATGACTATATCGGACCACGCACCGGTATGGGTGGTGGTGCCGGGCATTCAGGCTGAGGTTAAGGATAAGAGGTGGACATTAAATGCAAATGTATTGCTAGACGCGGAGGTGGTAGAGGGCTGTAGGCATGTGTTGAAGGAATATTTGGAACTTAACATTGAATCGGGACCACCATTAAACATAGTCTGGGATGCTATGAAGGCGGTCTCGAGGGGTTTTTTCTGCAAACAGCTAGTAAACGAGCGAAGGTCGACGGCTGCAGTTGGCGAGTTGTCTGGAGAAAATTAAGCATTTGGAGCAGCGGCATAAGGCTAGAGGCTCCCCAATAGTTTTGGAGGAATTACGTGGAGCGAGAATGCAACTGGATGCTTTATTCCGAACATCTTAGCTTTCTACAATCGCGGAGGCAAGTTAGCTCGTATGAGTTCACCAACAAGGCAGGCCGTCTCCTTGCTATGCAGCTACGGAGGCGTAAAATGGATCGTGCTATCACACATGTGCGTGATGGGAAGGGTGATATGCTATCCACCTCAGAAAGCATACGTAGGCGTTTTGGGGAGTTCTACCAAGCTTTGTACGCGCAAGATATTAACCCTTCTGAAGAGGCTATTAATGAGTACTTGGAGGGCAGTGAGCTACCCTCACTGACAAGTCAGCAATGCGCCATGCTGGAAGAACCAGTGACCCCAATTGAGATTCAAAAAGCTATTCAAGGCCTGCCTTCCTGTAAATCTCCGGGCTGGATGGTCTTCCTAATGAATTTTACAAGAAATTTGCTCTGGAATTGGCGCCTCTTCTGGCGGACCTGTTTAATCAGATTGGCAGGGGCGAACCATTGCCACCGTCTATGATGGAGGCATGGATAGCTGTATGCCAAAGCCAGATAAGGATCCCACAGAGTGTGGCTCCTATCGCCCAATTTCAGTATTAAATGCCGATGTAAAAATTTTAGCCAAAGTGTTGGCTAATCGATTAGCGCCCTTACTACCGGCAATAATACATCCAGACCAGGTGGGGTTTGTCGCGTACAGGAAGGCAATGGACAACATACGGCGTGTGATAGATATAATGTACCTGGCCAAGCGAAACCAGAGGCCTCTGAGCCTTCTCAGCTTAGATGCTGAGAAGGCCTTTGACAGAGTACATTGGCCGTTTATGTATAAGGTAATGGAAACATTTGGGATCGGGCCGCGGTTTAGAGGCTGGATCCAAGCTTTTTATGAATCCCCTAAAGCATGTGTGAGGGTAAACGGGGCAATTCTGATATGATCACGCTCCACAGAGGCACGCGACAAGGCTGCCCCTTATCTCCAATGCTGTTCGCCATGGTCATGGAGCCTTTTGCTTCAAGAGTCAGAATAAATCGGGGTATTCCTGGGGTCAACGTGGCAGGGAGAGAACATAAAATGGCTTTGTTCGCAGACGACGTGCTGCTTTTTGTCACACGGCCTCAGGTGCTTCCCGAATCTTATGAGAGCCATTAGTGAATATTCGGAGGTCTCTGGCTTTAAGGTAAATATGACGAAATCAGAGGCACTGAATGTAACACTACCTGAAGGGTTGGTGGAATCCCTACAATCGTCCTACGCTTTTCGATGGGCCCCGAAAGGAATCCGTTACTTGGGAGTGAATTTAACAGCTAATCTATCTGACCTTTTCACAGCAAACTACAAAGGGTTGGCTAGAGTTCTTTCGGCCGACTTGGACAGATGGGGGGACTTGGAGTTATCATGGTTTGGCAGAATAGCTACTGTTAAGATGAATGTGTTGCCACGCTTACTATACCTATTCCAAGTCCTCCCGATAGTGCTACCTAGAAAGTTCCTTGCAACCCTGCAAGATCGTATTGTACGTTTTATTTGGGCAGGGAAGAGGCCACGTCTATCACGTCTCTTTTATATCAGGATAAAAGATGGGGAGGGTTGGGGGTACCTAACTGGCCTGGTACTACCGAGCAGCCCAAGCACGCGCAGCCATTGAATGGTTCCAGGGGTATCCCGATAGACAATGGGTACACATAGAGCAGCAGTCTGCAGGCCCGAGACCACTTGGGACACTAATGTGGCTTCCTAGCCCGTTTAGATCAATTGGGGAGGGGGCATGTCCAGCCATTCAGGTAACGCTCTCATACTGGGATAGTCTCTTTCCCCGGAAAAAATGTATGCTATCACGTCTGTCCCCGATAGCATTTAACCCAATGTTCTACCCTGGGACTGAAACAGGAGTGTTCACCAGATGGTATGGAGAGGGTTTGAGAACCTGGGGACAGTTGTTTGAGGGCAATTCATGTTGTCTTTCGATGAAGCTGTGGCCCGATTCCCGGTAGTGGGAAGGGACGAATAGCATATCGACAAGTAACCCACTTCCTCACCACACGGGCAATCAGGGAGGTGGTGGCCAGGGAAAAGTTGCCTATGGAAGCAATATGTGAAGGGCTGCAGCGACGAGTGGTTTAATATCTCGCTATACAGTTGTATTAGACTGCAGGCGCCACGATACACACTTCACAGAGGAGGCTGGTGGAGGGAGCTGGGCATGGAGATCTCGGAGGCTGAGTGGGAGAGGATAGAACGAGCAGCGGTGAGAGTGTCCACTCATGTACCCTTCAAGGAAAATGCTATCAAGGTGCTGTTCCGGTGGTATTTGACGCCGGAGCGTCTCCGGCGCATATACCCCACCTTGTCTGGTGAGTGCTGGAGGGGTTGTGGGGTTAAGGGCACTATGGGGCATATGTGGTGGGCGTGTGCAAAGATACGGGCATTCTGGAAATCCATTCAGAATCGATTACAGAAATGGATGGGATGCCCTATTCCTTGGAACCCTGCCTTTTTTTGTTCTCGGTTAAGGAGGCAAGCCTTTCACATGACCAGCAGATATTGACGAGGTATGCAACAAGTGCAGCTAGGATTGTAATCACTTCCTGTTGGAAAATGTCTAAGACTCCTCCAATAGCGAGATGGCTTTCTAAATTAAGGTATGTTTGTGAGATGGAGAGGCTTCTAGCGGAGCGGCGTAACCAAACCTGCAGGTGGCATGCGATCTGGGAGCCTTTCCTAAAAATGTTTAGTATAACTGAGGACAGAGACTGGTAACAAGGTGGTTGGGTGGTCTGAATAGGCTGGGGGAAGGTGGGAGGAGGGAGTTGGGGGATCTTGGGGGGAAAATCTGAAAGTTTATAAAATAATGAAGTTCTATTGTGCTGTTCTTTGCAGTTTGGAATCTTATTTCTTGACGTTTCTTGTAGTGCTTTGAATTATGTACTTGTGTATAATGCTTTCCTGTTGCATTCTGTACTGATTCTTTAATTTGACAATAAAGACTTCATGCAAATTAAAAAAAAAGAAAAAAAAACCCCATCATAAGTTAGTAGGGAAGGACACACACAACCATGCATACCTCTGATTGAAGAACCATTCTTTCCTTTAGAAAGTGATTAATAATAATAATAATAAAGGACCAACATAATGTAGATAAAACAGTTGTACAGCTTTGTAAACAAACAGCGATATGGTATACATAGCTTCTGACCACTGGGACCTCTCAAAGCAAAGCAGTGTATCAAGTTTTGAATAAACATAATCCGAACATCACCATTCTTAATACATTTGGTATCGAGCAGATGGAGGGAATTTAATTCTTAAAGGCTGGTTACAAATGTATTATATAGGGCCTGGATTCTCAACCAGGTCCAAGGATATATCCAGCCAGCCTGGTTTTCAAGATATCCACAACAAATATACATGAGATAAATTTGCATACAGTGGAGGCAATGCATATACAGGTACATGTATCTCATGTATATTCATTAGAGGCCGACTGAAACTGTCTAAACACTTTATGAAACCAAAACCGGAAACGAAAAGATTGGTTGTGTGAATGTGAACTAATGCGGCCCACTGGGGATTGTCAGAGCTTGCAATCGGCAGCCCTCTGCTAAACCCACAGGAGATTACCACCCTCTAGACTCAGGAACTGCAAAGCACAGGCTGACAAATAGGAAAGCCATTTTAACAAGGACTTCTCAACAAATCTGGTACCTTTAGGTTACCAAGTTAATGCAGATGTAGTTAAACATCTTCTGAGACAGGCACTATGTGAGAACATTAAAAAAAAAAAACACATCATGATTACCAGCTTTTTATGCTTACCCCAAAATGTGCACAAATAAGAGAAAGTAGCATTAAGATATTTCCTAATTTGTATTTAGTTCAGGAGGTTTCCAAACCTGGTCCTGGAGACACACCAGCCAGTCATGTTTCAGGATAGCCACAATGAACATGAGATATTTGCATGTAGTAGAGGCAGTGTGTGCTAATATCTCTCATGAATATTCATTGTGGCTATCCTGAAAACCTGACTGGCTGCGGTATCTCTAAGACCAGGTTTGGGAACCACTGATTTAGTTGCAAAACTGATTAAGAGCATACATGATGTAGATTCTTACTAAAATAGGGTATAGGAGAACAGATACTGGTCTCCACTGAGGACATTCAAGCAGCCTGAACAATTCAGAATAAAAAGCACATTGATGTTAATTGAATGTGAGGACTATGTGCTAGTAGTATAACTTACATACGGTTTAAATTTGCACATTTTTGACAGGTGGCCATGCCACATCCTATTTGCATCAGCCAATCAGAATTGAGGATCCACTCAAGCCATGCCATTCTTTGCTCCTTTTGATGACACCACCAGATGCAATGCCATAGCCCATGCTCCACTCCTTTTGCATGGACCCTGCCCTTAACCCCACCTTATTTGCATAACCCTACCTCAAACCTGCCCCTTTATGCATAGTCCACCTGATTCTCACTCCTTTGATGGCATCACATGAAGTGATGTCATAACTCCTCCCAGGCCATGTCCCTTTTTCAACATGGCAGTGAGTATGGATACCCCATGGGCACTTCCTGTTTTACACTATTCACCACCATCTGGGATGGGAAGTGACATCAGTCGCTACATCACTCATCAGACACTGCCCCCTGCTGCCTGGGAGGAGCATGTGCAGTTTATTTTTCCAAACCATTAAATCATTTTTAAAATGTAGATTTTCAAACACAGGCCGCCGATTTATTTTTTTACATTTTTTTCTGCGCGTGATTGGCTGTCCGCTTTTCTGTCAGGAACAAGAGGCATTCTTTCCTTGTGAGAGACGCAGAACTGTACTTGTTCCATCAAAATGTTTGTGTGACCATCTTAAAAGTCTTTTACAAGCAGTGCTTTGAGAACTTCACAGCATGGTTTCAAGAGCAAAAGGACAGGCCCTGTCTTTAAAAGCTTTTTGTTTAACCAAACCATCTATGTTTCTCAGTGATTGTATCTCCTGAGAAGCATATCCCACTCCCTCCCTCTAAAACAAATCTACTGGTTTTACAATAGTTTCTCCTCTACCCCTGCAGCTTGTCAGCCAGCAAGCTCTCATACACAGAGAACAGTAGATCAATTGCTTGAACTCACCTCTCCCTCCTCTCAAGTCATGCTGGTTTTAAACTATGTCAGTCTGTGTGAGGTCAAACAGCTGACACATGGCCCCTTCCCTATCCCTTATCCCCCACCCCCTTTTCTGTAGCCAAGCCGAAAGAAAAAAAAAACTGTTTTTTAGATATCAGAGCCTCACACAGTGATGTACACATAGCCAGCCTGCTTTTGTTTTAACAACCTCTCACATTTCCCCTCCCCTCCCTATTCCACCTTTCAGTGGGCAATTCAGAAAAAGCAAAGCTGAGTGTTTGCAGTTGTTAGATCAAGAGAAAACCCAGAGCCAAACATTTTATGCTGCTTTTAGGTTTTGCAGAAGTCTCCCTTAGTAGAACTCTTAAAAAAAAAAAAAGAGCAGCTTTTATTTAAACAAATGCTGACCCTTCTGCTCACACAGCAATGTGCTGTATTATAAAGGAAAGTAGGTCATTCATTCATTCATTCATTCATTCAAGTATTTATATATCGCTTAGACTAAGGGTCTACAGTTTTCATTTTACAGGTATCTGTCCCTAGTGGGCTCACAGTCTAAGTAGTGTATTGTACTATTGTTGTACCTGGGGCAAGAGGGTTAAATGACTTGCCCAGGGTCACATGGAGTCCTCATTCCAGACATGTCTGGACTAGAAATACATTTCACACTTTATATGTTGATGATTAAAGAAAAATACATTTAAGAGCTGTGCTAGTATTGAAGCATGCATCGCCCTATGAAGTCATGTAGAAAAAAATCCTAGGTCAAAGTAAGTTCTGCTTAGAGGCAGTAGTGATTTTTCTTTTTCACTATGGATACTGAAGAGTTTGACACATGCCTGCTCCATCCCTTCTCATGCACCATAGCAGGATCCTCCAACAGTTGTAAAATTTTCTTTGTTAAAATTTTTTTAAAGCACGCTAATCTTATATTCAGCACGAAACCCAGTCAAATCATTTGATGTTACACCTGCTGCCAGCCTATGCACAAAGAATTGTCAAACTGATACCTGTTTATACATTTTATGGATTCGCTCATAGGCGCCCGGTATAAGAGGCTTGGAGAGGCTAAGCCTCCCCCCTGCTGCAGCAGAATGGATCAGCTGTGGAGTCCAGCTGCTCTGAGGGGATTAAATTGTTGATTTACCTCCATCCTCACAGCAGGAGCTGCAGTGAAAGCCCTCTAGCAGTTGTAGAAATTGGTTTATGGTTGTTTACCTTACTGCTGGGAAAGCAGGGGGGGGGGGTGGCTGGAGGTGTCCTGGGTTGCCAGGGAGATATTTAAGGAGGATGACTTCCTGACCTGCACTGAGGACAGATAGCAGCAGAACGGATACTGGGCCAGCATGATCAGAAAAAGTCACTAGATAACAAAGGTAGAAAAGATCATTTTATTTTCATTATAGTGTTTGGAATATGTCCACTTTGAGAATCAGGTGCTCAACATTAAAAGTTTATATTTATTTACTTATGTATGGCATTTTAGCCACATTAAACATGAATTAGGGTGTTTTGTGGCTCTACATGAGAATTGTGATGATATGATTCCCTTGTTTCATTTTGTTGATGTTCTGCATTTTCCATATGGGTGGTATATTGGTGTATTAGGTCTGCCCAGTAAAATATTTATGGTACAGTAAGGTTCTGAGTGTGTTGTTGGACAAAGTTGTGCATAGTGTTTTGCAGTTGAGCGATTGTGGTTAGAATATGCTTTGAGCAACCACTTTATTCTTTGACATATGATACATATCTAATATCTAAATTTAATAAAAGGTATTGTGACTTATTTTTATTTATTTTTTTCTGCGTGTTATCAGACAATTATGGATTTAAGCTCCACCCTGGCCCCACCCCTAACCCCACCCCTTTAGCCTCCCCAAACAGTTGGGCCACCGACTCCGCCTATGGATTCGCTGCCAGTACCATCTTGTTTTTGCCAGCCCCTAAGTAAATCTGGTCATCATCGATGATCTTATGGAGTCTGCTTGTAAAAATGATGATATGAAAAAAAGCCTTTTCCAAATATACACACCACAGAAATGTAAGCACTATCACCTTATATTTAAGCCTTTTCCAAATATATGGTTCTGTTTACAAAGCCGAGATAAGGAGCAGGCAGATGTTCTCGCCATACAAATATACCCAGGCAAGCTGCGTTTCCTTTTCAAGGCCTTCAAAGACACTACCAGAAATTGCATGGCTATCTCATCATGGATCTGAATGTGTGAGGCTAACTGAGAATGGACATCTTTGTTCCAGCAGCAGGGACTTTCTTAATATTTCATCCTGGACACCAGTGGCCACCCTGCTTCTGTTCCTTATCTCCAATGCCTGAAACACCGACAGAATCTCAAGCAGCATTCTCCTAGGCTGCTGAACTCAGCAATTGTTGCTCTGGTCTGCCCCTGCACCTGGAGTTAGTAAGCCTTCTTCGGGTCTTGCAGATCCAGGAATGGACTCGAGCAAAGTCACCAGCATCACTGGGGGACTGCATCCTTCACGGCTGAGAGAAATGTCTGCTTCAAGCAGGGTGAGCAGTTCACCTCCCACCATTGCCTCCTGCAGCGAAAACACTAGCCCTGGAACCATGCCTGGAACTGCAAATCGATCCATTGGACCCACCAAAGGAATAAGAGCTGCAGGGTAAGCTCTGTTTTTTCCTTCTTTTAGGCATCACAACAAGGATACACAAAAGAAAAACAACACAATAAGTTAAGGTGTTTGAAACCAGCATTGCAACTGCTAGGGTGTCAACTCATGGCTCCTGCTGAGTCTTTATAAAAGACCACTTGTAAACTGCGTTTTGAGGGGTCCTTTGTTGTGATTGAGAAGCAGTTCTAGGAGGGCTCTGCAAGGGTAGCAGTTGTTGCTCTGACTAATGAGTGTCTCCAATCGTGATGTCCAGCTTGCTGAAGAGGGAGGCTATCAGATAATTTACTAGCACCACTTTGGCCAACCCTGTGATGTCTGATCAGTCTTCTTTCAGAATCAGTTTAAGTCTGCTGTGAAATTAATGTCATGTTCAGATGCTGGAAGTTCTCACTAAGGACAAGCATGTCTTGTGAAAGAATAGGAAACCAAGAATGATAGATCACCCTTAATCTACATATCCCCGGACCCCTGAGCACACAGATATGTTCTGAAAAATAGTGTGTGCTAGCTGCAAAGAGTTCCTTATTCTAAAATAGCTAGATTCTTTACTGGAATTGCTTACTGTTGTTGAACTTTACCCTGAATCCCCACTGACCTGTTGATGGTAGCAGAATATAACCTGAACCAATGGTTATTCATAGCTTGGTGTCATATGATTTATGATGTAAACCTATTGACCTGTTAACCTATGACAATACTTTTCTAATAAAAATGGTGAAGGTACCTGAGTGGGGTAATCCAGTCTGGTGTAAATCCACTATGAGTAATTAGACCCCGACTCTCTCTGCAAAGGTTTGTGCTATATAAATAACTATAACCTTTGGTCATGACTTTATTTCCCTTGACCTCTCCAGGGATGGGAGAAAAGGACTGGGTGGGTAATCTGCCCAGGTGGGGATCTCAAGCAACAGGTGACAATGAAAGAGGTCCAAATTCTGATTTAACACATTCTTCTGAACCATGTGCTAAAAATTACAATCAAGAACATTTATTTTCTAATATACAAACTTCATTTCATTGTAATATCATTTCCCTACTAACACTGTAAGCTGACCAGTACTTGTACTTGAAAAAAAATCACTGCAGGTTCTTCTCTCATAGAACTAGCTTCCGCACACCACAAGTTTGAATAAGTGCTGCATCTTCATCATACCCAACAGAACCTGGAAATTTATCACCGAAATAGTATCTAAGCCAGAATATATATCATAATTTAAATAATGAAAGACCTTCTTTTACCTCCAAATAAAACTAAAAGCCACAGTGCTTTTACAATAGCTGACACTGCACCATATTTAGAGTGACAGCTGATGTTATATCTCCATAGAGAAGCTAATTCCTAAGGATCTTATCATCCCAAATTTACAGACTTAAATTTCTGCTAAACTTTTATCATCAAAAGCATTTTTGGAGCACTTTATTTACCATATAAACTACTATGCAAGATCATAACCGCATTACTTGCAATCAAATTACACAAAAAAAGAAAGAATGCAAAGAGTAGTCCCACTCCCAGACTACCTTAGAATCCCTGGTGGTTTAGTGGTATATTCAGGATAGGAGTGATCCTCAGTCACTCTTGCCCATGTCAGCTCTGCTCTCAAAATGGCTGCCATGACCTCTTGAGGCAGTCTTGTAAGATTGCTGCTAGAGGTCATGGTGGTCTAGGGATGTAGTCAGGGTAAGAGTGACACCCAGTCACTCCTACCCTGACTACATCCCTAGACCACCAAGCTTTGTAAGATAGGCCTGAGCGAGGCACCTAAAAGTGGGCAGGAGGGAGAGGCAACTTCTGGTCAGAAGGGAAGAAGGAGGGGGAGGGGGAGGCAAACAGGACAAAGCACGCATTTTCAGCTTCCACTGAAAACAACCATAGCAGCCTTTTGGCTGAAACCAGGCAGAAAAAGGGTTTTAGGCCAGTTTTGGCACCATTACCGAAATTCGATCAGCCTCTACATATTCATTGTGGGTATCCAGAAAACCAGACTGGTTTGGTGTGCTCCAAGTTGTAATACATGGGATTGAAGGTCAGCTGGGGATGGAATGAGTGGAATGTTTTGGCTGTAATTATGTGTTGATATTCTCTGTTATGGGAAACAGGCTAGTTGTTTAAGGGATGCCAGCACCTCTGGGAAAGGCACCTTCAACCTGTGCAGGTCTGGGGGAGTTATTCTCTGTTATGGTGGTTGTTTAAGGGATGCCAGCACCTTTGGGAAAGGCACCTTCAACCTGTGCAAGTCTGGGGGAGTTATTCTCTGTTATGGTGGTTGTTTAAGGGATGCCAGCTTGTGCAAGTCTGGGAAAGGCACCTTTGTTTCACACTATAAAAGAGGGGGGAGCACGGGACCTTCTTTAGAAGCTTGCCTGAACGTAGGGACGCCTTGTTCAGTGAAGGGTATTTCCCTGCAATCTCTGAGGAAGAGCTAGTGCTTCCCTGGTGGTCTTCCCAGATGCTGACTGAATTGCGGGTGCTGTAAGTATCTTGGTGTATGTGTTCACATATGTATCACCAATAAAAGCGATATACCGCATTTTGTGTTGTCATAAGCACAGCGCCCCCTAGTGTTACACAAGGACTGGGTTGAGAACCTTTTCTTTAGTCCAATGAAATATTATCTGCAGCATGTTGACCTTTGTTTTATCATAGGCTGCTCATAAGAAGGCAAGGAGACTATTTTTAAGCTGTCCGCTTAGATGCAAAGATTTTGGGTACTCAGTCCCTGGATCTTATAACCAAACTTTCAACAGTTTCGGTAGCTGTTTTATGGAAAGTGGGGTGGGGTTAGATTTTAGTATGGGAACTTATTTGTGTAATCCTGCCCCATGGGTTGGCATTTTGGTCCACTCCACCAGCAAAAGAAGGTACTGGGGATTGGGGGGGAGGGGAGGCAGCTATTCTGAAGTCCTGACACCAAAGCACAATCTCCTTCATGCCGTTGTCTGGCTTGCTGTGCCTGTATTTGTAAAATCACCTTTATTTGTAAGCTAGCCTAAACACAAAAAGACATAGCAAAATGGACTACAAACACAAGATCAAAAAATCAGTTAGGTTTCAGAGGTCCTGAGGCTTTGCTGAATGGTACCCAGGAACTAGCATCCCAATACCTTCAACTTACTTGTTTGTTCTGGGGTGGAAGAAGGCCATGGGAGACCTCCACAGTCTAGTATTCAAGGAATAGCCTCATTAGTTGTAAAGGGGAAAGATGATGAGATTGATGTACTGCCTTGGTTTTTAACATGTTATGTACAGGTAATTATTTTGTACTTGGGGCAATGGAGGGTTAAATGACTTGCCCAGAGTCACAAGGAGCTGCAGTGGGAATCAAGTCAGGTTCCCTTGGTTCTCAGGCCACTGCACTATTAGGTCATACTTTACTCCAACTGTAAAAACTGTTTCAATTCTTACAGAGCTTAGAGGGGGCACAGGGGAAAGGGTTGAATGTTGACCTACTCCTCATCAGCGAAACCTGGATCCACGACCAAAAAGACCCCATAATCCTAGACCTGTGCCCTCCAAGATACAAAATCACACACTGGACCAGAAAGGAAAAAAGAGGCGGAGGCAAAGCACTAATCCACCAATCTCACTTTATCACCGAAACCATTGCTGAGTCCACGACACCCCAACTTGAAATCGCTTCAATCAGAATCCACAACAAAACCCTACACGAATACTTAAATTGTGTCTTGTTTTACAGACCTCCAGGTAATTGGAACGAAGGCCAGACTAACTTCATGGACTTCATTTTAAACACATGTGTAACCAACTCCAATGTACTAGTACTAGGAGACATCAACCTTCACTTAGAAGACCCAAACTCAATTAACGCACGAGAATGTAAGGAATTCCTCCACCTACGGGATCTCAAATGGCCACAAATGCAATCAACCCACATCAAAGGGCACACACTTGATCTCATCTCACACAAACTTTCAACAGACCAGAACTTAACAATAACAGATATTAAATGGACAGAAACACCCTGGACTGATCATTACAAACTAAATCTATCCCTACACTGGCGAAAGAAGGGAATACACCAAATCCAAGAACACACATCATACACAACAAGAGTTCATGTAGACACGAAAACATTCTGGCAACTGATATACAACAATGAATGGACAGCACAAACAGAATCCATAGACTACCTCTTGGAATGGGATAAAAGATGTAAATGCATACTAGATGAAATAGCACCTTTACGAACAAGAACTTCAAACAAGCATTGCTCGATACCATGGTTCAACAATGAACTGAAAATGCTAAACACACAATCCAGGAAACTCAAATGAGCATGGAAAAAAACAAAAGATGAACATACACTCAACACATGGAAACAATCACAAAGAAAATACAAATATGCAATAAGACAGACCAAAAAATCATACTATAAAACTAAAATAGGCACAGATTACAAAGACACAAAGGTATTATATTGTGAACAAACTCCTAGATACCAACCTGGTCACTGCATTGAACACAGACATCCCATCTGCAGACAAACTTGCTAAGTACTTCAACGAAAAAATTGTAAACCTACGCAACACGCTAACCCAAGGCAACACTGACATCGAAAACTTCCTAAATGAGCTGGACCCAACCATTGGAGAACACCCAGCTGACCGCACTTGGCTAAACTTCGCCCTCCTTACCATCAATACTGTAGCACAGGCGCTCAGGAGGTTTGCCAACACTCATTGTAAACTAAATACCTGTCCCAACTACCTTCTGAAATCCGCCCCTGACCGCTTCATAGCAGATCTCACATCCTACCTAAACTACATGCTTCAGCAAGGTCTCTTCCCGAAGGAAAAGGGCAACATTCTACTCACCCTGATACCAAAAGACACCATGGAAAAAGCAAATGAAATCACCAACCACCGACCAGTAGCATCAATCCCTTTGTCAGTCAAATTTATGGAAAGCATGGTAGCCAAACAACTAACAGACTATATAAACAAATTCTCAATATTACATGAATCACAGTCAGGTTTGCGCCCATTACACAGCACAGAAACAGTACTACTCATTCTCCTAGCCAAATTCAAGCAGGAAATAGCAATAGGTAACAACATCCTCCTCCTCCAATTCGACATGTCTAGTGCATTCGACATGGTAAATCATAATATATTAATAAGATTACTCGACAAATTCGGGATTGCTGGCAACATACTTAGCTGGATCAACGGTTTCCTAACCACAAGAACGTATCAAGTAAAATCAAAATCAAACATATCATCACCGTGGAAAGCAGACTGCGGAGTACCACAAGGATCACCGCTATCGCCGATCCTATTCAACCTAATGATGACCCCACTAGCCAAGACCTTATCCAACCAAGGCCTTAACCCTTTCATCTATGCAGACGATGTCACTGTATACATCCCCTACAGATCGACACTGACAGAAATCGCTAACGAAATCAAGATCGGCTTGAATACCATGGACTCTTGGGCAAATGCATTTCAACTAAAACGCAATAAAGAAAAAACACATTGTCTCATCCTTTCATCCCAACACACCACGGACAATCCCACAACTATCAACACCCCAGACCACACCACCCTCCCTATCTCAGACAGCCTGAAAATCCTCAGCATTACACTGGACTGCAACATAACGCTAGAGAACCAAGTAAAATCCACAACAACAAAAAATGTTCTACTCAATGTGGAAACTCAAACGCATGAAAAAATTCTTCCCGAGGGAAACATTTTGCAACCTGATACAATCAATGGTACTAAGCCATGTAGACTACTGCAATTGAATTTATGCGGGATGCAAAGAACAAACCTTAAAGAAAATTCAGACCACTCAAAACACGGCAGCAAGACTCATCTTCAGAAAAACACGATTTGAAAGTACAAAACCCCTCCGCGAAAAGCTACACTGACTCCCAATCAAAGAACGCATTGCCTTCAAAATCTGCACTATGGTTCACAAAATTATCTACTGTGAAGCACCAGGATACATGACAGACTTGATTGACCTACCAACTAGAAACACATCCGAATCAACACGAACGTACCTGAATCTCCACTACCCAAGCTGCAAAGGACTCAAATACAAATCAACTTACACATCCAGTTTTTCCTACATCAGCGCACAACTGTGGAACGCACTACCAAAAGACTTGAAAACTACATACGACCACTTTCACTTCAGAAAAACACTTAAAACCCACCTGTTTAAAAAGGCATACCCTACCAACCCAACATAAATGCCTGATCTCTGCGACATAACAACACTAAAGTTCGTAATGGTCATTACACAACTCTCCCGTTGTACGATTCCTTTATGTGGTCCTACCACATCATCACTTTGTATTTGTTTACTCCGGAGTCTGCAAACAGCTCTCCGGCTCTATGTAAGCCACAATGAGCCTACAAATAGGTGGTAACATGTGGGATACAAATGTACAAATAAATAAATTAATTAATAGGGACAAATGAAAGTCAGGTCTGAAATAGAAACAAAATTATATTTGAAAGCATTTGCAGGCAATTCTATATTTAATGTCTGCATTCTAAAATTGCCAATCACACATGCATGCAATCTACACCTATAAATACCAACATTTACATGTAGATGACCCCTATAAGTAAGGAACTAGAGAAATTATTCCTAGATCAATCAAGTGACTCGACATGGAGTACTTTGATTCACACTGTTCCCAATTATGGTAGATATGCCAGCTCCCTTATTAGAAGGCGGCACTGGTCAGTTACCTGAGACATGTTGGTATGTATAACAAGGTATTTGGTTTTACATCTTAACAGTCTGATAAAATGAACTCAATAGTGGAAGAAAAATAGATGACCATTTTTCTTCTTCAAATCTAATATGAAGCAGCACCTGAACAACTACTTTACGTTGCTATCGTGCTCAGCAGTTATCAATGAGTAGTCAACTTGATCACCATGCCTGCCTTCATATAATACCAAGTGGCACAGCTCACTAGTGAGGGGTCCAAACATTTATAGACTGCCCCTTCACTCTGTAAATAGGGTCTTGTAGTCTTTAGCTGTACTGGTAACTCTGGTTATAGAAGCTTCAGCAGCAGCTGTTTGAAGCAGGTGTCTTAAGACAGAATCTCATTACTAACAGTTGTTTTCTTTTGGGGCTTCAGAATCACAACCTTGTTTTTCTAGCAGAAATAATTACAGTAAATACCATAATCATGCATGCTAAACAAAGCTCAGAGAAGCTCCCCAACAGATGTGTGTTTTTTTTTTTAACCAGCCATTCTGTCAATATGGAGCACACAAATCTGCCCCATAGCTTTTGTTTCCTCCCCCCCCCCCCCCCCCCCAAGAATCTAAATTGCCTTTACTTTGTTAAAAACCAGAATGAATGTAGCTATTTGTATTTTGAAATAACTGCACATACAGTATAATATAGAACCTTGGCTTTCACTTCTCCTGGTGGAGGTAGGGAGGGGGATGATTAGCACGGAAATTCAAATAGCTTTTGATAGAGGATTAACCGTGCTGCCCAAACAAAACCTTTTTCTACAAAATATAGCATTTTCAGAGTTGTAGACGCTTCATTTAATTTCTAAAGTAACTCATCTTCAGCTATTGAAAAAGGTGTGAGCTAAATAAAAAAAAAAATAAGTATAAGTAAGGGACCTAGACAAAATTAGAGTCTTTCTAGGGTCAGATTCCTTCTTTTTTTAAATATATTTTTATTGACAGTGGAAGAAAAGGAACAGCACAAACTACTACTATTGCCATACATCAACAAACGATGTCAATCAAATACATAATCAACCAGCAAATGTAACAGCATCAAAACAATAACTGAATAATGTTAGAGAAACAATGATAATTGTAGTAATGCTGAATTGAAAGGGTGAAATTAATTTGAGGTTGTGCACCTTTACCCCCACTGATAATTTTCTATATACCAAAAAGACACTCTTCTCCACCCAATCTGGCTACCATACGTCAGTCAAACCTAATTCCTAGACTGAGCTTTCACTCACTACCAGCCAGCCAGCCAGCCATCCATACCATCAAACATTCATATTCACACACATTCCCACAGCCCCCCCTCCCCACCCATCCTCATATAAAAGGAAGGGAACACATTAGAAGAGTCCATCCCCTCTGCGCATCTTTAAGAACTGATCCCACAGGGCTATATAGCGCTTCCTATCAATATGGTGGAGAGAGCTATAAGTGTGTCTTAAATGGTGGTGAATGGAATTCGCTCGGAGGGAAAGGTGAGTAGTGGTGTGCCTCAAGGATCGGTGCTGGGACCGATTCTGTTCAATATATTTGTGAGTGACATTACCGAAGGGTTTAAAGGTAAAGTTTGCCTATTTGCGGATGATACTAAGATCTGTAACAGAGTGGACACCCGGGAGGGAGTGGAAAACATGAAAAAGGATCTGAGGAAGCTAGAAGAATGGTCTAAGGTTTAGCAATTAAAATTCAATGCGAAGAAATGCAAAGTGATGCACTTAGGGAATAGAAATCCTCGGGAGACGTATGTGTTAGGCAGGGAGAGTCTGATAGGAACGGACGGGGAAAGGGATCTTGGTGATATATCTGAGGATCTGAAGGTGATGAAACAGTGTGACAAGGCGGTGGCCGTAGCTAGAAGGTTGTTAGGCTGTAGAGAGAGAGGTGTGACCAGCAGAAGAAAGGGGGTGTTCATGCCCCTGTATAAGTCATTGGTGAGGCCCCACCTAGAGTATTGTGTTCAGTTTTGGAGGCTGTACCTTGCGAAGGATGTAAAAAGAATTGAAGCGGTGCATAGAAAAGCTACGAGAATGGTAAGGGATTTGATTTACAAGACGTATGAAGAGAGACTTGATGACCTGAACATGTATACTCTGGAAGAAAGGAGAAACAGGGGTGATATAATACAGACGTTCAAATATTTGAAAAGTATTAATCCGCAAACGAACCTTTTCCGGAGATGCAAAGGAGGTAGAACGAGAGGACATGAAATGAGATTGAAGGGGGGCAGACTCAAGAAAAATGTATTTTTTCACGGAGAGAGTAGTGGATGCTTGGAATGCCCTCCCGCGAGAGGTGGTGGAAATGAAAACGGTAACAGAATTCAAGCACACATGGGATAAACTGAAAAGGACAGGTACAAATCAAGGTAAGGTATACACAAAAAGTAGCACATATGAGTTTATCTTGTTGGGCAGACTGGATGGACCATGCAGGTCTTTTTCTGCTGTCATCTACTATGTTACTATGTAAATGTGGCTAATTCTGTCATCCAGGCCAACCACTGGGGAAATGGTGGAGGATCCTCAGATGTCCAATACATCAGAATTAATTTATTAACGACTAAGGCATTGTAGATAAACCTGCATTGTGGTATAATCAGACCTTGAAGCTGTAGGGTGGTCTGACTACCTTACAATAGAGTAGCATAGCCCCATTCAACATGACATCTGCAAAGCCTTGGGCCAAATATCAGCTTCCCTACTGCCGTTAAATGGCGGGTAATATTCATTTGGTAAATGACCGTGGAGTTTGTGCTCAAATACCTAAATACTGTATAGGTTTTCTAGCAGGTGGAATTTCCAAATTGTCATGCTAAGGCTCTGAACTCCCCCCCAGCTAGCGCCAGTAACTCTGATTTATCACAGTTTACTCAGAGCCCAGATATTCTCCCAAAGTCATGTGCTATCTGCAGGGCTGACGACAGGTGCAGTTGGGCCTGTGCTAGATAAAAGGAGAATATCATCCGCAAAAAGGCTAATCCTGCTTTCCAGGCTGCCTGTCACCAAACCCTGACCCAGTGCTGATGACCTAATCTTAATAGACAAGAGCTCAATAACCAGCAGAAACAAAAGCAGGGAAAGTGGACAGCCTTGTCTTGTGCCCCGTTTGAGTTCAAATGGAGCCATCAGGCACCCACTAACAAAGATGAACTTGAGGATTAGTATATAATTTTCTAACCCAACCCATAAAATTACCCAATATCCCATACCACTCCAATACCCAGAATAGGTATTCCCAGGATATGCTGTCAAAAGCTTTTTCCATGTCTAACCCCACGATAGCAGTGCCCCCTTCCCATGATGTTCATGCAGTACTCCCATGACTTTCATCAGATTCATGGATGCATATTGGCCCGGAACAAAACCCACCTGATCAGGGTGTAGAGGAGAGAATAGGGTGGGATAGTTCTGTGCAGAACCACAGACATTGTTGACTACTGGAACTCTATTGGGAATAATGGTGTGTAGAGCAGGGTATTATGGGGATTGTTACTTCATGGGATAGATTTGATGCCTAACAGCTCCCTCATTCATTAAACTGGCACTTAAATATTAGCACCAATAGTGTGTCAAACTTAGGGGCCTTTTTACAAAGGTGTGCCGAAAAGTGGCCTGCGCTGGTGTAGGCAGGTGTTTTGGATGCGCGCAGGTCAACTTTTCAGTGCGCCTGGAAAAAAAGGCATTTTTTTTGTGTGTGTGGCTGAAAATGGACGTGCAGCAAAATTAAAACCAGCGCGTGTCCATTTTTGGCCTGAGACCTTACTGCCACCTATTGACTTAGCAGTAAAGTCTCATGTGCTAACCAAGAAGTAAGCAGCCAGCGTGCACAAACTGCCGATTACCGCCGGGTAAGTGCCACGTGGAAGAAAATAGAAAATACTTTCTACTGCGTGCTTTGGGCGCACGTCAAAAATGGAATTACCGCCTGGGGCTCGCGGAAACTGGGAATTAGTTCCTATTTGTTGTGCATTGGACGTGCATAAGCACCTACACACCTTAGTAAAAGGAACCCTTAAAGAGTTATTTAGCAGTTACACATGTTAATTGGCACCGGTAATTTGCAGTTCCACTCCTAAGTGCTAGGCATATTCTATAAACAGTGCACTTAATTCGCATACTGCTGTATTCTATATATCGTGCCTAGCGTTCCGCACCGAATTCTAAGCGTATTCTATAACAATGTGCATAACTTATTGGCTTAACAAGGCAATCATCATTTTTAACAGCACTTAACGAATGAGCACTAAATCAGCAATAGAGTTTACGCGCACAACTCACTAAGCGTATTCTGTAACATACAGTGCCTAAATTCTAATGCACAAAGACAAAAAAGTGTGTGATTATGGGCAGGGAAGTGGGTACTCCAAAATTTGTGCGCACCGTTATAGAATATGGCCCTCTGCACCTAAATCTACACACCAGTATTTACGCCACATATTCCTTGGTGTAAATGGATGTGCCTAGTTCTAGGCACTGGGATATCAACTAAGCATATTGTATATACCGCGCCTAAATCTAGGTGCAGCTTATAGAATGTGCTTAGGTGGAAATTTATTCCATGCGGATTTTTCAGGCACCTTATATAGAATCTAGCCCATAGTGTACCAACTGCAAGGGGACGCTACCACATTGCCAAGCAAGTGCTCAACTTACAGAATTACTTTCAGTAGCACATGTTGATTGGTACACACAAGGCACACCAATTTACACCAGCTATTACATAAGTTGGCACAACTAATTTGAGAGACCAAGATCATACTCCACACACTGTGGCTTAGGAGCAAGGTTTATTACAGTCATGCACAAAACTAACAACTGGAGACATGGCGCCCCCCCCCCCCCCAGAAAAAACTAAAGGGGCCCAAGGCCTGAGCCCCAAATATTCTATATCCAGATATCAAATATCCAGGTATATATTTTCAATCCAACTATAATCATATACCTGCTATCATATTGCAATTTCTATCCTATAATATTTTAAAATAATTTTAAAGGTTGGCATCTAGAACAACATTGAAGCGTCCTATTTGCTAGCAATGGAGATCTGAGAGAATAGTCTGATCAAGTGATTGAAGGAAAGTTTGAAAAGGAATAGATGTTAAGATCTAAAGCTGAAAAAGTGCCCGAATATTTATAAGTGTGACTGTGTGAATACAGAGTTTGAATAATCAAGTTATTTGTTCTCAAAGAGATTGTGATATATGTTGAGCCCCTAATAAAGCCTGCAAGCAAAATGGCAGGCCTCCATTGGGCATAGCAAAAGAGAGGGAATAAAGTAGAAACTAAAGTCCAAACAAAAAAACAGCACCACAGGCCTTTAAAAATGGAACACAGTTCTTTAATGAATAAGCCTTGACAAAAAGACCCGACACGGGCCGTGTTTCGGTGACTAACACCTGTGTCAGGGGTCACAGTGATGACATGGAAAACTCGGGGAATAACTCGAATATATTCCTCTACAATATATTATTCCTTACCCCACGTCTCATATAGTAAAAGCTACACAGCAACAAGGCACTTTCACTGGTTTCTTAAAAATTGTTGTGTCAAACCCGTCCATATTTTTAATGATGTTTATATCCAAAAAAGCAATAGAATTCTGATGGAATTGCATTGTAAATCTGAGATTAGGATCTAGGGAATTGAGCCAGGTATAAAAGGTTTGCAGTCTTTCAAGATCCCCCTTCCAAAACATAAAAAATATCATCAATATAGTGTTTCCACAGTTTAATTTCATCTTGAAATGGATTTGTTTCAAAAAATTCTTTTTCAAATTGTGCTACATAGAGAATAGTGATGTCTGGGGCCATAGTCGCACCCATTGCAGTTCCCTTTATCTGTTTGTAGAATTTTCCTTGAAAGCATAAAAAAAGTTTCTTTTAATGCCAGTGTTGCTAATTCAATAATAAAGAATGTTGGAATCCGCATGTTGTCTGTGCGATTATCAAGAATATCCTTTAAAATATCAAGGGCCTTATCCTGAAGGATATTTGTATACAGACTTTCAATGTCAAAGGTCACTAATATAATATTTTCATCATAACCCTTCAAACTCATCCAGAAGTTGAATCACATGTGTAGAGTCTCTTATATATGCTTTAACATATGGAATAAAAGGTCTCAAAAAAACATCCACAAATTTAGACAAAGGTTCTAAAAGTGATCCAATAGCTACAACAATCGGTCTCCCAGGAGGATTAAGAAGTGTTTTATGCACCTTAGGTAACATGTAAATTTTTGGTGTAATCAGATATGGCACACTTAAAAAAGCTTTCTCCTTGTTTGTTAAAAAACCAGACTCAAAGCCAAAGTTTATCCAAAAATCTATCTCTGCTTTTAATTCCATAGTAGGATCATTTTCTAGAAGTTGATAAAAATTAGTATCAGACAATTGTCGTTTAACTTCTTTTATATACAGGGAGGAGGTGTTGTTATTCAAAATTCGACAGCTGCTTGTAACTCTGGACGTCATTTAGGGACCCTTTTACTAAGCCGCGTAAGCGTCTACGCATGTCCAATGCGTGCCAAAATGGAGTTACCGCCTGGCTACCATGTGGCTCTTGCGGTAATTTCATTTTTGGCACGCATCTAATATGCGCATCTGAAAAATAACCGGTTACCACGTGAGACTTTACCGCTAGGTCAATGGCTGGTGCTAAGGTCTCAGGCCTAAAATGGACGTGCGGCAATTTTCATTTTGTCGCAAAAAACTTTAAAAGGCATTTTTTTACAGATGTGCTGAAAAATCATTCTGTGTGCGCCCAAAACATGCGTCTACACCACCGCAGGCCATTTTTCAGTGCGCCTTTGTAAAAGGGCTCCTTAACCCTCCATTGCTCAAGTACAAAAATAAGTGCCTGTATATAATATGCAAACTGCTTTGATTGTAACCGCAGAAAGACAGTATATCAAGTCCCATCCCCTTTCCCAGATATAGTCCCTATCTTTGCTTTGTTCCATCTTCCCTGATATCTCTTTTCATTGCTTGAATATCCTGGTGGAAAAGCTTCCCATGTTCTTCATTAACAGCACCCGTTTAGTCTAATGAAATCTAAATGGGAGTGTAAAAGTGGGGCTTGAGTGACATTCTGCAAATGAGACTGCTGTAGTTCTTGATCAATTCTCCAACCAGATCCTTCTTTATTTATTTTCTAGGAAATGACTATTTTCTTGAAAGTATTTCAAGCTCTTCTTTCTACAGTAGTCATTGTATCTCAACTTTTGTGATGCCAGCATCTGTTTGCCTCAAAGACCAACAAATATGCCTCCAGAGGATAGGTAAGCATGGACAGGAGCCTTAAGAATATGTATATAGCCCCTGAAAATAGTGCCCCTGTAAATATACCTGAGAATAGTGGAAAAGGTGTTCCCTCTGGGAATAATAGAAGTCTAGGATTGAGTTGTGCTGGAGTTTATTAAGTGACCAAGAAGAAGGTTAAAGTTAAAGTCTGCCTGTTGCAGGGTTTGCAATAAAAGTTACATTTGTTACCCTTCAGAGTGCTGTGTGGTTCCTGGACTGAAGCACTCAGTGGAACCCAGAACTGGAAAAGTGTCTCCCAAACCCCTGGATCGCTATTCTCAGGCCAGCGTTAGGGGGTGGCAAATAGGGCAATTGCCCTGGCCCTCCATACCATAGGGGGCCCCATACCTGCCGCAAGCTAAAGGAGGCACAGACTGAAAGCTAGCTTTTGGGCTTCCTCCCCAGTTTCGGCACTGTGTCCCTAAATGTCTAACACCAGCCCTGCCTATTCTGAACCATTGACCCACTCCCAAGCTCAAGTGTTCTGGTACTGATGAGTGCCGGGAGATTGGCCCAGAATGTGAAACTGAACTGAGATCTGTTTTGTGGCCTGGGGCCAGAGCTAGCGCACAGCCGAGACCTGGGTTACCACCTTTTGCTGCCTTGAAGCCATCCTTTCAGTGTTGATCTGCAGCAACCACTAATGTTCAAGTGTACAGCGCTGCGTACATCTAGTAGCGCTATAGAAATTATAAGTAGTAGTAGTAGTCTTCTAAGTTCTTCCTATTACATCTATTTATTTGTTGCATTTGTATCCCACATTTTCCCACCTATTTGCAGACTCAATGTGGCTTACAATAATACATCATAACAAGAGCCAATTACTTCCAGAACCCACATGAACCTTTTCATTCAGCTTTGGGAACCTTTAGCTCCATCCACGGAAATGGCAATCATGTCAGAAACCACATAAGCATTTTTGTAGCCTAAGGGTATTTCTCTACAACTCATGTTGTACAAAACCTCCTTTGATCACATGCATATAATCAGGAAAACACATTTCCACCATTTTCTACGAAGATGTTAAAAGTACTGAAAAATGAGCAGCACCACTAGCATCATCAACTTGAAATCATATTACAAAAGATAAATCAACCTAAACATTTTTGTGTTACACAGTGTATTGGCTAAGTACAATCAGGACTTTACAGATACAATTCTTTATCATCATCATCATTTGGTTTTACACGTGAGCTGTGGACCTCTAGTTTTAATTCTGATTTGAATATTTTATGAAATTAAAAAGTACAAGTGAACTGATTTGGTAGCATAGTTGCTGGGGGAGGTCCCAAATTTTCTGCTCCTTGGACCAGAAGGTGCAGGGTGCTACAAAGGCAGCATTCACTGTCAGGAGTAGAGGGTGGAAGGAGTTATTACTAAAGGGTGACACCTAGTGGTCAGATTCAGGGCCCATCATTACAGGATGAGTTACAGATGAAGAACGTCATTACATTGAGCAGACTAGGTATACTAATGGGATATAATACAAAGAAAAAAAAATCTCCAGTTAGTTGTAAATGAAAGCTCTTGGCACCAAATCCTGGCCCTGGTTCCAACTGAGCTAGCTAGACAAAAGAGCAGGAGAAAACTGCTAAGTCAAAATATTTTAAAAGCACATATGTGGAAGAGACCTAGGAGGAGCCAGTGGATGTGCATGCAACACTTTTATTACAGAGGCTCTGTGGTAGCTGCCCCGACCCTTTCCTTGGGATTCCTGATAGCTGTCCAGTCTGCTGGAGGCTGCCCAGCAGCATAGAAAGGACAGAAAGCATGTGTCAGGGGGAGAGAACATGAGTGGACTGTATGAAGGGGAAGGATGGGAAGAGGATAGCACAATGGGAACAGCAGGGAAAATGTGTACACAAGTGAGCAGAAGGGCAAGAGTGAGACAGGAGGAGAGCATGGTTGACTTCCTCCCCAAGAAGCTGACAGGCACCCTTCCTCTTTAAAAGAACTGTAACAAACCAGTGCTTTCAATCAAAATATCTTTTCATATCATAACACACACTCTTAAAGTACTATTTATTTATTTGTTACATTTGTATCCCACATTTTCCCACCTATTTGTAGGTTCAATGTGGCTTACATAGTACCAGAGAGGACATTTACAGACTCTGGTGTGAACAAATACAAAGTGGTGTTGT
Source organism: Microcaecilia unicolor (assembly GCF_901765095.1). Taxonomy (NCBI): domain Eukaryota; kingdom Metazoa; phylum Chordata; class Amphibia; order Gymnophiona; family Siphonopidae; genus Microcaecilia; species Microcaecilia unicolor. Next base: position 130,748,160 of record NC_044039.1, read on the forward strand.
GGTAAGACAAAGTTCATGTGGCACAGCCACATTAGGGCATCGTATAACGGAAGAGTTGTGGTATGTCCATTACATACTTTAGTTTTATTGTGTTGCAGATATCGGGCATTTATGTTGGATCGGCCGGGTATGCCTGTTTAAACAGGTTAGTTTTTAGAGTTTTCTGGAAGTTTAGGTGATCGTACATAGTTTTCAAGACTTTTGGTAATGCGTTCCACAGTTGTGTGCTAATGTAGGAAAAACTGGATGCATAAGTTGATATGTATTTGAGTCCTTTGCAGCTTGGGTAGTGCAGATTTAGGTACGTTCGTGTTGATTTGGATGTGTTTCTAGTTGGTAGGTCGATCAAGTCTGTCATGTATCCCGGGGCTTCACCGTAGATAATTTTGTGAACCAGAATGCAGATTTTGAAAGCAATGCATTCTTTGATTAGGAGCCAGTGTAGTTTTTTGCGGATGGGTTTTGAGCTTTCAAATCACGTTTTACCGAAGATAAGCCTAGCTGCCGTGTTTTAAGCGGTCTGATGTTTCTTTAAGGTTTGTATTTACATCCCACACAGATCCCATTGCAGTAGTCTGCATGGCTTAGTACCATTGATTGTACCAGGTTGCAAAATGTTTCCCTCAGGAAGAATTGCTTCACGTGTTGGAGCTTCCACATTGAGTGGAACATTTTCTTTGTCGTGGATGTCACTTGGCTCTCTAGTGTTACGTAGCGGTCCATAGTAACTCCGAGGATTTTCAGGCTATCTGAGATGGGGAGGGTGTAATCTGGGGTGTTGATGATTGTGGGGTTGTCCGCGCTGTGTTGGGATGAGAGGATGAGACAGTGTGTTTTTTCTTTGTTGAGTTTTAGTTGAAATGCATTAGCCCAACAGTCCATGATGTTCAAGCTGTTCTTGATTTCGTTGGTGATTTCAGTCAGGTTAGATTTGTAAGGTATGTATATTGTGACATCATCTGCATATATGAAAGGGTTAAAGCCTTGGTTGGATAGGGAATTGGCTAGTAGGGTCATCATTAGGTTGAAGAGGATTGGTGATAGCGGTGATCCTTGTGGTACTTCACAGTCTGCTTTCCACGATGATGATATGTTTGAGTTTGATTTTACTTGATATGTTCTTGTGGTTAGGAAACCCTTGATCCAGCTAAGTATGTTTCCACCGATCCTGAACTTATCTAGTAATCTTATTAATATATTATGGTTTACCCATGTCAGATGAACTAGACATGTCGAATTGGAGGAGGAGGATGTTTTTGCCTATTGCTATTTCCTGCTTGAATTTGGCTAGGAGGGTGAGTAATACTGTTTCTGTGCTGTGGAGGGGGCGAAAACCTGATTGTGATTCATGTAATATTGAGAATTTGTTTATATAATATATACAATTCTAGGCTTGTTTCAGATTAGAAATACTGCAAAAAAAAAAAAAAAAAACCTCTCATACAATCTAGTTTATTGTGGTTAAAACTACCAATGCATTTGATAGAAGACTTTTTCACTTGGTTTCAAGATGAAATGTGCACTGAATAAATAAGGCAATGGAAAAGAAACCTGGATTTTGTTATCACAAGAATGTTTTTAATACGGTCTGTGACAAGCAATATCAAAGTATGTCTCGTTTTAAGCTTCATGACTGAAACTTATAACAACTTCAGCAACATAAAAAATAAAATTGTGCACTGATAACATAGGAGGCAAAATTGCATTTTTTTTCTTTTTAAATTAAATATTGAAGACATGGGAATCTTCTAGAAAATACACATAACTTTTAAAAGTTTATTTTTTGTCCTCAGAAAATATTTGCATTAAAATTAGGAAACCATGGAACCCAGGAGCATATGGAGCAGTGTGTGCTTCAAAGGTAGACATATAAGATTTAAGACATGCGGGCAGAAAACTCTAAATGCTGACATTTTTCAAAACAATTCAAAAAATCCAATACCAAAGAGAAAGCCACAACTGTAATTTGACGTTGTGCTCTGTTACCTATTCTGTGTCAATGTAAACAAAATTACAATATTTAAACTTTTTTTTTTTCCTTTTCATTTATGCTTTCAACTGCCAGAGAAAAATACCTCTTATAACAAAATAGGTGGCTCTTTTAAATGTCATTTTTTCAAATACTTTGAAGAAAAATCATTTGTAAACTAGTACTTAAAAGGGCAGGCAGACCTGGTAGAATTAGCATCCTCCCCACTACTCCTTCCTCAGAATGTGATACAGTATCTCGTTATTTGAAGCGACGGGGGAGAGACAGACAAAAAGGAGGTGTGCAGAGGCCGTTTTGCATACAGAGAAAGGTGCGCCAGGAAAACAAGAACCTAACGAGAGGAGGAAGGGGTTAAAGGTCACTTTCGCCGTAGAGTGCTGTGGAGAAGGACATGTAGTCTAGGGCGCCTGGCACAGCGTCATGCCCACTGTATGGTGCCATCCGAGCAATGCAGTATTCAGCCTGATCCGGTGGCAGCTCCCGGCGCAGCTCGTCTGAAGTAATGTAGTTCTAGAAAAAAAAATAAGTAAAATAAAAATTTCAAAGTTCTAGTATGAAGAAAAAAAATAATTGGATATGGTTCTTGCTTAATTGTTGGTTTAATATTTTATTTGCAAATGGTCAACAGACATATAAGTATACAGTTATGAGGTTGTTTATAAGTGCTCTCAGGAAGAGAAATATGGCACAGATCATCCCTGGCTACAAGTTGCATAGACGTTATCTTATACAATAGTCAACGATATCACAAGGAAGCCAAACACAACCACCACTAGATGCTATGCATTAATGTCCCTCTGAATAACACACCATTCACAGATGATAGAATATATAATGCTTTTCTATTAAATGCAGGGTTCACTCACACTGTTGACTTGTGGGAATCAGTGCACTGCACATACTCATTGTGAATACAGTAGTCTCTTCTGACCTATCTCTTTCTACAGAAACCACTGCAGACAAAAAAAAAAAAAAAAAAATACTGCCCCAAAGGAAGACTCCTCTCTGGCTGAAACATCTAATCAGTAAGAATATACTCTTCATTCTATGCACTCTCATTCTGATTCCTTTCCCTACGGATCAAGCCCCATGGTCTTGCACATCAAGAGAACTTTGCTTGATAACATCTCCCCAACAATCTTATATTTTTCGATCTGTCTTTGTCCCAGGAGTCCAGTGTTCTGCAAACAAGAAAAACTGACAAACAAACCCAGAATAAAAGCACAGTCACAACCAAAAAATGTACTGCTCAGCCCTATGGAACAAGTGAACCGTTACAGTTCTAGATGGAAACCAGTGTCCGACACCTACCTTGTCTCCAGCTAAGATCTTGAAAGAGGCCATAACTTGGTCAGCAGTGTCTGTATCTGCTGTCTCACGGGACATAAAGTCAATGAAGGCCTGGAACGTCACGACACCCATGCGGTTGGGATCAATGATACTCATGATACGGGCAAACTCAGCTTCTCCCTGGAAACACAAACGAGTGTTAGCAAGACAGAGACAACTTGGCTAATCTCACAGCAAATGACAGGGAAGGTAGCAGAGCCAGACTGTCATGAGTTAAAACAGAGTTGAATAAAAAAGGAGCAAAACAGAACAGAATTAAGACAGCAATTTCATTTAGCCAGATTAGATTTTTTTAAGTAATAAAATGGATTTTGAGATGTGCTGATAAATAAAAAAAAATAAAAAATAAAAAAAATCTACTACTATCAATGTCCAACCCTAAACCAATCCAAGACATACATTATCAAATATCAGACTGAGAACATTTGGAATTTCTTTGAAGATTCTCAAACAAATCCATCAAAATCTTTAGGCTTTTGTTTTGGTCCAATTAGGTTTTTGCCAGCGTCTTGCTATTTCTTTGCACTTCTACTTCAATTCTTGTTATTTTATTATGATGCCTACAAGAAGGGCAATATATTACATTTTAAATAAATCATATGTCCTGCCAACAAACCCACCTTCTTGAAGGCTGAATTTAAAATCTATAGTGGCATAGCCAACGGTTGGGCCTGGAGTAGGCTTGTCCATTTTTGCCTCAGGCCCAACCAATAGCCAGACACACCTGTCTGGAGCTGGCAGGGATCCCCAATTCCCACTAGCTATAGATATCCAGAGCCCACCCAACCACCAGCTGTCAGCGGCTCAAAGTATCACTGCTTACACCAGCATTACAGGCATGCTGACCTCTTACACATGCTCAGTTCACGTGCGAGAACTGAGCATGCTTATGGTGCTGGTGGTAGCACTTTGAGCTGCAGAAAGCTGTGGCTTGGGCATCCCTGCCATCCAAGGTAAAATTAAATTTTAATCTGGGGAGTGAGGGAAAAGGAGGAGGTGCCTAGTGCCAACCTATTTTCGCTGTAGGCCCACCCAAAGTTTTGGTCCTGGCTATGCCTACCGCTGTTCTTCGGATTATATGCCTGCTGACATTAACCTTATTAAGCATAATACATTTGTAATCCCTCTCATTTGGTTTGTCTGTGGATTCTTGACTAGATTATAAGTATGGCTTCTATTTTTAGATATTTATGAGTTGCAAATTTAGATGTCTATAATCCAGCAAAGGAGAAATTAGGTCTTTGTTAATTTGTTTTCCCTTAGATTTATACAGACCAGTCCAGCGCTTACATGTTATGTTCACTGATCAGCAGGTGGAGACAGAACAGAACTGTGCTCTGTCCTATAGGGCTCTGTGCAGCTCAGATGAATCAGATTTATGTTTCAATAGTTTTTATTGGTGACACATAGAAAAGCACAATCCATTTTAACATAGCTTGTTTCAATACAAAACAACAGAACTCAATAAAGTAACATTTCAAACTTAATACTTTCATGTAGCCATCCAGTATTTATAACTTTTCTCCCCTCCCCCTCCCCTTCCCCCCCCTCCCTCTCCCTCCTCCCTTCTTGTATCCCCCTCTAATATGTCTCCTCCCGTGTACCCCCTTGAAATATACTATTAATCATAGTTTATTAAGAATTAGACTTCTTCCCCGTTGTGTTAACTTGGCCAAGTAAGGATTCCAAATCCCAAGAAATCGCAGCTTACGTTTATAAGACCCTCTGGCCTCTTGCACTTCCCAAGTGAGTACCTGATGTATTTGATTTCGCCAATGCCAATATTCTGGTTTGTTCTGTGAGGTCCATTGCTGCAAAATACATTTTCTTGCAATTAAGCAAAGTTTACGGCATAGCAAAGCTTCACTTGTTCTGAACCCACGAAAAGCATCCGGGCAATCAAGCACTACTTGAGCAGGTGTACCCTGTATACAATTTGGCATCATGAGAGAAAGAAAAGCCACCACCCTCTTCCAAAAACATCTTATATGCGGGCATCCCCAAAACCCATGATATAGAGAATTGTCGGCTAGGTTACACTTCAAACAAGTGGGCGTCCTTATTCCCCCCGCACGGTAGAGCTGCACTTGCGAAAAGTATGCTCTATGTATAACTCTGTACGCACACTCCCTATACCCTGCACCAGTAATTAAGTGTGTTACATTCTTAAGATGTGCTGCTATATCCCATGATGTTAAATCTTGGCCTACATCTACCTCCCAACGCCTCTTAAGCTGAGCTAGATCTTTCCCAGGTACTAGGGACCAAATTTTCTTTTGCAAATTCGAGATGGAGGGAGCCTCATTTGAAACTTCAGCAAAAAGTTTAAAATTTTTTCTCCCAAACGGATTTGAAGTGACACCTTATTAAGAGAATTAACATAGTGTTTCAACTGACAATGTGCAAAGGTGTCACCCCATCGAATTAATTCTTGAGGGATCAGATGATTTAAGAGTTGAAGCTCTCCTGTGTGGCTTACCACTGTCTCCAGACTGCTAAAGCCCTGTGCCTCCCAACGCGCAAAAACTGAATTTTCCTGACCGGGTCCAAACATCGGATTCCCTCTAATCGTTAAGAGTTCCGACACCTGAGGGTCCCCTCCCAGAAGTTTCCCCAAAAACCTCCATGCATCTCGTACCGGTCCCAACAGAACAGAGTTACCTCTCAGTTATGCCAATGATGGACCATCCCCATGCAGCAGCGAGACCAAATGAAATGGTTTAAACAATTCCCTTTCTATGCCCAATGGTGTGTGATATTCAGAAAGACAAATCCAATCGCGTACCTGTCTCAAGTTACATGCTATGTTATAGAATTTAATATTGGGCAGTCCTATCCCACCTTGTTTCCATCCCCCCAATAGTAAGGGCAACCGTATCTTTGCCTTTTTATAAGCCCAACAAAACCTCGTCACCAATCTATAGAACAATCGTATATCTTTCTGTACTAATTTTATTGGCAATGTTTGCATGACATATAGCCATCTAGGAAGAATTACCATGCGTATCAAGCACAGTCGTCCTGACAGTGACAGTGTCAACGCCCTCCAGGCGTCCAACTGCTGTCTTGTTTTCTCTAGCAGCCATTGCATGTTGGATCTTTGTATATCCCCTGTCCTTGTAGTCAACAGGACCCCCAAATATCGAAAAGAGCCCTCCACCCAACGTAAGGGAAACTGTCCCACCCATGTACTACGGGTCTCTGCTGTTATAGCCAGTGCCTCTGATTTGTCATGATTAATTTTAAATCCTGAGTATGTTCCAAATTCTAAGAATATTTCCAATAAGTCTGCCAGTGATTCCCGAGGCTTAGTGAGCACCACTAGCAGATCATCAGCAAAGGCCGCTACTTTAAATTCTTGATCGCCAAACTTCACCCCACTAATTGACGCACATGAGTAGATATCACGGATCAGAGGATCCATGTATAGTGCAAAAAGTAAGGGTGAAAGTGGGCAGCCTTGACGAGTTCCCCGCTGTATTTGAAATACTTCGGATTGCAACCCATTCACCCACAATCTAGCCAGCGGTGCCTCATATAAAACTGTTATCGCCCTCGTAAACCACCCCTGAAATCCATATTTTCCTAGGACAGAAAACAAAAAAGGCCACTCCACCCGATCAAATGCTTTTTCAGCATCAAAGCTGATCATAATAGCTGGGTCACCCGTGTTCTCTAGACGTTCTAGGGACGCTAAGATACATCTAAGATTCCTAGTTACCGACCTTCCCTGAACAAACCCCACCTGTGCCTCGTGTATAATACCTGGGAGTACGCGTCTCAACCTATTCGCCAAGATCTTTGCAAAAAGCTTAACCTCGTGGTTAAGAAGCGAGATTGGCCTATAAGATGTTACTAGGGTGTGATCTCTTTTAGGTTTAGGCAATACTATTATTTGAGCTAAATTGAGATGTTTTGGCATCTGACCACACTCTACCCAGGAATTAAACGCTGCAGTTAAAGGTAAAACTATAGAATCCCCCAATACTTTGTAAAATTCTGCTCTTAATCCATCCGGGCCCGGAGCTTTACCAAGCTTGCAGCTTCCTATGGCCCAGCTCACCTCATCGCTACTAATAGGAGCATTCAAAAATTTACATTCTTCCTGTGATATATGTGGTAGCGAGACATTTTCTAAATAAAGGGCTTCGCTAATTCCACTCTCATCTCCTGGCTTATACAGTTGTCGGAAAAATTTCTGAAAAACATCTCTTATTTCTTCATCTGCGTGACATAATTTACCCGCATCATCTCTAATAGTTAAGATATGTCTAGATACACTCTTAGAATTAATCAATTTCGCAAGCATTTTGCCCCCTTTATTCCCATGTCTATAAAGTTGAAATTTGTAATATGCCTGCGACTTAACCGCCCTATCATGCAGTAAAGTATTCAGCGCAGTCTGAGCACTTATTATGTCAAGTCTGTTCTGAGAAGTAGGCTGTTTCCCAAATTTTCTCCGTAAACCAGCTAGGTGTTTTTCCAGGCGTAAGATTTCATTATCTCTGGCTTTCTTATGGTGACTAACGTAACTGATTATGTCCCCCCTTAGTACCGCTTTTGCAGCTTCCCAAAATAAACCAGCCCTATCTTTCATCTCGTCGTTATTATGTGAATAGTCTTTCCACTTATTTACAAGGAACTCCTCAAATTTCCCGTCTTTGTAAAGATAGCTAGGGAAGGACCAACCTCTTCCCTTTCTCCCTTGGGTCCCCCCTTTCCATGTCATCGACACTACTGCATGATCCGAAATTATACACGGGCCAATCTCCGCTTCAACTACATCTGAGAAGCTTGCACGTGAGGCTAGCAAGTAGTCAATCCTAGAATGAGTCTCATGTGCTCTGGACTGATGTGTATATTCCCTGTCTGATGGATGGAGGACTCGCCATACATCTATCAGGTCCAACATTGAGCAGAAATCTGGCAATCCCCTCATTTTCGTTACCCCTTGCCCTGCCGGGGGGCTTGATTTATCCATCTGAGGATTCCAAGCCGTATTAAAGTCTCCCCCTAGTACCAAAGGTATAGTTTCAATTTGGGACAAAATTGTAATTAAATTTTTATAGAATTTTTGGTCAAGTTGGTTTGGTGCATATATACTACCCAGGAGCAACTGTTGTCTGTTTACTGTTGCTCGGCAGAAAATAAAACGACCTTCTGGGTCTTTCACAATGTTGTTAATTTGCAATGCCACCCCTTTTCTGAATAAAATGGCTACTCCTCTTTTCCGTCCCACTGCCGCTGAGGCCACACAGTCCCCGACCCACCATTTTGCTAGTTTGGCGTGTTCATTATCTGTCAGATGCGTCTCCTGCAGAAGCACAATATCTGCCTTAATACGTTGTAAATACTGCAATATTTTAGATCTTTTTATGGGGGAGTGAATACCCCCCACATTCCACGTAACTATCTTAACCATGCACCTTACAAAAGAATATTACTTGACCCCTCTTATTTAACATCGTGCCTGAGGGGAAACCTGCCCAGCCTCTGGTCCCCCCCCTCCAGGATTTCAAAGGTTTCATCAATATATGCCTCATATTAAGTCGCTTCTGCAACTGATTCAGTCCTAATCTTCTTATCTGGTACACATTACTAAATATCCCACCTATCCCCCTTCCCGTCCCTCCCCAATACTTCCCCTCCCAAATCCCCTTCATTCCCCTACTATCCCTCTGCGAGATCTTAGTCACTATTGACGCCTCCCCCTCACCCCGCAACCAACCAACCAACCTGAACATAAATGTGAGCCCTTCAATTAAACCAGAACATTGGCTCACCCCCTCAAACATTCCACTTCACTTATTGTGCAAAATATATTCTGCAAGGAACCTCCCATAGATCCCGCTTTACCTAATTTAGCAGGTGTAATAATTTTTAACCTTTTTATCAGGACTCTCGCTCTCCCCGACTTAAGCCAGAGTGAGCGTGAGTGAGCAAACGTCATGTCTCAATACCTGCAACTCTGCAAACTTTGATCGCCATTAATTTTCTTAAACCTTTTCATGGCGACCAATACATTATATTTATAAATCCAAAACAAATTAAACATTTTATAACATCTCATCTCACTACCATTACTTTGTTAATAATGAACATTCATTCTGCAAACGTCCAATCTCAAATTGAACCTGTCAGCCTCCTGCTATCCCAGTAAGAGATGTTTTCTCCTGATCCCTCGTGGAGGCGCATACATTGCTACCTTCCATCAGCAGAATGGTTACATCAAGCTGAAATATTTGTTGCCCCTGTTATTCAAGGGGTCGTCATTAAGGTAGTGTCCAACCATTATTTTGCCAGCCAGCTTGAAGCCCAGTATTAAATAAATGGACTATAAGGCTCTGTTTCACTCTGTTTAAGCTGGGGGGTGGTTCACACTCTAGTAGATAATATTAGACCAGTAGGCAATCCATGATTTTCATCAGAACCAAATTAATCCAGCCATTTCTTTTGCCCCTCTCCACTGCTTCTGTACTCTTTGCCACCACCAGCCCCCATGCCTCGTCCACAGCAAAAGAAGGCCAGCAATCAAACAACTTTCCAAACTTCCACTTTGAGAGCCTATCATCCGCTAAGACTCTGCCAGCAATTGGTGCTCATTAAGCTTTTTCTCAGCCTCTGTTGCTGTCTGAAAGGTCTGCCAGCGATCTTGCACTTGCACCCGCAGTTTCGCGGGAAATTGTAGAGCAAACTTTATCTTTTTTTCCGCCAACTTGGAACATATGGGGTGAAATTTTCTCCTCTGTTCCTGTACTGCTTGGGTATAATCCTGAAAAATCAGTATATTTTGTCCTCCGTACTTCAATGAATCTCTACGTATCTTAAAGCCCTGAAGAATCTCCAACTTATGTTTGTAGTTTAAGATTTTTGCCACTATTACCCTGGGCCTGGCATTTATCTCCAGTTTCCTTCCCACGCGGTGTGCGCGCTCAATTACCAACGGTCCCGCCGAATCCGTCAATGCCAGCTCTTTTGTCAACCAAGTCTCCAGCCATGGCTCCAGATTGCGCTCCGGCGATTGTTCCGTAAGTCCCACAATGCGAACATTATTCCTTCGCGATCTGCTTTCCAAATCTTCAAGTTTTAGCCCCTGTTCTCTCAGTTGTTGTTGTAAGTTTCGCAAGTCGGGGCCATAACTGCGTGTGTCGTCTTCAATTGCAGAGACTCGCGTTTCTAAATCACTTGTTCGCGTTCCCAGACCGTCCAATGCCATTTGGAGATTATCTAGTTTATCATTTAGCGCTGTCCATTTCAGAGCCCAAGCGCTCGTCATTGCGCCGGTCAGCTGGGAGAGCTGCTGTTCAGTAAAACTCGATCCCGCCGCTTCCGGGCCTACCTCCGCCATCTTGCCCTCTGCGGTGCTCGCCTTGTTTTTCCCCCTATTAGCCAGCCGTTGGGTCATTACTGTTGGCGATTTCGCGAAGTATTTTTCCATACGCTTTTGCTGCTTAGCTCAGCGAATTTTGAAGGGCTTTTACGTGTTAAAATAGGCTGCTTGCGGGGTGAGGGTCCCGGAGCCGAGGCACCACGCTGCTAGCTCAGCTCATGACGTCACGTGACCTCGATGAATCAGATTTAAATAACAAAGCAGAGGAACACCAAGGTGTATTAACTGTTTAAACACTTCTTCTCCATTCCATTTCACCAACTTTTTTTTTTTTTACTAAAAAAAATACAAAACACCCAAACTGAATTCAACTGCTAAAAGTAAGTGAAGAGCGTTTCAAAGCTTCACTGAAATTCCAAACGCTGAAACATATGGAAAATAAAGATTATACAGAAAAATGGGAGGGGAGAGGGTGTTTAATCTACATATACCTGTTAGAACTAAAGGAAAAAAAATTGCAGTAAGACCTAATTTTTCCTTCCTTAGGATCCTCAACAAACCAGTCCAGGATTTGCGGGATGTAACAAAGCCATCATGGGAGGGTAACAAAAACAGCTACAGAAAGAACTGCTGCCCCAAAAGGCAAAAGGAAGACTGCTCTGGTCAAAACTTCCCATCAATAATGTTTTGTGATGGTGTGTAGCATCAAGTTGCTGCTCTATAAATTTCTGCCAGGGTGACAGACCACAACTCTGCCCAAGAAGTAGCCACTCCCCTTGTGAAATGAATTTTTAAGGCGCAATGTGGCTATTTGCTAAAATACATGCAGAGGAAGTCAGAGTACTGCGTGCAATTATGGAGACCGCACCTACAGAAAGATACAAAACAGGATGGAGTCGGTCCAGAGGGTGGCTACTAAATTCGTAAGCAGTCTCTGTCATAAAACATATAGGGACAGGCTCATGAACCTCAATATGTTTATGCTGGAAGAGAGGCAGAAGAGAGGAGATATGATAGAGACGTTTAAATACCGCAGTGGTGTAATGTACAGGAGGGCGAGCTTTTTTCAGTTGAAGAAACACTCTGGAATGAGAGGGCATTGGATGAAGTTAAGAGGAAATAGGCTTAGGAGGAATGTAACAAAATATTCATGGAAAAGGTGATGTGTGGAACAGCCTCCAGTGGAGGTCGTGGAGATAAAACTGTCAGAATTTATGAAAGCAGGGGACAGGCACATGGGATCCCTTAGGAAAAGAAGGCATTTGTGGTTACTGAGGAAGGGCAGACTGGATGGGCTACATGGCCCTTTATCTGCCGTCATGTTTCTCGCACAATTCTGTTCTCATCGCCATCTGCTGTTTTTTTTTTCTGCATTTCAGAAGTTTTCATAGAAGGAATACAAGCTACCGCTTGAATAGGAAAAGGCACACATTGGTAGAAATATAACATGAAAATATAGAAAGAAATAAACAAGTGATACACTGGAGACCCCAACAAGGAGGAGCTCAATAAAAATATTGGAGAACTGGCAGGAAATTATAGCCTCCCACACCGAAATAAGGTAATATATAGAAAAAGGGAGATGAGCTGCTACCATCTCCATTTGCTGGTTGGTGGGCATAACCTGCAAGTACTGGGCTGGTCTGTTGAGTTCACTAAGGAATTGGGGGTTTTCCTGGACATGAATCTTGTCAGAGAACCTGACTGCATAAGGTTTCTTTGACAGTGCTGATGAGGCACTTCTGCTTTTAAGACATAAAAATCATTCTTTTATCAAACAGAATCCTCCAGGGGACTTTTCATATGAAGTGGTAATAAAGGACATGTCTCAGTACTAAATTACTCTGCAGTATGCCATGGGATCTGTCTCCCTGCAATGCATAACACAAAGCTCTAATTTTATATTCAACTGGGAGAAACTAGAGAATAACATACAAATACACAGAAAACTGCAATGAGCTGACAGCAGCTGTATTATTCACTCCCATTCATTGTTGAAGGCTCTGTATAACATATACTAGAGCTTCCCAAGCTGTGAGTCAGGACCACAAATGGGCTCACAACTTGGGTGGGCTCTCTATAGGTACATCATTATTCTGCACCTCCAGAAGATCATTTTATTTGGCTGCTATTATAGGATCACAGCCACAAAAAGATTGACAAGCACTGACATACACTTTGTAATGTTGTACCAACACCACTGCAAAGAATGGGTCTCACTTTGTTCTATTGGATGCTTATTACCGCATGCATAAAAACAAAACACAAGGAACACAAGCTGGATATTAAACATACGACACACAGTTTTCCAAATAATCTTACAGCTAGGGAGTCCAACTGCTTACAGTGACTGAATTTCAGACTGGCAAAATTTGGCAAAATATTTATTTCTCCCATTTCAGACTAGCCATATTACAGCTGTTGTTCCATTTCTGATTCTTATGAATTCTTTAACAAAAGCCAAAATTTTACCTTTAACTACACTATGGCCCATTTCACCACAGGATGCCACACACATATAACCAAAAAAACGAACAAGAGCTAGCTTTACTTTACCATGTTGTAACCCATCGAGATAAGGCAGGCACGGAAGTCTTCTGTGTCCATGATGCCAGTCTTCTTCTGCGGGGGGAGGGGGGGGAGTAATGCAAGGAAGAGGAGCATGGCAGGAAAAGCATAAGGCGAGGCAAGGGAAGGAAATGATGGAGTGACAGGTATGGACAGCAAGAATTAAAGAAAAAAAAAAGATAGAGGATAACAAGAAAAATGGCATTGGGTAAAGATGGAAGATGTTTTGGGGAAAACAGATGAAGCACAGGGAGACAAGTTCAGAACAGATGGAGTGAATTAAAATGATCAAACAGAATAAAGGAAGCAGTGGAAATATCAAAGCAGGTCAGATAGGAGAAACAGAGAAGGGAATATGAAAGTGAAAAGAAGAGAGATAGGAAGCACAGTAACACATTACATACAAAAATACCATCAATAAATAGAGACCAGGGAGCATGAACATTAATATATATAATATATGTATGGAAATGGTAGATGATCAGAAAAAAAAAAAAAGGAGAAAAACAATGTTATTTTCTTTCCCTATATTCAACAGTGAGCTGCATTCCGCACTAATATTCAGTACCTGGGGGTCGTTTCCAATATCGTAACCCAAGCTGATGAGGCAGGCTTTGAACTCGTCTGGGCCCAGTGTGCCGGAGTGGTCCTGGTTAGGTGTGGTACCAGGCAGCAAGACATGCAGTGCCGAGAGGGTGAGGAGTGGGGGGAGTAGGGGAGTGAAAAAGGGAGTGGTGAGAAGATGCCAGGTGCACCATGCGATGGAAAAAATGAGAGGGAAAAGGATGAGAAGAGACAGGCATGCAGGTGAGAAAGATAGGGACAAAAGAATAAAACACAAAGGTGCACAAAGTTAGACACATGTCAGGTTGTGCTCAAATGCTTTTTGGAAAAAAGGTATGCTTAAACATAGGGTGAACGTTAGCAGTGCCTTTCAAAGATCCTCTCATATCCATTTCGAGGTCAAGGCCAGAGATATCAAAATCATTATTAGATAATGTAGCAGCACCATCAATGTAGGTTATAATTTCTCTTTGCTAAGGCACGCTCACGTTTTTAGCGCACACTAAAATTGTGGGCGCGTTAAACGTTAGAGATGCCCATAAGAATGCATTGGCGTCTCTAACATTTAGCGCGCCCACAAGTGGCCAAAAACGTGAGCGCGCCTTAGTAAAAGGCCCTCTAAAGTAGGCTGCTGTATTTTGCGATGGTACCCTGCATTCCTCTCATTTCTGATATTAATAAATTCCTTTATGATGAAAAGAACATGCTTTCCCACCGAAAACAGACTAGGTAAAAGAATTCTCCCCATCAAAAAAGCTAGTCACAGATGTAGTGCATTGAGCCAATAAAAATGTGTCTATAATTTGTTTATTGACCCTTATTCTCATTGAGATATACAACAAGTCATAGGATACAGCCTACTATATTGAAGATACAGTTTATTCTAAGGCCATCAGATGGCGCTGATTTGTTCTGGAGTTGAAGCATTGTATGTTAGTTACTTCCTAATCCGACTTATCTTTTCACTGTGGAGGTGCTACTTATTCCCTATCTCAAGCTATGGCAGCCTTCACACTAAATAAAGCCTTCATTTGGATTCCTGCTACATTTTGTCTTTAAGTATGTCAAAACAAGCTCATTCAATACCAGTATCTACAGTCCTCTACAGAACGACATGTTAGCTTCAACTGTAGAGACAACCTACTTCTAGCTCATTTTCTCTCACAAGGATGTCCCGGAAGCCTGCACTAGCTCAGTGGCTTGACCTATCACTGACACTGGATGAGACGAGGCCAGCAGGAGGAAACACCTGGTCCTGTGGTTTAGCAGATGTTGGCTTGGGCATAAAAACAGAACGGTGTTCCAGAGAACGAGTGCAATGCAATTTTAACATTTCATTGGGAGATATGGAAAAGTTTAGGTCTAAAGAAAACAACGTCCAGGAAAGAAACCCCAAAATAAAAATGTAAAAAACAAAAACCAAGTGCATATATCGCTAATAAGGGCATCAGCCTGGCTCTCACATTCATCTCCTGTTTGATAGTAAACAGATGTGAGCTACCTGCAGCACCTTCTGTTAAACTGTCTTGTGGGTAGAATTAAAAAGTAAATTATTCCAGTTCATTGCTAGGGAGGGAATAGATAAGTGAAAACAGTTATAGGAAAGCTGAAAAGGGCAGGTTTTTCTCACGGCTAGTGCTGTGCTAGGCACATGCAGTGGCTGGTGGGTGCTGGAAGCAAAGAGGAGGGTATGAGTTAATACGGAAAGTGACGGGTATTACCAAGGGCACAGCTGCCTGCTGCTATTCCTGCCTTTGTCAGCTTTCTAAAAAGAAACTCAATCAACAGCAAAAGACCACAAACCAGAACCACAGTCCCTGGAGGGTACGCATTTATCTGTCAATATTTTTTTGTTTGTGAGAATATGGAGAGACTTTAATCCATTTAAAGTTATAAAGATCAGTGGTGGCAGAGACGGGGAAGCCCCTATTTTAGGGAAAGCAGCAAAGTCAGGGGAAAGGTGAATCCCTGGCTCTCTAAAAGCATCCTTCATCCCCAAATTTGCTCCTGTTTCCTTTTTTTTTCCTTTAACCAGGGGGGGAAAGAGCAGAGTGGTTCATCTCATGCCTGGTCTCAATATGGGAAGTAAGTTTTTGGAAGAGCCAGTTTTAATCAAAAGAGACCTCAGCCTGTTACCAGGAAATTGCTCCACTAAAGCTCTGTCCCGTCCTGGGCAACTAATCACTGAGAGAAAAGGGAAGTTTAAATAAGTCTAATATATAAATCTACCTCTACTTCAGGAAGCAGGTGAAAGCTTTTCTCTTCAACCAGGCCTTTAACGGAAGAAATAAATGACACCAGCTGCACATACTATATAACAGGACATGTTTATCCACTCTTACCCTAGCTAACATAATGTTCAAGCAACTTTCTTTAAACTATTCCCTTATTTTCTTACTCCTGTTCTCTATCTTATCTATATTTTCCATCTTTGCTTACACCCTATACTGTCTATTAAAATGTTTCATTGTGTGTTGTGTTGGCATTGTAATGTAGTATACTATGCCATACTTTGTATTGTTGTTTGAAAATGTTTACTGCTGTAATTGTCTGTTACTTATGTTTGACTTATTCTTGCTGTACGCTGCCTTGAGTGAATGCCTTCAAAAAGGTGGTAAATAAATCCAAATAAACTCAAAATATTTCACCCATGAAACAGCATACCTCAGTTTCTTTTTCCTTCACTTAGTGGGATGAAGGAGATTGTGGTGCTAATTCTTCATTTGCTTTCACGCATTCAGTGGAAGCAAATAAGGGGCATTCTCCTACTATATCTATGCAGTGATTCTTCAAGAAAGAAGTCTCCCCCACCCCCTTTCTCCAGGTCTATGTCAGAATCATGCAACAAACTCTATTGTGATGCAAATGTGAATTAGGTTTCTGTTGCTCCTTTAATTATACAATAAAAGATAGGAATTTGAGTTCTAATGTTTTCCTTAAAATAGCTTGCATCAGTCTAGTAATGGAAGGGGATGAGATATCAAGGTAGATTGAAATGACCATGACAGTTGCTCTAATGGGCTTCTGTGGCACATCAACGGCTCCCTTGGGTTTCCCCTGAAGCAGTATGCTGGAAACATCATGAGCCGTGGTCTACTTCAACAAAATAGCCTTCTGTGAACCTCCTGCTACTGCACACGTACTGTGACAGACTTCTAACTGCTTCCCTTCGCTACTATAACCAGGTACGTGGATCCTGGCAGTCATTCAGAAAAGGGCTGAGTATATTGCCTGTGGCAGATTCTCAATACTGGTTCTCAAAGGATGCAAACAGGCCCAGCTTTCAGATGTCCACCATGAATATTGATGAAATATATTTGCATACTCATGGCCCAAAAGCCACCTTAATTTTCAGACCCGTTAGCATCCCTCAAGCAAAAGGGGATAGGATGTGATATACCGCCTTTCTGTGGTTAGAATCAGTGGCGTAGCTACATGGTGCCACGGGGGCCTGGGCCCCCCAAAATTTCATCTGGGTCTCTGGTTTTGCTGGCAGGGGTTCCCAACCCCGCCAACTGAAGCTTTCATCCAGTGCCGGTCTCCGGTGCCAAGGCGTGTTGCCTTCCCTGCTCTCTCTTCCCCTCACATCCGGCATGCTCGAGTGTGCTGGATGTGAGGGGAACAGACAGCAGGGCAGGCAACACAGCGGTGCTGGAGACTGGCGCTGGATGAAGGCTTCAGTTGGCGGGAGATGGGGACCCCCGCCAGCCAAGGTATTTACGATGGCAGTGGGTGGGGAGCGGAAGAAGCAGCGGGGGGGGGGGGGGGCCTGGTTACAATCAAAGCGGTTTAGAAAGGTACTTATTTTGTACCTGGGGCAATGAAGGGTTAAGTGACTTGCCCAAAGTCACAAGGAGCTGTAGTGGATGGGTGCTGAGAAATCCCTGGTCCAAAGATGTCTCTATGGCTACTCCTTGAGTTATAAACTCCATGGGCCAGCCCTCTGCAGATATACAGTATAGAAAGTGATCTTATAAGCAGTGTTCTCTCCATATATATTTTCTTATGATACTAATTTGTTTTGTGTCCTGCGAGACTCTTAAGAATGGGGAAAGAACTTAACATATCTGTGGGTATGTAACTTTTCTTTCAGATACAGATATTGTCAACCATTAAAATTAAAGTTCGGCTAACCATTTTGCTGTTCCATTTCTTAGAATATATTCAGGTTGGGAGATCCTGCCCTTCAACATCCTTAAGTGAGGTAGAAGCCACTAGCTAGAAATTTCAGTCTTTCACTTTCCCTTGTGCTAAGGATTTTTGTTTTCACTGTGAAGAGAATAGCAGGGAGCAACACTTACCCTGTCAAAATGGTTGAAGGAGGCCCGGAATTCGTTCATCTGCTCCTGGCTAATGCCTTTGGCGTCCCGGGTTAAAACCTGGTTTTCTATCTCGTTGATGGTTCTGGCTGTTGTCGTGAGTAGCTGCTCCCAGCCTACCCGAATATGCTAAAACAAGAGAAGAACTTGTTGTAAAGTGCATGCAATTTCTCCCTTGGTAACGAGGATCAAAGCGAGTAATATAATCAAGGAAGGAGATTACTCAAAGGCAGCTACAAGGCTAAAGCACTTTTACCCAAAGTAGGCTCTATTTCCCAGCTTCTGTGCAGATTGCAGGAATGTGACCCGGAGCAGATAGTTTTGGAACAGGTGCCATCTTCGTAGGTAAATTTTACAGGGGCAATAATCACAGCAAAAGCCTGTGTGGAATTTGCTTTGATTACTGATGTAAACTGCATAGGTTAACATAACTGAAGTTACATCGAAGCACCCAGTTTTGATTAATTAGCCCCAACTTTCTAAACCCCATTTGGACACGTTGAAATAACACAACCCCTTGCACAAGGGTCTTTGCTCTTTTAAAGGCTGGATTAAACTTGAAGAGGGTGCTTGACATCACACACCAGGGGTATAGTTCATAATATGAGGGGGATCTTAGGATAGGAATGAGAACCATCCTGTAAAACTTGGTGTTCAGACTTGTTTGCAGAATAAGGATTCTTCTTAAAATCCCTGATGCTTTTTTGGAGGACAAGGTTGTCTGTAAACATGAAAAATGAAATTTCCTGGTTCTATATACATGAAACCCAGCATATCCTCAGAACAAAACAAGCCCTTGCAATCCATTCACCTCCTTATGCCAGAATTGTTTTTTAAATAGTTTAGTTCCACCTTTGGTTTAATTTACTCACCATTTCCACATCCATTATTACATAAGTATTGCCATACTGGACAGACCGAAGGTCCATCAAGCCCAGTATCCTGTTTCCAACAGTGGCCAATCCAGGTTACAAGTACCTGGCAAGATCCTAAAACAGTACAATACATTTTATGCTGCTTATCCTAGAAAGAAGCAGTGGCTTTTCCCCAAGTCCTTCCAACTATCACCCCATCTCATAGTAACATAGTAGATGACGGCAGAAAAAGACCTGCACGGTCCATCCAGTCTGCCCAACAAGATAAACTCATATGTGCTACTTTTTGTGTATACCTTACCTTGATTTGTACCTGTCCTTTTCAGGGCACAGACCGTATAAGTCTGCCCAGCACTATCCCTGCCTCCCAACCACCAGCCCCGCCTCCCACCACCAGTTCTGGCACAGACCGTATAAGTCTGCCCAGCACCATCCCCGCCTCCCGCTACCGGCTCTGCCACCCAATCTCGGCTAAGCTCCTTAGGATCCATTCCTTCTGAACAGGATTCCTTTATGTTTATCCCACGTTTGAATTCCGTTACCGTTTTCATTTCCACCACCTCCCGCGGGAGGGCATTCCAAGCATCCACTACTCTCTCTGTGAAAAAATACTTCCTGACATTTTTCTTGAGTCTGCCCCCCTTCAATCTCATTTCATGTCCTCTCGTTCTACCGCCTTCGCATCTCCGGAAAAGGTTCGTTTGCGGATTAATACCTTTCAAATATTTGAACGTCTGTATCATATCACCCCTGTTTCTCCTTTCCTCCAGAGTATACATGTTCAGGTCAGCAAGTCTCTCCTCATACGTCTTGTAATGCAAATCCCATAACCATTCTCGTAGCTTTTCTTTGCACCGCTTCAATTCTTTTTACGTTTCCTCCCTTTCTTATCCAAGATACTTGAATGTGCTGTTCACCGCTGATGCCTTGACTTTCTTTCATCTCAAGCTATTCTTGATCCACTTCAATCTGGCTTTTGCCCCCCTTCATTCAACTGAAACAGCGCTTGCTAAAGTCTCCAATGATCTGTTCCTGGCCAGATCCAAAGGTCTCTATTCTATCCACGTCCTTCTTGATCTATCTGCTGCTTTTGACACTTGTTGATCACAGCCTACTCCTTGATATGCTGTCCTCACTTGGATTTCAGGGCTCTGTTCTTTCCTGGTTTTCTTCTTATCTCTCCCAGCATACCTTTAGTATATACTCTAGTGGATCCTCCTCTACTTCTATTCCACTGTCAGTTGGTGTACCTCAGGGATCTGTCCTGGGACCTCTTCTTTTCTCCATCTATACTTCTTCCCTTGGCACTCTGATCTCATCCCATGGTTTTCAGTATCATATTTATGCTGATGACTTCCAGATCTACCTCTCCACACCAGAAATCTCAGCCGAAATCCAGGCCAAGTATCAGCCTGCCTGTCTGATATTGCTGCCTGGATGTCTCAGCGCCATCTGAAACTAAACATGACCAAGACTGAGCTTCTTATCTTTCCACCTAAACCAACCTCTCCTCTTCCCCCATTCTCTATTTCTGTGGATAACACTCTCATCCTTCCTGTCTCATCAGCTCGTAACCTTGGGGTCATCTTCGACTCCTCCCTCTCCTTCTCTGCACATATTCAGCAGACTGCTAAAACCTGTCATTTCTTTCTGTATAATATCACCAAAATTTGCCCTTTCCTTTCTGAGCACACTACCAGAACCCTCATCCACACTCTTATCACCTCCCGCTTAGACTATTGCAACTTGCTTCTCACAGGTCTCCCACTTAGCCATCTCTCTCCTCTTCAATCTGTTCAAAATTCTGCTGCACTAAATATTCCACCAGTATAGTTATGCTCATATTAGCCCTCTCCTCAAATCACTTCACTAGCTTCCTATCCGTTTCCGCATACAATTCAAACTCCTCTTATTGACTTATAAGTGCATTCACCCTGCAGCTCCTCAGTACCTCTCCACTCTCATCTATCCCTACACTCCTCCCCAGGAACGCCATTCACTGGGTAAATCTCTCTTATCTGTACCCTTCTCCTCCACCGCTAACTGCAGGCTCCGTTCCTTTTATCTTGATGCACCATATGCCTGGAATAGACTTTCTGAACCGGTACATCAAGCTCCATCTCTGGCCGTCTTCAAATCTAAGCTAAAAGCCCACCTTTTTGATGCTGCTTTTAACTCCTAACCCATATTCACTTATTTTATCATCCTCACTTTAATATTCCCTTATTTCCTAATTGTCTGTCGAGCAGGGACTGTCTCTTCATGTTCAAGTGTACAGCGCTGCATACGTCTAGTAGTGCTTTAGAAATGATAACTAGTAGTAGTTAATAATGGCTTATGGACTTTTCTTTTAGGAAGCTATCCAAACCTTTTTTAAACCCCACTAACTGCTTTTAGTACATTCACTGGCAACAAATTCCAGAGTTTAATTACACGCTGAGTGAAGAAATACTTTCTCCGATTCGTTTTAAAATTTACTACTTTGTAGCTTCATTGCATGCCCCCTAGTCCTAGTATTTTTGGGAAGAGTAAACAAGCGATTCACATCTACCTGTTCCAATCCATTCATTATTAGTAGACCTCTATCATATCTCCCCTTAGCCGTCTTCCCTCCAAGCTGAAGAGCCCTAGCCACTTTAGCCTTTCCTTATAGGGAAGTCGTCTCATCCCCTTTATCATTTTCATCGCCCTTCTCTGTACTTGCAGTGGAGGGTTCAGCAACTTGTCTAAAGATCACAAGGATTATCACGGAGATTTGAACCCTCCCTTCCCTGGTTCTTGGCCTTCTGTAAATGATTACTGCACCACTTCACCATCTAGTAAAAGGGTATAAAAGTCAGATTTGATATACTGCCTTTTTATGCTACAACTAAAGTGGTTTACCTTTGTATTATATGCAGGTACTTTCTCTGTCCCTATAGGCTCACAATCTAAGTTTTTGTACCTGGGGCAATGGAGGGTTAGATAACTTGCCCAGGGTCACAAGGAGCCACAGTGGAAATTGAACCCAGTCTCCACACTAACCAACAGGCTACTCCTCCATTTCTTGTGCAAGTATAGATAGCAAGTTGCACATAGCATAAGACAATGCTTCTCAACCCAGTCTTTGGGGCACACCCAGCCAGTCAGGTTTTCAGAATATCCATAATGCACAGACGACAGTGGATGCAAAAATCTACCTCATGCATAGTCATTGTGGAAATCCAGAAAACCTGTCTGGCTGAACATGCACCGAGGACTGGGTTGAGAAGCGGCCAGCATAAGAAATGGCATACCGAGTCAGAGGAAAAGGTCCATCAATCCAGTATCCTGCTTTCAAAGGTTGACAATCCACGTCTCAAGTACCTGGCAGGATCCCGAAAAGTAGCATTCCATGCCACGACTCCCATGAATAAGCAGTGGTTTTCTCCAAGTCTACCTTAATAGCAGCTTATGGACTTTTCCTCCTGGAGCTTGTTCAAACCTTTGTTAAACCCAGCTACACTAACTGCTTTTACCATATCTTCCAGCAATGAATTCCAGAGCTTAATTATGGGTTGAGCAAAAAAAAAGTTCTCTCTAAATTTGTTTTATTACATGCCAAATGAAGGAAGGCAGAGACTGCTATAGAATCAAAAATTTAGAAGAGGGAGACTTGTAAGCAATCTGGGTAGTTCTTTGGTAATCCTGTATGCTGCTATGCAGAAAACTCAAGTTTCTCAAGCTAAGCTCTCACTCCCCAGGCCAGCTGGTAAGAGGGAGTGGGGAATTCCAGCGGATGCTAAATGGCAATACCTGGGTGGCATTTGTGCCAGATTTTGAATGGAAATATGATCTCTGGCAGCTGGCTAAGGCCTGTCACAAAAATTTCATTAAGGATTGTTACAAAAACAGGAGAACATACTCTAGGAAACTGGAAATGAAGACTCACGGCTCCATTGTCAGTAGAGGTAGACCCTAACTGAGCTGGAAGCCTAAAGAACAGAAGAAAGCAGATGAGGAAAAAATATTGACAGTCAATTCAATTTGGCCCCAAATACATTATTTGTATTTGGCTGAATAGCGATTTAAATTTGAATACAAATAATCCAGGCTCTACTGAGCTAAAAATAAACACTTGATCTCTGATTTCACGTTGTTTCTTTTATTATTTATGTTAAAGCTCAATGCTCATTATTTATATTTGCCTGAATAGTAAAGTATGCTATTTGGTACAGCTCTACAATTTAGTCCTCCCCCCCCCCCCCCCAGCCTTTCACCCTTATTGCAGTGGGCCAAGAACCTGTGGAACTGGGTTCAAATCCCACTGCAGCTTCTTGTGATCCAAAGAGCCCCAGGTTCACCCATGCCTCACCCCGGCACTGTCTACATACTGCTAAAGGAAAACGTACGGATCTTCAGAAGCACTGTGTGGATATACTGCCTCTGAATAACTCAGTCAACAGCACTCATCTGGATAGCAGGTGCTATTATCTAAATAAGTGCTTCTTATATACCTATATAATTTGTATAAAGTCACTACGAGATGTTTCACACCATCATTCTGCATGTTTAGCTCTCAAAGGCTCAGTTCTGTACTATTAAAGGGTCTACTGACATTTGAATCCCCCTTCATCACAGCACTTGGATTTTTTTATTTTTTTATTATTATGAGAAGCCAAGTCCTGACAGGATTTGTGTATGAAGACAACTGGTGTCTGCAGAGGACAGCACTAGGTCTATTGGGAGTTGAGGGGGGTGGGGTGGGGGTGGGGGGGGTACAGCAAGGCCATTTGGCCTTACACAGAAAAGGGGCCTTTGTATGGGAAAAATATTTGCTTCATATTTTTTTTAACTGAATATGAAATTAACTTGGCTACAGAGTTTTCTCTTAATTATAAACAAGTTTGCACATATTTTCACAGCTAAAAATCTGCCTCAACTGCTTCTATATCTCTATTTTAATTATACAGGTGTTCTGGGACTCTAGAGTCTTGTAATTAACACTGGCCTGGGCCTCAGTGCTTCTCTGCAAAACCCTGGTCAGCACATCACCAGCAGAGAGGCTTGGAGGTACTTACCTCCATGGTATAGTTGGTGTGCTTGTTGTCGAAAATAAGTGCTTCCTGGATTTGCTGGTGGTCTCCTTCAAGCTGGTCAATCTTTGGTTTATAATTCACAATGCTCTTTTCATATTGTCGCAGGTGGTTAATCTGGTCCTCCAGGGTCCCGTGCATCTCAATGGAAATGCGACCAATCTCCTATACAACAAACCCCAATAGAGATGCAACATTAGAGGGCAAGCCTCTGCATGAATCTCATCATGTTTACCAGTAGCTGATGCTGAAAAGGATCAGAAAATTGTAATTACACAATTACACATTATGTAGCCTGGGGGAAAAGATCCTAGGATGCAGAGAATTGTCAAAATATAGCCAGGATAACTGATAATTCCTTGGGATTGTAAATAGAGGTTTATTTAGACCTAGATAGAGTGTAAATAGAAGTTGGGTACTGAGAAATAAACCCCTTCTTTAGATACCAATATTCACTGCTATTTCTACTACTCATGGTATTTTATAAATCTATCTCCTATATGTTTCAGGTTGGATGCTTTTCAATAATTTATCACACCCCTATTTTAAAATGGTCCTAAAGACCTGGCTATTCCACCAGACTTGTAGTGCATAGGAGAATAACAATGGTCCATGGTCACCTGTTCCTTCCTCTTCCCCCAACCAAGTTGCCTGCCACCCATTCCTTCCCATCCCCCTCTCTCTACTTCTAAATTGTAAATAATGCGGTTCTTTGTGTGTGATCTTTCCTGTCCGGATTATTGTAGTTCCTTTCCATTTCTCCCCCTAGTCTGTACACCGCATTGCTCTGCAAGACAGTTAAGGCGGTACAGCAAATCTAAATAAAGAATAAAAGAATATGTTTATGTATGAAACAAAGAAACTCAAAATTTTAAAGCGCAAATGCACTCAAAATTTCTAATCCGCTATTTTGGGGGTAATTTTCATAAAGCTTTTTGTGCATGTTAATCTCATTTGATGTGCACAAAAGGGTTTTTTTTAATATAATTGCACAACCACACATGTGAGTAAAAGGCAGGCACACGGAAAAAGAGTGCACCTACTTTTAAGTCACTCACATGTAGGCAATTCCTGAGTACGTAGTCTGGGTGAAGTGGAGGTGGAACTGTGATGAATGCATGTATTTTATAAAATATGCGAGTACATAGAGATATAAATTTGTACATTGGCTTGTGTATGCCGTTGGATCTGGCATTGGCTGCCTATGTTGCTTTTATAAAATAGATTTAAAATAAGCTCATATTTGAATTGCTCCACGTAGGTGTTCGGTTATAAAACCAGGCTATTTATGGTTTCTGTTCCCGGCCACAACTTTTGCTTCTGGCTGCTGTTGTGAGAAAGTCCTAAAAAGCACATGGGCAAACGGTCTGCAAGATCCAGAATAGCAGAAAAGAAAAGCAGACCCACAAGGTGAAATAAAACAAAATTTATACAACACCTACATAAAATCAGCATATAACTTCTAACTGCCCAACATGACCATATTTCACCCCACCAAGGGCTGCGCAAGAGGCTTAGCATGAATCCAGTCAGGGAAAACATTGGACTGTTCCTGCTGGTTTATTTCATCATGTGGGTCTGCTTTTCTTTTCTTCTGCTGCTGTGAGAATGCAGGACAGTGTAGAGAATTTCCCAGACATCAGGATGCCACTTTCCACTAAACAGAGGAAACTAACTCCACAGAGAATGGGGCAGAGAGAATCTTCTCATGCAAATATCCAGGGCCGCCGAGGGACTGAGCCGGGCCTGGGCTGCCATCACTGGGCCCCCCCCCCCCCAAGATCGTCACTGCCACTGCCACTGCTCCCCCAAGGATTGTCACTGCCACCGCCCCCATGCCCACCACAAGGATTGTCGCTGCTGCCACCCTCCTGCAGCCGCAACTGTAATACCTTGGCTGGTGGGGATCCCATTGCCCTGGCCAACAGAAGAAAGTCTTCCAACACTGCTTTTCTCTATGCCGTGTAGCCTGCCCCTGAGGCTGTTTCTCCTCTCGGTTTCAAAACCTAGCATGCGCGGCCTGAGGGGAAAAGCAGCTGCTTGGGAGGCAATGCGGCAGACTGTGAAGAACAGCAGTGCTGGAGGAAGATCTCTTCTGCTGGCAGGACCCCCCCCCCCCCCCGTGTCTGCTCCTCTGGGTCCTTCCCAGCCTCCAAGGGGGGCCCAGCAGCCAGAGTTCTCTCTCCCCTGTTCCTGTCAGGATGCGATCACCTGGGTCCTGTCAGGAGCAGGAGAGAGAGGCCCCAGTGCCAGACCCCCCCTTAGAGGCCCGGGCAGGGGGAATTTTGCCCACCCCCCTCGTCAGCCCTGCAAATATCCAGTCAATGGAAAGGAAGTTCTGGGAGTAACCAAAAAATAAGTGGGCCGGTGGTCTGCAAAATCTAGACCGAAGGAAATGGTCAGTAAACCACAAAAACACCACAGAACCCCACAAAACCACAATACAAAACAAGAGTGAAGCTGCCCTGTTTTGCAAACCTTCTCGCATAAGTGCTGGTATTTAAGTAGTGAAGCCACAATTGAAGATGCGAGTTAGAAAACCTGTTTTAAGTACATTGTTTCATAAATGAATTCATACTGGAAACAGACAGACTTTACAGATATCCATATAGGATATATTAAGCGAAAAATCTAAAAAGCTTTTCTGTTGGCTAGAATTTTTGAAAACTCAAACATGCATTTACGCAGGAAACAACTTTTAATACTTAAAAGGTTTTAGAACTCAACTTCAATTTTTATTTGGTTTCATTCTGGGGCAGAAATAAACGCTCTGGGTTAAGCAGAATGACTTTCTTAATCCTTCACGTAAAGCCCTGGCTGACAATCATTTTTTAAAAAGCTGCGCGTGGCTCTGAGCTGGTGTAAAAGCTGACGTGCATAGTTTTTTCCCCCCCAAAGTTGTTTTCTTTATGAAATGGAGGAGAATACACACGTAGATTTTTTCCCCACTCAGTCCCTGCCCGAATTATACCCACTTGAAACCTCTGCGGGGTGTGGATCTCTATGTGTAAACAGCAGCTTTCTAAATTGCTATTTAGACATGGAGCTGGTTTTGAATTGAAGAGAGCTCAGGACAAGTACATAGGATCTCTAGCGGAGTGATGGGGAGACTAGATGGCATGGAAGGGCAGATTGGACAGGCCATATGGTCTTTATTTGCCTACATTTTTCTCTGTTTCTATGTAAAACAGGAGGCTCTACAGTATGAAAACAAAATATCTCAAAATCAGTCATCAGAAGTCCAGCCTTCAATTTTATTTTTGAGAGTAGTTTTTTTGAAAAGAGTGAATTAAAAAATGTACACAAGCCTGTGAATAATTACGAATAATTAGCAGATCTGTAAAATGCAACCATGTTTATCAGCAAAAAAAAACAAACCATCTCTTTTAAGACTGTAATGGACAAGCATGCCTTACTGCATTATGGAAAGGAAAAGAAAAGAGCAATAAATGTCTGTGACTTTTGCCATCACCGTACCTGCATCTTGGTCTGTATCCATGGTCCAATGACGTTGGCCTGGGCGGCAAACTGTTTACGCAGTCGCTCGTTCTGCTGCTGGCGAGCGTGTTCCTCCATCAGAGCCTGGTCCCTCCGGGGCACCAACTGCCGCACCTGGGATCAAAGCACAAGAAGTACTGAAAAGTGTAGGAAACTGCCCTGTTTAGCGATCTAGCTCTTCTTGTTAATCTAGGGGTTAGACTCTAAGCCCTCCAGGATCAGGTAAATACTTGCTGTACACAAGCACTCATCTGGAACTTCCGTGCAAATCTCTGTTGAGACTGTATCCCAGGACTTATTGCAAAGGGAAAATACATGATCTTTACAAGCACCCATGTGTAGGAAACTAGCTCTGCATGTTTTACTTTTAATTAAAAGGAAAACAATTTTTTTTATAAACCTGGTGCACATTAATGCAGTTTATAGCTGCATTTCTTTTTTCCATGTTTCTAAACAATGAACCAAATTTCTGAAAAAAAACCCAAAACAGAATCACAAAGTGAGCATGTGAGAAGGAGCAGAGCCTCACATGGTCCCATTTGTTGTTGATTTCCTGAGGGCTGATGGTCGTATATGGATTGGATCCAGCTATATTCACGTGGTAGGTCTGGACAATCTTGGAGACTTCATTGTGGATACCCAAAATAGCCTGTCGCTCCTTGTCAGCATCAGGCAACGTGGCTTTGAACTGCTCATGGGCTGTAGTCAATCCCTGGATGGGAAAGAAGAGAATAAGAACATGAAATCTCCATGTCTCCTTCACACAGCCCCAATGATCAAAACCTAAAATGTTGCAGCCAGTACCATTTTTCCACTCTTTGTCCACTCGTATCAACTATGAATAACTTTTCCTCCACCTGAGTTGAGGCAATTCCCTTACCACTAGCGAAACGTTTAACTTTTGGAGGGAACTTGGATGGACAATGCAGGTGTCTGAATGGACGATGGCCAGGATACAATAAACAGGCACCTGCTATAAAGTACCCAAAAACTGACTGTGGCAGTTCATGCTTGATTTAGAGGTTACAAAGCTTTTCACTGCAGTCACAGTTGAATGGGCTTAAAAGCTCTTTGGATAATTTGATGTTTGGCCTCAACTTATATTTTCTCCAAGACCATCACAGCCACTAGAGCTGCACAGAACTGGTCCAAGGGAAATGTTTAATTACACAACTCTACTGACTTTTCATATCACTTCTGATCAAGGGCAGCAGAACTCCTGTTTGGTCAAGAAGACCAAACAAACCAACTTCCATTTTTGCTCGCCAAAGTACATGGTTGTTGCTAGGCGGGAAAGAAAGTTGGTTGGGCCATGGCCCCGAGGGTCCACTATCAATGCTTCTGATGCTTAAATGCACTACCAAAAGTTCACAGTGAAAGTGGCTCCTTTAGCACAACTCATTTTCTACTCTTCTTTAATGTATGCCCAATATAGTGAGCAGAAAAACAGTTTAATGGCAATATTATGCTAAATGAACAAATTTACGTCATATTTTCTCATTCCTCCAATACAACAGACAATGACAATAAGCATTTCTTGACCTAGAACATATCTCTCTGGAGAGCCTGGTGAATTTGTGCAGAAGAAACTGGGGTACCTGGATCTCTTCTATGGTATGAACAATGAACGTGTCTTGTAGGTCCTCCATAGCTCCCTCCATCCAGTTATTGAAGGGTGCAGCTCTCTTAGCAAACTCCAGATACAACTGGTCAATAGTCTCCAGCAACTTTTCCGTCCTCTGAGAGATTCCAAATGAAAAGACAGAGAAAGATTTTCACAACATGAGTTTAAACCCAAGTTTCCTTTCCTTCTTTCACTGGCCAAGGTTAATGACCTGAGAAGTAAGACAAGATTGTACAGTGAACATCAGTACAATAGTGACAGTCTGGGGTTCTTTAGGCTAGGAAGGCTTCCCTTACCTCCAAGGCCTCTCTGCGTTTTTGGGTCAGAGCCCCCAGGTTGTCCCACTGATCACAAATCTTCTGGCATCTTGAGTTCACACTCGGAGAATCATAATAATCCAGCTCACTGCCAGAAGAAAACAGCTTTAAGTCTAGAGAAACAAAGAACATGCAGCCCTTTCTGAACTGTAAAGAAGCGACAACTGCCAACATAAAACCGAGAGAGGCGGAAGCACTATTAAATGAGTCCCACATTTGGTAGAATAGGACAAAAATGTGCAAAAGAAGATTCATGATATCCTGATCTTCTATCAATTTACTGAAATCTCTGACATTTTTGGACAGCTTTTTGATCCTCATGGATCTAAATCTCAAGATGATATAGCCCCAGCCTGGCTTTGGTTTACATATTTATAGGCAAAATTAGAAATGACTATGTCAATGCCAACTTGTGGATTTTATCTAGATAGAGAGCTATAACCAGGTCCGATAAGTTTGCACCAATGATCAAAGCAAAACTACAGTGGCTAGTCTTCCTTTATTGCCCCCTGAAAAAAAAGTATCTGCAGAGATATGTGCTAGCCTCCCTGATAGTATTTTTGAAAATGCAAAACCACCCATGTTGCTGCCTCCGCTGACCTAAGCCTGCCTTTGGGAACACTTCCATTAAATGTGAGTTAAACTGAATGTA
The DNA here is from genome assembly GCF_901765095.1 of Microcaecilia unicolor. NCBI lineage: Eukaryota > Metazoa > Chordata > Amphibia > Gymnophiona > Siphonopidae > Microcaecilia > Microcaecilia unicolor. Next base: position 130,778,301 of record NC_044039.1, read on the forward strand.
TGTCAATTGACCTGTATAGGAGGGTACTAGGCATTAAAAACAAAACACCAAACTCATTTCTGCAGGTAGAAAAACTGGCTTAGAATTGTGCCATCACGGTTTTTATCTTAACCACTGAAGTGGAACTCTGCTTTTTGCACTATTTTGTCCCATTACTTTGAAACTCTCTGCCCATGAATCAACGGATGATAGCCTCTACCTTAAATTCAAACCTGGGGATCAAGATCTGGCTTGTTTTCCCCCTTCTTTTGGTAGTGAATGAGGGCCTGACTTGTGGATGCTGTGGGTATTCCCACCCCCTTCCTGTTTCCACCTTAAAATTGACACAGAAAATGCCAGCAGAAAGGACAGATTGTAATCTTAACTCCTGGTGTCATGTCCCTATGGTCCTCTCTATTGTGGCTGATATTCAAAGGATTTAAGCTCCTGAAAGTTTGACTCTTACATTAGCCTCTTTGAAAACAGACTAGGGCTGAGTGCCCAAAATGTATGCTCTTGAATTTAGGAATTTAAAACAAAAAGAGAGGCAACAAAAGCAAATTTAGGATGGGAGAAAAAAAAAACATGTATGAGCTTAGCACGGATTTTCATCACTAGACACCTAACTTAAACCCCTAAATCTAAAACAATTTTGGTAATATTGTCAGGCAGTGAACTGATTTTATATTTTATTGGTATATAATCCTCCAGGTGGGTGGAAGAGCATTTAACATCCCTTGGGCAGTATATTTTGCAGATACATGTGAAATATACTAATTGCTTTTAATACCAATTAATACAGATTTAGGTGGGCAAATCTAGAATGCCATGCAGCTCCCAGAAAATTAGAGTTATGTGCAGGGAGTGACACTGTACATGATAAATATTTTAGATTTGATATTTCCACCATGTACTTTGCCTGCTGTAAATAGGATTCTTTTGATTTCATAATTAGATCATTATTTAAGGCCAGTGTTGCCCCAGCAGAAGACAGTAATAGTTAAAAGGAGCATAGTGCAAAATTGTATACAAATTCAAACCAATGACGGGTCAGTGCATCTGAACCCATTGCACAAGTTGCCGAGTCAAATTTAGACGAGGGAGTGAAAGCATGGCATGCATGTAACAAAAGTGAGGGCCAAGAAAAACTGCAGCTAGAGAGGGAAAAAAAATGGGACTTGATATACCGCCTTTCTGTGGTTTTTGCAGCTGCATTCAAGGAGCTGCAGTGGGAATCAAACCCAGTTTCCCAGGATCGAAGTCTGCTGCACTAACCACTAGTCTACTCCTCCACTCCAGAGAGGTGGGAGGGCTTACGACTGCTATGGAGACAAAACAGACATTTTAAACGTAGATGATGGAAGACTGGGGACCCTATGGATAAAATTCAATGTAATATGGCGTATGACAGCAGATAAAGACCGATATGGCCCATCAAGTCTGCTCAGAGAGGATGTTAGGGTTGTACCTCCTGTGCAGTGCAAATTACTTTCCCCATGATTTCTTAGAAAAAGGTGCAAAAGGCATTTCACAGCTGTTTGGAGCTAAGGTGTTCTCTGCTTGGTTTCTTATCCCTTGCTTTTTAGGGATCCAGCAGGGCCACTTGACAGGGGGGAGCAAGATTCCTCAGGCCTGGCACTGGCAAGGCTTCTGGAGGCAGGCAGAAAGTTCTGCTTCCTTGGTCTGTCTCTTGTGCTCTTGTGTGTCGGGACACATGTGATTACGTTAATGCGATAATCTGGGTTCCGGCACACAAAAGCAGGAAAGCAACAGACCGAATGAGGAGCATCCAGATGCAGGAAGGTAAAGGGGGGAGGGGGGGGGGGGGGTGGCGGCGGTGGCCCTGCTCTGGCTCTTGGTAGCCCTGGGATCTATTGTGCTATATCCCACTTTTTTGAATTCCAGCATCATACCTCTTTCAGGAGGGCATTCCAGGCATCCACTAACCTTTTCCATGAAAAAATATTCTTCCTGATGTCAGGAGTTTAATTATCAGTATCATCAAGTAAGAGAGCAAAAAGGGATTATGTGAACACGGATTATGCAAGATGAGATGCGTAGACCAAACTGATTATTCCAACTTACTGGCAGGAGGACACAAGAGGAGTGGGGTGGCAGTGGAGCCAGATTTGCATTATTTTTTGAGACCGAAGTTGATAGACCGTCAACTTGTTAGTTCCAGGGATGAACGGGGGGGGGGGGGGGGGGGGGGGTACAGATGTTGAGCATAATGCTGGCTCATTGGTGGAACGAATAGAGAAAGTGGCTGATGATAGGTAGGGAATAGGGGCCACCCTCCAGGGAAAAGGGTTATAGGATTGGGGGTGCAGAATGGAGGATTTTCTCAGGGTTGGGACTGACAGAAGAGGAGACAGATGAGTGTGAGGCCCCTAAAGGAAGAGTAGACAAAACTGAACAGCGAATTGGTATTTTCCCAATACTTAATTCTGAACAAAATGCAAGAACAGGGCAGTGACTATGGCATGCTCTCCTATTTCTTTGCAGAGTGGCATCAGCTGTGAACTGTTTCTAGGGAAAGTGTTTTGTTAATTTGAAGCCATTGTTAATGTTAATGCAATAGTCTGCAATAATTTTTCATAATACCATAAAGGTCATTTGGTTTATTAAGAAAACAGACCAATCATTTCTTATGCCAACATACCCAAACCTACGATAAACAATTTGAAATTATAAAAAGATCAACCCTACATTTGGACATGGAAAAAGATCCTAAGAGCCTTAATATAAAAATTGTTCTAAACAGTTTCATAAAAATAAATTTGCGTTCACTAGCTAAATTTTATCCTTCCTATTTCCTCCCCCCTACCTCCAAGCTCAGCATCCACCTAACATAAGGCTGCCAACTGGATCCAGATTTTCAGGGCAGGGTTGATCCAGTCCTGGGTATACCCCGTTGCATGCAGGGACTTGTAGTTCTGATTTCCAAATTGCATTCCCTAAGAAAAGCAAGACTACAAGTCCCAGAATATACTGGGGGTAATCCCAGGACTGGATCATCTGGATCCAGTTGGAAGCCTTAACTCAACAGCAACTCAGGAGTGTATATTTAAAAGCAGAAGGTAGGGGGCATGAGACTAGAGTTGGTTTAAGTTGCTTTCCACCCATTGTTCTGGGATGTCATAAGAATCCAGTCCTCCTGGGGCAGAGGTGGGGAGAGGTTTGCAGTAGAGGGGGGGAGGGGAGTCTTACAGTTGGGCTGGGTTAATGCATATTAACATTTTATTGTTAAATATTCTTTTTGGGTTGTTGGCCAGTCTTGTCTGGTTTATATTATTATTACTGTTTAAGGTTTCAGGCTGTGACTATTCCACCCGGGGATTGGGGGTGGGGGTGGGAATGTTAATTTTTGACGATAGATTTTATCATCTTGTCTTTAGGAAGCATGTTCTGAGACTCAGCTTATGTGATATTGAACTTGTTGGTAACATGCTGGATTATCAATAAAAATTGTTGAAACATAAAAGCAGAAGGTACCAAAAACAGAACAAAACTATGCGCAATTAAGGAAACACAGGGACTACAGAATTTAACTGCTCTTCTAGAACAATCTGAAATTGAAATACTTGAAAGGAGAACATTACTTGTATCGTTGGTCTTTGAACAGGACTTAAATTCACTTTTTTTCAAAAATTCCACAAAAGTTTTTCTTGGTGACAGAATATGGATCTACCCTGATGTGGTAAAAACTACACAGGATAGAAGAAAAGTTTTCTTATCACTTAGAGAGGAGACACGGAAGCTGGGGGCACGATTCACTTTGTCTTACCCGTGTAAATGTTTGGTAAATTATTTGGATAAAAAAATATGTGGTTTTTTTGAACCAGAGCAGCTGAAAGCTTTTCTAGAAATGAAGAAAGTAACCAGATAGATTCTAATGTTAAGAGAACTTGGATTAACGAATATGTAATGAGGAGTAAACCAGGCCTTTGATGTTATAAGTTTCTTTATTATTAAAGTTCCACCAGAGTTTAACGCCCTCCAAATTATATATTGGTGGTCTAAGAAAGAGTATTGGATTTTTCTTTTTCCTCTTTTAATTCTAAAAGAGGTGATATAATATGTATATTGTTGGAAATTATATGATCTGTTTTTCTTTAACAAGAATTAATCTTGTACTGTATTGAAACTATAAATAAATAAATAAATAAATATGCACAATTACTAGATAAGAAGCTAGAAGGCTAGTAAAAAGGTTCAGCACCAGGCTTAAAAGGAGACCCAGCTCTCACTATGGGATATCGTTGCTTGGTCCTACATGAAGAGAATACAAAAGCACATGCTAGAACTGATACGTTGCTCCAGTTAAAACATGGGTGGGGACTCTCTGGTCCTCAAGGACTGTACATATCAGTTGGGTTTTCAGGATATCCTTAATGAATACACATGGCATATACCTGCATGCAACATTTCCAATGTTTGTCACTCTGCACCATGCATATTCACCGAAAATATCCTGAAAACCTGGCCCACAAGGCCCAGAACCTTCTCACCATTAGATTAAAAGGATCACAACCTACAAAGAATCTAGCTTTCTGTCCATCCAACAGGACGAGTAGAACTCTGCACTTCCATGCCAGTCTCTTACTTCTCCGGCCTTTTCTGGATGACGATGCATGTGCAATTTTTCTGCATGCTCTGGTAATATCAAAATTCGACTACTGTAATGCTGTTTATGCTGGCATCCCATCTACCCGCATTAAAAAGTTACAATCTGTTCAAAATACTGCCATTCGTATACTCTCTAGGGTCTGCCGCTATGACCACATCACTCCATTCCTCAAACACCACCATTGGCTTCCAGTCCCCTTTTGAATACAATACAAAATTTTGATGCTAACTTACAAAGTTCTCTATGCTGATTCTCCTGCTTATCTCTCATCTTTGATAGTGCCTCAAAGGCCTATCAACACTTCGCTCTACAACATCTAACCAGCTCTCTATCCCCGCTCTCTCTCTCATACAAGATTTCAATCCACTTTGCACTCTACTTTCTTTGCCTTGACGCCCTCCCTATGGAATTCTCTGCCTTTTAAACTACGTAGTGAAAAACCTTACCAACATTTTAAGACTGTCCTAAAAACATACCTCTCCACCAAGACTTTTGTGAGCCCTTCTGGCAGAGGCGCAGTCAGATTTCGGTGGGAGGAGGGTCCAGAGTCCGAGGTGAGGGGCCACATTTTAGCCCCCCCCCCGGCACCACCCCTCCACCGTCCCTTTAGACACCCCTCCTGCTGCCGCCAACCCTCCCCCGACACCGGGGGTCCCCAACCCCTGCCAGCCAAAGTCCCCTTCAGCGCCGGTCTCCTAGTCCAGTCTGGCGTGATTGATGATCTCTGCACGTTCCTACGTACAGGACATCAGGACTCACAGAAACCGAATCCAGATCAGCAATGCGCCGGACACCGGCGCTGAAGAGGACTTCAGCTGGCAGGGGTTGGGGACCCCTGCCAGCAAAGGTACCTTACGGCGGCAGCGGGTTGGTGGCGGCGGGAGGGGGGAGGTCGAATGTGGCGGGGAGGGTCAGCGGCGGGGGGGGGGGGGTGAAAGCAGGGGGCCAGGGCTAAATCTGCAGGGGCCCATGCCCCCGTGGCCCCACCTAGCTATGCCCCTGCCTTCTGGTTAGCGGTCTAGCCGGGCTGGATGAACAGCTCCGTGTCCTCTGCTGCCCTCTTTGTTTCTGACTAGTTCTATCCTCTCTGTTCTTTTAATAGTTGGAGTTCTATTCACCTCCTTTTAATTATTGTTTTTATTATTTGTTAACTGCTTTGATTTTATGAAAGGCGGTATATTAAGCCAACGATAAACTAAACAAACTCCAAAAGGACAGAAAAGTTTCTGTAGCTAAAGAAATGGCAACTAAACATCAATCTTGTGCACTTTCCACTTGTGAAACTGAGGCTGAAAGTTATTTCTTTTTTAAGTAGCTCTTAATGCACAGTGCTGTTGCAGCACTGGCTTGTGGGAAAAATAGATGGATTGGGGAGTCTTACTTCAGTTCTTGTGCAATAGCAGCGATCTGTTCTACACGGTCCTGGTGAGCAGCCAGGTCACTCTCAAACGCTTCGTGTTTCTTCAGTAGAGCCTTGATTTCCGAAAGGGTGGCTGTTTCGTAGTCCTTCTGCTGCAACATCCCTTCTTTTCCTGGAGAGGAAGCCAAAAGTAAATAAATAAATAAATTGAGAGCGAGTGAGAAGGCACAGGAATACATTTACAAGTCATTGTTGAAGCTGTAACCAGAGCAAAGAGAGGGTTGCATTTGTCCCAGTTAGAATCCTATATGGATTTTTTTTTTTGGTTGGCTTTTATAGGATTCCAAGACTGACCCATCAGATGTGTTGTATGCTGTACCACATCTGTGAATGGTTAAATCAAGAGCAAATAGTTCCTAAAAAATGCTGTGCTGGACGATGCCTACTCTGGGACATGAACTTTTAACATCTGTCCACCATGTTGAAGGGCCCAGAGCTACTGGTACTGCTCTATGGGGTGATCAAAATGAATTCTCCTGCCCCAGAAGAGACATCTTCAATACCTCAACAGCATTCATTATTGCTGAAGACCCACAGGTGCCTTTCCCCTCCCCCCCCCCCTTCCCTGGGATGAAATGCTTGCCAGTAGATGAATCAGAAACTCCAGTACCTTAGCACTATAGTTTAAACTGCAGGACAGTGGCAGATTGAGTGGGGGGGGGGGGGGTTTGCCCAGTGGCTGCACCCGGGGGGTGGGGGGGGGGCGGCGCATCAGCGATCCGCCCCGGGTGTCAGCCAGCCTAGGAACCCCACTGGGTTTGCCCAGTAACTTCCTCCTCCTCTAGGCTTCCAGCTCAGCTGGAACTACTCTACACCTTCATTCTTAACTATCCAGGATTTTTTCTGCATTTATATACCCTCAAAATCTATCCTTAGCCCAATTATTGCACCAGCAGTTCTCAGGGCAGTAAACATGTACCTTGAGCCACCACTACATTTCACTCTTCTGCAACAGCAGTAACTCTCTCTCCCAGCAAAGGGGGGGGGGGGGGGCTACAAATGCTGCCTCTGCAGCATCTACAGTACTAGAAGGCTGGCTGGGAAACAAATCCAGATCTTCTGCAAGGTAGTACACAGCACAGACACAGGCAAAGCACCATCCCAGACAGAAAACCTTTTGACGGCTGGATTCTGCACTTTCCGACAAGGAAGACTGAATAGTATTCATCTAGAGCTGAGATCACATGGCCTGAAGTGGTGAACGAGGGAAACCAGGATTCAAATCCCAATTCTCCTACCACTGCTACTTGTGATCTTGGACAAGTCACTTCACCTCATTACTCCCCCCTCTGGAACAGAACCCGAAATTGTATCATGCATTGATGTTGAGTTTGAAAAGTTAACTTACGAAATTCAAAATCTAGATCCACTCCTTTTTGAAGAAAACAGTGGAGGAGTAGCCTAATGGTTAGTGCAGCAGGCTTTGGCCCTGGCAACCTGGGTTCGACTCCCACTGCAGCTCCTTGTGACCTTGGGCAAGTTACTTAGCCCTCCATTACCCCAGGTTAAAAAAAAAAACAACTTAGATTGTGAGCTCCCTCGGGACAGAGAAAAATACCTGTATATAATGCGTACAGCACTGTGTATGTCTTGTAGTGCTATAGAAATGATTAGTAGTAGTAGTAGACCCTTGGCTCCACCTCCCATTTAATGAGCATCAATAAATGCCACATGACCCAGCTCTGGTTGCTGCCATTTGTCTGAGCACTTTTGCCTGACTGTAGTAACCAGCTGATCTTAACAGGCACAGCAACTTAGGCAGTCACTATACTTCTGAAAGAGAAAAGCATAACAATCTTAAAGGCTGCTAAGATCTTAAGAACATGAATCAACTGGTTAGATTAGACAGGGCATCTCATTCAGTGGAACAGATCTTTCAGAAATGGGATCAATCCGCTCATACTAATGGTAATGAGGCCGATATTCAGCTGGCGGAGGCAGCCCACATAAGTGCCACAGCCGGAACTGACCCCGGATATTCAAATGCTGGGCTTGGCCTGGTGACCGACATGGAATATCCGGGTTCTTTTTGTCCGAAGCTAACTTAACTGGATATGTGAATATTTAGTGCTGGGTGGATAGGACTGCTATTTATGAGGTCCAATTTACTCGCTAAACTTAACCGATCAGTGCTGAATATTGCCGGCTAAATTTTCTGTGTTGACTGCGAATATTCAGTGGAGATAACAGGTTCTCTCGCTATTCACAGTTAGGCACCAAAACACTATAATCGCTCAGTGGCCATTTCTGGCCAGTTAAATAGCTTTGAATAATCGGGGGGTGGGGGTGGGGTGGGGGTGGGGAGGTGTATTTAGCTCGTGGCTTTCAATTGTAGCTCAAGGCGAAATTACATTCAGGTACAGCAGGTATTTTTTCTGTCCCCAGAGGCTTACAATCTAGGATTGTAACAGAGGCAATGGAGGGTTAAGTAATTTGCCCAAAATCATCAGAAGCCACAGTGGTATCTGAACAGAGCTTCTTAGCCTGCTGCTCCATTATGTTACTCCTTGTTCCTTAACATTAAAATATAATGTGGAAAATAAAAAAAACACCTTTCATACAACTTCATGAACTTGAGAATCCCCATGATTTAATTCTGAACCATTTAGGACCAGGAGAAGAGAATGTAAATATTGCATTTGAAGTCTTTGTTATACAGAAAATGCAGAACAAAAAGCCAACCAACAGGTAGCACATACAGGAAATAATTTTATAAAGTCTTTTTTGCGCATATGTAAATTTCTTATAAAATAATCGACCAGCATAATGAGTATGACATGGTGTGTACTTTGCTGGTAGGTATATACAGGGATAAAATTTGGGCAGAGTTTGCAAGTACTCATGCCAATGAGTACATGAATATTACAAGCATGGATATTTATACTTGCGTGAGAGCAACCTTAACTGTCCACCACTTGCAAGGCAGGTGCAATTTCTCCCTCTTTCGCTAGTATTTTGCTAAAGATATATAGGTGCCTACTTGCCCTCTTAAACCAGGTGCCTTGTTATAAAATTACCCTCGTGGCGGGTTATTCTATAAAGGGTTTTAAGGTACCAAGGCAACGCAAGTTTCCTTGATAGAATACTAGAGGACCAGGACAAATGTGAACATGTATTTCAGGTGTCCCCATTTACAACAGCCATAGAGCTAGTACAAATATTCGTGCCGAGATTGCTAAAAACACACCTTGCCCACATTCTGTCCATGTGTACACCCACTTTCAAATTAGGCACCATCGTGTCATTTTATAGACAGTAGCCAGAATATTAGCACTCGTATGTGTATGTGCACAAATATGTGGGTATATGCTGGTATTCTGATAATTTATATGCATTCTTGGTACCTAAAAATAGCCACCCACCTATAGAATTGCCCCTCATCATCAAATCTGTCATTAACTCTAGTTAGTCCAGTTTGTCTTTTCATCAAAAAGGTACATTACCTACTAGTCAACCACATACAAACATCATCACCCATATCCTCCCTCCCATTGCAACCAAAAGTGAATACTTTGAATTCAAGGCAATGAAAGGAAAAACAACATTGAAAAGGTAAAATTATGTATCATACCTGATAATTTTCTTTCCATTAATCATAGCAGATCAATCCATAGACTGGTGGGTTGTGTCCATCTACCAGCAGGTGGAGATAGAGAGCAATCTTTTGCCTCTCTATATGTGGTCATTTGCTACCAGGAAATCCTCAGTATAGTCGATATCAAAGCTCCATCCGCAGGAATCACCAAACATAGAGAATTACACCCACAAAGGGACACTCCGCCACCCAACCACGGCCGAAGTGTGTGGGGGGGAACCCACACCTGCCGACGCGGGGGGACTGGCATGTCCTGCTACCGCAACCGCGGGAGGAACTGGCTTAACCCATCACCGCCAAAGCGAGAGGGGAAACAAAGTTACCCTACTACCGCATGAAGCGGGAGGGAGCACTGGCATAATTTAGGAATGAATCCAACCACCGTCGAAACGGGGGGAAAGAAGCAGCAGCTCACTATAACACAAAGTCGTCCCAACTCCAGGGAAATCCAAGTGAAAGAACTTGAACTCCATAGGCGCCCGGTATAAGAGGCTTGGGGAGGCATAGCCACAGCAGGATGGATCAGCTGTTTCTATAGAAATGCTAAATAGTATTAGTAGTAGTTCTCCTGCGAGTCCTGCTGCCCTGGGGGGTTTAAATAGCAGCAGCAGCTGCAGTGAAAGCAGTCTCTAGCCTTGTGTATAACCAGTTGTAATTTGATTATCTTACTGCTGGGAGAGCACAGAACAGAGCAGGGGGGTTGGCTAGAGGTGTCCTGGGTTACCAGGGAGATATTTAACTAGGATCATGAATTCCTGCACATGAGCAGTTCACACCAAAGAGACTTGCACTGACCTCTGAAATTTTAAAAGTGCTAAAAATAAGTTTTTAAAGTATTTGCATTAAATCTAATTGCAGAATTTAGGTGCTAGGAAGTGGATTGGTATGCTATGTACTCAAATTTGCTCACGCCATATGCAAATTAGTCTGTTTTTGGGAGGTTCTCATTTGCATATTTATGGATAAAATTTGTTGGAAATGTTTACAGCCTTAATGTTAGGGCATGGCTCTGATAAAAAATGTGAACTTTGATCCAAAAACGAAGGGTTTAGCTAGTGTTTTTGACTAAAAATTCCCATTAGAGTGTCTGTATGTCAATCTGCATTCAAATAGAGCTCTCTGATTGGATGAGCAGCTCCTGTTAGAAAATCTGCCCGGGAACAGAGAGGAGAGGAGAGAATCAATGGGTGGGTGGGTGTGGATGGCTGGAGGGGGGCAGGGGAGAGGAGAGAATCAATGGGTGGGTATGGATGGCTGGAGGGGGGGGGGCAGGGGAGCGAGGACAAGAAATGAAGAAGAAAGGCAGAAAGTAAACAAATAAATGGAAAGGAAGCCCTGGAAATGGAGTTAAAAGGACAGATAGCAGCAGAATTGGATACTGGGCCAGCATGATCAGAAAAACAAAGTCACCAGACAACAAAGGTAGAAAAGATCATTTTATTTTCATTATAGTGTTTGGAATATGTCCACTTTGAGAATCAGGTGCTCAACATTAAATGTTTATATTTATTTACTTATGTATGGCATTTTATCCCACATTAAACATGAATTAGGATGTTTTGTGGCTCTACATGAGAATTGTGATATTATGATCCTTGTTTCATATTGTTGACGGTCTGCATTTTCTGTATGGGTGGTATATTGGTGTATTAGGTTCTGCCCAGTGTAATATTTATGGTACAGTAAGGTTCTGAGTGTGTTTTTGCACAAAGTTGTGCATAGTGTTTTGTAGTTGAACGATTGTGGTTAGTATATGCTTTGAGTAACCACTTTATTCTTTGACATATGATACATTTCTAATATCTAAATTTAATAAAAGGTATTAATTGTGCCTTTAATTTTTATTTATTTTTTCTGTATGTTATCAGACAATTATGGATTTAAACTCCACCCCTGGCCCCACCCCCTAACCCTGCCCCATTTAGCCCCCCCAAACAGTTGGGCCACCGACCGCCTATGTTGAACTCGAAGTCCTCCTGAACAGGAACTGAAGTCTAAATTTGAACCTGAAATATAACTGACCTAGAACAAACAGTACAGATATCTGGGAGGGACTATGGATTGATCTGCTATGATTAATGGAAAGAAAATTATCAGGTATGATACATAATTTTACCTTCCATATCATCAAGCAGATCAATCCATAGACTGGTGGGATGTACCCAAGCAGTATTCACCCAGGGCAGGACATGGAAATCGCAGAACGCAACACTGAAGCTCCAAACTGTGCCTCGGCCCGTGCTGCCACGTCCAAGCGATAATGCCGTGAGAAGGTATGAGCCGACGCCCAAGTCGCCGATCTGCAAATCTCCTCCAAGGAAACGGACCTGGACTCTGCCATCGAAGCCGCCTGTGCTCTAGTAGAATGAGCCTTCAGCTGGATAGGCGGCACCTTCCCTGCGGCCACATAAGCCGCTGCAATCATTTCCTTGACCCAACGTGCCACCGTAGGTTTAGATGCCTGCAGACCCCTACGGGGGCCCGTGAACAGCACGAACAGGTGATCCGGCATCTGGAAATCGTTGGTCACTTCCAAGTATCTGATGGTTATCAATAGAAATCAAACAAAATAAAACATGGAAAAGAAAATAAGATGATACCTTTTTTATTGGACATAACTTAATACATTTCTTGATTAGCTTTCGAAGGTTGCCCTTCTTCCTCAGATCGGAAATAAGCAAATGTGCTAGCTGACAGTGTATATAAGTGAAAACATTCAAGCATTACTATGACAGTCTGACAGGGTGGGAGGAGGGGGTGGGTAGGAAGTATGCATGGGGACATCAAAGCATATCATTGATATTCTAACAGGATGGGTGTGGATAGGTGAGGGGAGGGTGATCAACAGAGACATACAGCTTTATGGTGCTTTATGGTTTATAATGGGCTAGGAACCCCAGATCCTTGTTAAGTCCTTTCTGTTGGGTGTTAAAATATTCAATCATTCTGACTTCAAAGGTCTTACGTTCTTGTATGGTTTTAAAGTTACCTTTCAGGATTCTCACTGTGAAGTCACTGGTACAGTGTCCTGGTCCTGTAAAATGTTGACCAACAGGCGTGGGAACCCTGCTGGCACCAGTATTGTTCATGTGATGTCTCTGTAAATTGAATTTTGTCTTAAGCATCTGGCCTGTTTCTCCAATATAGCATCCTTCGTTACATTTTTTACACTGAATGATATATACCACATTGGAAGATGAGCAAGTGAAAGATCCCTTTATGTTGAATATCTTTCCTTTGTGGATGACTTTGGGGTCCTGTGAAATATTTTGGCATAGTTTGCAACTGGATAAATTACAAGATTCAATTTACATAGACATCACATGAACAATACTGGTGCCAGCAGGGTTCCCACGCCTGTTGGTCAACATTTTACAGGACCAGGACACTGTACCAGTGACTTCACAGTGAGAATCCTGAAAGGTAACTTTAAAACCATACAAGAACGTAAGACCTTTGAAGTCAGAATGATTGAATATTTTAACACCCAACAGAAAGGACTTAACAAGGATCTGGGGTTCCTAGCCCATTATAAACCATAAAGCTGTATGTCTCTGTTGATCACCCTCCCCTCACCTATCCACACCCATCCTGTTAGAATATCAATGATATGCTTTGATGTCCCCATGCATACTTCCTACCCACCCCCTCCTCCCACCCTGTCAGACTGTCATAGTAATGCTTGAATGTTTTCACTTATATACACTGTCAGCTAGCACATTTGCTTATTTCCGATCTGAGGAAGAAGGGCAACCTTCGAAAGCTAATCAAGAAATGTATTAAGTTATGTCCAATAAAAAAGGTATCATCTTATTTTCTTTTCCATGTTTTATTTTGTTTGATTTCTATTGATAACCTTAAGAGTGGACTAACACGGCTACCACACTCCTCTACTTAAGTATCTGATGATAACTCGTCTAACATCTAGGCATCTGAGAGCACGATACTCCTCTGGTAGACAAGGAGGGTAGACAAAGCTGCTGATTCACATGGAAGCGAGAAACAATCTTGGGCAGGAAGGAAGGCACTGGGCGAATAGACACTCCTGCCTCCGTGAACCGCAGGAACGGCTCTCTACACGAGAGAGCCTGGAGCTCGGAAACCCTCCTGGCTGAAGCGATTGCCACCAAAAAGACCGCTTTCAACGTGAGGTCCTTCAGAGACAGCCACGATAATGGCTCAAAGGGCGGCTTCTGCAAGGCCCGCAGCACCAGATTGAGATTCCACGTAGGCACTATCGAGTGCAGAGCAGGGTGTAGGTGATTAACCCCTTTGAGAAAACGCACCACATCTAGCTGAGAAGCCAGGGAAGCACCCTTCAGGCAACTCCTGAAGCAAGCTAGAGCCGCTACCTGGACCTTAAGAGAGCTGAGCGACAGGCCTTTCTCCAGACCTTCTTGCAGGAACGGCAACACTGAAGCAATTGGCGCCGTGAAGGGCGACAGGGATCCTGCCTCGCACCATGATACAAAGGTACGCCATACCCTGGCGTACGTAGTAGAAGTAGAGCACTTCCATGCTCTCAGCATAGTGGCAATGACCTTGTCCGAGAAGCCCTTCTTCTTCAGCCGCTTCCGCTCAAGAGCCAGGCCGTAAGACCAAAGGGGGAGGGATCCTCCATCACCATGGGACCCTGATGTAAGAGGCCCCGCTCCGCTGGAAGCCACAGAGGACTGTCTACGGAAAGCCAGATCAGGTCCGCATACCAAGGGTGTCTGGGCCAGTCTGGACCCACTAGGACCACCCAGGCCTGGGTGTTTTGCCACCCGGCCGAGAATTCTGCCCAGCATAGGCCAAGGCAGGAACATGTAGAGAAGCTCCTGTACCGGCCACTGCTGGAGAAGAGCATCGACCCCCAGAGATTGAGGGTCCCGTCCTCTGCTGAAGAACGGCGGCACTTGGCAATTGGCCGAGGTCGCCATCAGATCCAAGGTCGGCATGCCCCAGCGCTTCATGATCTCCAAGAACACCCGAGCAGACAGTTGCCACTCTCCGGGATCCAAGGTATAGCGACTGAGAAAGTCCGCCTCGACTTTCAGGACTCCCGCAATGTGAGCCGCCGACAGCTGTTCCAGATTCGCCTCTGCCCACTGGCATAACTTCATGGCCTCCCTGGCTAGGGGGGGCGCTCCTGGTACCTCCCTGGCGATTGACATAGGTCACGGCCGTGGCATTGTCTGACAGGATTCGAACTGGCCTCAGTATCAGTACCTGAAGAAACGCTTGAAGCGCCAACCGAATGGCCCGAAGTTCCAAGAGGTTGATGGACCGCTTCGCCTCCGCCGGCGACCATATCCCCTGCGCTGTCCTTCCCAGGCAGTGGGCTCCCCAGCCCGTCAAGCAGGCGTCCGTCGTAATGACAATCCACTCCAGGGACGTGAGAGGCATATCGGCTGACAACTTGTCTGACATCAGCCACCAACTTGGCGCCCTTCTCACCGCCGAGTCCAGGGGAAGGCGAACTGCGTAATCCTCCGAAACAGGAGTCCAGCGCCGCAGAAGAGAGTGCTGTAGTGGTCTCATATGGGCCCTGGCCCAGGGCACTACCTCCATCGTGACCGTCATGGAGCCCAACAGTTGCACATAATCCCAAGCCCGAGGAGCTGAGGAGGCTAGGAACCGGCCCACCTGGGCCTGAAGCTTGAGGCTCCGGTTGTCCGGCAGGAACACTCTGCCCACTTGGGTGTTAAACCGAACACCCAGATACTCCAGGGACTGAGTCGGGCGCAGCTGACTTTTCTCCCGGTTGATGATCCATCCCAGGGAGCTCAAAAGGGCAATGACCCTGTCCGTCGCTCTCCCACACTCCGCAAAGGAGGGGGCCATCCAGGTAGGGATGGACTTGCACTCCTTCCTTGCGGAGATAAACCGCAATGACCACCATCACTTTGGAGAAAGTCCGTGGAGCCGTAGCCAACCCGAATGGGAGGGCTCTGAAATGGAAGTGCCAGCCCAGCACTGCAAAGCGCAGGAAGCGCTGATGAGGCGGCCAGATGGGAATGTGAAGATAAGCTTCCTTGATGTCCAAGGATGCCAGGAATTCTCCTTCTTGTACCGCAGTAATCACGGAGCGGAGTCTCCATACGGAAATGCCGTATTTGCAAGGCCTGATTGACTCCCTTGAGGTCAAGAATAGGCCGAGAAGAGCATCCTTTCTTTGGCACCACAAAGTAAATGGAGTAACGTCCTGTGCCACGCTGCTCTACGGGCACTGGGACCACCGCCCCAAGGCAGAGCAAGTTATCCAGAGTCTGCTGAACTGCTGCCACTTTGAGGGGAGACTTGCAAGGAGAGTTCACGAACCCGTCTCTCAGGAGCCGGCAGAACTCCAACTTGTAGCCGTCTCTGATGACTTCTAGAACCCAAGCGTCTGAAGTTACACTGGTCCACTCGCCCAGAAAAGAGGACTGCCTTCCTCCTATCTGCTCTGGGTCATGGACCAGGGCCCCGTCATTGGGTACGAGACCCTGGGGGAGGACCAGAGGAAGAACCTCCTGAGCGGCGGTCTCTGCGAAAGGAATGCTGCTTCGGGGAGAACCTCTGCTTGAAGGAGGAGCCCGACTTGCCCGGGCGATACCGACGGGCTTCTTGAAAACGGCCCTTAGAGGAACCAGGGCAAGCACTGCTGGCCCTTGCCTTGACCTCCGGCAACCTCTTGCCTTTAGAACTACTGAGATCCGTCACGATCTTGTCCAGCTCATTCCCGAAGAGCAGCTTGCCCTTAAAAGGCAACTTGGATAAGCGGGATTTGGAGGCATGGTCAGCTGACCAATGCTTAAGCCGTAGCCATCATCAGGCAGAGACTGTCTGAGACATACCTTTAGCCGAGGCTCTCAAAACATACAGCAAGTCTGCCAAGTAAGCCAAGCCCGACTCCAGGACCGGCCAATCCGCCCTCAAGGAAGGATCCGAGGGGGAGGCCCACTGCACCACCGTCAGGCATGCCCTGGCCACATAGGAGCCGCAAACCGAGGCCTGCAAACTCAAGGCGGCCGCTTCAAAGGCCGCTTCCAATTTCCTGTCCTGTGAATCCTTAAGGGCAGAGCCACCTTCCACCGGCAAAGCCGTCTGTTTGTCACAGCAGTGATTAGAGAGTCCACTGCCGGCCAGCGCAAGGCCTCCTCTTCACCCTCTGGCAGAGGGTATAGCTGAGTCATGGCCCTGACTACCTTGAGGCTCGCCTCAGGAGCATCCCATTGAGCCGAAATTAGAGTTTTCATGGCTTCATGGATGTGGAAGGTCCTGGAAGGGCGCTTGGTTACCAACATAATAGCGGAACCCGCCGAGGCTGAAGGAGGGCCTTCCTCCGGAGAGGAAATACTCAAGATGCTCATAGCCTGAACTAACAGGTTAGGCAATTCCTCTGAGCGAAAAAGCCGCGCTGCAGAGGGGTCATCTCCCCCATCAGGGCAAGGATCAGCCTCCTCCAAAGAATCCCCAAGGGACCTTTGGGAGAACTCAGAAACGCTGCCCTCATCTACATCAGAGGAGACAGAGTCCCCCAAGACCTGAAGATCCACCCGAGGGCGCTTGATCAGGGAAACCTCTTCCCCCATATTTGACAGGGGAGGAGGAGCAGCGTTTTGCAGTTGAAAGGCCTGATGCAGCAACATAATTAACTCGGGAGAGAAACCCCCCTGTTTGTGCACCTCTGCAACCTGGGCCACAGCCCTACAGGAACTCTCAACCTCCACTCCATACAGCGAGGGAGAGGCGCGCTGTGCATCCAAAATGGCGTCCGGCGCGTCACTCCACGAAGAAGCCGTGCGGTAAGCATGGCGCTTAAACTTCGCCATCTTCTTACTGCCGCCCAACTCAAAGGCGGCCATACCAGAGGCCGTCCGAGCTGTATGGACGGCCGACGTCAGAAGGGCGGACATCGGGGGATGGGCGCCTAAGGCAGGAAAGGCCGACGACGCCCCAGCGGAGGAAAAACCAGCTAAATCAGCAAAGTCCGGAAGGACGCCCAAAAAGGGCTTCTCTGCCTCCGATCCCCGCGCCTCCCCACTAGCCGCGCAATCACAGTCCAGGGAGCGCTTTTTCACGCTCTTACCATCCAACGCCATGATCCATGAGGGAAACATTCGGGAAACCCCCTGCCCGCTAGGAAAAGGTAAAATTACCTACTTCTTGCTCCGAGCTGCAACAAATTGTGTCCCAGTGAGCAGCTGCAAGTAAAATCTTTTCTGCTTCAAGATTGTTATGTTTTGGGGTTTTTTAACGGAGCCAGTTGGAGGGGGGAGAAAAGGAGAGACCTGGCACCACCAGGTTTGCACTTGCTCACGAAGAGCCCTCAACCCCAGGTACTCAACAAAGCCTAAGTAAATAGGCGTGGAGACCAAGCCAGAGCTGCTGCGTGTGACCACACACCTGCTAGATAGAAAGAATACTGAGGATTTCCTGGTAGCACATGACCACATATAAAGAGGCAAAAGATTGCTCTCTATCTCCACCTGCTGGTAGATGGACACAACCCACCAGTCTATGGATTGATCTGCTTGATGATATGGAAAAAGCATTGTTTACATCTAAAAATACATAGAAGAATAAATACATTTTAATATACACACACACAAGGTCAAGTAACATTATATGATTATGTGAATTGAAAAAAAACTGAGGTCCATATCCTCCAAGAACCGACTGCTATAACATGCAATTCAAGAGTTGGCTTCTGAAAGGTTGTAAATATTTTAGTAGAAAAGTCATATTCCGAATTACCGTCAGTCCAGGCCTCATGGATACAAGCCTTCTGATGAAACTTCTTAGCCAAGTGCTCCAGTCTCTCTAACCTTCGGATTTCATTCAGCTGCCACTCCTCGTAGCCCTTCTCAGCCTGTTCTAAGCCACTCCAGGCATTGTTTATGTCCTACACCAAGAAAACCAGGAGAATGTTAAGTGGAGAGGGACAACCTAGAGGTCATGTCTCAACTCTTCCAATGGGAAATAAGAGAATACGTGTTTGAAAAGTGACCGATAGAGATTGGAGCTATAAAGCAGGAATATTTTGTGAAGTTTTTTTGCTTTTTTTCTCTCCCCCCCGGTATGGCTTATCTGGGTGACATTAAGTTCAAGCACTGGCTGAGGACCCCTCATTTTGGCATCAACTTCCCCAAGGGCAGTGAATCACCACCCAGTCCTCAGGACAAACCCAGCCGCTCTGGTCTTCAGCAAATCCATTGTGAATATGCAAGAGATAGTGCACTGTCTCCAATATATTTATTGCATATTCATTGTAGATATCCCAAAAACCAGACTGGCTATGTCCCGAGAACTGGGTTGAGAACTACAGCCCTACAGCATTGGTTCTCAATGCAGTCCTCAGACACACTCAGCTAATCGATTTTCAGGATATTCACAGTGAATATACATAAGGTACATTTACTACTACTACTTAACATTTCTAGAGCGCTACTAGGGTTACGCAGCGCTGTACAAATTAACAATTAAGGACGGTCCCTGCTCGGAAGAGCTTACAATCACAGTGAATATACATAAGGTACATTTACATATAATGGAGGTAGTGCATGCCAATTTATCTTGTGTATATTAATTGCAGGTATCCCAAAAGCCTGCCTGGCTATAGCACACCTTCAATAAGCCTTGATGGAAGACATTAAGTTCCCTGCACCACTGTGCTTTGGCCACAAAGACAACTCCATTAATGAATTCTAGTATTGGTTATTAAAACCTAACATTATGGGATACAGAAACATTCAGTTATTTAACCAGCTCAAAGAATAAGAAAATGAACTGGGAACTGAATCTGATTGCTGGACAGCACAGAGGAATAAGAGGTGACCCATTACAGCACCCAAAGAACTTCAGACAAAAATCATGGACAAGGAAGTGACATTAGCCTATGAGAATAGTTGCTCTTTGAAGGCGATCCAAGACACAATGGCATGAAAAATGGCCCCAAAATCTCAACAAACAAGCAGCTGAACCCGCAAAGAGTATATTGCATTTCCTGGGTACCAATATCAGGCATAAAGAAATTAGAGGGCTTTCGGGTCCACATACAATACCAAAGACAAGCTTGAAGGGACGAGTGCACATAGTGTGGTGGTGGAGTGCACAATCAGGGCCTCAGAGACTTACTCCGATTCAGAAGAGAGAGACAGAGCATAGGCAAAGGGAGAATCAAGCCCATCACACACACACACAAAAAAAAAAAAAAAAAAAAGATGTGGAAATGGCTGACAAATTGGCAAGGATATTGGCTCAGTGAGAGAGGATATAAGAAAAGCAGTTGTAGACTTACACAAGGAAATTGCAGAATATGGAATGCAGTTGGTGCAGTTGTAGGGAAAGGGAGACCAGCAAAAAGATCTATTAAAAGAATAATAGCAGCATATCGCAGCTTTTAAACCTCACTATAAGAACGTAAGAATAAACATTGAGGGAAGGAAAAGCGGTAGAAGACCCTAGGGGGGAGGGGGAAGGGAAGACGGGGGAGGGGTGGGAGGGGATGGGGGTGGGTATGGGGGGAGGAAGGGAGACTCAGGGTACCAAGGATGGGTGGGGAGTACTGGGGGGTGTTCAGGGGGTTAATTATCTGTCTATCGGAATTGAGGGAATAAAAAGTGGTGGATGTAATTTGTTTGATTTGTTGGTTTAGAGCTACAAATGTTGTTAAAGGTTCATGCCTTTATTTTTTTTTCTATATCTCACCAATTTGTGAACGTTGAATACAAAATTTTAAATAAATAAATAAATAAATAAATAAAAAAAAAAGAATGTACGACTAGCCATACTGGGTCAGACCAATGGTCCATCTAGCCCAGTATCCTACTTCCAGCAGTGGGCAAGCCAGGTCACAAGTATTTGTATCCCACATTTTCCCACCTCTTTGCAGGCTCAATGTGGCTTACAATACATCATGAATAGTGGAAGTAAGAAGAGAATAGATATTTGGTTTACAGAAGGATTTTGGGTTGCATAGTAATGGAATACACGATAGTAATATAACAGAAGGCATTATTAAACATTTCTGGATATATGTGGGGATCTTCATATATGTTGATCTCTGTGGTATATCTTGTCAAAGAGATGGGTCTTCAGTTGTTTTCAGAAGTTGGTCAGTTCATAGATTGCTTTTAGGTTGCATGGCAACGCGTTCCAGGAATGCGTTCACATATAGGAAAAGGTTGATGAATGCATTAATTTGTATTTTAGATCTTTGCAATTGGGGAAATGGAGATTAAGGAATGTCCGAGATGATTTTTTAGCATTCCTGAGTGGAAGGTCTATCAGGTCTGACATGTAGGCTGGGGCATCGCCATAGATGATTTTGTGAACTAGGGTACATACTTTGAACGTGATGCGTTCTTTGAGTGGGAGCCAGTGTAGCTTCTCTCGTAGGGGTTTTGCACTTTCGTGCAGAAACTCAATTAGTAGCAACATTCCATGCTACCAATCCCAGGGCAAGCAGTGGGATTGGTAGAATGTGAGCTGATAGATAAAACAAGGACCTAGAAATCAAGTCATGGCACAGCAATAACAGAACAAGGGGAGTACCTGCAACAGAGGCCTATACTGATTATGTAAGCACGGTGATGTGGATCTGTAAAGAAATGTTGGCCCATATATAGAGTGAAAGGTCTGCGAGTATCTTCGATGTTGCACACTAGCCACTTTTTCTACCCTGGAGTGCTGGGGTATGAGATAGAGATGCTCACTCTTGTCAGGGGGATGACAAGGGGAGGAAGAGAAGAGCTGGGGGGGGGGGGGGGGGGGGAGGAGGAGGTGAGTTAAACGGAATGTCAACTTGTGACCTGAGTTTCTGAATGGGGTCTCTGGAATAATCTTCCTTTGTACATTTGAGAAGTATCATTTTCAAATTTTAAATTGGTTCTGAAAATATATTTTTTCCAGGTGGCGTTTAGGTGCTGACTACTGGATACTAATGTGTGATTGGTGTGCCTTTTTGAACGTGGAGTTGTTTACTAATGCCGCTATATAAATTTTAGGATGAATGATTCCTTTGCTTGTCTATAATTGGCATTCGTTTTCTTTTTCAGATTTAGTCTGTAAACTGCTTTCACCTATATTTTATTTAGTAAAAGTAGTATAGTTAAGTGTTTCAATAAACAAACCAATGTCAGTGTACTGTGGGAAATCTGCAATTCCATATTTTTAAGCAATCAGGGTGTATTTCACTCTTCATGATAATAGCTGGTGAAAGGATCATTTCAGATCACTATTGCTAAAGCATGCGGTACCAACTGCAGTGCTAGCCACTGTCCCAGGCAGTAATGAGGGTTTAGGTAGAGATAGTGGAGGAGTAGCCTAGTGGTTAGGGTGGTGGACTTTGGTTCTGGGGAACTGAGGAACTGAGTTCAATTCCCGGCACAGGCAGCTCCTTGTGACTCTGGGCAAGTCACTTAACCCTCCATTGCCCCGTGTAAGCCGCATTGAGCCTGCCATGAGTGGGAAAGTGCGGGGTACAAATGTAACAAAATAAATATTAGCCATTACTTGCCCAACATCAGTATGTCGTTAAAAGCCTCCTTGTATAGAGGCAAGTAAATTGAAAAGGTTATGGATACTCACGGAGACCATTTTGCCTTCTGAGGGCATGAATGCTGGCCTGTTACTGAGTCGCAGCTTGGTCTGTAGCGTGTTGAAGTTGATTTCCAGTTGGCATTTCTCTTGGACCTTGGGAGGTTTATGCAGCCGCCGGTAATCCCGGAAATCCTCCAGCTTCTGCTGCATGGCTTGCATGGTGTTCTCAGGGGCTCTGTTCTCCAGCCAGGGGATAGTACGGCGAATCCACTCCAGCAGCTATATGAAAAAACAAAACAGCAGAAAAAGCAGGACACTTCAGAAAGAATGGATGAAGCTGGCCTGATGGCTTAACTGTGATACCTTACTGCTGGACTTCAGGTGCATGCATACCAGGCCCCAGAAAGAGGCAATCACCTACGGTCCTTGAGTTAAAACTGCCATTACAATGGTTGGGCAAACTATTGGGGGGGGGGGGGGGGGGGTGAGAAGGTTGGTGGTGGAAAGTGGAAGCCCATAATACATAAATATAAATTTAAAAATACAAAATATGAAAATTTGTAAGCATCAGCGATATATTTTTCAACCCCAAAATGTTTTCTAGTAAACTAAGGGATCCTTTTACTAAGGTGTGCTGAAAAATGGCCTGCAGTAATGTCGGCGTGGGTTTTGGGTGTACACAGATCCATCTTACAGCACGCCTGCAAAAAATGCCTTTTAAAATTTTTGCCAAAAATGGATGTGTGGCAAAATAAAAATTGCCGTGCATCCATTTTGGGTCTGAGACCTTACCGCCAGCCATTGACTTAGTGGTAAGGTCTTGACCTACATGCACAGAATGCCACTTGACGCGCATCAGAAAATAAAAATTATTTTTTGGATGCACGTCAAAAATGAAATTACTGCAAGGGCCACGCGGTAGCTGGGTGGTAACTCCAAACTGACGTGTGTTGGGCGCGCGTAGGCACCTACGCGAGGGCCCCTAAGGTACCCATTTACTAAATTGCATTGGCTGTTTAAATTTGGGAATTACCCCAAGTTAACATTGCACTAATGGCCTCTACATTAACGATAACAAGACAGATAGCGCTGAACAGTTACCACCACCTCAAGAAGATTAATTAACTTCATCCCACATTATTTGAGGTGTAGGTAGCACGCAATAGCTCTCCCATTAACTGCAAGGTAGCCCTTTAAAACGTACTGGGAATAACCCACACAGTAAAGGCAGAGATTTCACAATTACAACATGTTCATTTTAGCAATTACCATGCAGTAACTGCAAAACATTATGGCTTTATAGTAGATAAGGTCTCAAATGTTGCTGAAAGGTGCTGGACTGATAGCACTGAAAATGTAAATACTGCACTAATCAAAAGACTAAGAGAGCATAACCCTGAAGGAACATGCTCTGTTGAAGAATACAGTACAGTCTCGATCATCAGACGTAAACAGGACCAACCTGTTGTCGGATAAGTGCAGTCAGACAATACGGGAAACACTGTATAAAGAAAGGCACAGAGTTCCCGATTTTCAAATATTGTTCTAAAACAAAGAGTGTTAATAGAAATAAATGTGATGATATCGGGGGTGGGGGAAGGGGGGTGTTGGATATGCTGGATGGACGGATTAGCAAAGGTCAGATAATCAAGATTGTAATGTACATCTGGCTTCTTGTTTTGTTCTACTCCACTGGCTGCCATCGATGGGAAATAATAAAGCTTTCAGTTATTTAACCCCAAAACTGTGGAACCTTTTGCTCATGGATTTGAAGAAGAAACTATTTTTTCCCCCATTTTAAAAAGAAACACACCTGGCTTTTTCAGGAGAAATCTTGTGCATTTGGTTTATTTACTTGATAGACTGCAAATCATATCAAAATATCAAGCTCTAAGGCCAAAAATATTATTAAGCTGCTTCAGTTTAAGTTTGTGTTTTTGTTATTTGACTTTAGTGGTGTATTATGTAATGAATAGACTATCGTAATCTGCTCCACTGCATACCAAGGGGCACACAAATCAAATCAATAAATCCAAAGAAACCAAACCTCATCTAAGCAGGATGACCATTTGGCCTCACTGCTGATTTGACATTTTATAAATATCCATTGTAAACTACAACAGCACTGCAGACTTAGTGCAGGCCCCATAGATACCAATCACTTTCAGGACACTGCCAGTTGAGTTTAAGTTTGAGGGAGGGGTAAGAGTTTGTACAGCTGAACTTCATCGAGTCATTTGTAAACCTGAAACTTAGACAACTGTTTTGTGGGAACCATTTTTATAGCTTCATACCTGCAAAGCACTTTCACCACACGTGCAGAGTAGATGTATTAAAATTATCTGCGTGGTTTGTACCTGCTAATTGTGTAACTGGCACAAGAAGAGAGACGGACATAAAATAGCACACATGCTGTTTAGTCCTGTGAACTAAACATGTTCCCAGGCAGGGGTATAGCCAGACAACAGATTTTGGGTAGACCTAGGCAAGAAGTAGGTGGGCACCAAGTGTTCTCCCCCACCCCCCTCAACCACCACGCAAAAAATATCTCAGCTGGTGAGAAAATGCTTTTCTCCACCTTGGAAGTCTGCAGCAGGCATGCGCTGAAAACCGAGCATGCGCAGGTGCCGGTATCGTGGAGAGTAGCATTTTTGTTACCATCAGGGGGAAGTCTTCAGCTGGCCGAACTTGGGATCCCCATCAGCTACTGCTAAACGTGTGCTACTGTTGGGTGGGCCTGAGCCCTAAGTGGGTGGGCCAGGCTGGGCCCAGGCCCACCTGTGGCTATGCCACTGCTCCCAGGAATGCCTTTTTTTCAATGCAAATAAAATAATGCACATTGTGAACCCCACGCACACATTTTAGCTTCTCTGAGGCCAGCAATTTTTGTTTCCAAAGTTTCCCCTTGGAACTGCTTTCACCCTTATTCCCCTAAGCACTAAGTAAAACCATATCACTCAACTGTCAGTCAAAATATTTCTCAAAGTATCCAACTGGCAGTTCTTATCCCTAATTTTTCTTCCTTTTACAAATTTAGGGGTATAGTTATCAATGTGGGCTACAGTTAAGATGTGCTATTATACCACTATTTCACACAGGTCTCTTTCTATGCAATCAGACTTAGCTGCTAATAATTGGAGTTAACAGTAAAATAACATCTTAACGGTAGTCCACATTGATTTCTTTTCCCCTTAATGCCTTGGGTAAAAGAGGTGTACGTTTTACCATGGCCCTGCTTTTCAATGCCTCCTTTCTTGAGATTTTATGTTTGTATTTCTATATTTTCAAAAGATTCTGAAGCTGATTATGTCAACAGTGCCCCAACTTCCTTATGCTCACAACAATGGGATGTATGAAACAAACACTAGTATGTCCTCAGAAATTACAACTGACTGCTCCTTAAGTTGTTTTGCATAGTGGAAATTTGACTAGTTATAGAGCCTCATATTTATCGAGCAAGCTCCCTGAAGATGTTAGATTGGCTTATCAATATATAACATATAAATGGTTTCTTAAAGCCTGGCTTTTTCACAAATATTTGAAGAATGAATTATGATAACTTATTTTTCTTTATTAATTTGTGAAATGTTTATTTGTATTTTGTGATATGACTGTGCTTTTGTATTTCATTTGGAAAGCTGTACTGAATGCTGTATTTTATTCTTTTAGCTTACATTGTAATCTGTCTGGAACCAATTTACTGCTAAACAGAAACACAGTAACCAAATTAAATATAAATGTAAATTTAAAAGGTGGAATTCTAATGGACTGAGCAGCTTTAGCCATCAACTAAATTATCTACAGTGTTTTTCCTGTACTGCTAATAAAGAAAGACTCAGCTTCCAGTTTCAAAAGTGATTATGTTCTACAAAATGTTGGAAAAAAAAGAAGAGAAAACCCCTATGAACCAAGGCACATAACAAAAATGAAAGCAGGAGAGAACCAATACAATTCCAACTCAAGGGTAAAAAGCTATTTTATTAGTTGGACTTGACGCAGATCTGTGTTTCGCCGCAGGGGCAATTTGCCTCAGGAATCAACAAATCAATCCAGATGGGTGTGGGTATCAGTATAACCAAACTCATGCAGACACACTACAAGGCGTGTGAAAAAAAACTAAAAATAAAGACACTGTCCTTGGTAATGCAAACCAACAGAGTAAAATATTGTGTGCTGCAACAAAATTGTAGGTTTCAAAAAAATGTGGACACAAGGAACATATCCTTAAATTGGAATTGTATTGGTCCCCGCCTACTTTCATTTTTGCCCTGTACAAAATGTTGAGACACTTACATCACTAGCCAGCTTCTCATAGTCTTCCATGAGTTGCTCATTCTCCTGGTTTACAGCTAGCACCTTGCAGATACGATTAGCCGCTGTCTCCGCCTATAAAGGGAAAAAAAAAGGGAAATGGAAAAAGAAAGAAAATGGCCAATAAACATCAAAAGAACTGCGACTGTTTTTGTCTCATGTTACATACCTCGCAGGAAAAAAAAACCCTGAGGTGCGTGGAAGGGGAA
Source organism: Microcaecilia unicolor (assembly GCF_901765095.1). Classification (NCBI taxonomy): domain Eukaryota; kingdom Metazoa; phylum Chordata; class Amphibia; order Gymnophiona; family Siphonopidae; genus Microcaecilia; species Microcaecilia unicolor. Next base: position 130,804,952 of record NC_044039.1, read on the forward strand.
CTGTCCCTGATTTTCCCAACCGCCCATCTCATTCCCATCCCTAGAATATGATTTGCCACTTTTGCTATGATTTTTGGTGGTTCTTCCATGTAACTTTCCTCATTCCAACATGGAGACAGTTTAGAAAAAAAAGCTTGCAAAATGGGCCAGGTCCTGCAATACAAGACCTCAGTAGAGCTGCTAAAGGAATTCACAATATCTTCTTTGGAAGAGAGAAAGGCGAGATAGATGTTTAGTGGGTGTCAATCAAATACAAGATGCAAATTTCCATGGAAAAGGAATTTTCCAGAACAAAGGGTCATGATTTGAAATTGTGGGATGGGGGAAATTCATAGGGGAGAGAATTCTTTACTGAGAGACTAGTAAATGCTTGGGACAGCTTACCAACACAGCTAGTAGTAACCAAAGCCATGAAAAAACAAACCAGCCTGGGACAGATACAGATGATAACAGTAGGAGCAAAAGTTGGAGGCCTAGGTGTTGGCCAGAGTATACTAATCTAGCCAACATTGTAAAGGGCCAGAAAGGAGATAAAACAGACCCGCACAGACGTATGGTAGAGCTGCATCAAGTTCCCGAAAAAAAGACAAGGTCAACCAGCGAGCAGCTTCACCAGGGCTTTGGTACATTCTTAGACATAACTGAGGGGAGGTGAGAAGTTTCCTAGTATTAGAAGGTGAACTCTGCTACAGGTCTGGGCCAAGAACAAAAACAGGAGCAACAATGGTAGCCTTTATGGCTAATAACTGGGAAAGATCCCTGGTAAAGTGGGTGGCAGTAGGAGCAAGGGAGAGGGGAATGACATGGTGGTCTAGCTTATACCACTGACCACTAAGAGATCTTTAGAGCACAAAAAGTAAGAGAAACCAGGCTGACTTTCTGGTTCAAATAGTCTGTAACTGCTAACTTCTGCTAAGTTGCTAGATTAGTAAAGCAATCACATTAAAGCGCATTAATGTGATACACACAATCTCAGGGAAAAGTAGTGCAGAATGTCAGGCATTCATTTATGACAGCGGAAACTCCTCAGTCAACTCCTGCTGGTTACCTGATGACATTCAAAAATCATTTTCAATTGGGAATTATTTGAGAGCACAAAAAATATCTACCAGGCCAACTTGGAAGCTGTAGAGTCAACATACACAGTCAGACATCTGGAAACACTGGATAAACACTAACTAAACACACTGACACACCAAATTGTGCAGAGCTTCCAATTTCACTAACTAGCATTGACTTACACGAACCATACAAATAAAGAAATGTTTCCACTAATTTATTTTGAATACCAGGACATTGCATGGCTGGGATGTCCAACGGAATCCTGCAACATTAGAGAAGATAGCCATCATTCGGTGATAACAGCCGCCCCATTACACTTCTACCCAATCCTTTACACCATCTACAGCATGAGAAGCCCAAAGCAAAAAACTAGTACAAATCTTGGAAAAGCAACAAGGTAAGCCTAGACTTCATTAAAAGTGTGAAACAACAAGGCACAGTAGATGAATGTTTGAACATAATGATGGGTAGGAAGGTCAGGGGGCACAAAGTGTGGGTTATACAAGGTATTTATTTTTTTTACATTTTATTATCCTGTCCTTACATAACTCATGAGGTGGGTTACAAAAAAAAGTATCTGCAGCTATTCTCAAAAATCTAACTGGTTATCTTCAGGACCGGTCTTAGAAATTGCGGGGCCCTGTGCAGACCAGCTCAGTGCCCCCCCCCCCCCATCCATGCTCGCTCCCATGCCCAAGCCTGCTCACCCAAGCCCACTACCCCACCCACCATCATAAGCCATAATTTATCAGTTTAAAAGGAGATTCAGAGCTCTTAGAACCCCACCTCACCCCATACCTTGATATGCATCAACAATGTTTCAGAAGGCAGCCACCTTCACCTGTCACCTGCTGAGCCCAGTTCCTCCTCACTGCTGCATCCCGCCCTTGTGGAAGCAGGAAGTGACATCAACAGGGGTGCAGGATGCAGCAGCGAGAAGGATCTGGGGTCGGCAGCTGATGGGATATGAAAATTGCTGCTGCTGCCCGTTGCTCTCTACTGAAATGTAGATGCACATTAAGGTATGGAGCAGAGAGGTGTTCCAAGAAAGGACGACAGACATGCCAGAGATGCATGGCCCCTAGGAGCACAAGGCCCTGTGCGACCGCCCCTGGTTATCTAGATATTCTTAACCTCCACTAAACAAGTATGTCTTTACTGATTTACTTTATTTGGATTTAGCTCACACCTTTTTCAGTAGTAGCTCAAGGTGAGTTACATTCAGGTATACTGGGTATTTCTCTGTCCCTAGAAGGGGGGAGTAAGGGGAGGTCATCTGGTCAGTTCAGGTACCTTTTCGTGGCTTAGTCATAACAAAAAAAGGACCAAGTAAAGTCGTCCAAGTGCTCGTCAGGGATGCCCTTCTTTTTTCAATTATGGGTCAAGGACGCCCATGTGTTAGGCACACCCAAGTCCCACCTTCGCTACGCTTCCGATACGCCCCCGGGAACTTTGGTCATCCCCGCGACGGAAAGCAGTTGGGCTTTCGATTATGCTGATTTAGGCGACCCTGGGAGAAGGACGCCCATCTTGCGATTTGTGTCGAAAGATGGGCGCCCTTCTCATTCGAAAATAAGCCTGCTACTGCACCAAATTTTGGTGACCTTTCCTGAATTGACTCCTTTATGTTTATTTATGGTTCAAAGTTTTACATCCTTCTGTTCAGTCTCTGTTGAGGCACCAGCCTTCATTCTGAATTTCTTTTCTTCATTTAGTTTTATTTCATTCATCTTGTTTGGAGAAAGCCAACCTTGCACATTAGAAGAAGCTCCTCATTTTTCTTTTGTGATCTAAGCAGGATATTCTTCTAACTCTCCTCCTGGACAGCAAAAGAGGAAGCCCCAAGTGACTTGCATCATCCACAGACATGAGAACCAAAAACTGCAAAATGGAAACTACAACCTGCCAGTGGAAATTTTATATCTAAATGCTTTAACTGCTCAGCAAGGAAAGACTTTGAGTCTCATCTTCTACTGAAACCAAGCCTCCTTTACCCCTGCTGTATCAAACCTCCAGAGGAAGTTCATATAGGAGTGCAAAATAGTCATTTGACTTCCAATATAGAAAGCCTTTGATCGCTCAGGACTGGTTTTGTTTTACAACTCAAAGGTCTTTTGTAAAGGTACAGGGACTTTACTGTCACATAGTAAAATCTGCTTCAGCACCCAGCCCTAATGAAAGGTTGGTAGTGAAATTTGAATAAGTAGCATCCAACATCACTGAAAGACTACTGACCTTAAAGAGACTTTTTTTTTTTTAGTTTGGTTGCTCATTAATGAGTTGCTTAAACATTAAGAATGTACCTTGGGTCAGAACAGGAGGACACCTTAGGTAGCCCAGTGGTGTGTGAAAACAGAAATTATAATCCCCATCAACCAAAAGAGAAGACATAAGTGCAAAAAGTCAAACACTTGCCTAACAGTACCCAAACCTGCCATATCTAAGCTATTCCTTGCACTGCCTCCCCCCCCCCCCCCCCCCCCCGAGTACTCTTTGGAACAACAGGCCTGCCGAATGGTAGATCAGCTACTAAGAAATCCTCTATGACCCATGATGTCATCTGTGATCATCATCTAGACATTTTAGGAATAACTGAAGCCTGGCTAGATGAAACCAGGGAATTACCACTGTGTGAGCTACACAACAGGTTTCAACATCCAACATCAACCAAGACCAGGGGAGAGGTGTAGGAATCTTGCAAAACAATCAAACTGTGCAAAGTCACCATCTTAACTCAATCAGAACCCCTCTTAATCCAACTAGAAGAAACTAATCTGACTGTTCATGTTATAAATGACATCCTTGTAACAAAATCATCTGTGCAATAACTCCTCAATCTAATCACAGGGGTGACCCTGAGGTTGCTGATCATATGACACCAGATACCACCATAGCTCTAGGATTCACAAAGGTGATCAACTTTCAAATCCACGAGTCCACATCACAGAAAAACCAGGATAGTGGTGATGAGATAATACCTCTGTCAAGGACAGACCATTTTCTAATCAAATAGTGTCTGACTGACCACATGAAGCAGATGGCTTCTTCCAGAGTCTGGAAGCAGATCACAGACCAGAAACATCTGACTGCTGAGAATTTCATAGGAGTCTTAGACTGCCCCCATGTGGATGAAAGGATAACTACAGTATCAGAGAAGGTTGATACTTGGAATATACACTTAGATAACACCCCAGAGAAAATTGCACCATTAAAAAAATAAAAATAAAGTCTCACACCCCATTCACAAATGTTTACCTTACATTACAAATGTTTAAACATCAAATCTTTAAATACTAAGGACAGAAATGGGAAAGAAGATGGTGTAAATCTCAACTGGAAGAGGACAAGCTAAACTGTGAGAAACATACTATTTACTACTCCTCATTTCTATAGCACTACTAGATGTACGCAGTGCTGAACATATTATATGCAGGTATGTGGCAAAGCCCTGAAAAACCTTAACAGTAGCCACAAAACACTCTCTCACTCTCTCTGTGGCCCCGATACTCAGAAACAAATGCAGGCACTACTACTACTTAACATTTCTAAGGCGCTACTAGGGTCATGCAGCGCTGTACAATTTTAACAAAGAAGGACAGTCCCTGCTCAAAGGCTAGAGGCCATTAGCACTGGACTATTAACTAGCACACAATGCTAAGGCTGGGAGCGTGGGAAACAATGAGCTTGCCAAAGAACAGCGCAAATAGTATGCTAATATACTCAAAAGGATGTAGATGAGGTCATTTCCTATTCCCTTCAATGCTCACAGCACCGAACAAGGGCGCCCTTACCGCTTGAAACCCTATGTCAGAGCTGCCGTGAGGGCATTTGAAGAGGAAGGAGCACTTTTAGGCTTGATCCTCATGAACCCAGCAGTACCTTGTTGATTCATAGAGCTCATTTTCACAGGACCCCACAGTTATCCACAAAGGAAAGATATTCAACATAAAGGGATCTTTCACTTGCTCATCTTCCAATGTGGTATATATCATTCAGTGTAAAAAATGTAACGAAGGATGCTATATTGGAGAAACAGGCCAGATGCTTAAGACAAGATTCAATTTACATAGACATCACATGAACAATACAGCCAGTAGGGCCCCCACCCCGGTGGGACAGCATTTCACAGAACCAGGACACTGTACCAGTGATTTCACAGTGAGAATACTGAAAGGTAACTTTAAAACCATACAAGAACGTAAGACCTTTGAAGTCAGAATGATTGAATATTTTAACACCCAACAGAAAGGACTTAACAAGGATCTGGGGTTCCTAGCCCATTATAAGCCATAAAGCTGTATGTCTCTGTTGATCACCCTCCCCTCACCTATCCACACCTATCCTGTTAGAATATCAATGATATGCTTTGATGTCCCCATGCATACCTCCTACCCACCCCCATCCTCCCATCCTGTCAGACTGTCATAGTAATGCTTGAATGTTTTCACTTATATACACTGTCAGCTAACACATTTGCTTATTTCCGATCTGACGAAGAAGGGCAACCTTCGAAAGCTAATCAAGAAATGGGTGGAGTGGGGATTCACTTCCACAGATGTCAGTTCCAGCCAGTTAGCTGAAGGCTGGTAGCAATGCAGCTCCATCTGCGTGGAGGCTCCATTCACCACAAACCTGACACACTGGTGCCTCTTCCCATTGGTCATGCAGGGCTCTCTGCTCCTCAGTTTGACTGGGCATGAGTACAAGAGCTTTGCTTACCACACAGCTTGTGTGCATGCCCAGGCTAGGGTTACCATATCTGCCGCAATAAAAGAGAAGACAAAATAAAAGGCAGCCTTAGCCCATCACACCCCTACCCCTCCCCTGTCATGCCCCTGTGTTGCACAGTTACCTTGACCCCCCCCCCCCCCCCCCCCCCAAGAAAGCCAGATTCTATAAGGAGCAAAAATACTGGTAAAGTAACATAAATGCATTTTCTACCATACTCTGCAAAATATAAAATTAAAAATGTACATTTCCAAAAACAGCAAACATCCATGTGCCCGTTCCCCTTTCCTTTCCCTCCCATCCATGAGCAGCATATCCCCCTCCCCTCTTAATATGCTGTATTCTCTTTTCCCTCCCCCATGTACATCCCCCTCCCCAATCTTTTTTCCAGCTTCTCTCCACCCACATTTTTTTACAGCTCCCCACACGACTTCATCTACCTCCTCTCCCGTACCTTATCACACCCTGGTGGTCTATTGGCCTCCAAGTCTTTGAGGCAGGAACGAACCCCACTTTTTCCTGCCCAGAACTACCACAGACCCACTCGCTGCCGGTGCTGCTTCAAAATGACTGCTGAGATTTCAAGCAGTGACCTCGCAAGACTTCTGCGGAAGTCTTCCAAAGCTACCACTTGGATCCAAGATGGCACCCGAAGCGATGTGAGTGTTTGGACTCCCTGAGCTCCTAGCGGGGAAGACGCCAAAAACCCGTAAGAACAACATGGGGAAGAGAAAGGGGAAGGCGAAAACTCTTACCTCCTCGAGTCAAGCCCTGAGTCCCGCTGTGCGCCAAACCGTACTGGAGAATTTTGGAGTTCGGACACTTGGAGAGCGGATACCCGCGACCGCGAGATCAACCTCATTTGAAGCTGATCATAGCATTGAGGGCGTTTCGCTTAGCCCGCCCTCTAGCACAGCCCCCCCCCCTGAGGCCAGGAGCAGGTATGCCGCTGACGGAGGCTCAGAACGACGGGGTGATTGGTGGAAAACAACCCCTGTCGTCTGAACCAGGAGGGCCCGTTAGCGCCTCAACGCCGACCAAATTAACAACAAAGGATAATATCTCTTCTATGGATCGTGTACCTGCCCCTGCGGAAACCCGTGGTGTTGGAAGACCGGCTGTGATTACGTTAGAGACGCTCTGGGACACCATCCAAGGTATTAACACTGCTTTACAAATTAATTTAAACTCCCTTCAGGGAGAAGTAACTGACTTGAAACAAAACTATCAAGAAACTTATGGAAAAGTCCAAGATAATATAAAAAAGGTAGCAACTTTGGAAGCTGAGGTCAACAAATTGCAAAATGTTTCAGCCACATTGATCAGGGAGAAAGAGGTTCAACATCGTAAAATAGAATTTCTTGAAAATCAAAGTCGTAGGAACAACTTGAGATTTATTAATTTCCCCAAGTCTCCACTAATTCCCGCTCTTGATATGTTGCGCAAATACTTTGGAGAAGTCCTGGGAATACCAGCAGAGGGGTTTCCCCCTATTGCTAGAGCCCAGTACATTACAGGACTTAAAAAAGTGATTGATGGACAGGCTCAACCGAACTTTGATTTGACTGGATTTTTGGAGTCATCCCTGGAAATTGTGACTGAAAGAACTACTCTAATTGCTACCTTTGCTTTGGAGATAGATCGTAACAACATTTTCAAGACTTATTTTCGTCATGTAAATGCAAATTTTATGGGTTCAAGGATACAAATTTTTCCTGACCTAGCAAGGGATACTCAAAAGAGAAGGAGAGAGTTTCTGTCTCATAAGACAAGAGCTCTCAACTTAGGAGCTGTCTTTCAATTAAAATTTCCTTGTAGATGTTTGATATCCCTAAATGCTAACAATTATGTATTCTTTGACCCTGTAAAATTGCAACAATTTATTACAGGGAATTACAGGAAAGCGCTGTTAAGCATTGAATGGTTAACCCAGTGAGAAATGCTATAAGTGGGCTAGCGGGATAAACTGCTGTCAAAGTTTCTTTGATAGATTAATAATATTTTCTATTTTTCCTAGTACTTGGATCACAGAATTGTGGACAAAGTTTATAGAGAACCTTATTTCCTTTAAAAAGTTTATTTTCTTTTCCTGTGATTTTCTGAACATTTCCATTTACATTTGAATTGTGAAATAAAATGTAAAAGAATAAAGAATTGAAAAAACAAAGCTACCACTTGAAATCTTGGCAGCCATTTTGAAGCGGTGCCAGCAGTGAGTGGGTCCATGGTGGTGCCAGGCAGGAAAGAATGGGGTTCTTTCCTACCCCGAAGAGGCCACTAGAGCACCAGGGTGTGATAAGGTACGTGACGGGGGAGGAGGGCACCCTGAGGCCCACCAACCAGCCAGTCTGCCCACAAACCCAGACAAATGGTTAGGCTGGATATACTCGCCTGGATGCCCCGCAGTGCCTCCAAAAAGAGGCCATGTCTGGGAAAACCTGAACATATGGTAACTCTACCCTAAGCACAATCCTCCTCAACTTCCTAATGGTCAACGCTTACAGTGCACAGATTTCCAAACTATTAGCATTCAGCATTAGGAAGGTTTTATTTTGACCTATTTTCCGATTTTGTTCCATGCAGCACCGGAGTTTTGAGCATCAGGGCCTCAATGCGCTGAACAGGCTGCAAATTCAATCAAGCAAATGAACTGAATACTTTGCAAACAAAATTCAAATTTGCTGTGTTCAAGTGTACCTCATTTATTGTATTTGTGTTTATATTTGGTCATTTTACTATTTTATGCTGTTAACAAAATTGTAAGTGTTCTCATAAACTGTACCTGCTGTACACTACTTTGGATGAATCACTTCATAGGAGCAGTTAATAAACTCCAATAAATAAATAAAAGTCTTCACCAGGACTTACAGGCAGTTCCACCCGGTCCCTGTCGGGTAACCAGAAGCACACAATCTTGCCCTCTCCTAATACTCTAAGAGACCTTCAACCAATCACCCGCTCCCTCAATCTCTACCTATCAAAGATAACGGAGTAAGCATGCAGGAGTCTTCCAAAAATTGTGAACTCTTCCCTTTCTAATGGACAACTACCGACAGCAATAAAAAGGGCAGTGGTAAGTGCTATGCTTAAGAAAAACCTCGACTAGGACAAGCTCGAAAGTTACCAGCCAGCGTCTAACACCCTCTTTCTAGAAAAACGTATATGAGAACAAATATTCTGCATTCAGCTCCATGACTGACTGAAAGAGAGAAACCGACTAAATCCATGTCAATCCGGATTCAGACTCAGTTATGAAATGGAGAGCAAATTCATATCCCTGGTTAGGCAATCTTCACAGAGACTGTATTAAGGAATTTGCCTCGATGTTAGCACTGCTGGATTTGTCATCAGCTTGCAGTAGAGGAGTGTGGTAGCCTCATCAGCTTGTGAAACTGTGGACCACAATACCATACTAGTTCAATCAACTGGAAGAAAAAAGCAGGGCTGCCGAGAGACAGAGCTCGGCCCGGGGTAGGGCCGCTGCCTCCCCCCCCCCCCCCCCCCACTCAGGATGCAGCTGCCACCAAGAGGTTAGATAACTGCCACCGCCCCCCCCCCCCCCCACCCCTTACCTTCTGCGTCGGTGTGTCTGCTACTCCCTGGCCTCCAAGAGGAGCCTGGCACTGGGGTCTGTCGCTCTCCTGCTCCTGTGTGCCGGGACCGGGTTATCGCGCTAACGCGATCACCTGGGTCCTGACAACAGCAGGAGAGAGAGAGAGAGAACATGGCGCCGGGCCCGGAAAAATTTGCCCCCCCCCCCCTCGCTCCCCCGGAAACAGGTATTAGTGGCACAGTACTTGCCTGGTTAAGATGCTATCAGATTTCATACTGTTATGAAGCATGGCATCACCACCTTGAGCACTGACCTGCCAAGGATCACAAAGATTCATACGGTGGATTATTTTAATTACCTGAAGCCCTGAGCTGATCTACGTAGATGACATGCCCACTCATACCCACTGAGCCAAACTTACCTACAACCCTGAATAAACTGCCTGCCTGTTATACAGCAATCCAACAATAGGTTATTATCTAAACCTAATTAAAACCGAGCTCCTGTGGGTCTCTAACTCCGTCACATACCAGAAATCAAAATCCCTTTTTGGAGCTACAAACTCCCGCTTAAATTATAGGTCAGGAATCTTGGAGTACAGTTGGACTCAACACTTATGCTGATCTCCCACATCAAGCAACCTCCAAGAGGTGCTTCTATCACCTGTGACAACTATGTTGTCTCTCACCATACATTACTACTACTACTTAACATTTCTAAAGCGCTACTAGGGTTACGCAGCGCTGTACAATTTTAACATGGAAGGACAGTCCCTGCTCAAGGAGCTTACAATCTAAAGACAAGTGTACAATCTAAAAGACAGGTGTAAATCTAGAGACAAGTATACAATCTAAAAGACAAGTGTAGAGTCGATCTGATAGGGCATACTATATTTCTCGAAAGGTTAGGTGCCGAAAGCAGCATTGAAGAGGTGAGTTTTAAGCAGAGATTTGAAGATGGGTAGGGAGGGGGCTTGGCGTAGGGGTTGAGGAAGATTGTTCCAGGCATAGGGTGAGGCAAGGCAGAATGAGCGGAGCCTGGAGTTGGCAGTGGTGGAGAAGGGTACTGAAAGGAGGGATTGAGAAGACAAGTCTCATCACAGTGGCTCATGCCATAACATCCAAGGCAGAATTACTGTAAAGTACTATACATAACCATGATTACAAAGGGTTTGTACCAGCTCCAACTGATTCAGAATGCTGAAGCACAAAAACATAGAAGATTGTAAGTGACATGATCACTCCCACTGCTGCAAAACCTCCACTGGTCACTAATACCGCATAGGACTAAATTTAAAACTCTGTCTGATCTTAAAGGAAATGGGCCAGAGTACTTGAACAGGATCTTCCTCTAGCACCTCCAAAGTCGTTATGGTTCTCCCAATGAGCATGCCTAACCATTTTTCCAAAGGAAATGATATGATGTGACACCTGCCAACAAGCTTTCATCTGGAATTGTTCTCACACTCTGGAATGCACTCCCAGAAAGCCTTGCGTTAGGCAAAACCTCTCTTTACTTCAAGAAGCAGATTTAAAATAAAAAAACAAAACAAAGAAAAAAGGGGGCATGGCTCTTCTCCCAAGCCTTTGACAGAAGCAGCAACTTGATAGTCACATACATAAGGACTAAGAAACATCGGCTGTATTTGCTTGCTTATGAAACATGCACCTTTTATGCTTTGTTGCTTCAGATCTTTTTTGTGGAATGGGCAGGTTATAAACATTAAGATTAGATTTATCAAATCTAAAAAACAATAAACAAAAATATCTGGTAGCAGAAAAAGGGATTTTTTTTTTCATTCCCTGCACAATTAACCTAGACTACATCCTCTTACAAATGCCACAGCTTAACACAGCAGTGGAGTTTAGAAAAGATTCTAACAGTTCTTGAGCAGGGATCCATTAACAATGGTTAGCCAAGTAGATGCATATCTTGCCACTTATTATTTCCAAGACTGAACAGCAAGAAGCAGATCCCCTCATTAGATCTGCCAGGTCTTGCCGGAGAAATGATTCTGGGCTTGACAAACTATTGCTCTGACCCAGCGTGGCACTCGCATCTTTTTCACAGGAGCTTAACAAATAAATAAGACAAGAACTAGCTCAATGGTGTCATTCGTTAACCCCACTGCACCAGAGTAGCACCACCTCAATAAAGCCATCCTGTTGGATGGCTGCCCAGCTAGTAAAGTTAAGAGGCATTACTGGAACGACTGCTTAAAGGATCTTGCTGGCTGATTATTCTACACCACTTTATAATCCTTTCTATAGAGAACAATCGCCACAAAACAGGATACACAAAGTACCCAAGCTTCACGTGACATCAAAGTGACGGCTGGATGCAATGGCACCGAGTCCACACCTTTATTTTGGGATTTATGCCAAGAGTACTCCCCACTGTATTAACTAACTTACTATTCCCGATTATGAGCTCCAAAACTATTCAGTTTTTAAAATATGTATACTCTCATAGCCTGTGCTGGATGGATGCATGACTGAACACATATGTTGGTTTTAGGATGTGATTCACATGACCAACTACAGTGGTGTTATCTTGACAACGCTTCTATTCAGGACACACTACTTTACAACTTTCTGCACAGCCCTGGTGTACATTGGTATTGTAACCGTATTTAACTGCACTGGACAACGTTTGTGCTAGGTAACATAGTAACATAGCAAATGACGGCAGATAAAGACCTGTACAGTCCATCCAGTCTGCCCAACAAAATAAACTCATTTTACATGGTATGTGATACTTTATATGTATACCAGAGTTTGATTTGGCCTTGCCATTTTCAGGGCACAGATCCTAGAAGTCTGCCCAGCACTGTTCTTGTACTAAAATTTCTGAAGTTAACGTTGAAGCCCCTTAAAATTTACATTCCAGCCCATCTATACCTATTCAGTCACGATCAGGGCACAGACCATAGAAGTCTGCCCAGCACTGGTTTTGCTTCCCAATTACCGGTGTTGCCACCCAATCTCCGCTAAGATTCCATGGATCCATTCCTTCTAAACAGGATTCCATTGTATTTATTCCACGCATGTTTGAATTCCATTACTATTTTCATCTCCACGACCTCCCGCGGGAGGGCATTCCAAGTATCCACCACCCTTTCCGTGAAAAAATACTTCCTCACATTACTCCTGATTCTGCCCCCCTTCAACTACAATTCATGTCCTCTAGTTCTACCGCATTCCTGTCTCCAGAAAAGGTTTGTTTGCAGATTAATTATTTCATGTCACCCCTGTTTCTCCTTTCCTCTGAGGTATACATGTTCAGGTCAGCAAGTCTCTCCTTGTACGGTTTGCAACACAAATCCCATACCATTTTTGTAGCTTTTCTTTGCACCGCTTCCAGTCTTTTTATATCTTTAGCAAGATACGGTCTCCAAAATACACAATACTCCAAGGTAGAAGAGAGGTGACGGCTCTTTTCCTGATGCAGCTATAATGCGAAACAGGGGGCCCCTGCCAGGAATTTATGAAGTCTCAAGCCTTTATATGAAGCGGCAAAAAGCAAACTCTAAGATAAGTGAGATGCAAGCGTTGCCTGGAACACTGATACTGGCCAACTAAATAGACTGACTTCTCATCTTTCATCTCTACATTTGTTTTTGCCATTTTTGCCTGTGCAAGTAGTTAAAATTTGAATGTTGAAATTTTTTTTTGATAGTTTGGCTTCTTTTGTATTGTGGAGTTTTTTTTTCTGACAAAATGATTAAATGAGCATACAATGAATGCAGTTGATGCATAGATTGAAGCTCCTATTTCGAGGTCTTTCTCCACTTGCATATTTTTGAGAGTCATAATGGATGTTTCTATTTACTGAATTGCAGAGACCATGCAGCATTACTTCTTGTAGGCAGGTTACATATTTTTTGAGTTTCTAGAATGTAAAGGTCTCCCATGAACGTTATGACGACAGTTTTGGAGAACTGTCTTCAGGCCGTGGAAACACAGTGACCACTTTGCATGCATCAAAGGTGCCATTGACAATTAGGTACCTATATGTAATAGGTGCTATTTTATAAGGTATCACCTAACTGCAAGGTGGGGGAGCACACATGTGGGAAGAGCATAGGCGGGCCATGTGTGTGTCTCCAAGTTACATGAGCATTTTTGTGGAACACAGTAGGTGCACCAACTTATGCCTGCCACCGACATGGCATATGAGGGCATACCTAAACATGGGCGCACCAATATCAACATTATGCTATAATTCTATAATGGAATCTTGGTGCCAAGATGCCATTATAGAACTGTCATTCTGCACACAGCACTGGGGCGCCTAAATCAAGATGCCAATTCATAGAATTACCCCATTAGATATCGAAGTCCTCCAGAAACAGGAAAATAGCTACTGTACCTGAATGTAACTCACCTCGAGCTACTGCTGGAAAGGCGTTAGCTAAATCCAAAATCCCTTCCCTTTTTATATTTTTAATGTACTACTGTGATAGTGGGAACCTGGATTCTAATGTTACAAGTCAAGTGTCACTGGGATATCACCGTATAAGGCAGTTTTTCCCTATAATAGTCCAACATTAAAATTATAAAATGACTTACTTTAAATAACTGTGTTCCTTTATTTACAGTACCATTACTCCTGTGGGAATTCTGTGCAACGCGGGATTTGAGAATTCCCCTCCTGTGAAGAACTCCAGTGCTTGTCAGGCAAAATTCTGCACAGGACAAGAAGGTGGCAACAGCTAGCATGGGTCCTTCCCTACTCCATGTTACACCAATCACACAGCAAGAGAGGGAAAAGTGTGGGCTGTTTTTTTCTCCTCTGCTACCCCAGAGCAGAGCTTCCAAGGTGACCAGCTCATTCTGTAAGAGATTTAGTTCACACTCTCAGCCCACCCATAGCTCCACCCCTGTCGCTGGAAGGGTAAGTTGCTCAGTTGAAAATTCCAGTTCCCCAGTAGGAGATGACCTGCAAAAGTGGGAGTCATTTGGCAGGTTTGAAAACTGGCAGCAAATCTGAACCACTTGAGTGTGGAGGTGTAGCCTAAAGGTTAGAGTAGAGCGCCAAGATCTTGGGAAACAAGCTTCTAATTCTAGTGATGCACTTTCTCCTCCTTCCATGAAGAAACATACAGGATGGGAACACAGTTTTCTCTACAGACAGGAAGGCTCATGAGAAGCATAGCAATGATCACTCCCAGCTTCCTGCTGGCCTCAATACACAGTAAGGTACTGAACCCTGCTGGATGGCAGGTGAGGAAAAATCGAAAGGGTTCAGCACAGATATAGGATTTTATTTTGGCCTTCAGCCAGTACAGGTATTTAGTTCACTCACTACTGTTGCTGGAAGGACTGGGAGGGGGGGGCGGGACCCGGGGAACAAACCACTTGAGTCAAGTATGTTAGCTTTAGGTATCTGAATATATAGCATCGCTGATATTTGTATTTTACACAGTACAGGAAGAAATGCATTTCTGATTCTGTTTCTCCAGTGCTGTACCACGGGCACAATCCAGCTTTTTAGGGTTTCCAGTTCAGCTTTTGTCTGAACATTTCTATTTCTAATATTTGGCTATTTATTCTGTTTGTGATAAAACTCAACCATATCTTGCATATATGCCCAAGGTAAAGTATTTTAAAGCATGTACCTTCTGCATACAGATTGGTAGCAGTTCAGCTTGTTGTCCGTGGCCGGTTGCAGTGAGTGTGGCAATTATAGAGCAGGTCCCTATGTGGTCACCCTAACTCTTAAGAATGTCCCTGTATCTGTATTTGAGTATCAGAACCATTTTTTTTTTTTTTGCTAGGGAGGCAGGGGGGGGGGGGGACGGACGGACCACACACTGGTTACACATATCTCTTTTAGCAAAATCACTTATTTAAGTATTACAAATTCTCTGCACTAAATTCTTCCTATAGAGAAATAAATCTCTAGAAGGTACTAAAGTGCACTTTGGCCGTTAACTCACATTAGTGGCTCATTTTAAATGCCACACATGAGTTTGTGTTAACTTGTTAGCTGTAACCTTAGCATCTTAATACAGATGCTATTACAAAACCTTAACTCCACTTTTTCTGAGATATTCTTACTTTTTTTTTGCATCAATAGACCCAGGCTCACTTTTGTGAGTTGTAATGCATATTAATCATCTGTGGGCTATAATTATGTTTAAGAGTCTTGATATACTGCCTTTCTGTGATACATCCAAAGTGGTTTACATGTTATATATACAGGTACTTCTTCTGACCCTAGTGGGTAATGGAGGCTTAAGTGATTTGCCCAGGGTCACAAGTAGCCACAGCAGGAATCGAACCCAGTAATAGGTAACAAGTTGCTTTGCATAGTTTTACATTTCATTGCCTCCAGGCTTTATATTAAAACGTTCAAGAGCTAATCAATGCACACAAATCATTCACAAACAAAATTCAAAGTACATGCTAATTGGCACCTGATTGTATGCTAATGCTTGCAAAAACAATGACGTAGTTTAGTACATTGGTCTCTTGGTATGCTAGTGAGTTGTTAGAAACTTTCACGGCAGACCTAAATTGTCACAGGAACTCCAGTAATCTTATTTTTAAGGAAAAATAACTAGTAGTAAAACCCATGCAGACACTTTCACAAGTCAGTGCTGTGTAAGTACAGTACAAAGCGGTTAGGACAACTCAAAACCAGAGATGTGAGTGATCTGAATCTACAACAGAAAGGGGAAACAGCACAAAGGACCACACACCTCAGGCTACAGCCTGTACCTTTAACACTCAGAACAAAAGAAGAGCAGCAGAACGCTGATCATGTGACTTCCCCTTCCCAGCTGGCAGCCTGAAAGCATCTGGGTGAAAAATGAGCAAAGAGTAAGTTTCCTGGTTCAGCAAGAGACAGTCTAGTGCTAAAATGAACTGATTATCTTCACATTGACACTAACCAGCATATACTCTCTGGCCTTTATAAACAGTCCCAAAGAAACTGATCCAACAGATAAGCCATGGTGTACCTGCACAGAGCAGCACTAGAATAAGGAAATACGGTCTTATAAAACACATCTCAACCAAAGCATTCAGGGATCATGGAATATCTCCCCCCTCCCCCCCCCCCCCCCCCCCCCCCCCCCCCCCCACAACCCTCCATCACCCAAGGCAACTGGAAAGATGTCAGTGTGGATCTGAACCAACTTTTTTTGTTTTTCTTTTAACAGTCCCATCCAGATTTGGTACATTTTAGTAACTCTGGCTTTTGTGGTAGGAATTCCTACACCAGCGGCAAGTAGTCGTACAGGCTCATTTTCAAAGCACTTAGCCTCCCAAAGTTCCATAGAAACCTATGGAACTTAGCCTCCCAAAGTGCTTTGAAAATATGCCTCCATGGCTGAAAACCCACCTATATGCTGTGCTCAAGTTATTGGTTATAATTTTTGATCTTATAGCTTCTGATTCACTTCATTGTGAAGGGACTTTTAAAAACCAAAACAGTACCTTAGTATATTGCTCCCCCAACCTAGCTAAAACGTGCATATTGTCATCTACCATGTGGTAGTCGTAAATTTTCAAATAGCCAGATACAACCATAGAGCTGATATACCTCACAGGTGACAAGGCAAAATCACCTAAAAACATCAGATGTAAGATGAAGAGTAACAGACCCAAGAGCAAGTAGCTGATAGGTATTTCTGGCATATCAAGGGGATTCATGTATTTAAGATAACATCACATTTTAAAGTTTTATATGCCTTTATATAATGGAAAATATATTTGTCTACAGGAGGAGGCAGTAGAAGTGGAAAAGCACACAAGCTGCACAGCCATTTCTATAAAAAAAAAAAAAACCCAAAACAAAAAACCAACACAGCCTTTTACCTGCTGCGGTAAAAGAGGGCCTCAGCGTGTGTCAAAAACATGCGCTGACACCAGCGCAGGCCCCCTTTTTTTGCAACTTAGTAAAAGGACCCCCAGATGAGCTGTAATTTTTTTAATGTCTGGAACTCTCCCCCCCCCCCCCCCCCCCCAAAAAAAAAGGATATTGCAATAGTCCAATAGCATTTGGACCACTAAAGCAAATGCATT
This sequence comes from Microcaecilia unicolor, assembly GCF_901765095.1. Lineage (NCBI taxonomy): Eukaryota > Metazoa > Chordata > Amphibia > Gymnophiona > Siphonopidae > Microcaecilia > Microcaecilia unicolor. The sequence continues at coordinate 130,822,328 of NC_044039.1, forward strand.
TTGGTTCAATAAAGCTCTTACCAAACACAGCTGTCTCAGTTTATACAAAGTTTTCTTCCAAATATGACAAATATGAAAACCATACAACACAGTGGAGTCAAGGATTACTCCTAAAACTCTTGACTGACTCCACTGGAAGAGTCTTCCAATTATATAGAGTAAGAGAAGGTATATCATCATTCTGGTCCTTAAACCATAGAACCCTAGTCTTATCTGGATTTAATTTCAATCTATTAACCCATGCCTATGTTTGAATTTTATCTATGCCTGCATTAACAGTATTAAATCCTGATAGTCAGAGCTGGTAACAAAAGAAACATATCATCTGTATAGGACAACAGTTCCCCCAGACCTAATTTGAGGTTCCTAATGTAGCCATGAAAAAGTTTTTAAAAATCTGAGAAAGCGGAGAGAGCCTTGAGGCACTCCACAATCCGGGGACCAGTATGTAGAAAATTCCTTATCTGAATCACAGAATAACTGAGATTGGAAAGGAATTCCTGAAACCATTTAAAAACGATTCCTGAGATTCCAATTCCATTTAGAAGTTCTAAAAGTAAAGTATGATCCACAGCATCAAATGCGGCGGATATATCAAGCTATAATAAAATTGTCTCCCCCTACTAGCAAAATACATGCTGTCACGTCAACAGGCCACATGTGCGCAAAAAAACACTACAAGAGTCCCCCTAAAGAGCTTCTCTGCATTTTTTTTTCAATATTTTCTAGCCATTCAACTGCTAATCCTACACTTTGGAGGTTATTTTACAAGCCTTATTTCCAATTTTCATATGGAAATACTGGTATTTCCACACATATATTACATACACATAAAAACAAAACAACTTCAGAAAGATTCTGTTTGCATGTAGAGATCCACACTATGTAGAGATATAAAGGGGTCATGGTTTGGGTATGGTTAAATAGGGCTTAGGGGGAATTAATCTACATGTCTATTCCCCCATGCGTGTAGGGGGAAAGTTCCATGACAACTTGCTCAACGGCACATATAGATGTAAACAAAATGCAAGTTTCAGCCAGGACTTTACACAAGAGAGTCACTCTCCTTTTAGTCCTATGTAGTTTATGACATGAAACCAGTTAAAAAATTGAGGCCTCACTACCCATTTGACAGCACATGTGGCACACATGTAGGTTTGTAAAAGGAGCAGCTACACATGCACCAAGACTTCCATATGTGAACACCTCCAAGTGGAAGCTGCCAGGCCTGTGCTGTTCATTTTTCCAATGTGCATATCTGTAAAATAGCTGTTTCTGCTTTGCTTTAAGTGTTGGCAAATACATGAGCTCTCCTGCCGGGATTTTAGAAAATGCGCTGTGTCAGCAGATTCTTTTCTAAAACATTCTGACCTAGACATATCAGTTCTTATCTCTGTGTTCTATGCAAAAGTGCACTTTCTCCCCGATTCTATACAGGTTGCCAAAAATTGTGCGGGCAAATTTAGGTGCGGTCCTGATTTGCGTGCGCAATTCAACAGAATGAGCCAATTAGTGCCAATAATTGGCTTAACAAGCAATTATTGGCACTAATTAGATTTAATTGGGACTTACCCACGTAATGTTGTTAGGCATGGGATCCACGCCTAAAGTTTATACACAGTACAAAAAAGGGGGTGCGGAAAAGGGAGGGTCTTGGGCGTTTTTGGGACAGATTGGGGGTGTGGTTTTGAGTTACATGTGCAATTGTAAAATAACAGTGCTCCACATATAAGGTTTATGCATGGGCATTTGTACCATATTTTTGTTGGTGCAAATGGCCATGGCTAAATTTATGCTCAACCTCTCCGCTTATACGTTAATTCTTGCATTTTTTTTCAGCGCTGATTTTTTTAAGGCGCCATATATAGAATCTAGCTCTTTATAACTAGCTGCTTCTGTTCATGAAACTCAATCCCAAAGTACTACTCACTGTCATGCAAAGGTTGCCCGCTTTATTTTTTATGCTTGTGGGATGAGGCTCAGATCACAGCATAAGAAGAAGATGCATATAATTCTATCTATAGTTCCCGTTAACATCCAAATGAACGAAAAAGCATCTCAGCTATTGCAAAGGTTGAGCAGTGAACACAGAGGAATAATTTCAACCTTTTTAAGGATGTACAGCATTAGAAAAAACAAATCACATTTTCAGATGTTTTAGAAAAAAGTTTTTAAAATGTGCAATTGTCATTAACTATAAACTGGTAGAAAGTTCTGGGGGGTTCAACTGGTGTTACGTGATTTCTGAAGCAACTCAGTATTTGCCTTTCAATTTTTGGCGTAAAGAGAAACCCTACATCAGAAGATATTAACTGCGGGGAGAACCAATTTAGAGTTGGATACCAGAACAATTAGGGTCAATTCCCTTTTAACTTGACAACACCATTTCAGAACTCAATTATGATCACAGAAAGGGTCGGGCCATTGGTATTAATAGTTTGCTGATTCTTCCCCATATCATGTAGCAAGAAAAAATTTGAGATGGCTCTCGGGAGAGAGTGTTTTTTTTTTTCTCTTTTTTAGATGGGGGTGGGGATCTGTTAGGAATAAAATCTCACCTTCTGCGCACCTGAGAAGGCGTGGTAGTAACATGAAACATAGGTCATAATGGCCTTTTCATCCGGCCTTAGCGTGCCTATAATATCTGTGCAAAGAAGGAAAAGAAGAGGTTGAAAGGATAAAGTGAGAAGCAGAGCACACCGAATAATACACAGTCACGGGAGAGCTTGAAGAGAAGGGGCAGGAGAAAATGCTCTTCCCCCCAACCCATCATGCACTGTGGGAAAGGCCAAAAACAGATTCCATGCGGAGAGCTGGGACTCGCATCAGAGAGATAACTGGCAGGGTTTAAGCTCAACATTCAAAGTGGCACCTACTTCTCCCTTCCGTTCTCATTTGCTGACATCATGTATCCACTGGTATCAGATCTTCTCCATGCATAGGGAATTTGCTTTCAAGCCCTATTAGTAATTCCTTTAGAGAGCTCTCTGCATACCCCTTCTCTCCCCCATCAATTCAGAATAAATATTTTACTTGTTCTAATGACTCCGTCCAAGGTAAGAACTGCACTTCTGGGCAAAACCCAAGCTCAATCCTAGATTTGTCTTTCAAAGATCTTAGATTTGTCTTTCAAAGATCTATGTCATCCTCCTGTGATCAAGATAAAAATACAAGATGAATGTGGCCCTCACTAGGGGGATGGGATTTGATATACCACCTTCCTGTGGTTACAAAGTGGTTTACATATTATTATATACAGGTGCTTTATTGTGTACCTGGGGCAATGGGAGGGTTGAGTGATTTCCCCAGTGATTTGCAGTAGGAATCAAACGCCGTTTCCTAGATTCTCAGACCACTTCACTAACCATTAGGCTACTCCTCCACTCTTTATGCAAACAACCTGCACAATATTAAACCCAAAAGACAGACCCTGCATCACATGTATAATGCACAAGGGCAATCATTTATTTAATAGACTATGGCACTTCAGGGCATCTAATGGACCTTGCTGACATTTTTAAGGCAGCACACGAAGAAAGGAATGGATACGGAACCTAGGCAACAGTAAGGAACAGAATTTGAGTTGTTGCTGCTGCATAAGAACTTTAGAATCTAACTGAGGTACAAACATTTTTGCCTGCCTCTTCGGATTTAAAAGTATCTTGCCTAACTTCCAATTTTATTTGGGTACCACTTTGAACAGCTGCAAACCCTACCAAGAGAGAATATACCTGGCAGCTAGAGAAAAGAGAGGAAAAAAAAATCAAAAGTTTTAGACATTAGCAACAGGAGCAAGGTGCTGCTTGCAGTAGGCTTGTAATCCCGGGATACCTTCTGGGCTCCTGAAAAGGCGTGGTAGAAGCTAGAAACATAGGTCATGATGGCCTTCTCATCGGGGCGGGCAGTTCCAACAATGTCTGTCAAGAAAAATCTCTGGTTAAGAGCATGTTCAATCATGAAACCAAGAGGAAGAATACAGGACAAAATGAAAGACTCTGGGGAGGAAGGGAGGGAAGACTTGCATGGAACACAACTTGACACAACCAGAAAAATAGAACTCTCATGTTAACATACTAAAGCTTCTCACCTACAGTGAAGCATTTTATGTAGGGTTTGGTTACTCCACAATATCCCAGCCCTGTTGCATCCTCTGAAAATTCCAGATATTCTCCAGTATCAGCCCTGAGGACTGCTAGCATAGATCACAAATATTTTCACGGACAAATCTATCCTCTTAATGGCAAAAGGAACCAGGGCTATTACCTCTGGTAAATGAAGCGGAAGGCAGGTAGAATGCCATAGTGACAGGCAGTGAGTTCTCTCAGGGCTGTTTCTCCAGATGGGTCCGTGTACACACACCTTAAAATAGGAATGAACCTCATTCTTGTGCCAGGATCACAATTTTTGAAATTTACTACTAGGTCTCATACATGGAAGAACACCACAGATGAGATCTTTGGGGGGGGGGGCAATGTCTTCAAACAGGTTTGTTTTGCACATACTGTAACAGTAATAAACTTCATTCCTAAGCCAGGGTGAGTGGAGTATGATCTTAGTCTGTCAAATTTACTGCTAATGTTCACCTAGTACTTGCATTGTGCCAACGAGTTTCCTTCTGGAGTTCATAAAGAGGCTCATTTTCAAAGCACATAGTAACCTATGTAGCTTTGTAAATCTATGTCTATGTGCTTTGAAAATGAGAACCAAGATGTTACATGTATAGGCAACTTATCCAGGTGTGCTTGGAAATTCTCAATCAGGCCTGTTGCACCAAAATGATGGGGAATATTTCTGTATCCTGAGTTCTGTGAGGAATCATCCATTGAATACACAGTCTCGTCCATGCACCTCTTTGAATCTCAAGACAGGCTCCTACAGATACAGGGTTACTTACACTGGCTCCATGGGGGGAGTTTACACTAATTCACATTTTAAATAGTGTTTATGAAAGTTAAAGTCCTGCTTAATCTATTAAACTAGGACAATATACACACATCACAAAGTACAGATATGAATTAGAAAGCCAACAAAGAGACTTCAATGAGTTTATGCAATGTGTGAGTGAGCACTTTCAGATGAAAGAAGAAACATGTTATTGAGGGAGGAGAGAGATTTGTACATTTTAGGCAGCCCCTTTTAATTTAGAGAGTTACAATACTTGCTAATCCACTGAGAGCTGAAATTTACTGAGCAATCAAAATCTCAATTACCTTCTGCATCCAGCATCTTGGGAATGTCGAGGTACTTTTCAGCCACATCAAAAGCTGTATTTAGGTTAGTCAGGGCATCGTCCTGAGCAAACGGAGAGATAATGAATGAAAGGATGGTATTAACATACACTAAAAAAGAACTACACACTGCAACTTGTTCTCCATAATGGGGAGTGTCACTTTTCCTTGCTTTATTACAGAGATAAAACATTCAGGGAAAACAGAAGTATAAAAAGGTTAGGAAAGGTTTTCCTGGTGTCACATACGCTCCCGTTAGGGCTTTGGTTCTCATCCAATTGATTGCCATGCCTTCCCAGGATACAAGCCATGCAAAGTCATTGTCTTCTCAACATATCCTACACATGTTCTACACATGTTATGTGAGTGGTGGCAAATTAAACATTCCAAAATGAGGACATACACTGCAATGCATACAGCAGCAAAAAGGAGGGCGGCGGCCAGGTAAAGCATCGAAAGAGGGGCAATTAAGGAGTGATGGAAACATGGCTGGTCCCAGGCCAAACAAGGCTTCAAGCACTGGCATTAGGAAAGAAAAACAGTACAGGTCCCATGAGCTACTGTTCTCCCAGATCCTATAGCCGCTACACTCTCCTTCTGCATTTGATTCCTGCTATGAGGAAAATCCACATCTGCTAGCACACATATACCATGGTGATTTTCTGTCACAAAATATCAAGCAGGCTGGGAGTAGATGAATAAGGGAAGGGAAGTGAAGGGTAGAGGGACAGGAGGTACAGGACTTAGGATAGTGCCATGGAGTGGAGGGAGGACATAGAAAGAGCTCATGGAAGTGAGTAGAGTAGAGAGAGGTTCTGGAAATGGGTCATAGGAAGAAGGTGGAGAAGGGGAAACAGAAGGAATAAGAGGATGAGGAATACAGTGAGAGCGAAGACATGGCAATGGTGGTATTTACCACCCCAAACATTTAGATTGAAGGCCAAAGAGTAAGACTTTTTTTTTTTTTAAGACTGTGTCCTTGACCTGTGTGTTATATTGGTTTACAAATGAAAATGCCACCATAAAAAAAAATATTTGCTTTTCTTTGGTTCCTCTGAAAAGACATACAGAGTGGAAGCACTATGAGGGCAGTTTTCAAACTAAGCAGATACCTGTATAAAATTTCTGAGTCCAGGCTGAAAAGCATCATCCACTTATGTGTTTAGGTTTCACAGCATGTATACTTGAAAAGTGCCGGGAAAAGAGATGGGTTGGGGGAGGAAAAAGCATGCAGAGAGGCACACTCCCTACTGGTGGGGCCACTTGGCTTTCCTCCTATTGGCTTTCCTCCTATTAGGCTTGCCTCTTTTGAAAGCAGTGATCAGGTTCAATGAACTGGTAACTGAGGTTCTAGTGAGCAAGAGAAAGGCCTCAAAGAGCGTGAAAGTGTGAGCTTTCAAATGAGTGTGGCACACTTCTAATGAAAAAGACATGGCATGTCGCAATGGGGAAGGGGTTAGAAGGGGGAAAAAAGGCCAAGAGGGGTGTGGCAACAGTAGCAGGAGAGAACCTGGAGTGTGGATGAAGGAAGCTCAGAATAATCTGGGGGGGGGGGGAAGGCATGGGATAGGCAGGGAAGGAGCCATGGAAAGTAGGGAAAGATCACTCAGGGAGTCTAGTTTGAGTGCTCTCTTCCAAGTTTGTCTCACATCCTAGCATGCCTAACACCAGCCTGGAAAATAGTGTGAACATATAGATCTGGTGGTCACTCAATGGAAATCTGTCGTGGTAAGATGATCAGTTCCTGCTGTACAGTATTTGGTGAACTGTAATTTCTTCTGAGTGTTTACTTGCATATGTGTGTCTCTCTTTAGCATATCATAACAGGAACGCGAATAGGGAGACCATCCTAATAAACAAGTCAGGAGGACTCATACACTGCTGTAACCATTACTCTACACTGTCAGTCCTGGAGGGAACTGCAGTTTTAAAATGGATATGCCAATTTGTTCTTCTTCCAAGAGCTAAACTTAAACTGCCAATAATGAAGAACTTTAACATGCTGAACACTTCCTAGATACTGCGATTGTGCAGAAACTAGCAAAGCGAGCTTTTCTCTAATGAGGGGACAAAACTTGACTAATGCAATCTTATTTTAGCCGCTTCAGGAATACACATCCTCCTTGCCCTGTGTGGGCCTGCCCAGTGCAGTGTGTATACATTGTGGGGCAGCTTTAACAGGAACTGCGACTTATGCAAACATGACATGTCAACATACAATTCTCTCATCAGCAGCTCTTTGTGTTTGGTACAAAATTCACACTCGTCTTGCAAGTGTGTTCTCATTAATGGGCATATTCGAGTTTGATTTCTGGCAAGAGCTAAATGTGATGTCAAAGAAATCAAAAGACAGCAAGGGGCCAATACTTTTTAAAGACTTTTTGGATGCAGCACCCCAATGCAACACACCTGCCTCATGAATTTTCTTTTTTTTTTTTTTTTTAATTATAGCTGCTGTCTCCCTGTGGTGTTCTGGCCTCTGAGCTGGTTTAGTTAAGAGGATCAAGCAGCACAAAGATCCTCCTGAATTGGGTGTACCAGAAAATGTTTATTCACATAGGACATGACATTGGCTGTGTCTCGGCGGATGCCTGCGTCAGGGGTCTATCAGAAAAATTATTAAAAACAGAAGGCAGTAACAAAAAGTTACTGTATATGTTGCAGGAAAGGGACTCATGGTCCTCTATTTCTTCAAAAGAACAGCAGTTGCACACTTACAAAAACTGAAAGGTAGAGCATATTAATATATAGATAATATAAACGTCTAAATGATAAAAATATGCAATAAATATATGTTTTGTAATATTTTGTTTTGTATATTTCATTTATTGCATTATTTTTATGATGTTTTTAATAGTTTATTTATTGCCTTATTATTTTTATGATTTAGATTTGTATATTATGTATATGTTTTCTGATAGACTCGTAACCCAGGCATCTGCCAAAACACAGCCTGTGTCAGGTCCTATGTGAATAAACATTTTCTGGCACGCCCAATTCAGAAGGCTCCTTGAGCTTGTTGTGTTCTCTTTGCTTTGTGTGCTTTGGATTACCTCTTTTGGATTAGTTAAGAGGGTGACGGTTCTAGGAATCAAAGGATTTGAGACTGACTCGATGCTCTGTTGTCATTGATTGTAAAGTCACATTGCCTGCCAGAGTCTAGCTTTTCTCATTTGTGCCCCTTTATATGAATGGAAGACACTAGGAGGTCTATATTCAAATTGGACATCCAATGACATCTGCTATTCGCACTAAGCATATGTGTAGATTAGATGTATTTTCAGTGGCACTGAACATAAGGGGTAAGTCTATAAAGGTTGCCGAAATTTATGAGTTAAAGTGCAGGGGGCCGAGTGTGAAATTTTATAAGGGCATCTGAGTGCTCAAATTCCATTATAGAATAGAGCGTAAGTTGGCATTTATGCAACTTTTCAGTGCTATCACTAATGCTATGTAAAAGGCAGGTGTAAGTGTGTGTGTGTAAATGTTGCACTTTGAAACAAAGCTTATAGTATCTTATAAGTTATGCCCCACCCTTGCAGTTGTGCGCTATGATTGTAGAATACCACTTAGTGCCCAACCAGCACTTACACACATGAACGCTATTCATGCACATATGTGCTAGGATTCTAGAATCCTAGCGTACATTTGGGTACATATGGTACATTACTGAAAATACATGCCTAATATATGCATACTAGTAAAGAAGGCCCGTTTCTGACACAAATGAAACGGGCGCTAGCAAGGTTTTCCTCGGAGTGTGTATGTTTGAGAGAGTGTGTGTGAGAGTGACTGTGAGAGAGAGAGAGAGAGAGAGAGAGAGTGAGTGTGTGTGTGACAGAGAGAGTGAGTGTGGGAGCGAATGTGTCTGTGAGAGTGTGTGCAAGTGCGTATGTGAGCCACAGTGAGTGTGAGAGTGTGTTTCACACAGATACAGTGTGTGTGAGTGTTTGTGTGAAACAGATAGAATATGAGAGAGTATGTGTGTGATACACAGACTCTCTGTGAGAGTAAGAGTGTATGAGATCGAGAGAGTGTTTGAGAATGACTGTGTGACACAGAGAGTGAATGTGATACAGTGTGAGACACAGAGTGTGTGGTAGACAGTGTATGAGAGTGAGACACTGTGGGGCTCATTTTCAAAGCACTTAGACTTACAAAGTTCCATAGGTTACTATATAACTTTGTAAGTCTAAGTGCTTTGAAAATACACCTCTACGTGTGTGCCAGAGATACCTCCCCCCTCCCTCTGTGTGGTCGCAGGACCCCCTCCCCATCTGGTTCCCCTCCCCCCTGCTTTCTGGTTTCAGGTCCCCTCCCCCCTCCGTATCTGGTCTCAGGACCCCTCCCCCTCCCAGGTCTCAGGACCGCCTCCCCTTTGGCCTCAGGACCCCTTCCCCCTCCGTTGTCTCAGGCCCCACCCCTGCCGCCCTCGCCGCCTTGCCCTCCTTCTGAGGTCGCAGCCGTTCACCCCTTCACCCCCCCCCCCCCCAGGGTGCCACCGCTCCTCCCCTCCACCCCCCCCCAAGGTCGCCACAGCCACTGCTCCCCCCCCCCCCGAGGTCGCCGCCGCTCCCCCCCCTCTGTCTGACGTCAGCTCAGCTGCCATTTCCGGCCATTGCTGCTTCTCCTGTCGAGCAGCAGTGGCCGGTACAAAAAAAAAAAAAAAAAAACCAAATTGAACCTGCAAAAATGCTTTTAAAAAAGGAAGCGGGGCACCGCAGGCAGCCATCGGCTGTCAGCTCAGCATCCGCTCCTCCCCTCACCTCGTTGCGCTCCTCCAGGGGCAGTGACGTGAGAGGAGGAGCGGATGCACAGCTGACAGCCAATGGCTGCCTGCGGTGCCCCCGCTTCCTTTTTGAAAGCATTTTTGCAGGTTCAAGTTGTTTTTTTTGTTTTTGTACCGGCCGCTGCTGCTCAACAGGAGAAGCAGCAGTGGCTGGAAATGGCAGCTGAGCTGATGTCGGACGGAGGTGGGGAGCGGCGGCGACCTGGGGGGGGGGGGTGGAGGGTGGAGCAGTGGCTGCTGTGACCTCGGGGGGGGGGGGGGCGTGGCGAAGGGCTGAAACTGCGCCTCCAACATTCCGAACGCTGCTGTGTTTTGATTGGGCACTTTCGCTGCTGACGCACCCGGAAGTGGGAGGCATCAACAGAAGCACGAATGCCTCAAGACTGGTGTCCACGCAGTCAGCTTCAGAACGTTGGAGGTGGGTTTTATTATATAGGATGCTTATGTGCCTTGCATTTAGACCTGTGGTTCCCAAACCTGGTCCTGGAGGCAGTCCAGCCAGTCACGTTTTCAGCGTATCCACAATGAATATTCATGAGAGATTGACAGGCAGTCAAGGCAAATCTCTCTCATGAATATTCATTGTGGCTATCCTGAAAACCTGCTTGTAAATAAATAAATAAATACTGGTGCTCAGAATATTGTCGTGGTCTCAGCTGAAATAGCTTCAAACGCTGATTGCACTAAACTCAATCTTTACACCTGGTGTGTATCTCAGCATCATGTAACACTGTCTGGTTGAAGTTCATTTCATCTTCTTGAAATCTGAGATATTTCTTCTATGGGTTGGTGCAACTCCATGACTCATTTGGATTTTACTTTTCACTGGGATATTTGACACTTGAGCATTCACCAGGTTGCCATGGTCATCATATTTATTTGTGCTGGCTGCAAGGAACATTGATCAGGCTCAATCTATGTACCATTTTTTTTTCTTTATTAAATGGATAATAGCATTTGAAAAGCATTTGAGTTACAGTGACCACTGAGTACAACATACAGGTGTAATGATCAGGGCCGGTCTTAGCAAGTGCGGGGCCCTATGCAGACCAATTTGGTGGGGCCCCATCCTAGCCCCACCCCACCATAGCCCCGCCCACTGTAGCCCCGCTCCCACCCTAGCTCCACCCTATTGATAAAATTATTCCATTTTTAGAACATTTTTTTATTTATGAAATTTCAAAGACAAATGAAGCTAAACTTGTACAAAAAACTGATTGAAATAATAAGCACAATGCTATCATGAAACCTCCCCTCCCCAGAAATTATTCAGTTCAAGTCCACTACAATTAGTAGTTCCAATTCTCATAACAAAGGAGAATAAAGGAAAAATATTAAGAAAAGATTCAGTACTTTCAAATTCCCCTATTACTCTGTAACCCATATATGCAATAAAATAAAAATGAAATGAAAAGATATACAATAAAATTAAGTGATATGTAAAATATAATGTACAATATAAAAACATATAGACCACCAAGGTATTAAAATTGTTTTAAAATATATACCACAACTCTCTGACTCAAGAAGACTCCGACTCTGTCATCCATAATTGTCTGACAACACACAGAAAAAAAATAAGTAAAAAAAAAAAAAAGTCACAATTAATACCTTATACACCAATATACCAGCCATACGGAAAATGCAGATTATCAACAATATGAAGCTAGCAAGGGATCATAATATCACAATTCTCATGTAGAGCCACAAAACACCCTTTTAGAGATAGTGTGTCATGATTTAGGCTCTACACCCTTTCCGATGTTTGGTGCCACCTTAGTAAGGCCAACACACAATCTCTCCACTGCAAAACACTATACACAAACGTGTGCAAAAACACACTCATAACCTTCACAAACCATAAACAGCACTAATTCCAAGGACAGGACGAGCTACAACCTTATGCGTGGCGTGGAAAGGCAACTGTAATTACACCGGGCTCTAAAACACCAGTGCACAACCTAGTGAAAAAAAACAAACAAAAAGGGCTGCAAACTATACGCTAGCAGAATACTGTACCTTCCTTGATCACACCTGAAAAACACATGAATGCAAAATACTGAACTGGAAAGTTACCTCAAGAAGTCAGACTCAGTATGTAGCAATACTACAAAAATTAAAACTTACATGAAAAATATCACAGATGCACATTTCCAAAAACTAACATATTCCAATTAATAAATCCTGAATAAAATAGTTTTTTCTACCTTTGTTGTCTGGTGACTTTGTTTTTCTGATCATGCTGGCTCAGTATCCGATTGTGCTGCTATCTGTCCTCTTAACTCCGTTTCCAGGGCTTCCTTTCCATTTATTTCTTTACTTTCTGCCTTTCTTCTTCATTTCTTGCCCTACATCCGTAAGTAAAAGCTGGGTCCTCTGCAGACTTGACTGTCCAGTGGATCCAGCTTCTGCCTATTTTCTATATCTATGGGCACTTTATCTCCTCTCTTCCTTTTCCCTCACCTCATCTCCTTCCTCACTCTTCCCTCTCCTCCATCCACGCATGTCCAGCGACCCTCCTGTCCCCCCTGCCATCCATCTATGTCCAGCAACCCCCCTGCCCCCTCTGTCCTCCCCTGCCATCCACCTATGTCCAGAGACCCCCTCCCCTCCATCCACCCATGTCCAGCGACCCTCCTGTCCTCCCTGCCCGCCCCTGCTATCCACCTATGTCCAGAAACCCCCTCCCCTGCCATCCACCCATGTCCAGTGACCCTCCTGTCCCCCCTGCCATCCATGTCCAGCAACCCCCCTGTCCCCTATGCCCTCCCCTGCCATCCACCCATGTCCAGCGACCCTCCTATGCCCCCTGCCCTCCCCTGCCATCCACCTATGTCCAGAAACCCCCTCCCCTGCCACCCACCCATGTCCAGCGCCCCTCCTGTCCTCCCTGCCCGCCCCTGCCATCCACCTATGTCCAGAAAACCCCTCCCCTGCCATCCACCCATGTCCAGCGACCCTCCTGTCCCTCCTGCCATCCATGTCCAGCAACCCCCCCGTCCCCTATGCTCTCCCCTGCCATCCACCCATGTCCAGCGACCCTCCTGTGCCCCCTGCCCTCCCCTGCCATCCACCTATGTCCAGAAACCCCCTCCCCTGCCATCCACCCATGTCCAGCGACCCTCCTGTCCCCCCTGCCATCCATGTCCAGCAACCCCACTGTCCCCTATGCCCTCCCCTGCCATCCACCCATGTCCAGTGACCCTCCTGTGCCCCCTGCCCTCCCCCTATGTCCAGAAGCCCTCCTCCCCTACATCCACCCCATGTCCAGCAACCCTCCTGCCCCCCTTGCCAACTGCCATCCACCTATGTCCAGTAACCCCCCCCCGTCCCCCCTGCCCTCCACCCCCGTCCCACGACGCGAGTCTCCTCGTTCCCCTGCTGCTCTCCCTCCCTCCAGCCACCTGAGACATCTCCCGTCTGACCCCCCCCTCCCCGCCAAACGACCCTCTTCTTTCGCCCGCACCTCAACTGACCCAACCCAGCATTTAAAAAAACCTTCAAGCGGCGGTGCCGGTGCCTCGCGTCTGAGGGCAGAAAACTCGCTTCGTCATTGGCCGGCCTTCCCTCAAGTCCCGCCCTTGCGGAAGTTACATCAGAGGGCGGGACTTGAGGGAAGGCCGGTCAACGACGAAGCGAGTTTTCTGCCCTCAGACGCGAGGCACCGGCACCGCCGCTTGAAGGTTTTTTTAAATGCTGGGTCGGGTCAGTTGAGGTGCGGGCGAAAGAAGAGGGTCGTTTGGCGGGTCCGGGGGGGGGGTCAGACGGGAGATGTCTCAGGTGGCTGGAGGGAGGGAGAGCAGCAGGGGAACGAGGAGACTCGCGACGTGGGTGGAGGGCAAACGAGCGTGGTCGGCGAGGCAGAGGCGAGGCACGCCGCGCGGGCCCTATGCAGCCGCCTCGGTCGCTTCTGCCTAAGACGGGCCCTGGTAATGATTAATTGTAGTGCAATCAGCTTTTGAAGCTATTTCTGCTGAGACCACGACAATATTCTGACACCAGTATTTATCTATTAATAAGCAATTTTAAGTTGAATTTATTTTGGAATAAATTTCTTCATATATTTTATCATTATTGATATGGAAACAGCGTTAAGATTAGTCCTTGATTTTTGTATATCCTGAAAATCTGACTGGCTGGGGTGCCTCCAGGACCAGGTTTGTGAACCATAGGTCTAGACATAACTTGGGAAACCACATTTGCATATGCTGCTACCAAACCCTCTCACATGGCTTAAAAAAAAAACAAACAAAAAAAAAAAACAACACTTGAAAACTTGACTTTTCAATCAGGTCCTTTTACTAAGGTGCAGTGAAAAATGGGCTGCGCTAGTGTAGGCTTGTGTTTTTGGCACGTGCAGATCCATTTTTCAGCATGCCTGTAAAAAAGGCCTTTTTTAACATTTTTTGCCAAAAACGGACATGCAGCAAAATAAAAATTGGCGCGCGTGCACTTTGTGTCTCAGACCTTACCGCCACCCACTGACTTAGTGGTAAGGTCTCACGCGGTAACTGTACGGTAATCATCTACACACATAATGACGATTACCGTCTGGTTTCCGCTGCACGCAGAAAAATAAAAATTAATCATTTTCCAGCATGCGTAGCAGACGTGCATAAAAAACAAAATTACCACCAGGCCAAGCGGTAGCTGGGAAGTAACTCCAAATTGAGCAGTGTACACGGCTAAGTAAAAGGGTCTCTTAGATCCTTTTCTTCTTTCTTTCTCTTATTCTTTATGGCCCTCTCTGGACTTTTATTTGTGAACCGCTTTGTTGCATTTTTCACTGCGAATAGCAGTATAGCAAGTGCTCCTGAATAAATAAATATAGGCACAGTTACTAAGCTCCTATACATCTAGCACATACATTTGAGCTGTACGTGCTAGTTATACCTGGTTTTGGCACATCTAGCCCAAATTTAAATGCTAGACATATAGACGCTTAACATCTGAGCCTATGGGGTCATTATTCAACCGGTGGCGGTTAGCATTTTGCTGATCGCCACCAGCATTATTCCTGATTATTCAATGCCGGGTCATGTCTGGGCTTTGGCACTGAATGCGGCGGATAACACATGGCTGCTTAAACTGGTATTCAGAACTTAACTGGCCACAGGTTTATTTATGACATTTATGTCCCACATTATCCCAAACAGGTTTGAGTTCAATGTGGCTTACATTGTAACATTCTGACGCTTGTTAGTGTTTTAATACTTTTTTGTTTTTCTTAAGTTTTACCATTATCTGATATTTTATATTTTTAAGTCAATTTTTATCATCTTTTAGGTGTTTTAGTATTCGTGGTTTTATTTGAAGAGCTAGTGAGTTTAGAAACATCCAGACAGAAGGTATACTATATATATATTATTCTTTTGGGTTATGTATTTATATATTACAATAACTTCAGTTGATGTGGTACATAGTTTATGTTTTGATATAATTCAGCAGATATGTTATCTGTCTTTGTAATATAGGGGCATATTATTTCTTGTGATTAATGATTTGTACGTATCACTTTTTATATTTGTTTTTTTTTATATATTTTCTTATTTTTCCAAGGGTTTAGTTACAAGTGCATTTTATTAGTTCAAGTTTTGTTAAGTTTATGTACTCATAATTTGATATCTGTTTTTCAATATGTTTTTTTGACTGTGTCTACTTATTTTTTTATTGATATTACTGTATGATTGTTATTTTTAGATTCCTGAGGCGGGCCTTTGTGGCTTGTGTCAAGTCATTAGATGTTTTAATAAATGTTTATACTTTTGACATCATCTAAGCTCTGACTTTTGTCAACTTCGCTGTGTTTGATTACAATATAGTAGAAACAGAAAACAAGTGTCATTCATTCCTAGCATCAAATTCAGATAACAACAATTATAAAGTCAGATTTTATGAAAGCATTACACTGGTCAGAATAAAATGTGATGGAGTCGTGAGTGTTGCTATATAAAGATATGATCACATAAAACAATCTTATTTATGCAGTTATCCTGGGCAGTTAAATTCTGAATATCAGCACTTAACTGGCCAAGTGCCAACTCCTCCCCTGGAACGCCCCCAAAATAGCCGGCTTTCATTTAGGAGCTCATTTTCAGCAGCGATAACTAGTTAAGTGCCACTGAAAATTAGCAGATAGCCCCGAACAAGTGATTTAACAGGCAGCGGACGTTTCTGGCCAGTTAAATCATTTTGAATATCGACCAGTACATGTCAAGTAGGTGCATAGTGGGGGCCCCACCCCTGAAACACCCTTTTCATACCCATTTTTCTGTGCATATAAAACTAGGCATATAGCAAAATGAGCAAGTTTTACACATGCATCTGTACTGAAAATGAAACTCCAGCAGCACTCAGACATCCAGCTAAGCACCGACCCCCCCCCCCCCCCTAATTCTATAAAAGTCTCTAATATTACGCATGCAATTTAACTGAATAAGGAGCCAAGTGGTGCCATTAATTGGTTTTTCAACAAGCAATTATTGGCACTAATTGGATTTAACTGGAACATCTGTGCCTAAATTTTACGCATGAGTTAAAAAAAAAAAAAAGAGCGTGGAAATGAGAGGGTCATGGGCAGAATGGGGGCTTTCCTAGCATTTATGTGTTATACAATAATGGGAATATGCACCTAAGTTAGATGTTTACATTTGCACATTTCAGTCTGATCAATAGCAACATTATCACGCATGTATGGTCCACCTGACAAGTATTCATTATTATCTAATGAATACATCATGGGCGTAGTTTGGGGGGGGGGGGCGAGGGGGCAGTTCCCCCCAAACGAGCTGTCACCCCCATCCTCCAATCCCCAAGCCGCCGGCAGCCTCTGCAAAAAAGCAGCACACACACTGCTTTAGACCTGCCCCCGGAAGCCTCTCTTTCTCCTTCAACTTCCTGTTCCCGTGCAGGCGGGAAGCTGTAGGAGAGAGAAGGGCCTCCAGGGCAGGTCTAAAGCAGCTGTGTGCTTCTTTCGCTGAGGTTGCCGGGGAAGAGTGATACCGGGCGTCACTGGAAGTCTCCGGAGGGGGTGGCGGCGGCGGAAGAGAGACACGCCCCACCCTTTGCCCCACCCCCCCAAAATGAAACTGTCAAACTATGCCCACGGAATACATTTTATATATATATAAAAAAAAATCAAACTGAAGGTATGAACTATATGAATAAAAAGATTATATATATATATATATATATATATATATATATATATACATACATATATACATATATACAATCCTTTTAATTTGTATATTTTATACCTTCAGTTTGATTTTTTATATATATCTCTATTGGGCACATTTTCAAAGCACTTAGGCTTACAAAGTTCCATAGGTTACAATGGAACTTTGTAAGTCTAAGTGCTTTGAAAATACGTCTCTATATGTTCCAAAAATGTTTTTATCATTGGAGTCTGTTATGTTTGTAATATTTGATTTTATATGTGTTTTAGACCCCTGAGACAGGCGCTGGTGGGCGCCGAACACGGCTCGTGTCAGGTCATTTCCAATTAAGACTGTATCATTGGGTTACTTTCAATAAAGACTGTACCAGTGTTCCAGTTCTGGAGGCCCTTATGTGCTTTTTCTTCACGCCTAAACCTAGCCATGATTCCCAGGCGTAAGCGCTATTCTATAAACCGTGCCTAACTTTAAGCACGGCTTATAGAATAACGCTTTTTTCAGCGTCATATTTAGAATTCACCCCTGAATGTCTAAGTGTATTTTGACACGATCTCTATAAATACCTATCAGTAAAAGTAACAGTCAATGAGTTTTGGGGAAGAGTGTTGGTGCTGGATACAGTTACTGCTCCAAACACAGCATGAGACTGGAAATTAGGAACTCCTGGGTAAGTGACAGGCCGTGTATCAGAAGGAGCACTGCCAACCGCAGAGGCCAAGGGAGGAGAGAGAAAGCATGGCAAGGTACAGACATGAGCAAGACACAGCCAGAAGCCAATGTGCATGGCTAAACTGCTTACAGAATGGAAGTGTGAATGTGAATAGGAGAAGGCTTAGCCCCAAAAGACCACTTAGCTGGACACAATCCATGATTTAAACAGAAGGCACATAAAAACAGTCACAGATGTAAATACAATTCAGAACTGTCTGTTCAGGCTTTGCAGGTTTGCTAAATACTCTTCCTCATGTGTGTGTTAGATTTTGGGTCACTAAGAAGTCAAAATACTGGCAACATTCAGGGCTTGACCGACATTCTGCAACTGGGGGTCAGATTTCGGAAGGGCTGCTGAAGAAATCCCATGAGAGCAACTGCCATTTCTCTGCCAATACAGTAAATAAAGGGGCTTCTCCTTTCTGTCCGACATTTGACCTCCAATCATTAAGCCACAGAGGATAGATGTGAAAACCATGCAGCCGGATACAGCATGCTTTCCCAAGCTACAGCTAAAACAATTTTAGGTGGGAGTCATTTGGCAGAGGCAATCTCTTACTTCCAAATCTCATCAACTCTTTTCTGTAATATAGGGGGGGGGGAGCATCAGCCCATACAAAGAGGGCTGAAAAAAATAGTTTTTAATGATTTTCAATAACTATTCAAACAAAAGCTTTTCTAGGATTTCCAGCAACATAAACATTTAAAGTTAGGTTTTTTTTTTTCTGGAACCCCTTCCCCACCCCTTTATTTACTGTATTGGTGGAGAATGGCAGTCACTTTCATGGGATTTCTTCAGCAGCCCTTCCGAAATCTGATCCCCAGTTGCACACTGCACTAAAGGAAGCAGGAGCAGACTCCTCTTATCTGGGAATTTGATGTCTTCCAAATTTGTGCCCTTGGCAATTGCCTGTTCCCCATACTTAAATCTGGACCTGGCTACAAATGTCAGCATCAGCAACTGAAAAGCATTCAGTGCTTCCCACTCTGCAGATTAGCAAATAAGAATTCCTGAAATCCAAAAGCTATAACCATCAGGCAATACATTACTCTCCCCCCTCTGAGCAGGGTCTCCCATTCTCCACCACAATACTCTTCCTCTCTCAAACTCATCTCCCCTCCACCACATTTTTCCTCTTCCTCCAGCCAGGCTGGTGTAAGAATAGCAGGTGCCTTAGGCAAACCTTCATTCTTGTCAACCCCCCTCCCCCCAATCTCTCTGGGATCTGCAGCAGCTACAGCAGCAATATAACAGGAAAGAAGCATGGCACAAAGTCTCTCCTGCATGCAGCACTATGAAAGTCCAGCCAGTTCTGCCCCCATGCAAACAGGAAATTGTGTCAGAAAGAGTGGGAGGTACCTTGCTGGACTTTCAGAGTGCAGTATGCTGGGGGGGGGGGGAACCAGAGGCTCCACACCATGCTTCTTTCCTGTTTTACTCTCATTGCTGCCACCAGTCCTGGGGAGATGTAGCAGTGGCACAATGGCAGCAACAGCATGGATTGGAGATCGAAGGCTGTCGCCGCATGGGCTTTTTCTGGGACACTTTCCTGCCACCTTCCAAAATCTGACACTCTAGGTGAGCATCCAGTTTGCCCTAATTCTGCTACCAGCTCTGCCCCCAGCCATCTGCTTTCCCCTGTCGATTCCTGTCCATCTCCTGACCCTGCAGCAGAGGCGTATCTGCTATGGGGCCACGGGGACCTGGCCCCCATAGATTTGCCCCTGGACCCCCCTACTGACGACCCTCTCAACCCCCCTCCTCCCGCCGTCGCGCCTCACCTCCCTTTGCTGGCGGGGGACCCCAACCCCCGCCAGCCGAAGTCTCCTTCCTTTGTTTGGGTTTGGTTTCAGACGTCCTGCACGCACGTACAACGTGCAAGACGTCAGACTCACAGAAACAGAATTTGTTTCTGCGAGTCTGACGTCCTGCACGTTTTACGTGTGTGAAGGACGTCAGAAACCAAACCCAAACGAAGGAAGGAAGGAAGGAAGGAGACTTCGGCTGGCGGTGGTTGGGGTCCCCTGCCAGCAAAGGGAGGTGAGGCGCGACAGCGGAGTGACGGCGGGGAGGGGGGGTTCAAAGTAGTTGGAGCCAGGTGGTGGTGTCGTTGTCGTCTTCGGCGAGAGGGGGGGGGTTTTAAAGTAGTTGGAGGTGGTGGTGGTGTCGTCGTCGTCGTCATCTTCAACAGGGGGGGGGGCTAAAATGTGCCCCCTCACCTCGGCTCTGGCCCCCTTTACCATTGAAGTTCAGATACGCCCCTGTCCTGCAGTAGGCAATATCTCTAAAATAGTTGCTGTCTTTGTACACCAAGCAGCTTTCAGACAGTGAACCATGCTGTGCTGTTCCCAAAGTCTTTTTGACTGCATTATTTGAACACTCAAGAGCTACAAGGTACAGATAGTTTCCAGGGCAGCATTGGAAGAAGGTGAAAAGAGGGATGAGTCCAGCTGCCTCCCCCTCTCCCCCTCCCCCTCAATTGCTTTCCCTCCCATATTCTGTAGGAGAAAACTGAAAATTCTGGAAAGGAAAGGAATCCTGTTCTAAATCTGTACTACACAAAATTTCCCTAGGAGTACAGTATCTCATCTTGTTGGATTCATTCCATAGACTCAGAATATTTCAGTGACAGCCTGCTGCACATCTCACGCCTACACAACTGCCCAGGGATGTTAGTTTAAGCTCTAGCAGGAGTTTTTCAAATATGAACTGAGCCTAGCACAGAAGAAAAGTAAAAGGTGACTCATTTCTGGTTCAGGAATCCATTAGAAATCATTTTAAACCCCATGAACAATCAGGAAGCATGACTTTCTTCAATTCATCATGCTTTTTCCCGGGGACATGCGAGCAGATTAGCACGAAGCCCACCTGGATTAAGAGGGCTGGCAGTGCCTACATCAGGCAGTACAAAATTGTAGCATTTAAGTACATACATAACTGGAGCTCTTGCTAATACCTTTCGTAGCTTGCCATAGTCAATCAGCTCTGGACGGTGTCGGTGAATGAGGGCGCAGAAGCCAAGACCATCCTTCCAACTGTGGGAGAGAGAAAATCGGCATCAGAATCACATCAAAAAGGTCATCCACCCATTACACAGCCCTCCAAAAATAGGGACAACTAGAATTAACCCACCACACTGGACCACGGTATCTTCTGTACAGATGCTGAAGAGGGAGTAATGATGAACAGCTAATGAACAGACATCAGGCAATGTAAGATGGTTTTATCAAGATGGCAGATAGGACAAGATAATAAGTAGAACTCTCACTTAGAGGTCCTTTACAAAGCTGCGGTAAAAAGTGGCCTGGGGGGGGATCACATGATGGCAGAAGTGTGAGCAGACGCCTACATGCTCCCTCGTTTCGATAAACCCTCTTCTTATGGCACCCCCGTGGTGAATTTTTCAACCCAACATTGACCCACCAACGCTGGAATCCAGGGGAGGGGGGACTACATCTGAAAACAAATTGATGGCGGAAGAAGCTGGGAACAGCTGTTATGCCGATTAAAGCAGCTTGCTCAGGCAGGGAACAGGCTGCAGGGAGCGCATGCAAGATGGCGGCCCAGCAGTGGGATCCTCTGACGCCACAGGCCACTGACAATACTATCCAACTATCAATGCAAAATATATCAACTCTTAGATGACAAACTTGCCAAGCTACGCATTGCTATGGACGAGCTGAAAGACTCAGTGGCTGGCCAGGCGGCACGCGTACAACAAGCAGAAGAGCGTATCTCTGCCCAAGAGGATCGTGTGAAAGTGATGGAGGAAAAAATAGAGCACTGGCGACACAGAATGCATGTTTACTAGAACGGGTGGAGGACAAAGAGAACCGGGCAAGGCAAAACAACCTGCGAATAGTTGGCCTCCCTGAAGCTATAAAAGAATTGAACCTGCTGGAAATCACGGAAAAATGGCTGCCAGAGGCGGTATGGCTCCCTTCGGAGGCGGGCCCAATCCACATGGAGAGAGCGCAGTGGGTAGGGACTTGGAGAGAAGCAGCAGACAGACCGCATCCAGTCATAGTGCGCTACCTGAACTATGCTACTAAAGCCAGGATACTGGAACTGTACAAACGCTCACGCAATTTGGAATACAAAGGTTCTAAAATACTTCTGTTTCAAGACTTTTCGCCACGTGTCTCGGAGCAGTAAAGGGTGTTGGCGCCCTTCTGCTCTCAACTCTTCAGCAGAGGTATCAAGTTTGTTTTCCAGTACCCAGTGAGGGTGAGACTGCTCCATAACAACCGAAACCTAACTTTCACAGTGGCTGCAGAGCTCCGGGCATTTATAGAGAAGCTGCCTTCACCCGAGTGAGAGACCAGGCCTATGGCAGAGTAAAGTAAAGTGCTGGGAGTTAAGGCCGTGACAGATGTATCTCCCTTAAGACAGATCGCTTCTGGGAGTCCCTGGTCAACTGTTGGAAATTTGTTGTTACTCATTGGAACTATAGTAAGGGACTTATGTCTGTTGGTGAGACCCCAATTATGTCAGGGGGACTATACTGTAATTCTTAGTATCCACTGGACGGGAAGGAGGGGGGCTGGGAGGGAGCGGGGGAAGCTATAGTAGTAAAACAAGTTGGGGGGGTTGGGACACAGGGGAGATGGGGGGTGGCGGAGGGAGAGGGGAGATGAGGGGATGGGGTGGGGGAAGGTTTTTGTGGGCGATTGTGTTTGTGTGGGTGATTGGGTGTGTGTGGGCAACTGGAGGATGTGTATGGGGTTTGAGAGGAGGGGGGTTCCATGTGAGGGGTGAGGAAGTGGTGGTGGATGATTGGAGAGAGGGGGAGGGGAGCTTGATAAACTTTTGGGTTGGCTCTGGGATTTAGGGGGGGAAGGGAGGGACTCCGTGCTCTTGAAAATGCTGAGGCTTAGTTCTGTCTCAAGGGAGGGCTTGCCCTACACGGGTGGGGGCGGTGCAGCTGGGATGCAGTCCCTAGCCTCCGAAATGGCTGACTTGCACCATCACAATAGACCACTATTAGAGTGGTGGAATGGGTGACCTACGAATTGCCACACTAAACGTGGACGGAATACACTCTCCTGTAAAATGCACAAAGATCATGAACTATGTCAAACGTTCTCAGGTGGAGGTCTTACTCTTGCAGGAAACCCATTTAACTCAACATAAACATGCTACATTGAAAAGAGACTGGGTTGAAGATCTGGCATCTGCATCTTACAATGGTAGGCAGAGGGGGGGTGGCGGCAATTCTGATCCATAAGAAATTGGACCACCTATGTCATAAGACTATTGCAGACCCCAGCGGACGCTATGTGGTTTGGATGGGGAAACTGCAAGGGAAAAAAAATAGCCATTTGCTCTCTTTATGCCCGCAATGTATACTCACATAGTTTCGTCTCCAAACGATAGCTTTGCTGACAACTCTTCATGGGTACCCACTGATAGTGGGAGGAGACTAATATCACGGCTGACCCACTAATTGACTGCAGCCCCCCAAAGAAAAGGCCCAAAGGCCAAGAGGCATGGGGAGTAAATTTTTTAATGCAAGAACTGAATGTCCTTGATATCTGGAGGGTACTTCACCCGGACGAACGCAATTTCACCTTTTTCTCTCAGGTTCCCAGGCACGGCTGGATTGCATATTAATTTCCCAACCTTTGCTATCATTAGCCAGGGAAGCAGATATAGAGGATGGGGTGGTTTCTGACCACAGCATGGTATGGGTGGGTGATGGGTCTTTCCCCTAGGAGACAACCAGGAGGATGGAGGATGAATCCCTCCCTCTATCTAGATGACGAATTTAAGCGTTTTTTTAGGAGAAGAGTGGAAGCACTATTTAGAGGAGAACAATCCAGATGAGGTGGACCCCGTGGTATATTTAGGTGCACGCTGAGCCATTTTATTTTACCGCAGCTGGGAAAAAGTCTATTTTGTAATGGGCCAGGAAGTACTGTAATTCAAAGGGAGTTACATTCAGGTACACTAGGTATAGTTTCCTGTTCCCAGAGGGCTTACAATCTTTGGTTGAAAAGGGCTGCTGTATTGCTTCAGGTACAGTGTGCCACAGGAGTTGGGTCTACTTAATGTGTGCCAAAATGGAGTAACGTTTCTCATCTCTAGCAGTCAGTGGCAAGGAGCAGCAATTTGTACAGCCTGCTTGTACCAACCCCAGAACCTTTTCTCTGACGTAACTTCTTGCTTCCACATAGGTGAGAAGCGTCAGATAGAAGGCTTCAGGGTTGGCACGAGCAGGCTGAATGAATCATTGCTGCCAACTGCTAGAGACAAGAAAACTTTTAAAAGGTACATGAGGGAGGTCAACAGAGACAAGGGGAGATGCCTGGTTGCTACCTGGAGAGGGGACAGGAAGGAGAGATATAGAACTATTTTTGTGGAGGTTGGGGGGAGAGAAAGTAAATGCTGGACTATGTGAGGGTGGGGGGAAAGAAGGTAAAATCCTGGACTACGTATGGGAAGGTGGGTTGGGAGGGGGAAAAAGGTAAAATGCTGGACCATGTGAGGGGTGGGGTAGAAAATAAAATGATGGACCTTTTGTGGGGGTGTGCCTTGACAATTTTAGTGCCGTATAAAGTGTGCCATGAGACAAAAAAAGGTTACATAAGTACATAAATATTGCCATACTGGGACAGACTGAAGGTCCATCAAGCCCAGCATCCTGTTTCCAACAGTGGCCAATCCAAGTTACAAGTACCTGGCAAGATCCCAAAACAGTACATTTTATGCTGCTTATCATAGAAATAAGCAATGGATTTTCCTGAAGTCCATTTTAATAATGGCTAATGGACTTTTTTTTTAGGAAGCTATCCAAACCTTTTTAAACTCCGCTAAGCTAACTGCCTTTACTACATTCTCTTGCAATGAATTCCAGTTTAACTACACGTTGAGTGAAGAAATATTTTCTCCGGTTTTAAATTTACTACTTTGTAGCTTCATTGCGTGTCACCTAGTCCTAGTATTTTTGGAAAGATCAAACAAGCGATTCACATCTACCCGTTCCATTCCACTCATTATTTTATAATGACCTCTATCACAAGGAACAGCAGCAGGACTTGAACCAGCCTTCCCTGGTTCTCAGCCCAGTGATCTAACCACTAGGCTACTCCTCTACAGTACCAGTAACACTGACTACTGCTGACTGATCTGTAACTCTCTTCTTGAAATGCTGTCATTCTAAAAATGAAGTAAGACTAGGGCCTTGGGATCTTGCCAGGTATTTGTGACCTGGATTGGCCACTATTGGAAACAGGATGCTGGGCTTGATGGACCATTGGTCTGTCCCAGTATGGCAATACTTATCTTTCCATTGGCCATAAGTACATATCAGATGCCTAGATAAACCTTCAACCTTGCATCTCCCAATTTACTTTAAGCCCCTTGGTACCCCCCCTTAACAATTATGATCACTCCAAAACCACCCCGCTCAAAGTAAAATGGGTAAATGGGCTATTGGACAAAATGTCAACCTTGCCCACCTTCCCAACTGCAAAAGTACCTCCTGTTGTTTTGTGCGTTTGTGTTGGTGGGAGGACTGTCAGGACCTATTATTTTGCTTTGACTGCAGCTACTCATTTGTGCTCTGCTCCCTGTCCCACAAGTTGATACCCTAGGCGACTGCCTAGTCTTGTTTAATGGCTGGCCCAGACCAAAGCATGTTGCTGCAGCTATCCATGCAGCTCAGATACCACTGTATGTTATCTGCCTGCTTCTCATGGTGTCCCAAACTGCTACCCTTCGGGAAAGGAACCGGTTCTTATCAATTCCCGTCAGTCCCTTTACCTGATATGAAAGTTCTGGATATTCACATTCTTGTATGGAGCAGTTTTTCTCTGACACCACAGCAGCAAGCCCTCCTTGGCAGAGGTTTCTGAGCAGGAAACAAAAGGAAGCAACACAGATTAGCCAGTTCCTATCCTAGGTATGACAGCATTTCATAATTTGGATTTTTCTTACATCTCGTCAACAAACTCTAGTTACTTTAGTGTGGAACTCTTTATCTTATGAACTTCGTTCACTTATTTGATTTTTCAAAAAGCTCTTAAATCCTTTTTATTTATAAAGTACGTATAGCTTATATTGTCGGTAATATACAACTGCTAATGTATTGGTCTGGCTGTTGTATCCAAAATTACCCCTATAAGATGACCATATTCCGTTCTAACTTGCTTTTCCCAGTGCATGGAGTTTCCTGTTAGCTATTTAGAAGTTTCTGCAATATAGATTAAGGAATTCTCCAAATAATGGCTTTTCAGCTGTATCATTTCAGCTTCCTATTTGGAAGACAAAAATACAAAATAAACTAGAATCTTTCTAAAATGTTGAGTTTATTAAAAATGCTGGATGATGCTGAGCAATCCCCAAGGCTCAGAGCTCAGCCTCCTCTATCCAGTGGTTTCTAGTTTAAGATCTGCTTCTGGCACCGTTAATTTAATGGCATCTCTTTTCATCTTGAAGCTATAATGCTAAGGGGATTCTCCCATTTGTGGCTATAGGATTAACCATACGCAAGTCCCTGTGGCAACACATACATGCATGCAGAGAGCCCTATATTTGGCAATATCCAACTTGATTATTAAAAGAAGTTGTTGCCATGCAAGCTTCAGATTCCTCACCTATCTGCTGTTGAAAAAAATTTTGTTTTAATAAGGCAACCCTCAAGGTTTCTAGAGAGGTGTAAGGAAATTCTTAAGATACTGACAAACAAACGGATGGGGGTGTCTCACCCTCCCAGTAATTCTTATTGCAGTTTATTGAACGACGAATTGCTAGTCTGCTATTAACTCTTTATTAAACTCTATTGCACACTCTTCGTTTTCCTTTATTTTTGTCCTACTATATATATATTTTTTTTGCATCGTTTCACAGACTTTTGAACTAACACAGTCTAGTCTTGCATCCTTTCCTGAATCTATGTATAGTGCACACAATAGACCGGGGGAGGGGTGCAACCAGAAGCGTAGACGGGCTTTGGCATCAAGGGGAGCAGACCTTTTTTAAACAGGCACTTGCTGAAGGGCCAATCCACACAGGTAATGTTTTATTCAAAATCTGTTTGGAGGAGCAGCCCCTCACCTTGCACCTCCCTCCTAACTAAGCCTCTGGGTGCAACCAGGGCAACTGCTCTGGGTACCCATGTCATGGAGGCTTCAAAACTGCCTGACTTAAGAATCTGGATTTAGTTCAAATCTTTTTAGAAGTAGCTCAGGGAAGGCCAGGGAACTTTGGTGCCCCCTCCCAAATTCCTGCCATGAGCCCCAGCATGTATAACACTCCCCTGTCTACGTACACTCAGTTTGCATACAGCTGAGACAACTCCTTAGGGTCATGATGAGAAAGACTCTCAATTTGATTATGCTCAATCACACGAGTGGTAAAGTGGAAGAAAATTTCAAACGATTATTTCCTAAGTGATTAAACAAATATAGAAAGGTAAACAAAGATTTTGGGATCAATATTTAGCTCATGGTAATCAGTGTTTTACTAGGTGCTGACAGCTGTAGGCGGAATGACGTGTGGATATTTAATGGCAGGCCAAGTTTGGGCTCCAAGTGTGGCTAATATCCAGTGCCATGCCCACGTTCCTAACCAGGCAAAGTTAGGACAGTCTTTTGCGTGGTCCAACTTGCCCAGTTAGGTATGCGGATACCAGCCCCGAATATCACTGGTGTCTGCATATTTCCTTACTTCAGCAGACCAAGGAGTGGGGCAAAATGTTAGTACTTCTAAAAACTGGTGCTAGATGAATCCTTCGAGACTGAATGCGAGAGTTTCACAAGTATACCTTGGATATCTCAAGTACCTGTTTTTGTGTAGAATTATATCTTTACACTTCAATCTCCAGACTCCCGAGGCAGGCGCCTAGAATGCCGAAACAACTGTGTTGAGTCTGTCCATCAATAAACATCACTTAATTGGACTGATACATTTCCCTTGTGGTTTTTGAAAGTGCCAACTTTTCGACCTACTCCTTGGTCTGTTGTGCTACAATCGTAGGGATTGGTGTTTCCTGTGTAGTTGCTCTACCTATCTCCTTGCTTCACCCATACTCCACCTCTGGACTGCCCTCCACTTCCTGGACAGAGCCATGGAAGTCTCTGCCAATATTCAGCAGCACTGTCCAGTCAACTGCCACTGAGTATCGATAGATGACCAGCTGAACGCAAGTTAACTGGGTAGAAAATGACATCTCTGCTTACTACCAACCAAAAGATCCACCAGATTTTAGAGATGCACTGCCATTTCATAGCTCTGGGGAAATGGCAAATTGTTTTGTCTCCCTTCCCACCCAAAAGTATGCAAAAATCATACTGAATTGACATGACGCTAACCATGTCATTTTAGCATGAACTAATGATATCTGTTCGTGGTGAAAGTTCCAATACTGATAGTTAAATTAGGTCCCATTGATCAGGAAAAAAAAACACAGACAAGAAAGTGTGGTTGTGGCCTAATCTGCTCCCAAACCATCCTGGTTATTGAGCAGAGTGGATTACGTACAGCAGAGCACCATTCTGGGTATCTCCACTTTCAATGCCCAGGAATCCCCGAACCTGTAAAAAAATTATGATACCTTTTTCAAGAACTTCAAAA
Organism: Microcaecilia unicolor; assembly: GCF_901765095.1. Classification (NCBI taxonomy): domain Eukaryota; kingdom Metazoa; phylum Chordata; class Amphibia; order Gymnophiona; family Siphonopidae; genus Microcaecilia; species Microcaecilia unicolor. The sequence goes on from NC_044039.1 coordinate 130,850,813, forward strand.
GCAAGAGTTCCAAGTCAGGAAATTCCCCTAATTTTGTAAGTTGAAAACTTAAATTGTGCCAATTGGTTTCCATATGCCTGACTTGTGAATATTTCTGCTTGGCCTATTCTCCTGTGCTTAACTTTCTTGCTACATTTTGAAGATAGCGAAGAACCTCCCTGATCAATTTAAGACTAAACCTGAGAAGTCTTCAGCATAAAAGTGCGACACTGCCAGTGACTAGGATCTTGATGAAGACCCTTAGTGTGGTGGTAAACTCAAAAGAACAATACTATTTAACAAAGGTATGAGCTTAACCTAGGCTGACAGATAAAAATGTACTGCATTCCCTTTGGATAGGCCCTGTGTATCAAAACATAAGGATAATTGTTCTGTAAATCCAAAGCACACAGAAAACCTCATAGCTTAAAATCAGGGAAGCAAGAAACTCCCATTTTATAAGGCTTTTTGCTTCACAGCCATATTCCGGCCGATATTCAAAGCAATTTAAGCAAGCAGGAAAGGCTCCTGCCCACATAAATCGCCTAGGGACACGCCTAACCACCGATATTTAGTGGTATTTAATTGGTTAGCCCCATTGAACATTCACAGTTAGCACCTGTGCCAAAACTGGCTAACGTGGTTGTTCCAGTGCAGAGTTGGTACTTATGTGGTTAAGTGTCAATATTCAACTCTTGACCGCATAACGTAACTGCTTAAATTGGGCCACATAAATAGCAGTCCTCTTTTTAAGCAGTTCAGCTTATATGATCAAGATTTGAGTTTTGTCGGGAAAGTCCGTTGGTCACGATTTCAAATTCATGACCAACGGACTTTCCCATCTCAATTTCTCACTAAAATCAGGTTTGAGAACCCACTATATATAAAGACAAACTGCAGACCTCACAGCATACCCTCAAAAAAGCTACAACATGATGGCCGAAATGTCGGTTCCACTTCTGAGACATGGCAAGAGGACAACTGCAACAATCTAAAAACAATATTCCATTACAGGCATGCATTTTAAGGTTTTGTGTCTTACGTTTAAGTACTTTATGGTGATGCTCCGCTTTACGTGTCACAGCTAAATTTAACTAGGTTTGGTCAAATGCCTAACAGGTAGCTCCATAGAAATAAGTTTTCACCTACTTTGGGATTCTGTTACTCAATTATGTTTCACTCAAAAAAAATTGTTTGGAACTGTTTTTCCAACTCAATGGAGCTCTTTACCATTAGATCAGAGATGTGAATGTAATTATTTTAAATTTTGTAAAATGTTGAAGACTTGGCTTTTTAAGCAATATTTTATTTGATTATTTTATAGAGTTTGTTAGTTTATATTTGTATAGTCCCTGCCGTTTGGAGATTATAAACTTATTGTGAACCATACTGAGCTAATGATAGCTCCACTCTTGCACTGGTATCTTTACATTGGCTTCGTATCCATTTTAGAGCTCTCTTTAAGGTTGCATATTTGGTATACAAAATATTTGAAGGTTCATCACCTGAATATATTTTGAAACTGATCTCTTTTCCTCGTATACAGAAGTTCTCTCAACCTCGAGATCCATTTAGTTTAATTCTACCTTCTATGGTTGGTATTAAACGTAAGAAGACATTGGAATCTTTTTCATTTTTATGCTCCCCAGTTTTGGCTCTCTTTACCTATGGGTCTCAGAACTGTATCTAGTTATTTTCAATTTTGCAAAAACCTAAGACCCATTTATTCAAATGTTTTTTTTTCTTGATGAATTAATTCTAATATCTTTTTTTCTACTATATATTTCCTGAATTCCTTGTAAACTGCTTTGAGTGGGAGTTAGCGGGATATAAGAATCAGCTTACATTACATTTTAAACAAATCTTGTGTACCAATCAAGTTAAATTTACACCAGTTTTCAAACAAACAGTAACCACCTTTTTAGATAGCATTTAAGCATATCTCTCTATATAAAACGCACCTCCAACGTTCGAATGAAGCCTCTGTTAGCCAAAAGTGAAGGGGGTGAGATCGCATTGTGTCTGCCCCGCCCATGCGTCAAACGTGATGACGTCGAGGGCGGAGCAATGACACCAACCAATCGCAACGCTCGGCAGCGAAGCGTCAGGGAAGGAGGCGGCGCTCTCAACGTCTAGCCTTCCCTTCGCTGTGTTCCGCCTTCTTCTGACGTCAAGGATGATGTCAAAAGAAGGCGGAACACAGCGAAGGGAAGGCTAGACGTCGGGAGCACCGCCTCCTTCCCTGACGCTTCGCTGCCGGAACCGCCACGGAGGTAAATTTAAAAACAAGAAAAAAAAACAAAACCCATGTTGGGGGGAGCGAAGAGGGTGGCCACTAAAGAACAACAATGGGAGCGGGAGGGCAGGGGACAAACGACAGCATGGATGCGAAGGGGGGGGGGGGAGAAGAGGGCGGGCCAGGCTGGGACATGGGAGAGAGAGGAGCATGGATGCAAGGGGGGGTCATGGAAGGGAGACAGGGGACTTGCTGGAAAAGGATGAATGGAGGCGGCAGGGGACAGAGGAGCATGGATGGGCATGGATTGGGAGGGCAAGGCTCAGGGAGAGAGGGCAATTGCTGGAAAGGGATGAATGGAGGGGGCAGGGGACAGAGGAGCATGGATTGGGAGGGCAGGGCTCAGGGAGAGAGGGCAATTGCTGGAAAGGGATGAATGGAGGGGGCAGGGGACAGAGGAGCATGGATGGGCATGGATTGGGAGGGCAAGGCTCAGGGAGAGAGGGCAATTGCTGGAAAGGGATGAATGGAGGGGGCAGGGGAAAGAGGAGCATGGATGGGCATGGATTGGGAGGGCAGGACTCAGGGAGAGAGGGAAATTGCTGGATAGGGATGAATAGAGGGGACAGATGGGCATGGATGGATAAGGATTGCAGGGCAGGCCTCAGGGAGACAGGGCAATTGCTGGATAGGGAAAAATGGAGGGGCCAGGTGACAGATGAGCATGGATGGGCATGGATTGGAAGGGCAGGACTCAGGGAGACGGGAATTGCTGAATAGGGATGAATGGAGGGGACAGATGGCCATGGATGGATATGGATTGCAGGGCAGGCCTCAGGCAGAGAGGGGAAATGCTGGATAGGGAAAAATGGAGGGGCCAGGTGACAAAGGAGCATGGATGGCCATGGATTGGAAGGGCAGGACTCGGGGAGAGGGGAATTGCTGGATAGGGATGAATGGAGGGGACAGATGGCCATGGATGTATATGGATTGCAGGGCAGGCCTCAGGCAGAGAGGGGAAATGCTGGATAGGGAAAAATGGAGGGGCCAGGTGACAGATGAGCATGGATGGGCATGGATTGGAAGGGCAGGACTCAGGGAGACGGGAATTGCTGAATAGGGATGAATGGAGGGGACAGATGGCCATGGATGGATATGGATTGCAGGGCAGGCCTCAGGCAGAGAGGGGAAATGCTGGATAGGGAAAAATGGAGGGGCCAGGTGACAAAGGAGCATGGATGGGCATGGATTGGAAGGGCAGGACTCGGGGAGAGGGGAATTGCTGGATAGGGATGAATGGAGGGGACAGATGGCCATGGATGTATATGGATTGCAGGGCAGGCCTCAGGCAGAGAGGGGAAATGCTGGATAGGGAAAAATGGAGGGGCCAGGTGACAGATGAGCATGGATGGGCATGGATTGGAAGGGCAGGACTCAGGGAGAGGGGAATTGCTGGATAGGGATGAATGGAGGGGACAGATGGCCATCGATGTATATGGATTGCAGGGCAGGCCTCAGGCATAGAGGGGAAATGCTGGATAGGGAAAAATGGAGGGGCCAGGTGACAAAGGAGCATGGATGGGCATGGATTGGAAGGGCAGGACTCAGGGAGAGGGGAATTGCTGGATAGGGATGAATGGAGGGGACAGATGGCCATGGATGGATATGGATTGCAGGGCAGGCCTCAGGCAGAGAGGGGAAATGCTGGATAGGGAAAAATGGAGGGGCCAGGTGACAAAGGAGCATGGATGGCCATGGATTGGAAGGGCAGGACTCGGGGAGAGGGGAATTGCTGGATAGGGATGAATGGAGGGGACAGATGGCCATGGATGGATATGGATTGCAGGGCAGGCCTCAGGCAGAGAGGGGAAATGCTGGATAGGGAAAAATGGAGGGGCCAGGTGACAAAGGAGCATGGATGGGCATGGATTGGAAGGGCAGCACTCAGGGAGAGGGGAATTGCTGGATAGGGATGAATGGAGGGGACAGATGGCCATGGATGCATATGGATTGCAGGGCAGGCCTCAGGGAGACAGCGTAATTGCTGGATAGGGATGAATGGAGGGGCCAGGTGACAGAGGAGCATGGATTGGACTCACACTTTCACTCTGACTCACAAACACTCACTCTCACATATACTCTCCCAAACATACACACTCCGAGGAAAACCTTGCTAGCGCCCGTTTCATTTGTGTCAGAAACGGGCCTTTTTTACTAGTGTTGTCATAATGCTGAAACTCTGTCCATCTGGCATATTTCTGTATGTTTCTTAATCAAGCTGTTTGGAAAATTTAAAACTACCAATAAAAAAAAAAAATTCAAACGCAAAAGATATGACAACACTGAAGCTGCCAATTAGCTCAGTATGATCGTTAGTGCTCAAAAGGACATGGTTATCTAGCTGGATGCAAGATCTATTATAGGGGAAGAGGAAGCAAGAGGAACTCCAAGGCTCCACTCCACTAGGTGGCGCTCTGTCCAGCTCACATAGGCAGAGCACTGGTCAGGCTGTTGCTTTTAGATTGTTCAGTGCTCATTTAAAAACGAGGTATATCATTCTGTCCTATTGTTGCCATTCTGCACAGAGCTTTCAACAAAGTACTTCCCAAACAGCAGGCAACAAAATCAAGCCTTTTTTTTTTACCTACATCCTTGATGCAAGTTTTGACAATAAGACACAAACTCAGCAAAAAAATGATCAATCAAACATAATAAGCTCAGATCATTAGCTGAGTTGCGTTGGATTTCAAAATTATCCTGCAGTTTAATTATTAGCTGCAAAAATGTTAATTTGTCTTTGAACTGCTTGTCATTTTTCATAAAGTGATGATTAAAGGAACTAATAACAGGACAGAATGAAAGTGACAATGGAGTTCATTTTCAAAGCACTTAGTCTTGCAAAGTTCCATAGCTTACTATGGGGGTCTTTTATAAAGGCATGCTAGCATTTCTAGCACACGCTAAATGCTAGAGACGCCCACGGTCCAATGGACAGTCACCCCAATGTAAAATTTTCCATGAGATGGGCAGCAGTCTGTTATTGTACAGACATGTGTCCGTTCATCAAGAACTACTAAAAGCTTCAGCTTCATCTTCACTTTAAAGTGACCCAACCCATCACTGTTCTTTGGATGGAGACCATTCAAACACAGGCAACTCCACTGTTTTCATATGCTATATCCACTGAACAGCAAAATTTAAGATAAAATAATCCACTGTTTACATGACAAGTTTTGCAATAGTCCCTGATTATGACTGTCTCCTTTCTATAACTGTTTGATTATATCGACATGTTAACCTTGTTATTCTTGACATCTTTGCAACACCAATTGTATTTCTGTACCCTGAAATGGCGATGCCATTACAGGTATTTGTAAGCCACATTGAGCCTGCAAATAGGTGGGAAAATGTGAGATACAAGTGCAATAAATAATAATAAATAAAATCCTGTTCCTGGTTTTGTTTCATTTGGTTTACTGTGGAATCGTCATTTACATCTCACTTCCTCTTTACTTTTACTGCAAGGATCAGATGTAACCGAGTAAAACAGTAAAAATTGGAGAAATTACTACTTCAGTAAAAGTAAAAGTAACAAATGTTATCCTATATTCTTTACAAGTAAAAGTGGTAAAACATTTACTTACATACAGTAACTAGTTATGTATACTTAGTTACTATACAACACTGCATTTAGTCTCCTTACAACCTACATCAGTCTCTAGGCTGCTTGCTACGCCTTGGTTTACAGATCAATTGCTAGAGTTAAACATACTTATCTGCTAGAATGTCTGTGGTACAGTGCCATAGCGAGGGTTGCTGACACCAAGGGCGGTTCGCCACTGCGCACCCTCCCCCCCCCCTGGGTACAGCATGGTGCACCCCCCCCCTCGGCGCGTGCACCCCCCCCCGGAGCGCATTCTTACCAAAGGGGGCGGGCGAGAGGGCTGCTCCGCCCCGAGTGCACATCGCTGGGAGCTGCGTCGGCTCCGCTGGTTCCCTGCTCTCTCTGCCCCGGAACAGGAAGTAGCCTGTTCCGGGGCAGAGAGAGCAGTGAACCAGCGGATCCAACACCCCCCCAGCGGCGTGCACCCGGGGCGGACCACCCCACCGCCCCCCCTTCCTACACCACTGCTGTGGTAAATTTCTGATAAGCTTAATAATTTAAGATGGAAAGATACAATCTATGTTTATAAGCCATCTGTAATAGAGGCCAAAAAATAAAAAGACCTACTTGTCTAATCTTATAGGGACAGGTCCATTTCATCAGAAGAAACTTTTTAAGCTGACAAAAAGTTTACCCCTCAAGCTATAACTAACTCTCTGGCTATTGAGCAATGCACAGCTTTAGAACTTGCTAACTACTTTCTTCTGAAAGTTGATGATTTTAACTGATGTTATAAGTGATGGTTCACCATTTCCTTTAGACATATGCATAAATTCAAGCATTCTGTGCACAAGCTGATAGACTATGGTCTCGGGTTTTTTTCTCCCAATCACGTAAAGAATGTGAAGAAGTTGTTGAAAGGTTTTGCAAAATAATCATTACATGTTGGATTCCTGCCCTTTGTCTGTCATTATTAGATAACCTACCTTTGGCAACTGTGCACTGGATTATTCTATTTCTTGGTAGAGTATTACATTTGGGCTGTTTTCCAAAAGCAATTGGTGAAATCATCTTAAACCCAGATTCACAAAGGACCAAATTTAGATCTGAGCTGATCTGAGCTTGCCTTCAAATTACAGACCTATTGCCAGCTTTCTGATTCTAGCCAAGTTGCTAGAAGGTATTGTAGCTGGTCAATTAACTGCATATTTGGAGTCTCATGATCTCCTACATCCTACTCAGCCTGGCTTTAGAAGCTCTTATTAGTAGCAAAACTCTGTTACCAGCTTTGATGTATATTATTAATTAGAGCAATCTTGTGTAAGCGCAAGCAAGCTATTTTGGCATAATTGGATTTGTCAGATGCTTTTAATACCCTGGATCATGATCTTTTATCCCTAAGGTTGAGTGAATTGGGGATTTCCGATACTGTTTTTAATTGGTTTAAGGTATTTTTATCTAATAGATTGTGTAAGGTAAAAATGGGCACGGTTAGGGCCAGATTCTGTAATTGGCATCTAAAATCTAGACACATCCGATTAAAGCACCTAGTACTATTCTCTCTCTTTAGTATTTGATATACTGCTATTTCATCATTTAGTCCCACTCTGACCTCATGTGCAACTTTCTTTAGTCACCTTATTTTCTAAATCCTCTTACTCTCTTACCTATATGTTCCATGTTTGCTTAGACCCTACACTGTTTATTAAAATGGTCTATTATGTATTGCGTTGACATTGTAATTAGTATACTATGCCATACTTTGTATTATTGAATATTTTTACTGCTATAATTGTCTATTGCTTATGTTTGATTTATTCTTACTATACATCGCCTCGAGTGATTTCTTTCAAAAAGGTGGTAAATAAATTCTAATAAATAAATATTAACTAACGAAACTGGGCATAGTGATTTACAAAATAAAACATCGAGAAAGGAAAGGAACTACACTGAATCAACAGGAAAGTACCACTCATTCACAGTCTAAAACAATGGCTAAAGTTTCTAGGTAGTGCTGCCTGACTATTCTATATACTACTACTACTTATCATTTCTATAGCGCTACTAGACGTACGCAGCGCTGTACACTTGAACATGAAGAGACAGTCCCTGCTCGACAGAGCTTACAATCTAATTAGGACAAACAGGACAAACAAGAGATAAGGGAATATTAAGGTGAGGGTGATAAAATATGGGTTCTAAACAAGTGAATAAGGGTTAAGAGTTAAAAGCAACATCAAAAAGGTGGGCTTTTAGCTTAGATTTGAAGACGGCCAGAGATGGAGCTTGACGTACCGGCTCAGGAAGTCTATTCCAGGCATATGGTGCAGCAAGATAAAAGGAACGGAGTCTGAGAGCTAGCGGTGTACATATAACACGCCTAAAAAGTTAGGTGCGGGGTATAGAATAGGGCACAGGACCGGGGAACGTGTCTACATTTAGTTGTGGCCATTTACGCCACTGAAAACCTGGTGTAAATACCTACACCTAACTTTAGGTGCATTCCCCCAAATTCTAACATGCATAAATTTGAGTAACACCCTCAACATGGCCACACTCCTTTTTCAGCTTTTTTGTTAGAATTTACGAGCACCTCTTATTAAAATAAGCTTAAAAGGAAGCGTGCATAAATTCCAATTTTTGCCAATTAGTGATAATTAGTTATCAGCTAATTATCACCGATTGGCTAGTTACTCAATTGAGTAGTGAAGGTAAATTGGGCACACACAATTTAACGCATGCTACTCGCCTCCCCTTGGAAGGCATTTTGTGGAATACCTCAGGGGATATCTTGAAAACCCCAACTGGCTGGGTGTGCCCTGAGGACTGGGTTGAAACCCTCTGCATTTACGCACTACTTGATAGAATAGTGCACATGCATGTATATGTGGCAGTTATCTCTGTACTTAACGCATGACAAATACAGGCACAGTTATAGACTTGCCCTTCAATATTCAGTTTTAGTCCTATGCTGATATCTTGTTACTCTTCCCTGTACAAGATAACTTGGACCTGACCTACTCTCATAAATAGGGAGCTTGCTTTCATTGATAACTAGATTAATGCACATACTGTAAACTGAAACTAAATGCAAATAAGGCTAAGTTGCTGCAGTTAAGTAAATGCATTGATCCCAAGCCTATTGAAAATCCAACTCTATTGGGCGCTAGCCTTCTACTGGAAGTTACAGTGAAAATTATAGGTGTATTCTAGGTTTCTGATCTAACACTGGAACCACAAGTTACTTTCCTCACAATGAAGCTCTCTCTAAGCTGCATCAACTTAGATCTTACTTTTATTAAATACCACTGCACAATTAATATTTAGGGTTTCTAGATTTATCAGAGTTCCCTGTTATTGATTCAGTTTCATTTGTTTGCCAATGCAAGCACGAGTTGACTTTAAGCTTTGTTGCCTTGTTTTTCAAATTGAGCACGGTGAAGTACCAGAGTATATGGTAAGTCCGATATGATTACTGCATAGAAATATTACATCTGTATCTAGATGTTTCCTACTTGTTCAATATCCAGATCCAAAACAGGTGGTTTATAAACTGTTTGTTTCTGGCACATTTGTTTATTTGGCAGCTAGCTACTGGAATGAATTACTTATTGATAGAAGGTGACAATCTGGTTATAGTGTTTTTCGAAAACTGTTGACAACCTTTTTGTTAAAGACATTTTTAATGCGACTTATTTTTCTTGACGTTAGTTGACCATCATGTGTAACATTTCTGGAATCTTTTGTGAACCACACTGAAATGTTGTGGTAAGCATGGAATACAAGTGTCATATATTATTAATAATAAACATTCTAGAATTATAGTGCAAGTATGCTAGTGTTTACTGCAGCTTAGTAAAAGGAGCCCATAGTGTGTATTTGACAGGTAGGTGTACACGTGGGCAGAACTCCCACTTATAGAATATTATACATTGTAAGTAATGTGCATCTCTCTGGTGGTTAGGCTTGAGCACTTATACAGCTCCATGGCGCACATATATATTACACTAGTATTCTATAAAGGAAAAGTAGGAAAGTGTGCTCCTATCAGGTGCTCTGTAGGCATCTATATATAGGTGTATTATTAAAGAATTACCCCCCTCTCCCAAACAGGCAGAGGAATTGCTAGGGGGCAGATTAAATAATTACATAATGTAGGAAATGAACAACAGACATGCCAGAAATTTTCTAGCACTTTTCAAGATCATAAGGATGTGTGTTATATCAGGTTTTGGCCACTTTTGATAATGGAATTTGTATGACCAAGATGGGTCTTTCCAACCAAAATGAAGTGATATGAGAAGCCTGTGCTAAACTGCACCAGTTTCTCATGGTGAGAGCCTGCCAGATTAATCAGACTACAAGGAATACAAATGCAGTATAAAATTGCAAATAGACATATTCAGTGTAAGTAACTTTCCGTCTTTCATGCATCTTCATTGCAGATATCCTACAAACAAATCTGAATGGTTGTAAGTCAAAGTCACCAGATTGGGGTTGGGAATTCTTGGTTTAGTGGAAGTTATATCTCCAGATTGCATCACACATTTGTGTGCCTTATATTGAAAAGTGCTGACAGTTAAAGACTTTTAGTATTACACTTTGCAACAGGTATGGTTTATTTTATTTATCAACTGCCTAATTCCTGACAAGAATGCCAGGTAACATTCTAAACAAATAAAAATAATAAACATGCTCACAACAAAGCCATATACTAGATAATATAAATAAAAATTAAATAAGATAATACAAAAATAATATCAATACTAACCACTACACAACACATATACAAAAAATTCATGAGCAGTTCATTGAAAAAAAATTCAGAATCAATCACAAAAATCACACAACATATTACTAGTCAAAAAAATACTTGACCATAGTAAACCATGCCCAAAATGTTTTACAGTGGAATCAGTTTTTTCCTCTATTTAACATATAAATTGCATACATGTTTAAATGGTGACTTCATAAAAACCACTATTTTACATGTAGAGATCCATACCATGCAAAGATTTCAAGAAAATATTGTGGGCCATGGTTTGGGCAGGGTAAAAATCTGCATGTGTAGCCCCCATTTCACAAAGGCAATATACATTTATGGGGAAAAATAGCCCCATCAGATTTTATACCAGCAGAATCACATACAGAATTTTTTTTTTAACTGATTGCTTTGGCTAGGGCTTTACACAGGAATTAATGGAGTCATTTCTCCTTAATCCCCCATATTTCTGCCTTGAAAATTAAACCAAATTAAAATTGTGGGCTCAATTGGCAGCACTTTCATAGGCACCAACATTTTAAAATGATTGGGAGTGCAAAGCACAATACAAATTGCCCCTCCCTGGACACAATGAGGGAGCGTACTCAATTATTGGGCGTTTTTGGCACCCACAGAGTTAGCATCCATTTAGGTTTGTAGAATACAACACTAGCAGTTGGGCTCATGCTGCTCATTTTATCCATGCGTACCTTTCCTAAAATGGCTGCTCCCACAGTCCATGCTGGCAAATACATGTACACAACATAGTAGACCTCAGGGCCACAAAGGTGACCCAGCAAACACTCCTGCCAGCAACAGGGTCGCTGAGGGACTAGGCTGGGCCCGGGGCAAGGCTGCCCCGCCTCCACCCCCTGCCGCTGCTGCCCCCCCGTTGCTGCCCGCGCCGCTACAGTCCACGGTCTCACCTGCCTACCTCCATGGCTCTGGGCCCCCTTCATTCAAAGCAGCAGTCGCAGATCACATGTCTTCTGGTCGTCCCTCCCTCGTCTGATGTAACTTCCAGTTTCCGCAAGGGCGGGACACAGGGAGGGAAGGCCAGAAGAGAGGCAACCGGCGACTACCACGTTGAATGCAGGGGGCCCGGAGCCGAGGAGGCAGGCAGGTGAGACCAGGGACTGCAGCGCCGGCGGCCTGACCCCGGCACCAGGCCCCCCTTGGAGGCTCGGGCCCGGGGAATTTTGTCCCCCCTGCCCCCCCTCTTGGCAGCCATAGCCAGGAAATATGCATGTTTTAGAAAAGTTTCTATGTTGGCAGTACTTTTCCAAAATACTGCTGGAATTGAGAATGTTCCAAGTGGAACATTTGAATTCTGATCTCTACCCATATGTTCTATGTAAAATGGGCCTTTTTTTTATCTGTACTCACTGCATACCCCTGAAATTGCCCTCAGTTGGAGAGTTCAGGCCCATATTTATTCTTCCTAATTGCATACCCACAATTTTGAAGGTTCAATGAGAAGGGGACTAATGGACTTACCTTCAACTGAAATATCCTGAATAGCAAAGCGCAGGATAATCGTCCAGATCATTCCTAATGTCATCTTAGCATTGCCATCCACGATTTCTGCAAAGCAAACATAACGAAAACTTTCTTAGAGAAGACAACCACTTTCCAAGAGGGGCAAGACATCAAGAACCACGGGGGGGGGGGGGGGGGGGGGGGGGGAAGAAATCACTAGCAGTTGACTAACTATTGGCAGTACTTTTTCCCCAACATGCTCAAGTCACAATGGTTTTGAAAGGATTCTGGTTCCAATTCAACCCAAAGTTTGAAGCCTTTGGATTTAAATGAACTTGGAATGGACACAGACATATAGAAAAGTTAAAAGAAAACAACAGGGTAATCAATCTGCAAACTCCAAGATGGAAAACAGACAAAGCAGATACGTATATGAAAAACAATATTTAACGAATTAAAATCAAAATGAAATTAACAAGCCCGACACAGGCCGTGTTTCGCCCAACTGGGCTGCATCAGGTGCTATTTGTTGAGTTCACAATTGCTCAGTAGAAAAGCACACCTTAACAGATGTCACTTTAAAAAGAAAAATCTTTCAAAAAACCGTCAGTCGACATATACCACAATAAAGACTGATGCAGCCCAGTTGGGCGAAACACGGCCTGTGTCAGGCTTGTTAATTCCATTTTGATTTTAATTCATTAAATATTGTTTTTCATATACGTATCTGCTTTGTCTGTTTTCCATATAGAAAAGTTAGACATTTTATTTATGTATTTGTTGGGACTTACTACACCCCATTGGTTGGCAAGCAGGACTAAGCACAGGCTAAAAATGAAGAACAAAAGAAAAAGAAACTACATTATGGGGTCCTTTTACTAAGGCACACTAGAACGTGGTTGGCATTGCAGTTAGCATGTGGGTTTGCCACGTGCTCTGGCCACTTTCTAGCATGGAAGAAAAATAGCCACAGCCAGCTTTTGTTGTTGTTGTTTTTTCTTAACATAGTAACATAGTAGATGACGGCAGAAAAAGACCTGCACGGTCCATCCAGCCTGCCCAAGACAAACTCATATGTGTATACCTTACCTTGAATTTGTACCTGTCCTTTTCAGGGCACAGACCATATAAGTCTGCCCAGCAGTATTTCCCGCCTCCCAACCACCAGTCCCGCCTCCCATCACCGGCTCTGGTACAGACCGTATAAGTCTGCCCTCCCCTATCCTAGCCTCCCAACCACCAACTCCTCTTCCCCCCACCTGCTCCGCCACCCAATTTCAGTTAAGCTTCTGAGGATCCATTCCTTCTGCACAGGATTCCTTTATGCATATCCCACGCATGTTTGAACTCCGTTACCGTTTTCATCTCCACCACCTCCCACAGGAGGGCATTCCAAGCGTCCACCACCCTCTCTGTGAAAAAATACTTCCTGACATCTTTCCTGAGTCTGCCCCCCTTCAATCTCATTTCATGTCCTCTCGTTCTACCGCCTTCCCATCTCCGGAAAAGATTTGTTTGCGGATTAATACCTTTCAAATATTTGAACGTCTGTATCATATCACCCCTGTTCCTCCTTTCCTCCAGGGTGTACATGTTCAGGTCAGCAAGCCTCTCTTCATACGTCTTGGAACGCAAATCCCATACCATCCTCGTAACTTGTTTTTTCTTAAATGGCCATGTGCTAATTTCCTCCATTAGCGATTGCCCATCATCGCTAAGAGCCCTTACTGCCACCCTATTTAGGAGGTGGTAAGGCTCACGCGCTACTCTTGTGCGCTACCCGATCAGCGAGGCAGGCACGTCTACTTTCCGCCCCTTGGCAAGCCTCCCGCAGCAAAAAATACATTTTTACCACAGGGAGTAGCGCACGCTGCTGCCCAAACTACGGCGGGACACCTCAGTGTGTCCCACGGTCGTGCCCTTTTACAGTGCGGTAGACCTATCATGGCTTAGTAAAAGGGCCCCTGTATTAATGGAAAAGATAAATATGCATCCAACCATTATAGAAAACAACTGTACAAGATTAAATTAACAGCACAGTGCTGTGCTGCGCAGCCCAACCCGCTCCTGATCAGGCTCTATAGGTCTGTTGAAAAAGCCAGATCTTAAGAACTACTTTAAAACGTACTGGAGCTAGCTCTCCATGTATTGTTGATGGCAGCGAATTCCAGAGGGCAGGAGTAGTGAAATAAAGGCAGAATGCCTTGTAGATTAGTGTGGGGCTACCAGAGAACCAGGCAACATTATATGATGGACAGGACTTTTCAAGATGAATCCTGCTGTTCTGTTTTAGTTATGAGAGGGTTGTTAGATTAGGTTTGAGAAAGGTCTGGTGCTACAATTTATTTATTTGGATTTATTAACTGCCCTTATAAAGAGATTCACCCAAGGCAGTGTACTGCAGGTACAGTTTAACATAAAACTTACAATTTTGTTTATAGCATACTCAGTGGTGTGTTGGAGCTGGCTCGCACCGGCTCGCAAGAGCCGCTTGTTAAATTTTGACAGCTCTTGCGAGCCGGTTGTTGTTCGGGGCGAGCCGGCTCCATTGCACGAGGTAAGCATGGCAGGAGGGCGCAATGCTTACCTCCCCTCCTGCTCCCATCCATGTCTAGTGATGTCCTTCGCCCCCACCCTCCCCTGCCGCTCCCATCTGTCACTTTCAATTACCTTCCTCAAAGCGCCGCCTTATTTAAAGCCCTGCTGCCCGTCTCCAGCTGCCTTCCCTGCCTGTTTCTGAGGCGTTCGCGCCCTTAGTCCCGCCTTCTGAGGTCATTCTGATGTCATTTCCTTTTTCCGCGGCGGGACTAAGGGCGCGAACGCCTCAGAAGCAGGCAGGGAAGGCAGCTGGAGAAGGGCAGCAGGCCTTTAAATAATGCAGGGCTTCGAGGGAGGTAACTGAAACTGACGATGGGAGCGGCAGGGGAGAGTGGGGGCAAAGGACATCGCTAGACATGGATGGGAGCGGGAGGGCAGGGGAGAGAATTGCTGGGCATGGATGGATGGGTAGAGGAGGGCAGGGGAGAGAAGAGAGTTTCAGGACATAGATGGAGGGAAGGGCAAGAGAAATTCTGGACATGGATGGAGGGGAGGGAAGGGAGAGAGAAGAAATGCTAGACATGGAGGGAAGATAGAGGAAGGAGATTAGATGAGGGAAAAGGAAGTGAGGAGAGAAACTGCACATGGATGGAGAAAATAGGCAGAAGCTGGATCCATTGTACAGTCAAGTCTGCGGAGGACCAGAAATGAAGAAGAAAGGAGGAAAGAAAAGAAATAAATGGAAAGGAAGCCCTGGAAACGGAGTCAAGGGAACAGATAGAGAGCAGCAGAATCAGATACTGGGCCAGCATGATCAGAGAAACAAAGTCACCAGACAACAAAGGTAGAAAAAAATAATTTTATTTTCATTATAGTGTTTGGAATATGTCCACTTTGAGAATCAGGTGCTGAACGTTAAAAGTTTATATTTATTTACTTATTTATGGCATTTTATCCCATATTAAACATGAATTAGATTGGAACCTGGGACCATTTAATTTTTTTTTCCTGGAGAGAGTAATGCATTGCCCCCCCCCCCCCCCCAGCTATAGCCAGCTCTGCAATTTTGGGGGGGCGCAGTGGTGGGGGGGGGGGGGCGCAGAGGTGGACCAGGGAGAGAGCCTGTTAAAAATTTACCAGCACACCACTGAGCATACTAGTAAAAATGACCAAATATAAGCAAATACAATAAATGAGGTAAACTTGAGAGTAGCAAATTAAAACCTAATAACTGGACTACCATGAAACAGTATCAAAAATATACTGAAATGTAGGGCCCAAAAATTCATAACCATACCGGGTATATGTCTCAACCTACCAACCTCTCCCTCATTGCTCCTGTCACTTTTTGGCTGCTGATTCCCCACCTCCCACAGCTGACTGGTTCATTCTGTTCACAAGAACCAACCAACTGCAGGAGGAACAGCAGCAGCAATTCAGAAGTGTTTCTGCCCAGTCCTTGGAGCTCTAGAGGGAGAAAGAGAGGGGCATGGGAAGGGCCCAGCAAAAATCAGTTCTTTTGCCTTGGCCCACAGAAGCCAACCCCTCCACTCCCGCTACCTCTGTGGGCTCACTACAGTCACACCATCCTACTACAGTTAGCTTGAGGAGTTATTAGTATACAAAAACTCATCAACATTTCAGGCAATAATTATTCAATTCAACACAAGGATTTTTTTACAATTACAGAATGGTACTCTGCACATAAATTTAGGCGTAAGTATTTGTATCACGTTTTTGTTGGTGCAAATGGCCATACCTAAATTTACACATGACTTTCCACTTAAGCTTGTATTCTATAAACCACACCAAACTTTACGTACAGCTTGTAAAATACTGCTTAAGCGTGTTTTTTTTCCCTATTCGGAGCCAATTTTTTTTTTTAGGAGCCATTTACAGAATTTATCTCATAACCTTGAACAGAAAATAAAGTTACAAAAAATACAACAAAAGAAAGATTACTTCGATCAAAAAGAAAATCAAATCTTACATTATCAACCCTCTATCAAGACTTTGATAAAACAGAAGACGGGAGCCAACAGAAAAAAAACTGGGAAGTACTTAACAGAATAAATAAATAAATTATATAAAAGCTCAGGCTCTCGATCAGATTATCTTTAACATGACCTGTTCAACCTTGCTCACTGGAAACTGCTTGTACTACAATTCTTAGGGTCTGATATTCAGCCAACAGTAATAAGCTGGCGGCGGCATTAAACCCAGAAATACAATGCCAGGTCAAGTCCAGGCACCTGCAATGAATTTCCGGGTTTCTGGAGCTAACTCATAGCCAGTTAAGTGTGATATTCAACACTTAGGGGGCCTTTTACAAAGCCACGTTAGTGTTTTTAGCTCGCAGTAAAAATCAGCTGTCGATAAGCCCCCAAATCAAAATAGCCATGTGGTAAGAAAACTCTTACCACATGGCCATGCGGTGGGGAGCCCTTACCGCCACCCACTGAGGTGGCGGTAAGGGCTCCCACGGTAACCAGACAGAATACGGCGATACCTATTTACCTCCGGGTTACTGCTGCACTAACCATTTCCGGGGGTTCTTTCCACCCCAGAAATGGCATGCACTCGACCTGGAACTACCGCCAGTGGCCATGTTGGACAGGTGGTAGTCCCGGAATAGTGAGTGGTACCGCCGCTCTGTAAAAGGGCCCCAAAGGGAGTTACATATCATTCGGCTGAAGGGAGATATGACCGAGGTCTACAAAATCCTGAGTGGTATAGAACGAGAAGAAGCAAATCGATTTTTTACTCTTTCAAAAAGTACAAAGACTAGGGGACATTCAATGAAGTCACATGGAAATATTCTTAAAACAAATAGGAGGAAATATTTTTCACTCAACAAATTGTTAAGCTCTTGAACTCTCTGCTGGAGGATGTAGTAACACCGGTTACCATTTCTGGATTTTAAAAAAAGATTTGGACAAGTTCCTGGAGGAAAAGTCCATAGTCTGCTTTTGAAAAAGACATAGGGAAGCCACTGCTTGCTCCTGGATTGATAGAGTGGAACGTTGCTACTATTTGGGTTTCTGCCAGGTACTTGTGACCTAGATTGGTCACTGTTGGAAATAGGGTACTGGGCTAGATGGACCATTTGGTCTCACCCAGTATGGCTGTTCTTATGTTCTTAGACCAAGGTATCAACTTGGTGGTAGTGGAGTGTACCAGATTTTAATGTTGTCATGGTAATGACATTGAATCAATAAGTTATGATCCTCTCCTTTTACTGAGAAGCTAAATCCTGATCTTGCATTTGGATTTTCAATTACCCACCTTTTCCAATTCAGAGCTCAAGAAGAGTTACATCCTGGTACAAAAGTTATTTCCCTTATCAAGTGGACTTATAGTCTAAGCTGTAGAGGGCAGCGTTGGAACTAGCAAAACTAGGAGGCTAGCTGGCATGTAAGTCGCAATTTGCACATAGTCAATAAATCAGTCTATACAGTTTAATGTTCTCAAAACTGTGGAGTGTTTACTGAACTTGGGTAGCCAAGTCCTGGCCTGCTTAAACCACTCTGTGCTGGCTGGCCCCTGATACTCAGCAGCACTCACTCAGGAAGTGCTGCCGAATATTAACTCTGACCACCATGGCACTGTCTGGGTGGTTCCAGAAATTATGTAGGCACTGGAGTTAGTTCAGTGCCAGTGCCCACATACCTAACTGGGCAAGTAGGACCGGGTAAATAACAATCCCAACTGGCTGCTTAGGTATGCAGAATGTAATAGTGTGGGCACGTGTTTTGGGTACACGCTGGGCTATCTTTTACCGTGGCTGGGAAAAACAGCTTTTTTTTTTTTAATGGGCTGGGAAATGGGAGTGCGCTGAAATTAAAACCAGTGTTCTCCTATTTACAGCCTGAGCCCTTAACCATTGACTAAGCAGTAAGGGCTGATGCACTACGAATGCCCCCACCCCCGCGGCAGTAGAAAATAGAAATATGAGCCATACCCGCATAACTTCTGGGTATCACCGTAGACCTGGATATTTAATGCCAGCACCCAGACCCTGATATGAATTGCCCAAGGTCATAAAGAGCCAGTGGGAGAAGAATGATCTGAGCCGTGGCTCACAATCTCCTTCTCTAGCCACTATGCTACTTCTCCACTCAATCTAAGCAGCTCACAGCAAAATTATGTGAATTGACGGCATTTCACGTATCAAGGCTTCCTTTCCAAAACGTGCTTGTCAACCAAACCTAACAGAACATAATGTTGCCCAACACTAATATACATAATCCCTGCAATAGTACGCATATTAAACAAAAGTTGCAGTCTTCTAGGAACCAAGCTACCATAGGAGGCTACTGCACATTTATTAGGGAATGGGTACTGCAAAGTAAGATAAATGATCAGTAAGATAATGCAGAGACCCTAGAGTCCAGCTCATTGTGATTCCACAGTGATCTCTTGTGGCTTTACCAGAATACTGATTGACTTTGCGGTCACCTCTTAGTTTCTGAAAAGGAGGCGTTTCCCCTTGTCCAGTATTATAATCAGGGAAGATTAGTTTTAGAAGGAAACAGGCAGAGGTATAAAACCCTGAGCACAGTTCAAATTCTTGTCTTTCACTCCTGCCTCTCCAGCTGCTGACCTGCATGTAAAAAGGAGAGCCTATCCAGCCCAAAGGCCCCAGCCAATCAGCCACAGCATAAATACAGAAGGTGGTTCTGGGCTGTGTCGGCATAAGCGTGCAGCTTAGTAACAGGGGGTTAATGCTGTTTATAGAATAGTGCCTAGCGTGGGCTTTTTTTTTTTTAAGCACCATTTATAGAATTGGGACCAAAGTGACTCATCCAAGGTCAGAAGAAAAGTCACTGGTGGAAGTGGGATCTGATCCCTGGTACAGTTCTTCCTGTTAAGTTTTTACAACTGGAGTGTGCTGAAGGAACCGGTCAGAGGTGCTCAACAGTCAATCCACTGCAACCGTTTCTGGAAGACCAAGCAGTTTGCCGTCCCTTTGTAGATCACACAAGTGACATACCTTCTAACACCATTTGCTTTGTATATGGCCATACATTTAAAAAATTGAATGGCTTTACAGCCATTTCTGCCCCTAGAAAAATACTTCACCTTATTTAAAACATGAAAACCACTTACGAACTACCATGGCATGCCAAAAGGGAATTGATTACATTCATCTTGTCAGTCAATTAAGAGAATCGAAGCAGAGATATTAAAAATTCAGTGTATGGCTGGGATGAGGATCTGAACTGAAAATGTCAATGACCTTAAATATTCATGACTTCTCAGCCCCGAGCCCTCTAGATTATATATAGCAGATTTGGACAGAAGAAACACTTTGAATGCAGATAAATATTCATAGCTACTACTGGGCTATTCAGGCATCTGGAGTATACACCACACACAAAATTTATATTAATTAGAAAAATAGAAAATACATCTATTATTTGGATTACTAGATATCAGAAGACAAGAAAAACTGAAAATAGTAATATTAATTCCAGTATTTAAAATGTCACATTTCCTCTGCCAGTATAAAAAAATTAACATAATTAGCAACTTCCAGTCTTTCAAAGAATCCCCCTCGGACACTTGTGTAGGGTTACTGGAACATCAACTGGAAAAGCAGATCCAGAATCACACCTGGATGGCAGTTTAAAAGCAAAGATAAACCCTTTATCCCTCTTCCCCCATACCCTTTACCTGTCTAGAGACTCACTGGACTTAGCCAAACCACATCTGACTGCAACTGGCATTGTACTGATTCATCCGCCTTGTCCATATTTGGATCTGGCTCGCTTACACAGACTATGGCTCAAGCTTTGATTTTGAGACTACAATTTTTAGCATGTGGGAGGAGTGGCCTAGTGGTTAGAGCACCAGTCTTGCAATCCAGAGGTGGCCGGTTCAAATCCCACTGCTGCTCCTTGTGATCTTGGGCAAGTCACTTAACCCTCCATTGCCTCAGGTACAAGCTTAGATTGTGAGCCCTCCTGGGACAGAGAAATATCTAGTGCACCTGAATGTAACTCACCTTGAGCTACTACTGAAAAAGGTGTGAGCAAAATCTAAATAAATAAAAAGAAAGAAAGAAAGATGGCAACCAACGACAAACACTGAGGTCCACTGGTGGTTGGTGAAAGCTATATAAGATTCTGATGGTGATGTTTCGAGTCTTATATGACATGGGTCCACAAGAGGCATGTGCATTCAGTTTGTATTTTCGGGTCAGAAAATTTTATACATATAAAGAATGTGCATTAAATCAACTTTACGCACAAAAAAACTAAACTAATGCAAAGTTGATTTTTACAAATTAAAACTTTTTATGCATGCTAATCAAATTTTATAACCATTAGTTTCGGAAACAAGCCAAAACATATATGAAAATTGACCGCAGTGCGCTAAGGGCTGGATTCAGTAAATGGTGCTTCAAAATTTGGTGCTGGAAAAAAAAAATTTGACACAATGGTATTCTAACACAGGCGTTCCAGGATGAGTGCCCATGCTCAACTTTGGGCCTGAGTTACACCAACTGAAACCAGATGTAAATTCTGGCACGCAAGTTAGGCGCAGATCCGTACTATTCTGTGACAGTGCACGCATTTTAAGGAAACTCCCCTGACCCACCCATGTCACTCCCATCGATATGCCCCCTTTGCAGATCCACGCGGAACACTTAGGCACTGTTCTATAAGTGGGCGCATAAGTGGCTTTTGCAAGGATCTAAAGTATAATAAAAAGCACCAAGAGCCTTCAGAAATGGGACACAGTTCTTTTAATAAAAAAAATATCGATATTCCAATACAGACCCGACACGGGCCGTGTTTCGGTGCACAGCGCCTGCGTCAGGGGTCAAGTGTGCCTTAATATGGACTGAATGTGGCAGCCAAGATTTCCTCATGAAATAGGAAGGTATGCCGTCTGTGCTATAAAGTGTTACCTCAATGTATAGGATTCATAAAGTAGCTCAGTCCCTCTGTTCCTTGTTAAAGGAACAAAAAAAAAAACTTTAACAAGGAACAGAGGGACTGAGTTACTTTATGAATCCTACAATTTGAGGTAACACTTTATAGCACAGACGGCATACCTTCCTATTTCATGAGGAAATCTTGGCTGCCACATTCAGCATTCAGTCCATATTAAGGCATATCTGACTCCTGACGCAGGCGCTGTGCACCGAAACACGGCCCGTGTCGGGTCTATATTTCTCTTGGTGCTTTTTATTGGACTTTGTTCTGTACTTTGAACCCTCTCTGTACTGTTGTTATATTGGTTTTGCAAGTATCTGCCATTCTAATTGATGCAACGTGCTGAATTGGGGAAGTATCTGCCATTTCTTCCCCAATTCAGCACCTTGCATTAATTAGAATGTTTTTCTGCATTATATACAGAATTCCCCTGCAAGTGCAAATTCTAGAATAACCAATTACGTGCATAATTGCCATTATAGAATACTAGCATAAGTCTGTACTCACATGCCAACATTTAGGCACAGCCGCTTGCAACATGTCAATAGCTGGTGTAAATGTCTGCAACTAAATGTTTCACTTGCATGTGTTAACTGTAGGTATTCTATAACCTTAGCGCATAAATTCTGGGCATGCCTTTGGCCCGCCCATGTTCCTCCCACATCTATACTTTCTTGCACTTTTGCACTATAGAATTCACCTGCTAAGGGTTCTAGAATACTAACTGTAGTTACATGCATAACTGCAAATCACCAATCATGACCGACTGGTGTGCTAATTAGCAGATAATTTGTCAATTAAATTGCATGCCTAAGTATTCTGTAACCTGGGTGTGCAAGATTACGGAACGAGGGAGTAAGGCCCTGATGCTCAAAAGTAAACATGGGTACTAGAGGCCATTAGCGCCATACTGCATTTACCTGCGCAGAATGTTCAGAGGGGTCTAGCATGGCAAACAAGTGTGCCAGGCATTACCGAAAGATACTATGCAAATGTAGTCAAAGCTCATGTTAATGAGGTGTCATTTTGTATTCCTCCCCAATGCTCAGAAGAGAGCACCAGAAACAAAACTGACTTACTGCTGTAAAAAAATAAAGCCAGATTGGAGCAGGCATTAGTGTGCTGAAAGAGGATTTCCCATGATTTTGCCGAAAGAAGCATGAGAATCTGCTGGTTTTGATTGCTCTTGGAAGCAGAAAGAAGCCTGTGCAAGCCCTTAAACGCTGGTTGTGAGAAACAGCAGACCCCACACGATGGTGTCTCTTTCCTGCGTCTAAATTTAAAGTGACCATGCTAAGAAAAAAAAAAATGTTTTAAGCCCAGTGAAAGCACACATTGGTGGCTGTTTCCTACATCTAAAATAGAAGTATCCAAGCTAAAAATTTAAAACACTTATATTTAAGCATAAAACAGGCACCAATGTATGCTTTGTGTTCGGGTTTTACCAGGAGCATAGGAGCCAAGCTTACTGCGGAACTCTGTGCATGCGCCAAGCACAATCCTCCTGCCGAACTTCCTAATGCTCAATGCTATGAGCATGCCTATATTTGCATCTCATTACCATTGAGCATTAGGGTGTTTTTCTGCATTGTCCCAGCATATTTTTATAGCGCTGGAATTTTGAGCATTAGGGTCTAACGCCTATGTTTACTAAAGGCGTGCTATAGGCATGTTAGCGTTTTTAATGCGTGTAAATCATTTACACGCTTTAAACGCTAATGCATCCATAGAAATGTATAGGCACGTTAGCGTTTAATGCAACTTAACTTTAAAGGCGCTTTAGAAACGCTAATGCACCTTAGTAAACATACCCCTTAGTGTCTTAAGAACAGGCTCACAGCCCACGGAAATTTGGTGCTCAAATGTTGGCGACCTGTTATAGAATTGCCTCTTATATATGTTTTTTGCATTTTACAAAAGGCAATACATGCGCATGTGGGAAAATATCCATGTTGGGTTTTACACCCGCTTAAAGGGAAAAAGATTGGGTAAAAAAAAAAAGTGCTAGTTTTGGCCAGGGCTTTACACTTTAACTCTTATTAGCAGCAGCAATGACAGCTTAGGAAGAGGGGGGGTGGGGACCAGACTTCTTTCATTTTGCTTTGTTTTACAGGTTCTTTTACTTTTCTTTCCATGTTTTGTTTTATGTTATAGAAATTAAAAGAAAAATCTGAAAAGTGAAATGAAACAATGTATGTGTTGTTCAAAGTACTTAAGTAAAAATAAATGTATATTTTAATACTCAAGTAAAAGCACAATGAAAAATGTTTAAAAATTTACTTAAGTAAAAAGAGTTACTGCCTAATAATACTTTTTGAGTAAAAAATAAAAGTGCCATAACTACAGTGAATGCAACTATTGTTAATGCTTTTATCCCAACAACTTTACTGCTCTACAATTCAATCTACTTCACTTTTAGTAAAACTAAATTTTGAAAAAGAACCGTCACTCACGTGAGTGCACTTGTGAGTCTTTACTTCCCGATAGTGCAGCTGTTGAACACCTTTTTAGCTGTGGTGGATTAGATTGTTCAGTCTGATAAAAAGTTCCTTCAAATCAGGCCAGGCCGCAATATTACTGATGGGTCTGCAAATATTGATCAAAGGAATCTCTTTCTGAAAACACTTGACTTCCAAAGAATGCTTTATCATCATCGTTGTCAATATCATCTGCATTAGTAGTAGTGCTAAATTCATCACTTGCATCTTCATCTACGTTATCATTGTAATGCTGTCCAATTACAGAGAAGGCTTTCACAAAGTTGAAATCATTGTCTCTTGTTGTCCTATTTTTCATCTAATGGCAAACTCTGACTATATTGAAGAACTGATGCAAGAATGTCAAATGTAGGGAAACTTGTAAGTCTTAAAGCCAGACAAGCAAACTATCAACCCAGTGGACTGTCCCGCCAATGGAAAATTTTCCATGGGGTATCCAGCAGTCTGTGGTGATAGAGACATAGGTCTGTTCACCAAGAACTGCAACCAGCTTCATCTCCACTTTAAAGCGATCAACTCATCACGGTTCTGTTTGGCTGGAGACTAGTAACCAGTTCAACAAGCACAGGCAACTCTACTGTTCTCATAGGCTGCATTCCCTGAACACCAAAATTTAAGATGAGATGATCCACTCTGTGTGACGGAGGTTTGCCATTGCAAAATCCTGTTCCAGGTTTTGCTGTTTCATTTGGTTTACTGAGGAATCATCATTAGGTCTCTCTGTCACTTTTACTTTTTACTTTTAACTGCAAGCATCAGAAGTAACTAGGTAAAAGTAGTAAAAATTGGTAAAATTATTGCTTTGATAAAAGAGGAAGTAACAAATTTTTCCTGTACTTCTTTACAATTAAAACAAAACTTTTACTTAAGTACAATAACTAGTTACATTTACTCAGTTACTATACAACACATAGCACACACACCCAACTTGCAGTCAGGCCTCGAGACCCCTGGGGCAGCTTCACCCATGAGACATACAGTGGGGGAAATAAGTATTTGATCCCTTGCTGATTTTGTAAGTTTGCCCACTGACAAAGACATGAGCAGCCCATAATTGAAGGGTAGGTTATTGGTAACAGTGAGAGATAGCACATCACAAATTAAATCCGGAAAATCACATTGTGGAAAGTATATGAATTTATTTGCATTCTGCAGAGGGAAATAAGTATTTGATCCCCCACCAACCAGTAAGAGATCTGGCCCCTACAGACCAGGTAGATGCTCCAAATCAACTCGTTACCTGCATGACAGACAGCTGTCGGCAATGGTCACCTGTATGAAAGACACCTGTCCACAGACTCAGTGAATCAGTCAGACTCTAACCTCTACAAAATGGCCAAGAGCAAGGAGCTGTCTAAGGATGTCAGGGACAAGATCATACACCTGCACAAGGCTGGAATGGGCTACAAAACCATCAGTAAGACGCTGGGCGAGAAGGAGACAACTGTTGGTGCCATAGTAAGAAAATGGAAGAAGTACAAAATGACTGTCAATCGACAAAGATCTGGGGCTCCACGCAAAATCTCACCTCGTGGGGTATCCTTGATCATGAGGAAGGTTAGAAATCAGCCTACAACTACAAGGGGGGAACTTGTCAATGATCTCAAGGCAGCTGGGACCACTGTCACCACGAAAACCATTGGTAACACATTACGACATAACGGATTGCAATCCTGCAGTGCCCGCAAGGTCCCCCTGCTCCGGAAGGCACATGTGACGGCCCGTCTGAAGTTTGCCAGTGAACACCTGGATGATGCCGAGAGTGATTGGGAGAAGGTGCTGTGGTCAGATGAGACAAAAATTGAGCTCTTTGGCATGAACTCAACTCGCCGTGTTTGGAGGAAGAGAAATGCTGCCTATGACCCAAAGAACACCGTCCCCACTGTCAAGCATGGAGGTGGAAATGTTATGTTTTGGGGGTGTTTCTCTGCTAAGGGCACAGGACTACTTCACCGCATCAATGGGAGAATGGATGGGGCCATGTACCGTACAATTCTGAGTGACAACCTCCTTCCCTCCGCCAGGGCCTTAAAAATGGGTTGTGGCTGGGTCTTCCAGCACGACAATGACCCAAAACATACAGCCAAGGCAACAAAGGAGTGGCTCAGGAAGAAGCACATTAGGGTCATGGAGTGGCCTAGCCAGTCACCAGACCTTAATCCCATTGAAAACTTATGGAGGGAGCTGAAGCTGCGAGTTGCCAAGCGACAGCCCAGAACTCTTAATGATTTAGAGATGATCTGCAAAGAGGAGTGGACCAAAATTCCTCCTGACATGTGTGCAAACCTCATCATCAACTACAGAAGACGTC
This sequence comes from Microcaecilia unicolor, assembly GCF_901765095.1. NCBI lineage: Eukaryota > Metazoa > Chordata > Amphibia > Gymnophiona > Siphonopidae > Microcaecilia > Microcaecilia unicolor. The sequence goes on from NC_044039.1 coordinate 130,877,164, forward strand.
TGACCGCTGTGCTTGCCAACAAGGGTTTTGCCACCAAGTATTAGGTCTTGTTTGCCAGAGGGATCAAATACTTATTTCCCTCTGCAGAATGCAAATAAATTCATATACTTTCCACAATGTGATTTTCCGGATTTAATTTGTGATGTGCTATCTCTCACTGTTACCAATAACCTACCCTTCAATTATGGGCTGCTCATGTCTTTGTCAGTGGGCAAACTTACAAAATCAGCAAGGGATCAAATACTTATTTCCCCCACTGTATGTGTTTCTGTAGTAAAAGCTTATTCTATGAATTTATCCCACAGGAGCAGCAATCAAACCTAAACTGGGACCCGAGAGATCTCTAAATTACCTCCATAAATTAAAGGTCAGCTATTCTCTGGAACAGCAAAATGTTGCATCTTTATATTCCAACGGCTGATAATTAAATGGCAACATTCAACATGAAGGTCTGAATCAGTATAAATCAGTTACATTAGAAAGGATTACTTTGGGATGCCCTCTTGCAGAAGTTTGTATCTGTCTTATAATCCTCCACTGCATACTGTACTAATTTCTATATCACTACTAGACATACACAGTGCTGTACACAGTTTCTCTTATTTAGGCACACAAATGTGGAATGCATTACCAAAGACTATGAAAACAATCTATGACCATCTAAACTTCAGAAGATCATTAAAGACCTACCTGTTCTGCAAGGCCTACTCAACTGACCCAACTTAGATGCCTCAACTCTGCAACACAACAAAACCTTAGATTGTATTGGACATTATATGTTCCTTACTATCTTTGACCCTTACTGTACCTTAATACCCTCCCCTTACCTCAAATTGTATTTGTTTACCCCCACTGGACTTGGCAATCGCCTTTACGGTAATATGTAAGCCACATTGAGCCTGCTAGTGGGTGGGAAAATGTGGGATACAAATGTTACAAATAAATTATGTGCAGGTACTTTGTGAGCCCACTAGGGACAGAGAATCTAAGGTGTTTTTTGTACTTGGGGCAATGGAGGGTTATGGGGCCCTTTTACTAAGGCACAGGGGGGCTAACACGTGGGTAGCGTGTGCCAAATCGGCATTACCACTGGGCTAGCAGGTGCGCCTGGCAATAATTCTGAGTTTGGTGCGTGCCAAATTTCACAGTAGAAAATTATTTTCTATTTTCTACTGCAGGGGGCGTTCCCAGCTATGCATGGTTACCGTGCGGGTAGTGTGAGCCCTTACAGCTAAAGGGCTCAGGCTGTAAATAGAAGAAAGCTAGTTTTAATTTCAGCGCACACCCAATAAATAAAAGTCCCAGCACGCACCCAAAACACGTGCCCACACTATCACAGGCTACGTTTTACTGCGGCTTAGTAAAAGGACCCCTAAGTGACTTGCTCAGGGTCACAAGAACCTGTAGTGGGAATCGAACCCAGTTCCCTAGGATCTCAACTCACTGCACTAACCATTAGGCTACTCCTCTATTCCAGAATAGCAAATTTTGGAAAGGAAAGATTCTTAAATGGTTCAGGGGAAGATCTATAAGAAAAAAAAAAGTTTGTGAACAGCAGGATAGTTATAAAAGATAGCTGATACGCCAAAAGATTGAAAATGTGGAGAACACAGTGTGACAGCAGACTGGGTTTTTCATTAGCTTTCCTAAAAGTTTTAATTTTCCTATGGTGCCTTCTACTGCTCCTTCATTATCATTGAAAAGAGGTTTTTTTTGGGGGGTTTTTTAAGAGAGAGATATTAAAAATTCCTGAACCCATCCTCTCCGCCTATCTCAAAAGCTTATTATATGCCCCCGTTTCTGAAGAAAGAGGATGTTAGGCCTGCTATACCTATTCTGCTCTCTTTTGACTCTTTGAATATGACCCAGGTCTTAGAAAAAGATGATGAGGGGTAACTCCTGTTACCCTGATTGTTAATTTTGCTTGAAACCACATAATGATTCAGTCTTAAGGCTGTGTTTTTTTTTTTATAATCATGAATAAGTTTACCTAAAATGTGAAGTCCAAGTGTTGCCTGAATAGTAATTCCTTAGAAGACAGATATGTGTTGCCACCATTGGGACCAAATCCCTTCCAGTTCCTTATAAAATAATCGATAAAATAAAGGAATTACATTTACTAAAATGTTATATTCAGAAAAGAATGCCTACAAATGGGCAAAAAGTTTGAAGAGACAAAAGTACTTTCTTAAAAGGCATCACCTGCATATTTCCCATCAACATAACTTCTACAGCTTCTCAATAGAACCACTGCTAATGGAACAAATAGCAGAGGCGGAGTTCTGCTGAATAAAATGAGAGGCCGATATATGTTATTTATTTTTAGGCTGTGGTCTGGCTTCTGTATAGAGATTTAATCATGCTAAACAAAATCTGATCCAAAATTACAAGTCTTTTCATTAACTTAAAGAGATAGAGCCATCACTTGACATAATAAATGCCTTTTTGGCAGCTACTGCAAGAAATAAAGTTGGAGAGCTGCCCATCTCAGGAAGCTGATGGAATACATTTAGTGCTCTCCTGATATTATCTACCACATTCTGCCTATAATAAAATCAAGTTGATTCTGGTGGATCAATCCTGGAGTAGAAACTTGTATTTTTGATAAGGTACATAAGTATTGCCACACAGTGACAGACCAAAGGTCCAGCAAGCCCAGCATCCTGTTTCCAACAGTGGCCAATCCAGTACCTGGCAAGATCCCCCAAAAAGTTCAATACATTTTATGCTGCTTATCCCAGAAATAAGCAGTGGATTTTCCCCAAGTCATTTTAATAATGGTCTATGAACTTTTCCTTTAGGAAGCCGTCCAAACCTTTTAAACCCTGCTAAGCTATATGGTAATGAGGCTTGATAATCTTTTTTCTGCCTTTACACATAGTGTTTACTTCCAATCTCTCCTGTTCCATTACAATTATATCTCACTTTGGATCTAGGAGACAAGCTCACAGTTAGACTATTGAATGGTCACAGTTAGACTATTGAATGGTAATGAGGCTTGATATTCAGTCTTTACACATGGTATACTTCCAACCTCTCCTGCTCCATTACAACTGTATCATCTTACTGTATTTTATGTCTCTATGACATTATTAACCATTTTGATTATGTTGAATAATTTTTGCATTTTATGCTGGGTTTTATATGTTTATGTATTTTGTAGACCCCTGAAGCAGGCAATTTCACCAAATTTCAGCAGAGTCAGGTTATCAATAAAATTCATCTCCATATCCTCTTCTTGTGGTCAACTGCATTTCTTTGTCACTTACTGCTTTATTTACTTTATTTTACCAAATCTGTTCTTTGCCCCCTGACTGCTGCATTTATATACTCACTTTATACAGGAGGGATATGCAGCAGGGACCTTTTCAAAGCTTGATAACAGTACTTGAGAAACCTGGCATGAAAGGGAAGATTAACAGCAGATAACACTAGAATGCTTTGTCACACTGAGCAACTAGCAAATGGATTGCAGACCCCTGCAGTGGCTGTCTCCCTATGGCCCTCATGATCAAAAGCGCTAGAGGATGTTAGCGCCATACTAGCACCGGCGTTTGCTACCGCCCCATGATTAGAGCCCTCGAGCACGTGAAACAACTCGCTCGAGGGCTCTTTGCGCAAGTAGCATGCAAATGCATGCTAAACAGGGCTCAGCGCATTCATCGCCAATGATCAGCGGCCAGCGCGCCAAAATTTGGGTCGCTGGCAGCGGCAAGCTCCGAGCTGGTGTTAGGGTTTGCAGATCATTGGGGAGGAATGGTGAGCCCTGTCCAACATGCAGTTGAATGCTGGCAGGCCCCCGTTCCCCCCCCAAAGCAAACCTGCCAACAGAGGGCTGGAGGTCCGGTGGACCTCCGATCCCCCCGATGATCTCACCATCCCACAGGTTCAGGGAGGGCTGGAGATCCTGTGGGTGTCCAGCCCCCCCAAACCCCCAGAAAATGGTCCCTGGTGGTCTAGTGGCCGCCGGCCAAGCCCCCTCCCACCCAGCGAGTGATTGGGGGGGGGACTGCAGGTCCGGCGGACCTCCAGCCCACCCCAACCCCCCCCCCCCCAGCGTTGTCTGACCAATCCCTGGTGGTCCAGCGTAAAAGACAACCCCCTCCCGGCCCCCTTACCTTAGTTGGAGGAGGGAGAAAGCCTGCCTCCCTCCTCTTCCTTAGGTTGACGCTGCCGCTGCAAAATAGCGGCGCCCATCCCCACCCAGTGCATCCTGGGATGCGCTGGGCGGGGCTACAGACCATATAAGGGAATCGCTCCCTTATATGGTCTGTAGCCCCACCCAGCGCATCCCAGGATGTACTGGGCAGGGCACCACCATTTTGCGGCGGCGGCATCAACCTAAGGAAGAGGAGGGAGGCAGGCTTTCTCCCTCCTCCAACTAAGGTAAGGGGGCCGGGAGGGGGTTGTCTTTTACGCTGGACCACCAGGGATTGGTCAGACAACGCTGTGGGGGGGGGGGGTTGGGGTAGGCTGGAGGTCCGGCAAACCTCCAGCCCCCCCAGTTGCTTACTGGGTGGGAGGGGGTTTGGCTGGCGGCCACCGGATCTCCAGCCCTCCCTGAACCTGGGGGGTGGGACCGGAGGTCTGCCGGACCTCCAGCCCCTGTTGCTCGGGGCAGGGGTAGTCAGGGCCTGGTGGTCCCATGGACCTCCAAGCCCCTGTGTTTGACAGGTTTGGGCTTTTGACAGCCCAGACCTGTCAAACAAGTGCGGGAGGATTGTGCTGAGCGCATGCTCAGGCACAATTTGCCCGCACTTCTACCCCATGATCAGAGATAATTGAGCTGCTTAAATTTGCATGCATTATCTCTGATCATCGGTGCGGTAAAGCCCCGTGCTGTTCCAGCACTATTTTACAGCGCTGTTTGGAACAGCACGGGGCTTTTGATCATCTGCATGTAGATGCAGAAAAAATGTAATTAATCTCTGGAATTCGTTGCCAGAGAATGTGGAAAAGGCGGTCAGCTTAGCAGGGTTTAAAAAAGGTCAGGACAGCTTCCTAAAGGAAAAGTCCATAGACAATTATTAATTTTACTTGGGGAAAATCCACTGCTTATTTCTGGGATAAGCAGCATAAAATGTATTGAACTTTTTCAGGATCTTGTCAGGTATTTGTGACCTGGATTGGCCACTGTTGGAAACAGGATGCTGGGCTTGATGGACCTTTGGTCTGTTCCATTGTAGCAATACTTATGTACTTAGAATAGGACTTATTTCAAATAATGGCTTGAGCTGGAATATGGCAATCTTTTTATTGATACATTTAAGTTTTTATACTAATGTCCAACAGCTAGAACGATAACAATGGAATTTTGTCACCATGGTTTAGTACCTGTCAAGGCTGCCCCCTCTCCCCTTTGTTTTTGCTAGTCCTGGAACCCTTCTCAATTGCCACCTGATATCCAGTTCTCAAACCTGGTGAATGTTTGCCTTGTGTTGAAGGACAGGTTCACTGGCTTCATTTACAAGAACTAGGGCTATATGGAGCTACATGTGCTAGATGGTATCAGTGGCTTCTTATCTAGAAAGACCTAATAATTCTGTCCAGGTTTACCTAAAGTGCTGAAATGTTTCTGGAGAGTGCAGACAGAAGTGCTGCACTGAGCAGACTCAGATTATGTTGGGCTGCTTGAAAGGTGCAGAAGTCGAAAAAAGCAAGTAACAGACGGTGTTTGAACGAGAGGCCTACTGTAAGTAATATAGCTCAAGTAGAAACTAGCTCGCTCCCCTGCAAGTCTTCTGAAGCTCCAGGGGAAGGATTGAGACCTAAGCCTTTCTAGGAGACTTTGTCATATTACAGCCACAAGTGTCAGAGGGTGATAGTGGGAGAGAGGCCTTCCTAAGTGAGAAATACCTGAATAAAATACTGCCAGAGAGAGAAGTTGACGCAGTAGCAAAGGTAGAGACAACTCCGATACTGCTCCTAGCCACATGGCTCACACTCAGTCCACTTCCTATCCCTCTCACAGTGCAGTTGCCGCTCAAACATCTCCTCATAGCTTTACACTAAACTTGACAGCTGCAATAAAGTCCCAGGCTCAGCGCAAAGGAAAGACTATTGGTTCAATACTGATTTTACCTCACATCGATCACAGTAACGCTTTGTGCCTCGGAGTCTCTGTAAGGGCGATGCACTGACTTAAGCTACTGCAGAATACTGTAGTTAGATTGATTTTTAGAGCACAGAAATACGATAGAATGCCTGCATTATTGATGAGGTTCCATTGGCTGCCAATTCAGGCCCGGTTTAGGGGTGTGGGGGGAGTTTAGTGGCTTGTATAATTTTTTTTAACACACTTCAAGGTTTTATCCCAGATTATTTTTACACACTTTCCGACTGATAATCAGCACTAATTTAGTGGCCAGGAACACTTCCTGACCTGTTAAATAGTACTTAACCGACTATCTGCAAATATTCAGCAAGGGATATCTGGCTACCACCCTCTGAATATCTGCGGTCAGCGCATAGGGGAAGATTCAATATATGATGCCTTAAAAAAAAAAATTGGTGCTGAAATCAGTGTCTACAAAGCGGATGCTATTGCCGATTATAGAATAAGCTTAGTTGATATTTCAGTGCCTCAATCTATGCATCAGGGGCGTAGCCAGACTTCGGCAGGAGGGGAGTCCAGAGAACGAGGTGAGGGGGCACATTTTAGCCCCCCCCCCCCGGCGCTGCTGACCCTCCCCCCGCCATTGCCGACCCCCCTCCCGCCACCACTACCATCAACTTTGCCCCCCCTGCTGACGACCCTCTCGACCCCCCCCTCCCGCCACCAACCGTCCCTGCCGCCGCCTACCTTTGCTGGCGGGGGACCTCCAACCCCCGCCAGCCGAGGTCCTCTTCTTCCGGCGCAAGGCTTTGTTCTGTTTCTGTGAGTCTGACATATGTGCAGGACGTCAGACTCACAAAAATAAAACAAAGCCTTGCGCTGGAAGAAGAGGACCTCAGCTGGCGGGGGTTGGGGTCCCCCGCCAGCAAAGGTAGGCGACGGCGGGGGAATTGAGAGGGTCGTCGGCAAGGGGGTCCAGGGCCAATCTACGGGGGCCCAGGCCCCCACGTAGCTACGCCACTGCTATGTGTATCCATTTACACCAACAAAAATGTGGCATAAATCCTGGCACATAAATTTAAGCGAACTGGGTCATATTCTATAACTAGGGGCTCTGTTTGCTAAGGTGCGTTAGCATTTTTAACAGCCAGTGAAATGGCACCATTGTTTACTCAAATTTCCACCTAGCAGAGATATTCAATTTAAACAAATTTTTGACTCCTTCTTCCAATTTTGAGCAACTAAGCTTTGGAATGCATTTCATTTATATCGGAGACAAATCTCTTCTTACCCGAGCTTCGTCGGGCTATGAAAACTTTCTATTTTGCAAAATATTATGCTAATTAAAACCATATGAAATAAAATTAAAAAAAACTTCATCTTGTAGCTCCTGGCATATGCACCAGTCTTACTTTTTGTATGCCACTTAGAACCAAAATATTGGGGACTGGGCAAATAACAAATACAAAGAATAGAACAAAATAGAATAAAATGCTCCTGGCTGCTTCCTTAATGACTAATTGTGAGCTCCAGGCAATAGTACTTAACCAGCTATCTGCAAATATTCAGATAGTGGGAGACCTGTGAGAAGTACCAGTAGCCTTCACAAGTGAGACAAAATCTTTAATTAGCACACCATCAGCCTTATTTTCGAAAGTGATGGGCGCCCAGATTTCGACCCAAATTGGGAGATAGGCGCCCATCTCACAAAAGCGCCCAAATCGGTATAATCGAAAGCCGATTTTGGGCATCTTCAACTGCAATCTGTCGCGGAAACTGGCAAAGTTGACGGGGCCGTGTCGGAGGCATGGTGAAAGCGGGACTGGGGCGTGTTTATCGGCCGAGGTGAGATGGGCACCTTTGGCTGATAATGGAAAAAAGAAAGGCATTTTTAGCGCGAATTTGGGTCATTTTTATTGGACCCTTTTTTTTCACGAAGTCCCAAAAAAAGTGCCCTAAATGACCACATGACCACCGAAGGGAATCGGGAATGATCACCCCTGACTCCCCCAGTGGTCACTAACCCCCTCCCAGCATAAAAAAAAACAACTTTAAAAACTTTTTTTCCAGCCTGTATGCCAGCCTCAAATGCCATACCCAGCTCCATCACAACAGTATGCAGGTCCCTGGAGCAGTTGTTAGTGGGTGAGGTGGGCTTCACCCAGGTGGACCCAGGCCCATCCCCCCTACCTGTTACACTTGTGGTGGTAAATGGGAGCTCTCCAAACCGCCCCCAAAACCCACTGTATCCACATGTAGGTGCCCCCCTTCAGCCATAAGTGCTATGGTAATGGTGTAGAGTTGTGGGCAGTGGGTTTTGGGGGGGATTTGAGGGGCTCAGCACCCAAGGGATGGGAGCTAGGGACTTGGGAGGTATTTAATTTTTTTTTTCTAATTGTTACAAGTGCCCCCTAGGGTGGTGCCCGGTTGGTGTCCTGGCATGTGAGGGGGGCCAGTGCACTACGAATCCTGGCCCCTCCCATGACCCAACGCCTTGGATTTGTTCGTTTTTGAGCTGGGCGCCTTTGGTTTCCATTATCGCTGAAAAACGAAACCACACAGCTCAAATCCGCACAAATCCGATGCATTTGCCGGGCACAAACCGTATTATTGAAAATAAAGATGGGCGCCCATTTTTTTTCGAAAATACAGTCTGTCCCGCCCCTTCACGTACCCGTTCGTGGACATAGACGCCCATGGAGATGGGCGTTCGCGTTCGATTATGCTCCTCCATGTATCTTGTATATAAAATTTATACCATTGACTTGACAGGGGCCATGTTTCAGCGCTAAGCACCTGCTGTGTCAGGGGTCTATGTTGAATAAAGATAAAATACAATACAAACAAAAAAGTGATCACACAAACGTTACAAAAATATGTATTAAATATGAATACAAAACACAGCACACCGATATATTGTCATCATGCATATATACAAAAATGTTGAAGAGTCCAGTATTGATGCAAGATATGTATTACCGATCTTGCTAACACGAGGAAAAGACCTCAATACACCCGAACGCCGACTTGAATTCTAGCGTCTTTCACTGGGGTTGTGGTGATCATCATCGGTCTTAAAACCTTGTAGTGTATTTTTTCAATTTTTTTAGTCCGTTTTTATTACATTTTTATTCCTTAGTTTAAAACATATATTTGTTTTTTTGTGTTTAAATCTCTTTATTAAAGCTATTATACCATTCAGAAAATGAACATAAAATCAGAAATCTCTGAAAAATTCTAAATTTTTTAAAGAAATACAGTAGTTTGAAAACTTTTAAATACTTATTTTCCACAATACTTGATCCAAGATTCAGGAAAAAATTTTTTTAACAAAGAATAAAAAATGGTACAACTCAATAAGTTATCCTAGAGCGGAAGTGATATCTAGAGTTACAATCAGACAGCTGCATTAATCTGATTAGCTACTACAGGGGGATTTCTCATACTTTCTTTAGCAATTACAAATTCTTTAAGTTTCTTGGGATCTGTGAAGAGAAAATTATTAGATTCATAAGACAATAAACATTTGCATGGAAACTTAATAAAGAAGGTTGCCCCTAGGGCTAGGACTCTCGGTTTAAAAGCCAAAAATTCCTTCCTTCTCAACTGAGTTTCCCTAGATAAATCTGGAAAAATATTTATCTTCGCCCCCGTGAAAACTTCATTCATATGACGAAAATATAAACATAATATATTGATTTTGTCCATTTCAAAAGCGAAGGAAACTAACAAAGTAGCACGTTCTGATTCCACAGATGTTTCTAGAAATTCTGTAAGATTTGATTCTCTAGGTAATTGCTCAGATACACTCGGTTTTCTTTTTATATAGTAAGCTTTTGTAACTGGTGGATAATTGTCATTTGTGAAACCCAGAACTTCTGAAAGATATTTCTTGAGCAATTCCATAGGAGAGATAAATGCTGATACTGGGGGGGAATTCAAGATGGCTGCCGCACCGGATGATTGTTGAAGCGCTCTGGATGTTATGAGCTGAAAACACTCTTTTTTTCCTTGGTAAAATGCCTCATACTAAACGTAAGGGAGTGTTGAGATTAGTGCCTCCACCTACCTCAACCCCCTCCACGGCTCAAACATCGCTGGACCGTTTCCTCTCCGGTGCCTCCAGAACTATACGGGGAGAGGATCCCATTGCGGGAAGGACTGGAGAAGCAGCCCCCCTGCCGGGAGAGGAAGTCTCCCTGTCTCCACCATCTCTTTCACAGATCCCTCTCAGCCCGGCGTCGAGAGCAGCCCTGGAGGGAAACCCCATCGACTCTGACGATGTGTCGATAGAGGCTTCCAGTGAGGACCCAGGCATGCAGGCTACGACTCGGGGAGCTGGAGGAAGCATTGCTTCTGTAACACAGACCTCAGAGATGACTCTACAAACACTAAAGGTGATGTTAGACCGGATTGCTACCATGTTGCAGAAGACTTCAGGTGATGTGCTTAATCTTAATACTAAGTTTGAAGACTTGAAAAACACCGTAGACTCTGTTAAAAATGATTTAACAACAAAAGTGCAATCTTTACAACAAGAGGTAGATACTTTAAATGCCTTTAAAAATATTTCCACTAAGGACTCTATAGACCTTAGACGTAAGATTGAACAGATTGAGAACTTTAACAGACGCCTAAATCTCCGTCTCTTAAATTTTCCTATAATTGCGGGGGTAACTTTGATAGATACCTTTAAGAAATACCTGATAGAAATTTTGAATTTCTCTGCTGAGACAATACCCCCATTAAATAAAATATATTATATTCCTAAAACAAGAGAAGGAGGGCAAGGCTCTGAGAAAAGTATTCCTGACTTACAAAATATTTCTGATATTCTGGAACAATCCTCGGACATTATAATGAACAGAGCTACATTGGTTGTTTCTATGGTTTTTGAGCAGGACTACAATGCTATTCTAAGACTCTATTTTAGAAATTTGAAAGCTCAATTCTATGGCTCAAAAGTGTGGATATACCCAGACGTCACCAAGTCCACTCAACAAAAAAGGAAATTATTTCTTGCTTTAAAACAAAAGACAATAGATATTGGCGCTTCCTTTTTTCTTGCTTACCCGTGTAAATGTGTAGTTAAATTGGGTCAAACTAAATATATTTTCTTTTCACCGGAACAACTTAAATCATTTGTAGAATTGAAACAAGTGAAATGAAATTGTTTTTTTTTCTGGAGAAAAAGCAGCTTTTTCCTTAATTTGAATATAAGTTTATAAAAACTTCTCTTACTCTTTTCCCCCCTCATTTAAATTGGGGTCTAAGAAAGGTTTATTTGTTATATAGTTCCTAAAGATAATTAACCAGTCTAAGTACATAAGTATGTATATATATGTATATGTATACGTGTATGTGCAAATGTGTATATAAGTTATTATAATGCTTGAGAAATATGAATGACTGGATATTATTTTATTTCTTCCTGTATTTCTGCACAAGGTTATCCTTGAATAATGTAATTTAAAACTATAAATAAAGAAATAAAAAAAAAAAAATAAAAAAAAAAAATGCTGATACTGGAAAATTCAGAAACCTCAGATTATTTCTTTTAAGCTGGTTCTCTAGTGATTCCATTTTCCTAGCAGAAACATTTTCTCTTTAACCAAAGAGGTTACAACCTCTTTAGAAGAATTCAATTCTTTTTCAATTTTTTCTAAGTCATTTTTTTGACCTTCGACTTTAGTGGACAATTGCTGGAAATTGTTTTTTTTAATTCCACCGTCTCTCCTTGTAGAGAGTCTGAAATTTTCTTTAAAGATGAGTTAACCCCCTGTATCGCCTCCCAGAGAGAGTCCAACGTGACTGTTAAGGGTCTTACCGAGTCGCAAATACCTCCAGAAGCACTTTCTTTAATCTGGACAGGCGATGAAGTCACCCTCGAGCCTCCAGCAGATGTTCCTCCAAAAGAAAGCTCAGTGAAGGAGCCCCCTCCGCTCGCATGGCCGACTTAAGTCCAGCTCGGGCGTCTCCACACGTGCGCTAACCACAGCACTGCTTCCGGGTTGCGGCGTGGTGAGGCCCCGCGAGGGAGGACTGAGTTAAATAACTCCCTTGATGCTGCTGTTCGCGGATGGCGGCGCGATTATCGCTGAGGTAGACTCTAGATTCTCCAACGCCCGGATTCCATAAACCTCCAAGGTAGGTTGGCGTGCGGTGGGGTTCCCGACCGGTCCTGAGGAGGCTGGGGTACCGGTTTTCCCCTTTCTCTTCCCCATTACCTGAGGACGTGCGGAACAGCCAAAAACCAAGTTTGGGGAACAGGAACTCTCCAGGCATGCGACCGCTCTCTACGGCGCCATCTTGGACCCGCTTTCTATTTGTTTTTTTTATTATTTGTTTCAGTTTCTTACTGCAAATAGCAAATAACTTTCATTTATTATTTATTCCAAAACCACTTATGTTCATCTTATTTCTAAAAGAAAAAAGGCTGAGCACTTAGCTAACACCCGAAGGTGGCCAGCTCCGTTTCACTTCTACGGCTTCCTCAGGAGAAATATCAGGGAGTGATTAATATTGTTTTTTTCAATGAGATCAGGAGATCAGTGGTTGAATTTAAAGAATAGCCCATTTTGCATGAAGCAAAGAAAACCAAATGCATAATGAAACTTTCTTTTTTATGTTACACACTGCTTGTACAGTCAGCATTAAATATACCTTGTGCAGGATTCAAAACAACTCTCGCGATTTCAAAAGTACAAGAGATCAATGGTTAGATCTAATGAACAGTGTTTTGTCCTTTAAAGAAACAAAAGAAAATTAAATGAACAATGAAGCTTCCTTTTGATGCTGCACATTGCTAATGCTCTTGCAGTCAGTGCTGCATATGATAATTGAATATATATCTTGCAGGACTTAAAACACCTGAAATCAAATCTACAAATTTAGTAATTGCCATTTCCAGTAATTGCAGTAAATGCTCCATAAACCAATTGAATAGGAATTATGCAGGATTAAAACAATCTAAGTGAAATCTGCAAATTTAACAATTACCTCTTTTCCCTATCCAGTTTAATAATTAGTAAACTAAATGAATAGCCTTTCTGTTGAAGATTCCACATTTAGGAAATTCAACTAAGCAGTAAACTTGTTGTTCAATATTGCGTTTTAAATGAGCAGTCAATGTCTTTTGCAAAAGTATTAACATTCTATAAAACAATTAAAATCAGTTAGCAATTGAGACATCTGCCAATTCATATACGTAAATAATTGACAATCATTGTGTTATCATCAAGCGATTGGTTGTTTTGAATGATGCTGTTTAGTGATTGGTCAGAAACCAGCTGACCCTCTGTTATAAAAGCAGTAGGAAATACTCAGCCAGCCATTTCCTGATCTGCTGTTGAGAATGACACATAAGATGCAATGTAAATAAAAACATCAAAAACTTTAAAACACTTCCCTATTAAATAGGTTGTTCATGATAATTAATATGTATAACATCTTATATAAGCCATTTCATATAGTCTTCTTTCTTAAATGTATGATGCATATATTTTATAGGTGTACATTGAAATGAATGACACCATCCTTGGGAATCAGTTAATGTTGAAGCACAGCCCCTGAGGAAGCCATAGAAGTGAAACGGAGCTGGCCACCGTCGGGTGTTAGCTAAATGCTCAGACTTCTTTCTTTTAGAAATAAGATGAACATAAGTGGTTTTGGAATAAATAATAAATGAAAATAATTTGCTATTTGCAGTAAGAAACTGAAACAAATAATTAAAAAAAACAAATATATGTTTTAAACTAAGGACTAAAAATGTAATAAATAAAAATGGATTCAAAAAATTGAAAAAATACACTATGAGGTTTTAAGACCGATGATCACCACAACCCCAGTGAAAGATGGTAGAATTCAAGTCGGCGTTCGGGTGTATTGAGGTCTTTTCCTCGTGTTAGCAAGATCAGTAGTACATATCTTGTATCAATACTGGACTCAACATTTTTGTCTAATTTGATTTTTTAGAGCCAGAGTTATTTTTCTCTGTTTTTGATCATGCATATATAACCATTTGGAGCGTCCATAAATCAGCATATCACAGGTGGGAATAAAAACATAAGGATTGTGAAAAAGGTGAGATTGAGGCTCCAGGTACTTTTTTTTTTTTGCCTGGATTTTGTTTTTGTGTTTTGAACCCTCTCTTTTTTGTTACTTAATACTGAGCTCGGCCATGATCAGCTGCTATTCCCTCCAACCATCCCATTATAAGTTGAACTGGGAGGCAAAGCAGCAAGATACAGTAGCATGGTGAGAATTGCCTTCAGCTCAGAGTGGGAGTCCATATGATTTAGATGGAGAAAGTTCTAGAAATGCTCTTTTCTACTACGTTCACTACCACCTCTCCCCACCCTCACCATCAAATCCATAATGGGATGTGCTGATTATATTTACAGAAAGGGGGAGTAGGAGGAGTAGGCTCTTGAGCAACACCAGTAGGCGACGTAGATAGGAACAATCTCTTTATTTAAATATACACTCGACTCAACACAGCTGTGTTTCGGCGCTACAGATGCCTTCTTCAGGAGTCTTGTGATATATAGATATACGAATATTAAGCTCAAAGAGAATGAAAGCAAGACTTCTGCTACAATTGTAATCCACTGCCGATGCAGGAAAAAAGCTCAGCGTATTCAATTGCACTTCTGCTCAAAGACCCTCTGCTTAATATTCGTATATCTATATATCACAAGACTCCTGAAGAAGGCGTCTGTAGCGCCGAAACACGGCTGTGTTGAGTCGAGTGTATATTTAAATAAAGAGATTGTTCCTATCTACGTCGCCTACTGGTGTTGCTCAAGAGCCTACTCCTCCTACTCCCCCTTTCCTCAGATTCTACTTTTCGTAGGAATTTGTGTACCTCCACCCTTGTGGTGGTTTGGCTTGCTGATTATATTTACACTTGGAGAAGGCGAAGCTTTCTAAATACACACAGCTGCAAAGCTGTAACTCTATTTTGCCTCACTATTATACAAAAATATGGCGATAGTAAAATTGAAATATTTATAGCAGTTTTGATGTTCCTAACAAAAAAGTACCCTTTAGAACAGAATCTAAAGCCAAAAGATTAAACTTGGATAATTTTTTATGTTATTGGGTCAGAATGATCTTTTAAAATCAGCATTAAAAAGTAGTTATACTGAGAGTATGGAAAAAATGCTTCATTGCAAAACTGCTGTTTGGTCTAATTCTTATCATGGGTACAAATGATTATGAGGTGCCTTTTCTCTAGCAATAAAGGTTCTGTACTCGCAAGTAGGGCTGTTCTTAAAGGCTAGGACAACCACTAAAGGACCCACCTCAATAACATCAACTAATCTTTGGAACATACATCTTGTTGCGAAAAGAACAAAAACCAGAAGGTAACTGAACAGAGGAGGGTCCCACGGGACAAGTAACAGTACACGGTCTTGAGCTTTGACATCAATTATAATGTAACTATTGGACTTTCAGTAGATTTACTCTAATGCACTTTATTGGATTTATTCTAATGTGCACATGAATGTTTATTTTACATTGTTTTTATACGAACTTTAATTGTTTCGTTCCTGGGGTCTGTTTAGCCTTCCTTCGTTCCCGCCGTATTGTTTACTGGCAACAGAAAAAGCCAGCCTTCTACAAATCTTTACACCAGGGGTGGCCCACTTTCCTCTAGCTTCCAGCTAGTTTAATCATTTTTTTTGATAGGTGATTAGGGGCCCATGACCCCATGATCACTCTGTCCACCCCTGCCTCATACAGAAACTACATTCTAATAAAATACTTCACCTTGCTCACAACATGGATAAAGCCTCACCAAATACAAAAGAAGGGGCAATTCTATAACTCGGAATCAAGATTTAGGCACCACAATGGGGTCGATTAACACCGGATTCTATATACTGCACCTGAGTTCCGTGACAAAATCCAAGCAGATTCTATAACAATGTGCGTAACTTAATTGGCTTAAACTAATCAGCATTGTTAACAGCACTTCACAAGCAAATATGAGCACTAATTGGCAAAAATTAAATTTACAGTAACGAGTAGGACTCAACCACTGAATTAGAAATAAGTATAGCATCAATATAAAACGTGGCTGTTATCTTTTTTCTAATGCAGGAAAAGCCTCTGTATCCCCAATCCAGGAACTTTTGCTTCTGGTTTTTTAGGGGGAGAAAATCTTCATCGACACACAAATCCCTAAGAGTATTCTGTAAAGCACCGTGCCTAAATTCTAACACGCATGGGCAAAAGTGGGCGTGGTTATAGGAGGGGAAATAGGCGTTTTATGGGTGTTCTAAAATTTACATGCACAGTTATAGAATATGACCTAGTGCACGTAAATCTATGTGCATGGATTTAACGCCACATCTTCATTGGGGTAAATGGATGCACCTAGTTTTAGGTGCTGCAAATACAGCCTAGGTGTATTCTATATACCCTGCCTAAATTTAGGTGCCACTTATGGAATACGCCTAGGTGGAAATGTTTATTGCCCTTAGCGCCAATTCTATCAACTGCTTCAGGGTGTACGTAAGTCATTCTAGAATACTAGCGTAAAGCTGTGTTAGTGCACCAATATTTAATGGCTTGTATAAATTGGTTTGCCTAAGTGCACCCTGCAACTTGGGCAACTGATAGTATTCTGCAAGTTGCATGTGTCACTTGGCAACACACCCATGCAACACACCCATGCTTCGCCCATGTGTACATCCTCTCGCAGTTATAACCTAAGCCACTAATCCTATAAAAGTCGCCAAAAATTATGCGTGCAAACATGGGTGCACACCCAATTTGTTTGTGCAATTTACTACTACTACTACTTATTTCTATAGCGCTGCTAGACGTACACAGTACTGTACATTGGACATGAAGAGAGAGTCCTTGCTAAACAGGGTTTACAATATAATTAGGACAAACAGGACAAATAAGGATTGGCCACTGTTGGAAACTGGGCTTGATGGACCTTCGGTCTGTCCCAGCAGTATGGCAATACTTATGTACATATGTGCATTTAGCCTGTGGTATTGCATTGAAAAAGGAAAATATGCAGAGTCTCCCTATCCTCTAATTTTATTTTCCTTTCCTCACATCTAGAATTTTCTGCATGTCTTCCCTGCAGTTGCCGTGGCACAGTGAGCGGGGTGGGGGCACTTGGGGATACGTCTCTGGCTTGAGAAGCTCCAGAGGGATGTGCATGGCTAAAAACTGTTGGGTTCATTTGCAGATTTTGCCCAAATATTTTCCTGATTTTTGGGTGTTTTTTTTTCAGTTTGTTTCACACATTCATATTAATAAGAAAAAACGCATATGAATTACATGCACAGGCTCATAAGTTCTGGCATGTATACTCGATTTTGTGTGCATTGGGAGGGTTTATTTGTTTTTTTTTTGGGGGGGTGCACCTAAATGAATTAAAGGAGGTGCCACCAATGAATTCACATCTCTAGAGGGAGGCAGCGTTAGACTATGAGGGTCGAATGGCAAAGGTGGCATCAGCCCATGCAAGCAACTCAGAAGTACCAGTAGCAGCAAAGATGGGAGGGTTGGAAGCTTGCAGAGAGATGAGGGAAGCATGTGTAATCTCTCTAGCATGGGTGGTGCGGAAAAGAGAACGTGGCTTATAGGGAAGGAAGAAGATAGATAAACATTGTGCTGTATAACATGCATTTCTGTCTACGAATGTTCAAATATTGTTCTATTTAAAAGCACTGCACAAAAAAAATAACAGCAATGAATGTTGTATCGTTTTGATTTCTTCTGCAAATAAATGGCTGAAACGTAGATGCTTAATCATAAAGGTATTCCAGGACTCACTTCTAATGCGTATCTCTGGGAATGTTATTTTTGTGTACTACACAGGGCGTACTTTATCCAGGTACAGTTATATAAATCTGGACGGATACAATCCCCTGCATTTAGTAAACGCTTGAGTTTTGGGCTTGCCTTAACATTGGACAGTTTTGAATTGCAGTTGTCCAGTATGTGTCTACTCTTATTGGTAAGACTCATATTTACCTGTGACTTTGTTTTTGGAAAAGGCAGAAACTACCAGGGGAAACACTGCTAATTTGTAAACTTTGTTTAGCGGTCCGTAAACGCATCTTATGGTGATGGACGGTTAATAAACCGCCGGATTACTGGCGGTGGAGGAATCAAGTTCATCAGCAGCTTGTTTGAGAAGCTTGGGAAGTGCACAGTTCCTTTCAATGCAAAAAGCGCTTCATGATGATTTGGGATAAATATATTCAGCGCATGATACCACTTGGGAGGAGTCTTATTTTGAACACTTTGGTCTTCTATATTGGGGGTGGGGAGGGGAATTGTTTTATTTTTTATTTCTTTCTTTTGTTGTCTCTTACAAGCTCTGCTATTAAACATCAGAGGCCATCAGAAACCAGGCTGAAGGTAGTTATTGTAATTGGTTGGTTGTGGCTGGGGTGGGGTGGGGGGGAGTGGAGAACCTGTGCTTCGGAAAAAGGTGAATTTGATTTGGGCTTTGGATATATATGGCTGTTTAGAGCACTTTTGATGTATTGAACCCTGTATATTTTGCTCGGTTTTCTGTTGTTCACCAATAAAAATTGCTTTAAACTAAATGGCTGGAATATAACAGCTAAATCTGCTAGCAAACATTTCAAATTCCTCTTCTAAATCTTGGATCTGCCCACCATCATTACCAACAGGTCTGCACAAAGGACTGAAATCTTCCCACCCTAACCAACCTTGGGTAAATGTGAGCAACCCCTCAGTTCCTGCTGGGATTACAATCAAGTCTTTGTATTACACTGTTTCTGTGGGATTTAATTTTTCTCTCCTTCTGATTCATTTTCAATTAACTTATGGTACACTGTATATTTATTGTTAGTCACCCTGGACATGACATCATACAAGTACCAGAATTACTGTATCTTGATATTACCGATCTTGAATTAGTACACTGATCACTGGGTTTCACAGAGTGAAACAAGGAAGACCAAAAGACAGATCCAAAATGTTGAGCCATTTACAATATATCAACTTAAACTTTGAAAGTGGCAGAAAATCTTTCAATCGGGTCTCAGTTTTCCTTTCTCAGCAGAAATGTTTCACGCTAACCTTCCTTTTTAACTTAACTCCACTTTTTAATATAGTAAGAGGCAAAGATACGCCCACAAATGACACAAAAAATAAAAAAAATAAACAAAGCAGATCAGCAATAAATAATAAAAGAGAAGTGATTTATTAAAAATGGATACCAGACGTGGCCACGTTTCGCCCACAGGCTGTGTCAGGGGTAAAACTAAAGGGGATAGTGAGCTTCTCCTATTAGTTAAAAAAAAAAAAAAACACTTATCAAAAGCAGCAAACCAGCAGCTCGCTATCCCCTTTTAGTTTTTCCCCAATGCAGCCTGTGGGCAAAACGTGGCCATGTTGGGTAACCGTTTTTAATAAACCATTTCTCTTATTATTTATTGCTGATCTGCTTTGTTTTATTTATTTATTTTTAACTCCACCTTTGACTACTTTGCCACTGACTATCTATCTATCTGGCAACCACCATTTCATATCCTGGATGTGTGCCTGGCCTTGGGAAACATATCTCTCTTCTTAAAAAGGGGGCATTCTTTCCCTTTGGGAAGATCCACTCCATTTGCTCACTTGTTGATGCCAAGGACTTACAAACCCTCATCTTTTTGCTCATATTGTCTCAAGTACTTATTCTCTTGTACTCAGCCTAGATGATTCAAAATACTACTGTAAGAACGCTATGGATTCCAGAAGCATAATCCCATTCCCCCCACCTCCCAGTTGGCAACCAGACCAGTGCTAATCTCTTTCAAATAAAAAGAACATTCAAATATAAGATTTTATCGCTAACCCATGTGCTGCACAAGGTTTTCCATTTTTTATCCTTCAAATCAAATTGTCCCCTTCACTTAATCCCACTCACTTAGGTGCAGTTACCATCAACTACTTCTTATCCCATCAACAAGCCAAGTTAGACTACATGCCACTCTATTCTCAGTTACCAGACTCCAATCTTATGGAACTCCTTGCTGCTGAGATGCAAATAATTCAGTCCAGGTTGCAAACATGGCATAAAAACCAAGCTCTTCAACAAGGTGTTTCCTCTCTAGTTCTCATCCTTAAAGGTCAATAAAAGTGTGACCACCTCCCTTCTCCTTTTCCCAATCCCTTCTCCTTTTTCACTCCTCTCTCTCCCCCCCCCCCCCCCCCCCCAGTCTCCTATTTATATTATAAACAACTTTGTTAAGAATCCGTGAAAAGCAGCATATCAAATCAATAAAACAAGGTAAAAAAACAGTTTGCACTGATTCCTTCTCTGTGGGAGGCTGGCCAGATTACAGATGCACACAGAGAGTGCCATCTGTGCATTAGCACTCGGGCAGGTTTGCTAAATCACAAAAGATTTACATTAAAACTGTGCCCAGAAGCCACAGTAACCAGCTTTACACTGTTCCCCCCCCCCCCCCCCCCACCTACCTCCCTCCCACTCCCTACTAGACATGCCACACATGTAACCTTGTAATAGAGTGGCCAACTTACCTTCTGCTCCAATTGACACAAGCTTGACACCTTTGCTGGCAATAAAATCCAAGGCCTTGTTCACATTTGAGATTTTATGCACCCGCATTTTGCCTCTCTCTGGCTTGGGTAAGCGTTCACCTGACAAACAAGATAAGACACTATTAGACGAGAAACAAACAGTTTCACAAACTCAGCAGCTGGACAAATGCAGGATACGAGCCATGTCTTAGAGTTATGGAGGAGGTGGCTGGAATCTTTTAATCACACAAGTACATATTCTGCTTTTACCTGAAATGTTTCTGTTCTTGCAATCTTTGAAGCATTCCTTGCATACTGGATATAGTTCCTTATAAGCAACATCCAAGTAAATATGGAGGAAATTACATAGATAAAATTACCTAGGAAAATACTGCTCTGAAACTGGATTATGTTAAATACAAATCTTGATATCAAAGAATATCCCCTTTCCCAAAAGCCCAAAGCAGGACTTTTGGCTGTTGCTGTTTCAGCGCTGGCATTTCTGTGCTACTGTCATGGTGCAGAATTGCTGGCCAAGGCCACAATTATTGCTCCTATTCACAGAATAGTGGCCCCATACTTCACTGCCGGTGCTGAAACAGCAACTATCGTCAGCGGAGGGGAGGGATTACAAACATACACACAGGACCCTGCCGCAGGTGCACCTGTGCTCTTCCACCTCTTACCTACTCCTGATTTGTGCTGTCTTAGGGACAGAGCGTGATGGAGGGGCTGCCCCTGGCCGGCTCCCCTTCCTCTCTGCTGCCTCTCATCACTGACTTCCATTGTCAGGAGTAGGGCCCATGCCTGCTCACTACTGTGTAGCTGGGGCAGTTCTCAGGAGAAGCCGAGGGTCTTTGAGCAGAAGGGAAACGTGGGCTGCTCCAGGAGTTGGCCTTAAGGGAGAGCAGTGGCCCGTGAGGGAGGGTAGAACAGGCTTCCTCAACAACCGTCCTCCTTCACAGGCATCACCTGGGGCAGCCCACATTTCCTTTCTGCTCATGGACCCCCCAGCTGCTCCTGAGAACCGCCCTGGCTGCACAGCACAGGTTGCTCTCCTAAAAACCGGTCAGTGGTAAGGCAGCAGGTGGCAGTAAGAGGAGCAATAGTTTTGGCCGTATCCAAAATTCCAGTGTGGTCAAAGTTATTGGAGGTCACAAGTTCTGTGCCATGACAGCGGTGCAAAAAAAAAAAAAAAATGCTGGTGCCTAAACAGCAACACTGAAAGCTCACAAGAGCTTAATAGCCTGAGCTTATTAGCCTGCCACTTCAGTAGCAATGTTATAATCTGCAGGGACCTGATTTCAATTTCTGGCTCCACTGACTGGCTTGGGATGCTGCAGGGGCAGTTTTCATAGCTTGTCAGAAGAGCATGTGTGTGTCTGGGGGGGGGGGGGGCAGAAAATAAAGGAAGTCTGACACCCAGTGCAGAGAAAAAAAGTTTGTGAGGCCCTTAGAAGTGTATTTTAAGCACAATTCACTCTCAAAACATACCGTAGATCAGTGGTGCCCAAACCTGTCCTAGCGGAACCCCAGTCAGTCAGGTTTTCAGGATATCTTCAATGAATATTCATGAGTTAGATCTGAATGCACTGGAAGCAATGCATACAAATCCAACTGAAGAATATTCATTGCAGATATCCTGAAAACTTGTTTGCCTGGGGTTTCCCCCTAGGACAAGGTTGGGAACCACTGCCATAGATACTCACGTATAGGCTGCAAAATTTACGACCGATTTAAAAAACAACAACAACAAAAAAAAGTCAGTGAGATAACATATACAAGTTGATTCACAGGTCCAGGATATCCCTTCCCTACGCACCTACGCCTAATCTAGCATCTTCCCTTCCCCTCCCTATCCCACCTGCTCAGGTCAAGCATCTCATCTTCTTCCCCCTCATTTCCTCACAAGATCGCTGTCCACCATACTTCTTTTGGCACACCAAAGGTGTTCTGTATCAGCACACAGTCTTTTTGTACAAGCCTGCACTCATTTATTTGTGACATTTATATCCCACATTATCCCAAACGAGTTTGAGTTCAATGTGGCTTACAATAAACAGTATAGGATACATAACAAAAAATAATGCATAAGAAAGTAATTTGTTGTAAGAATCCAGTTTTACAATACAGTATCATAAACATACTGGGATAACTATGGATGTTTAACATTTAGAAAATCTATTATGAATGAGAAATTGTACATGAAGCAAGGAGAAAGTTAATGGTAAATAGAGTAATAACCAATTCAGGTAATAATTAGTTGAGATATGGTTGGTCTTTGTGAGGATTAGTTTGAATAGGAACGACTTGAGGATTTTGCGGAATCTAGTATATACCTGTATATTTCTTATTTTGAATGGTAAGGAGTTCTGCCATTTGGGTCCTAGGTAAGTGAAGTCTGCAGAGTGGACAGTTTTGTAGGTCACTTTTTTGCAATTTGGGAGGTGTCGTCTGAGATAGTTTTTTTGCCTCATATTTAGTGTTTCTTTGAGTAAGTTTACTAATGGGTCATTCCATGCCAAGTGGTCTAAAATTAAAAAAAAAAAGTTCCCACCATCATGTTCTCCAATTTTGTTCAAATTTTATCTGTAGCGCGAGTCAGGTGTTAAATGAAGTTTCCCAAAATTTGAGGTCTCTAACTGCAATAGTTGCAGATCTAGACCCCCTTTTCTGAATGGTTGTCAGTCCATGAGCGTGCGACATTTACCAAAATGCCATTTTTGGGGTCTAATAAAATCCAAACACATTTATAAGAATGGCTAAAAAAATTCAAATCCTGTACAGTTTTTGATGCTAATTCCGATGGAATACATTTTAACATTATGGATGCAAAATCTAGTCAAACAAGTTGACTCAAAGTGTGCATCAAAATTGGTCACGACTCATCAGAACATATTTGGATCAATATTTAGACCGCAACAACTTCCATGCAAAGAAAGATACGGACTTGAAATTTTGAACAAGCATTATGCTTGTGCTGGACATAATACTGCCAGATTTGCAACTAACCAGCATCTATAACCGCCCTGCAGGATCTCTTCAAAGTTGGCACTGTCAGTGCAAATGGTAAAATGTACCAAAGTTCAAAGCCAATTATTAAAAAAAGAGTCTGCCTGAATCCGCTTGTGAACAGTATCATCTGAAAGAGAAAATTGTGCTCTACAACACTGATATGTTTTTGTTTTGCAATGCCACCATTAAGTAGCCATTTACTCAGGTCAAAGTATGTTATATTTAGTACGTTTAATGCGCTAATTGTTCTTCATTTCTAGGAAATTGAGTTTTAAAAGTCGCTTAAAAGTATTGATATAATTATTCATTTATATTTTATTCGTTGATTGTCCAATCGTTTATTGTGCGCTGTTATGGTGGATTGGAGACCTCAAATTTTGGGAAACTTCGATTAACACCTGACTCTCGCAACAGATAAAATTTGAACAAAATTGGAGACATGATGGTGGGAAGGTTTAGACCACTTTGCATGGAATGACCCTAATGGTACCATATAGGCTGGAGCTGTGCCATTTAGTATTTGAAAGATAAAGGTACATAATTTGAAGGCGATTCTTGCTTTGATGGGAAGCCAGTGTAATTTGATTAATAAAGGGGAGGTACTTTCAAAACAAGGGATTTTGTATATGAACCTGGCTGCAGTGTTTTGAGCTGTTTGGAGTTTTTTCAACAGGTACTCCTTACAGCCAGCATATATATGGCATTACAATAATCAAATTGGGATAATGTTAATGATTGTACCAATAGCCTGAGTGTTTCTGATGAAGAAATAGGGGCTGATCCTTTTTAGTTTCCACATCCTGCTCTCTCTTTCTCTCTGACAGAAAATGTATCATGGGATTTCTTTGGAAAGAGGGAACGTGCTTTCAGGAACTCCCCTGCTCTGTAATGGCACATAACACCTTTGGATTGCCGGAAGAAATTATGGTAGACAAACATAGGGGGAAGAAAGGGGGTGACAAAGGTAGCCATGGGAACTGGGGATGGACTGGGAGGTGAAACACTGGACACTAGGAGTATACATAAGGAAAGAGGAGATAAGATACTGGACCTGTTGGGGGGGAGAGATAGGGAGGGCAAATGTTGGCCACAAAACCGGACATCCCCCACGAATGTAACCAATACAGTAATCATCAGTTTCTCAGAACTTAAAGGGAAGTTAAGGATGCAAATTATACATGAGGGCAACCTATATGTGCATATCTACAGTATTAGTTGTTTTTACTTTTTTTAGTTCAATACTTGCTTATAGGTTTCAACAGTATACAGTCAAACACAGACATATATAGACAAGTTACTTGTCAGAGCAATAAAACTCAACAGTATTTAGTTCTTAATCTTAACCCTGATGAGTGAGAAAGAACCTCATTGAATAAATAACTCAGAAAAAAAAAAAAAAGATATATTTTGATTCTTATTCAACAAAAAGATTAAATAATTATTCTTGTGTGTAAAGGTATGTGAACCTTTCATTAAGTAACCAGTGGCACTTCCCTGAGCAGCAATAACTTCAGCTAAACATTTCCTGTAATTGTTGATCAGTCTCTCACATCATCCTCAAGGAATTTTGGCCCGTTTTTCCATACAGAACTATTTCAACTGTGTGACATTTGAGGGCTTAATTGTGTGAACAGCTGACTTCAGGGCTTGTCACAGACTTTTAATAGGATTTAGGACAGGACCTTGACTTGGCTAACCCAAAACAAGGACTCCCTCCAAAGTCATTCTGTAGTAGATTTACTGTAATGTTTAGGGTTGTTTGTCTTGCTGCATGACCCACTTTCAGCTCACCTTCTCCTCTCAAACTTTCTGACAAAGTGGTTTCAATAATAATGACAATCTTCTCAGGTTCTGATGCAAAGTGGTTAACAAACCATGATACCTTAACACTAAGCCTAATGGTCAGGATAGAGAAATTAGTTATTACCTGCTAACTTTCTTTCCTTTAGTCTTATCAGACCAATCCAGAACTTGTGGGTTATGTTTGCTGACCAGCAGATGGAGTCAAAGTAACAAAATAGTTGGGTGATTCTCCCCTTAAGGGCTCTGTGCAGCCTCAGATACTCAGAATTTTGACTGACAAAGCAATGGTCTAGATGGTCTCAGTTCTGTATAAGTTATCATACTTGAAGTACTCAATTAAAGACTATATATAATTGGAGAGTTTATTTCCCAAACCCTCTAAGTCCAATGTACCTACTAAGCAGGTTTTGGAAATAAGCCCTTCAATTAGGACAAGTGAAACTGCTGGAGAAAGTTGAATAGGAGAAGAACCGTAGATATGCTAGGGCTGGTTTATTGACTGGTCTGGTGGGACTAGTATCAGAGCAATCCCTAAAAAGGGTGGGACCTCAAGATCCCCACAAATAGAAATTCTACCCTGAACATCTACAAGCAATATTGTTGGCTACCAGAATAATGACTTGAGAAATCATAATAAGGCACTCCTAAAGGCTCACTGTATCTGCTGCAAGCATAATTAGTGACCAGACCTAAGCATAATTAATGATCAGACCTATGCCTATGAAGCTAACTGCTCCCAAAGTATATCGCCATTCCCATAAAGGGAATTGCTTTCCAGAACGGAAATGACGACGATCATGTCTTCGGGCTGAGAAGTCTTAGGTGCTAATATGTCTCCCAAGGTTGGCTCATATGAAAAAAAGTAAGCATCCTGCCCAATGACTAGGTGAAGAAGGGGGACGGCGATAGTCTTGGACCAGTTTCCAGGAAGAAAGTGGAAGGAAATGTTGGAGCAAAGGCAGAGCACTATGAAGAGAAGAAAAAAAACCACATCAGCTCAACCCCTAAAGTCAGAAGACTAGATTAGAAAGATATCTTAAAGTGTATCCTTCTGGAGGATGAGACCCTGCAAAATGCTCAAAGGAAACACTCAAGAGGGGAAACCCAGTGCTGTAAAGACAAAAATACTACCTCTCTCTTGAAAAGAGAAAGAAGGAATGGGTACATAGCTGCTAGATCTTAGGACAGAGAAGGAGTGGATATATATACTTTCACTTTTTATGAGAAATGTACTTATGAAATACTACCTAAGTATTGCCATACTGGGACAAACCAAAGGTCCATCAAGCCCAGCGTCCTGTCTCCAACAGAGGCCAATCCAGGTCACAAATACTTGGCAAGATCCCGAAAAAGTACAATACATTTTATGCTGCTTATCCCAGAAATAAGCAGTGGATTTTCCCCAAGTCCAATTTAATAATGGTCTATGGACTTTTCCTTTAGGAAGCCGTCCAAACCTTTTTAAAACTCTGCTAAGCTAACCGCCTGTACCACATTCTCCGGCAACAAATTACAGTTTAATTATACGTTGAGTGAAAAAACATTTTCTCCGACTCGTTATAAATGTACTACTTTGTAGCTGCATCGCATGCCCCCTAGTCCTAGTATTTTTGGAAAGTGTGAACACTTCACGTATACCCGTTCAACTCCACTCATTATTTTATAGACCTCTATCATATCTCCCCTCTGCCACCTTTTCTCCAAGCTGAAGAGCTCTAGCCACTTTAGTCTTTCCTCAAATAAGTTGTCCCATCCCCTTTATCATTTTCGTTGCCCTTCTCTGCACCTTTTCTAATTCCACTATATCTTTTTTGAGATGTGGCGACCAGAATTGAACACAATATTCGAGGTGCGGTTGCACCATGGAGCAATACAAAGGCATTATAATGTCCTCATTTTTGATTTCCATTCCTTTCCTAATAATACCTAACATTCTATTTGCTTTCTTAGCCGCAACAGCACACTGAGCAGAAGGTCTCAACGTATCATCAACAATGACACCTAGATCCCTTTCTTTGTCCGTGACTCCTAATGTGGAACCTTGCATGACGTAGCTATAAATTTGGGTTCCTCTTGCCCACATGCATCACTTTGCACTTGCTCACATTAAACGCCAACTGCCATTTAGACGCCCAGTCTCCCAGTCTCGTAAGGTCCGCTTGTAATTTTTCACAACCCTCCCGCGATTTAATGACTTTGAATAACTTTGTGTCATCAGCAAATTTAACCACCTCATTAGTTATTCCCATCGCTAGGTCATTTATAAATATGTTAAAAAGCAGCGGTCCCAGCACAGAGCCCTGGGGAACCCCACTAACTACCCTTCTCCATTGAGAATACTGACCATTTAACCCTACTCTCTGTTTTCTATCTTTTAACCAGTTTTTAATCCACAATAGAACATTACCTCCTATCCCATGACTCTCCAATTGGAACTGCAAAGTCTGAGAATCCTTGTCATTGTTGGTATGCCCTCGCAATGCTGAACTTCATGAAGAAGCCCTCCACATGGGAATGGTTTATCAATGAGCTGATTGAAATTGATCAAGAGATAGGAATTTGGTCCACAAAGGGCTGGCCCTTGTATTTCTGAGACACTAAGTGATAGTGCCAAATGTCCAAGTGCATAAGAAAGGTTGCTATAAAATATGCTCCGGGAAAAATGCAGAACTCCCTAAAGCCCCAAAGCTGAGGATCTGGGATTAACCTACTGTGAACACCCATAGAAGAATTACAAGGAACTTTTATTTACTAAAATTTACATACCACCCAATATCTATGGTTCAGGGTGAGTTATAATCAAATATTTACAATCAAAGTAGCAATTTGAAGTACAGCAAAAATGCTGAAGAAATGTACCTGAAAACCAGAGACCTAGAGAACCCTTAGTGAAGCCCCTGAACAGAATCCCCAGGAATCAGCTGGGGAAGCAAAGTAGTATTCACAGGAATTCTGAAGGACAAAGACAGGACCAGAAGGCTGAAATGCCCAGGGGAAGAAAAAAAAACAAAACCCTGTGGGAGTAGGTATAGCACCACTTGAAGGTAAACCCAGGACTGAATCAATCCTGTTTGGGTAATCTGGATCCATTTGGCAGCCTTAGCCAAGCCCAAGGGCAGGCTGACCATTTAGACAATAGGACCTACACTCTCCTCTACCTCCCATTTAGTTTAAACATTTTTGATATGTGCTTAGGAGCCCATGACCCTTAGTGCCCAGGGGCCCAGATCACCAGGGCTGCTGAGAGGGGGGCAAGATCCCACAGGCCTGGCACCGGCAAGGCTTCCGGAGGCAAACAGAATGTTCTGCTCCCTCCTGCTCCTGTGTGTTGGGACCCAGGTGACTGCGTATAACCTGAGCCCCGGCACATGGTACACAGGAACAGAAGAGTGACAGACCAAGGGAGGGGCAGACACAGGAAGGTAAGGAGCCGGGAACGGCAGTGGCCCTGCAGATCACAGACAGGCCACCTCTGGCCAAGCTGCTGCACAACTGCCTCTCATGTGACCAGTCAAGGCGCCATCTTGAATCCTCTTTCGGCTCTATTATTTTAGTATAAAATATGCTAAAATACAGACCATCCTAGGGTCTCTCTTAGTATTGTTATCATGCTCATAATTTCAAGGTTTCAGGAATCCTGGTGCATGACCCCCTGCCGAAGACTGCTGCTGCAATAACTAGGTACATGAAGTTGAGAAAGGGATATAAAAAAAATGGGGAGATCATCTCCAGGTAGTTGTGCAGGAAGGCTCATGGCACCTGAC
Organism: Microcaecilia unicolor; assembly: GCF_901765095.1. Taxonomy (NCBI): domain Eukaryota; kingdom Metazoa; phylum Chordata; class Amphibia; order Gymnophiona; family Siphonopidae; genus Microcaecilia; species Microcaecilia unicolor. The sequence goes on from NC_044039.1 coordinate 130,906,339, forward strand.
CCCAGCCCTGGTTGCGACTGAACTAGAAGACCATAGGAGAACATGTAAAGAAAAAATATAGTTTATAGGAGAATGGAGAACTTACCTACATTCACGTGAATGAAAACTGAAAGAAATCAGTGTGAAGTAAAGCAGATTAAATGTGGATTAGCATATGGTAAAGTAACACATTGTTTCTATTAGAGAAACAGTACTTGCCTCTTACTATTTATACCATCTCATTTTGCATTTGCACGATTTTATCTGTATAGACACTGTTTTTAATACAGTCTAATCTGTATCCATCCTACCTTATACAGGAGCACAGGCTATGGCCACCAATAATAACTAAGACACATCTAGTGTGTCCAGTTTACAATGCTGTAGACCTTAGTTGATCTGTCTTACTATGGCTATTTCACATGTAAGAATCTTTTATGCTGATCTCATCTTAGACCCATGTCCTCTTTCTATCCTCCCTTCCTGCCCGCTACAGCTTGTTTTTCAAAATGGCTGCCAAGATTTACTGCAGTAGTCTCACTGGGCTCTGAAGTATTGGCAGCCATTTTTAAAACACAAAACTGCCCCATGAAGAAAGAGATAGAAGCGCGGCAAACTAAGCAAGGGAGGGAGAGAGGGAGGGAGGGGGGAGGGATAAGGAACTTCAGATAGGGTACCGTAATATTCATAACATACCATGCGATGTTAGTGAACTTAATATACTATTTAGATGACTGTTATTTATTGTTCATTCTGATAAAGTAGACAAATATTTAAGGTACAGAGTCTGCAGTTTAAGGGGACGAGGGGAGAAAAGTTATAAACATATAGGTGTTACTGTTATACTTGCAAAAGAACGTTGTGTTTATTGATATGTCAACTGTTAGCTTTCAAGGCTATGTATAAGCTATTGGATTCATCAATAAAAAAAAGTTGAAACATAAAACACAGCACTGCCAGCACTGCCATGCAGAATAGCAGCAGCAGGCAGGAAAGAGTGAGATTCTTTCCTGCCCCCGCATAGACCATCAGGCCCTTCTAGGTAGGACTGGGGAGGGCTGCAATATGCTGCGGCGGCAGTGGGCAACTGAGCAGAGCCTCTGGGACCCCTAGAGCAGCCATTCCCAGCCCAATCCTTAGGGCACACCTAGCCCATCGGGTTTTTCGGATATCCACATGCATGAGATCAATTTGCATACAAGTGAGGCAGTGAATGCAAATCTAACTCACGAATATTCATTCTGGATATCCTGAAAATCCGATGGGACTAGATGTGCCCCAAGGACTTGGTTGGGAATGGCTGCCCTAGAGCCTTTGGGCCCTCGGGCACTGCCCGGTTTCCCAAATGGTCAGTCCACCCCTGCCAGAGAAGTACTAACCAAGGGATATTTATTAAAAATCACATAAAATGACACAGTCCATAGAGATCTATAATATCCATAAAAATATAATATCAAGACTTGACAGTCCTGCGTTTCGGCGTGCAGTGTGCCTGCCTCAGGTGTCTCAACTTCAACCTGAACTTGTAAATCCCTTGAACTGTTAGAAACAGATAAACACAACACCAAACAGACAACCACAATATGTGCTGTGGCAGCAACAGAACTGTTCTGTTATTTCTCTTGGTTGGTTTTTGCAAAGAGGGTATTTCGGCTTTTTTGTTTTTTTGTTTTCCCTCTTAACGATAGCCCAGGATGATCACTTTCCCCCCTAAGTGTGCCTTCAATTTATGCAGAACAAAGATCTTGTCTCTAGCCTCCTCTTACCCTCTGTAAGACCAACAATATTCCACTTCCATCAAAAGAAGGCACTTACTCCATGGGAGCAAAGGGCAAGGGATCATCTTCAGAATATAAGTAGGGGTTCTGAACCCATTCCTTGGGACTTACACCCAGCCAGTTTGGTCATTGTGTACAGTATATCCTGAAACCTTTCATGAGAAATTTGCATTCACTATCTCCACTGTATACAAGTTTCTCTCATGCATATTCATTGTGGGTATCCTGAAAACCTGACTGGCTAGGTATGTCCTCAGAACTGCACCGAGAATCCCTGAAATACAGTAATGGAGCCGAGAGAGATGAGAACCTAGTAAGTATGTCTCACCTGAGATGACTTCCAACAGTAACATCAATTTGAGCCCATCTCTAAAATCCTCTTCTATGTTCTCAATCTGTGTGCCAGCCTTCCGGAGGTGAGAGTTACACCACGCTGTGAATGTCTGCAACACAAGAGCAAAGCAACAGTCATGGTTAGCTTTCCTGGAGTCCTCATTACAAGAGCAGGTTACCGCACGGCTACAAGGACCTATAATAGAAGGTAACAAGACTTGACTTCCTGTGGCATCAACTGGGATCACATTTACTCCTCGTGATTCTGCTTAGTATCTGAGAAGCATGGAGCCTTCTCTGGGATATGTAGCTTGTCGTCAAATTTTTGGGGTCCAAACCGCATACAAACTTTCACAGAGGAAAGCATATTACTCCAATGCAACTGAGTAATGAGGAAAAAGACAAATTAAGTGATTTGCTCAGAGGCAAATCTTATATTTACATTTCATATCGTCTCCTGATTCACAGTTTAATGCACTACTTACTAGATTACACCTTCACCAGCTCCAATTTATAAGCATGGAAGTGTTTTAGGCAGCAGGACCCCAAAATTTATTACACTGCTGATACCAGGAGTAGGTATTTCCCTGCACAAATCACCCCCCCCCCCTACCTTGAAAGCTCATGCCTCAATAAACTGGTTAGTCTGTAAGGTGCCAACTGCCTCTAAATTTCTGTGTACCTGCAAAACTCAAATACCAGTCAACATCCTCAGCCCCTTTAACTAAAAGCAGCCTTTAACAGCCTCTAGAGTGCCAGATGTTGGTGCTGAAGATCCATGGGATACTCCTGGCAATTTCTCTGATCCCATAAACTGATTTTTTTGGAGGAAAATATCTTTGTGTTTTTAAATTTTGCTGGCCTCATTTATTTTTGCAGAACAAGAGAGTAAATATTTCTCCCTGTGGTGCTTTCAGTTTTGTGACCACTGCTTTGGTTTTGCGGCAAAGTGGATCTCTTTGGTCTTATCTGTCCCCCATTGTATCAGTTCCACTGAATTTACAACGAAAGGGAGATCTCTACTACTACTCAAAACCAAAACAGGAAGACAAGAGAAAGAGGAAGCTTGGCCAACTGATAGAACATTGCACCATGACAAAGTCTTATGATGTGAGTTTCAATTACTCTGCACCACAAACTAATGGGGTCTTTTACTAAAGCTTAATTTGAGTTATCTGCAGCAGGGCCCGTTTTATTCCTATGGGCCCTGCTGCAGATAACCCGAGCTAAGTTTTAGTAAAAGACCCCCTAAATGACTATGGGCAAGCTATTAATTCCTTTCTTTAGTGAGATTGGAATTCTGGCTTTGATCTAGTCTTACTCTTGTGATCTTCCTTTGGTTCATGTTTTAAATGTGCTTTGGTTATAACAAATATATATTTATTACAGCCAATTAAAACCTATTAGGCGCTTATCTTAAAGCAGCTAAAATGTCACCAGATATTAACAGTCCACAATACAGTATTTTTCTTACAAGAATCTCAAGTAGTGCCACTCATGTGTTTTCTTTCACCCTTGAGATTTACACACTCATTTTATCGGTCCTTAATTATCACTTTTAATCTATTCTTATCAATGTTTTTATAAAAAATGTTTTCCTCATCTATTTGGATTTTTATAAAAAGACGAGTACAACTTTTTTTCTAAAAAAATTGATAAGAATAGATTAAAAATGAAAAAGGACCAATGAAGAAGTGAGTGCATAAATCTCAAGGGTGAAAGAAAAATATCACAAGTGGCACTAATGAAGTTCTTTAAGAAAAGTTCTATATTGTGGACGGCGATATTGGGTGGCATTTAGCTGCTGTTTTAAAGTTGGTTATAACACTTTTTTTTCATTTAACATTTCTTCATTGAGAGGAGAGAGATGCCAAGTCACACATATTAGGCATGAGACATATGCATTTAGAGGACTTCACATGCTCACACACACAGCCCCTTCTCTCATTCACATTTATTCAGATGTTTGATATACTGCCATTTCAGACAAACAGACCAAAGCAGTTTACAGAATGTTAAGTAGATGTAAAACGGAGGGGGAAAGGGAGAAGACCACCACTAGAAATAGAATAGGACTCATTCAACCAGAAGAGTAAAAATAATTAACATTCAAAATCGTTAAAAGGTAAGTAGTAATTAAAATTTAATGTAGAAAAATTATATAGAGACTGTATCCCTGGCCAGGCATCCATACTCCATCTAAAATAAGGAGGGTTATTCCAAAAGCCAACTGGGAAAAAAAATGAATTTTGAGAAGTGACTTGAATCTGACGATTTCAGATTGAATCGGGGAAATAAGTTGTTCCAAAGTTTAGGGGCTAGAAAGAAACAAGCAGAGTTTCTGGTTGATTCATAGCGTGGGGTTGGGGTTTTTTTGGAGGAGGCAGACAAGGCGAATGCACGTCAACAGAACGAAGATAATGACTTGGAGTATATGGTATAATTAATGAGGAAAAAAAGTGGAGTGCCTAAATAGAGTGTTTTATGAGTAATGCAAAGTATCTTAAAGCATGTATACTAGAATATTTGGTAACCAAGGTAACGATCAGTAGAGAAGAGGTAGGATCATGTTTCCGGGCCCTACAAAGAAACATGCAGCAGAATTTTGTAAGGTCTGAAGGCGATGTAGTTGACATTTAGTAATTCCACAATAAACAGGATTATAATAATCCAGCTGGGAAATCCAAAATGCATGTGTTAAGTATATGAAACATAAGGAAATCCAGAAGATTGTGGATAGAATGAAGACAGTGCAGTGAAAGAAAACCAGGCTTAAGTATCTGACAAATTTGCTTATCAAATGAGAGATTAGAGTCAAAGATGACTCCTAAATAATGAAAGGAATCAACTGTTGGAATCGGTAGATTAAAAAAACAGGAAATGAGATGGTTTGGGGTGAACACCTGCAATCCAACAGGCTATTGTCATGCACCTGGGAGCTGAACAGAGACTGAAGCACATGGAGAGGGAGGTTTTGTTTCTGTAGCTACCAGAGCTGTAACTAAAGAGAAGAGACTGAAAAGCACCAGGGAAGAGGGAATAGTCCTTCTGGAACATAATCCCTCCAGAGCAAATCCTGGTAAGCAGCTGAGAGCTGGAGAGAACTGGCATTGACTGTCTGCTGTCTGGGGCCAAACATACACATCCTGAGGATTTCTGTGAACCTTTAGTTTTGGGGGTGGGGGGAAAGAGAAGCCTCATCATGCGAATGAGGACACACAAAACCAGCTAACAAGCTATAAATGCAGACTTAAGTGTCACTTGCAAAGACAGGTAAAATGCTACTTTCTTCCCCTGGCACAGGGAGCTGGCAGGAGAATCCAGGGGAGCTGCCTTGAGGACAATGCAGATAGCCTCTCCCCTCCCCCCCACCCAAGCATGAAAACATGAACCGGACAAGCAGACCACCACCATAGGCATCCAACAGAGAAACAATCATCATTTTGTATTGCTAGTTTAAATTTGCAAAACAATACTCATATCTTTACAGATTTATACCCTGGACAGACTGACTGAAAAATCTCTCATTGATCTTCCCTCTCGCACATTGGGGTGGGATACTCTTGGCATTTCTGTGGGGTCAGCCAGGGATAGGTACCAGCTGGCTGGATCAAGTTACCTTCATCATTGCTTGTATATGTTTCTGTCTTTCTTTGCAAATGTGTTACTTACCCTATCATTATTTTGGAGTTCCTTTCCCTTTCTTTATATCATTAGCTTCATACCCTTACCCTGTTCTGCCCTGGCAGCTACGGCAGTTTAGCAAGTTCAGTACACTATATCTAAACCTGAAGCATACCAAGGGCAGGCGGTAGAAACGGTCTGTCTTAGGTGCAGGCAGCAAGGGGGGAGCATGGAGCAGTTGCGTGGCTGTCTGCTCCACCGGTTCCCTGCACTTCCTGTTCTGGGGCAGGGGACCGGCGGAGATGACAGTCGAGCGACTGCTCCATGCACCCCCAGGTGGTGAGGATGATGCAATTTGGACGAGGAGAGGTGGGCAATGTGCTTCAAAGGGTAAAGCGTAGTGGTGACTCGTCTAGCGTGGCAGCCAACCTAGGTACGCCACTGAACTAAACTATCTCTGTAATAGACAAACTGACAATTCATTAATAGGTTTACATTTTGATATTAACAAGTAGATTGTTTTCTACATAAACATGTCCAGGCTTTTCAAAAGTTGAAAATTGAGTGGAGTGGAACTCAAATATGACCACTGATGGAAGGTGAAGTAAATAAAAAAATTAATAAAAGAGAGAAAAAGAATTTATTTTGTGCAATTTAGATCATAGTGGTCAACCAATGGATCTATGTATATGAAGTTATTTTATAACTTGTGCCTGCAGCAACGAGCGCCTCGCATGCATAAATACAGCAAAAAAGTACCTCTACGTGCATGTGACCCCAGCATTACTCTATAAATGTGCACACAAGTGGCAGAGCCCGTAACTGTAAAGGGAGGTATACATGGGTGGGTCATGGGCGTATTCTATCAGTTGTGGGTCTAAATTACATACACTCCTTGCCACACTAAGGCATGCCCATTTACGACTGCCGTCTATGGTGGATGTAGGTGCACCTACATTTAGGCGTGCCAATGCAGGTTTTTGCTAGTATTCTATAACAGAAATCTGGGCGCCAGATAAGAACATAATAGCCATACTGGGTCAGACCAATGGTCCATCTAGCCCAGTATCCTGTTTCCAGCAGTGTCTAATTCAGGCCATAAGCGCCTAATAGTAGCAACATTCCACGGTACCAATCCAGGGACAAACAGTGGCTTCCTCTATATCTATCTCAATAACAAGACTACGGACTTTTCCACCAGGAACTTGTCCAAGCCTTTTTAAAACCCAGATACGCTGACCACTGTTACCACATTCTCCAGCAATGAGTTCTAGAGCTTAACTATTCTTTCCTGTTATAGATTAGGAACTCCCCATGCTGCCTACATCTAAGCACCCTTTACAGAATTTTCTCTTAAACATTTTATAGGCCTTCGTTATTCCTTTGTTGTTAAAGGGATAAAGGGTCATGTATTTGATATATTGCCTTTCTGTGGGTACAACCAAAGTGGTTTACATATACTATTTGCAGGTACTTTTTCTGTCCCTAATGGGCTGACAACCTAAGTTTTGCACCTGGGGCAATGGAGGGATAAGAGACTTTCTCAGAATCACAAGAAGATGCAGTGGGAATCGAACCCAGTTCCCATGACTCTCAGCCCACTGCACTAACCATTAGGCTACTCCCGAGTATAAATCTGTAAAGATATGAGTATTGTATTGCTTTGTAAATGAAATTAAACTAGCAATACAAAATAATGATTGTTTCTCTGATTTTATTTAAATTGCAGCCTGTCCCCACGTAAACAAAATAAATTAGGCATACTAGTCCTTAATCAACTATGGCCGTCAGACGCTAACAACTGCCATGTCCCACCAGGTCTAGAATTTCTAGCTCAGGTACCCAATTTCTATTTCTGGTTTCTTTCTACTTCAAAAAGTACTTTAAAAAGTAGCCAAATCTACCAAAGAACCTAAAGTGGCTCACTAATTCACAAAGTAATACACAAATACATTATAACTGATATAAGAATACACCACACTATACACAATAAAGCCTTCTTTGTAAGGTTTGTACTTCTGCAATACCTGTTTGGATTTGAGGTGACCAGAACTGCACACAATACAGGTTTATTAGGCATGATATTCACAGTTGTGCTCTGCTTCTGGTGACTCTACAGGAACTCCAGAAATCTGCTTTTGCTCCTAAGTGAGCAGACAACTCTCCAAAGGACTCTGGAAAGTTGCTTCACACTCACCAGTACTAGAAAGCACCTCCCCAGTGATCCCAAATTCCCAGGTGACATCTCCACTTTATGGCTCAGGTATCATGGTCAGGGAATATAACTCAGATAGAAAGACAAAGCTGTACAAAGGGAATAATTTGTTACTCAATTTTAACTGAATCTGGTTGCCACGGAAGTAACGTCAGGCACACATGGTGAAAACAGAAGCACAACTGAAAAAGGTCTAAACGTCACCTGTGCATTTTCACCAACAGCTCAGTCTCAGAACAGAGCTCAGTATTTATGGACGCAAATCAATATCACTTACAAGCATGAACACAAAGGGGACAATTCTAGAGCTTGACATTTCCTGTTAGGTGAACTGATGCAGTGCGCCGAGTGTCAAATCTATAATGCACTATGTTAGAATGAATACTAACATAAACCCAAAATTGGAACACTTAAATTTAGAAATGACCATTTATGCCAGTTAAAGTAATATATGGTATCATATATTAAATGTTTTTTTCCTGGGGCTCTGGGGGGCTGTGCCAGGGTTTTGGTGGATGCTGCTGGCTGGAAAAGGTTTAAAGTTAGTTTGGGAATTGTTAATGGACTTAGGTGAAGTGTAAGATGTTTCTTAAATATGGTTTTCTTTTTCAAAGAATAAACCATGATTAGGTGGGGATTGTACTTTAAAATGTTCCTTTCTGTTTTGGGTACAAGTCTGGTAAAAATTGACTTAAATTCTCTGTATAGGAAGTTTTGCATTTACTTCTATGGGGGAGGGAGATTCTAAAACAGATCAGAGAAAAAAAAAACCTGTCTTTCTCTGACAAGCTGATTGGTTGAGGGACATCAGGTGCTCCTCTAGAGGGAGTGGGTTGCCAAGGGGACTGGTGAACTGGAGACCAGGGCTGTGAGCATGGAGAGAAAGGCTGAGTGTGTGAAATGTAAGAAATAAAAGTATATATTTTATGAGTTTAAAGTGAAATGTGACATTGAAAAAGGGGTACTTTGATATTGAAAGTGAGTGAAGGTGAGCCTTGGTACTGAGAATGAGATGATTAGAGCTTAAAAGTGAGTACTTAAATGAACAAGACTGCCTTTTTCATGGCTGTATTGCTGAATTCATGTGGGGAAAACTGATGTGTTTTGGGTGAGAGAGAGAGCTGTACTAATAGAAAGCCGTGAGAAAGTTTAAACCATATTTAATTTGGTTTTGAGTGGAGGAAAGGTATGTTTCTGCATGCAGTGCATGGAATGGTTAAGTTCTAAGGGAATTTAAGGTCCTGGAAGGTGGAATGAGAGTCTGTATGCAAAAGGACACATGGCTGCCTACCCTGGTAAGAGTGAGGGAGGTTGTGCTTTGTGTTGGGAATTGTACTACATGAGAAAGCCTAAAAGTGTGTAAGGATTTAAAGTGTGACACAGGGGAAGGACTGAGAGGTGAATTGGATATTTGAAAAAAAAGAAGCCATTAAGTTGTGTCTGTGGGGAGGGGGTGTTGTTTGTGAGAGTTCTGAGTTCAGTGCAAGCAAGGTTTGGAATCTGACTTCAGAATAAAGAAAATCCAGCACTGCCTGTGTGTGAGTGTGCTGTATTTTTCAGATAGATCTGATAGCTGTGAAGGGAAATGTTATGTTTTTATGTGAAGTCTGTGAGATGGAATGTTGTATCACCATTTGAATATGGAATGGGTTACTGTGTGAGATCTGAAGGCAGTGCAAAAGTCTTCTTTTGCAACATTTTATAATAGGGAATTAACAGTGAGAAATAGGTTTTGTAGTGAGAAAACCTTTAACTTATTTTATTTCAATTAGAAAAGTTTGGCCACAGTATTGAGAACTGATTAATTGTCACCAGAGAGGAGTCAGCACCTGAAAAAGCCAGGGAGTTGTAAGGTTTTTCTTCCCTGATTATTTTCTTTATAAGTGAGGTTTAGGAAGAAAAAATCTGGAGAAATTATCCTCTGAAGGGTTCCGGCTGAGCTCCAATGCAAGGAAGACCTCACCTAAATAAATTCAACCACAGCTAAGTGACATTGGCAAAGGGTGTTGAAGGACATACAAGTTATTTTTGGTTTACAACATTTTAAGAGAAAACTAAAGAACAGATCATCATCAAATATAAAAAATCCATGTTTTCCAGACATGCTTAAGTGTTCTGGGTTCAAGTGAGATCCTTGCACAAACATCCATAATACCTATAAAGACTCAAATTCTGACTTCAATAGCAAGGAAAGAGTATAGAAACAAATATCTGATTTTGATTAAAAAAAAAAAAAAGACAATTTAAATATTTATCTGAAAACGTTCTTTTCTGCCTTTTTAGGTGATTTTGTAGAAAGAAAAAGTTAAGGGTATATATGTAAAACTACATTTGAATGTTGAATATGTTATTGCAGTTCTATTAAGCCTCACAGTAATTGTGAATTTGAGTTTATTTGAATGAAAAATTGTTTGCATTTGTATTCAATAAAGAAAAAGATAATTTGCAAATCTGAAGGTGCGGTTCTTCCAGTTCAGGAACAAATCCTAAATTTAGCTTCTTTTCCTCCTTTATTCTTTGAGAGTAAAGGACGAGGTTAGTTTATTTGTTCCACTCCCTCGGCTGTGAGTGTGTGTTCCCTGGATATTTGCCATGACTACAACCATCAGGTATCTGGGAGCACATCACTATACAGTCCAGCCGAGAGGGGTGGCAACATTAATAGCATGTGCAAATGGGGGCTCCTATGTGAACCACGCACAGCACTAGATTCAATAAATGGTGCCAGGATGATCCACACTAAGCCAGTGTTAATACTTTTACTACTACTACTACTACTAATCATCATTTCTATAGTGATACTAGATGTACACATCACTGTTCTGTAAAGGGCACTGCTGTCACGCTGCATCTCCTCGTGCATGTTTAGTTTTCATATATGTGCAAAAACAGAGCATGCAGGGGGGGAGGGGGCTGGTGCGGCTGCAACCCCATGGACAGTGCTGCTGGCTGCCAAGCTGCTTGGTGGGAGACCTTTCTTCTAGTGGGGCTTGGAGATTCCTGCCAGCTCGGGTGTTTGGGGGGGGGGGGAGGGCAAAATTGTATGCCCCCCTTGGTCTCAAGCCCCCCCCCCAAAAAAAAAAAATGTGTGGTCTGGCTACACGAATGGTATATGACAGAATGCACATGTAAATGACCTCTTGGTATTTTATAATTTACACACATTCCATGTGCTCCACGCCCACTTCCAAAATATCTGTAGGTGTCACTCAAGGACTGTGAGAGAAGACTACAGACTTAGAGGTCCTTTTACCAAGCTGCAGTAAGCGCTAGTACATGCTTACCGTAAGCAGCGCTCGGGCATCCTGTAGTAAAGCTTCTAATCTCTGTGCTCACACTGCGTGCTATAAATTTTTAATTTTTATGTGGAAGGGGTGTGTCTGGAAGCAGAGAGCAGGCATTTATATGCTAATCAGTTAGCACATCTACATTACCACGTGCTAACTAATTAACACAGGATTAGCGTGTGAACCATTACTGCCTACAAAATAGGTGTTTGTAAGTTCTCATGCGCTAATTTTTTTTTAATGGCTATGCACCAATGGCAACGTTAGCACATGGCCATTAATTGGAAGAAATAGAAAACTGGCTATTTTCCAGCTGCAGTACAAATGGCATTAGTGTGTGTGGGAAAATCTACATAAAGGTGCGCTAAGGCCACTTTCTACTGCAGGTTAGTAAAAGGTGGCCTTAGTAACTTCATGGTGTGTGAAATGGTCAACATATGAACTGTGGATATCCAGACAACCAAATTGACTGGGTGTGCCCCTAGGACTGGATTAAGAAACACTGCATTACAGAATAGGCTCTCCGAGTAGAATGAGGAACCCAGTCCCCATAATTTTATAAACTTCAATCAATCATATCTCCCCTCAGCACCCCTTCCCCAAGCTGAAGAACCCTAACCTCTTTAGCCTTTTCTCATAGAAGAGTTGTTCTTCCTCTTATCATTCTGGCTGCTCGTCTCTGTACCTTTTCTAATTTCACTATATCTTTTTCAAAATGTGGCAGCCAGAACTGCACACAGTACTTAAAAGTACAGTCACACCATGTAGCAATACAGAGATATTACAATATTCTTTGTTTTATTCTCTGCTTTTTCCTATATGCTTTCTTGGCCATTGCCACCCACCCAACAGAGAATTTCAATGTTAATGCAGAGCCATGTCAAAATACTTTGCAGAAATCCATGTACACCACATCTAGCACTGTCCCCTAATCATATGGTTTTATCTTGTTGCTTTGCCCTTAGTCACAAAGAAGCACTAATAATGCTTTAAAAAACAAAAACAAAAAAAAAACATCTTTGTTTTCTAAGTAAAAGGGCAGCAGGCTTTCAGCGATACAATACCAGTAGTTTACATAGGAAACTCAGCTGTTTCAAGGCTCTTCCGGTATAATGTTCCAACCATGTTTCGAAAGCCACGACAGCCTTGACACCATCAGGAACTAAAATTACACAACTAGCAGAGAATAAAGATAGATTTTATACATTTATAATCTGAAGCTCAGGAGCCCTCAGCTATGCAGTCTAAATGTCACAGGGAGAATCAGAAATTCCATCCATTAAAAAAAAAAAAAAAGCCTGACAATTTTATCTTGCAGCTCTTTGACCTTTCCAACTGCCCTATGAGCTGCCCTCTCCCCATCCAAATCAATTTCATTTTTCTCCTGGATGCACAATATCAAGGCCATGTTTCCTGCCAATGGCACTGCCCTATTTGTCCTCGTTGCTGCAAAGGCTTTGTTAGTGACAAAGTGAACTTATTTCTTCCGTCCTCTCCCTTCCTTCCCTTGCCCTTCCCATTTGAAGGTTCTGGCGATGGTTCAAAGATGTTCATTTTAGCAAAGCACTATCAACTCAGTCATAAAAAAGAACTACTAATGACGGGAGACAGTTTAGCTCCTATGGAAACCTTTTGCTTGCAATGTCTGCTCTAGTGGTCACTCAAAAATGTGACAATTCAGTTTTGCTGCCTCTCATTTACTCCCAACTATGATCAAGATACTGGCTTCTATTCTGCAAGATTCCTGAGCTGCCATGAATAATCAAATATCAAGAGATATTTGGCTGTAACATAGGGGTACCCTTGCACTCACTTTCGGGAACAAGGTTTAACGGTTCTTTCCATATCATCAAGCTGATCAATCCATAGACTGGTGGGTTGTGTCCATCTACCAGCAGGTGGAGATAGAGAGCAAACTTTTGCCTCCCTATATGTGGTCATGTGCTGCCGGAAACTCCTCAGTATGTTCTCTATCTCAGCAGGTGGTGGTCACACACAGCAGCAGCTCTGGCTAGGCCTCCAAGCCTAATCCTTAGGTTTTGTTGAGGCCTGGGGTTGAGGGCTCTTTTGAGCAAGTGCAAACCTGGTGGTGCCAGGTCCCTCCTTTTCTCCCCCCTCCCGCTGGCTCCGTTTAAAAAAAAAAAAAAAAAAAATTTTAAACGTCTTTAAAGGCGTTTAATTCGACGTTTCTTTAAACGTTCATTGCAGCTACTCACTGGGACACCAGTTCGTTACAGCTCGGAGCGGCAAGCAGGTAATTTTACCTTTTTATAGCGGGCAGGGGGTTCCCCGATTCTTCTCCTCGTGGCAATGGCGTCGGAGGGCGAGGGCGCAAAGGGTCGCTCCCCGGATCGCTGGAGCGCTTCTAGAGGGGATGCGGGGGTTTTACAACCTGATTCGCCCTTGATGGGTGATAGTTTAGTGACCGATGAATGTCCCGGTCGTTCCTCCGGCGTGGCGGTTTTTTCCCGCCATAAACGCCCATCCCCCGCTCCTCGCCTCCGCCATCTTGGCCGGCCACGCGGCTCGGACGGCTTCTTCGGGGCCGCCCTTGAGGTTGGAGACATTAATGCCATGAACGCCCTTAATTTGGGCGACGGCACAAAAGCGGCTAAAGTTAAGCGCCGTTCTTCCCGCGCGGCTCCTTCACGGAGTTTCGCGCCGGACGCCATTTTGGATGCGCAGCATGTCTCTCCCCCGCTATTGCGAGCGCCGGTTGAGAGTGCGTCTAGGGCTGTTGCCCAGGCTGCGGAAGTGCACAGTCTGGGGGGTTTCTCCCCCGAGTTTGTTTTGCTGCTGCATCAGGCTTTCCTCATGCAAAACGCTGCCCCTGCTCCCTCTTCGGATAAAGAGGTTGAGGTTCCCAGAGGTAAACGCCCTCGGGTTGATTTCCAGGCCTTGGAGGACTTTTGTCTCCTCTGATGTAGATGAGGGCAGCGTGTCTGAGGTCTCCCAACGATCCTTTGCGGATTCCTTGGAGGAGATAGATCCCTGCTCGGATGGAGCGGATGACCCCTCTGCAGCGCGGCTTTTTAGCCCAGAGGATTTGCCCAACCTGTTGTTACAGGCCATGGACACTTTGAAGATTTCCTCTCCGGAGGACGTCTCTCCCTCAGCCCCTGTTGGCTCTGCCATTATGCTGGGGACGAAGCGCCCGCCTAGAACCTTCCACGTGCATGATGCCATGCACACCTTAATTGCGGCTCAATGGGATGTCCCGGAAACGAGCCTTAAAGTGGCTAGGGCTATGTCCCGCCTCTATCCTTTGGCTGTGAGTGAACGTGAGGCCTATCTGTGGCCTACTGTGGATTCTTTAATCACTGCGGTGACTAAGAAAACGGCGTTGCCGGTGGAAGGTGGCACGGCCCTAAAGGACGCCCAAGACAGAAGATTGGAGGCGGCCTTAAGGTCGTCCTTTGAGGCAGCTGCTTTAAGTTTGCAGGCCTCAGTTTGCGGCTCCTATGTGGCCAGGGCGTGCCGGACTATGGTGCAGCGGGCTTCCCCCTCGGATCATTCCTTGAGGGCTGATTGGCCGGCCCTGGAATCGGGCTTAGCCTATTTGGCAGACTTGCTGTATGATGTCTGGAGAGCCTCAGCTAAAGGCATGGCTCAGACAGTCTCTGCGCGGCGGTGGCTTTGGCTGAAACATTGGTCTTCTGACCACGCCTCTAAATCCCGCCTGGCTAGATTGCCTTTTAAAGGCAAGCTGCTCTTTGGGGTCGAGCTGGACAAAATCGTGACCGATCTCGGCACGTCTAAGGGCAAGAAATTACCAGAGGTCAGGGCTCGGGTTAGTACTCGTCCCGATACCTCCAGAGGACGGTTGCAGGAAGCCCATCGGTACCGCCCGGGCAAGTCGGGTTCCTCTGCCCCCTCTTCCTTCAAGAGGAATTTCTCCCCCAAGCAGCATTCCTTTCGCAGAGACCGCCGTCCCAGAGGTGCTCCCTCCGGTCCTCCCCCAGGGTCTCGTACCCAATGACGGGGCCTTGGTCCACGCCCCAGTGCAGATTGGAGGACGGCTGTCCTCGTTGCTGGGCGAGTGGACCACTATAACTTCAGACGCGTGGGTGCTGGAAGTCATCAGAGACGGCTACAAGCTAGAGTTCTGCCAACCCTTAAGAGACGGGTTTGTACTCTCTCCCTGCAAGTCTCCGGTCAAGCTGTGGTAGTGCAGCAGACCTTGGACAACCTGATCCACCTGGGTGCGGTCGTTCCGGTGCCAAAAAATCAGATTGGCAAGGGACGTTACTCCATTTACTTTGTGGTTCCAAAGAAAGGAGGTTCTGTCCGGCCTATCCTCGGCCTCAAAGGGGTCAATCGGGCCTGGAAAGTGAGGCACTTTCGCATGGAGACTCTCCGCTCTGTTATAGCGGCAGTGAAGGCAGGAGAGTTCTTGGCTTCCTTGGACATCAAGGAAGCGTACCTGCATATTCCCATCTGGCCTCCTCTCCAACGCTTTCTGCGTTTTACAGTCCTGAGACGACACTTCCAGTTCAGAGCCCTCCCTTTCGGGTTGGCTACTGCTCCGCGGACCTTTTCCAAAGTAATGGGGGTCATAGCGGCCTTCCTGCTAAAGGAAGGAGTACAAGTCCATCCTTATCTGGACGACTGGTTGATCCGAGCCCCCTCTTATGCAGAGTGCGGCAAAGCTATGGACCGGGTAGTTGCTCTTTTGAGCTCCCTGGGATGGATCATCAACTGGAAGAAGAGCCAGCTGCGCCCGACTCAGTCCCTGGTGTATCTGGGAGTTCGATTCGACACCCAAGTGGGCAGAGTGTTCCTGCCAGACAATCGGATTGTCAAGCTTCAGGCTCAGGTGGACTAGTTCCTAGTAGCCTCTCCTATTCGGGCTTGGGACTACGTGCAGCTGTTGGGTTCTATGACGGCCACGATGGAAGTAGTGCCCTGGGCCAGGGCTCATATGAGACCACTACAGCTATCTCTGCTGCTGCGCTGGACTCCGATGTCGGAGGATTATGCTGTGCGCCTTCCCGTGGACCCAGCAGTGCGCAAGGCGCTGAGCTGGTGGACGCAGACAGACAAGTTGTCTGCAGGATTGCCTCTGGTGACCCCGGAGTGGATTGTCGTCACGACAGACGCCTCTTTGATGGGCTGGGGAGCCCACTGCTTGGGAAGGACAGCGCAGGGGCTCTAGTCTCCTGCAGAGGCAAGTGGTCTATCAACCTCCTGGAACTCAGAGCCATTCGGTTGGTGTTATTGGAGTTCATCCCGGTACTGGTGTTGAAGCCTGTACGGGTCCTGTCGGACAATGCCACGGCTGTGGCCTATATCAACCGCCAGGGAGGTACCAAGAGCGCCCCTCTAGCCAGGAGGCTATGAGTCTTTGCCAGTGGGCGGAAGCGAACCTGGAGCAGCTTTCAGCGGCCCACATTGCCGGAGTCATGAATGTCAAGGCGGACTTTCTCAGTCGCCATACCTTGGAGCCCGGAGAGTGGCAACTATCTGCTCAGGCGTTCTTGGACATCACGAAGCGCTGGGGCCAGCCGAGCCTAGATCTGATGGCGTCATCGGCCAATGGCCAAGTGCCGCGCTTTTTCAGCAGAGGACGGGACCCTCGATCCCTGGGAGTAGATGCTCTTCTCCAACAGTGGCCGACACAAGAGCTCCTCTATGTGTTCCCGCCCTGGCCCATGTTGGGCAGGGTGCTAGACCGGGTGGCAAAGCATCCCGGCAGGGTAATCCTGGTGGGTCCGGATTGGCCCAGACGTCCCTGGTATGCGGACTTGTTCAGGCTCTCAGTCGACGATCCTCTGCGGCTGTCAGTGGAGCAGGGCCTGTTACATCAGGGTCCCGTGGTGATGGAGTATCCCTCTCCCTTTGGTCTTACGGCCTGGCTATTGAGCGGCAGCGTCTGAGGAAGAAGGGCTTCTCAGACAAGGTCATCGCCACTATGCTGAGAGCGAGGAAGCGCTCTACTTCTACTGCTTACGCCAGGGTTTGGCGTATCTTTGCAGCATGGTGTGAAGCAGGCTCACTTTCTCCCTTCACTGCTCCAATTTCTTCAGTGTTGGCGTTCCTGCAAGAAGGTCTGGAGAAAGGCCTGTCGCTCAGTTCCCTTAAATTCCAGGTAGCGGCTCTGGCTTGCTTCAGGGGCCGCCTGAAGGGTGCTTCCCTGGCTTCGCAGCCAGATGTGGTGCGCTTTCTCAAGGGAGTTAATCACCTGCGCCCTCCTCTGCACTCAGTGGTGCCTGCGTGGAATCTCAACCTGGTGCTAAGAGCATTGCAGAAGCCGCCTTTGGAACCCTTGTCGAGGGCATCTCTGAAAGACCTGACGTTGAAAGCAGTCTTTTTGGTGGCTATCACTTCAGTCAGAAGAGTTTCCGAGCTCCAGGCGCTCTCATGTCGAGAGCCTTTTCTACAGTTCACTGAGGCAGGAGTGACTATTCGCACAGTGCCTGCCTTCCTGCCCAAGATTGGTTCTCGCTTCCATGTGAATCAGCAGCTCTGTCTCCCTTCCTTTCGTAGGGAGGACTACCCAGAGGAGTACTCCGCTCTTGAATATCTGGATGTGAGACGAGTCATCATCAGATACTTGGAAGTGACCAATGATTTCCGGAAATCGGATCATCTGTTTGTCCTGTTTGCAGGTCCTCGTAAGGGTCTGCAGGCTGCTAAGCCTACAGTGGCAAGATGGGTCAAGGAAGCCATTGCAGCGGCTTATGTGGCCGCGGGGAAGGTGCCGCCTATCCAGCTGAAGGCTCACTCCACGAGAGCTCAGGCGGCCTCGATGGCAGAGGCCGGATCCGTCTCCTTGGAAGAGATATGCAAGGCGGCAACGTGGGCTTCGGCTCATACATTCTCCAAGCATTACCGTTTGACTGTGGCTGCACGGGCGGAGGCCCGGTTTGGAGCTTCAGTGTTGAGGTCAGGGATTTCTATGTCCCGCCCTGGGTGAGTACTGCTTCGGTACATCCCACCAGTCTATGGATTGATCAGCTTGATGATATGGAAGGTAAAATTATGTATAATCATACCTGATAATTTTCTTTCCATTAATCATAGCTGATCAATCCATAGCCCCTCCCAGATATCTGTACTGTTTATATTCTGGTTGAATTTTAGGTTCAAGTTTAGCCTTCAGTTACTTCAGGAGGACTTCGTGTTCAAGTTCTTCTTTCACTTGGATTCTTCAAGAGTTGAGACGAGTTTGTGTTACAGTGAGCTGCTGCATTCCTCTCCCCTCCGTTTTACGGGGCTGGATTGAGACATAAATTCTGCCGGCACTCCCTCCCGCTTCGTGCGGCTGTAGGGCAGCTTTGTACCCCTCCCGCTTTGGCGGTGTTAGGGTCAGTCAGCTCCTCCCGCGGTTGCGGTTGCAGGATAAGCCAGATCCCCCCCGCATCGGCGGGTGTGGTGTCCCTCCCCCGCTCCGCGGGGATGAGCTGGACTGATTCCCCTCCCCCACTTGTGTGGGGATGAGCTGGGTTAATTCCCCTCCCCCGTTTCGGCGGTGGTGAGCTGGGCAGAGTGTCCCTTCGTGGGTGTAATTCTCTAAGTGCTGAGTCCTGCGGATGGAGCTTTGATATCGACATACTGAGGAGTTTCCGGCAGCACATGACCACATATAGGGAGGCAAAAGTTTGCTCTCTATCTCCACCTGCTGGTAGATGGACACAACCCACCAGTCTATGGATTGATCAGCTATGATTAATGGAAAGAAAATTATCAGGTATGATTATACATAATTTTACCATGTATGGGTGGATGGGGGGACTCAATATTTCAAAGTCCTAAGAACATAAGAGTAGCCATACTGGGTCAGACCAATGGTCCATCTAGCCCAGTATCCTGTTTCCAACAGTGGCTAAGCCAGGTCACAAGTACCTGGCTGTAATGACCCGGTAGTAGTGAGCCCCTGTGCCCCGACTGAGCACGGCAGAGATGGAGTGACGCCGCACTCGGTCAGGCAGCCAGACAACCCCTAGCTTCACCTGGGAAGCGACCACCGTTCACCAAGCGTTGAGCTCCCAGCTGCAGGTGGCCACCAAGACTTCTGGAACCGGCGGGGTTGCACAGCCGCTGACCAGGCTGACGGGCAAGCAGACACAGTCCAAAGCCAAGTAATCCATAGGGCAAAGAATAGTCAAACCAGTCCAAGGTCTAGGCAGGCAGCAAACAATCGTGGTCAGGAAAACAAGCCGAGGTCTGGTACACAGAAATACAGGAACTGAGGAAAGCCGGTGAACAGAACTCCAGCGTGGACCTCTGAGACAATTGAGGCTGAAGCAACGAAAGACTGAAGGCAGGGCCTTAAGTAGTGGAGGAATTAGGCTCAAGCATGTGCAGCTGATTCAAGATGGCTGCCCCCATCAGCAGAGGTGCCTACGTCCAAATATGGGCTTCCTTCCTGACCTCGTTACTCCAAGATGGCTTCCCAGGACCTGATCTATCCAAGATGGCTGCGGCCATTGATCCAACCCAGATGACGGTTGCCAGCAATAGGAAACAGAAACAGACCCTCCTTCCTTCCTGAAGCTAACCAACACCAAGATGGCCGGCTATCTTTGCCGGGCCGGCTATCTTTGCCGGGCCACCAGGTGAGGGACATAACACTGGCAGAAACCCAAATTTTGGCAACATTCCATGCTACAAATCCCAGGGCAAGCAGTTGCTTCCCATGTCTGACTAAATAGCAGACTATAGACTTTTCCTCCAGAAACTTGTCCAAACCTTTTTTAAACCCAGGTACACTAACTGCTGTTACCACATCCTCTGGCAAAGAGTTCCAGAGCTTAACTATTTGTTGACTGAAAAAAATATTTCTTCCTATTTAGTTTTAAAAGTATTTCCATGTAACTTCCTTGAGTGTCCCCTAGTCTTTATACTTTTGGAATGAGTAAAACATTGATTTACTTCTACTCATTCTACATCACTCAGGATATCGTAGACCTACTGCCTTTGTAACTCCAGATAAAAACAACAGGCAGTAATTATTTATTTATTGCATTTGTATCCCACATTATCCCACCTATTTGCAGGCTCAATGTGGCTTACAGAGTATGGTAATGACATAATCATTTCATTTCATGATAACAGGTATAGTTCTTAATTCTATTTGCAGATGATTAAACTTGAAGAAAATTAAAAGTAGTCACCAGCCTCACCCCTGGAGTGCCATTCAGACTTTAATCAAGCTGATCTTAGAGTACCCGTAAACCAGTTTGGTTTCCAGAAGGTCTGCAGTTAGATTTGTGAGTAATGCAGGCACTTCATGTAAATCTCTAATAAATTCAGCGCAGATATTCTGAAAGCCAGACTGGCTGGGGGTAATTCCTAGACTGGCTTGAAGAACATGGTGCCAGAGTTTGCTCTTGTACTAAGCACTTGGCATCTAGGATTAGTAAAGCAATTTAAGATTAGAGTTCCATGGATATCTGGCAATGATTACTCATGAATCAATGCCTTGGCTCAGAGTAGCGAGTACTATATTATTGAGATATCCCATGTCAGATGGAAAATATCTCAAAGATTCCATATACTGGTCACCTCTCACATGTGAAAGAAGCTATTTTGTCATGTATCTGTAACCCACTGAATCTGAAGCAACAGAGTTTAGACCAAACAGTAGTTTTCTTTAAGACTAACTTCTATTGTCTTCAACCTCTCAAGGTTTCCAGAGAACTTCCTGAAAAAATACACTCAAGAATGACATGGGGATAGGAGCAGTGGCGTTCCTAGCCTGCATGACACCTGGGGCAGATCGCCGATGCGCCCCCCCCTGCGAAATGACACCCCCCCCCGGGTGCACGCCGCTGGGGGGAGGGGGTGCAGCGGCGCGCGCCTGTTGGCTCCGAGTTTGCTAACTTCGCTCGTTCGCTGCAGCTCCCTCTGCCCCGGAACAGGAAGTAACCTGTTCCGGGGCAGAGGGAGCTGCAGCGAACGAGCAAAGTTAGCGAACTTGGAGCCAACAGGCACGCGCCGCGGCACCCCCCAGCGGCGTGCACCCAGGGCGGACCGCCCCCCCCCCCCCCCCTTGGTACGCCACTTGATAGGAATACACAGTAAATCTTTTAATGGATTTACTGTGGATGCAGGAGAAAAACTACAAACTACCCCATGGGAATACTAAAATGTTTTTTTCCACAGGTAAATTCAATAGACCTAAATGTAAAGTGCTTACTGTTAATTACCATGCATCCCCACCCACATGATCACGGTATGACCAGAGTGGAAGAGTAACTTAATGGTTAATGCAGTGGCCTGAGAACTAGAGGAACTGGGTTCAATTCTCACTACAGCTCCTTGGACTCTGGGCAAGTCACTTAACCCTCCATTGGCCCAGATACAAAATAATTACCTGTATATAATATATAAACTGCTTTAAATAGTAGTAGTAGTAGTAGTAGTGATTGTAACCACAGAAAGGCAGCATATCAATTTCCATCCCTTCCCCCCGGTAGAGTAAAAATGGCCACTGCCTTTAAGATCTCCGACTTCTCTGTACGTGATCTAATTGCATCACTGCTGCTTCTAGCAAACTCTATGGCAGCCAAAACAGGGTCTCCTCCCCAGTCCACAAAGCAGGCAGCAATTCAGCTGCAAAGTCCTGGTCTCTGCAACACAAGGCTTATCCACCATCTGTCCTGGCTAAAGAAGACTTTCCTGCGCACTTAAATACATCACTTGCTCAGCACTGCAGCTCCCCACTAAATTTCTCTTGACAGCAGAAAACAAGAAAGGGTTCCTTTTCTCTGCATTTCTTATTTAAATAGAAATTCAATTCCAGATGTGTTGCTAGGGTTGTCACCTATTGCCTGCGTTTACCTTGTTCTTGATGTGCAGCGCCTTTAATATTTTTCTCAGTCAGCCTCAGCACTACAGCCCCAAAACTAGTTTTTTTGTGAGCTTGCTGCATTGTTTTCACAGGACTCTGTCAATTGTCAAGTGTCATAAGAACATAAGCATTGCCATACTGGGACAGATGGAAAGTCCATCAAGCCCAATATCCTGTTTCTATCAGTAGCCAATCCAGGTCGCAAGTACCTGGCAAGATCCCAAAACAGTAAAACGGATTTTATGTTGCTTATTCTAGAAATAAGCAGTGAATTTTCCCAAGTCCATCTTATGGACTTTTCTTTTAGGAAACCATCCAAAACTTTTTAAAAACCTGCTAACTGCTTTTACCACATTCTCTGGCAATAAATTCCAGAGTGTAATTACACACTGAGTGAAGAAACATTTTCTCCAATTTGTTTTAAATTTACTACTTTGTAGCTTCATCGAGTGCCCCTTAGCCCTAGTATTTTTGGAAATGGTAAACAAGCAATTCACGTCCACCTGTTCCATTCCACTCAGTATTTTATAGACCCCTATCATATCTGTCTTATTGAAGCTGAAGAGCCCTAGCCTCTTTAGCCTTTCCTCATAGGGAAGTTGTCACATCCCCTTTATCATTTTGTCACCCTATTCTGTACCTTTTTTTATTCCACTATATCTTTTTTGAGATGTGGTGACCAGAATTGAACACAGTATTTGAGGTACGTACAGTCACACCATAGAACAATACAAAGGCAGATAACTCCAGACAGTACTCCATATCGGCATCATTGGATCTTGCTGTCCTGTATGGTTGGTGCTTCCATAAACTGTAGCACCATCTCTCAGGCAGTGCCATAGCGAGGGCGGCTGACACCCGGGGAGGGTTGCCCCTGTGCACCTCCTTCGGCGCACGCACCCTCCCCCCTCCGGCACACCCCCCCCCCCCCGGAGCGCATTCTTACATGCATTGAGAAGCGAGGAGCGGGCGGGAGGGCTGATCCGCCCCCGAGTGCACGTCGCTGGGAGCTGCGTCGGCTCCGCTGGTTCCCTGCTCTCTCTGCCCCGGAACAGGAAGTAACCTGTTCCGGGGCATAGAGCAGCAGGGAACAAGCGGAGCCGACACCCCCCCCCCCCCAGCGGCGTGCACCCGGGGCAGACCGCCCCACCCCTTCCTACGCCACTGCTCTCAGGGCACCCTCTGTAACTGACAGGAGCTGTGCTTTATTAAAAAAGGAAACAGTTTATGTTCAAAGCAATTTCTTTGACTATTCTCTTTATAGACCCAAATTGGGTTATCTGGACCAGACAGTATCAGTGCACTTGAGTGCTTGGAGCCACTGTAGCTCTCTTGAAATCTGTCACTATCTTGTTCACTACCTTGATGTGGTACAGTATATCAGGGACCACACTTTATATTTTGTAACATTCGGAGGGCCAAAGCATTTTGTTAAATAGTAGCATTATACAACGGTGCATCAACCCCTGCCCAGCGTCACCCAATCTCTCTCACTCATGTAACTCCCCCCACAACAGTTTCTCTCTCACCTGGCTTCACCTGCAGAACAAACATTAGGATTCCTGCTTCCCCATCGCGACTTGGCTCCCTGTAAGCTTGAGCCACGTGGTGCCGGAAGTTCAGGTTGATCTTGCGGGACTTGAAACCCAGAATTTGGATGTTTTTCTGCCATAATGGAAGCAAAAACATCCAGGGCTAAAAGTCTAGACCTCTTTCAATCACGACCAAGTCACACAAAAGTGTCCTAAATAACTAGATAACCACTGGAAGAATTAAGGCATGACCCCCCCCCCTTACTTCCCCAGTAGTCACTGGCCCCCTCCCACCCCCAAAAGATGTGAAAGAAACTTACCAGCCTCTACGACAGCTTCAGATGTTATAGCCAGTTCTATTAGAGCAGCAAGCAGGTCCCTGAAGTAGTCTAGTGGTCTGTGCAATGAACTGTAGAGAAGGAGGCCCAGGCCCATATCCCATTCTAACTGGTGATTTGTCTAAAACCCACCAAAACCCTACTGTACCCACATATAGGTGGCACCTGCAGACACATAAGTGCTACTGTAGTGGTATACCCTACAAAAAAAAAACCCACGTAATTCCCTGAACAAATACCCGAATTGCCAACTAATCAAAAAAAAAAAAAAACTCTAAGAATCAGAAGCCCTACTTATAAATATAGGAGATGAAAAAGAATGTTCCACCTGCCTTAGAACAGGACCTGCAGGATCACCATACATGACATCACCAGCCATAGGTGTTCCAAAGAAACAACTGTAAAGCTGCACGTACAATGGCTGGGCAGAAGAAAATGATGACAGAATAGAGACCAGCAAAAAGAATCCTTTGCATTTCATTGTTTTTCAAATTTAATTTTTCAAAACATCCCTTCGAGCGTCGTGGTGGGAAGCCAGGGTGGCTGACTTCAACTGGTTTAAATTATTGCTGTCATATTTGATGTTTCTACAAAGACGGAGAAAAGTCCCGTTTCTGATGAGCCATGACAGAAAGATGCCATTAGAACTGTTCCAAACCCCTTGACCACCACGTGGGTAAGATGAGCCACAGTTTTATGACTGACACACTAGCTACAGTTCAAATTCTTCTGACTGGGTCATTAGCCACTATCAAGCACTGAGCACAACAGCCCTTCTGGAAGGGAAACAAAAAGCGTTGCACATAATCCCCAGACAACCTCAGGGATGCTTCAAAGTACTCCCACCCTCCCCGTCCCTCACCAAAAATGTGCCTCCCTTCTGCATACAATATTAGTGTACAGCTCTGTGTGTATTATTACTTTACAAAAGCTGTTAATATTACAATGTGCCGTTGCCTCTAAGAGCAACAGCTGGAGTTCTCATTAGGAAGACTGGCCAGTTTTCCGTATCCATTTTTCTTCCACTCTCTCATTTGATGTGTCTGACAAATCAGACTTGTGCACCAACTTTACATTCCATGGCTTATTCTGTGAACAGTGTAATCTTGTGCAATGGAGATGAGGCACTTCCTCAAACACAGGGGCTTGGGGGGGGGGGTGGTAGTAAGGTGAAGGATATGTACAAAGACAACACTTTTGCAATATAGGTTTATGAACAGATGCACTGGTGATTGTAATGTTCACAAGTGCTACACAATTGACGATGTTTAAAATAAAGGCCATCACACGTATGGAAGTTTGCCAAGGGCAATAATGAGGTCATGTGAGCGGGGCAGCTAGCTAAGCCATAAATCCTAGGGGAAGCCAGTACTAGGGCCTACCCTCAACAAAATGCATTTTCAACTTTATATCCTGCACTGAACATGCAGATCTAGAAAGCAAGCAGCTTGAACAAGAAAGAACAGACTAGAGCCCTGGCACAAGTCTATTCCACTTCGCTAATCCCACAAGGAATGCAGGTTATGAGGGCTGATCTGGTTGCTACCAGGGCCGTGCCAACACAGTAAGCGGGGTAAGCACCGCAGGGGGGCGCCTGCCTTCAAGGGCGCCGCTGCAGTGCTGCCCCGCCTCCCACCTACCTTTAAAAAAAATTTTGTGAAGCCGAGTTGCAGGCAGCGCCTCGCGTCTGCCCAGCTGCTTGTAAAACAAGTAAATCTCTTCTCCTCGTCATCGTCGGGCCTCACTGTGTCCCGCCCTCCTCTGAGGTAACTTCCTATTTCCGCGAGGGCGGGACACAGTGAGGCCCGACGAGGAGAAGAGAGAGATTTACTTGTTTTACAAGCAGGGCAGACCCGAGGCGCTGCCTGCAACTCGGCTGTGCCAAAAAAGCAGGGGAGAAGTTTACATTTTAAAGGGCTTTTTGTTGTGGACAATCCCCGCAAGTGAAACCTTGGGGCTGAAAGTTGCCGGCAGCTTTGGAGCAAGAAAAGTGCTGACTGCTCTGACTCTAATTGCGGAAAGGTTGTTCTGGCTTGCAGTGACAGGCAGTTACAGTTACAGCAGTTTGGACTGCAGCTGGCTTTCTACAGCAGCGTCGTGTTTTGCTCCCCCACTTTATGCTGTTTGGGATCATTGGATCTGATGGATTGTTTTTTCTGGGGGGGAGAGAAAGAAGGGGCAGATAATAGCAAACAAAAACTGCCAACAAACTCTTTTGGCTGTTGGCAGCGTTCAGTTATCCGGCTGGAGTGTGTACTTAAAGCAGGAGGAGCGATTTAGCAAAAGGTCTCACCATTACTGAGCATTTAGATAAGGCAGCCTCTATTCGTGCAAACAGGGGTTTGCCACATCCCACAGATGGTCCAGTGGAAGAGAAACGATTCGCTGGACTCAGCCTTTGGACCCACAGAGGGGATTTTCTGGTTATCGGAACCCTACTAGATCAGGGCCAATTATAAAGAAAACTGTCAGTCAAGAGAAGATTGCTACATGATTAGTGAAAAGGACAAAATCAGGTGAAAAGTGTGAATCATTCAGGCAGCTTTGATTTGCTAATCAGGGGAAGGAAAAGAACAGGAAAGTCCCCAGCTATATCCCTGGGTTACAGCTTTTCATTTTATCATGGCCTTCTTAGCCCTTACTGATATAATCTCTGGAAGAAGAAAAAAACAAGGCCAGCAGTTCTTCTACTCCAAGAGACTGGGCGCCCAGTGAGCCAGCGAGGTCAGACGGTGTAAATGAGATGAAGAGACCCAGGTAACAAAAGGAACATGCATAATCAAAGCTTAGGGTCTCTCTGTAGTTACAAGGGCTGGCCATTCCTAATTATGCTAATAGTTTTTAATAGGCTAAGTCCCACTGAAAAGCCTCTTCATAAAGGCAGTGCTTTCTCTGGAGAGCAGTGTTAAGAAACAGCACGAATTGTGTTTATTTTTTTAAACAGCTTTCCTGTGTAAGCTATTTACAGTTTTCTAGTATATGCTTGACATTGAAGGGTGTGGTAGACCCTTTTGTCAGGTCTGGCTGGGCCTGTAGTTTTCAGTCTAAAGGAAAGACAGGTAGCAATCCAGAAACATCTAATGAAGAAGGGGGGGGCGGGGGGGGGGGGCGCCAACTGATAGTCTGCAGGGGGGCACCAGAGACCCTTGGCACGGCCCTGGTTGCTACCACCCCAAGAAGAGTGAGCTGCCAGCCTGAAAATGACAAAAAAAGAGACCAGAGACCAAGTGAAGTGGGTTGATTCCAACTCTAGCTGTGCCACCCCTCCTCCCCCCCCCACATGAGGAGTATCAGCTGTGCAGCCTGACCCAACAATCCAGGGCTTCTCTCCTCCAAAGGCCAAGGGGAGTGGATTGCCTACCTTAAAAAAAAAAAAAAAAAAGAGATGAGCTAGAGTGGGTCTAATGAGCCACCCCTAGAGGAGCAGCACATAGAGCAGTTTTGGGGCTCCCTTTCCCCTGAAGGAGAACTGAGCTGGCTACCGGGGGGGGGGGGGGGGGGGGGGAAGAGAGGGAGAGAGAAAGAGAGAGAGAGAGAGAGGGAGAGAGAGAAAGAGAGGGAGAGAGAGGGAGAGAACACATAATTAATCAGAGCTGCTAGAGTAGGCCATTTCTCAGATTCCAGAGTTGTGTTAAATCGAGGAAAAAAATCCAACCAATTAAAGTAAGGGAAATTTGATGCTCCCATTCCTTTTTTCAAGAGGAGTTGGGGGTGTGGGGGGGGGGGGGGGTCAATAGGAATAAGAACTGCTCTGGGGTTTTTATGTATTTTAACATGCCTCATATACCTGGTGAAACAGGTCTATAAGAGTTTAACCACAAATAATAAACCTTAAATTCCATTGCCAAACCACATTTCCTAAACATTTCTTCTTATTATGAAGTAAATTATTATCACTGATTAAAACAGTTCACATTTTCATCACCTTAATCGTCTCCTCCAACACATCCAAAAGTTTAAGTACCCAGTGTACTTGAATGTAACTCACCTTGAGCTACTACTTAAAAAGATGTGAACAAAATCCAAATAAAAAACAAGGCTATTAAGTTACTGTACCAAACCTTCACCTCCAACTCCTATTATGTACAGTAAATCTAAGAGAAATTTGATTAATTCAGAAACATAGGATATTTCTTCATGTACATGATTAGAGCTAAAAGACCAGAAATATATTTATTGTAAGTCTGAACAAAGAACCTGAACAAAAAAAATATAAGTATACAATGATATAATAATTAGGGCTGTACATTTAATGTGTTAATATGATTAATGCATTAAATGTTTAATGTGTGTTAAAAAATGTTAATGTCTCACTCCCTCATTGCTCCCTTTTGGGCTAATCTGGGCCGCAAAGATTGGCCCTGCAGCTGTGTGCTCCCAAGGAAGGTGGAGCCATGCACCTGCGATCTGGAAGTAACCGCAGAGGTAGGAGTCCACAGCACTTGTGTCTGGGGCAAGGCTGGAGAGGCTGTAGGCAGCAGTACTGGTTTTCTCTCTCTCCTTATACCTGCTCCTCTTGGTCCTTTAACTCTGTCTTCAGTGCTGAAGGCATGCTGCTTCTGTCAGCCACCGGAAGCCTCTGTAGTGTCCCACCTCCTCTGATAGAGCTTCCTGTTTCCGGGCGGGACACTACAGAGAGGAGACAGTGCCTATGGAGGGGAAGGGAAAAGAAGAGAGAGACAGGAGGAGACTATGCCCATGGAGGGGAGAGAAGAGATAAAGGAGATGATGGTGCCCATGGAGGGGAAAGGAAGGGAAGGGGAAGGGGTGAGACAGAAAGAGATAGTGCCCAGGGAAGGGAAGAGAAGGGAATGGAGGAGATGGTGTCCATGAATGGAGGGGAAGGGAAGAAATGGAAACTAGACAGATTTGAACAGGAGTGGAAAAAGTGGATGAAAGCTGAATGTGAAAGATAGACACAGGGCAGGATGAGAAAGAGAAGAAAAAAAAAGAAATAGCAAATAGACAGGAGGCCCTGGAAACAGAGTTTAGAGCACAGAACTGTGCTGGAAGCACAGGGAAGCAGAACCAGAGACAGGAAACGAGATGATTGGAAAGATTAAGTCACCAGACAACAAGGGCAAGATAAATGATTTTACTTTTAGTTTAGTAATTGAAATATGTCTGTTTTGAGAATTTACATCTGCTATGTATATATTGCACTGTACATGAGGAAATGTGAGGGGATGATTTATGTGATTAACTAGTAAAAAAGGCCCGTTTCTGACACAAATGAAACGGGCGCTAGCAAGGTTTTCCTCGGAGTGTGTATGTTTGGGAGAGTGTATGTGAGAGTGACTGTTTGAGAGTCAGAGTGAAAGTGTGATTGTGTGAGAGAGAGCGTGAGTCTGGGTGTGAGTGTGTTTGTGAGAGAGTGTGTGTGTGAGAATGAGAGTGTGTGCAAGTGTGTATGTGAGACACAGTGTGAGTGAGAGTGTGTGTGTGTGGGCGAGAGAGAGAGTGTGTGTGAGACACAGATTCTCTGTTTGAGTGAGTGTATGAGACCAAGCGAGTGTGTGAGTGACTGTGTGGCACATAGAGAGTGAATGTGATACAGTGTGAGACAGAGTGTGTGAGAGTGAGAGTCAGAAAGACATTGTATATGAGAGAGAGAGTGTGAGCCGTGCCCTCCCAATCCATGGCCATCTGTCCCCTGCCCCCTCCATTCATCCTTTTCCAGCAATTCCCCTCTGTCCCTGAGCCCTGCCCTCCCAATCCATGGCCATCCATGTTTGTCTGTCACCTGCCCCCTCCATTCATCCCTATCCAGCATTTCCCCTCTCTGCCTGAGGCCTGCCCTGCAATCCATATCCATCCATGCCCATCTGTCCCCTCCATTCATCCCTATGCAGCAATTCCCCTCTCCCTGAGTCCTGCCCTTCCAATCCATGCCCATCCATGCTCCTCTGTCACCTGGCCCCTCCATTTTTCCCTATCCAGCATTTCCCCTCTCTGCCTGAGGCCTGCTCTGCAATCCATATCCATCCATGCCCATCTGTCCCCTCCATTCATCCCTATCCAGCAATTCCCCTCTCCCTGAGTCCTGCCCTTCCAATCCATGCCCATCCATGCTCCTCTGTCACCTGGCCCCTCCATTTTTCCCTATCCAGCATTTCCCCTCTCTGCCTGAGGCCTGCTCTGCAATCCATATCCATCCATGCCCATCTGTCCCCTCCATTCATCCCTATCCAGCAATTCCCCTCTTCCTGAGTCCTGCCCTTCCAATCCATGCCCATCCATGCTCCTCTGTCACCTGGTCCCTCCATTTTTTCCCTATCCAGCATTTCCCCTCTCTGCCTGAGGCCTGCTCTGCAATCCATATCCATCCATGCCCATCTGTCCCCTCCATTCATCCCTATCCAGCAATTCCCCTCTCCCTGAGTCCTGCCCTTGCAATCCATGCCCATCCATGCTCATCTGTCACCTGGCCCCTCCATTTTTCCCTATCCAGCAATTTCCCTCTCTCCCTGAGTCCTGCCCTCCCAATCCATGCCCATCCATGCTCCTCTGTCCCCTGCCGCCTCCATTCATCCTTTTCCAGCAAGTCCCCTCTCGCCCTTCCATGTTCCCCCCCACCCCCTCGCATCCATGCTACGCTCTCTCCCATGTCCCAGCCTGGCCCGCCCTCTTCTCCCCCCCCCCCCCCTTCGCATCCATGCATCCTTTTTTTTTTTTTTTATTCTTTTTAACTTTACCTCCGTGGCGGTTCGTGCAGCGAAGCGTCAGGGAAGGAGGCGGCGCTCCCGACGTCTAGCTTTCCCTTCGCTGTGTTCCGCCTTGTTTTGAAGGCGGAACACAGCGAAGGGAAGGCTAGACGTCGGGAGCGCCGCCTCCTTCCCTGACGTTTCGCTTCCGGATTTGTTTGTTTTGTCGCGAGGGCGGGGCAGAGACGGCAGGCTGAACCCTTCAGCCTCAGCCTGGGAGTGACGTCAGATGGCTTCAAGGCTTCAGGCTTCAAGGCTTCAGGCTTCCGGCTTCAAGTTTCCGGCTTCACAGAACTCAGGCTTCCGGCTTCAAGTTTCCGGCTTCACAGAACGTTGGCTTCAGAACGTTCACGGTGCGTTTTATTATATTAGATCATGCGATGAAAAACTTTAATTGATGTACAGCCCTAATTATAAATTTTTTAAAGTTTTCATTTTGAAGCTGGAGTCTGAGTTGGTATATGTTTAGTGGCTCCAACTCAATCCAAAATTGCTTCCAACTCCAACTCTGACTCCACAAACTTATCCATACACTGAACTTCCATTATTGTGGATCTTTGCATTGGTAGCTTGAAATCTGTCCACATAAATTATTCGTTTGAGACTCAAAAACTGCTCCCACAGCTACAACCGCATCCCACAAACTAATCAACATCACAAAAGTGGGCTTCTTCCTAATGGTCTTAGGAAAAACTGTACTTGCAACCAGAGCAAATGTTAGGTGCAAAATCCACAGTTTCCCATAAGCCCTAGCAACTGCAAGATCACTGCCATTTCTCGCCTCTGACCTAACCACTGCTCCTGCTCACTGGCCTGTTCTCCAATCACAGACAGTGCACTAGAGCCACTTGAAACACTATCATTTAAACCTGCAGTGCCTCCCAGTTCAACCTCCACTATGATGGCAAGTGCTATATCACACACCAACCTATTGGAAGGCCCCTCCGTCATCACTACCAAGTTAGAACGATCAACATCTCAGGGAAGGAAATAAATGTTCCGCATTCTGGGTCTGCAGTGGCTTGCCTGCTCTCACTGCCATCTTCACTAGAACCCCTTCGTCCCCCGAGTCCTCCACCAAACACTTCCCAAAACAGAAACCAATCCATAGTCCTGGTTGATGTTGGGGCTATCGGCTCCGCAGAAAACACTGGTGCCTTGCCTTTCCTCTTCACCATATCCCAGGTGAGATCAGACCTACGCAGGGTCACCACAATGTTGTTCTACCCCCTTCTCTCTGAGATGCAGGATTTATTGAACCACACTCTTAAACCAGGGCATTCTGGGTATGATCCCAATCTCTCAGATATACTGCTAGTGCTGGAGCCAAAGAGCTTTGTTTACATAAGAACATAACAGTAGCCATAATACTGGGTCAGACCAATGGTCCATCTAGCACAGTATCCTGTTTTCCAAACAGTGGCCAAGCCAGGTCACAAGTACAAAAATCGTGGCAATACTCCATACTACAATATCCCAGGGCAAGCAGTTGCTTCCCGTGTGTATCTCAATAGCAGACTATGTTCTCCTCCAGGAATTTGTCCAAACCTTTTTTTAAACCCAGATACGCTAATCGCTGTTTCAGAGCTGGTGTAATGTAATATACATAGGCAACACATCAAGGTGCATTTGCTAATTCTTTTTAATCAAAGCAATGGTGCCAAATACACCAGGGACTATATTTGTAACTTTAATTTTCATTTTCCTGGTCTCAGATAGTAATGCTAATACTGGTTTTCAGGGGCAAGCAACTATTCTGTCCTACATAATGGAGAGAGAGGATCTTCAAGTACCAAGAGATACAATTTTTATGTTTTTCTCCTCTACTGCTATGTCTGATTTTCCACCATCAAGCTTTTTATTGGTTAGTTTGGGAATTTATTTAATTTCTATGCATTTGATATTCCACACTTTCTTAGGCCCAAGGCAGATGACATCATTGTTTTGTTTTATTGTGACTGTATTTTTGTTTATGATTATGTATCTTTTCTTCTAATCTAAGCTTTTAGGTGAACATAAAGATAAATAAAGTTATACAATTTACACAAAAACCACTGGATTCTTCATATCACACCAAGATTTCCCAATGGAAATCGAAGCGTATTCTATAATATGCATCACTTAATTAGCTAACAAGCTAATCAATGCTAGTTGGATGTTAAGCAATTATCAGCACTAATTGGCATTAATTAGAATTTATGCGTACTACCCGCTAAGCATATTCTGTAAAGCGGTGCATGTAAATTCTAACGCGCACTGCCAAAAAGGGGGCATGGAATGGGCAGGTTGTGGGCATCCCAGAAAACTATGTGCAGGGTTATAGAATACACCTGCTCTATGCGTAACTTAGGTGCCGGTGTTTATACCGAGTTTTACTTGGTGTAAATGGCTGCGCCTCGAGTTAGGTGCTATCATGGCCGCTCATATAAAGTACACCTAAATTAAAGCATACTTTATAGAATGCACTTACGTGAATTTAATTTTAGCGCCAAATTTTTAGCCATGATACTACTACTACTTAACATTTCTAGAGCGCTACTAGGGTTACGCAGCGCTGTACAATTTAACAAAGAGAGACAGTCCCTGCTCAAAGAGCTCACAATCTAATAGATACATAGAATCTAGTCCAAAATGTATGCAAGACATTGGGGGAGGAGGCTGAGTAGAGTTTGGTTTGTTTGCCCCACCTCAAAAAAAAAAATAAAAAAAGTATCCCACAGATTAAATTTTACATGGATTTCTAGCAGAGATGAAACATTACAACCCATCACCAGTTAGCTACACGAAAAGGTCACTAATTTTCAAGTGCTTCAGCAGTTTTCCTACCATTTGTTGCAGAAATTCTGTTTACTAAGCCAAGCTAGAGACACATTAAGTGTTTTTAGCGCGCTGTGTAGGCACCCACAGTATTCCTATGGGCGCCAACACACAGCACACGCTAATTTTGTGCACGCACTAAAAACTAGCGCACTTTAATCAGGGCTGCCTAAGTATTTAATTACACCTGTTCCTAACTCAAGTTTTACTGCTGTAACACTATATGATGTATTTTACTTTCCATTAATATATTTTGAACATGTTCATGCTTTTCTAATTGTTACTTAAGCCACACTGAACTCGAGTTCTACTCAGGCTAATGTGGGATATAAATGTCATTAAAAAATAAATATTCTTGTAAAAAATTTCACATCTTTAAGGATGCCTCACAAATTACAATGAAAAATCACTCAATTCTCTGTTTACCTAAATTGCACCTAAATTGTGGGCAACTCAAAGCAAGTTAACCATGTGAATATAAAATACTGCACATCAGAGTTGCATATTAATCGGTTTATGTGAAAAGTCTAATCATGAAAACAGAAGCTCCCCTTATACACAGACTCATGTCTTATCATTTTTGTTATTTTAAAAAGCAAGGAAATTGAGTTCCCTGCCGCTATGATGAAATGACACAACACAGATAAGATTAGGTGAGTATCTGTCAGGTCCCCCCCACCCCTTTCGGAAGCTTGCAGAGGTTCTTATTTTAAAAAAAAAATCTGCCTCTATGTGCTAAATTCATTTCTCTGGCCAAACGTGAAGTGGAAACAAACACATATGTCCTGAGATACACGGGGGTATTACCGGTTATCCACGAGACCCATGCAGTACATAAGAGGAATTACTTTTCCATGTGAGGTTTCTGTAGCTGGGGCACTAAGGAAGCGTGGAGGCACAACCCTCAGTGGCAAAAGAATTTCACATTTCTCTGCCACATACAAGAGCTAAATGAACTTCAGAAACAGCATGTACTGTCTTAAGTGAAGAAATGATGGTAATCATGAAAACCAGATACAAATGGGGACTTTTCCCTTGTTTATGCTAATTTATATGTTATTGTCCCCTACAGTAGTTTTTGTTTTTCCAACTCTAGATCGTAAAGCAACAATACTAGCCAGAATCATCAAAAGCATCAACACTTACGATGCCTCCCCTTTTGATTTTAGCGATGGGCCTATTTTGTCCTAGTAACGCTTTCTTTCATTATTCCAGAATAAGATGTGCACCCTTATTAGATTCACTTCCACCGGTTTACTCTAAATGCATCAGAACCTTATTCAAAAATAAGGAACAATTTCAAAAATAACCTAGGATTTTAAACAAAGGATATGGGAAAAATCACACACTCCAGAAACGAACAAGATGGTATTTTGAGCCATCTACAGCCAATGATGCTGCTTTACTAAGTTTCAAAATGGCACCAGTGCTGTAATAAAAATGGTGTTCTCTCCTTCCTGCCCTGCACATCCTACCCCTACCTTGACACACAAAAGCAAATTTTAGAAAAAAAAAACCCTACAAATTAAAAAAAATCCAGGTCATGACATGTCAATTGTCACTAGTAGAACCTTTTAATGCATGCAGGAATGGATGGGTATATGCCAGCTACGTATGATGTCAGTGTTTATTTTACAATTATCAACATCTAAAATATTAACATGGCAATATACATATGTATGTGCTAGCACAAACACACAAGCTGCAAAAGAACTAAATAGAAATCAACCTATGAATCCAGCCTCTCCTTTATAAGCACGCAACTATGGAACGCACTACCCAACACCTTGAAAACAACGCATGACCTATCAAACTTTTGGAAATCACTAAAAACTAACTCATTCAAAAATGTATACCCTGATGACCCAACTTAATTGCCTCAATCCCGCAACACAATGAAACTAGGACTCGCACTGAACACAACTCAACCCTTCCTCCTTATTCCCTGATGTGTCTATCCTACAAGAATCTTCTACATTGTCACTCTGTATCTGCTATACCGGAACTGGCGATCGCCATCACGGTTACTATGTAAGCCACATTGAGCCTGCAAATAGGTGGGAAAATGTGGGATACAAATGCAATAAATAGATAAATAAATAAATGTATGCCTGCCATTGTAGAAAAAGATACACGTCTATGTTCCCAACATCATTTGCCAGTATATCTTGTGTATGTTTGTGGGGGGGGGGGGGGGGGGGGAGACACTGGTGGATTAAGGGAAGACCTCCCATAATGCTTCCAGTAGAATGCTATACAAACACCAGCACCTTTATATAGCCTAGACGTCCTCAGGAGCAGCTGAATGTCCCAACGCCGATCACAGGGGGACATAAAAGTGCATTTTCCTTCTGAAGTGCAGATGTACATATAGGGGTTAATTCCCTATAGACTGCCTAAAGGTAAGCGCTGCGATGATGCGTGCTAAGTGTGGATTCTAAAATGTCAGTTGCTAGAATACTAGCTTAAGTCCGTATTTACATGCCTAACTTTGGGCTGGTGTAAGTGCTGTAGGCAGTTACGTGCATACCCCGCACCCCTAATTGCATGACACACTCCTGATCCCCCTATCCCTAAGTCCACACTCCCCTTGGGATTGCATGCTGTGGAATTTGAGCATGCAACTTCTAGAAAATCGACCGCAATTACACACAACTGCCAATTAGTACTAATAATTGGTTTTTAAGGCCAATTAGCTTCTAACCTATCAAGTTACGCATGCAACTGATCTTATTCTATAAGTTGCATCCTCAAAATTTCTGACTAGCATGTGACTTTTCTACAATTAAGGGCATGTAGTTTAGCCCCACTCATAACATGCCCCTTTCAATATGCACATATTTTAAATATGGACATATACATCCCAGCTTTATGAATTCAGGATTTAGACATGTATATGAGATACATATCTTAAATGCTAGTTTATGCACATCCAAATCAAATAGGGTTTGTAAAATAATCATCCAGGTATTTAATGATTGTACTTCTAATGACTTCATGTTTTAATGGGTAGTTTAGGAGTTGGGGAGGGGGAGAGGCTGCAAACAACCTTCAGCAACTGACTGGAGAATGTGGCAGGCAGAGAGGCTTAAGGTGTCTAGTTTATCAGAAACACATAGAAGGCGTCATTCTTGCCCTGTGGCCAGCCCTGCCAAGGACGCCAACCAAATAGGAAAGAAGACACCACCTACGTTGAGAATTTCAGGAACTGGAGTAGGGGTGGGCCAAAGAACCTCCAACAGTCAGATCTAGAAAACATTCTTATTGTAGAGCACCAACGGTTAAAAAGAACCAACGCAGGGCTGTGTTTTGGCAGACAGCCCCATGGGATACTGCAATTAGGCAGTTTGGGCTTCTGTGAACCAGCATGTGAAATGAAAATTGAACAGCAATAATTTAAGATAAATGGAATTATAAAGTTTGTGATAATTTATACAGTAGAAGATATTGAAATATTTTTTTATATAAAAACTGAATAAAATTGGTCCAACGACGATAAGAGGTGTACAAAAAAAAAAAAAAGAGTCTGGATACAACCAAGAGTTGGACTCTATTCACCTTCTGATGGTCCTTTAAAAATATTACCGTTTATAGTGATTTTAAGGGAACGTTTTCTTTTGGACGATAACTGTATATAGAGTTCCTTTGATGTAGATAGACCACATTTTTGTTTTACAATTAATAAAATACCTACAACATGCAAACAGCATTCACATGAACATAATTAGCCATGCAAGCAATCAAGAAAGGATATACAGAGTTCACAGGCTAGGAGAAAATACTGACATGTTATTCTTGCAATCAAAGAAGAACACCATTTCTGATGTTCTCCTGCTGAAATACAGAAAGAAGCAAACTTGCACCAATGTCCAGCAGCATCACAAGGACAAACCCCCGGATTCGGTATAGGTCACACAAATTTGGGCATACATTCCAGATCCATGCATAAACTAGTCAGTCAATTAGGGACTAATTATTGGTATTAAGCACTTAATTGGCTGTAATTAGAAGTTATGCACATCTGCCCTACACCCTATGCATGCCAGTGATTCCCAAATCTGCCCTACACCCTATGCATGCCAGTGATTCCCAAAACTGCCCTACCCAGCCAGTCAGGTTTTCAGGATATCCACAATGAATATTCATGATATTGGATTTGCATACACTGCCTCATTGGCTAGGGTTCACCCAGGAAAGGTCTAGGAATCCCTGTCCTATGCTACAACATGTGCACCTAAATTTCAGATTGTATAATTCCAAAGGAGGTGGAGGCAGGGGCTTGGGAGGGGGAGGAGTATGGGCAGGGAGGGGCATTCCCAGATGTTATGCACTGTTACAGAACCCCTGGATTTAGGCACGAGAATTTATACCAGCCTTTGGTCAGGCACTAAGCTAGCATTCTTTAAAATTCTCTCTGTGCAGAGAGCCCTTTACAGAATACTAGCATAGCGCAGGTCATACCAACGCCTAACTGAGCGCAATTTAATAAATCTACCCCAAAGTGTGAAAAACAGGGAAAAGAAACTCAAAGGGTTAGATTTACTAAAAAAATCCATCACATCACACATTAATGTGCATTATTGGTCGTGGGTTCCTTATTATGCAACTGGGCCTATTTACTAATGATGCATGATAGCATGGTAGCACACTTCAGTAAATCTAGCCCTTACTAGATCACAACATTTATGGCATGACTTCATATTTATTTCTTCTTTGTTGTTATTCTATATCTGTTATATGTTCCTCTTGTTTGGACATTATTTTCATGTTGATTGTATTCATGTATTTATTTATTGTTTTTTTATTTATAGTCTCCTGGTGTAGGCCATCTGGCCGAAACACAACGTTGTGTCAGTGATCAGACTCCTGATGTAGGCCATCTGGCCGAACCACAACGTTGTGTCATTTTCAATGTAAAATTGTTTTATTATTATTTGTTTTAAAACCATTAAATGTTGTATATTTTAATTTCATTTTGGTTCCAGTCTTTGGATAGCCTGGCTCATACTCCCACCTTTTTTTTATTTTCATGACATCATAAAGCCTCATTTATCCAGGTCTTCCCCCCACCCCCACATAAAAAGAGCAGGGAAAACGTTTTACTATGAATTTGATCAACTAGGGCAACGAACAAGCTGTTAGTTACACCTGCACTATTCCCTTTCCAAGGTAGGGCACATCTGACATTTGGTAAAATGTTATGTGCTCATAAACCAATAAGGGTACATGTTACAAACAAAAAAAATCCGTTTCATGTCACAATACTGTCCCAGAAGGAAGGGGAAGGGCCAGTGGTAAAGGTGCTGCAGCCTCCAACACGATCAGAAAGAGGAAAACCACAGGATAACTCATATCCCTGCAGCACACCACAAGCACAGCAGTAACAAGTTGATGATTGTAGGCTTGCAAAATATATGTTCCTTCAGGCAGCTGACTAGTCAGACTGAGCACAAGAAACAACTGCTAAAATAAAAGAGCAGAAGTGACAGGAAATTCTCTCTTCACTAATTGGTGTGCTTATGCATAATTCTGTTTTCACCCAGGTGTGGTCTTGGATGTGCCCTGCAGAGGGACCTGCATTAAGATTCTTGGCTCAGGTCTTCTGTTCACCAAGTTGGCCAGAGTCCAGGATGCAACACTCACAGATCCTGGGAGGGGAGATGTTAAGTCATCATACCGACACCACCTCCTAGTGGCCAGATTAAAGATTCTGGAATGAGCCTGGGTGCACACAGTTCCCAGCAGCGGACAGATGATGCAATCATAATATTAAATTGCATTTATTATATTTAAAAAAAAAAACATTGTTCCCATGAAAGCTCAAGGCAATGACTGGACTGTGATGAGATACAAAATAGGAGGAAGTCACAGGTAGTTGTAATAAAGCTCATGATACAGAGATCCCAGCCTTGGTAACACATGAACTGGAAGCTTTAAAACAGGAAGAAGCTACTGGGCCAAACAATTTCAACCAGATTTATCCAAAAGACAAAAAAAAATAAATCCTGAACAAAACTGGAAATAAAAGAGAATTAAAAAATAATAAATAAAAAGGAAATAAAAATAGTTATATGAAAAAAAAACCCTCCTGTGGGTAAATACCCAAGTTTATTCACCGGAATTTACTAGCCATCTTTATGAAGAGATTCACCCAAGCCAGTGTTCAGCATGGTAAACTGGAGTGGTTACCGTTCCCCATGTAAATATAAATCGCTGTTCCAAAACCAACAAGCGATCACTGATATTTCCCCCTCTATTAAGAGGAGGAATCTGCATCAATACCACACATCGGAGCTGGTCAATGGAGTGATGACGTTCCTGCCAATGGACAACTAAAGGATTGTCTTGTTTGTTGTGACGTAAGTTGCTGATGTGCTCAGTTAACCTGTTCTTTAATTGTCTTTTTGTATGTCCTATGTACTACAGTTTGCATGGGCAAATGATGCAGTATATGACACGTTCTCTGGTACATGTAGTATTTTGTTTCAAAAGAAACTGTTTATTGGTATGGGGAATGGGAACCATCCTGGTGTCACAAGAATACTGGCAGTATACGCATCTACCACATGGGTAGTGCCTGCCATTACCGAAATCTGTTCCATTGGCAGGAGCGTCATCACTCCATTGACCAGCTCCAATGTGTGGTATTGATGCAGATTCCTCCTCTTAATAGAGGGGGAAATATCAGTGATCGCTTGTTGGTTTTGGAACAGCGATTTATATTTACATGGGGAACGGTAGCGCCCAGAGGCCTTAATTTAGAGGTTGAATGGATATAATGGAGTGTGCCTTTAATTCGCCTGAGGCGGGGCCAGGGATGTTAGATATTTAAATGAGGTTTTTACGCCCAACCAGTAAAACTTCAGTGGAGCGGTGTCTGTTCCGCACCTTGTGAACGCCAATCTGGCAGGCAGCCGTGTATAATAGAGACAGTAAGTGATAAGTTATGCTATTAATTGTTGACATTCACATTGAATTTAAATGGTTTTTTTATAGTAGTGATAATTTTGTTAATATTGTAGAGCGATGGGTGGTTCCTCCTGAAGAAGGGAAACAAAATGCGGACCAGCATTGGGGAACCGTGTTTCACATGAGAATCATTTATGTCTGAACAGCGGTTTTGTGCGGCCCCTCACCCAGTGTCTGCAAGTTGACTACATTTAACGTGATCCAGCAGCGTGGTTTTGGGACAAATAACAGCATTCAGTTTTAATATATATAGCGCTGTATTATCAGTGAAGCCTGGAACGAGCTGAACAGCGTGAGATAAGTGCTTGGACATGTTTGATCTCCCGCAGCTGCAAACAAAATCTGTTTGAAGTGACATTACAGGTTAACAAG
This sequence comes from Microcaecilia unicolor, assembly GCF_901765095.1. Taxonomy (NCBI): domain Eukaryota; kingdom Metazoa; phylum Chordata; class Amphibia; order Gymnophiona; family Siphonopidae; genus Microcaecilia; species Microcaecilia unicolor. The sequence goes on from NC_044039.1 coordinate 130,947,082, forward strand.
AAGCGCGTTAAAAGTTTTTTGTTAGATATTGACGTATTTTTCTGTATATGATCTGATAAGCTTGTATATGCTACATTATGGTCACGAGTCAGAAACAATGGGTGAGTGAGGTATGAATGGTGATGAATGAGTAGTCTGATTGCTTATGTGTGTCATATGTTGTGCATACGCACATTTATGTAATAAAAAGTTACATTTTGATACAATTTAACATTCTGGAGTCTTTGTGAATGAAATTACATTTTAACTGCCAGACCGTCGACCATTGTTCTAACTTTTGGAGATCCCTTTTCATTGTTTCTACTCCCTCCAGGGTATCCACTCTGTTGGCTATCTTCGTGTCATCCACAAAAAGGCAAGCCTTTCCTTCCACCACACGTATTATAGGCTTTGATAAAGAGCCATGCTTTCACCTGCTTTCTGAAGTAGAGGTAATCTTGAATTAGGTGTAGCCCATCTGGGAGGGAGTTCCAGAGTTTAGGGAATACTCCTGAGAAAGCTTGCTGGTGGGTGTCACCTCATGCTATTTCCTTCAACATGGGTACAGTAGCAATACTCCTTGGGAGGACCTTATGAGGCCTCAAAGATGTTGAGGGCTAACATTTTTTTTTTTAGGTACTCTGGTTTATTTTTTGTCTGAGGATTATGAAAATTGAAGATAGAGTTTTGAACTTGACCCTGTAGTGGTACTGGTAAGCTAGTGCAGTTTTTCTAAAAAGGGTAATGTGGTCTCACCACTTGCAACCTTCTATCAGTTGTGCTGCAACATTCTGAATCAGTTGGAGCTGGAGGAAATCTTTTGGTTTTACTACTGTATATATTGTTACTAGAACTGCATTTCTATTACAATTTTTATACCATACTATTCAGGCATAGGCGCCCGGTATAGGAGGCTTGGGGGAGGCTAAGCCTCCCCAGCCAAAGCGACGGTGGTGTGCTGGAGCAGGCTTGCACCGAGCCAGCTCTCCTCCCTCCCCCCTTCCCTCCGGATCCGGTCACCAACCTGACTCATCAAATTCTTCGAGGCAGGCAGTCTTGCCTGCCCGCCCCGCTGCCAGCGCTGACTCCCCCCGCTGGCGCTGCCGGCGTTTGCACTTTAAAAATGGCCGCCGAGACTTCCAGAGGCCTTGCGAGACTTCTGTAAGTCTCGGCGGCCATTTTGATGCGCGAATGCCAGCAGCACTAGCAGGGGAGAGTCAGCGCTTGCAGCGGGCAGGTAAAACTGCCTGCCCCGAAGAATTCGAAGAGTCAGGATCCGGAGGGAGGGAGGAGAATTATCGGAACAATTCGGGAGGGGGTGGCAGGGGAGAGAAGGGAGTCGCTGGACATGGGTGGATGGAGGGGAGAGAACCAAAGGTCACGCTGGGTATGGGTGCATGCAGGGGAGAGGAGGGTCACTGCTGGACATGGGTGGATGGAGGGCAGGGGAGAGGAGGGGAGAGAGAAGAAATGCTGGACATGGATGGAGGGGAGGGAAAAGTGAGGAAGGAGATGAGATGAGGGAAAAGGAAGAGAGGAGAAAAACTGCACATGGATGAAGAAAATAGGCAGAAGCTGAGGACCAGAAATGAAGAAGAAAGGCGGAAAGTAAAAGAAATAAATGGAAAGGAAGCCCTGGAAACAGAGTTAAGAGGACAGATAGCAGCAGAATCGGATACTGGGCTAGCATGATCAGAAAAACAAAGTCACCAGACAACAAAGGTAGAAAAGATCATTTTATTTTCATTATAGTGTTTGGAATATGTCCACTTTGAGAATCAGGTGCTCAACATTAAAAGTTTATATTTATTTACTTATGTATGGCATTTTATCCCACATTAAACATGAATTAGGATGTTTTGTGGCTCTACATGAGAATTGTGATATATTATGATCCCTCGTTTCATATTGTTGACAGTCTGCATTTTCCGTATGGGTGGTATATTGGTGTATTAGGTTCTGCCCAGTGTAATATTTATGGTACAGTAAGGTTCTGAGTGTGTTTTTGCACAAAGTTGTGCATAGTGTTTTGCAGTTCAGTGATTGTGGTTAGTATGTGCTTTGAGCAACCACTTTATTCTTTGACATATGATACATAGCTAATATCTAAATTTAATAAAAGGTATTAATTGTGACTTTTATTTATTTATTTTTTCTGTGTGTTATCAGACATTTATGGATTTAAGCTCCACCCCTGGCCCCACCCCCTAACCCCGCCCCTTTAGCCTCCCCAAACAGTTGGGCCACCGACCGCCTATGTATACAGGCTTATATCCTGCCAAAACCTTGCAGTTCAAGGAAGGTAACTAAGCAAGACAAACCAGGACAATCTCTGGGATACTAAATTAAATATCTGCTAAGGTAAAACATTACTTTAGAAGATTAAATTTCTGGAACAAAAAAAGTCTCGATCTTCTTTCTAAACAGCATATAAGTATAGGAGGAGAAAAAATATCTCTATAAATTATTTTCAATGTCGCGTGGCTTGAAAAGTCAAAGTAAATCCTAACATCTTTAATCTCTTCTTTTCCTTTAGGAGAAGGAAAAGAGAATAAATAATTACATGTAGTCCTCCAAGTTCTAACCAAAACTGCAAACTGAAAATGCAAATATATGGAGCTAGACCATACAATAATTTATAGAGAAAGCATGCCAATTTAAACAAACCTCTGGCCTCAAAAGGCAACCAATGAAGTTTAACATAATAAAAAGGAACATGATTATGTTTAGATAAGCCAAATGAATGATTTTAATTTTTAGTTGAGATTTAGTAAATCCTAAATATACTAAATTGCAGTAGTCTAGCTGTGACAAAAGTAATGCCTGTACCAGAAGATGGAGTGTAGTCGTCTCAAAATAACTGTGAACACAGCGCAATTTTCTCATATGAAAAAGATTTTATTCACTAAGGCAGTAACCTGAGCATCCATTGGGTCAGCACTATCTACTAATATGCCCAAGATCTTTATAACAGTAGATAATTTGTATTCAGTTTGACCAATTTGAATGGAAATCAGGAACAGAAAAATGAACTATTAATACATTTAAAAAAAAACAACAACAACAACAAAACCTTAGTTTTTTCAGAGTTAAGCTTTAGTTTATGCTGCTCAGTCTCCCCCCCTCTGCTGTTTACCTTAGAGATGGTCTTCTGTTAGTCCCCAGAAATGGCAGCGTTCCACATATGCTGCCTGCAGCCTGGTTCAAAGCTTTCCCTCCAGTCCATCCTACCTTTTCCGACATCAGTTCCTGCTTCTGCATGGGTGTGATGGGTCAGAGAGAGAGCTTCAGACCAAGCTGCAAGCAGCATATGTGGAACACTGCCACTGGCGAGGATCAACAGAAGACCACCTTTAAGGTAGGCTGAAATAGGGGGGGGGGGGTGATTTTGAATCACAGTTATGGAAAAAGATATCACTGCAATGTGATTAATTTTTTTAATTGCGATTAATGATTAATACATTAATCACAGAGTTAACCGGTTAAGATTCAGCCCTAATTGTTACAGTCATCTAGTCATGATGTTATCATGGCATGGAGCACTGTAATCAGACTTGTCTTTCTGATGTACAATTTAATTATTGCTGCAGGTAATATAAGTACTTACAAGTTGTTTAAATTTGTGGGATCAAAGTACAATGATGAGTCTAGCAATAAAAAAGATTCCTGACCTGTGATTTTAGGAGTTGTTCATACTTCCTAAATGGGATTTTGCATTTGAACAAGGTTCTAAATATCTTCCCACCACTGGTCAGGAGTTTCCTTGTTTCCTACCCTTCCTATGTTGGGATGCTCAGTATTGTGCTACCAGTACATGCTGTCCTAGAAGAGGTGCAGTGGAAAATGAAACTTTGCTGCTGTTAAACAGAGAAAGTGTTTGTGAAGGGCATGGTCCTCCCATGATGTGCCCTGCCCAATTAACTTTACAGTTACAGCTTTTATAGCCCACTATAACCAACAAACAGCTCAAAGCAGGTAATATAATAAGAGATAAACTAGACTAGGAAGCAACCATAATAAAATATGTCAACAATCGGTTAAGCATTTTATCTATCAGGAACATATTTTGTGAAGTAAAAATGTTTTTAAAAATACCAAAGCCTGACAAGACTTGTATTACAGGCGAAAGTAAAGATCAAACACTTGCTGCTTGATAGGCAAATAAAGATCTAAAAATCTGGGGCTTGGAAATGATAAAGACAGCAGATTACGAACATTATAATATTTACAGACAGATGGCCAGCATATAAAATGACACATATTGAAATGCTAAGACAGTTTAAGATTTTTAAAACCATGCAGCACAATTTAAACAATATTCTGGCTTCCACTGGGAGCCAGCGTAAAGCCATAATATAAGGTGTTAAATTATCCTATTTTTTTTCAAATTAAAAAAGTCAGGCATATTGCGACATTTTGAAGTGTTTGAAGTTGCTTCATTAGGGCACAAGAGAACCCTAGATGCATAGTTTTACAATACTCTAGCCTACTCAAAATCAATAATTGGACTACTAGTCTAAATTGATCCCGACAAATACTTTTATTTTATATTTCTCAGGCTCAGAAAGGAACCTTTTACAAGACAGTTGAACTAATCTTCTATGATTAATTTATAATCAAATGTAATGCCTAGCAGCGTCAAGGATCGTTCTAATATATAATCTTTCCCATCTATTGTAATAGCAATTTTGTTCAAGATTAGAATCTATTAATAGAAATTTAGTTTTATTCTTATTCAACTTTAAATAATTAATCTTCACCCAATCAGCAATCAAGGGGGGGGGGGCGGGGAACCAACAAGAAGGCTAGCAGGACATATATCAGAAGCTATCAACTTTAAACAGCACAGAAATTGCACAGATGAAAAACTGGTAACCAGCTAATTCCAATTTCCTAAGTAAAGAAACACTATCAGGCTTATTTTTGAAAGAGAAGGGCACCCATCTTTTGACACAAATCGGAAGATGGACGTCCTTCGCCCAGGGTCGCCCAAATCAGCATAATCAAAAGACGATTTTGGGCGTCCTCAACTGCTTTCCATCGCAGGGACAACCAAAGTTCACAGGGGCGTGTCGGAAGCATAGCAAAGGCGGGATTGGGGCATGCTTAACACATGGGCATCCTCGGCCGATAATGGGAAAAAAAAAAGGGCGTCCCTGACAAGTACTTGGCAGACTTTACTTGGTCCATTTTTTCTTGCGACCAAGCCTCAAAAAGGTGCCCGAACTGACCAGATGACCACCGTAGGGAATCGGGGATGACCTCCCCTTACTCCCCCAGTGGTCACTAACTCCCCCCCCACCCTAAAAAAAATAAAATAAAATAAAACTTAAAAAATATTTTTTTGCCAGCCTCTATGCCAGCCTCAAATGTCATACCCAGCTCCCTGACAGCAGTATGCAGGTCCCTGGAGCAGTTTTAGTGGGTGCAGTGCACTTCAGGCAGGCGGACCCAGGCCCATCCCCCCCCTACCTTTTACACTTGTGGTGGTAAATGTGAGCCCTTCAAAACCCACCAAACACCCACTGTACCCACATGTAGGTGCCCCCTTCACCCCTTAGGGCTATGGTAGTGTTGTACAGTTGTCGGGAGTGGGTTTGGGGGGAGTTTTGGGGGGCTCAGCACCCAAGGTAAGGGAGCTATGCACCTGGGAGCAATTTGTTAAGTCCACTGCAGTGCCCCCTAGGGTGCCCGGTTGGTATCCTGGCATATGAGGGGGACCAGTGCACTACGAATGCTGGCTCCTCCCACGACCAAATGGCTTGGATTTTGTCATTTCTGAGATTGGCGTCCTCGGTTTCCCTTATCGCTGAAAACCGGGGATAACCATCTCTAAGAACAACCTAAATGTTGAGATTTGGGCGTCCCCGACTGTATTATCGAAACGAAAGATGGACACCCATCTTGTTTCGATAATACAGGTTTCCCCACCCCTTTGTGAGGAAACCCTCAGGAAAACTTGGGCGCCCCGTTCGATTATGCCCCTCAATGACTTCCAACAGAGAGTGTCGTCAAAAGAGTTATTAAGGCACCAGAAAAGATCCGGACATGGGGCTGTGTTTCGGCAGGAATGCCCGCCTGCCTCAGGGGTCAAAAATTAAAAGTACTTGACGCTGAAAGGTGTGACAAACAGTACCTGGATAAAACTGCTCTAAACATGAGCAGAGTCAAGGTAAAAAGCAGTGACGATTTCGGCGTCATACCGTCTGTTTGAACAAAGCCTTGACTTTGCTTTTACCTCAACTCTGTTCATGTTTAGAGCAGTTTTATCCAGGCACTGTTACCCCGAGGCAGGCGGGTGTTCCCGCCAAAACACTGCCCCGATGTCAGGTCTCTTCTGGTGCCTTAATAAACTACTCTTTTGACGATACTCCCTGTTGGAAGTCATTGTGTTATCCTCTACTTCTCTGATTACTTGGAACTCTCGTAGAGGTTACCTTCCTGTTTTCCTTTGTACCTTTAATTCCAATTTCCTCCCAAGGGAGCCCAACAGTACATTAAACAATATTGGTGACAGCGGACAGCCCGGAGAGCCCTATGGCACTATCGACAGCAAAGATCACTTCCAGGAAAGAACTCCCTGAATCTTAACTTTATATGACCTACTCAATAGAAACCCCCTAAACCAGCCCAGTAGTACAATACCAGATATTTATTTATTGCATTTGTATCCCACATTTTCCCACCTCTTTGCAGATATTGCTATACCGTCAAAGATCGTAATATCCCATGGTCAACAGGATCAAATGCACTGGACAGATCCAGCTGCATAATAAATGTCTATTGTCCTTTGCTTATAAAATTGTCTAATTTGTTCTGAGCTGAACGAAAACCTAAGTGAGACACATGCAATATATCACAGTACTCCAAATAATCTATCAGTTGATTTGTGGCCAGGACTTCCATTACTTTAACAAAATAGGGACTAAATGCCACAGGTCTATAATTAGTGGGATCACTTATTGATGCTTTTTCATATTAGGTGTTAGGACAATACCTGCGTAATCTTCTGGAAAAATACCGAACAGAAAGAATTCTCTATCCAGTGTAAAAGAGCAATCTTAAATTCTGGAAGAGCAGTTTCATTAGATATGGGGGCACAACAAATCAAGCATGCAATGTGATCTTGACAACTTATTAAACAATTCATCCAAATCTTCCACGGATAGCTTCAAAAAGGTACGCCAGGTCTTATTTTCCCAAATGATATTTTGATTTTGACTTTGTCTTCACATAACTCCTCACTATGTAACCATAACAGTACTGTAACAAATTGTATTTCCATCATTCACAATATATTGTAAGCCACACTGAGCCCGCAAAGAGGTAGGAAAATGTGGGATACAAATGCAATAAAATAAATAAATAAATAATCCGCTGGACAACTTTCATCCAATTGAATGAACTGAGAACTTAACATACATGTTATTGTTGTGTAAAGTTCATCATTTTAGACTAAAAATAGTTAGCCAACTCAGTGACTGTAGGGAGGTATTTCCCCTGATCTACTGCAAATGCTCATGGTATCAGTTCATTTATTAAATATCTGGGAAACGTTGCTAACATTTGAGATGTCTCTGCCAATTATGGAGGAGCAATACATCTTTTTAGCATTAAACCAAGTCCTGCTGGCAGGATTTAGTCAGAGGAGTACGGCCACTTCCACAAAATGCTAAAGATGGGCAGACAGATCAGTGGCATGTCACAAACCTTCATTTGGGCATTCAAACCCTAGTGCACATGTCCCACAGAGCAGAAAAGGCACAACTGAGCCATTTGCTGCCCTCCCTTTCTATATGGGAGTCATATGCTCAAAAGGGGGTGGGACATAGCAGGTGTGATTTTCTTTCATAGCAAGATTTTTCAGAGTTACTTTAACCATAATTTTAACATGCTCTTTCCCATAATGGTGGGCAGTGCATTCCTACCATTTTTATTGCCAAGTAATTTATTTTACACCTCAAAGGGCGGAAGTGGTAGCTGGGAAGATGATAAATTCCTTTGATGAGATCTGTTCTGTGGTTCACGTTACCACAATACTCAGCTGTTCTCCAAGACCACATCAGTGCCAATTCAATTACTGTACAGTGGGAGAGAGATCATCATCAGGGCATATCCTACAAAGCTTTTAGCAGGATAATGATTCCTAGTATGGCCTGGTAAGGATGACTCAGGGCTGCGGATGTTTCCAGATGGGGGTGTGGGGAGGAGACATGTGAGCTCATGGAAACCCTTTTAAACAGTTGTACAGATGACAAAGAGAATGTCAAAGGAAGGAACAGAGGGTGAGCAATTACTGTGCTATCTGGCACTCCGGGCTATGTAAGAAAGGGGAGGCGAGAGCTAGCTGTATTAAGAGCTGGAGCCTACTAGGTGCAGGCCCACCATGCAGAGGCTGTAAATACATGAGGTGGTATCCAGGATACTGAGGCACTGCTAGGCCTTAGCAACCACACTGGCACCGCTTGTGAGCCGCAAGGAACTAAACACACACAGACAAAGCAGCCGTGCCAGGCAGACAGCTCCAAATGGTACCCTGCTATTTTGGTCTTATTCTTTAATATGTATATTTTTAATCAAATATGTCCCAAAAAAGGTTGAGAGGACACTGAGAAAAAGGTGTTATTCTCAGCTGCCTATCTGGCATGGACGCATTGAAGGGAACAGAAGAGAAGGAATTTTGGATTTAGCTCACATCTTCATTTGTAACTGAAGGCGAGTTGCATTCAGTTACAGTAGGTAATTTTCTGTCCTTGGAGGACTTACAATCTAAGTATGTACTTGAAGCACTGGAGAGTTAAATCACTTGCCCAAGATTGCAAGATACCTTCACATCTCTATAATTTTTGTGTGCACGCAGGTAAGCATTTTTGATCTTTTCGTACAAACTGGCCATTCCCTGGGTAGGGATTAAGGACCAGATTACCAAAACTATTTAACTGGCCAGGAACAGCTCCTGGCCAATTAAATAGCATTTTAGTACCTAACTGCGGATATTCAGTGGAGATAACCTATGACAGAGCTGGTTAGGTGCAGATATTCAGTGCCAAACCAGCTACATTTAGTGGTTAAAATAGGCCTCATAAATAGGAGTCCCACCTAACCGCTAAGCACTTAACCAGTTAGCGCTGAATATCGGCTTAACCAGTTAAGTTACCATGGTCAAAAATGAAACCAGATATTCAATGCCAGTCGCTGGAAACAACCCGGCATTGAATACCCAGGTTTAACACCACCAGCAGACAACGAAAGTGCTGCCCGCCACCAGCTGAATATCAAGGTGGGGGGGGGGCTTTTTCTCTACTTTCCAAATCTCCACCCCGTTTATAGTATGGATTTATTTGCTCAAGGTACTGGTGTGCTGCTGCCTCAGGGATCTAATGAAGTTAATATAATAGTAGGAGTTAAATTCATAACAGCCAAGACAGATTTAACAAAAATCAAACTTTGAATACTAGTACTTCAAGAAGGTAACATGCATTAGAACAAAATAATACCTTAGTGAAACTATTTTGTCCACCGAGTACCATCGTTTTTTAAAGTCCTGTCAAGCCTTCTGCTTGGACAATGCACTTGAAAAAAATGATCAATTACAGATCAGATTCATATTCCTAAAAGAAAGGTATCACCAATTAATTTTAGACAATCTGTGTAGAACTAATTCCAGAACTAAGTCCTTCCTGTGCACTGAAAGGGGGACCCCCTCCTCTTTGTAAAATGTTGTCCTCAAGCTTCTGCCAAAAAAGTTGCAAGTAAATGGGGAAAATTTAATGTTTGATTTTAAAATACCAGTTGTAATCTATATTACTTTTGCCTTAGTCCGATTTCTCCATCAGAACAGTGCTTCTCAGACGTGTCCTAGAGGCACACATTAATATATATGAGGCAAATTTTGCACATAATGGGCCTCATGCATATTCACTGTTATAATCCTGAACACCCCTACTGTCTAAGAGGGGCATTTTCAAAAGAACTTCCAAAAGAGGTCCCTCTCACAGCCATTTTCAAACAGGAAAAACCATCAGAACTTTGAAAATACAGGAGAAGGATGTTTCTGAACTAAAAATGCCCAAACTGAACAGTCATTTTTCAAAACAAAACGTCCAAAATATAAACACTAAAAAAGCGGGCACAAAAACATCAGTCGTGCGTCATTTATACAAAAATGGCCACGAAGATATCCCTGTAGAAAAGAGGGGCAACCTAGTGGTCGGTGCACTAGACTTTAAACTGGACTCCTATACAAATCCCACCTTAATTTATATATTATTGTGCGCCCTACAGGAACAGATAAACTACTGCACCTAAAGGTATACCACTACAATAGCCATGCTTGCGGGTGTCTTATAAATTCAGGTATAGTGGGTATTTCTATTTTCCAGGAAGGCTAAAATATTTGTACAGAAATAGAAGTTACAGTGGGAGTTATATGTGGGCAACACTGTTCAAAGTCCACTGCACTGATCATTAGGCTACTCCTTACACTTGCTTGCTGCTCTATTAGGAGAGGCCATAATACCAGAAGCTGTCATTGAGCCTGGTATCTACTGCCAATTTCACTTCTTAGGTGGGAGGGGAGTAGGAGGGGGTCAGTAACCACTGAGAGATGAGGGGGTCATGCCTTCATCCCGCCAGTGGTCAGCGGCTCAATCAGGGCACCTTTTTGTACCCTGGATAAGATTAAAACAAGTCTAGATAGACACGTCCTTTTTTGCCTTGCACAATATTCCATTATCGCTGAAAGACATCCTAATTTTGGGCCTGCCCTAGTCCCGCCAAAAAATATGCCTCCAACACATCCTCTTGTATTTGGACAAACTGCAGTGTAAAACGTCCAAATTCTGCCTTTCAAAAATCGCAATCTGGATGTTTTTGGCAGATAGACATATTTTTGGCCATTTTGAGACATCTGTCTGCTTCGAAAATGAGCGCCTAGGTATGCTTTCAGACCACTTAACCAAAAAGTAAATGCTCTAACAGACTCCTTTCCTTTTTGGTTTTCCAATAAAGTCTTTGATATCATTATGTAGCAGTAACATAGCTCATCTCGATTTAAAAGTTTAGAACAGAGTCTTCATGGGGCAGAGAGTTCACAGTTTAGGATAAAATGGGACAAGGATCCCAGTTAAAACGTTTCAGTCACTGGGAATGCACACGTGGCAATACACATTTATGTACTTATTTAAGTCCTACAGTCACTTTTCACTGGTCTTGAATGATCTTTGTCCATGTACCCAAAACTGTCATACAGCAGCCAATGACGCCCATTTCAAATGAAAGAGGAATACAGAGGAGGTGAGAGTGTATTTGGATATAAACCAACCAGGACTGGCCAAACTTTCATCCAGAAGCTGAACAACTTGGAACAGAGAAGGGCAATTGCTGAAGCGAATCATTCACACCACAACATTCAGCTAATTTCTGGGGCCCTCACATCTGCAAATAAACTTTGTGAGCAGCACATGCTGAAGCTCATAAATCAGGCACTATGATTTGGTGTAATCGGTTAGCTTTCACAGATCCAGTTCAAAGCAGCAGATGAATAAAACGGCAACCAGCCAGATAAACACACATGGCAGGGCTCTTTTGTGCCCCTCCCTTCAGGGTGTAAATTGAAGTGATGCCAAGAGGATGGAGAGCTACAACTCCAAAGGAAGGGGCAGAAAGAGAAATGGGACCCAAGGAATGGGGAAAAAGAATCCCAATCAACAGAGATTGTCCCAAGTCCTACCTAACACTACAACACAAATCTCCTTGCTATATTCTAGGACTACTATTTAATTCATCCTAACAAACATTATTATTGTTACCCCACATTTTCCCACCTATTTGCAGGCTCAATGTGGCTTACAGAGTGTTGTTATGACAGAGTCATGACAGGATATTGGATACAATCAAAAGTAAGCAGAACATGTTGAGTGCAGGTCCAAACAAACATATACTTTGTTAGATTAATGTTATATATTATTACATGACAAACAAGCAAATGAGCAGCACTTAGAATTGGCCTTGAGTAATTTAGAGTGGAGGAGTGGCCTAGTGGTTAGGGTGGTGGACTTTGGTCCTGGGGAACTGAGGAACTGAGTTCAATTCCCACTTCAGGCACAGGCAGCTCCTTGTGACTGGGCAAGTCACTTAACCCTCCATTGCCCCATGTAAGCTGCATTGAGCCTGCCATGAGTGGGAAAGTGCGGGGTACAAATGTAACAAAAAAAAAAATATCCAGGCAAACTCCATGCTTTTTGTTTTTTTTGTAAACTTTTATATCCTGCCCATCTACAAATCTGCTAATCTAATTTAACTCATGTCATTATTTACTTGAGGAGTGCAGGAAGGAAAAGTTCAGGAGTGTTCTCAATGTCTGCCTTCTAGGTCTGCAAGCATGACTGCAATTCCCCCCAGTTCTTAGAATGGAGTAGCCTAATAGTGCAGTGGGCTGTGAACCTGGGCAACTGGGTGCAATTCCTGCTGTGGCTCCTTGAGACTCTGGGCAAGTTAGTTAACGCTCCATTGCCTCATGTACAAAAACTTGAACTGTGAGCCAACTAGGGACGGAGAAAATACCTACATATAAAATATATATAAACTGCTTTGGTTGTACCACAGAAAGGCAGCATATCAAATCCATGACCCTTTCTTAGCCCAAGTGGAAAACAATACTGAATAAATATCCTTAAATCCAAGCCTTTTTGAACCAAGAACTCTCACCGCATAAGCACTGCTCCTTGAGCAGGAATTCTCCAACTACAGTCCTGCCAGTGTGGGCTCCTCATATTTCAGTATCACATCTTCAATAGTGAGAGACAGGCAAATCTACAGGATTCCAGGGCAGTGGCGTAGCTACGTGGGGCCATGGGGGCCTGGGCCCCCGTAGATTTGGCCCTGGACCCCCCTGCCGATGACCCTCTCGACCTCCCTCCCGCCACCAACCCTCCTCCTCCGTCGCATACCTTTGCTGGTGGAGGACCCCAACCCCCGCCAGTCAAGGTCTTCTTCATCCAGTGCAAGGCTTCGTTCTGTTTCTGTGAGTCTGACGTCCTGCACATACAACGTGCAGGACGTCAGACTCACAGAAACAGAACGAAGTCTTACACCAGAAGAAGAGGACCTCGGCTGGCGGTCCCCCGCCAGCAAAGGTAGGCAACAGCGGCAGTGGGTTGGCAGCGCCGGCGGGGGGGCTAAAATGTGCCCCCTCACCTCGGGCTCTGGACCCCCCTCCCGCCGAAGTCTGGCTAAGCCCCTGCTCCAGGGAACCTGCCTGTCCTCTAGTGATTGAAAACAGTATTGAATCATCCCCCTTCCACTGGCAGCAATGGAGTTGGAGGACTCCCCCTCTGCTTAAAGAGAACAATGATCATAAGGAGTAATGCAAAAAAGCAGGGGCAGCCCAAAAACATATCACGTGATCTAAAGTTCTTCGTTCGCTATTAGAGGGGTGCTTGTTAAATTGAAGACATGCATTTTCAGAAAAGAAGGCTCATTGGTACATCCTGACCCTATAACAGCAATATTGGGCAGAGAGTAGTCATTTAGACAAAGGAGGTAAAACGGTCAACCTCGGTTTACGAGGCAGAGTTACCAAAACTTAATGAGGACTCTCATACCTGGAGAAAATCACACCCACAAAAAAAAAAAAAACTAGCTAGTAAGAATTTAACTAAATCAGGGCTCACCATTCTTCCTATGACTGTGACCCCAATTTATGTGGTCACAGAAAAGTGTGCAACCCCCAGGTGGTGCAGAAGAATGCCATCCTATAGCGTTCCCCCCTCAGGTCACAACCCCCAAATGTGGGTTTTGCAACCCTTTTTGGGAGTTGTGACCCATAGTTTGGGAAGCTATGATCCAAGTCTTACCGCCCGAATTTATGTTTAACGTAATCAGATGGTCTAAAACTTCTTCCCTTCTCTATTCCCATCCCCCACACCTAGGTTTCAGTGCTTCCTCCTCACCTCAACAATACACACACACAATTAAGACTATGTGAGAAGTCCAAAAATATGCCTAATTTTATAAAGTCAACACAGGTGCCTATGTGCCTTTATAGAAAACATTCCCAGAATCAGCATTAAAAGTGCACAAAATGCCCACTTCGTTGCTGGTTAAAATCACTAAAACAAGCAATGGAATGGGATGGGCCATTTGGAATCATGATTCTACCAATATTTTGCCAACACAGCACCAGCCACTAGAGTGTTTGCTGATGGGTCCGGAGATTGGTTTGTTTGGCTCCTGCAATCAAAAAAAAGTGTTCCACAGACCTACAATATCTAATTTTCCGAGACCCCTCCCCTTACTGCATAGCATTTTTATAGGTTTGAAAAATTAAACAAAAATATGATCATTTTCCAATATATTTCATGTTTAAAAAAAATGGAGATAAATATCCAAAGACAGCACATCAGCACAACAATTTGCCACAGTTTAGTGTTGCTCCTTTATATATGAGATAGCTTGATGCAGTTGCGTACCTAGGGTAGTTGACACCCGGGGCCAGTCTTTTTTTAACACCCCCCTCCAAAATCCAGTACTAGGCATACCGAGAATACAAAACACTCAGGACCTGTAGAGCAATTCTACCATACCATAAGCAGTCATTTCTACGAGTCACACAAGGAAAAGGAAAGCATCTTAAACACTACAGTGAGCACCAGAACATCAATTCACCTACTGTAAAACGAAACCAGACAGAATAGTATAGATCCTCGATCCTGCACAGTCAATGCCAACTGAAAGCCATGCCTTTTTCACAAACACAGATACACCCTAATCCACTATAGAATAAGTAATCATAAACTTTCTATTTAGACAAAAATTACACTGAACCCCCGATGCCAGACTCTGCATACAATGCAACACCACAGAAACAGAAAATGTCCCCTAGTACTGTTCAAAATACAAAGACAGCAGATGTAAATTTGAAAAAACAAATACCAATCACCACTTTACAAATTAACAAATAGAAATAAAACAAATACAGAAAATAAAATACCACCATTTTATTGGACTAATACATTTAGCTGTCAGCGGCCAAAACCTTCTTCCTCAGGTCAATACAGTACAGTGCTGTTACAGTGTCCTATCCTGACCTGAGGAAGGGGGTTTTGCTCTCCGAAAGTTAGTCAAAATTTATTAAAATTAGTCCAATAAAAAGATTACCTTATTTACATGTTCTATTATAAGCATTTATTAACACAGGTACAATACTACTTTATCCTAACGCAAAAAAAAAGTAAAAATATATATATTTTATTTACAGTTTGTTGTCTCTGGCTTCTGCTTTCCTCATCTTCTTTTTACTGTCTTCCTTCCATCCAGCATCTGTCTTCGGTCTCTCTCTGCCATCCTGTGTCTGCCCTCTCTGCTGTCCTCTCCATCCAATGTCTGCCCTGTCTCCCTGCCCCTTCCATGCACATCTGCCCCTGTCTAACCTCTCTCTCCCCCCTTCCATTCATGTCTGCCCTTTCTATCCCTTCCATCCACTGTCTGCCCTTTCTCTCTGCCTCTTCAATCCACCATCTGCCCTCTCTCCCCCTTCCATTCACCGTCTGCCCTTTCTCTCTGCCCCTTCAATCCACCATTTGCCCTCCCTCTCCCCCCCCAATCCATCCATCCACAGTCTGTCCTCCCCCGCTTCAATCCACCATTTGCCCTCCCTCTCCCCCTATCCATCCATCCATCCATCCATCCATCCAGGGTCTGCCCTCCCTCCCTCCCTCCCCCCCCCCCCCCCATCATCCATCCATCTATCCTTCCAGGATCTGTCCCCTATCTCTCTCTGCCCCTTTTTTCAGCCCCTTATCCCACCTGCCCCTAGTTCTAGCCCCAGCCCATATCTCCCACCTGCCCCCCCTTTTCAGCCTCCAGTTTCAGCTCCGCTGAACCCCCCCCTCTCCCTTCTGAAACTCCTTCCCTCTCCCATCTGAAACCCCCCCCTCTCCCATCTGAAACTTCTTTCCTTCCTCTCCCTTCTGAAACTCCTTCCTGAAACCCCCCTCTCCCATCTGAAACCCCCCCTCTCCCATCTGAAACTTCTTTCCTTCCTCTCCCTTCTGAAACTCCTTCCTGAACCCCCCCCCTCCCATCTGAAACTTCTTTCCTTCCTCTCCCTTCTGAAACCCCCCCCCTCTCCCATATGAACCCCCCCTCTCCCATCTGAAACCGAGGGGAGCGCCTAGCAGCTGCCTCAGAGCCCCGACGATGACGGCGCTTCCCAGAAGGTCCCCCCACACCATTCTCTTCTTGCAATCACCTTCAGGCCCTTCCCTCACAGTTGTCCCGCGGCCACGCCTCACATCTGTGCCCAGTGCCTTGCTTGTAAACGAACGAAGTAAATCTCCGACTTGTCGGGCCTTCCCTCACTGGGTCCCGCCCTCGCGGAGGGCGGGACCCAGTGAGGGAAGGCCCGACGAGTCGACGACGAGAAGATTTACTTCATTCGTTTACAAGCAGGGTAGGCTGCCTGTGCCTGCCACGCCGCTTGATTTGCAGGAGATGAGCGCTGCTGACTGCAGCGCTGCCAGCGTCAGTGGACCCCCCCCCCCCACTCACGGACACCCGGGGCGGACCGCCCCCACCTTGGTACGCCACTGGCTTGATGTTCACATAAACTTTTGAGACCCAAAAGGAAGCAGTTTCCACACAATGGAAAGCTCAAAGGTACAAGGTCAATCTATGAAACTGAGGTGAGGGAGGAATGTGAGGGGGTTGTGGACGCTTGGAAAAGACTTCCTACAGGGATTATAGAGGCCAAAACAGTAGCAAAAACCATACAGGAAGAATCTTAGGGGCAGAGGGAGGAAGAACACTACAGATGACACAGGACCTGTCACAGTACTGTAGGCATGTATTAACAGGCCGAATAAGTGATCCAAAACAGTCCTTTTCTGCCAATATCTTCTGAAGTTTCTAAATATCTTCTAAACACCCTTTGTGCAACAGCCAATAAGGAACCAACTTAAATCCAACAGATTAGCAAACATCTTTTAGGTAACTGAAGATCCCATTTCATTTGAAGTCTTTTCATTCCTGAGGATACAGGTAAAGCAGGTCAGGGTTTCTGAAAGAACTTCTTTCTAAGCTAGTCCTGCTACTACGAATAAGTGAGCCTGGGCACTGCTGTATTAAGCATTAAAGCCCTGCTTGCCACTACCTTCGCCACCACACTAGTACATGAAAAGCAAGAAAGAGCTTGGCCAGAAAAGTAGGAAAGCCTAGGGGATGCATGGCTTATTTAACAAAGCAAAAATATCAATTATAATTTTGGGGGTGGGGAGTGGGAAGGAAACTAGGAATAAGACCTGAGAAACAAGCAAGTTAACATTTCAAGGGCTCTAGCTAATGGCTGCTTCAGCATGAGACATATTGTGCAAAATCAAGAGGCTGAAGAGAAACAAATGTAAGAAATCTCCAGAGTTTACCACACACATCACAACTGGCAGCTCCCACTAGGGATACAGCGGAATAATTACATTTTTCTTTTTTTGTTGAACAACATTTGACCCATGAGCAAATCTCTCATACTTTACACCCCACATCATGTGAGCAGAATAATATTGTGCTCCAGCCTCTGGCCCATGAGATCTGAAGGCCAGAAACATTCGGGGAATTATTACTTTAATGCCCACCCAAATGCACAGTGGTTTTCACTAGTAGCAGAGATAAACCACAATCATTCAGAATTAGGAAAAGAAAATTAAAATGAGTGATCACTTAATCACAAGCAAACCCATAGATAACATGCACACAGGTAAGAATTGTGCTGGGTTTAGCAACAGTTGTAATAGGCAACCCCATACCACTGCAGCAATGCAACCACAAAAACACAGACATGTTCCGCACAATCTTTGCAAGAAATACCATCACGTCAATATTTAAATTGATCTCAGCTAAAGAGGTTGAATGACTCCAGTTGCAAGAAAAAGCAACGCTGCTCACCCATAACAGGTATTTTCCATAGACAGAAGGATTGATAAGGCATACAAGTTGGTGAAGTTATCTGAAGGTGTTGGGACAGAACTGCTCTCTAAGGCCCCAATGATCAATCCCCACCCTGTCCAAAAACAGTGCCCTAAAAAATAGCGCAGGAACAGCACAGGGAATTAACTCCCCAAAGATCAACACTAATAACATGCACATTTATGCACATTATTAGCGTTGATCTAGCATACGCTTAGGCACAATCCCCCACACTTGTTTGACAGGTTCGGGCTGTCAAAAGCCTGACCTGTCAAACAGGGACTGGGGGTCTTTGGAACCTCCAGACCCTTCTCCAAAAGCGAGGCCCTGGTGGACTAGTGCCCCCCAAGTCCCCACACCCCCCTCAGAACAGTGACACCGGAGGCTGGAGGTCCGCTGGATCTCCCCTAACCCTCCTCCACCTCCCCTCAAAAAAAATCCCCGGTGGCCCAAGTGGGCTGCCACACCAACCCCCCCCCCCCCCCCCACCCACCCTGGTGGTGTAGCGGACCCCTCCCCCCTACCTTTGTGTTGGAAGAGGGTGTAGAATACTCCCTCTTTCCAGCGCTGCCTTCAAAATGGTGGTGTCCAGTCTTACCCAGTGCATCATGGGATGCAATGGGCAGGGCTTCCTGAGGTACACAAATTAAAGTTTGAAGAGGACTATGTAAATGTTGTGCAGACTGCATGCAGAAAAGCAGGTGTGGCTGCAGTAGACCTGATTTGGAGCAGAGAGGAATATCTGCCTGTTCATAGAAGAATTGTATAGAAGCCAGCTCATTCACTTGAGCTCTTTTTGTAACTAGGATACCAGTTGCTTTAGGACTGAAGGAAGTGAAAAAAAAATGTTAATCTAGAACCCCCATTTACACTCTGGACCAGGGATTCTCATCCCAGTCCTTGGGACACATTTAGTCAGCCAGGTTTTCAGGATCCCCCTTAAACATATGCATGAGGGAGATTTACATGCATACTACCTCCATTGTATGTAAATCTTTCTCATGCATATTGATTGTGGATAACCTGAAACCCTGGCTGGCTAGGGTGTGTCCCGAGGACTGGGTTTAGAATCCATGATCTAAGGCTCTCTAACAAGGGCTCCCTCACAAGGATTTGAATGTGATTTTGGCCAGATGGAAGGCAGGACTATTTTCTCATTCAGGTGAAAATGTGGCACTACTTTAGGCAAGAATTTGGGATGCGTTTGGAGAACTGTGTTGATGGCATCATGCCTAGGATTTGTTACCAATGCCAGACATCCACTTAGGCCATTTTAGAAACCTGTCCGATTTTAAAATGCCGCCATTTACACATGGATATCCACTCCAGGCAGAGATTAAGGGGCATGGTAAGTCTAAAATCTACACATGTATTCCCCAGTTTACAAAGGAAAGAGAATACATATGTAGGAGGATAAATCTCCACATCAGGTTTTGCACCAGTTTAAACAAATAAATAAATATACGCAATCTTTTGACGTGCTCTTTACAACTAGGCATTTACATCAGAATTCTCCGTAATTGTTTATTCCATCTCTAAAAAAAACTAAACCAAGTTAAAATTATGACCTCACTACTTCATTGGTGGCATCTACACATTCAGGTTTGTAAAATGGACCAGCTACACGTGGAAGTAGTACTACTTCCACCTAGAAGCTATTGTGTTCATGCCATTAATTTTTTCAACATATACATTTGTAAAAATGGCCGCTGCTGTTGTTGTGCCAGCAAATACACATACACTCCTACAGGTATTTTCTAAAATACCACCGGAACTGATCAAGTTCTAACCCGGCCATCTCAGTTCTGCTCTCTATGTTCAATGTAAAATGGGGCTCTTTGTTTCAAGGCGAAGTGTTTACTACTAAGGAAATACTTTCTAAATTACTTCAGAGATTAGCAAATGAGTACCAAAGTTAGGTTTCATGCTAAACACAGGGCTTCCGTAATGGGGCTTTACATGAAGAAAGCCTTTCATGAAATCAGTTGTGATGCTGGAAGGTTAAGCACTGGAGCATAAACATAGAAGAGGTCTTAAGGTGAAGATACTATAAGTACTACAGATACTTTATTATCGTTGTAGGAGCACTGGTGATATCATGGACAATAGAAAATGCACCAGATTGAAGCCAAAATGTTCATCCATTGGAAATTGGAATATTTTTGAGCAACTACCAGGATGTCCTGGATGGGCTGTGGAACATAGTGAAGAAACTGATTACTCAGAACCAAGGCTATATGGGCTAAAGACTTCAGGCTAGATGAAGTCAGCTCTCCTGTTAAATTATTAGTGTTGGGAATTGAAGCAGCTTACAAGAAGATAAAACTGCTAGGTTCTCTAGAAAAAAAAAAAAGGAACCACGTCCTATCAAGGGCAGTAGGGTATTATGGGAACCATGGCCTTCAGCTTCGCAGTAAGTAAACACAGAGGAACGACCAGGTTCATAGAATTGCTATGGCAACCAGAGCTAGATATAGGGAAGAAGAAAAATTAAACATAGAAAGGAAGCTTTGCATTCGGGGGAATTCAAAAGTAGCTAAGTTTTGTCAGGGAACTGATTATAAGTGACCTGTATTTGGATGCAGTGGACATAGCAAAGTCTCAGGTTTTAAGCATTTCCCAGAAAAGGGGCAGAAAGACTGCCCCCCCCTTGCTTAGCTATATAAACACACTGCCACTTGATTGTTCATCTGAATAAGTAAGAGGAACCATTAAGGTGGAATGGCTGCAAAGCATAGAAGACTGCCCTGAGTTTCAAGTGGTCAATGTGAAGAGTTGCCTCACATCTGAGCCACATATTGACTTTCAAGATGAACTCCACCCTCAGGTCAATGCCTCTGTAGTCAGGACTAACTGATACTGCCATTGAACAACAAGGATTGCCCCCTAAGTTAGGTTGGTGAGTCCATCATTGTAACAAGGGAACTAGATATCCCATTGAGGATGTTGCACTTTCAAATGGGCTAAGGGGACACATGAACAATAGCAACCATTGCTCTAGTGCCTATTAAATATGCTCTGCTCTTGACGTGACCTTGGAACCAGCTATAGGACATGAACATGAACCATGAGCATTTGGATTCTGTCCTTTGGAAGAAATGCTCTGGAGTTTATAGTGTCCAAGATGACTCTTATGCAGGAAATGTTGGTTAGAAATATGGACTTCTATAAATTGATAAAGAATCCCTGAGATTGAAGAAGAGCGATGGCTTTATCCAGAAGAATTAAGGCCTGTGACCTACTAGAAGCTAGTCATCCAGGTATGGAAATACTAAATGCCTCTCTAGGTAAAGTCATGCAGCTGCTACAATGAGGCACTTGGAGCACACCCTGGGAGATGACAAAAGGTCATAGGAAGGATTTTATAGTACTGGAAATGGTTGAATTGACAGATAATCCTGAGGTATTTCTTGTAAGAAGAGTGAATTAAAATATTAATATATGCATCATTGAGATGTAGGGTGCATCACTGAATTTCCTTTGTTAAGCACAGGAAAAGTGATGGTATCATGGTCATCCTGAATGTCTCCTCGAGAAGGGTGGAGATCTCCAAGACATAGGGCATGAGAAAATATCTTGAGCACATAATTAATTTCTCCCGTCTTCTGGCAGAAAATGTTCTGACTTTGACCTGGAGGAGAAGGTGGACTGCCTCCTACAACGAAGTTGAGATCTCCTGCTAAGTCAGGAGAAAAATGATAAAAAAGAAAAAGCCATCTAAAATCAGAGTGTAAGTGAATGCCAAAGTAGAAAACATGCTTAGGGTATACCTTGGGTGGGGGGGGGGGGAAGAGAGAGAACAATAAAGTAGAAAACAAACCTAAAAACTAGTTGCCAGGTAGATCAAGGCCATTTCCATAGAAAACACTGGGAGGAAATTATATTAATGTGAAGAACCAACAGACTTGGTATTGGAGAATATGAGCAAATATCAAAGAAGCAGAAAAAGAAAACAAATAACTTATTGATGACAAAAACAGTGGAAATACAAATATGGGGGGGGGGGGGAAGTTTTCACTCTTAATTTGTGGATAATATATATTTCCTTAGTCGGATTGCTAATGCTCTGTTTTGTTTTTTTTCAAAACGCTGACCATGAGTGAATAGTACAGTTGAAGACACGGTGTTCTAGGTAAACACTCCATAATTAGATGTGATTTAATAATGAGGAAGTGAACTGTGTAAATATGCAGAGATGGTGAAGGAGAATATAATACCACTGCTTCTTTTTTTTTTTTACACTATTTCTATAATGATATTCAATCAGGTGTAGTAATATTGATGGTAAGCATAACAATCCATTGAGAGTGAAAAGATAAGCCAACAGAACTGCCATGCTAAATTACAAGATTTTACTTAGTTCACACAATGTGGCTGTGTCTGGCAGACATGAACATTTCAACAGAAAAAGGTGACCTAGCAGTGTAATAGGATGCATCAGTGACCATGAAAAGACAGAAGGTGCAATTAGAACCAAGAGCACATACTAGCTTGAACCAAGGAAGTTTTAATGAGCTGAGAATTCCAAAGTGGAGTAGAGGAGTGGCCTAGTGGTTAGGGTGGTGGACTTTGGTCCTGGAGAACTGAGGAACTGAGTTCGATTCCCACCTCAGACGCAGGCAGCTCCTTGTGACTCTGGGCAAGTCACTTAACCCTCCATTGCCCCATGTAAGCCGCATTGAGCCTGCCATGAGTGGGAAAGCGCGGGGTACAAATGTAACAAAAAAAAAAAAGGAAAGCAACATGACAACGCCATGTCATGCTGTTCTACATCTGGACTTCTTGGGCCTTTGGGCCTCTATACAGGTGGGAGATAGTCCCCTGAGGTGGTGGCATTTCAAACCAAGAAACGGAAGCAGGTCTCATGACTCAGGTAGTCTGGTACACTACTACCGCAGATAGAACACAGCAAAGATGGTCATCAATGACAGTGGAGATGCAGAAAATGTTATTTCAGCAGGCTTTCAGCACAGCTACACACAACATGCAGTTTTCTAGGTTGTGATTGGGTCCCTGACAGCTGAAGCACCCCAGGTATAAGTCCTTTAAATGAAAAGTTCCCCCCCCCCCCCCCCCCCACACACACACAAAGAGGGCACAATCTAAAATTGACATTGTGGGGAGGAAGTAAGGAGAAATATTCGAAGGAACGATAAACAATCAAAGAACTTTGAGAGTATACTCAAGAACATGAATAAAAACAACGAAAGAATTAATTTTGTTGCATGAGCTTTGTCAACATCTGTTCAACAGAGTGGAAGAAACAAAAAAACTGAGGAACTGAGGAGATGGCTGTGAATGGAAGGGCCACGTGCACAGAACCTTGCAGAACATTCTGAGCTCCGGGAGAGCAGGTCCATCCCGGTGTTGGCCAATTTCATCGCACACTCCTGTGCCTGACTTAATCCTGCCTGTCATCAGAAAATATATATGTTCAGAAGTGCAGGAAATAAAAGGCTTATGATTTTGGGAAGGGGAATTATTGGAAATTTTATCAAAGCAAGCTTGTATTTAGTCTGTTCTTGCAAGTTCTGATGCATTAAGACTGTAAAACATCCTAGCACTTTCCAATCTCATACTTCCCAAATGTGTGCTAGGAAAAATGCAGTACAGAAGAGTAGTTTAGGGCCGAGTTTCTCAAGCTGGTCTTCGAACATCTGCCTAGTTAGTCAAGAGACAGATTTGTATCAGCTGGCAGCAGTACATACAGATCTCTCTCATGCATACTCATTTGGTTTTCAGAATATTCACAACTAGCTAATAAGTACTTTAGGACCAGTGAGCAAAAACACGGGTTTAAGGCAGTGCTTTTTTTCAAGGGAAAAATATGCCGATACTCATGGAAAGCCAACCCTAGGGGGCAGGGTTACCAGGGCTTCTGTTCAGCTGGTACAGTGCATGGAGACATGTGATCCAGAATATTTCTACCTGAAGGTGGCTGCCTCTGAATCCAAGGGTCACATGTTTCAGGGGTAGGGGTGGGGGTGGGCAACGCTAAACTGGATGATTTTGAGTGAGAAATGTAAAGGAGTGTTTAGGATATTTTTGTATAACAGGAAAAAAAGATGCCAGTCCATACCGGTGTGTACTGGCTAAAATCAAGCCCTAGTGTAAGATACAGTGTACCCTAGAAGAATAACCTACCAGCTTCATTACAGTATTAAGCACAGTGAATAACAAAAGCCACTGCAAGAGCATCATAAGAGAATAATATAAACAATGGATCATGACAAATTCGTGCAGCGAATAATTTAAATCATCAAACATCCTTCTGGATCTTTCACTGAGCACCAACTAGCGTGGCAAGTGCTCTTTCCAAATGCTTTGCATAGCAACTGTTACCTAGAGAAACCAGCATCCCAACCCAAAAGTCCAGGTCTGAAAACACTGTAGTGGAGCAGATTAAAAATGGCTGGGTAAGGCTAGGACTCCCAGCCTGCTGTTTGCAACCTAATTCTCTACTACCAGTGGTTGTTGTTGTTGTTACATTTGTACCCCGCGCTTTCCCACTCATGGCAGGCTCAATGCGGCTTACATGGGGAAATGGAGGGTTAAGTGACTTGCCCAGAGTCACAAGGAGCTGCCTGTGCCTGAAGTGGGAATCGAACTCAGTTCCTCAGTTCCCCAGGACTAGAGTCCACCACCCTAACCACTAGGCCACTCCTCCACTCCCAATCCTGTCCTGGGGGACCCCCTGCCAGTCAGGTTTTTGGGATACCCACAATGATTATGCATGAGATAATCTACATGCAATGGAGAAGTGCATACAAATCTCTCTAATGACTATTCATCGTGGCTTTGAAAACCCAAACTAGACTTGGGAACCACTGCTCTGGTACAACTACGCACTCTGCTGTAACATTTTCCCCCCAGAGTTGATTTTCAGAGTAAGCACACAGCCTGGAGAGTGTAATTAAGCCATTGGACTGTTGGTAGATGAATGCCAGCTATATTCATGCACATCAAAACCAAAGCAACAGGTTTGTGCCCTAGCCAGCCTGCAGGGAAAAGCGTCAAAGTCAGAAGATTGCCTAGGTCAGTGGTTTTCAACCCAGTCCTCAAGTACCACCTGGCCAGTCAGGTTTTGAGGATATCCACAATAAATACGCATGAGAAAGATTTGCATGCACCGCCTTCTTGGTAAGCAAATGTCTTGGTAAGCAAATGTCTTGGTAAGCAAATCATTGTGGATATCCTCAAAACCTGACTAGCCAGGTGGTCCCTGAGGACTGGGTTGAAAACCACTGGCCTAGGTAAGGTGGTGTATATTTGGGGGCTTTAACCACCGGAACTCCAGCGCCCGTAAACTTCTCTTGGGGGGGGGGTTCAGGGGGAGTGGAGGTCCGGCGGACCTCCAGCCCGTGTCGCTGGCTTGGGGTGGGGGTTCGGAAGGGCACTAGGCCACCAGGGCCTTGCTGTTTCAGGGGGTCTGGTGGTCCCATGGACCTCCAGCCCCTATGTTTGACAGGTTTGGGTTTTTGACAGCCCGGACCTGTCAAACAAGTGCGGGAGCATTAAGTCCGAGTGTATGCTCAGGCACAATCCTCCTGCACTTTTACCCTATGATCAGAGATAATAGAGTTCATAAATTTGCATTCTATTATCTCTGAACTTAGGGGCAGTAAAGCCCTGTGCTGTTCCAGCGCTATTTTTAGTTGTTTGGAACAGCATGGGGCTTTGGATCACCAGGGCATCAGTGCAAATTGTACATCTCATGGAATCTTGCAACTCTTTAGGATTCTGTAAGGTACTTGATCTGGATTGGCCACTACTGGAAACAGGAAATTGGGCTAGATGGACCATCGGTCCAACCCAGTATGGCTATTCTTATGTTATTATATAGCCCCACCATAGAAAGCACTGGACAGCTTGGTACAGGCAACATGCCTACACTAGCACAAAAGCTGCATACTATCTTTTCCTGATCCTATAGGGAACCAACAGAAATAAAGGAACAGTCAGTGCTCCTTTGGCAATCATAATGCATTTCGCAATCCCTGGCTAGAATTCAATCAAAATCTACCACAATGCAAAGAATCCAAATTAAAGCTTCAGCCCACCCCCACTGCCCTCCAGCTTTCCAACATCAACATAAAAGCAAACCTAAAGGCTGGGAGAGCTATGCCAACATGGCAAAGACAGAGCCCTGCTGAAAAGAGGCAAGCTTTCTATTGTAAAACTACTAAATACAGCCCCTCCTTAATGAGCTTTCTTCTGGATACACAGATCTCCCTTCCCCCATAGTCCCACCTGGTTCATTCACAAGCATTCAACTCAACAGGACTTGGAATATAAAACATTTGTAGTACTCTGAACTGCTTTTAGCTCTGTTATAAAATCCGCTCTGTGCAATTGTTGTTTACTGGCATTTCCTTAACCAAAAATTAGCAAAAAAACCCCCATCTTATATAATAAAACTCACCCTCAACATTCTGAAGACACTGACGTCACTTCTGTCACTTCCTTCAAGACGGGTTTGAAGGGTTCGTGGTGGTGAAGCCACCGAAATCGCCGTCTCGGGGCCCCGCCCTCGATTCAAATGTGTGAAGTTGAGGGCGGAGCAATGGCGTCACAAACCGAGGGCGGAGCAATGGCGTACGGTGCGTTCAGGAGGTGCGGAGCAATGGCATCAGAACGACGAAGGGGTCGGTAGGTAGGGAGGGAGGAAGGGTGAAGGGGGGGGGGTGTTGGGGAGGAAAACCTTGCTAGCGCCCATTTTCATTTGCTCCAGAAATGGGCCCCTTTTACTAGTCTATAAATAATGTCAGATTTCTATCTATATGTTCCAGCTCACCATTATTCATAGGAATTTACTATGATCTAATCAGTTCTGGGGCAGCCTAGCTAGTGACCCAACAGAGGGTGTTCTTTAAAAACCGCGTCTTTAATTGCACTAAGAGGCAGAACAACCTTAAATCCAAGGTGGTTTTGCAATTGGAAGATGCATCCATTTCAGTGAATTATATCATTCGGAACCTTTGCAATGTTCATCACCATATCAATATTTTGGTGCAGACTTCTATTTAGTTGGTTTACTTCCCCCTTGATTTACTGCTTTTTGCTTGCATCAAAAAGTATAGAAATGCTATGGGCCATTTAGGGGGCAAATCTATTAAAAAAAAAAAAAAAAAAAAAAAAAGAGTGCTAAAAATTAGGTGCCAGGATACTATTCTATATAATTTATTTATTGCATTTGTATCCCACATTTTCCCACCTATTTGCAGGCTCAATAATAGCATCTGGGCAGCCAGTTTCTGTTATAGAATAGAGCCTAGGTTGGCATTTAAGTAGCAACATTTAGGTACCAATACTTAAGGCAGGTGTAAATGTTATGTTGGTGCCAAATGTCACCTAGGTGCACACCTTACAGCTTGTTTGGCGACATTTAAACGTCTGTTAAATAACCATTTCTTACGTTTGGCTTATACTCCTGCTGAGCATGGCTTATTTTGACTATTGCCTTAGTTGCAATTGGACTGGACTTTGCTGGAGGACTTTATTGCCTGGCTGTACTGATTTGTTTTGTGTGATTGGTTGTTTTGTGTGTATTTTATGTATGTTTTACTGTTCGCCGCCCTGGATAAGGGAGGGTTATAAATAATAATGAATGAGGGGTGGGTCTTCTTGTAGCTCTTTTGGGTCACAGGGGATTAGGGTGATTGTTTTATTTGTACTGCATGTACGTTTTACTGTTTGCCGCCCTGGATATGAGCGGGTTATAAATAAGAATAATAGGGTCACAAGGGAATAGGGTAGGTTGGAATGGGAGTTCTAGGGCGGGGCCTCTGGGATGCTATCTGTTTTGACATGTGCATTGTTATAACAATAAAAACATGTTTCTCAAACATAATAAATACATTTAAAATCTGTTCTATAAGTTTGGCACTAAGTGTCTGATCCACCCATGCCCTGCCCACAAGCACACACCTTTTGCAGTTAAGTGAGCACCTACCAAATTCCACCTAAACGCAGTTAGACACCTAAGTACACTTACCCCCTTTGGGCACCTAACTTCCAAAAGTTAGGTGCCTAACTGGCGAACTATATAGAATTAGAGGGTTAGAGGACAATTTTATGAAATTTGCACCTAGTCAAGATGCATTTTCACATACCTTGCACCTACTTAGCTTTGTAAAATACTAGTGTAAGCGTGAAATAATATACAAATGTAGGGACTGATATTTTAGCACATACATGCCACAAGTTATGTGTATACAGAATGTTATAATCTGGGTGTATAATCATGGACCCTGCCCCTCCTCCACCTTGTGCACGCTCACAGTGAAAGTACACACCACAAAAAAAAAACAAACACAACTTACACACATATTTGAATGCTAGTCAGTATTCTATAAGAGTGCATTTATGCACATAAGTGTATCTAGATGACTAAAACAGGGCCGTGCCAAGGGTCTCTGGTGCCCCCCTGCAGACTATCAGTTGGCGCCCCCCCCCCCCCCGTTTGGCATAAGATGCAGTTGGCGCCCTCCCCCCAGAAATGTCCTCCCTCCCTTATCTTAATCTTTCTTTTCTTCCCCAGCTGGCCTGGTTGGTTCCAGTTCCCGCCCCAACCTGCAGCCTCAAATGTAACTTAACTTTTTTTATCACTAAGTGTAGGCCAGCCTGCTGCCAGCCATTACAGTAATGAAAAGTTAACAAGGCGAAACCGTCCTTACCGATGATGTCCACAGTCCACCAGTCTGACTCAAAAACGAAAAACCAAAATTAATGCGGAGTTGCGGAGAGCTGTGGGAGCGGGCAGCAGCAGCCGATCATCCAATGATCCAAGGGCGCCGGCTCTTCTCTCTCCCAGCACTACTCCAGTCTCCAACGTGGCGTCGTCGTCGGCAGACACCCGTCCTTCGGAGTCGGACTGCCTGCGAGGCTCCAGGCGCGATGACGTCACGCCGTGCATCACGCTGGGGCGGTGCTAAGCCTAAACTAAACAGATGAATGAGCGCAGGCTGCAGCGCACGGGAAGGCAGCAGCCAGAGCCAGCAGCGCATGTGCATATAGGTGCCAACGCGACTCGAGAGGTTTGTATTTTTTAATTTTATTAAACACAACGCTGACTCAGCCGGCGCCCTTTAAGGTGAGGCGCCCCCCTGCCGTGCTTACCCCGCTTACCGGGTTAGCACGGCCCTGGACTAAAATACCAGCATTTGCATGTTTTCATAGCACAAGAACAGTGTTAAGACAGGCAAATAAGCCTCATTGTTATTCAACAGACTTAGGAAAAACCATTAGGGATCAGGCCCTATTTGATACATGGTCTCTCTTAGAAGAAAAGCAAACCTGCTTCATATCAGCCTGTATCAAATATTTTTTTTTTTGGGGGGGGGGGAGGGGATTGGAAGCTTTTTTTTCTCCTATTCAGCACTCTGTTCTGAAGGTCGAGATAGATCACAAGCTGTTTTGGGAAGTATTTACTGACCAAATTTGTTTCTTGTAGTTGGAGATTTTAATAAAGATGTCTGCTCACTTTCTGACCAATGTAACAAAATCGTAAAAAACAAAAACTGCATTACGTTTATTTCTTTAGTGTGTAATAGATAAAACTGTTAGTTAAATCCAAAGTAAAATTTAAAACTGCATTAAAATGGAAGTAAAATTACATTTTATTATTATTATTTATTGCATTTGTATCCCACATTATCCTACCTATTTGCAGGCTCAATGTGGCTTACATAGTTTTGGCTTTAGTGGTTAGGACGTGGATGTTAAACGTAATATCTTCAACCACCGTTGCACTGGTGAGCAGTGGGGAAAAGACTAGAGATTGAGTGGGGTGTAGGTAGGTGAGAAGATAATCTGGAGCAGTCCTGGACTAGGGTTGCCTATGTACAGAGATCTTTGAATCAGGACCTGGAAGCAAGGTGGGGGTCTCAGCTCTGAGTTCCCAAACTGGAAATTTAATCTCTAGGAATCTCCAGCTTGATGATCTTACATAACCCTTTCATATACGCAGACGATGTCACAATATACATTGCTTACAAAAACCAAACTGACAGAAATCACCAACGAAATTGAGCTCAGCTTGATCATGGACTCATGGGCAAATGCATTTCAACTAAAACTCAATAAAGAAAAAACACATTGTCTCATCCTCTCATCCCAACACAGTGCAGACAACCCCACAAGCATCAACACCCCAGATCAGACACTTCCTATCTCAGACAGCCTGAAAATCCTCGACATTACAATGGACCGTAACTTAACATAGAGAGCCAAGTGGCATCCACAACAAAGAAAATGTTCCATTCAATGTGGAAACGCAAACGCGTGAAACAATTCTTCCCGAGGGAAACATTTTGCAACCTGATACAATCAATGGTACTAAGCCACGTAGACTACTGCAATGGAATCTATGCGGGATGTAAAGAACAAACCTTAAAGAAACTTCAGACTGCTCAAAACATGGCAGCTAGGCTTATATTTGGTAAAATGCTATTTGAAAGCGTAAAACCCCTCTGCGAAAAACTACACTGGCTCCCAATCAAAGAATGCATCGCCTGCAAAAATCTGCACCCTGGTTCACAAAATCATCTACGGTGAAGCCCCAAGATACATGATAGACTTGATCGGACATCGGGGGAACAACCTTCCCGAGTCCTTACACCAAGCCCCCTCCCTGCCCATCTTCAAGTCTTTGCTTAAAGCCCACCTCTTCAATGCTGCGTTCGGCACCTAACTCTTTCAGGAAATCCAGACTGCCCCTATCAGACTGACTGTTCACGTGTCCTTTAGATTGTAAGATCTTTGAGCAGGGACTGTCCTTCTATGTTAATTGTACAGCGCTGCGTAACCCTAGTAGCACTTTAGAAATGTTAAGTAGTAGTAGTAGTAGTAGATCGACTTACCAATTAGAAACACATCTGAATCAACATGAACTTATCTAAATCGGCACTACCCAAGCTGCAAAGGACTTAAATACAAATCAACTTGCGCATCTAGTTTTTCCTACATAAGCACACAACTGTGGAACGCATTACCAAAAGCCTTGAAAACGACGTACGACCACCAAAACTTCCGGAAATCACTAAATACTAACCTGTTTAAAAAGGCATACCCTACCGATCCAACTTAAATGCCTGATCTCTGCAACACAACCAAACTAAAGCACGTAATGGACATAATACAACTCTTCTGTTCTAAGATTCCCTAATGTGGCTGTGCCACATGAACTTTATCTCGTTCACACCGGAGTCTGCAAATGCCTCTCCAGTACTATGTAAGCTACATTGAGCCTACAAATAGGTGGGAAAATGTGGGATACAAATGTAACAAATAAAAATAAGAACAGCCATACTGGATCAGACCAATGGTCCATCCAGCGCAGTACCCTGCTTCCAGCAGTGGCCAATCGAGGTCACAAGTACCTGGCAGAAACACAGGGGTCCTTTTACTAAGGTGCGCTGACAAATGACTTTCAGTAGTGTAGGCGTGAGTTTTGGGCGTGCGCAGAATCATTTTTCAGCGCACCTGTAAAAAATGTCTTTTTAAAATTTTTGCTGAAAATAGACATGTGGCAAAATCAAAATTGCCACACATCCATTTTGGGCTTGCGACCTTACCACCAGCCATTGCCCTAGCGGTAAAGTCTCACGCGGTAATGACCTACACGTGCCAAATGCCACTTGGAGCACGTCCATTACTTGCGGCTGAAGATAAAAATTATTTTTTGGTCACGCATATCGGACACACACCAAAAATGAAATTACTACAAGAGCCATGCGGTAGCTGTGCGGTAACTCCATTTTGGTGAGCGTACAGCCTTACGCTGCTTAGTAAAAGGGCTCCACTGTTAGTAGCACCATTCCACACTACCAATCCCAGGGCAAGCTGTGGCGTCCCCCATGTCCACCTCAACAACAGGCTATTGGCTTTTCCTCCAGGAACTTGTCCAAACCTTTTTTTAAACCCCGATACACTAACCGCCATTACCACACCCTTCAGCAAAGAGTTAGGTCTTTTGTTGTCAATTTGTTTCCATTTCCTGTTATTTTTCTTACTTCAATCCAGGCATTAGTAAAACAGGCCCTTTACGTTTAAGAAATATCACCTTATTTTTCTATGCCAGTGATTATGTTAAGCCTAGCATTAGGCACCTCCACAAACACTAGCTCCTCTCAGAATTCCTTCTCCTAATCTTATCGGATAATAGCCACCCTACAAAAACCACACTGATCAGCTCACAGCTCACCCCTAATTGCATACTGATCTTTTCAGAGATTGAGGCATCTAATTCAAAATGTGCAAAATTTGGAAATTTTAGACATAAAAAAAACATAAATTATATAAAAAGAGTAATTGAAACTATGTACATGCTGCACCCTGTTTGAGAAGCATATCCAACATGCATTCCAGCTTAGCAGAAAATTCTGAGTTAGGATAGCTCATCTGCAAGCACAAAGTTTTGCATAGTAAAATAAACAGCAGCAGAAAAAGACCGGTTGGTCTATCTAGTCTGACCACTCTTATTTCCTCCTCTGGTTCTCTACCACTTTGGCTAGATAAATGTGTGTGCTTCAGCCAACACAAAGTTCTTCCTCTTCCCCCTCCCCCCCCAACATTTTTTGCTCAACCCTCTTTAACGCTTGTTTCTCTCTCTGCCCCAGGCATGTCCGCATTCTGTACAGTGCTGAGCTCCACCACCTCTGCTAGTAAACCATTTCAGGCATCATAATTTTCATCTGATTCTTACAAGACCAATGCTCTGAATCTAGCATCCAGATCCCTTTTCCAATTCTTACACCAATATTTATAAGGCTGTATCTTCATATACATCCAGCCTCCCTAAGCTCACTGACGTTTAGTTTCACCCACGGTTGCTTTTTGGAAGATACCTCAGCCTTTTTGAAGGCTGGGATTACAATCATACCTCTGTTAGGGTTGCACCATCAGTCTGTGAATCTTCCTCATCCTCCTTGGAAACCAGATGCAGTTGCACCACTGCTGTTAGGGTTGTAACCTAGCCTAATGCATTTGTACCTCCATCCTCTCTGCCCATTGGCTTGTGCTTCCCACTTTTGGTCCTCCCCCCTCCTTATTTTTTTCTACCCGTTTACCTCCTTTCACCCTTGAACTTCACTCCTAGTCGTCAATGGTCACCACAGGTCAGGTTTTACGGATATTCCTAATTAAAACGCACGAGGGAAATTTGCATACAGTTGAGGTAGTATACATTAGGGATATCCGGAAAACCTGACTTGCCAGCAGTCCTCAAGGACTGGGAGTGAAGACCAAGGTCCTACACCCGCTTCCCTCACCACTGTGCTTAGAGTCTGTCCCAATAATATTTATATTGTATTCCAGGTCTGGTTGCCAGCTGTCAAGTCTAAGATTTATAACCCTTTTAGTTAAATATTTTCACATGTTGAATTTTTTTTTTTAGATTATTCATATTTTCCAAATTTGAACCTAAAGTGAGTTAGCTTGTGTATCTGAATCAATTTCCCTGCCAAAGTGGACTCAATAAGTTGCACCTGGGGCAACGAAAGGCGACATGATTTGCCCAAGGTCATAAAGAGTGGGAGAAGGGGGAATTTGAGTCTGCTTCTCTCACCGCTAGGCTATTCCTCCACTCCATAGTTCCTTTGTACCTTCCTCCTTACAACTCCATATTCCTACTGACCCCTAGCCCTTGGCTTTGCTTTTCTACAGAAAATTGTATCTTCCTGTACTTTATAGAAACGTTCAAATATTTACCAAGTTTCAATCATGCCCTCCTCCCTCATTCCTCCTTTCCTTTTGGCAAATATATGTTGAGTGTCTTAAGACCCTCTTTGCAGGGTTTGTGCTCTAAGCTTTGAACCATTATCGTAACCTTTTTCTGAACTACTTCCCGTCCTTCCAGTTGATTAAGTTTCTGGGCATCTCGCTCCCCCTCCCTTCAATGGCTTAATATTCTAGAACTACTGATACCTTGATTGATGTGTCAGAATTCCATGTACCATGCACTTCACATGCTTTCCCCCACTTAGCTACTTGTGGGGGAAAAAAAAAAAAAAAAAGACCCACGCTGAAATTCCTTGCTGGTATGAACTTCAAGACCTAGTAATTTGTGAACTATGGCAATGTAAAGATCCAGGGTTTAAAAGGAACATAGATAGTTTCCATTTAGAATGTATTCTGGGATAAGATTTCATTTTAACCTAGAAATTTCCTCTCCCTCAGAACTGGGATGGGGATCTGGTGTCAAGTCTTCATTCACAGCTACCTAAGAATTTTCCCCTTATTGTATATCTCTCCTCCCAACTTAATTTTGCCCAATCATTGAAGCAAGTGTCCTTTACAGGGAGACCTGCACTTTGTCTTTCCAGAATGCTAAAAATCATGGGCCTTAAACCTAGACACTAGGTGTCACCATTGCATAATGCCTAGAATGCCCCTTCTTTCACCCACTGCATCCCCAACCAGGTCCCTATGCAAGGCACAGTGCACATCCATTGCTGAGCCAGCAGCCTGGACCCCTGGGAAATTTTTTTTACATCAGCTGTTCCAGCTCCAGGCTCTCAATGCTGTTGTAATGGAGCAAACTGTTGCATAGCTGATGAGCTCAATGTTTGTTTTATATGCACAGGAAACACTGCAGAAAGATCAACAATGAAAGTCATTGTCCTAAGGTAGTTTTTTTTCTTTGAGACTGAGGGAGACAATTTTACGATTAATTTTAATATTCTAATATGAATGCAAAAGCAGAGCCGTAACTAGGTGTTTAGATGGAGATGCTCAAAGTTTACCATGCTTACAACGTTTAATTTTAGACTGGTTTTAGCCAGTCTAAATGAAACATTGTGTGGCTAATGTACAGAGGCTTTCGGTTACTGCTTTATCATACATAGAAGCAGTGACCAAAAGTCCTAAGCAAACAATTTCGCTAGTATTAAAATAAGCTCGTCAGCGATTCCATGCAATATACAGAGAAAAGGGACACGGAAAACCCCTGCCCCCAATGACTAAAATCTAACAGCAGCTCTGGAGCTGTCAGTAGGTTTCAGTTATTAGGGCAGGGTGACACTTACAGCCCTCTATGCCCAGGATTTCTGCTGGAAGCATGACAGTGAGGACACAAAGAAGGCTGCGTTGCTGCACCTGTTGGAGGCGCCTCCAGTGACTGCTGGAGGGAAGGTGAGAGTTCTGGCTGCTTTTCTTTTTTGCATCTTTCTAAAGATCAGGCACCGGCTTAGCATTATGATGGGTCTGGTAGAGGCGGCCGTCTATTCCCTGCTTCTAGAGAGCAAAAAGAAAGTCCAATCCCTACTGTTTGGAAGGGAGGGGGTTGTTTAACAGGAGGCTGAGTCCACAACTGTTATGCGCATCAGGAGCCCTCCCCCCTCCCCCCCATTCACCAGTCATGCGCCAGGAACATTCTGACTCCTTTACTGACCAATGCACAACATTAACAGTGTGCATATAATTTTCATGCCGTTAATGCTGATCATCGGTCGCTATTTGTTTCTTAATGTGAGAGGAGCTGGTATTTCTGGCGCTGTAGGGAACAGCGCCAGAGTTCTGTGCATGATGCATCTCCCTCTTAGTGGCCAGAGCATATCACGTCTTCCTCACTGATGCCCCCTTATCTTTCCCTTTCCCAGATGGTAGCAGGGAAAGGGAACTCTTACAAGTTTTTCATCCACTTTACTTCAGTCATTCTGCTCCAAAGGATTTTCTGCCCTGAACAATTGCCCTTCTCTCCTACCCAGTGGCGTACCAAGGGGGGGGGGGGCGGTGGGGGCGGTCCGCCCGGGTGCCAGTGGGTGGGGGGTGCTCCGCTCCCGCCGCCTCCCGTGGCCTTTCCCGCGGCGCCGCACATTAAAAAAAAATCGGCGAAGCAGCGTCGCAGGCAGCGCCTCGTGCCCTGCTTAAAAAAAAAAAAAAAAAAATC
The DNA here is from genome assembly GCF_901765095.1 of Microcaecilia unicolor. Classification (NCBI taxonomy): domain Eukaryota; kingdom Metazoa; phylum Chordata; class Amphibia; order Gymnophiona; family Siphonopidae; genus Microcaecilia; species Microcaecilia unicolor. The sequence continues at coordinate 130,982,906 of NC_044039.1, forward strand.
AAATCTCCTTCCTTCTCCTCCTCGTCTTGACGTCGACTCGGGCCTTCCAATCAATTTGATTGGAAGGCCCGAGTCGACGTCAAGACGAGAAGAAGGAAGGAGATTTGATTTTTTTTTTCAAGCAGGGCACGAGGTGCTGCCTGCGACGCTGCTTCGCCGGTTTTGACTGGGGTGGGGAAGCAGAGGGGCGAAAGGGACTGGGGTGGGGGTCTCAGACAGGGGAGGAGAGAAGGGGACTGGGGTGGGGGTCTCAGACAGGGGAGGGGAAAAGGGGACTGGGGTGGGGGTCTCAGACAGGGGAGGGGAAAAGGGGACTGGGGTGGGGGTGTTCAGAGGGGAGAAGAGAAGGGGACTGGTGTGGGGGTGTTCAGAGGGGAAAAGGGGAGGGGAGAAGGGGACTGGGGTGGGGGTGTTCAGAGGAGAGAAGGGGACTGGGGTGAGGGTCTCAGACAGGGGAGGGGAGAAGGGGACTGTGGTGGGGGTCTCAGACAGGAGAAGGGGAGGGGAGAAGGGGGCTAGAACAAGGGGCACAGATCCTAGATGGAAGGGGGAGCGAGAGGGAGGGCAGACCCTGGATGGATGGGAGAGGGAGGGCAAATGGTGGATTGAAGGGGCAGAGAGAAAGGGCAGGCAGTGGATGGAAGGGACGGCAGAGAGGGCAGACACTGGATGGCAGAGAGAGAGAGAGAGAGAGAGAGAGAGAGAGTAAAGACAGATGCTGGATGGAAGGAAGACGGTGAAAAGAAGATGAGGAAAGCAGAAACCAGAGACAACTGTAAATAAAATATATTTTTTAATTTTTTTTGCTTTAGGATAAAGTATTGTAGATGTGTTAAATGTTTATAATAGAACATGTAAATAAGGTAATCTTTTATTGGACTAATTTTAATACATTTTGACTAACTTTCGGAGAACAAAACCCCCTTCCTCAGGTCAGGATAGGATACTGTAACAGCACTATACTGTACTGACCCGAGGACGGAGGTTTTGGCCTCTGAAAGCTAAATGTATTAGTCCAATAAAATGGTATTATTTTACTTTCTATATTTGTTTTATTTCTATTTGTTAATTTGTAAAGTGGTGATTGGTACTTGTTAGTTTTTTTCAAATTTACATCTGCTGTCTTTATATTTTGCACAGTACTAGGGGACAGTTTCTGTTTCTGTGGTGTTGCATTGTATGCGGAGTCTGGCATTGGGGGTTCAGTTTAATTTTTGTCTAAATAGAAAGTTTATGATTACTTATTCTATAGTGGATTAGGGTGTATCTGTGTTTGTGAAAAAGACATGGCTTTCAGTTGGCATTGACTGTGCAGGATCTACGATCTGTACTATTCTGTCTGGTTTCGTTTTACAATAGGTGAATTGATGTTCTAGTGCTCACTGTAGTGTTTAAGATGCTTTCCTTTTCCTTGTGTGACTCATAGAAATGACTGCTTACGGTATGGTAGAATTGCTCTATACGTCCTGAGTGTTTTGTATTCTCGGCATGCCTAGTACTGGATTTGGGGGGGGGGGGGGGGGGGTGTTAAAAAATGACCGGCCCCGGGTGTCAACTACCCTAGGTACGCCACTGCTCCTACCCTCAAACCTAATCCAACTTCATAAGTACCCAGATCATTTTGAGAGAAAGCAAATATGTAAGAGGTCAGGGAAGACGTTTTTTTTTTTTTGGGGGGGGGTGAGGGGGAAAGAATTTCTCAGATTGATAAAAGACAAAATTGTGCTGGATCCCGACCTCCAATTAACTAGCACAAGTTAGGTGAGGTAGAAATGATAGAACCCAGAACAAAAGTAAAGTATTTACATGTCTGAGACTAAGCAGCCCAAAAGAGATGGGCAACCAAATTCTACCACTAAATAAACAAAAGCGTCACTGGGGCTTTAAAAAAAAAAAAAAAAGATAATTATATAGACTGTAGTTGTAGCAGAACACGGCTGACAAATTAACTGAGGGGGAATAGGAGCTGAGCGAGTTACCCCCTTACCTGAGAGAATGTCACTGGCTCCAAGCAAAAACACACATTGTTTTTTAAATTTCACATGACTTGGCCCCAGCATATTTGAGTTCTTATGTATTACTTTATCCCTTAACGGCAGCTGCACTCCACAGGCAAAATTAAGCTGCACATATACCATTTGCTAAGCAATTTCAGCTGATACGATTATTCCTGGAGGAAGGCGGGGGCTAATGCCTGGAATTCGTTGCCTATGAACTTGAGACATTTGACGTCCTATAAAGGCTTCTGAAGCTCATTATAAAACTTTTCTGTTTTCAGAAATTTCTTTAAGATGAATTAATTTTATGAATGTAATCTTTTATTGGTGTACTGTAGGATTGCTTTGAATTCTGTTAATCCACCTTGAACTATCATGGATGAAGTGGAACACAAATGTCCAAACTTAATTAAAGATCAGTCTGGTGCAATTTCTCCCCCCTGCTATATCATATATATATTTTAAGGTGGTATATAAATCTAAATAAATATTATTAATTTCTATCCCAGAGTCAAATGTAGAAAGCTAAGTTCCTTAACTGCTTTTAATATGAGTAGTATTTAAATCTGATGTGTATTCAATTTATTATCATTATGAGAAACAAAAATTAAACTCTCCCATGCCCCCTCCAGACATGACATCACTATAACAAAATTCCAGTCTGAAAGAGACAGTTTGTGATGGGGTTTTAGTTTTCATATCCAACAGGATCATAAGGATAAAATTTACACCGGGAGGACAAGAGAAATATGGAATTTACATAGTAACATAGTAAATGACAGCAGATAAAGCCCTGTATGGTCCATCCAGTCTGCCCAACAAGATAAACTCATTTTACATGGTATGTGATACTTTATATGTATACTCAAGTTTGATTTGTCTTTGCCATTCTCAGGTCACAGACCATAGAAGTCTGCCCAGCACAGTTCTTGTACTAAGTTCTGAAGCTAACGTCGAAGCCCCTTAAAATTTACATTCCAGACCATCCCTATCTATTCAGTCACAGTCAGGTCATAGACTGTAGAAGTCTGCCCGGCTCCCATTTTGTTTCCCCAATTACCGGCGTCGCCACCCAATCTCTGCTAAGATTCCATGGAACCATTCCTTCTAAATAGGATTCCTTTGTGTTTATCCCACGCATGTTTGAATTCCATTACCGTATTCATCTCCACCACCTCCCGTGGGAGGGCATGCCACGTATCCACCATCCTGTACTCTCAACCACGCCTGAATAAAAAAAAAAAAAATGCACATACACCAGTGGTTCCCAAATCTAACCTGGGGAACCCCAACCAGTCAGGTTTTCAGAATCTATAATGAATATTCCTAAGTTATATTTACATGCAATGAAAGCAGTGCATACAAATCTGTGAATATTAAAGTGCACATATCATGAAAACCTGACTGGCTGTGGTTCCCTGGGACAATTGCAGGAACCACCGATGTACACTGTAGCAAGGATAATTAATGCCAGGACCCATAAGTCAGCCCTGTGCCATCTGACAAAGCCTGATTACGCTTAGGAATCCAGAACTGGATTTGGTGAGCTATCATTAAAAAAAAGCAGCACCGAAAAAGCAAAAGCTTCAGGATAATGACTAAATAACATGATCTGATTTTTACTCTTAGTAAAGATACAGCAAAAAGACACCAGGATGAAAGAACCTCCCCACACTCCCCACAGGTAGGCAGCCAGAATAAATACATTTGTTCCACAAAGTCAATTTGAAGGTCACCAACAAAATCCCCGAGGACTTCTGCAACATGAAATTTAAGAAAACCGATATGTTAGCCGTTATCTTTCTAGATCTTTGTCCAACACCAGTAACAAGACATCCCCCCCACCCTGCCCCCAACCAAAAAGAAGTCTGATATTGTGCCAATGTCCCAGCTCAAGGGAGCCTGCAAATTCCCAAGCTGCTCCAGTACTTCAGGTTTCACTCATGCCCCAGACTACAAGGACAAAACCAAAGCAAACAGGAAATGAAGGGATGAAAAAAAATCCTTGCCGTACTGCCTAATAGGGAGCGATACAAGCAATGTGGACACAAGCAGGCATTCATCCAGACCACAAGCATCTTACTTGGATTTTTTTTTAATAGTTAAAATAAAAAGAAAGGGGGAGGGGTAAAGTTTGGGAAGCCAGCGCACAGCAGATCGGAAAGTGTTTGCTAGTTTATTAGACCTGAAACTACAGAGCCATTTATGAGGCAACCACATCCAACTGTGTCTGGCAGCTACCAATGAAACACATGACACCGTGTGTGGCAATGTGTGGTTGTTCAAATAATACGAATCAATATGTGTGTCTTGTTTTAAGTCAGCTTACGCTTTCTTCAGTGAAAACAGTTTTGATTTTGTGAAGAAAGTACAGGGCTTGTCACCGACTAAATCTTCTTATTTAATGGTAGAACTGACAACTTATGGAGCCCTGGAAGCTCACATGATTCAAAGGACTTCATGCTGCGTCAGATTTTGAAACATGAAAAAAAACCCACTCATTTCATTGAACCTTTGATTTGTCATTCAATTCAATTCTTGTGTACCGCTAATATCCCCTTACTAGGGTTTAGTACAGTTTACATTCTAGGTGAGACAAAAGCAAATAGTGTTGCATTTGGAATTATCTCCAGGGCCTGAACATACGTAAGCAGTAAGGACCCAAGAAACAGGCAGAGCACCGGAGTCTCAAGTGCATGGATGAGACCATACTACAGGGAGGAGGAATTTAGATTTGTTAGGAATTGTGAAACATTCAAGGACCGGGGGGGGGGGGGGGGGGGGGGGGGGAAGAGACCTATTCCACAAAGATGGACTCCGCCTTCACCAGGGTGAAACCAGGTTGCTACCTTTAAAAAGCGGATAGAGCAGCTTTCAACTAGAACCTGGGGGAAGATAGACAGTCACTCAAGAGTATATTGTTCAGAACAAGGTATATTTATTTATTTTTATTTATTTATTGCATTTGTATGCCACATTTTCCCACCTATTTGCGGGCTCAGTGTGGCTTACAATACATTGTAAATGATGGAAATACGATTTGTTACAACTCAGTTATGGATTACATTGTGAGAAGTTATGCAAGACAAAGTCAAAGTATCGTTAGGAAATAGGACAAAGGAAAAGAACAATGGAACAGTGGAAAGAGACAACGGGAAACTGATAGGGTAATAGAACATTAGCAAGAGAACATTCGGTATAACATTTTTCTGTGAGTAAAGGTATAAATGTGATAAAATTACGGGGGATGAGAATTCAGAAGAGAATGTATTGGTGTATTTCTGAACAGTGAGTGTGGACTTCATGTGTTTTGATCCTTACAGTAAATTTTATCAAAGAGATGAGTCTTCAATAGTTTGCGGAAGTTGGTTAGTTCGTGGATCGTTTTCAAGTTGCGTGGTAGTGTATTCCAGAATTGCGTGCTTATGTAAGAAAAGGTTGATGCGTGCAGCGCCTTGTATTTTATGCCTTTGCAATTAGGGAAGTGGAGGTTAAGGAAAGTTCGAGATGATCTTTTAGCGTTTCTGGGAGGTAGGTCTATTAAGTTAGACATATAGGCTGGGGCTTCACCGTGAATAATTTTGTGTATGAAGGATATCATCAAAACAAAAAAGGTAGGGCCAGGGCTGCCGCCCCCCAGGATGCCGCGTAAACAGACTTCAGATTGGGGGGGCCAGAGCCCAAAGTGTGTGTGGGAGGGCACATTTTGCCCCACATCCCTGCCCCCCCCCCCCCCCCCCCCCCGCTGCAACTCCACATACTTTGGCTGGCGGGAGCCCCGCCAGCAGAAACTTTCCTCCAGCGCTGTTCTCCGCCGCACTGCCTGCCCTATGGCTGCTTCCCCTCACTGTGTGCATTCTCATTTTCATCAAAACTGAGCATGCGCGATGTGAGGGGAAGCAGTGCTGGCAACGCGGTGGAGAACAGAGCTGGAGAAAGACTTCTGCTGGCAAGGCATAGGGACCCCCGCCAGTCAAACCAGGGGCCCATATTTAGAATCCTGTGTCTCCTCCTCCCCGGCCTCAAAAGGGGGGGGGCCTGGTGCCAGGGTCTCTCTCTCTCCTGCTCCTGTCAGGACCCGGGTGATTGTGTTAATGCGATCACCTGGGTCTCATCAGGAGCAGGAGAGAGACAGACCCCTGTGCCGGGCCCCCCTTACAAGTTGGGCTCGGGGGGGAATCTTGCCCCCCCCCCCATCTCGGCAGTTGGGACCAGTGGAATCTTGCCCCTTCTGCCCCCCTCTCTGTGGCTCTGGTTAGGGCATCCTTATAGAAACTTGCAATAAGGGCAAAAGTAGAACAGGTATCCTTAAATAAAGAACAAACAGACTTCAATGATTGCAAATTATCACTGTCAACTGCTGAACAAGCCAGTTAATACAAACAAAAACATTTTTTTAATAGAGCGTGCTCAGTGTCCAGCATTCAATCTCACTTATCTTCCTTTAGCCCTCGGGGGGGGGGGGGGTAGGACAGGCTAAAGGATAGTCCCCTGGGATTGGCTGAAGCAGCTTGATCCTGCTAACGTGTGCAAACACTGCTTAAAAAAAATTAAACGCGGCAGAAGAAGAGGCAAGGAGGTGCGGGTAAGATGCTCTGCCCACCTTGCCGTTCTTTATTGTTGGTAGCATTTTTATTTGATCTCACATGCCAGCTTGTGCAGCGTAGTGATGTACATAGAGAAAGTATTGGTTTCATCGGTTAAAATAGTAATTTGTTCTAAATGTTAAATCTTTGTGTCATTGGGAGGAGCTGGTTACAGAGACTCCCTGTATTCGTGCAGAAATGTTTTCACCTAGTAAAAGGGCCACCAAAACAGACATTTTATGAGTATCAGGTGCTTAACAATCAGACTTACTATTTATAAGTACAATTTTAAAAACCCCCCCAAAAAAACAATTAGGTTGAAATCTGGGAGTATTTAACATCTTTTTTTCCCTGTATCTACATCAAAAGAAAAATATGGCATGTGGAAACTTGTTCCTTTTCTTTTGTAGACTGCAGTGGTATATTATAAAAATGCACTTGCCTACTATTACTACTATTTCAGAGAGGTATTGAATAATGAGGGAAGGGCTTCTTTCAGTAGGGAGGGAATACCTGTGAAAAAATGGTCTAGTGGTTATTGCAGGGGCAGAGGATATTGCAATATAAGTTGCGAACCAATGAGATCAGAGTTCAAATCCCACTTCTCCCATTGGCATTCATTGTGGCCTCAGGCAAATAACTGTTACCTCCAAAACCCACTTAGACTGTCAGCTCTTCATGTAAGGAACTTATTGTACCTGAAAATAATGTTGCACACTGCTTTGAGCTAAAATTGGAAAGATGGGTTAAAAATACAAAATTATTATATGCTTGGAGTATCCTGAATTATAGAGGAGACTTTGGTCAACAGCTCCTGTCCTACAAAGTAGGTACTGGGACCTCTAAAACTAAGGACAGTCATGAGATCAATGACTGAGCACTAATAAATTGAATGCATTTCCCATTAGAAATATATGTAAATTAATATTTTATTAAAGAGGTAACATTGCATGAAGCAATAAATCCAAAGCTATTGTTTGTTCTGTTCTGGTGAACAAATAACCTAGCTTATCACTAAACCCGTCTGTAATAGGTACTGAATGGCCCATATTACTGTATACTCAAACATCAGGCAATGATAAGCCTTCAAAGGGAGTAAAGGTACTTAACAAAATGAATTTAAAAAAAAAAAACCTTTTAGAAGGTCAGGACTGACTCAGGTATACTCTCCTCTCTCTCCAAAATAAAATTTGGACAGTTCAGATTTTAAAATATAGACAAATACATAAAAGTATGGAGGTATGGGAATTGATACAGGATTTTTTTTTTTATTAAACACTACGTGGTATTTCTGGGCCATTTTCTGGATACACAAGTCAAATGTGCATGCTGAAAGCACAACACAAAGGGGTACTTCTCCATGTAAAATCAGAGTACCCTAATTAGACATTTTGGGAGCTGGTTTGGATAGAATGCATGGGTAGAAGGTAGGTAGCAGGAGTGTGTGGGGTGGGGGGGGGGGTGTCTGTGTGCAAATGTAGGTGTGCAGGAGTTTTAGAAGTGGGATGTATTTATAACTGGGTGTGACAGCCACTTCCTTTCCTCTCCTCACATCTCATCCTTGTCCTCCTCCTCAACTCACAGGTCTCTTCTGCCAGCAGAGAATCAGAACCTCACCAACACTGGGCCTTTTCTGTGCCACTGCATGGCTTTCTATCATGCTGGTGGAGGATGGCTGTTCATTGTGCTACTGTGGTTGTCTTCTTTCACGGGAAGGGGTTGGGACACCTAGTATCACCTCAAAGTACTCCTTCTGCTAAGATATGTATACCTAGGGTTACCATACATCTGGTTTTACCCGGAGGACACAGCCAGGCAACTGAACGGGTTTTGCCAGCCTGCCCGTTTCTCCAGATTTGAGGGCAGGCAGGCTGGCAGACAGACGGGCCTCAGGGTGACCTATCCTCCCCTCCTTTATCTTAATGTGGTGCCCTGGTGGTCTAGTGACCTCTTTCCTGCCCGGTGTGACTCCAGACTGTTTCTGCCAGCATAGATTCAAAATAGCTGCTGAGAGTTCAATCGGCGGCCTCGCGAGACTTCCTCGCAGGGTGGGTGTGATGGGGGCAGGGTATGTATCCTCTTTTTTTTTTTCTTAGGGCAAATATGGTAACCCTATGTACACCAATGGTAAAATATGGGCAGAAACTATTATTCCATGCATATGGGCAGACATAGCATCCCTCAACTGGTAGATTGTTGGACCACCACAAGCCTTAAAACCTTTATAGCAAAACACATCTATAGCTTATAGTTTACAGTTCAGGAGAATTGCACAGAATATGAATGCTTCAATTTTGTAACATGGAAGTCGACCCTCTAAAATGGCAAATTAATCACACCTACAAACATTACTGGCATAAAACACTTAATTTCTGGCCAGTTAAGTATAAGCCTCTTCTTTTTCTCCCCCAAACTAATTAATGTTTCCTTTGGGTCCTTTGGACTTTCAGCCCAGATGCAACAGGAGCTGAGATCTGGCACCAAGCACAATGAGTTCATTTGTAACTACTAGAAGCTCCCCTTTCCAGCCCCCTCCACCCTTTACTTTACCTCTACCAGTCATTTCAGCAATGATCCTCAGCCAGAGACCATACATCAAGGCTCTTTCTAGAAGCCTGCAATTATTGGTTATAAATTTAGCCACTAGGCATTACCACTGTGTGAACAGTGGAACTCAGGGGCTGTGACCAGTGGCTCCGCAGTACACCCAGCACTGCCTAGTCCAGGGAACAGAAAATTAGAACCATGAATCAAACCCAGGCACTCTAGGAACATGCATTCATTAGCACATATATGATTGGTTAGCATGTCAAGCCCTTGAATGTGTGGTTATTGTGCAAGAACAGGCTACTGCAGAAGCGCATTTGTTTGCGGTATTTTGCCTGTTTTTGTGCTATAGATTTTTAAAAATATATATTTTAGGGAAGGGGCATGCCATGGGTGTTCCCGTGTTATCCAGCTAGCATGTTGTGATTAGTGAGTGCTAACTGGATAATGCAGAGTTAACACAGGGGCACCAGCACCTCCTAAACAGAAGGTAGTAACCCCTGGATTCTATAAATGGTGTCCAAATTTGGGCACCAAAAATTGCATACAATCCTGAGATCCATGTGCAAATAAATTAGAAAATAAGCCACTAAATCAATTGCTGTTAATTGGCTCTAATTTGGATTTGCACATAAGATCTGGCTGTGTGCAATTATATAAAGATCTGTGTGCAACTCAAAAGGGGGCGTGGCTATGAGAGGGGCATGGGTTGGTCAGGGGTGTCCCAAAGAATTAGGGAGCTTCACGCCCAAATAGGATGCCAGGATTTACATCAAGTTTCAGCTGGTGTTAAGTCCTCATGTCAAAAGTTGGACACTGGAATATATGCTAAGCACTATTCTATAAAGAGCACTCAGCCCAGTGCGCCTTTTATAGAATAGCACCAAGCACAAATTTTTCAGTGCCATTTACTGAATCCGGCCATAAGTGCTTCTGTGTTAACTCTACGCAAGTGCTGTGCACTAATGACAACATTAGCACACAACCTGCAATAAAATATTTTTTAAAAAAAAGTGTTCGTTCATTCAAGGCTTAACGTATGGGAAAGTCCAGCTTTAAAAAGCAATAAGCCCAGATTTTACCACACTTTAGTAAAAGGGCTTCTTAATGCAAGCAGAATCATTTCAACTTGTATTAATCTAAACATAGTAACATAGTAGATGACGGCAGAAAAAGACCTGCATGGTCCATCTAGTCTGCCCAAGTTAAACTCATATCTTGAATTTGTACCTGTCTTTTTCAGGGCACAGACCGTATAAGTCTGCCCAGCAGTATTTCCCGCCTCCCAACCACCAGTCCCGTCTCCCATCACCGGCTCTGGTACAGACCGTATAAGTCTGCCCTCCCCTATCCTAGCCTCCCAACCACCAACCCCTCTTCCCCCACCTGCTCCGCCACCCAATTTCAGCTAAGCTTCTGAGGATCCATTCCTGCTGCACAGGATTCCTTTATGCATATCCCACGCATGTTTGAATTCCGTTACCGTTTTCATCTCCACCACCTCTATTAATTAACATGTAAAAAAAATGATTTGTATGCATTAAAAAGTTTAACATGCTACAAAAATACAAAATGTGAGAAATAAAAAACAAAACTGAACAGTGTTTCCTCGTCCACGTTTGTACAGTGCACAACGCCGCTAATGGCCCAAGATATTTTCCCCCAACTGTTATGCAGCTCCCTGTAAAGACACCCTAAAGATTACAAAGAAGTGATCAAAATATTCTTGCCTATCTATACCTTGTTAATAGTTGCAAAATATTGTATTTCATATGTATTGGAAATATTTTGACCTTGGAACTCTCTCTCATTGTGACTTAAAGGGGGTAATTTTATATGCAGAAAACTGTTCTTATAAAAATGTGTGACTGGATAACATGTGTATAGGCATTGCCAGGGGAATAGCCCAAGCAGAGCTGCAATATATATTTCTGTATTTGGATTTTGAATTTGCTCTTACCTTTTTCAGTAGTAGCTTGAGTTACAGTCAGGTACACTAAGGGGCCCTTTTACCATGGGCGTAGCCAGACCTCGTGGTGGGAGGGGGCCAGAGACTGAGGTGGGGGGCACATTTTAGTCTGCTGCCCCACTGCTGCTCCTCCTGCCGCCTCACCGCTCCCCCCACCAGCAAATACCTTGCTCAATTTCACTGAAAGGAGCGTGCAGGATGTCAGGAGGAAGAGAGAGCATGGCAGGGAACATGGCGGTGCTGGAGACTGGTGCTGGACAAGGCTTCAGCTGGCGGGGGTTGGGGACCCCCGCCAGCAAAACCAGGGACACAGATAAAATTTGGGGGGCCCAGGCCCCTGTGGCCCCACCTAGCTACGCCACTGCCTTTTTATTAAGGTGCAATAGGCCTAACGGGTTTACCTTGAGCTAAAAGAGAACTGGAAAATATTTTTGTTATTTTTCAGCACGGGAGGCGTGCCCATGGGCGGAGAGCAGGAATGCTTGCGGCTAATTCGGTAGTGCAGGCACATTACCCGATTAGTGCGGGAGCCCGTACCGCCTCCTAAATAGGTGGTGGTAATAGCTTTGTGCTAATGGGGAAATTAGCCACAGCTATTACCAAAAATATGGCAAGGTGTCCATTTTACTGCTGTGCTAAAAGTAGCCAGCAACGGCCACTTTTTAGTGTGGTTTGGTAAAAGAACCCCCTAAGTGATTCCCTGTCCATGGAAGGTTTGCAATCCAAGGGGTCCTTCTACCAAACTGCGATAAAAAAATAGCACAATCCTTTGGGGTAGGGTGGGGAAGAGTCACATGAGTCGGGCGGAGACGTGCAGTAGTTTGGGGGTTGGCTGACTTGCATTATAATTATTTTAGGCATGTGATTTGTTATGTTTTCTATAGCCACTTACTTTATCTGTTGCAATGGTACTGAAAACTCAATAAAAGATATTTTGACATAAAAAGAAATGGCACAATCCTGGCAGTTTCCACATAGAGGTGCCAATTTTGAACTTTCACGTGTAAGTGTTGCTGTTTCATCACATAGCTGCCCTATTTTATAAACCTGCATATATCAATGCTACCAATTAAGCAGTGAGGCTGCAATTCTAGTATCAGTTTTGAGGCAGAAATAAAGAATGGGGAATTAAGGAGAATGACTCCCTTAATCCGTTGTGTAAAGCCCTGGCCAAAACCAACACTTTTTAATAAACCTGTTTGTGCTTCTGAGCTGTATAAAGCCTGACCCCCACCCCAAGCCTAACCCACACATGCCCCCTTGAAATACGTGCAAGGTGTGTATCTCCACATGTAGATAACACCTTTATGAAATTGACATTTACAAGCATATGTTTGTAAAATAAGGACCATTTCTGGTGAATTAAAATTATTTTTTTTTTCAAAAATGTATACAGCAAGTGTCACGTTGTTCTAGTGGCCATCTTGGTCATAGAGATAAGTTGACGTCTTTGTAAGCTGCGATACGTTGGAATCAATTTCCAGCTTACAAAAGAAAGACAGTACAGCTTCTTTACAGAAAGGTGGATTCCCCCCCCCCCCCCCTCTTAGTGGGGTCACATTGGTTACTGATTGAACAGCATTTCTTTTTTTAATACATTAGTGTTTAACACTATGTTTGGATGGTCATTTTTATTTACAAGTTCTCTTGAAAGCATATGATTCCTCTAGGCAATTTCGCTCTTCGTATGGAGAACCCGTTAGTGATTCCAAATAGTCTCAAATTACAGGCTCCCTATAAATGCGCATTTGGAATATTAGGACTGAATGAGTTACCAGTTAAAATTTGTTATATTCAATGCTAAGAAAAATTTACAAAAAAATTATGAAGACCTGGTTTTAGGAGAATTTCTTTTGTAAACGGGTTTATCCACTTTTAATTGATGTAGTAGGTCCTAAGATTGTCTATATTTTTGGTCAAGCATGCAATGGGGAGTTGGTTGGTTGAAAATATTGCGATATCTACTTTAATTATTGTAATTTGCCTAGTTGGTGGGGTCAGTAAAAGTCTTATAAAAGTAAAGCAACAGCCTGCTAGTGGAGGTGGTGTAAACAAGGTAGTGTAAAAATTCAAGATACCCCAGGAAAAGCACAGATCTCAAAGGGAGAAGAAAGGTTTGCAGAGCTTATTAATTGGTATGAAAGACAGACTGAACTGGCCAAAAGGTCTTTCTCTGCTATATTTTTCTCTGTTTCTGTTTTCTAGAATTTTTTTTCAAGGTATCTAACACTGACCATACCAGAGCTGCAGAAAACCATTTACACACAATCACATTTCCGTTTTTTTCCATACAAGTCTACAGGACAAAAGAATATTATTCTGTGTGGGCTGAACTATTTTAGATACAGCAAATCTTTGGGCTCTCTATTGGCTATTGGTGAAACTATTTTTTTTTTTTTGGGGGGGGGGGGGGAGGAGCTCTATATCTTCAAAAGAAAACATGAAGCCAACTAAACATCAGTGCTAGAGCAACTGGTTTGGGGGTGACTGGATGTCCAAGTAGGTTGCCACAGACAGTGGAATTTTCAACTATAGTTTATTCAGGGACAGCCAAATCCAGCCCTATAGTTCAAGTTCAGTTGTATATGATAGAAAGTCTGTGCAATTAAAATCTAAGTGATTTACAGTTTAAAATATAATGAGATGAGGAAAATCAATATACACACTAATACATGAAAACTGGAAGAAGCACAGAAGAGGCACAAAAGGAAGTAAAGATCTCAACAGTATTCAAGACAGGAAAATTAAGAGGCTCTTTTACTAAAGTGTGCTAGTGTTTTTAGTCACGCTACAAACCAGATAGCACTAAACCCTGAGATGTCCATTATATTCCTATGGGCGTCTTGGCATTTAGCGCCAGCCGATTTGTAGCGTGAGCTAAAAATGCTAGTTCACCTTATTAGGATTTATTAGCCGCCTTTTTGAAGGAATTCACTCAAGGCGGTGTACAATAAGAATAAATCAAACATGAGCAATAGGCAATTATAGCAGTAAAAATATTCAAACAATACAAAGTATGGCACCGTATACTACTTACAATGTCAACACAACACGTAATAGAACATTTTAATTGACAGTGTCGGGTATAAGCAAAGATGGAACAAAGATAGGTAAGAGTAAGAGGAGTTAGAATGTAAGGTGACTAAAGAAAGTTGCACATGAGGTCAGAGAGATGGTTAACATAGGTGAGAGAGTAAAGGGAATTAGAAAATAAGGTGACTAATTTAAAGAAAGACCCCCTAATTAGTCCAATACCAGCATCAATGCAAACATAATGAATATTAATTATGAACATCCAAAACAGTTTCCAGAACCAGAAGATTGAAGTATGTCAAATATTTATTTTAAAAAAAGAAGAAAAAAAAAAGAGTCAGCAATCACTATCCAGTTGCAAACGCATAAGGGTCCTTACTGGCACTCTTAAGGACTAGAGTATGGCTTCCTAAACTTTTCTAAGGATACCACAATAAGCCGTCTCGTCAGAATATCCACAGTAATATCGACAGGAATCAACTGCACACACAGGAGACTAAGGGCCCTGTTTACTAAGGTGCGTAGTATTTTTAGCAGGCCTACACTTAGCGCGCTAACCATGTAGGCGTCTATAGGGATACTGTAGGCACGTACATGGTTAACGCACATTAAAGATTAGTAAACAGGGCCATAAGTCTACGCATAGTAAAGTATGAATGGTTTCTTTCCTGTCACCTTTTGGCGTTCTTTCAATTTAACCCTATTTTATTGGTTTTACTCATGTAAATCACTGCGATCTTCTTGTTATACTATCAAGCTTTAAATAAACAAACATATTCATTGTGGATCCTCAGGAAAGGTTGGGAAGCCCTTGAATAGGTATATGCTATGAGGTACACATCTGCCACCTTCTCCAATTTCACAGAAATCACATTTTACAGAAGAAAATAATAATAAAAAAAAAGAGGTAACTGAACACATAAGAGACCAAGGGGATCACTTAGCGGACTGATTTGCCATTGGGCCCAGTTTTATGCAATGGGCCCTGCAGCAAATAAGGTGAATTAAGAGGGACTTTTACTAAGCTGCGGAAGCGTTTTTAGCTCGAGATAGAAATCAGCTAGCGGTAAACACAGAAACACTCATGGGAATATAATGTAAAAGACCTCCTAACAGCATTAGCACATGCAGTATAGCAATTTGAGGGTACATTATAACTGCAAGTTATGTAATATACAACTTGTTTCAATAACGGCTCTGAAGCCAATCCTCAGGATTCCTGAAATTAATATGCAAGATATGGACTTGCATACAATGGATAGGGTTGGCTCAACCATCAGGCAAGACTAGGTGGTTGCCTAGGGTGACAACTTCTTGCAGGCAGCAAAGAGCAGTTGCAAAGTAAAATATATCTTGACAAGCACACAAACTCAAAGAACCAGCAGTATATAGTTTAACCTGCTTTTTCATATGATGTCCATGATGATGACTGTTGCATTTATCAGTTTTGCAGGCTAGGGGCCTGAAAGTTAAAAATGGGAGGGGGGGGGGAGGGCGGGAGTGTAAGGCTGAAGATTCGCCTAGGGCCCCCACGGCATTTATACTGGGGCTTTGACTATGGAGATGGTACATGCAGGTCAATCACAGTGAAGATCCTGAAAATCAGGCTGGCTGGGTATATTATAACTATTTTGTGGTGCATCCACTTGCTCATCTCTTATGTGGAAATCAAAGACAACACCCATTAAAATAGGAACAAAAAGCACAAAGACCTAGGACTTCCTCTAAAAAGAGAAGACAAGCATTCAGAACTATGATATAGGAACATAAGCGTTGGCATACTGGGACAGACTGAAGGTCCATCAAGCCGAGTATCCCGTTTCCAACAGCGGCCAATCCAGGTCACAAGTACCTAGCAAGATCCCAGAACAGTAAAACAGACTTTATGCTGCTTATCCTAGAAATAAGCATTAGCATGAAAAGTTTTCACATAATTCAGCTTTCTGTTCCAATTATATGCAATATCTCTAAATTGCAGAAAAGTTCATGACAGTGCCTTCTGTTAGCCACATCCACATTCACTGCAGCACCAATGTGCTAATGCCCATCAGAATTTGGGCACAAATCACACTGATAACAGGCAAAGGCAAGGCCGGATAAACCCAGACACCTCAGGGCTCAAGGCCAGATGAAGAAGACACGGCAGATGTCAAGTATCAGGCCTGGCTGGAGTCAGGTACAGGGCCTGAGAAGCTGCTGCAATGCTGATACAGAGTGCAATACATAAACTAGTAGAAAACCAAAGTCTTAACTTAGCTTGAGTTTCCAGCCTTTATATTGAATTTGAGTACAGCCTAGTCCCATTGTTCAACACATGAGTTCATAGTATGTACGCAGAGATCTTGAAGAGATAAAGCTTATACCTTCCACCAACACTTACTCTATCACCAGCCCTAGTTCTTCTCTACCAAACTTTTGCTTCTCCCACCTTGAACCAGCTTATTAACCCTTCTTTCACCTCTTCCAATTTCTCACTCTGTCTTTCACTGTCCTCTGTCCCATCCTAGCCCCTCCGAATCCTTCCTCCAGCCACTTCTCATCCCTCTCTCCATCACTAGAGGCGTTTTCCCCTTCACACCTGCTCATTTCAAACACTATTCTCCTCTTCTTGTTCCCTCCTTTCAAATACTAGAGGCTGATTTTTATGGTGCAGAAACAGGTCCCAAATCCTTTTTCTGCCCAGTTTCAGCCAAAAAGCTATGGCCCGGGTTTAGATTTCAGCCAAAAGTGACCGTGGGGTTTTTTTTCCCAGTTGAAGATGAAAATCAGTGCTGTGTCCTATTTGTCTCCTTCCCCCCTCCCCCAGAACATGAGTTGCCTTTCCCCCCTGTCCACCTGTAGGTGTCCCCCTCAGGCCCATCTTACAATCCCTGGCAGTGTAGGGGCATAATCACGGCATGAGCAATCCCCAGGCACTACTAGCTCTGCTCTCGAAAAGGCTGCCATTACCTCAAGAGGTCACTGCAGCCATTTTGAGAGTATAGCTGACATGGCAAGAGTGATCGCGGATCACTCCTGCCCTGACTACACCATTTGACCACAAGGGATTATAAGGTAGTCTTGGGGTGGGGAAAGCTAATATTTATATATTGTATGTGTGTGTAATGCAATTGCAAGTAATGTAGTTAGGATCTTGCATAGTAGTTTATATGGTTATATGGTAAATAGAGTGTTCCAATATGCTTTTGATACAAAAGTTTAGTAAAAATTAAGGGCCCTGTTTACTACTTAACATTTTCTACTACTACTACTACTTAACATTTCCAAAGCGCTACTAGGGTTACGCAGCGCTGTACAATTTAACATAGAGGGCCAGTCCCTGCTCAAAGAGCTTACAATCTAAAAGACAAGTGAACAGTCAGTCCGATAGTGGCAGTCAAATTGGGGCAGTTTACTAAGGTGTACTAGCATTTTTAGCACGTGCTAAAAATTAGCACACCTTAACCGTGTGGAAGCCCATAGGAATATTATGGGCATGTACACGGTTAGTGCACGATAATGTGCCTCTAGCACAGCTTAGTAAACAGGCCCCAAGTCTGTAAATTTGGGCTAAGTTCCTTAGGAATTAGCCTCTCTGTGGAGATATGACATCAGCTGTCACTCCAAATGTGGTGCAAAGTCAGCCATTGTAAAAGAACTGTGATTTTTAGTTTCAGTTTTGGTTAGCTGAGGTCCATGAGTGAAGACTACTGTGCTTGGAGGTAAAATATGGTCTTATTATTTAAATGATTATATATATTATATTCTGGCTTGGATACTATTTGGGTGATTCTAAATGTTTTCTGGGCTCTGTTGGGTATGATGAAGATGTAGCATTTTATTCAAACTTCTGGCATGCAGAAGCTAGATTCTATGAGAAAGGAAGTAGCAGTGATTGTTTTCAAGCACAAGTACTAGTCAAGTTAGTAGAGAAATGATACTACAATGAAATATTTATATATTAGAAAATTTTGGAACTGTATTGCTCTTGTTTATAATTTTTCAGAGCATATGGTCCTCGCATTCAGTAACATCAATGGGCTTCTTTATTCTGGATTGTGCATCATGCTGATATAATGTCTGCAGTGTAGACCAGTGTCTGGACTAATTTACCCTATATTAGAAAGAATCTATATCATGCTTGTCTTTAATCAGTTTTAAAACTAAATTCAAAATGGGTAACATCTGAATGCTACTTTTCTCTTGTTACTTGTACACAGTTGTGTAAACAAAAAAAGCTGGTAATCATGATCAACTTTTTTTTTTTACATGGTCTCACAAACTTCCTGTGTCAGAGGGTATTTAACTACATCTGCATTGACTTGGGAACCTAACAGGGTCAAAAACAAAACAGGAAGAAACCTCTAAGCAAATCCAACAGGAACCAAGGAGAAGTAGAGGATGACACAAATGCCAACCTAGCAGGGAGGTGAATCTTAAAAGTTCTGGTGCTTTCATTAAAGAACTCTGAAGATTCACCTTCCTGGTTGGGCATCATTTGTGTCATCATCTACTTCTCCTTGGTTCCTGCCAGATGCTCCTAGCCATACAACACCAGGGGGCAGGCAGCTGTCCCATTTGCTGCTCCCTGTGTAAGCCAGGGCTGGTGAGCGCCAAGGCGGCACTCACAAACCCTTGAGGTGAGAAATCAAACCATCATACAACAGCGATACCTAAATTGCCTTATACAGACTCATCATTGAAAGGGTTCTTGAAGGAACCCTGCTGTGTGGCCCCTTTCACTGCAGTGACCAGGCTAAATGATTTGACAGGAGATATGTGAATGGAGGAAAAAAAATCCTTGACCAGTTGTGAATGAAGGGCTCATGGTGTTGAGCCCCAAACCCAGTTCCAAGTTAGAAGCAGGGGCCAAAAAATACTTAATCAGTTCATTTAGGTTCTAGTGTATGTGACGTCTAAAACATGGGCCCTGTGAGCAGTAGCTGTTGTATAATGATTTGAACTTTGCTTTCTCCATAGACTGACTGTTTTTCTGCTGCTTTGCAGAGCAAAAATTTGTAGCCTAAATTTGTCAAGATTCTCTCTGTGCCACAGTACAGTTTTTTGTTAAACTGGAATGCATGTCTGGGATCAGCCTGTGCTTATGCCATGGAGAACACCATGGGCCCCCCAGAGCTGACTGGATGAAAGGCCTGTGCTGGCCTGGATTGCATCCATCAGGTTTGTTTATCTGAGAGACAATCTCACCTTCTCACTATGTAAACTTACATTTCCACTTGTCTCCTTATATGTTTATACCACATGTAAATTCACCACCCAGCCCTGGCTTTTATTCTTGGCTATGACTCTCTGCTTGTGAATGAGTAATGTACCTCCATTGCTTCTGATGTATTTTTCCATTTGGCTTGAGAAGCTAAAGCCCTAACAAAGTATGTAGACCTAGGGCTGGGGTTAGACATGTGGGGGCCCAGGGCAGAAACTGGGGAGGGGGCTCCTTCAGTTTGAGAGTCATGGGGCCCTACAGCAATTGCCCTGGTAGTCACCCCCTAATGGTGGCCCTCTGTAATCATCATATCAAATAAACCATTCACTCATATACTAGATCAGGGGTGAGCAGCCACAGTCCTTTTGGGTCACAACCCAGTCGGGTTTTCAGGCTTTCCATAACGAATATGCACAATATCTATTTAAATACAATGCATATTCATTGTAGAAAACCCGACTGGGTTGTGGCCCGGCAGCAGCCTCTGATTTTATTCAGTGTTAACTTTCAAAGGATCAAAAAAAAAAGTGCCAAGTATAAATATCAGCCCTGAGTTAAAAGTTGATCAATTAACAATGCAATCACCAGGAATGCAAGATTCAAAATTAGTTTCCTGCCCTATGTGGTGCTTTTCAAATGTCACATTTTAAGACCTGTTGAAGCTAAACTACATGTATATAAAATTCCCAGAATACATAACAAACCCCCAACCTAACTAGTGCTTACCACATCTGGAAATATCCCAAGCAAATGGGGAAAAAAATCCCTCTTTTATCATCTTATAGTGACTAAAAGGGAAATGTTTCAGTACTAGAATTCCAGAGTGTGATCTAATGCAGGATGCCTTTGCCTTAAAAAAAAAGTATATATAAAACTCCTAGTCTCCCCCTCCTTTTACGTTACTGGGGGAAAAAAAAGTATGAATGTTACCATTTTTGGACATGAGAGCTTTGCGAAAGCCCAACCCTAACAAATACTATTCAAAAGGCCGGAAACCGAATATCCCTTCAGATCAGCTGGAATGGAGAAACATTAAAAAAAAAAAGAAAGAACTCGGAATTCCCGACTGATGTTACTGTCTGGGCTTTACTTTACAACGTCGCTGTGGGCTCCTTCCTCCTCTCTTACGAGCTGACAGCAAGCGAGATCCCGCTCCAATTAATATTCCAATGCCAGATTCTTTTTCTCTCGTGCTCTAGTCTAACCTATTTGTTCACCCTAGGCTACACATTTTTTGGGGGGAAGTGCACAATTATAAACGTACCAGCAGGTATAAACTGTAGTGTGATCTGCTGGTGTACCTGAGCAACTTCACAAAAGAGAAACACCCAGCTCAAGCTCAATTCTGAGCAGGAAAAGTTATCAGGGCCCTTTATTGCATACCAGAAGTTGTAAATGTGCCTTAACCACCACCCCTTTTTTTTTTTTTTTTTAAGGAAACGTTGCCGCATTTAAAAAGAGAAAACGGGAACGTTCTAACAGGTAAATTGTAGAGCTCGGTATTAAATGACTTTGCTGCACAGATCGTATTTGCATGGCTCCTGCAGCTCGTAGGCAAAACATCTGTTGCTTCGCTGTTGGTAGGAGGAGGAAAGAATACAACAGCACTGCTTCCTTCCCTGCTCTCTCTCTCTCTCTCTCCCATGCGTATATATCGTTCATATTATACGTGCATGCATATACGGCAATACCCACATACGTTGTGTTATTACTACACCATTAACGACTTAAAAACTTGTCAGCAGGTATGTGCAACAAGCAGACGCTTATACACCGGGAATGCTCTACCTTAGATTTAAAAGGCAGAGGAGGTAAAAGGAATGCGCCTCAAGAATGGGTCTGAAATAAAGACCCTTAGTACTGTATAGATTATATCACAACAAGAAGCGCCAGAGTGGAGAAATTCTGCCAAGATCATGGAATTCCTGAGGTGAACGTCAAATGTTGTGTCACCCACTAATAAAGGATATACGTATACAACCTCTCCCCCCCCCTCCCCCCCCCAAAAAAAAGTCGTTTAGAGACTTAGCTAACGCTAACTACAGCTGGTCCTACTAGATCGAGATTCTGATCTGGAAAGCAAATATCCACAGCCGTTCTGTAAGCGTGTATTTCTCACATCTCCCCTTCTCCCCTCAGCAAACGTGGACATTACCTTCTTTGGAAAGTAGTAATAAATCACAAAATAATTAGCCTCCAGAAAAAGATAGGAGCAGGTCGGGTCAATTCCCACCCTCTTCTCCCATTACTACATTTCTCTGTAATACAACACCTCTTTGATGGCTCCCCACCAGAGCCTTTGGCGGCTGTTTTTATCTTTAAGATTATTTTTCTTCTCGTTCTAAATTACCTTTCTCTGCTGTTTTTCCCACGCTGGATCCAAAAGCAGGTCTCTGTCCCAGTCGTCTTCAGGTTGCATATAGTCATTGGTTTGCTGAGAATCATAATGGTCCATGATTGGTGCCCTTTGGTTCTTTATAAAGGTATCTTTCTAGTCCTCTGATGTGCTGTGATGATGCCCTATTCTGCCACAGTATAACTTACAGGACTCCCCCGGCTGAACAGAGATACAATGTTGCAAAAGCCAAGACTGCTGCTCCCTGCGAGACCTCAACCTAACCACTCATAAGGGGGGAGGGGGAGGAGTTTGCTGTCTACCCAATCCGAAGGGCGGCCAACAGCTAGGACACGGTCATTTGAATCTCAGCGTCCTGTGATTGAGGCTTTATTGTGTCAGTCAGGTCTCTCGGGCTAGGTTGTCAGTTTATGATTCGCCCCCCTCCCCTCAGCTCCCATGTGATGGCTCAGAAAGAATCGCTGCTTTTGGCTGCAACTGTGCTGACGCCTGGCCGGAGCTCGGGGGGTTTAGACAGTAGCTGCTGGAGCTTTAGCGCTGCTACCGGGCAGTCTCGCTTCCCTCATTTCGATGACTCTTTGGAACATACTAAACTTGTTCAGACGACTGGTATTTAGTTTGATTTGCGCATCGCCATGTTCTCTTGCTCTAGACACAGCTAGAGGTCATGGTTGCAACTCGGTAGCTGTAATTGTTCGTGTTAATATATTAAATTTCCATCCTAATAAAGAATAGCCTTAGTTGCCTTTTTATTTAAGCTAGCCTTGCTAGAAATTGGCTGCTGCTTAGCTGTAGTTGTTTTCGCTGTTGATATTATTCCTGTAGATCTTTCATTTATAATTTATTTTGGAAGTTTTTAAAGTTCACCTTTGTTTCAGTAAACGGAGCACCTGTGTGCTATATCTTAGGGCCGGCTCGTCTATCAGATGCCATAGACTATTATTCAGCCCTGTGATCCTCTCCCGCCGTATCTAACATCTCCCCTTCTTTTTCCTACCACCCCCTCCCCTCCCCTCCCCTCCCCTAAGGTGTTCAGCTTCTCCCATTTCCTCCCTCCCTCTCTCCTCCATCCCAGCTGCTTCGAACAGGGACTGACCTTCTTTGTTAAAGTGTAGCTGTGTAACCCTAGTAGCGCTCTAGAAATGTTTAGTAGAAGTTACCAGCCTCTTCCCCCCAGCCAGGTATTCAGCATCTCCCATTTTCTATTTCTCACCGCAAGTGTTTAGTATGTCCTAGAGAAGAGGCCATTTATCTGGTAAGTGACCACTATTTTGCTTTGGGGACTTGGGGTTTAAAGGAGGAATTGTAGGTTAGTGATAGGCAAAATAAAAATATAAAAAGCAAATTTTATCAACTAATCGCCATAGTCTTTTCCACTTCGTTTTAAAACCTTTGTACCACAGCATTAACAGAATGTAGCAGGCACTGCAGGATCTAGTTAGCCTTCCCGCCCACCCCTAGGACAACTCTTCATTTATAATCAGTTATTGCAATTAGGGTAACAAGCAAGGAGTGCTCTTACAGAGTTTTAAATACATTTCATTACCATCTAAGAAGGAAACACTACATAAATCATACAATATACTATATAAACTAAAAGACACTTTTATAGGATTATCACAATGCCCACAAAAAATATACCTATTATAGATACCAACTATATAAACACGTAAATAAAAGTGGTAGAATGTTGGCCAGGCTGCCCCTTTTAAAATAAATGCCCTATACGCATCTAATGGTACTTTAGAGAACAAGGATGTGCAAATTAACCGCATCATGAAGGATTATTATGCACATTTATACTCACCCCCAATCCCTCCCCCGTTAGAAAGTAAAATATATCTTTCTGTACAAAATATCACCCAAATAGACCCGGAGAATTTGGCTATGCTAAATGCCCCTTTCACAGCAGAGGAAACATGGGCTGTACAACAGGGACCTCTAGGCAAGGCCCCAGGTCCAGATGGCTATAGAGGTGAATTCTACAAAATGATGAGGGAAGAGGTGGTTCCACCCTTAACATCGATGTGGTGGGGGAAGATGCTTTTCCCTAACCCTCATTCATATGTGTGTGGGGGGTCTTGCAGATGCTCCTGAATTTTGCGGACAGGTAGCTGGGTGTTTACTGGATGTACCTGAAATATGGGATAAGGAGGTGTATATGGGTCTTTGACAATGTGAGGACAGTATAGTGTGAATATACAGGGAGAAAGCATGTGTGTTTGTAGTGTAAGCATAAGCATGTGGCACACTGACCACCTTAACCCTCCCACTCCACATCCCCACGCTCTCCCCTCTATTTCCCATTTCCCTCGTGTGTTTTCTATTCCCATTTTCCTCTTACACTCTTTCCTTCCCCTTTCCCTACTTTGGGTGACAGAGTCTGAAAAACCCCACTAAGAGGGAGGAGTTAGCAACGTAGGCTACCATTAAGACATTATTTTACACTGGTCACATTTTATGCAAAGAGACCTAGTTACCAATAACACAGATTAACAGTAAACTAATCCATCTTTATGGTAACCCAGGTTAAGAATTCCTTCCCTTAATCTGTTCTAGCTGCTGCCAGCACTGTGTGTTCTTCATGCACTAATTCAGGGACCAATGCACAAAGCCTGGAGGTAGTCTCTTCACTCTACCACCAAATTAGCATCACAAAAATGCTACAGTATGCTCTAATCAATCAGCATGCAAATTAATGCTGTTTTAAAATCCTGGGAGTCATGCTGAAAGGAAAAGTAGACATAAAAAATAATAAAATTAAAACGCACACACAAGCATGCATCAGCCCCTCACTCAAACCATGTCAAGTATTCCCCAACCCCACACCTTGTCCTGACCTCCCAAAACATATCTCTGCTGTCTATCTGCACCCATCTCACTCCAACATACCCAACCCACTCCTCCTATTATTAACAATTGTTATGGTGGTCTAGTGGTCTCCCTGCCCCCTCTCACCCCCCCCCCCAAAAAAAAAAAATTCCCTGGTAGTCTAGTAATCCCCTTCCTCCCCCCAGTCCCCCTCAAAATATCCCTGGTAGTCTAGTGGGACCAGCTCATCTACACCAAGCCTAGCAGCTAGCCCCCCAACCCCATGCCTCTAATAGGGCAAGAGTTCAAGGTATGAGGTTGGGGGGTCTTGGATTGTGGTCATGGGGTGGGTGGGGAGCCCACTAAACTACCAGGGATTTTTTTTTGGGGGGGGAGAAGACTACCAGGGAATTTGTGTGGGAGGGGAGCTGGACAGGCCACTAGACTGCCACACTTTGTAAAATATCTGTGGGTGGGGGGGAGGGAGGGGGCTAGACTGAAAAGCAATTGGGGGTTGGGGGATCTTGGTTTGGGATTCTGGGGTGGTGGTGAGCCCACTAGACTACCAGGGATTTTGGGGGGTCTAGTTGTGGGGGGAGAAGACTACCAGGGAATTTTTGTGGGAGGGGAGCTGGGGAGGGCTACTAGATCACCACCACACTAGACTGAAAAGCAATAGGTGGGGGCCCACTAGGGAATTTTTAAGCTGGGTCAGGGAGTGGGAGAGAAAGGGATGCTGCTAGGGTCCAATGCAGGAAGCAGTCTGGGGCGGGTTGGAGTGAAAAGGGGTGCTGCTAGACACCCACTCCTCTCAACCCTTTTACACTGCCTCAGACCTGCCACAAATGTTACTGGCACAATGCATGGGTAAACGTTTTGTGTTTTTTAGCATGGCTGCGGAATATCTAATGACCGCGTTTGAATGTGGTCTTTGTAATGGTTTCCACACGAGCTAATACCCACAGTTAAACCATTTGTGCATTGCTCAGCCAGTAAAACCCACAGTAAAACCAGGTTAAAGACACGGTAATGCTTTGTTCATCAGCCCCCCCCCCCCCCCCCCAGTGTACAACTCATACTACTAATGTTACTTTCTCTGCCAATATTGCACCCACCCTGCGATTTCCCCTATGGATAAAAAGCATAACTGTGCTTCATAGTGCAGGTTGGACACTAAACAGGAGCTGCTTCACAAATTAAATCAGAATGATGTGGGATTTAAGCTACTTTTTTCAAATCCAAGTTTGAGGTGAACTACAATTCAGATACCTGTAGTATTAATTCTGCTACAGGGGGCTTACAATCTTTACATTGTACCTGATTCAGTGGATGGTCAAATTACTTATCCATGGTCACAAGGAGTATCAGTAGGAGAAGAAAGATTTGAACCCTGGCTTTCCTGCTCCTTGGTCTGCTGCTCTGACCAGCAGGCTACTGTTTAACAAGAGAGAGGTTAAATCTGTGGGAGCAAAAATCTGACATGGTGCCTTAGGCTTTTACTACTACACTGAAAACATTATTTAAAGAGTGAGCTTGTAAAGGTGCTGCTGGTGTTCCACAAGTGAGCGGGAAAGGAGCTGCTCACGTCAACCGGTGCTACTGGAACAGGACCAAGTGGGAATCACTCTTCCCTTTTGTTTCATACTCTCAATCGCAGGATCTCCAAGCCTGCGATTGAAAACTTAGGCCTAACAATCACTGCTTGGTTATCCTTCCCCCCCCAGGCGTGACAAGAATTATGAAAAGAAACCCAAGAGGTCAAATGACCATACCAGTAAGGGCAGGTGGGAAGTATAAGTAAGCTGCCTTTGAGGAGCAGGAAGGAATCCTGTGCCTCAGAGGCGCCGAGCTTCATACACCCCTCCTAGGGAGAATTCCTGCTGACCAGTTTAAAATTACCTTGGTCCAGTTGGGCCATGACCCCACCCCAGCTTCTGGCATTTGATCTTGGATCCCCCCCCCCCCCCCCACACACACACACACCACATGGCCTTGGACAATTAGGCCCAACAAAGCCTGCCATAGTCACCACAGGGAGCTCATCTCCCTATTAAATGTCAGGCTCCGGATGTGCCATTCACTCTGTTGACAAAGACAAAATGGGCAGCTATATGTCTTTATAAAATACACTACCAGAACAATCCCTAATAGTGTGCAAATGCCAGCACACCCACTTACACCTGCTTCAGACTTTATATAATACACAGGTACATCACAACTTCATGTGTGCTCCGGGTAAACTATGCTCCCAGGAACACATACTCCTGGCATGCTTTCAGTTTCAAATGTAATTAATATATGCTTATTGGTAAGCCATCTAGACATTTTACATATACAACAAGATTCTATATATGATGCCTAAAAATTCAGCGCCGAAATGAAATTCACCTACACACATTCTATAAAGTACAACTTAATTTAGGGATACTTTATAGAGTAAACCTAAATTTCCGCACGGTTTATAGAATATGCCAAGCGACTAAATTTAGTTGTGGGCAGTTACGCCAAGTAAAACCTGGTGTAAATGCTGATGCCTAAATTAGGTGCAGACCGGGTGTATTCTATAACAATGCGCATAGATTTTAGGAAAGCCCATAGCTCACCCATTCCACGCCCCCTTTTCAACTATGCAACTTAGAATTTACACGCAGCACGTTATAAAATACGCTTAGTTCT
This sequence comes from Microcaecilia unicolor, assembly GCF_901765095.1. Classification (NCBI taxonomy): domain Eukaryota; kingdom Metazoa; phylum Chordata; class Amphibia; order Gymnophiona; family Siphonopidae; genus Microcaecilia; species Microcaecilia unicolor. The sequence goes on from NC_044039.1 coordinate 131,010,084, forward strand.
GCATGTAAATTCTAATTAATGCCAATTAGCTTCAATAATTGCTTGTTAATTGGCAATTATCAGTGCTGATTTGCTTGTTAAGCAATTAAGTTATGCGTATTGTTATGGAATATGCTTCGATTTCCACGTGGAAATCTTGGCACAATATATAGAATCTGGAGGATAATGTTTTATGTTCTAGATTCTTCACATACTGCCTTTCTGTGGTACAACCAAAGTGGTTTACATATTATATTCAGCTACTTTTCTGTCCCTTGTGGGCTCACAATCTAAGTTTGTACCTGGGGCAATGAAGGGTTAAGGGACCCTTTTACAAAACAGCGGTAAGCCCAACCCAGGCTTACCACATGCTAATCTGGCCCTACCGCTGGCCCAACGTGGGCGCCAGTGATAATTCCAGCCCCGGCGTGCACCATTTTCAGCGCTAGGGAAAATCAGCTTGTATTTTTTAGATCAGTTCTAACCCGGTGGTAATCGTCAGGGGGCATTGGGTTGTAGCTGTCCAGGTCTGGGCCATGGTGGGCAGGATCACAGGCTGCATTTTGCTGGCAGTGGAGCCGCTGACAGATTGGAGGCAAGAAAAGTGTCTCGGCTGCAACAGTGGTGAGGGAAAGCCCGGGGCAGTGTTGGGCCTTGCTCGTTCCTCTGCACTTCTGATTTCATCGCAGCAGTGATGTCATTTGCCGTGCATGCGTGGAGGCAGGGCCAGGCCGAAGGACTTACTGGGAGTGAGTGCCAGAGACGAAAGGATGGCTCTGGCATGCACCAGTGGAGAGCTGTCAGGCAGCATTGAGGAAGACCGGAAGGGTCTCCAAAGTCTTTGGGACAGGAAGATTGGGCAGGAGTGGAGCGGGCCTAAATTGCATTGGAGGTGCAGTGATGGCAGGAGGTGGTAGAAAGAGTATGCACAAGCCTGAAGAGTTGGCTCGTGGCACAGCTGTGCAGTGGTCACGTGAAAGTAAAACAAAATAAATGTCTCTTATTGGGTAAAAACGTAGAAAATGTAAATTTAAGTTGTATATTTATTTGATTTAAAGGTGAGCAGTTTTATTGTGGTGCAACAGTGCTTTTGATACATTTTTGCTGTTGGGGGTCTCGTGGCTCAGGGCTTGGGGCTTTGGGCATGGAGTTTAGAAGGATTTTAAACTGTAATGGCAGTTGGGAGGGAGCTATGATTGCGTGAAGATGTGTGTGAGAGGGATAGTGAGATTTTGAGAGAAAACTGTTTATGTACGAAGTCAGGGTTTAGTGATTTGTGTAGTAGCAGAGGGTTTAGTGAACATGTGAAATGTTAAGTGTGTGGAATTTGACTGCAAAGTATTTTTAAATGGGCTGCAACTGCTGAAGAAACGGTGTGTTCTGAGAAACACAAATAGTAATATGCCCTGGCAGGACACATTTAGAATGCACATACTAGGGAGACAGATTTTCATTGTTGAGTTTTTAAAGAGAGGACAGTAGGGAGAAGACGTCCTGACTTTGATGCCAGCCAACGCAAGAAAGAGAAGACCTCATGGAAGCTGGACTTTGGACCTAAGCTAAATGGTACCTACATTAAGGACTGGGGTGTGAAGAGAAACTGAAGGTAGAAAGACAGAAAAGAAAAACTTTCCTGGTTCCAGGACTGTCCTTGAGATTAGTCCTAAAAAAATAAAATGTTAACACAAAGAATCATTTCCAGGAAAAAATAACTTTAAAAGTTCACTTATTGTACTAATCTATTAGACATATGAGAGGTACTTATTTTGGTAGTATCAGAACATGATATGTTGTTGACATCTATGAGAACTCTGTAAAAGAGAAATATGGGGTGAATACTGTTGTTAATTTGTTTAAATGCTTGCAATAAAACTTATTTTTATTGTTAAACTCCTTGGTTTGGTGAAGAGTAGTTTTCATTATCATGACTTCTGATCCCCTATACTTCTTCATATGTACTTTGGTCATCCCAGCAGAATCTTCTAGTAGTCCTTTCAGTTCATCATATTAGACTAGATATGATTCAACACTATTTTTAGTGTTACAGGCAATGTTCCCTAAGCTGTGTGGGAGTCCTGCACCTACATTCCTGTCCGTGGTGCTGCTGTTTCACTATCTTATATTCAATAGCAATTCACAGGGAAATTCTGCAGGTCCTAATGATTGAAAATACAATATTGAAGCATCACCCCCCCCCCCAGTGGCGTACCAAGGGGGGGGGGGCAGTGGGGGCGGTCCGCCCCAAGTGCACACCACTGGGGGGGGGGGGGGGGTGCCGCGCGACTGTCGGCTCTTTGTTTTCATGCTCCCTTTGCCCCAGAACAGGTTACTTCCTGTTCCGGGGCAGAGGGAGCATGAAAACGAAGAGCCGGCAGGCGCGCGGCACACACCCCCCCCCCCCCCCCGCAGCGGTGTGCACCCGGGAGGGGGGTTCTTTTGCCGGGGGATCGGGGGTTCTTTTGCCAGGGGGGGATGTCGTGCTGTTCCGGGGGGGCGATCCGCCCCCCTAGGAACGCCACTGCACCCCCCCCCCCCCACACACACACACACACAAACACACACCAGAAATAAGGCTGAAGGACTCCCACATAGCTTAGAGCTTACAAGTCCCACTCTCTGGATTAACCTTCCATCAACTTCACGTTTGGAAACTTCAGTCCAAAAGATTTTAAGTTGGTCTTAAAACACATTTAAGACGATTTTGCCTCTTGAAATGTTAAACTTTTCTTTTCCAAATCACTGTCCAAGGATACTAGGCTTAGTCATGGGATGCAATGGCTATTGCTATTTTTTTTTCTTTTTCTATTTCTCTTTTCTCCTCCTTTTTTGCTGCACTGGAGGAGTGCTCTAACGGTTAGTGTAGTAGGCTAAAACCCACAGGAACAGGATTCAATTCCCACTGTAGCGCTTTGTGACCCTGGGCAAGTTGCTTAATGGTCCTTTTACCAAGGACCCCCCTGGTGGAATAATGGAATTCCAGAATAATAGGTTTTGTGTGTAATATCAGAATTTTAAATGGTATCTGATATGATACACGTAACCAGTGTTCCAGTTCTAGCAGTGGGATGATGACTTGATCATATTCAGTAGCATAGCCAGGAATTTTTTACAGGGGGTGTGTTCCCCGCGCTTCCCCTTCCTGGTACCTTAAAATCATCTGTGCTGCAGACTTTGCCTGGGCAGTGGCATTTCCTCTCTAAACCGCCCTGCCCCTTCTGATGCAACTTCCTGTTTTGTGAAGGGTGGGACGGTTCAGAGAAAAAGTCCTAGTGCAGGCCACTGGCAGCCTATGAATGCTGCTGCCTGGCCAAAAACTGCAGCAGAGATTATGACCATCATATATGCGATAAGTTGTAATGACAACCTGCATACTTATGGGTTTTGTGGAATCAATGTATCATGTGATCTCCTTGGTCTTTATGTTAACAAAAGATAATTGAATTGAGAAAGGAGGAATTAGTAGAATGAATGGGTTTGAATGGAAGGATGCGAGAATACCATAAGGAAACAGTAAGTATTAGATTTTTATAATAATGCATCTGGAAAATAATAAAGTGTATAAAAATTGGAAAAGTGTAGTCACCAGATTGTGATTTAATTCTTATACAGTGACTAGATTGAAACATTTTTTTTAAAGGGGAAGCACACTCATACATTTCCTTTGAAAATTAGGGAAAGGTCCACGGATACAAAGAACATGTGGGCTTTGCAGGTGGGTGGGTTTGTTTGAAAACTGCTCACATAATATATTGTAAAAGTCTCTTGCACTGATACTGTATATATGAGCAATCCATGGCTATGTGTAAACTTTGATGTTTGTATGTGCATTAAATATTGACCAAACAAACCTGACATTTCAGGATTCCTATTAACTGATTTCATGCACCACCCTCCCTGGCGGTTTTTGTCTTGTGGATGACAGGATAAATGAAGTGACTTGCCAAGGATCTCAGAAAGAATCAATAAAAGAGCAGGAATTGAGCACACAATTGCATCTAAATACTCATCTTTCCAAACCTGTGCTCTAGCCAAGATACAAGATTCATAGTGTGAAGTTCCCTTCCCCAGACAGCTGATTTAGTAAGTTGGTACCTGGGGTGATGGAAGGTGAATGGATTTTTGGATCTGGATTTAGCTCACAGCAATTTTAATAAAAGCACGGGGGTGTGGGGGGGAGGGGAAGCTACATTCTGGTATATGAAATATTTACCTGCTCTGCAGGGCTTGCAATCTAAGGGGTCGATATCCAGAGCAAGTTGACCAGTCAGAAATGGCTCCTGGCCAGTTAAAATCGCCTGTTTGGGGTAACCACTAATTTTCAACATTACTTAACCAGTCAGTGTTGTTGAAAATAACTGGTTAGTACCAAACATAAGTGCCGATACTCAGCACTTAATTGGCCAGGTTAACCACATAAATAGGAATGCATAAAAATGAGTCCTATCTTTATGTGGTACAGGGCTGCCGAGAGGGGATGACAGGGGGGCAAAATTCCCCAGCACCGATGCCAGCAAGCTTCTTCCTGTCTGCCTGCTTCCAGGTCTGCTCCTGTGTGCCAGAACCCGGATGATTGTATTAATGTGATAACCTGGGTGGGGTACAATCATCCGGGTCCTGGGCTGGCATACAGGAGCAGGAGACAACAGACCGAGGGAGGAGGGTGGACGGGGGGTGGCGCCCCAAATATGTGGGGCGCTCGAGTGAGGAGGGGCAGGAGGCATGGAGCAGCAGCCCAGGTGGGGGGTGGGGTGGTCCTGATGTGGTAACATGGGCAGGCATTGAATTTCCAGGTTTAACACCGGCAGCAGTCAGCGAAATGAAGATAGCTGTGGGCCAAATATTGGGCCCCAGATTTTTACCTGAGGCAATAGAAGTTTAAGTGATAAGAAGCATCAGTGGTGATTGATCCTGGCTTCACTGGTTTTCAGCCCACTGCTCTAAACATTAGGCTATTTCACTCTAGGCCAATCCTGCACAAATTGTATTGTAATTCGCTGCTTTAAGTCCTAGATCACACCAGGGGGAGAAAATGAGTGCTATTATTCAGAAAGCTTTTCTGCTGTGAAATTCATATTCTGCATAATCACAAGACCAAATCATTTTCCAGATACAGTACTAGCTAGATTTATAAACAAGCATTTGCCCAGAGATATTGTGTTGGTATTTAAATATTCCAGGAATTAATATGGATCACAAGATGTATTGAAGCCATTTAAATAAATAGCCTGTTTCTGAAAGAGCAGATGAATTTTCAAAGCTGAGAGCATCTGGATGAGCAAGATATAAGACAACACCAAAATGACTCTTTCCCCCTCCTCTGCCTTTCCACCACATAACCTACTCAACAAGGTTATCCCCTGGGTTCTATAAATGGTGCCCAAAGTTGCGGGCATAAATTTGGATACATGCCTAATTTGTGCATGTAATTGAGTAATGAGCCAATTACTGTTACTAATTGGAGTGATATAAAAGCATTATAATGATAATAGTAACAAGGGGTTCAATCACGGAATAACGTAAGGTGTTACTATTGGAAATTATGGTTTGAGTTTAATGTAACATGCTGACTATTGTTTCTTTCAGTGAGCATGGCAAAAGTGAAGGTAGTAAGGGGTGAGGGGGATAAGAGAGGGTACTGTTATAAAAACAAAAACTGATTATAGCAACTTAAGATTAATGTACATAAGAACCACAGTTTTACAACTTATGTATGTACTCTAATGGATGTGTTACCAGATGAAATCATCAATAAAAAATGTTGACACAAAAAAAGGCATTATAATGTACTCATTTTTGCTTTCCATTCAATTTCTTTCCTTTCCTAATAATACCTATATTCCAACACCTAAGATTTGGACCTCAGTAGCTATAAGTGAGATTAATAATTGCATTAAGGGGTCTGGAGGAACAAGAGAGAGTTGAGGTTACAAATAAGATAATAGTACAAGAGACAGGAGAGGGAGTTTATATAACATGTTCTTCTCTGTACAGCAGTCCAGATATCCGGACCACCTGAGAATCTGCACTTCAAAAAATTGCTGTTTCCAGACCACCCAAAAATCTGGACTACACATTCTCTCTCTCCCCCCCACCACACGATCGAGAATTTCTCCCTCCATTCCCAGCTCTCCCTCCATACCCGCTTACTCTCACTCTCTCTCACCTGTTCTGAAGTCTCTGGTGCTGCAGTGCCAGTGGCAGCCTTATTCACAGGCTGCCTCTGGCATTTATTTATTTATTGGGATTTATTAACCGCCTTTATGAAGAGATTCACCCAAGGAGTGTACAGCACGTACAGTTTCACATAAAACTTACAATTTTGTTAACAGCATATCAATAGTAAAATAATGAAGAATAAACATAATTACAATAAATTAAGTAAACTTGAAAACAGTAAATTGAAACCTAGTAATAGAACTACCATGAAACCATATCAAAAATATACACATTTAACAGCACTGGAATTCATGCACTGTGCCTTTCACTCTGACCTGCCCTGCCCTGCCCTTCCAACACAGAAAGTTGCATCAGAAGGGGTGGGATGGGTCAGAGGGGAAAGGCTGGTGCATGCCAGAAGTAGCCTGTAAGTAAGGCTGCGGCTGGCACAGCAGCAAAAACTTCAGAACAGGTGAGAGTAAGACAAGAGTCATGGGCAGGGCCAGGTGTGGGGAGAAAGATGCCAGATCATGTGGGGAGGAAGGGGGTGAGGGAAGGAAGGTGGAGGCGTAGCCATGGGGGAGGGGTCAAAGGGAGAAGAGAAGGCTCTGGAGGAATGGAAAATTTTCTTCAGAGGCAGGGAGGGATCCAAGGGCATAACCAGAACTGTCAGAGTTAAGATGGGTGGACCTTCCAAAACTCTCCCTCTCCTTTGTCCTGCATCTCTCTCCTTCTCCTCTGTCCCCAGTTGTGGCATTTGCCCCCCCCCCCCTTACAGGCAGCCCAGCAACTCCCCCTCTCTCTGAACCTGCTCCCCACTCTACCTCAGCACCTTTGCCAATGGCAGCAGCAGTGCACATCCACCACCTGCGCTGCCCACACAGGCTTCCCTCTTTGCATCCCGCCCTTCATGATGTCACTTTCTGTTTCCTCTCTGGTGGTATGTGGCAGAAGGAAGCCTATGGGGCCAGCACAAGCAGTGCATATGCATCACTGTTGGCGAAGGTGCTGAGATAGAGCAGGGAGGGGTATTGTCACATTGCAGATGGGGGGCAAATTCTGGATCCAGGGGAGCAAGGTGGCCACTGCTGAAATGTTTTAGGGGCCAGAAGGGTTGGCATGTGACCACCCAGGCCCACCTGTAGCTACACCACTGGAGGGATCAAATCAGTGTGTGTGGGGGGGGGGGGGGGAGAGGGGGGTATCAGGGAGTCTCAAAGGAAGCGCCGCTGTGCTAATGTATTGCTGATAGTAAAACTGCTCTTATCGTCTCCTCTTGAGGTGGGCAATAACTGCGGCCATGTTTGTGGCAGTCATGACAGCTAGATTGTGGTATCATCTACCTGTGCACTAGCTGTCACAGCTGACCATTCCTCTGCCAGCCCATGTCACATCCATGTCCCACCCACCCCTGCATTAAGCAGCTAACGTGTGTTGTTTTTTTTTTTTTTACCACACTGGCTCCATTTTTAGAACAGAAGACATTAGTGTGGGTCTATGATAATGTTTGTCGCACAGTAAAACCAGGGTTAGCTGCTTAATGCAACTTAATAAAGGGCCACTATATGGAACAGAGGGAAGGGAACCAAAATGAATTATCAGTATCTCTAACATAATACCACCAAAAGACAGATAATGGAGATTCTGCAGCTAATTTAGGAAAATCAGTTACATGCAGAAGGGCACTTTTATTAAGCCACTGATTTTCAACCTTTTTTTTTTTATCTCGTGGCACACTGACAAGGTGCAAAAATTGTCAAGGCAAAACATCAGTTTTTTAAGGATATATATTTTATCATTTATCAAACGAGTATTAAAATTGTGTTTAAAGTTCAATAATTACATTTTTAATTGTGTTAGCTTTATAGTTGAATATTTTTATTGAAGATACAAGTTGGCAAAAGGGCAACAATACACTGATGATCCTGTCTAGTTTGCAAATTTCATTACCCCTTATACTCCTTCTCATAACCTCAGGTCTTTAGATGCTAATAGATTGGTTATCCCCAATCCTAGACATATTACACATGAATCTACTCGCCAATTGGCCTTTTTCTGTCTGGTTCACACACTTTGGAACAACTTACCTGGTCCCCTTCAACGAATGCTCTTTTTCCAAATTTAAAGTTCTTTTTAAAACTAATTTTAGGAGGCAAATGTGAGACTGGAGGTGTTGGCTCCTGGTGGTGGTTCCCCTCCTGATCTGAGTCAGAGAGCAGATCATCAGGAGAGGGGGACCCGGAGCAGCTGCAGCCACAGCAGCCACCAGAGAGGAGGAGGCAGAAGAGAAGACAACAGTGAGTCAGGTAGGGAGGAGGGAAAGGGAGCCTGGCTCGGAGCTGCTGCATCCACAACATCATGCTTTATTGTTGGTAGCATTTTTATTTAATCTCACTTATATTTTCAAACATGCCAGCTTGTGCAGCATACAGATGTACACAGAGGAAGTATACTACACAGAAGAAGTATAATAATGGAATAACTTTTCATAGGGTAGAGTAGTAATTTGTTATAAATCATAATCAGTGTGTCATTTGGAGGGGCTGGTTACAGGGACTCCCTAGCACGCATTGTATTCATGAAGAGATTTTTTTTCTCCTGGTAAAGGGCCACTAAAACAAATATCATGTTATGGGAATCAGGTGCTCAACATCCAGAGTTTCTATCTATTTATTTACTTATTTATAACATTTAAATTCCACATTAAACATGACTTAGGTTGAAACCTGGGAGCATGTATAATCTTTTTTTTTCCTGTGCCTAGATCAAAAGAGAGAGATGGTTTGTGGGAACTTGCTCCTTTTGTTTTGTGTGAGTGGGTGGGTGGATGGATGGATTATGAATTTGTGCTAATTTTAATTATGATGATGCTGATGATTATGACTATACTGATGCAGGTTATGATTATGCTGCTGATGCCGATTATGATTATTACAATTACGATTATACTGATGATGATGATTATGATGATTACAATATTAATATTCATATATACATTATTAATATTCATATAGACCTTATTAATATTTATATTAATTTTGGACAATTTGGGGGCTACTTTTGGGTTGGAGAAATTTTTCAACATTTGGCAACACTGCCTCCTTGCAAGATGTAGTTTAAGGTAAACCAGGACAAGGGTGGGGAACGGAGGAGAGTGGAAGAAATACTGATTCACAAAGGGGGAGGCAGTGGGCCCCCTGGTGCTCTGGGTCCTCAAGCAGTGCTCGGTTGCCAAACGGTCAGTCCGCCCCTGCCCACGGCAGACTGGTTGAAAAATGCTATGCTAAGCTGTGGTAAATACTAACACACGCTTACCACAGGTTAAAATCCACTACTGCAGGGTACGCTCAGGCATCCTGTGGTAGTTTTGTGTTCAGTGCGTGCTACCCACACGCTAAAAAATAGAATTTCTGATTTTGCACTGGGGGCATGTTTGGTGGTGAATAGTAGGCATGCCCAGTGCTAATTGGTTAACACAGCTGCATCACTGCATGCTAACCAATTAGAGAGTTGGCCCGGGAGCTCTTACTGCCTAGTAAATAGGTTGTCAGTAAGGGCTCCTGCGCTAATGGCCACGCTAGCCCTTAATGGGGGGGAAATAGGAAATGTCATTTTACAGCTGTGCTAAAAGTGGCCTCAGTGTACAGGAAAGCCCTGCATTACTGATACCGCAGGCCACTTTTTAGCACAGCTTAGTAAAAGGGCCCCAAAATCCTTTGCTGCACCACATTCTCCAGATTTTCAATCTTTCCATGCAGGTTAGAATTGTCTTCAACAAGGAGACTCTCATTTTCTGTGGCTTACTTAATAAAACACCACCTTGGGTGAATCTCTTTATAAAGGCAGTTAATAAATCCCAATAAATAAATAAATAGATTCCACAGAATCCACACATGCAGTCGCCTTCACTTCCAAAGAATTAAACTTGACCAAGGAGTTCTGCAGCTGTAGTTAAACAGCTTGTAATTAAGCTGTTAGAGATTGTTCATAGCTAGCTATTGCTTCCCGGAAAGTTTCTAAAGTAATTTTATCAATAGAAATCAAACAAAATAAAACATGGAAAAGAAAATAAGATGATACCTTTTTTATTGGACATAACTTAATACATTTCTTGATTAAGTTATGTCCAATAAAAAAGGTATCATCTTATTTTCTTTTCCATGTTTTATTTTGTTTGATTTCTATTGATAACATTAAGAGTGGACTAACACGGCCACCACACTCCTCTACTAAAGTAATTTTAAAAAGGCATCTGACACAGCCAAGAAACAGGAGTGAAATTAAAGATTGCTTGCCAGAAAGGGCAGCAACACACTTTACCCCAGCCAGTCCTGTAATGGAAATTTTTTTTTTTTAACATTTGTACCCTGTGCTTTCCCACTCATGGCAGGCTCAATGCGGCTTACATGGGGCAATGGAGGGTTAAGTGACTTGCCCAGAGTCACAAGGAGCTACCTGTGCCTGAAGTGGGAATTGAACTCAGTTCCTCAGGACCAAAGTCCATCACCCTAACCACTAGGCCACTCCTCCACTTCACAGCTGGCTGAAGTAATCATATGATGAAACCAGCCAGTGGACTGCATGCTGAAGACCGGCCCAGCTCTACAGGATAATTTCTGGTTCTTCTCTTCTACATCAAAAGAACAAATTAATTACAGGTAAAAGTTGAGGAGCTAAGGATGGAGCATGGGTCCTAGACATCCACCATCTTGCTTTCCTCTAGTCCAATCTACTTGTGACTCAGTCCAGTATTTTTGTTATATTCAATTTAGGAAAATCTAATACATACTAAGGGGTCTGTTTACTAAAGTGTGTGAATTAACATGTGGTAACAGTTTTCACAGGGCCCTGACACCATGTACTAATTTGCACAATAACTGCTTGCCACAGCAGGGGGTAGGAAAGGGGCAGACAGTGCCTTGCATTGTCACCACCACAGATAGTACAAGTGCACTTACCATCTCCTTAAGAGGAGATCCCTGATGCACTTACCATAGTGGATGCAGCTACAACAATCCTCCGGATCACTCTTGGACCCCTGACATCTTTGCAACATACCCCAGATCACCCCACTCCCCAACATCTTTGCAATGATCCTTCCACCAAACTGGCCCCCCCTCTCTCTGACACCTTGGTCTTACAAGGGGTTTTTGATGTCTAATGGGGAGCAGGGTCCAAGTCACTCCTGCCCTATCATTGGCCCAGGATCAAAATAGCACCTTCTTTGTCTTTTTCATTAGGTGAATCAAACTCTTGGAGTTGTATTTTGTGTTTCTTGATTTGTAACTTTTTTTTCAGTAATAAACAGAAATAAATCAAAACATAGAAAAGAAAATATGATGATACCTTTTTTATTGGACTAACAATACATTTTTTTTTATTAGCTTTCGAAGGTAACCCTTCTTCTTCAGAACTTTTTTTATGAATCAAATTTCAAAGTGAGTCAAGCATATTTCCTCTCCTGTTCTCTCTCTCTAAGGGGTCCTTCTACAAAGGTGTGCACCTTAGTAAAAGGACCCCTAAATATTTTTACTGCAGTCCTCTTCTGTGTTCACTTTTCCACCTGCTATCTCTCTTTCCGTACTCCTAGAGCAGCAACCCTACCCTATAATAACTGCAAAAGCATGTTATGTCCTGACAGCCACACAAAACAAACCACCCTTGCTTGCTTTGAAAATCACTTTGAGATGAATTTCAAAGGATTTATGAATCTAACTTTCAGAATTAGATCCTAAATTAGCTCTTTGAAAAGTTACTTGGGCTTAGCTCCTAACAACTGTGGTTCCTATTTTGACTAGGCTCCAAAATTTATGTGGAGACCCCTGGGGCTCTACTAAGGGATTTATCTGTGTATATGTTAAAACTAGCTGACATCTGTGAAAATTCCCTGAAGGCTTAGTAAGTCTGCCTAATTGACCCTAGCACAGTCTCTCTTTCTTAGTACATCCCACTTCAGTGGCTTCCTCCCCCAGAGTTTCTACCTCCTCCAAAATGTGCTCACAGACTGCCCACAGACTGTTTTCCCACAATGCTTATGACTTTACTGTATTCTGGCTTTGCTTCAGTAAGCTTTATTTCTGGTTGGAACTAAACTCAGTGTGTGCAATCAGTAATCCTCTAGGACAGTGCTGCTCAACCCAGTCCTTGGGGCACACCCAGCCAATCAGGTTTTCAGGATATCCACAATGAATATGCAGGAGATTGATTTTCATACCAAGGATGTAGTGCATGCAAATCTCTCTTATGTGTATCGATTGTGGATGTCCTGAAAACCCAAATGGCTGGGTGTATCCCAAAGACTGGGTACAGAAACACTGTCCTAGGACATAAAAATATCGCTGTGGCATAAATGTACAGGAGGCAGGTCTCCAACTGAAAGGAAGCTCTGGAACGAGAGGGCATATGATGAAGTTAAAAGGGGATAAAATCAGAAGTAATCTAAGGAAATACTTCTTTCTTTCTTTATTTATTTATTGCATTTGTATCCCACATTTTCCCACCTTTTTGCGGGTTCAGTGTGGCTTACAATACGTTATGAAAGCTGGAAATACAGTTTGTTACAACTCAGTTATGGATTACATTGTGAGGAGTTATGCGAGACAAAGTCAAGTATCATTAATGAATATAACAATGGAAAAGATCATTGAAACATTGGAAAGGAAACAACGGGAAACTAAAAGGGGCAATATATAATGACAGGAAAGCATTTGGTATACATTTTTTGTGAGTAAAGGTATGAGTGTGGTGAGATTACGGGGGATGAGAAGGTGAGATTAGGCGGGATGAGAATTCAGAGTGGCTGTAATGAAAGGGCGGTGGATATATGGAACAATCTCCTTGTGGAGGTGGTAGAGACAGGATCACTGAGAGACTGAGCCAGGCCCGGAGCAAGGCTGCCACCCCCCCCCCCCCAACATCGTTGCCACTGCTGCCGCCCCCCCCCCCCCCCCCCCGCAGGATTATCGCCACCACCGCTGCCGCCCCAGTATCGCTGCCGTCCCCCAGGATTGCTGCTTCCCCCACCCGCAGTAACTGTAAATACCATGGCTGGTGGGGATCCCAAGGCCCCGCCAGTAGAAGAGTCTTCCTCCAGCGCTGCTCTTCTTCACTCTGCCACATGGCCTACCCCTGCGGCTGTTTTTTCTCTCACGGTCGTGCATGCTCGGTTTCAAAACTGAGCATGCGTGGCCTGAGGGGAAAAGTAGCCCAGGCAATGTGGCAGAGTGAAGAGCAGTGCTGGAAGAAGATCTCTTCTACTGGTGGGGCCTGGGGGTGACCCCCACCAGCTTGTTGTGTCTGCTCCTCCGGGTCCTTCTCAGTATCCAAGGGGGGCCTGGCGCTGCAGTTTTCTCTCTCCTGTTCCTATCGGGACGCGATCACCTGGGTCTTGTCAGGAGCCGGAGAGAGAGACCCCAGCACCGGACCTCCCTTGGAGGCTTGAGCACAGGGAATTTTGCCCCCCCTCCCGCTGCCCCTCCTCAGCGGACCTGGGTAGAGACGAGAACCGTATCTGAATTAAAGAAAGTGTGAGACAGGCATGTGGGATCTCTTAGGGGGAGGATGAGATACTGGATGATACGAATGGACCTATCTGCTGTCATTTTCTCTATTTCTATCTGGTCGATATTCAAAACAGGTAAAAGATGAGTTACTGTTTGCTGCTGCTCCTCTATATCTGAAACATATGTTGACTGTTTACCATCCAAGACATGAATTGCGATCAGAGCCTGCTATGAGACTTTCAACTGACATAGTACTTCATCTTCGGTATGCAGAAACACGAGCTACAGCCTTTGTTCCTGCAGGGATAACATTGTGGAATGCAATGCCAGGTCGGCTTCGGAACTGTAGTAGTGTACAACAGTTTAAGAAATTGTTGGAAGACGAAATTGTTTGTTTCGGCCTTTTTTTTAATTATGAAGATTAAACTGTTGTCATGGGTTGATTTGTTTTTACTCTTTGTGATATGAATATTGTGTATATTTCTTGTAAACCACCAAGGTATAGGTAGTATAAAAAATATTTTAAATAAATAAAATGGTTTAACCAACCAAAAATGCACCTCCTCCTCCCCCCACCCCCCCACCCCGGAAAAAGCTGGGAGTCAAAAACAAACAGTGAGATATATATACAAAGGATCACTAAAGAAAATGAAAACCAAAAGACCCATTTTAAATAGGTCACTGAGATGTCCATGTCAAGATGTGCACAATTCCCCCTGTATTTTACACAGGCATTGCCAAACATGTAGCCTTTGGTAAAATACATATTTAAATCATTTATTTATAATTTTTCATTTTACAAGGGTCACTTGCAAACAGTAATACAGAGATGACTGCACATTAATACAAAATAAGAAGAAAACAATCCCAACTAGATATATGGATTATATACAATCTTTCTCTTTCTTAGACCACAAAGTGAAGAAAAATAGGAAGAGTGAGATAAGACAAGAAGATCAATTAAACAGTAAACAGAACATTGGTAAAATACATATAACAATATGCAATAATGCAAGTATATTTTCCTGTATATACAACGGCAGCAGCCATTTTGCAAAACATGCATAAAAGGTGTGGCATCAACGGTATCTTCTATATACATTATAAGATGGAGACTATGCATAAATTACTATACCACCTTGAAATATCTGCCTCCCAGGGATTTATATGTGTAAGTAGCAGCTTTCTGAATTCAACATTTACACGAGTGTAATCTACATGAGTAAATGTCTCTATTTCCACATGTGGATGCTTCTAAACTATGTTCCCAAGCATTGAAGCTTCAGCTCAAAATAGCAATTAAATTACTTTGCATTTATTAATAATGTATGAGGGAGGAGGGCAATAACCTGCACAGAATGGCAGTTACCACCATAATAACCACCTTGTTAGGCAGACTAGATGGGCCATTTTGTTTTCTATTTGCTATCATCTACTACTATGTTACTATCAACCTGTCCAGCTGTTGCCACACTGGCCTAGATTCTGTACAAGCACCGAAAAAAAATAAGCACTGTGTGAGCGCTATTCTATAAATGGCACTCTGAATTTACACACAAGGATTTACACCAGGTTTTAGTTGGTGTTAATCCTCACGCCCAAAGTTGGGTGTGGATCCTGGCACTATATGCTGTTCTAGTAACAGCATCTAGAATAGCATATAGTGCCAGGATCCACATCCACCTTTGGGTGTGAGGATTACCACCAACTGAAACCTGGTGTAAATCCTTGTGTGTAAATTATGCTAGGATCCCCTGAATTCTATAATAGTGCATGCATCTTTAGTGATCTGCCTGCTCCTCCCATGACTATGCTCCCTTTTCAGTCATACACTAAAAGATTTACCCGTGCATCTTTATAGAATAGTGCTTAGCAAGATGCTCACATAAATTTAAATTGTTGCCAATTACTGCCAATAATTGTTAGCACCCAATTATTGCTGCTAATTGGCTTGTTACTCAAGTAAATTGTGCACGCAAATTGGGTGTGCACCCAAATTTGCGTGCACATGGGCCCTTTTACAAAGGTGCGGGAGGTCGGCACTACCGCCAGGATAGCACATGCGCCTGGCAGTAATTCCAAGTTTGGCATGCGCTGATTCCCAAGGCAGAAAATATTTTCTACCGCGGGGACGTTCCCGGTGGTAATTGGCAGCACGGCCACATTGGCATGCGCTGCATGGTTACCGTGCAGATAGTGCATGAGTCCTTATCGCTAAGTCAGTGGCTTAAAGTAAGGAATCAGGCCGTAAATAATCGCAAGGTAGTTTTAATTTTTGTGCACGCCCATTTCTTGGCTCATTAAAAAATGTCCCTTTTCCCAGCCACGGCAAAATGGGGCCCAGCGCATGCCGAAAAGATACGCCCACACTACTGTAGGCCACTTTTTACAGTGGCTTTGTAAAAGGACTGCTCAATTTTGAGTGCCATATAGAGATTCCAGAGGACTGTGTCTATGGCCTTGTACATGGTGACAAGTTCATTGAGGCAGTATGTAAAACTCAAGACTGGCAGCCTGTACCTTATGACATGAAACGTCTTGCAACTTTAATGAAGAGTTGTTTCATAATAAAACAACTTAACAGTTGAAAAAAGGACCCCTGTACCCAAGCTGCAAACAGCTTATGAGAGCCTTGTCTGACAGTTTCTTGGCAGACTAGTAGCGGGATGGTTTGCTGTTCTCTTCTCCAGGCATCTTTACTCCCTGGCTAAGGCCAGATACTCATTTACCAATCAAAAGTAGATGTGTGGCTGAGTTGGCCAGAGGCTGGCTAACTGACAGAAATCCTAATGTGGCATTTAATTAATTAATTAGAATATATTTACCACCTTTGTGATGCAATTCACTCAAGGCCATGTACAGCAAGAATAAATCAAACATAAGCAATAGACAATTACATAAGTACATAAGTAATGCCACACTGGGAAAAGACCAAGGGTCCATCGAGCCCAGCATCCTGTCCACGACAGCGGCCAATCCACGCCAAGGGCACCTGGCAAGCTTCCCAAACGTACATTCTAAACATGTTATTCCTGGAATTGTGGATTTTTCCCGTCCATTTAGTAGTGGTTTATGGACTTGTCCTTTAGGAAACCGTCTAACCCCTTTTTAAACTCTGCCAAGCTAACCGCCTTCACCACGTTCTCCGGCAACGAATTCCAGAGTTTAATTATGCGTTGGGTGAAGAAACATTTTCTCCGGTTTGTTTTAAATTTACTACACTGTAGTTTCATCGCATGCCCCCTAGTCCTAGTATTTTTGGAAAGCGTGAACAGACACTTCACATCCACCTGTTCCCCTCCACTCATTATTTTATATACCTCTATAATGTCTCCCCTCAGCCGTCTCTTCTCCAAACTGAAAAGCCCTAGCTTTCTTAGTCTTTCTTCATAGGGAAGTCGTCCCATCCCCGCTATCATTTTAGTCGCCCTTCGCTGCACCTTTTCCAATTCTACTATATCTTTCTTGAGATGTGGCGACCAGAATTGAACACAATACTCAAGGTGCGGTTGCAATAAAAATATTCAAATTACAATACATAAAACATTTTAATAGACAGCATAGGGTGTAAGCAAAGATGGAGCATATAGATATAGATAAGAGTAACCTGGGTTGTGGGAACACTAGGCAATCAAGCTACCAATTGCACTAGGAACTGTACTCCGAATACTCATTGTTATTTCCGCCACCCAAATAATCCAAATACAGTGCCTTGAAATAGCTATCCCCGTATCTTGCTATATTGTGAGTTAGTTGCAGATGTAAATGAAGGCAGATTGTGTGAGAAAACATTTGGAAAAAGGCAAAATAAAAAAATAAGCCAGGGTGCAATTAGGAGATCAAGCAGAACTTCCTTGGGCCCCTATGGCACGGGAGGCCCCAAGCCTGCCTGAACCTGAAGGAAATACAACTTGTTGGTGGACATTAAGACCCCCACCCAAATTTATTTACTGGGCCCCAGCATGACTAACCTTCTGGCAAAGACACAAGGAAAGCCTAAACATGGTACAACTGATAATTTGCTTTAAGGGCCCCCCCCCCCCCCCTGGTAAAATGCCTTAGAAAAGAAAAATCCTTCAGTGCTGAACTACATAAGCAACTATGAAACATCCTTTGTGGCACTTGAGTCCTTGAGCCTCTACCATTCTTTTGTAGGCCACAGAAGGTAGATCCTCCAATGCTGGAGGAGTAGTCTTGTGGTTAGTGCACTGGATTTTGATCCTGGGGAACTGGGTTAAATTCCCATTGCAACTCCTTGTAACTCTGAGCAAGTCACTTAACTCTCCATTGCCCCTACAAAATAAGTACTTGCATATACTATGTAAACCGCTTTGAATGTAGTTGCAAAAACCAAAGAAAGGTGGTATAGCATTTCCCTTTCCCCCTTGTTCACTAGACCTATAACTTATGCTGCAAGAAGCATAGAATTAGTTTTGAAGTTTATAAGTGTTTTTTTGGGATTCCACAGCATCTTTTAATGTTGTGTGCTAGCCATTTTCACAAGGGACAGTATATAGCAGCCATGACATTTTAGCATGCAGCGAAACTGTATTCTACCATTCAGAAAGACACCAATGACAGAATATGCGTCCACTTTAAATCACCTACTTTATTAGTATAGAGATACCTATTATTATACACTTCCTATACGCTCGTTTGAAACAAATCAGCACAGAAAGTTAGGAGGAGCCAGTAACAGCAGCTATATGGTCTTAAAGTTAGGATCCGTCAAAGTTTATTCAACGTCAGAATCTTAAAAGGCTGTTTTCACTTTCGGTTTCTAGCCGCGGAATGTAAATATGCATGAAGTCTGAAAAAAAACAGGTACAACACTTAGTATTACTTTTTTGTACGATTTTTATTAAGACCCTGAATTAGTTTATTGTTTTCAACAAATACTAGGATGAGCACTGTTGCTGGCCGCCGTCTGTTCACTTCACAAGTTCACAGGTATTATTCCCGTGAGCGGGAAACTGGCAGCGCGCGCTCACGCGGCTTGGGTTTCTTTAATAATGCAGCTCAAATAGCACCACCGACTTTTCGTTCTCGTGGGTCGTAGCCATCTAAGGTAAGGTTAGCCGCTCCCGGGGAAAAGTGAACGCTTCACTGCCTTATAAGGGCAAACTCGCACCCTTTGACTGACAGTGGGATGGTGACGTCAGAAGAGGGGCGGTAGCTGATGGCCGCGCCGGAGTCTTTTGTTAAAGGCGCAGAGCAGCTAAAGAGGGTCTGGTCGGCGACATGGACCAGGCCAGCGATACCGCAGCTGTCCACCGCAGTCTCAACAGCCCCAGCTGCTAAAAGGAGACGAAGCAATGTCTAGCAGAGTCTGATTACCATTTTCCTGTTAAAAGACAAGAACACCCTTCTGACAAAGCTGGCCTACCTTGGCATAATACAGAACTAATAGATTTTTCTGGAAAAAAAGTGCGGGGGCAAAATATGTTCTGCTTTTTGCAGAATGAAAGCGGTTAGAAAGAGGATCAGTTAGTATAGCCACATCTTTGCCAGAGCAGGAGGCTGGAGAAAAATCCTGTCTGTGGTATCCTAAGTAACTCCACCTTGTTGCCCGCCCTGCTACCATTGGGGCAATCCAGAGCTAGCCCAAGAGTACATGATGCCCAAGGCCAAGCAATGGCAGTGCACCTGACAACAGCACTGGAACAACTCAAAACCCTTACCCCTTGTACTCCATCTCCCCTTCCCTAATCCCTGCATAAGTAGTGTCCCATTTTCTTTCTTTTCCTCCCCCTCCTCCTTCCACCTTCAGCTTTACCTCATCCCATCCTATGTCCACCATTTCCCCCCTCTGCCCTGCCACCCTACCTGTTCCCTGGCCGAGGCACAAATAGATGCAGTGCCAGCATGGGGTTCTAAACACAGGCCTTTATTAAGGGCTGCTGCATCCCACTCTCTGTAACCAACACTTCCTGTCTGATGGGCCAAAGCTCAGAACCCCTGTGCTAGAGTAGACAGCGCCCATCCAATACCACAAGAACAGCACTAGAACACAGATCTCAAATGCTGAAAGCAGGGGCGTATCTGAACTGCGGCGGTAGGGGGGGCCAGGGCCAGAGAGGGGGGGCACATTATAGCCCCCCCCCCCCCGCCGCCGCCGCCGCCATTGCCGATCCCCCTCCCCCCAGCCGCTGCCATTGCCAACCCTCCCCCTCCGTTGCTCGCCTACCTTCGCTGGCGGGGGACCCCAACCCCCGCCAGCCGAGGTCCGCGTCCTCCTGCCGCTGCCGGCTGCCTTTGGTCCTTTCATTCTTCCATTGAAGCTGGCGCCGACGAAAAAGTTTCTTTGAATCTGACGTCGCTGCACGTTGCACGTTGTACGTGCAGGACGTCAGACTCAGAAACAATTTCTGAGTCTGACGTCCTGCACGTACAACGTGCAGCGACGTCAGACTCAAAAGAAACTTTCGTCGGCGCCAGCTTCAATGGAAGAATTAAAGGACCAAAGGCAGCCGGCAGCGGCAGGAGGACGCGGACCTCGGCTGGCGGGGGTTGGGGTCCCCCGCCAGCGAAGGTAGGCGAGCAACGGAGGGGGAGGGTTGGCAGCGGTAGGGGGGTCCAGGGCGAAATCTGCGGGGGCCCAGGCCCCTGAGGCCCCACGCAGATACGCCCCTGGCTGAAAGCATAATATATTCTAATTATGGGGCCTTTTACTAAAGGGTTGGCGTGCGGCAATGGGCTTGTGCACCAATCTGGAGCTACCACCAGGCTAGCTCCCCCTCAAGCGTTATGCTGGCTGCTCTGCGCATGCCACAAACGTCAAAACAACAACCACCAAAAAAAAACCACAAACACGTGGCTCCCCGCTTTCCCCTGCTTAAAATATAAAATCAAACCAAAAATAAAAAAAGGATCGGGAGAGAGACAGGGAGGGGGGCGGGGCTGCTAAACTTTTGATTTTTGTTAATACAGGGGGAAGCGGGGAGCAGCGGCGACCTCGGGAGGGGGGGGCAAGGCCGTCCATACAGGACGCTCCTGATGAGCGCCTTTGCCCCCTCCCGATCCTTTTTTTATTTTTGGTTTGATTTTATACTTTAAGCAGGGGAAAGCGGGGAGCCACTTGTTTGTGTGGGTTATTTATATTTTCAAACGTGCCAGCTTGGATTTTTATGCTGCAGGGAGAAGTGGGGAGCAGTGTCTGTATGACAGCTCAGGCCTTAACGACAGGTCTGACTTCACGTTAAGTATATCGCGGTAACTGATTCGGTGCAATCGTCGGTATGGTTAGTGCATTCCAAATTGTCCACATTACAATTGGAAGTGACTCGTTTGCATTCCGTTTTCATTAGCTGCTAGCGTCATCGGAAAATGGCCTTTAATGCATGCTACGGTTGAAAATTTATTTGTTAAAGGGTCGTTAAAGTTTAGTGCATCTGGGCCCAAGTGTTCTCCCCCCCCCCCCCCCCCCCCCCCCCAACCACCACCAAAACAAATCTCAGCTGGCAGGAAAACGCTTCTTTCTACTACTACTACTACTACTACTACTTAGCATTTCTATAGCGCAACTAGGGTTATGCAGCGCTGTACAAGTTAAAACATGGGGAAGGACAGTCCCTGCTCAAGAGAGCTTACAATCTCCACCTTGGCAGTCTGCAGCATGCATGTGCTGAAAACTAAGCATGTGCAAGTGCTGATATCATGGAGAGTAGCATTTTCATTTCCCTCAGGTGGAAGACTTCAGCTGGTGGAGCTTGGGATCCCCACCAGCTACCGCTAAATGTGTGCTACTGTTGGGTGGGCCTGAGCCCTAAGTAGGTGGGCCCTGGCCCATTTAGGCCCACCTGTGGCTACGCCACTGCATTACATAAAAGAATCGGTCCCAGTACATCCATCCGCATTAGCTTTTGTTTTTTTGCAGTCCTACTCCAGGCCTTTCATCTGTGAACACAAAACAGAATTAATTGTTAAGCAGTTCAGCTTTATCTTTATCAGCTTCTACATATTCCTCCCCCTCAGCTTTGAGCTTCACAGTGCTATTGTGGCACTTCCTCCTGTCACTTATATATCTGAAAAACATCTTGTCCCCCAATTTTACTGTGTCAGCTATCTTTTCTTCCATTTACCGCTTCGCATTTCTGACAGCTTTTCCTGCGTCTCATAGTTTGTCCAGGTATGTCTGCCTGTCTTCTTCTTTCTGAGTCCTCTTGTAACATACAAAGGCTAACCTTCTTTCCCATGGGCGTAGACTGGGGGGGCGAGGGGGGGCAATGCCCCCCAAATCACGACGACGTGAGACTGGCGCCGCCGCGCCAGTAGTTTAAAAACCCCCAAAAACAAACAGGCACGCGCTCGTCTCCGTCCGCTTTGCTTCCCTGCCCTCTCTGTCTGCGTCCCGCCTTCCTCTGACGTCATTTCCTTTCATGCAGGACGCAGACAGAGAGGGCAGGGAAGCGAAGCGGACGGAGACGAGCGTGTCTGTCTACCCCCTCTCTTCCTCCCTCTCTCCGGCACAGGCAGCAAGCATGCTTCTTCAGTTTTTCTGTGTTCCTGGCAGCGGTAGCAACGTACCCGCTGCCTTCAGCTCTGCCCCGAAGCCTTCTCTTCAAGTTCCTGTTCCCGCATAGGTGGGAACAGGAACTTGAAGAGAAGGCTTCCAGGGCAGCCCGAAGGCAGCGTATACGTCGCTACCGCTGCCAGGAGCACAGAAAGGTTGAAGAAGACTGCTGCCTGCGCCGGAGGGAGGGAGGAAGAGAGGGGATAAACGGAGTCCACGATCCTGGACCTCGCGGGGGGGGGGGGGCAGCAGAGGGAAGATGGATGGAACTGGGAGGGGTGGGGAGCAGATGGAAGATGGATGGGACTGGGAGGGGTGGGGAGCAGAGGGAAGGAGCAGGAGATGGATGGGACTGGGAGGGGTGGGGAGCAGAGGGATGGACCAGGAGATGGATGGGATTGGGAGAGGTCAGGCACAGCAGAGGGAAGGAGCAGAAGATGGATGGGACGGAGGGATGGTGAGCAGAGGGAAGGAACAGAAGATGGATGGGACTGGGAGGGGTGGGGAGCAGAGGGAAGGAGCAAGAGATGGATGGACTGGGAGGGTGGGGCGCAGAGGGAAGCCTACTGGAAAGAAGATACTGCATAAAACAGAAGACACTGGGACCAAAGCGAATAGAAAAACTAAATGATCAGACAACAAAGGTAGATAAAAGTATTTTATTCAGAATTTATTAATTGAAATATGTCAGCTTTTTGAAATGTGCATCTGTGATATTTTGCCTGTAAATTTCAATTCCTTCCTCCATATTAGCATATTCATTTGCATATGTATATATGCAAATGAATATGCTAATATGCTCCGCCCATCCTTTTCCCCCCCCCCCCCCCCAAATGAAACAGTCAAACTACGCCTATGCTTCTTTCCCTTACCTTTTGAGCTACTATGTTCGAGAACCAGAGTGGTCTTCTTTTCCTCTTAGTTTTATGTAATTTTCTAACATAAAGGTTTTTCGTCTTTAAGATGGTTCCTTTCAGTTTTGCCCGCTGCTGTTCTACTTCCTTCAGCTGTTCTCATTCAACTAACTCTTCCTTCAGAAATTCCCCCATCCCGACAAATTTAGTTCTTTTGAAATCTAGGACCTTCAATCTCGAATAGCCCTCTCCTCCTTTGTCTTGATATTGAACCACACCATTCGGTGATCACTAGATACCAAATGATCTTCCACCGTAACATCAGAAACATTGTCTCCGTTTGTAAGCACTAGGTCTAGAATAGCTCCATCCCACGTCAGTTCCGTCACCCACTGCTAAAACAATTCTTCCTGTAGAGAATGCAAGATCCCTCTTCTTCTAGACGACCCCGCAGCAGGGATGTCCCAATCGACATCCGGCATATTAAAATCACCTATCAGTAGTACTTCCCCTTTCCTAGCTATCTTGTGAATGTCTTCGATTAAGTCTCTGTCCAATTCTTCTGACTGTGAAAGTGACCTGTATATTACACCAATGTAAATATATTTTCCTTTTCCTCTTCCCAGTTTAACCCACAGCACTTCTTACTTACCCCATACGTCCTGCAGTTCTATCACTTTAATATTATTCTTAACATGTAATGCCACTCCTCCACTGTGGAGGATAACTATATCCCAGTCATGTTCTGCCTCCACAGTTTGTATGCAAATGCTCAAATTCAGTCTGTATTACAGTGTCAGCTTGCAAACTAATTCAATCTGCTTCCTGCTTTAGTCCTGCAATCTTTGCACCTATAGGTTAAATGTTGCTTATGACCCATTCTCTCCAATCTCCTTGAGAAAAGCCTGCTCACATCTCAGTCTTTGACCCTATTGTACAATTCCAGAGCCCCCTAGCCTTTTGGGATTTCTGTGTAACCCTCCCTCTAGAGAAAATATCTCCATATTGGACATAGCAAGCAACCCCTCCATAGCCTTTCTCTCCCTTTCCATCCCTCTGGAATTCCATGGTCTTTTCCAGGGCCAGTGATAAACAGGCTGGGAGGGGGTCCCAAACCCACCACCATGCTGTATCTCCACCAGCTTCAGGCAAGCTTGGGGCTTCCTGGAGCATGAGGGCCAAGGGCAATTGAACTGTATCCCCTAGTTCTAGCCCTCATCTTTTCACTGGTTCAACAATCATCTTTCAGCATCTGCTTCTACAGTTGTTCAGTTGATTCTACAATCCTCTCAGTCAACAATTGAAGTAGTCTCAGACTCATCCATCCTAGAGGAGTAGCCTAATGGTTAGTGCAGTGGATTAAAAACCCAGGGAACTGGGTTCAAGTCCCACTCCAGCTCCTTATGATGCTGGGCAAGTCAATCAAACTTCTACTGCCCCAGGTACAAAAGCAGATTGTGAGACTAGTAGGGAGTGGGACAAGGAAAGTACTGCTTTGGTTGTATCACAGAAAGGTGGCATATCAAGTCCATGATCTTTTATTGAATCAATGCTGCCTCTTGATTTCAACTTTTAGGCACAAGTATTTATACCAACTGAAAACCCTGGTGTAAATTCTCATTCCTAAATTAGGCATGGATCCCCCTTATTTTATAACAGTGCACATAAATTGTGGGAACACCCCATTTTTGGAGCCACGTATAAATATGCACCCAGAAATTTAAATTAATGCCAATTAGTACCAACAATTGATTGTTAGGGCCAGTTATCAGTGCTAATTTATTTATTTGTGACATTTATATTCCAAACAAGTTTGAGTTCAATGTGGCTTACAATAAACAGTATAGGATAGATAAAGAATAATGCATAAGAAAGTAATTTGTTGTAAGAATCCAACTTTACAATACAATATCATAAACATACTGGGATAACTATGGATGTTTAACATTTAGAAAATCTATTATGAATGAGAAATTGTACATGAAGCAAAGAAAAGGTTAATGGTAAATAGAGTAATAACCAATTCAGGTAATAATTAATTGTTTGAGATACAGTTGTTCTTTGTGAGGATTAGTTTGAATAGGAACGATTTGAGGATTTTGCAGAATCTAGTATATTCCTGTATATTTCTTATTTTGGGTGATAAGGAGTTCCGCCATTTGGTTCCTAGGTAAGTGAAGTCTGCAGAGTGGACAGTTTTGTAGGTCACTTTTTTGCAATTTGGGAGGTGTAGTCTGAGATTGTTGCTTGCCTCATAGTTAGTGTTTCTTTGAGGTAAGTTTATTAATGGTACCATATAGGCTGGAGCTTGGCTTGTTATTCAATTAAGTTGCATGTGCAAATTGGGCAGATGCCCAAATTTGCACATGCAATTTAAAGCACCATTTATAGAATTTGAGGTATGTCTTTTGTTCACTTATTTGTACGAAAAACCAGAAAACTGTGGTGTGAGAACAGTACATGAAATTCTATATTGTATCACTATTCCCACTTTAATTTGTTGGACCTTTTCCATTCCTGTTAGGTTGTGCTAGAGACGGAGCATATTTATTTAGTTTGAATTTGGCTCACACTTTTTTTCAGTTGTAGCACAAGATGAATTACATTTATATAGGGTAGGTATTCTCCCTGTCCCGGGATGGCCTACAATCTAAATGCTCATTTTACAAAGCTGCACTAGCGATTCGTGCTTGGCAAATGCAATAAACTCATTCAATTCCTATGGGCTTTGTCGCACTTGCTGTGCCAGAATCGCTAGCATAGCTTTGTAAAAGGATTCCTAAGTTTGTACCTGAAGCAAAGGAGGGTTAAGTGACTTGCCCAAGATCACAAGGAGCTACAGCAGGATTTGAACTGGACTTTTCTAGTTCTTAGTCTGATACTCTAACCCACAGGTTTTCAAGCCAGGTGTGCTCCGAGGACTGTGATGAAAACCCCAGCTCTAACCACTGGGGGTCTTTTACTAAGGTGTGCTGAAAAATGGCCTGCGGAAGTGTAGGCGCGTGTTTTGGGTGCACGCAGAATCATTTTTCAGCACACCTGCAAAAAAATGCCTTTTTAAAATGTTTGCCCAAAATGAACGCGTGGGAAAATAAAAATTGCCACACATCCATTTTGGATCTGAGACCTTAGCGCCAGCCATTGACCTAGCAGTAAAGTCTCACATGGTAACCTGGTGGTAATGACCTACGCATGTCACGCGTGCCAAAAATGAAATTGCCACAAGAGCCACACGGTAGCTGGGCGGTAACTCCATTTTGGCACGAGTTGGGTGCGTGTAGACGCTTACACAGCTTAAAAGGGTCCCTGGATTACTCTTTGTGGCTCTTGCTGATACATTAATTTGTTAAATCACATCAGCGAGGTTGAATATATGTGCGAATCATGTGGTTACCTTGTGACAGCAGTAACTGAACAAATGAAAAACAATTTACTCAGAATGTCTGCAGATTAATTGCACAATTATACCTCCCTTCAGGCAGCTAAAATTGTTTCTCTACTAGGTATTACGTAAAAAAAAAAAATTAGTACACCAAAGGATTTCTCATCATTTAAAACCAGTCCTCTCCTATCCTCAGATGCTGTGAGTCAGCAGAAGTTTCTTCCATGACAACTGCTTATGTGGTGAGGGCTGCAGACAAGAATCAAGGGCCAGTTTTGCTATCTGCTTGTCCTCTCCCTGCTTCTCCTCTCCCCCAGTACAACTACAGGGAAAACATGGAGATGGCAACGCTCAAATGCCAGTGATGTGAAAGCAGCAGGAACTGGCACATTTGCAAAGCACTGCCCTCTGCATAAATTCACACCTGTCTTAGAAAAGAAAAGCAACATGAACTCATAAAGGCTTGGCAAAAATCAACATTTAAAAAGAACACAATTAAGCATAGATTTCCAGCATGAGAAATGAGAGAATGGCAGAGCTGTATCCTGTCAGTGGGAGATTTGCTCAGTCCCTAGCAGACCCCCAGTGCCACATAGGAGCATTTTCTCCCCAACCCCCACACCCCAATTTTGACCTGGTGTGCTCTTCTTGCCCTGTTTTTGGCTTGTTGAAAGATAGCAGGGTCTCATGCTGTGTCTGCTTCCTCTCTTCATGTTGGCTTCTGTATTTTATTTATTTAGATTTTGCTCACACCTTTTTCAGTAGTAGCTCAAGGTGTGTCACATTCAGGTACACTGTGTATTTCTCTGTCCCAGGAGGGCTCACAATCTAAGTTTGTACCTGAGGCAATGGAGGATTAAGTGATTTACCCAAGATCACAAGGAGCAGCAGTGGGATTTGAACTGGCTACCTCTGGATTATAAAACCTGCTATAACCACTAGGCCACTCCTCCACACCATGAGATTTGTGTAACCCACATGCCTCTGCGGCAGGCCCCCCCCCCCCCCCTTAGTTCACTAGTGCTAAACTGGGAAATTTGGGCACCAACTATGTGAGGCAGAAAAAGACACCATCCCTCTGTGACAGATCTAGGAATGTCCAGGTAAGGTGTCTCTAGAGGTAGGGGAGAGGGCTGGTGTTGGTAATACAAAAAGATTAGCAGCATATAAAGATTCTTCTGGCAATAACCAGAAATAATTGATACTTAAATATATTTTATTGGGGTTTGTGGAGTAGGGTGGAGAAAGCAAAAGCAGGGTTAAATAATTGCATACCAAACTCAATTTCCATAATATCAACAGTAATATCAATCTCAACAAATGTTACACACTATGAAAGATATCTTAGGAGTATTTCCACACATAGATTTTTAAAAAGTCTTCATCTCAGGGCCTTTATACAAGGTATTAAGATAGCAATTCTCCTTAATCCCCCATTTGCTTAGTCCCCAGCAGGCCCACATAAAAGGAAATTAAAATTGCAGCCACACTACTTGATTGGTTTGTAAAATGGGCTAACTACATGTGAAAGTGGAGCCACTGGCATGGAATAGGAATAGGAAATTGGCAGTTCAACTTTCTGACATGGAAGCTGCTGAGTTTGTGCTGCCCATTTTTTCCACATCAATTTTTGTAAAATGGCTGCTCCTGCCACCTGCTGTGTGTGCCAGTAAAAACACATCCTTATACGTATTTTACAAAAGGCTCTGTGTTGGCAAAGGCTTATGTAAAAAAAAAAAACAACCTATGCACTTACGGACCTGGATGTCTCCATTCTCATCTGAATGTTTTATGTAAATTGGGCCTCTTCATGCCTGTTAAGATCAAGCCTCCCTCTGACCATCCAAGAATCCTTCCTCATTAATAACATTAATTTTCTTATTCTTATTTTAACCATTCTTTTGCTTTAAAAGTCAGTTCCAACCTTATACAGCTGTACTGTCATACTGATCAAAGTTTACACCAGTGAAATGTGGAAAATAACTACCAGTATTGCCCAGAAACTAACCCCCTAATTCTATAAAAGTCATCAGAAATTGTGTGTGCAAATTTGGGCACACAATTAAACTGAACAAGCCAATTAGTGCCAATAATTGACTTTTTAACAAGTAATTATTGGCTCTAATTGAATTCAATTAACATGTATGCGCCTAAAGTTTAAGTGCATCCTGGAAAAGGGGGAATGGAAATGGGAGGGTTATGGATGTTTCAGGGCAGAGCATGGGCGTGGATTTGAGTTACACACATAATTATAGAATACGGGTTCTACATATAAATTTAGGCAGGGGCATTTGCACCATGGTTTTGTTAGTGCAAATGGATGTCCCAAAATTTACGTGACCCCTGTGCTTAAGCACTATTCTATTAACTGTGCCTAAGTTTGGGCATGACTTATAGAATAGCGCTTATGCATTTTTTTTTTCTAGCACTGATTTTTTTAGGCAATATTTATAGAATTCATCAATGCTGCCTGCACAGAATACTTAAGTGATGCAACATGTATAGAACTACAGCTTTTATTTTAGAAATCATTGATTTGCTACTAAAAAGTTATTTTTGAAGATGATAGAAAGTATTATGCAAAGCATTTTGGAAAAAAATAGAAAAAAAATATACAAAAAAATAGTGAATCAATGAGGATTTGCACCACACCATGAATACAAATAAATGAAGATTTCAAATGCTAAATAAAATGTCTGTATGCTTAAATTAATACTAAAAATCAGTCTTACTATCTAAATGTTGATGATAGTGCTGCAACTATTTATGATATGTGCTGGATGAGGAAGGATTAAAATAAGTGTTTGGGACATTGAACTAGAATTGTATGCACAGAATACTTGGCATTACCTACCATTATTCTATTCCCAATATCCTACAGGCCATGGAATGGCTCACGACAGTTGGAAGACAGAGGGATGGAGTACAGAATGCAGCTTGGTCATGTTTTACGTATGCTGGAACACAGCACATTCCAAAAACAGCAATGGGTTGGAAGAAGGATAAGAGGTGGACCACTCAAGATCTGGTGCTCAACATTTAAAGACCTGCAAACTATTGGCATCACTGGGAGATGGTGGAATTTGCAGCAGAAGCAGCAGCATCCAGAACCCACTGGAGAGCACAAGTTGACCAATGTTCCCAGTTGCACAGGAGAAACTAAATCTAAGTTCAGATCTTGGATCCATGCAGGTTATGGTTTATTTGAATTTGCTAAACAACTTTGACTAACTGGCAGCGCTCGATGGTTTACAATAAAATAATAAAAAATTAAAGAAAAGGAAAGGAACTGCAATGTTTTACAGGAAAGTGGATAGAACAGAGAGATCAAGATGTAGAGGGGTAGAGCAGAGGATGAGAGGAGGGGCCGGGCAGTGGACAGTAATGAAAATGCTGTAAGGACCTACTCAACAGAAAAGGCATCAGTAAAGAGCCAAGTCTTTAGTTTAGATTTAAACATTTTCAGAGAGGCTTCTGGGCAAATGTGTACTGGGAGAGAATTCCAATGGAATGGTGCAGTGAAATAAAAAACACAGACAGGTCGATTCGAGTTGGGCAGATTTTGGGCCTGGTAGAACCAGTTGCTGATCATTGATTGAGCATAGTAGATGTGATGGGGAATACGGAATAGTGAAGGAGGAAAGGTAAAAAGATAAACCAAGCTGGAGGGACTGGAATGTATGGATTAGAAGGTTAAAGAGTATATGTTGATGGATTGATAACCAGTGGTACTTTTCAAGCAAAGGAGAAACATGATCTGAACAGTATGCATGACAAAGTAAACGGATGGCTTTGTTCTGTAATGACTGTAACCTTTTAATAGAGGACAGGGTACAACCTAGATAGACGATGTTACAATAATCTAATCTTGTGGTGAGCAATGACAGAATTAAGGGATGGAAAGTTTCGTGGTTGAAACAATGTCGAATTGTGCAGAGTTGGCGAAGAATGAAAAAAAAACCCCTGTTTTGCATATGCTTGAGACTGGAGGGTAAATGACAACTATGAGACAAGGATAACCCCCAGATATCTGAAAGAGTCTAAAGGTTGGAAAGTGGTCCTGAAAAATTTCTATGGAGTAAGTGGGGTATGAAGGCTGCCTGTAAATCAGCATATTACCATTTTCTTGCTGTTGAGGACAAGATTATGGTCAGAAAGCCAGACAGAAATAGTTTGAAGAGAGTTTTGGAGTGGTCCTGTTGAAGGGGTGAAAGGATTTGTGGGGTAGAGAAGAAAGATGTCATCTGCACAGAAGTGAAAAGAGATGCCCATAGATTGTATCAGGGTTGCTAAGGGACTAAGGAACAGATTGAAAAGGAAAGGAGAAAGAATAGAACCTTGTTGAACACCCCAGGGTAAAGATCGGGAGGACACACTAGATGACGAGGTGACCACAGTATAAATGCGATCTGAAAGAAATGATAACGATGGCAAGACGGAACCTGAGATGCCCAGGGAATTCAAGCAGGATAGTAAGAGGGCGTGATCAGAAAGATTGAAGGCGGTCAAAAGGTCAAGAGAGACTGCAAGAACCACATTATGTTTATTTATTTATTTAGATTTTGCTCACAACCTCCCTCTCCTTCTCTGCGCATATCCAACAGACTGCCAAGACCTGTCGCTTCTTCCTCTTCAACATCAGCAAAATTCGCCCTTTCCTCTCTGAGCATACCACCAGAACTCTCGTCCACGCTCTCATTACCTCTCGCCTTGATTACTGCAACTTACTCCTCATCGGCCTCCCACTTGGCCACCTATCCCCCCTTCAATCCGTTCAGCATGCTGCTGCACGTCTTATATTCCGCCAAAACCTATATACTCATATCACCCCTCTCCTCAAATCACTTAATTGGCTTCCGATCAGATATCGCATACAATTCAAGCTCCTCCTCCTTACCTACAAATGCACTCAGTCTGCGGCTCCTCACTACCTCTCCACCCTCATCTCCCCCTATGTTCCCGCCCGCAACCTCCGCTCACAGGACAAAGCCCTTCTCTCAGTACCCTTCTCCACTACTGCCAACTCCAGGCTCCGCTCATTCTGCCTTGCCTCACCCTATGCCTGGAACAATCTTCCCTCACCCATACGCCATGCCCCCTCCCTACCCATCTTCAAATCTCTGCTTAAAACTCACCTTTTCAATGCTGCCTTCGGCGCCTAACCGCTCTAGAAATATGAAATGGCCCAATCTATCCACCCTATCAGATTAACTGCTCACTCGTCCTCCAATCTATCCACCCTATCAGATTATCTGTTCACTCGTCCTCTAGATTGTTCACTTGTCTTTAGATTGTTCTCTTGTCTTTTAGATTGTAAGCTCTTTGAGCAGGGACTGTCCTTCTATGTTTAAATTGTACAGCGCTGCGTAACCCTAGTAGCGCTTTAGAAATGCTAGTTAGTAGTAGTAGTAGTAACTTTTTCAGTAGTAGCTCAAGGTGAGTTACATTCAGGTACTCTGGATATTTCTCTGTCCCAGGAGGGCTCACAATCTAAGTTTGTACCTGAGGCAATGGAGGGTTAAGTGACTTGCCCAAGATCACAAGGAGCAGCAGTGGGATTTGAACTGGCCACCTCTGGATTGCAAGACCGGTGTGCTAACCACTAGGCCACTCCTCCACTCCCAGTGTCCCAGTGAATGTGAATTTCATTTACCACTATAATTTCAGTGCTGAAGTGAGACCTGAAGTCAGACTGCCTAGGGTGAAGAGCAAAAATCTTCTCAGGAAAAAGCAGATAGTTGGATAAAGACAATTTTTTTCTAGGACCTTAGAGAGAAAACACAGGTTAGAGATTGGACGATAATGTGCAGGGATGAGTGGGTCGAGGGAGGGTTTTTTTTTAGAATGGGTAGCAATTGCTGATTTCCAACAACGAGGAAATTGACCCGAGGAGAGGCTATTGTTTATTAAAGACTAGTAAAAGAGGCCCGTTTCAGAGCAAATGAAACGGGCGCTAGCAAGGTTTTCATCGCCAACACCCCCCTCCCTCCCTGGCCAACCCGTTCGTTGTTCTGCCATTGCTCCGCCCCCAATGTCATGACGTTTGACGTGAGGGCAGGGCCCAGAGCGATTTCCCACCCACCCCCGCCTCCCTCCCTGCCAATCCATTCGTTGTTCTGCCATTGCTCTGCCCTTGAGGGCGGAGCCTGGAGCGGTTTTGGTGGCTTCACCACCACGAACCTTCAAACCTTTTTGAAGGAAGTCAGGGCTTGGCTTCACTGACGTCAGTGTCGTCAGAACATTGAGGGTGAGTTTTATTATAGTAGATAGTATTTGAGGGTGGAGTTGGGGATCAAGCTGCTTAATCCAAGAAGAAGGGAATGGATCTAGCTCACAGTAGGTAGATCTAGTAACAGAAAGAGCAGAAGAAAGAGAGAGTACAGTGTCTGGAGTTGAAAAGAGGACCATGAAGCAGTACCAGGCAGGATTTGGGATTCAGAAGAGGGGAAGGTAGGTAGCTGAAGAGGAGCAGAAGACCAAATGGAACTCAATAGGTTTTAGACTTTGGCAAGAAAGTATTGAGATAGATAGTCTGCAGTTGGAACAGGTGGGATGGAAGTCACATTCGCTGGAGGAGATGTCAAAATATGAAAGATGGAGTAAAGTTCTTTGGTTGGGTTGGAGACCCTCTTTATGCAATATGCGAAATATGAGGCCTTGGCTTTGTGAAGTTGAAAATTGTAGTTTCGTAGTCTTAATTTGTAATGAAGGAAGTCTGATTCAGATTTAGTTGGCTTTGCGAAGATGAAATTTGTAGTCTCAAAGTCTTATTTTGTAGCGAAAGAAGTCTGATTCAGATTTATTTTTCTTCCAAATGCGTTCACATCTGCACAGCTATTTTTTAAGTAAACGAAGACCACTATGATACCAGTCTTATGTGCGACTGGATCGGATAGGACTAACCACTTTGGCAGGAGCTACTAGGTGAAGAACAGAGGTGAGAACAGTATGAAAGCAATTAACATGATTTTCAAGATTTATAGTAGTAAAATTGGAAGGAAAAGTGAAAGGGATATATCCCTATTCACTGTATCCTTTGGTGCAAGGATGTCAAGAGTGAATCATTCAAAATAATGAAACTGAAGGCCAACGAATAAGATTTTTCAAATGATATGTCCACAGCATAAATCAAGGTTTAAGCATAGTATCACTGTGTAAATGAATAAAGCAGCATAAAGTAATTGCTTTTCTTTGGAGCCTCTAAAAGGATATAAAGAGAGTGGAGGGGGGAGGCAATATGAGTAAATTCTCTGGGATGAAAAGTGCCCTCTACTCAGTGCATATACTTTTAGCTGCAAGAGAAAGGGATGGGGCAGAGGAAGGCAAAGTTCATAGGAAAGCGTGCTTAGATTTCTTTCTGCTGGTTGAGACAGGTGGGGCCCTGTTTACTAAGCCGTGCTAGAGGCGCGTTAGTGCTTTTAGCGTGCGCTAACCATTAGCGCGCACTGTGTAGATGCCCACAATATTCCTATGGGCTCCTACACAGTTAGCGCGTGCTAATTTTGTGCTTCTTCCTGGACGGCCCTGGTGGCAGTGGAAAAACGTATACGTATAACACTATTCTGAGCACCATCCGAGCAGATGGGGGAATTGCACTGCCTGTTGCCTCTACAGGAATTGCGGCAAATCTCCTTCCAGGGGGGCGAACATATCATTCACAGTTTAAGTTACCTGTTCCTTTACTGGAAACCTCAACATCAAGTATGAAGTTATCAAACAACGCTTCCATTATTCGAGATGCTAAAATCCTTATTTGGGATGAATCAACTATGGCACCCAGTATGGCACTTACTGCAGTAGATAGACTCCTCAAAGAAATCATGAAGAATAACAAACCATTCAGCGGCAAAGTTGTTCTCCTTGGTGGAGATTTTAGACAGACCCTACCAGTGGTACGACACGGTAATCGAGCTCACATTGTTAAGGCAAGCATTAAGTTCAATAAACTATGGAAAAAATTTACTGTATTCAAACTAACCAACAATGTCCAGTCCCTAGACCCAGATTTCAGCGACTGGCTTATTAGTTCAGTTGACGGAACTCTTCCATGTCCAGACAGTTTTGAAGATATTATTGAGATCCCGCAGAAGCACATTTGACACTGTTTTGAACTTTTCAAAAAAGGCTATTATTTTTCCCCAAAAATGCGCATGTAGACAAGATAAATGAGGCTGCTCTGAATATTTTACAAGGTCAGACAGTTACTTAAGTTGCAACTCCATTCATGACTTGAATGATGAGGAAAATCAGTTATATCCTGTAGAGTTCCTTCATCAACAAACTCCAACCGGCATGCCTTCCCATCAACTCCATTTTAAAATTGGAGACATAATTATGCTGCTCAGGAATTTAAGTACCAAACAAGGTTTATTTAACGGAACTCGCTTAATAGTTATGCAATGGCTTCTTGACTTTCACGGTCCTTTTGGTCTTTGCTGAGAGCTACATGCCTTTTTCTTTGTGCTTCAGCTCTTGTCTGTTTACCTTCAGCCTGCTCCTCAGCAGTTAGTTGTCTTTTGGGAGGCATAGTAGTTAAGCTGTGTTCCAGTACATCGCATGTGATGTACAGCACTTTGGAGTGTGCCTCTGCTTCCCTGGCGCAGTGTGTGCTGGGAATAGCTCATTTGCATACGGTTACGAAGCCAGCCACCCATCCAGGGACACAGATTGACAAATTATTATATAGAGAGAGTCTCAGAGCAATGAACATCATATCATTTAAATGTAGCTTTAAATAAAGGGCCTCAGCTGCCATTGAAGCAGTTCAGACCCTGACTAACCTGTGACTGCCATGTAGCCAGCTCCTCTCTGTTCAATACCACAACAAAAATGATTGGCTCCTTCATCTTGGGGCTGATATAATAAGCCATTCTATCCTTAGTGCAGCAGTTTACTTCTGTGTTTCCTCTGCTCCCTTGCTCCTGGTGTAATAAGAGTTTTCAGTGCTGGAAAATCAGCGGTAAAACCATTGCACTGAAGGATACCATTATGGTTATGCAAAAGGTGGATTAAGAAATTACTCCCGTTGTTTAAAAATAAAGTTACATTTTGTCTTCTTAAATTTTTTTTTCTTGCAACAGTTAATTATTTATTCTTACTATAAGTACAAAGACTAGAGGGCACTCCATGAACTCATATAGCACATAAAACAAATGAGAAAATATTTTTTCACTCAATGTATAGTTAAACTCTGGAACTCATTGCTGGAGCAAGTGGTAAAGGCAGTTAATGTAGCTGGTATTTTAAAAGAAGGTTTAGACAAAATCCTGGAAGAAATTAATTAAATTAAACCATTATAAGAAGTAGACATGTGGAAAGCCTCTTCTTATCTGTGGGGTTAAGTAGCATGGAATCTTGCTACTTTTTGGGATTCTATCAGGTACCTTTGTCCTGGATTGGTCACGATTAGAAACAGGATACTTAGCGAATTGAACTTTTGTATCTCCCAGTGTGGCAACTCTTATGGTCTTATGCAGTGGCGTACCTAGGGTAGTTGACACCCGGGGCCGGTCATTTTTTAACCCCCCCCCCCCCCCCAAATCCAGTACTAGGCATGCCGAGAATACAAAACACTCAGGACCTATAGAGCAATTCTACCATACCATAAGCAGTCTTTTCTACGAGTCACACAAGGAAAAGGAAAGCATCTTAAACACTACAGTGAGCACTAGAACATCAACTCACCTATTGTAAAACGAAACCAGACAGAATAGTACAGATCGTAGATCCTGCACAGTCAATGCCAACTGAAAGCCATGTCTTTTTTACAAACACAGATACACCCTAATCCACTATAGAATAAGTAATCATAAACTTTCTATTTAGACAAAAATTAAACTGAACCCCCAATGCCAGACTCCGCATACAATGCAACACCACAGAAACAGAAACTGTCCCCTAGTACCGTGCAAAATATAAAGACAGCAGATGTAAATTTGAAAAAAACTAATAAGTACCAATCACCACTTTACAAATTAACAAATAGAAATAAAACAAATATAGAAAGTAAAATAATACCATTTTATTGGACTAATACATTTAGCTTTCAGAGGCCAAAACCTCTGTCCTCGGGTCAGTACAGTATAGTGCTGTTACAGTATCCTATCCTGACATGAGGAAGGGGGTTTTGTTCTCCGAAAGTTAGTCAAAATGTATTAAAATTAGTCCAATAAAAAGATTACCTTATTTACATGTTCTATTATAAACATTTAACACATCTACAATACTTTATCCTAAAGCAAAAAAAATAAAAAAAATATATTTTATTTACAGTTTGTTGTCTCTGGTTTCTGCTTTCCTCATCTTCTTTTCACCGTCTTCCTTCCATCCAGCATGTCTTCACTCACTCTCTCTCTCTCTCTGCCATCCAGTGTCTGCCCTCTCTGCCGTCCCTTCCATCCACTGCCTGCCCTTTCTCTCTGCCCCTTCAATCCACCATTTGCCCTCTCTCTCCCATCCATCCAGGGTCTGCCCTCCCTCTCGCTCCCCCTTCCATCTAGGATCTGTCCCCTCTCTCTCTCTCTGCCCCTTTTTTCAGCCCCCAGTTCCAGCTCCCCTCTGAACACCCCCACCCCATCTCCTTCTCCCCTCCCCTTCTCCTGAGACCCCCACCACAGTCCCCTTCTCCCCTCCCCTGTCTGAGACCCCCACCCCAGTCCCCTTCTCTCCTCTGAAAACCCCCACCCCCAGTCCCCTTCTCCCCTCCCTTTCCCTTCTCCCCTCTGAGATCCCCACCCCAGTCCCCTTCTCCCCTCCCCTTTTCCCCTCTGAACACCCCCACCCCAGTCCCCTTCTCCCCTCTGAGATCCCCACCCCAGTCCCCTTCTCCCCTCCCCCTCCCCTGTCTGAGATCCCCACCCCAGTCCCCTTCTCCCCTCCCCTTTTCCCCTCTGAACACCCCCACCCCAGTCCCCTTCTCCCCTCCCCTTTTCCCCTCTGAACACCCCCACCCCAGTCCCCTTCTCCCCTCTGAGATCCCCACCCCAGTCCCCTTCCCCCGTCTGAGACCCCCACCCCAGTCCCCTTCTCCCCACCCCAGTCCCCTTCTCCCCTCCCCTTTTCCCCTCTGAACACCCCCACCCCAGTCCCCTTCTCCCCTCCCCTTCCCTTCTCCCCTCTGAGATCCCCACCCAGTCCCCTTCTCCCCTCCCCTGTCTGAGACCCCCACCCCAGTCCCCTTCTCCCCTCTGAACACCCCCACCCGAGTCCCTTTCGCCCCTCTCCTTCCCCACCTCAGTCCCATTAAAACCGGCGAAGCACCGTCGCAGGCAGCGCCTCGTGCCCTGCTTGTAAAACAAAATCAAATCTCCTTCCTTCTCCTCGTCTTGACGTCGACTCGGGCCTTCCAATCAAATTGATTGGAAGGCCCGAGTCGATGTCAAGACGTCAAGACGAGGTGGAGAAGGAAGGAGATTTGATTTTTTTTTTTTACAAGCAGGGCACGAGGCGCTGCCTGCGACGTTGCTTCACCGGTTTTTTTTAATGTGCGGCGCTGCGGGAACGGCCACGGGAGGCGGCGGGAGCGGAGCACCGCCCACCCACTGGCACCCGGAGCGGACCGCCCCCACCGCCCCTCCCTTGGTACGCCACTGGTCTTATGTTATGTTCTTTACTCCAGTTTATGATAAAGGGGATGGGATGACTTCCCTATAAGGAAAGGCTAAAGTGACTAGGGCTCGTCAGCTTGGAAAAGAGATGACTGAGGGAAGCTATGACAGAGGTCTATAAAATACTGAGTGGAGAACGGGTAGAGGTAAATTGCTCATTTACTCTTTTCAAAAATACTAGGACTAGGAGACATGCAATGAAGCTACTAGGTAGTAAATTAAAAAAAAACCCCTGATAAAATATTTCTTCACTCAATGTGTAATTAAACTCTGGAATTCGTTGCCAGAGAATGTGGTAAAGAAGTTTGGCTAATTTCCTAAAAGAAAAGGCCATAAGCCATTATTAAGAAGAACTTGGGAAAATCCACTGCTTATTTCTAGGATAAGCAACATAAAACCTGCTTTACTGTTCTGGGATCTTGCTAGGTACTTGTGACCTAGATTGGCCACTGTTGGAAACAGAATACTGGGCTTGATGGACCTTTGGTCTGTTCCAATATGGAAACGCTTCCCCCAATAAAAACTACTACTACTAACTACTTAACATTTCTAGAGCGCTACTAGGGTTACGCAGCGTTGTACAGTTTAACAAAGGACAGTCCCTGCTTGGAGCTTACAATCTAAAGGACGAAATGTCAAGTTGGGGCAGTCAAGATTTCCTGAATAGAGGTGTAGTGGTTAGGTGCCGAAGGCGACATTGAAGAGGTGGGCTTTGAGCAAGGATTTGAAGATGGGCAGGGAGGGGGCCTGGCGTATGGGCTCAGGGAGTTTATTCCAAGCATGGGGTGAGGCGAAGCAGAAAGGGCGGAGCCTGGAGTTGGCGGTGGTGGAGAAGGGTACTGAAAGGAGGGATTTGTCTTGAGAGCGGAGGTTACCGGTTGGAACGTAAGGGGAGATGAGGGTAGAGAGGTAAGGAGGGGCTGCAGATTGAGTGCATTTGTAGGTTAGTAGGAGATGCTTGAACTGTATGCGGTACCTGATCAGAAGCCAGTGAAGTGAATTGAGGAGAGGGGTGATATGAATATATCGGTCCAGGCGGAAGATAAGACATGCAGCTGAGTTCTGAATGGACTGAAAGGGGGGATAGATGGTTAAGTGGGAGGCCAGTGAGGAGTAGGTTGCAGTAGTCAAGGCGAGAGGTAATGAGAGAGTGGACGAGAGTTCGGGTGGTGTGCTCAGAGTAATACAGATGAAAAAGTGAGTAATACAGATGAAGCAAGGAAAGTATACAGACGTACGGTTTCTGGAATGCTTTCCAGTATAGATTTGTACAAGGGCACTCTTGACAGTTAGAGCTCCTGGGGTGTTGATCATTCAATTCTAGGCTAATCCCTCCTTCCTTCATATCTCACCACAAAATATAGGTTCAACAGGAAGATGGAAACATAAACATCCTTTATGTTCCATAACCCTGGCCTCTGTTGAATGTGGCAAGTGATCATAGTACAGTCTTTCTTCTTAACTCACAGAACCATTGAAACATGGCTTAACTTGGAAAACATTTCCATAAACAAGCCTTTGCATGTTTTACTTGTGTTATTTTCTTCCAGGTAATCCATGCTGATTATAGAGGCCTTTCCTCAAAAGAAACATCGAATGCTGATGGGAAGGAAGAGATCAATCTTATATATTAACTATATTATGCAATTTCTTTGGCTAACTGCTTAAGAATGAGATTTATTTCAGTCAGGATAGGTGCAAAACAAACCCATTTGGAAACACTTCTACTGAAAAAGATGTGAGCTAAATCCAAATATAAAATAAAGAAAAAAATGGCCCCTCTTAGCATAAGGGCCTGCCATAGAGAAAAAGCCTAGTGTATTCCTTCCATTTAAAGGCTAACAATGAATTTGCTACAGCCATTTGCTTTTTAATTTCTATTCTGGGGGTCTTCAATGACTGGGGGGGGGGGATAGTCTTTACATTGGCACCCCCAAAACACATAATATAGGCTCCCCATTTCTTTTTCTGTTGTTGCATCCCTCCCTCCCTCCTCAGGCTGGTGACTGGGGGGGGGGGGGGGGTCCTGCGACTTCCAAAAACAAGTTAGCTAGCGGGATGGTGTTGGTCTGTTGCTTTCTAAATGCTAAAGAATTGAAGGGAGGAGTAGCCTAGTGGTTAGTGCAGTGAACTTTGATCCTGGGGAACTGAGTTCAATTCCCACTACAGCTCCTTATGACTCTGGGCAAGTCACTTAACCCTCCATTGCCCCTGGTACAAAATAAGTACCTGAATATATGTGAACTGCTTTGAATGTAGTTGCAAAAACCTCAGAAAGGTGGTATATCAAGTCCCATTTCCCTTCTTGAGAGGCAGGAGCAAGAATTAGAATCCCATTTCATTAATGACATAACAATAAGCTCAGTTATTTTCACTCAGTTCAGGAGCTTCAAGAGAAGGTTAGAGAAAGAGACTGCATAAGAAAACTCTGGGGCCCTTTTAGTAAATCACTTCAAGCGCTAATGCATGTTTAACATAAGAAAAAAGGTCCACTGAATTAACCACTAGGCTACTCCTCCACTCCAATTAGAATTCTGCCTGTACTAAATAATTTCATATTGTGTAAATTATTGGATTGTTTCCTTATATCAATGTTACTTGTGAGCCACATCAAACTCAATCTTGTTTGGGATAATGTGGGATACAAATAAATAAATATTACAAGATATCTTAAAATGTGTGGTAGTTTGCCTCTTAGTATTTGCTAATCACATGCTATTTTTTTAAATATATTTTTGGCAGAGAGTGTGACCAGGGCTGCCGGGGGAGGGGGGGCAAAATTCGGGAGGCCTGGCACTGGGGTCTCTCTCTCTCTCTTGCTCCTGATGGGACCCTGGTGATCATATCCCAACAGGAGCAGGAGAGAGAAAACTCCAGCGCTCTGCCCCCCTTGGAGGCTGGGGAGGTCCCGGAGCAGCAGACATTGCAGGACTTTGGGCCAGGACTTCTGGTTTGACTGGCGTGGGTCCCCCCCAGGCCCCGCCAGTAGAAGAGATCTTCCTCCAGTGCTGCGCTTCATTATGCTACTGCATTGCCTGCCAAGCGACTGCTTTTCCCCTAGCATGCGTGCACAATCACCATTCCTACCATACACTCACAAAAGCATGTATTCATTCCCCACCCCATAATTTTAATTCAATGACCACCCCATGGCATATACCCTACATAGCTACATTGTCTTGCCCATGTTCCCAGCTTTCTTGCCTGTCCCCTTCCCCCCCAGTACAAAGACACCCAACAAGGCAAGCAATAAAAACAATTGTTCTTTTGCCCATGGCTCTCATTTCAGCCCCTATATGCAAATGAATCCCCACAATTTCTGCACATAACTCTACATGCCCCATGGGCCACCTTTGACATTCAGCTCTCTCTCTCCTTTCCTGAATCTATCCTTTCCTGTAGCCCCTTTCCCACCACAGGCACCTATATCTCTCCCCTCCTGCATCTCCCTCCCCCACCAGGCACAGACACCCAAATTTCTTTCTTCCTGCAAGCCCCCTCCCATCCCAGGCATCCAACTCTCTCCCCTCCTGTATCACCCCCGTTCCTTTCACCTCCCCCCCCCCCCCATGGCACCATCTGCCCAGCTATATCAGCACAGCACAGGAGGAGGTGGCAGCCAACTGTTTCCAGGTCCCTTTGCTGCATTCTGCACAAATTCTGCAATGCACACTTGCACAGAATTCCTGTAAGTGTAGCTTTTTTCTTTAGCGCCTGATTCAAAATGTACTGTTATGTCAGGAACGTCCCCGGCTGGAATCATGCCCTGTGCGACAACCCCTAGAGTCCTATCCCTCCCACTGTGCCGCTACCACTACAGGGGACACAATGGACAGGAAATTATTTTTATGGTCTAACATTCCTTGCAGCCACACTGCTTGCATAGTCTGGATGGCCCTGGTTCATTTATTCTTGTGGTTAGGGTTACCAGATGTCCCCGATTTTCAGACCTCGTCTCCAACTTTCCACTGTTTTTGCAACCATCTGTCCCACATTTCAGTAATGGGGACCAGTGGCGTAGCCAAGGGTGGGCTTGGGTGGGCCCAGGCCCACCTACTTTGGGCTCAGGCCCACCCAGTAGCAGCACATCTATGAAGTGTCTGGCAGGGATTCCCCAGCCCCACCAGCTGAAAATTCCTGTCCTTCTTGCATACCAGCCTTCCCTCTGATGTATTCCTGCCTATGCGAAAACAGGAAGTTGCATCAGAGGGAAGGCTGTGGAGCCAACATGAGTAGTGTGTGTATTATTTGCTGCTTGCTGCCAGTGAAAGTCTACTATTTAAAAGGTAAGGGGGGAGGGGGATATTAGAGAGACCTTATGGCATGCAGGCGAGAGAGGGAGAGACCAAATCACTTGTGGGACAGGGTGGAGTTCTTCTGCCCACCCACTGTGGGCCCAGGCCCACCCAAAATTGGGTGTCTGGCTACGCCCCTGATGGGGACATAGGTGTCATAGTTTAATTTTGCCTTGTCCCATCTGCCTCCCCTTATGTGATCCTGCATTTCCCTCTGTTGCCCACACTGCCGCCAGTGTCAGCATTAGAAAGTACAGTGCCAAGATGCAGAGGCTCTTCTCAACCATGCTGTGGATCTCTTCTGACTTATACTTCCTGTTGCCACTGGGGCAGGACCTGGCAGAGATCCAGTGTGGTTGAGGAGAGCCACTGCATAACAGTGCTGTACTTCCTAATGCTGCACCAGAGGGAAGGCTCCGGGAGCTGAAAAGGGCGGTTTGAGGAATATTGTGGGGGGGGGGGGGGGGGAGGGAATAGAGGAAGTGAAGAGAATTTGATACACCTCTCTCTCGCCCCCTTCCTCCTTCTGGCCTTGCAAGTGCTGGACTGGGTCTGGAAGTGGAGGTGGCTGGGCTGGAGGGGGGAGGAGAAAGAAAGAGGGAGATACAGATGGCTTACTGGAAGGGCAGAGGGGGGAGAGACGGAGATAACTGGACTGGAAAAGCAGAGATGGAGCATGGCAGGGGGAAAGAGAGAAAAGAAGAGATGGCTGGATTAAAAGGGGGGGGGAAGAGAGAGGTAGAGATGGCTGAACTAAAAGGCAGAGGGAGAGAGGTGAAGATTATAAATTTATGGTGGAAAATTGCTATGGGAAG
Source organism: Microcaecilia unicolor (assembly GCF_901765095.1). Lineage (NCBI taxonomy): Eukaryota > Metazoa > Chordata > Amphibia > Gymnophiona > Siphonopidae > Microcaecilia > Microcaecilia unicolor. Next base: position 131,053,185 of record NC_044039.1, read on the forward strand.
GCACCTGACCCCAGCGTGCGCCACCTGACCCTGCCTAACCTCATTGCAGGTGTCCCAGATTTGGATGCCAAAAATCTGGTAACCTTACTAGTGGCCTAAGTGCACTACTCTGCCATTCACCAAAGTGCCTTTATTCACTGTAAAATCAGTGAGTCATACGACAGAATTTGGTGTCATATGCAAATATACAAGAATACCACATCTGTATGACAATCACTAACCAAAGCATTAGAAAAGCTTGATGCAAGCACAGAAGGCAGCCCTGTAGGACATTTACTACTTAATACTAATTAGAAAAAGGTGCTATTATAGACCACAGGTGCTCCCACTCCTGCCATTCCTTATCCCAGGGGTAGGCAACTCCGGTCCTCGAGAGCTGCAGGCAGGTCAGGTTTTCAGGATACCCACAATGAATATGCAGATTTGCATACCATGGAGGCAGTGCTTGCAAATCTATCTCCTGCATATTCATTGTGGGTATCCTGAAAACCTGACCTGCCTGCGGCTCTCGAGGACCGGAGTTGCCTACCCCTGCCTTATCCAATCACAATGGTATTTGCAAAACCCTCCATCTTCTTTAATTTGAAAATAAGCCTCTTTTGGTGTACAACAACAATCTAGCAAAATCAGGATAAATTGCATTGGTCATACTTCCCTATACCCTTGCTTCTAATATTCTAGATAAATCCAAGTAGGTTGGTCTGACAGGACCTGTCAATCCTAAAACCATGCTTTCTTTGTAATAATCTCCCTATTGCCTTCTTCTCCAACTTCTCTTATAACTGATAATAGTCTATTATTTCTTGGTTCTATTAAGGATCCATTCATGCAAATGAAGACTACATATACCCTTTGGCAGTCCTGATAAACCTGTTCCACTGAGTCCAATAGTCACATTAAGTCCAATAGTCATTGAGCCTGCAAAAAGGTGGGAAAATGTGGGATACAAATGTAACAAAAAAAAAAATATATATTTTCTATAATACTTTTTGATTAATTAGTTGCAGTCTGGGCTGCTGCAATAGACTATTTGAAAACTACCCATCTTTCCTACAGATAGAAGCATACATTGATGGTTCTTTTTGTGCAGTTGTCAGGATCTACCATTTTGCTTTGACTGTTCCCCCACTGCTCAAAGTAACCACCTAGTCTTACCTAACAGTTGGGCTAGCTCTGCCTCTAGCCAATCTCTTAATATTATGTGCCCTTGTTTTCTCTTTAACTCGTTCCTCAGTAGTGACCATCAGGCTCATTTTCAAAAGAGAAAAATGTCTAAAAACTGACAAGTCTGCAGTTGGACGTTTTTCTCACAAAAATGTCCAAATCAATATTTTCAAAACCTATTTTTAGACGTTTTTCTATGAAGTCCATCCAAATCTCAAGTGGGCGTGTTCAGGGCAGGACTTGGCCATTCCTAAGACTTAAATATTTTTCAGCCATAATGGAACAAAACAAAAATGTCCAGGACTAAAACTGACATTTTGAGCTAGACCTGTTTTTATTACAAATAAGGCACAAAATGGTACCCTAAATGACCAGATGACCACCGGAGGGAATCAGGAATGACCTCCCTTTATTCCCCCCAGTGGTCACTAACCCCCTTCCCACCCCAAAAAATGTGATGAAAAACATTACTTGCCAGTCTCTGTGCCACCCTCAGATGTTATACTCGGGTCCATCAGAACAGCATGCAGGTCCCTGGAGTAGTCTATTGTTGGGTGCAGTGCACTGCAGACAGGTGGACCCAGCCTCCTACCTCTCCCTGTCTGTTATAATTGTGGAGGAAACTGCTAGCCCTCCAAAACTCACCAGAAACCCACTGTACCCACATATAGGTGCCCCCTTCACCTGTAAGGGCTATGGTAGTGGTGTACAGTTGGGGATAGTGGGTTTTGGGGGGGGGGGGCTCAGCAGACAAAGGGAGCAATGGTCAGATGTGTACCTGGGAGCAGGGCCACCGAGAGTGGTGGGCAGGGGGGACAAAACTCCCCGGGCCTCCAAGGGGGGCCCAGCGCCGCAGTCCCTGGTCTCACCCGCCCGCGGCTCCGTCGACTGTCCACTACCGGGCTGGGGCCCCTGCATTCAAATCACAGCGCCTCACCTCCGTGTGAAAGCACAGCAGCGGCAGATTGCCTCCCTTCAGGCCTTCCCTCCCTGTGTCCCGCCCTCATCTGATGTAACTTGCGTGAGGACGGGATACAGGGAGGGAAGGCCCAAAAGGAGGCGATCTGCCGCTGCTGTGCTTTCACATGGAGGTGAGGCACTATGATTTGAATGCAGGGGGCCTGGCCCGGTGGCGGATGGAGGGGGGATGTTGACGGGGCCGGGGGTGGAGATTGGGGACTGCGGCGTGGCGGCCTCGGGGGGGCGGAGCTGGCCTTGCCCTGGCCCAGTCTCTTGGCGGCCCTGCCTGGGAGCATTTTATGAAGTTCACTGCAGTGCCCCCTAGGGTGACCTACTGCTGGGCTGGGATGTCAGGGGGACCAGTCTACTAAAAATGTTGGCTCCTCCTACATCCCAATGGCTTGATTTTGTACCTTTTGCACTTGTACGTTTTTTCCCCAAAATGGACCAAAAAAAAAAAAAAAAAGACCATCCAAATCACAAAACGTCCATAGTATTAAAAAAAAAAAAAAAGACAGACATTTTTCTTTTTCGAAAATGACCTTCTTTCCTGTTCAGAATTTGGATGTTTTATGTAAAACATCCAAATTCAGATTTAGATACCATATCGAAAATGCCCTTCCACGTTAGTTTATCTTCCTCAAAAGGCCTTTCTCTGTAAATACTGAAGCAAAAGATGTTCCTTTAGAATTTCTACTTGGCTCCTAGCATCCATAGCCTTGTTTCCCACTCTGTACACAATAGGACCTATAGAATTCCCCATCACCATTTGTAACAATGTTTCTTTCATTCTTAATTTAGCTAGTTTAATTGCTTTCTTATACCCTGGTTATGTGCTTCATAGTTTTATAAGGGCTCCCTTGTCATGAAATTAAAAGCACACAATTCTTTAGGACTGCCAAAAGTAGGGGAAAATACTATTTTGTAAGTGTTATACTTAGCCAAACCTTAATAGATTCTCAGGTGAATGTGTAAATGCCAGCTATATGATAGGGGATTTGTTCAGCGTATGAACACAACCACATAGAATCAGAGAATAAACCACACACAAACACACATGTATATATATGACTCTGGGCAATAGCATTATATGAAGAAATATTCCAATAAACTAATTATTAGGAAAACAGGTGAACATAATAGCCATACTGAGTCAACCAATGGTCAATTTAACCCAGTAACCTGCTTCCAGCAGTGGCCAATTCAGATCCCAGGTACCTGACAGAATCACAAATAGAAGCAACATTCATGCTACTGATCCCAGGGACAAGTAGTGGCTTTCCCCATGTCTCTCAATAGCAGTCTATGGATGTTTCCTCCAGGAACTTGTTCAAACCTTTTTTAAATCCAGATACACTAACCACTGATACCGCATCCTCTGGCAATGAGTTTCAGAGCTTAACTATTCATTGAGTGAAAAAAATATTTCCTTGTGTTCGTTTTAAAAGTAGTACCATGTAACTTCCTTGACTGTCCCCTAGTCATTGTACTTTCTGAAAGAGTAAAAAATCAATTTATGTTTACCCATTCTACTAAGAATGTTGTAGACCTCTATCATATCTCCAACTCAGCCATCTCTTTTCCAAGCTGAAGAACCCTAACCATCTTAAGCCTTTCCTCATATGAGAGGAATTCCATCCCCTTAATCAATCATTTTGGTTGTCCTTCTTTGAACCTTTTCCAATTCTGCTACATCTTTAAGATACAGCAACCAAAACGGCACACAATACTCAAGGTGTGGTTGCACCATGGAGCAATACAAAGACATTACAGTATTTTTGGTCTTATTTATCATCCTTTTCTAATAATTCCTAAAAGCCTGTCTGCTTTTTGGCCACCAATACACACTGGGCAGATTTCAGTGTATTTTCTATGATGACACCTAAATCTTTTTCTTGGGCATTGACTCCTAAGGTGGATCTTAGCATCAAGTAACTATATTTGGATTATTCTGCGCAATGCGCATCACTTTGCATTTGTCCACATTAAATTTCAGTTTTACTGTTGCAGGCATCTAAATTCAACCTCGATACCTTTAAAGGTTAAACATATACATTGGTTGAGTGGCAGGATGCCGACAGAAGTGGTCAAAGGAATCTAGTCTAATGAAGGTACAATAAGCAGCAGGGTATTCCCAGGGTTTAGTATTAAGACCAGTTCTTTTCAACATTTTTATTAGAAACATGAGGGATATATATACTTATATCGATATGATGCAAAATCTGTAACAGCAAACGGGATTTAGAAAAACAAAACAAAACACCTGAAAATATTGTTAGAGGTTTGGAAAATAAGCTTCTTTGCTAATGTGCAAAATCATGCATTTCAGATGCAGAAATCCATTAATCTAAGCACAGAAAAAAGTTAAAAGATCTAGGAGTAATTATTTTATATGACTGAGGTGGACAGTTAATATAATAAAGCAGATAGGAAAACCAACAGTATATTCAGATGCTGTTCGTGATCATGTAGTATAGAATTATACTGTACCAGCACTGGTTATTACAGGACGGAATTATATCAAATGTACTTTATTGTTAAGTTTATCAATTGCATATAGTTTGTAACCCACCTTTAAATCCTCAGGGTAAAGTTGCTTTGTCAGTTGGCGTACATTTTGTAAAATGATATCTACTGCCTTTTCCATAGCAGGACCTTTGGTGTGAATAAACTTCCAGAACACTTGCGATTGTGTGCTATTCTGCAGCAATTCAAAAAGGCATTGAAAACCCATCTATCCATCTATTTCTACAAGATGTGTCTCACTATATTTGTTAGATTTTATTGTGATGGTTTTATGTTGGGTTTTTATGTATTTTTTTTATGTAAACCACTTAGGAGTATGCAGGTTATAAATAAATACAAAAATAAATAAAATGGAATATAAATTCCAAATTAGATATATTTGGTTGCTTAAACAGAGGTATGATCAGCTGGAAAAAGTAGATATTGATGTTGTATAGGTCACTACTGAAAGACCCTCACCCTTTTTACAGGGAGGCCAAAACATAAGGAAACTGGAAAGGATGGAATTGGTACAGAGAAAGGCTACATCATGGCTGCAACACAAACTCTACAGAGAGAAACATAAGCTATTCAAAATATACTTGTCATAAGGAAGAATGGAAAAAGGGGAATAAAACAGACACATTTAAATATTTGGCAGGCTTCAGTAAAAGTACAGGAAAGTGAAATTTTCCACAAATCAGGAAATTCAAAAACAAGGGGTCATGATACAGATGGAAAGAGGAAACAATATTTCTTTATCGGGAGCAGATGCCTGGAACAATCTACCAGTAGAGCTAGTAGCAACCAACTATGACAATTTAAACATGCATGGGACAGAGTGCAGTGATAACAGTAGGAGGAAGGAGACAAGTAGAAGAAATGAGACTGATTTCAATATGCTGGAGGAAATTGCTAGACCATCACATTCATAGAATCCACAGTAACAAAACAAAGCAAAAACACAACACACACAACCTTTAAGACACTTTCTCTGGTAAACTCCCCCCCCCCCCCAAAACAAAACAATGAAAAATGGTCCTATGTTCCTTACTTAAGAGCAGTCAAAACTCCAAAGGTCAATTCGAAAGTGTGCCCTTTTTTTCACTGGTACCAAGTTATGTTGAGGTTGATTCAGTTTTCCATATTCAGTACGCAACTTCAGTTCAAGAGTGAAATACAGAACTGGTCAGTCTTACAGGACAATATTCCTTTATCCAGCACATATTTCTTGGCCAGACTACTTTAGGACTGACATGTTGTGCTTTCAAAGTCGAATGGGATAAACTTCTTCCCCATTTTCAAAGTTTACTTTGTGCATGCCCATTTGTGGAACGTTTGTAAACAAAGAGTAGGGGGGAATTGGACTATTGAGAAGTGAAGGGGGGGGAGGGGGAGGGAAGGGGGATAATGGGGGATAAATAGCAATGTAAAGCTGAGAGTAAAAGGTATATTATAAGTTGTACTTTGTTATTGAGTCGGAGGCTCTATGTTGTACTTGAGATGTTATTTCAATAAAATCTATAAATTTAAACAATTCTTGTTGACAATGATTGACCACATGAAAATACTTAACTGGAAGTGGTTAAAAACATAAGCGATTACTACTTCTAATACAAAAGGATAAACAAGGTTTCCAATTTAATAAACTTTAAAGAAAGAATTATCTGTTTTGCAATCTTAAGTTACTAATGTTCAAAATTTCAAAATTTACAGCTGTATGAGGTTATCAGTAATCAAATTAAGGTAGAATTACAGTCATTTATTCTTACATGAAATTGAAAGAAATTCCAAGTTATTACAGAATTTGTTCAAAGATGTAAAAAGGAACAGGTACTGATTTATTATTCCAAATGATATGTGCAAAAGGAAGTATTTTTCCCCAGTGTTCATAAAATTTTAAATGTAATGGTTAACCAAGGGGCCCTTTTACAAAGGCGTGCTGAAAAATGGCCTGCGGTACTGTAGACGCGTGTTTTGGGTGCGCGCACAATCATTTTTCAGCGCACCTGTAAAAAATACCTTTTTTAAATTTTTGCCAAAACTGAACGTGCAGCAAAATGAAAATTGCCGCGTGTCCATTTTGGGTCTGAGACCTTACCGCCAGCCATTGACCTAGTGGTAAAGTCTCATGCAGTAATCGGGCGGTAATGACCTGCGCAGTCTGAAAATAAAAATTATTTTTCAGATGCACATATTGGACGCTTGCCAAAAATGAAATTACCGCAAGAGCCACGCAGTAGCCGGGCTGTAACTCCATTTTGGTGTGCGCAGACGCTTACGCGGCTTAGTAAAAGGGTCCCCAAGTTTTCTCAGGCCAAGAAATGAGACAAAAGAAGCCAGCTATGATGGTGGTCCTCTCTATATCTCCCAGCATTAATGTTTACCACAGCATATAACATGGAGTAATTAAAACACCATGTGATAGATCATGTTAAAATAACTTCTTTGACCAGGGTATTTTAAAATTTGTTTTACAGTTTTCCTCAGAACCAGAGAAGCGGGTGGAAAATTTTCCATTTCTAAAATTCTATTAACAGTGAATGGATACCAATGTAATATTAGCCAAGCTTTGCAATCTCAAGCTTTGAATCTGTTTCAGTATAATGCTTAAATCATACTTATTGATTTTCTTCTCCTTAATCAAAATATTCAAGTTGAACCATTAGCGACTTGAAAAAAAACTGAGAATCCATGTGAGAGAATAATATAAATAATATAGTGGTGGTTAATTTTTAAACTAAATAAATAAGATAAATACCATGCCAATTCAGACTACAAATCTATTTAGGGCATCAGGAAAAATATCAAATAAAGGGCCCCTTTTACTGTGCTAGTGATTCCCTGCATGGCAAATGCGATGCAGCCCATTTAATTTGAATGGGCTTTGTCAAATTTGCTGCACTGGAATTGCTGGTGCACTTTAGTAAAAGGGGCCCAAAGTTTTCCAAGAAAATTTTTTATGCTAAATTCTATGCAAGTGCGAAAAACAAATCTGCATGGGAAAATTTTTCAATCTGAAATTTCTCAAAACCCCCCACATCTCTGCTTAGTCATCATGACATGCCTCTGGTTATTTTTCATTCCTCTTGCATTTTAATCATGTTGCCTGAATTCACACATGGCTTCCCCTTCACCCTCTTGCTATTTCATTCAGTATTACTCTGGTCATATTTTTTCATGTGGCGAGAAGTCATCATGAGAATGAAATTGAGCTTATTTCTCATCAGTTTTAGTCTATGCTTCTTTCCTATTTTACTTAACTTTCTTCTCTTTGAAACTTTTGTATACAGCCTTGCCTCTTCCTGTACTGATGGTCATAAGACACTGGTAAAACACTTGGGGCCCCTTTTACCAAGCTGCGGTAAAAGGGGGCCGGCACTGGTGTTGGTAAAAGGGAAGTCTCACTTTCCTACAAGAAATGGCAAGTAAAGCACTTGCCACGTGGCCATTTTGGGGGGGGTGGGGGGAGCCCTTACCACCATCCACTGAGGTGGCGGTAAGGGCTCTTGCGTTAACCCGGTGGTAACTAGGCAGTGCGTGGCACTGCCCGATTACAGCTGGATACACTCCGGCGCTACAAACATTTTTGTAGCGCCAGAAATGATGGCACGCTAGGGGTGGTACTTCCTGTATAGCAAACGGTAAGCCTGCGCTGGGCTTACCGCCGCTTAGTAAAAGGAGCCCTTGATGCTTCACTGAAGTCCAGCCTCAGCAATGACAGTTAACTTTCACATTGTAGGGAAATGGGAAGTTAAACATCAAAACCAACTTCAAGTTCCCTTTATTTTACTTTCTTATTTTGAAGCCCTAAAAGTACAAATGCAAACTTTATTAGACCCACATAACTAAATGAAGGCTGTCATTTTTAAGCAGGCATGCTGTCCTGGGAAACATACTTGAAACACTCCGGTGCAGTAAATTAATGCTTTACTTTCCCATCTCCTTCCTCACATCAGTATACTGAATCAGATAAAATGCTATACAACTGTACTTTGTTCTCACTCTCTAATTCCTCTCTCACAGTTTAACACATTTGACTTGCTTCTGCTACATGCTCATCTTGTGACAGTATAAATCAATACCTATTACAGCCCTTGACTTTGGGAACGTAATAGAGCTATTATATATCCCCATTAGAAGGGGGTCTTTTACTAAGGAACACTCATGTTTTTAGCACGTGCCTATATGTTAGAGACGACCACCATAGGAATACATTGGCATCTCTAATGTTTAGTGAGTGCTAAAAATGTAAGTGCGCCTTAGTAAAAGACCCTCTTAGTGTTTTGCTGTGGATGTTCGTGAGCACTGCTTTAAGGTGCGAGCAAATTTCTGCTACAACCCACTTCTGAAAGATTACATGAAACTGTAAAACAGCCCCTGTTGGGAATGAAGTAGATGTAGACAAGATGTGTTATTGGTTAAAATAGCCTTATCTTTACCTCATTTGCAAACAATTCAAATTTTACTGCAGTGCACATAGTCATCATTAAAACGAAGTTTAACATAAAAAAATTAGACTTGCAAAAAGAAAATGCTTTCTATTTACTGTATTAGTTCTGAAATTACCTTATTAAAGGCCATCATTGTAAGTGCTTTAATTCAAATTTTCCTATTTGTCATCAGAATTATACAGAGATTTTTATTGTCAAGATATAACAAAGTAAAACTGCTTTCTTGTAAGTAAATTGGAAAATCAGATGACAATTTCTACTTGCTGCGCAATGCTCCAAGAATCCTAATGGTGTGATCCGACAATATTCATTGTAAGATTAGAAAACCCTTCACTATTATCAAAGCTAGCTTACAAAAATCCTCCAAGCAAAAGACAATTTCTTAAACCGCAAGCTGGGTGGCTGAACAAACTTGCACATATACACACACAAAGATACCTACCTCAACAAGGACTGACTTAAACAGAACCTTGTAAGAGTAAACTATAAATGGATCTTGTAATCAAGGAAATGGTTGGATTTTTGTATAGCATAAGCTGTCAACAACTAAAACAGACCCATTTAAGAATGTAACGGATCATCAGAAACACACCATTTCTGAACCAGGTTCATCAGGTTTTAATACTTTTTTCAGAGAGTTCTAAACATTTTTTGTTTATTATGTTTTTAATTTCTTTTCTGACGAAGAGTTCTCTGAATCTGTGTCTTCATAATCTGCTCTGGTCCTTTTCAGTCCCCCAAGATTTCGGTGACTCACAGTGTCCGTCAGGTGCAAATCTGTAATATCATCTTTTGTACTTGAGTCATAAGCATTAGAGTCCATATCGGACAAACAGCTGTCTTTATGCAGGGTCCCACTTGTCTGTTCCAGGTTGATCACATCTGCATTTAAATGAAACTGTGAACCAGTGACTGTTTCCTCATTTCCAAAACTCTGTCCGTTGTTGCTGAGATATGAAAAGCAGGGGAGTATATGGCCATTATTGTGACCTGCACAGGGGGTCTCAAGACCCCTCTCTTCAGTTTCATCAGTCTGGGTTTTGGCACAATTATCTGATCCACTACTAGATGTGACAGGACAGAAGGACTCCTTTGGGATTATGATGGAGTGCAGGATTGGTATTAGTTGACATCTCTGGATGTTCTTTTGCTCTACAAGGGCAGTACTTTGACTGCATTGTTCATCTGTACGGTTGCTCATACTTTTGCAGACAGCTTTGCCATTAAGCTTTTTAGTTTCAAAAGAATGGTCCATGGAGCCAATACTGGTGTCTTGAGAACAGTTTTCTGGATCTTCTAACCCACGCCGATTGTCAAATTCATGTCCTAGACCTTGGCTATTACTAGTGTTTTCTTTCAAAGTACAATGTTTAAAAAATTCTTTTCCATGACCTTCAGGAGGAAGATCTTTAGTATCATGAGATGCTAACAAACACAAACTACTTGCATCCTCCCTGACTGAAGAAGGGGTAGCACTGTTCCTTCCACTAGTCCCTGGTATTCCTTCCTCATTAACTCCATCTCCATGTGAAGGTTCTCCATCTTTACTAGCGGAATAAGATATATAAGAACACTGAAGCCATTTGTAAGCTTTGTAGATCTTCCTCTCTACTGACTCAATGTTTGGGCATGGAACAGCCTTTTCTTTGGGAACCTTTACATCTATAGGTCTCATCTCAGGTGAAGAAGCCGGAGATGATGAAAGATCATCCACTTTTATCTGGGGATAATCGTAGATGTCTTCACCTATATAAGTATTTTCATTTTCTGACTTCATGCCAGTCTTCTGTTCATTCTGCAGCTTTTGTCGACATCTCAAGGCATTACGCTGACGTGTTGATGTTCGTCGTTCATTTAATTCTTCCTCATCCTCACTACTGCTACTGCTAGTGCAACTACTAGATACGTTTTCTTCAGGACTAGGTGATCTGGGCCTTGGGAAAAGGTCTGTCTCCACCTCTGTTTCACAAGCATTATCATCAGAATCATACTCATTAGAAAGTGCCAGCAAACGTTTATCTTGGTATCTTCTGAGGGAAGATAACCTCTGCTGACGTGATGACACATCTTTTCTGGTAGGCAGAGATTCAGTTGACCCTGGGGTCCCTAAATTATATGCAGCCTCATCAGACTCTTCTGCTAATTGTGGAGGGGACTGTGGCAGAGAGGCAGAAGATTCTGAGTCACTAAAACCTGAGCGCTCACTTACACCGTGAAGCTGTAAAATGGTGCTATCGCTATCTGAGTCAGAGCTCCACCCCTCTATCTCCCGGCGTACCAGTGAGTCAAAGAAAGCCATCATTCTTGGATCTTCTTGCACAGACTGGTTGGCATAATCGTGGGATAGGCCACTGCCACTGTTAAGCACAAGACTGATGTACTCTTCGTGCGTATACAAACAACGTGAATCATCTTCTATTCTACCATCCAGATCTCCAGAGCAGTCAGGCTGCTTGTAAGGACTCCATATCTAAAAAGAAATAACACATTAAAAAACATTATTATTTATCTACCACTGAATTATCCATTATGGTTGAGATTTAACAAATAGTACACAAAATGTAAGCATGCTGTCCTTATTTAACAATATCAAAATATATCAGTTTTATACAAACATTCTTTTAATAGAATATCTCCATTTATCAAGTTATGAATGCTTTTCAGCATGAACATACCTAATCGAGTTCTCCATTATCTAAACATTGCAGATACCTACATCATTTCTCCATGCCTGCAGTATTCTGCTTTTATACAATGTGTTGTGTACTTACTCCTGATAAGACAGCATTAAACTTTATCAGTGAATCTACTTGTTTCCAAGGAAACGAGGATCATTGTCATGATGTGGACTGGCATGTCATCCTTTAGCACATTTAAATCACATCAACAAGTCTGATGCTGAATGAATGCATATAACAAAAGGGCCCTTTGTAGGGAAAAAAATGCTGCAGAATCTCAGGAGCTCCTCTATTGCTAGGTCCTATTTCTCTTCTCCCTCTGTTTTTGTATTTAAGCACACCTAAGTAAATTTCCCACATAGTTTGTGAGAAAGATTTTAGGAAACCAGTTTGTGAAACTATTGCCTAGAGTTCACATTGTCAGTACAGGTTTGTTTGGAAATATTTATTGCACTTGCTATGCTACGAGTAAAGCAGTAAATAAGGAGTGCAAATATAAATATGATATAGAGGAAGAAGATTGGAAAAGGCTTGTTGATTAAATATATTATTACTCCAGTGCTTGCAAACCAAAAGGCCAGATAAGGGAACCTGAACAAATAAAAAGTGCAGAAGCATCGACATTTTCAAAACTTCAGGGCCTTAACCTGTGTTGTTGCCAGGGCCGTGCCTAGGGTCTCCGGCGCCCCCTGCAGTTGGCCCCGCTGGCGCGCCCCCCCCCCCTGAAACGATCGCTACACTACCCGCCCTCTTCTCCCCAGATCCTTGTCCTTTTTTTTTTGTTTGTTTAAATTTACCTCTCCGGCGCGTGGCAGTGTAGCTTTAGTGAGAAGGAGGCGGTGCTCCCCCGCCCCGACGTGTCTTCTTCCCTTCGCTCAGTGTCCCGCCTTCTTCTGACGTCATTTCTGACGTCAGAAGAAGGCGGAACCGAGCGAAGGGAAGAGACTGACATGTCGGGGCAGGGGAGCGCCGCCTCCTCACTAATGCTACGCTGCCACGCGCCGGAGAGGTAAATTTAAACAAAACAAAAAAAAAGGACAAGGATCTGGGGAGAAGAGGGCGAGGTAAGCATGGTGCGGCGGGGCGCCCCCCAGAGGATGGCGCCCTCCTGCCATGCTTACCTCGCTTACCGTGTTGGCACGGCCCTGGTTGTTACTGCACAAGTGTGGTAACTGTTACTGTGGTGGCATGACAGTTCGTGCATTAACTGCATGCTATCTTAGAGCAGGTTAAAGGGCTGGACTACACAAGGCAATGGTGAGTGCATTTGTGCTCATAAGTGTTGTGAGCAGTTTTAATGTGTGGTAAAGAAATTTTCAGGTTGCCAACTGCAGAGGACATACTAAGCACACCCCCAACAGTTACCACACAGTCTTGCACTTTCGCATTACTATTTGCTGTTAAGCATGGTAAGTATAACAACTTACTGCATTTTAGCAAAAAGGCCCCTTAAAATCTAAGAAACTAGAACTATAAATTTATCCAACCAACTGCCAGCAAAGCATAACAATCTTTGGCCCTACCTTTAGGCATCTGCCTAGGGTGGCAGAATTCAGAGGGAGCAGAGTGATGCTGGTACTGTAGGAAGCAGCACTAAACAGATGCTGTCAGCATGGTGGCAGGCCTTTGAGTAACTGCACACGCTTGAGAACTGCCGTGTCCTGCCCTCTAAGACAAGAATTTTGTCACAAGGAGTAGGACGCAGCAAGCCTTGAGTGCATGGCCTGCTGCCCCAACTGTATTTGGTTCTGAAATGTAGACCTGGGCGGAGGATGACGGGTAGAGTGGTGGTGGCAGGGAGAAAAGGAAGGGAGGAGATAGGGAAGGGAAACAGTGATGTTGGACCTGATGGGGGGGTGGGGAGGAAAGCAGAGATATTGGACACCTGGGAGAGAGTAGGGAATGGAAAAAGTAATGTTAGACTCCATGGGGAGGGTAGAAAAACGAAAGAGAAACACAGGCCACCTGGGGGGGTAGGGATAGGAAAGAGAAATACTGAACATCTGAGGAAGGGGTAGGGAAAGAGAGATGCTGGGCTACTGGAGAATACAAGACTAAAGGATTGCTTAAAATGTCTGATACTCTTGGGCCGGCCCTGCCTACAAGAGATTCACTATGTGCGTACTCTTATTATTTTAAATGCTCAAAATGTTGCTTAACACTGAAAAACATATGTAGCCCTCACATATGATTGAAGTGCATTTAAAATTCTTAACGTAAGATCTCTTATTCAAAAGGGTTTGCTGTGGAGGATGTAATTAAGGATCTACCTTTGGCCTTTTTTTGTAATCACTGACAAACATGGCTATCTGTACAGGGTGAAATCAGAGTTGTGTCCTCCTGGTTTTTAAGCTTTCTTTCAGAACAGGAAACAAAAAAAGTGGGATGGAGATATGGCATTAGAATTTAAAGGGAAAGGGAATGGGACTTGACATACCGCCTTTCTGTGTTTTTTTGCAACTACATTCAAAGCGGTTTACATAGTATATATAGGTACTTATTTGTACCTGGGGCAATGGAGGGTTAAGTGACTTGCCCAGAGTCACAAGGAGTTGCAGTGGGAATCAAACCCAGTTCCCCAGGATCAAAGTCCGCTGCACTAACTACGAGGCTACTCCTCCACACAAAGAAACTATAGGGTAGTTTAAGATCAAAATTCACCAAGTAGAAGGTGTAGAATATATGCTGTTAGGTATGGGATACAAGGTTGATGCTTATTAATTGTATATGTTCCACTGGGACGTAACATGGAGGGATGGGGAGAAGTATTAGATTTAAAGGCAGAGGTCCGCTCGCAATTGTGGTGATTTTAATGAAAGCTATAATAATTGTTTTCCTAAGAAAGAATCATTCACAAAATATTGGCACAAATATACAGCCCACACATGCCAATTAGCCTTCCCTTTTTGCTTTTCAAAGAAAGATTTCTAGCTACCCAAACCCATAGGACTGGTCCAAACTCATCTAGTGGGTTGAGTACAAGGACTGTCCCCTTTCTCAGGAATGACGGACTCTCTTTCCCCCCAGCTTCAGCTGGTTTAGAACCACAAGCCAAGACTGCGGAAGCAAGATGGTCAGGAGGATTTTCTCAGACAAGAAAATCAGAGTTCATCAGTATATAGGGTCCACAGCACAACCATAAATCTCCTCCTCTTGTGCCTGCAGCACTTGAATTATCTTGATGTTGCACAGAGTTCGGTGTGTTAGACCGCTGAAGGTTCACTAATTCCTTCTTGCAACTCCTCTGAGTACCTGTCAGGAATAGCTTCTCCAACAACAGACTCTGGATCTTTTTCTGCACTGATCAAGGATCTGCCAAACAATCCATCATGGTCAATGGTCTGGCTGCTTCTTCATCCAGGGTAGAACTGGTTCTAAGTGGTACAGATATAATGTTGCCTCCCAAGGTTGTTTCAGTTATCCATGGTGGGAAGCTCCTCAGGTCCACACAGTGAAAAAAGACAAGATGGTATTTAGTCAAGCCGTGTCCTTGATAGCTCAACCCATCTTCCACAAAGATGCAAGTCAGTATAGCTCAAAGCAAGATTTAGAGCACAACGTAGGCCTCAGGCCCACAAAGGGTAACCCAGGAAATACCCATACAGGTGTGGGATCAGTCACTTATAGGTAGTTTGGATAGGGTGACACTGTTGAAGGTATTAGGGTGAGGGAAAATAAGGGAGGATTTAGACCATCTGAAGAGGTGCTAGATCTTAAGAAAAAGAAAAAGCAATAGGAGAGGTGTTGAAGGAAAATAAGTGTTATAGAGGTTAGGAGGGAGTGGTATTTGTTAAATCATAAATGTTTAAAGCGTATTAGGGAAGAGAAAAAGGCCTACTTCTTTTTAGAAAAGATTTTCAGTCAATAATTTTGTAAGAGAATTATTTGGAGTAATGAATAAATTAGTGGAAGTATAAAGAGGACTTTAGTCTCAGGAAAGATTTTTTTGAGCGATTCATTATGCGATTGTTTCTTTCAGAAGGTTAAGTATCAATGCTCAAGGAGGTGAAAAAGATTAATTGGTTGTAGGAAGAACAGATGCTTGATTTTAATCCTGTTTCATCAAGTACAATCTATAGTGAGGAAACTTAACCCAGGACTGCTCTCCACTCCATTGGCAGTGGAGAGAGGTCTGAATGAATGAGGTCTGCTATTATTGATGGCAACGATGAATTTATCTTTATTAGAAGGAGTAGTTCCTGTTTTGTGGAAAAGATCAGCAATTAAATCAATATTGAAGGGAAAGGATAGAGATTCTAGAGACTGCTTGGCTGCCTAAACTGATGGACAAAATTGTGACGAATCAAACTGAAGACTTTCTTGAAGGCCATGATTGATTAGATTCGGTTCAGTCAGGATTCAGGAGGGAACACAGCACAGATACTTTTTTAGTAGGTGTAGAGGATTCCATTTTATGTTACTTACTAGAGGGTGTTGAGGTTTTACTATTGTTAGTGGACCTTTCTGCAGTCTTTGATTTAGTAACTCCAGGCTGGTGTTATGTTGTAGTTGAATTGGATAACTTTTTTTTTTTTTAGAAGGTCGGGTAGTATGGGTGGAGACAGGACCAGTTTCATCAAAAGGGAAAATCTATGGGATTGGGGTACCTCAAGGCTCTGTCCTTTTCACACAGTTGTTTAATATATTTTTTTAACCATTGGGAAGAGTTATTAGAGAATTAAGTTGGGAGGGCTATATCTATGTGAATGATCTTAAGTTGATTATTCCAGTGGACCATAATGTGGATAGCTTATTGCATGATATTCCCCAGGGGACTAGAAAAGATTATGATATGATTTAGAACTTATGGCCTGATGGTGAATATGGACATAGGTTACTATGGAACTTTGTAAGTCTAAGTGCTTTGAAAATATGCCTCAAAAGTACATAAGTATCTATGTTGTCTTTATAAAGATAGTGCCTTTTCCAAACTTCCCATATAGGCATCCTGCTATAAAATTGTGGCTTTAAAGAGCAATTACCAAGTATTGTAGTAGGAAGTGCCCACTGTTTATGGAATGGTTAAAAAGAACTAAGTCCACTTGGACAGGGGAATAACTTACCTTGAACTTGGAAAGGCAAGAAACAACAAAAAAAAAATTCAAAATTCAAATTCAATTAGTTCTCTAGGTTAGAAACTATTAGTGTAACAGATATAGAACACAGAATTAGAAACCTGGAAGCCTTAGTTATCCCCCTTTAAAATCTTTATCAAATTCACTGAACCTCCCAATAGTTCAACTTAGATTTTAAGAAGAAATTCCACTGGAACACTTTACCTGAATATTCAAGAATAAACTATGAGACAGACATGTCTAAGCACTCTCAAGATAAAATAATAAAACAACTACTGCATAGTGTGAGCTGCATCAGAACAAGTCCTCTAAATCAATAACATTCCACTCCTATCCTATGCTGTTGGCGTTCTAGAACATTATTGATTTAGAAGACTTGTTCTGGTGCAGCTCACACTGCGAAACATGGCCCATGTCGGCATTATTGGCAAGCATCTTCAAAGTTACTTAAGAATTAAACAAATGTTAACCAAATATTTAAAAGTACATAAGAATGAGAGATTTTAAATATGGATTTATAGTATTAGTGAAATAGCCGATGAAGAGTTTGGTGAATCACTGAGGCGAGGCCCCCGTGTGAAAAGAGTTGCCAGCTGAGGCTCTAAGCTTTGAAAATGTTGTGAGTAGAGATTTTGAGGTTTTGCTACACCATTGGGAATAAATTTGAATGTAGTGTTGGGATTAACATTTGGACACTGGAGTAATAAGCCTCTGCTAGAGTAAGAGACCATATTTAATTTTGAATTGCCAGACAGCATGGCAACTGCCATCCCTTTGTGCGCCTAATCAATCCTGTTACAGGTGAGAACCAATTTTTTTATACCACACAAGGTACTATTTATAGACTGTATTCATCAGAAATTGCCAAACATGCTAAGAAGGATATGGAATTAAAAATACAGATATTTTATTATTTACATTTAACTCAATCCTTTTCAGTGGTAGCTCAAGGCATTTACATTCAGGTACAGCATATATTTCCTTATCCCAGTGGGCCTTAGGATCAAAGGTGGAGAATTAAGTGACTTGCCCAAGGTCATAAGGCTGCAGGATTTCAACCTTGGCTTGTCTGGTCCTTGGCCTGCAGCTCTAATCATCAGGCTATTCCTGGAAGTTTTGTTCTGTATAGGTCTCTTCAGCTTATGTACTGAATTATGCTCAAAATAATGCTTGCTTTATGTTAAGCCATTGCTTTCACTTTTTCCAACATGAATTCACTGATTTTTGAATGAGAGGATCTTTAGAAAAGCCATTTAATAACGAAAGAAAGAATGAATTTGAAGTGTTGATTGTCTAACCTTGTCAGGGAGCACAATGTACAAACTAAAATATACATCTTTTTGTTCCATATGTTCAAAAGCTTTTCATGTCCTATCTTGTGGTTTAAAAATATTGTGGATGTCTTATAAATATTATCTTTCTCAAGCTCTGTTCAAACGTAAAATGTTAACCTCTTCTTTTTCCTGACCACTGTCCAACTCACCTGTAGAGATAGGAAATATTAATGAGGTTAGAGGGTCTCTATGAAGGCATGAGACACTTTCCCCCAGACTCTATATAAGGAGCTCAAATCGGTGTGTCCATGGCAGAAGCACACAGAAATTAATAAATCAATAGCTGGAGTTAATTGGTAATAATTTGCATTAGCACGCACATCTACCCTAGTCGCTATTCTATAACATCCATGCCTACATTTTCTAGTGTGAAAGTCAAAAGGGGCATGGCCAAAGGGGGGGGGGGGGGGTTGGGTGGATCAGGCAGTGTTCCAAGAAGTTAGATGTGATGTTATAGAATACTGTGATTTGTGTGCCCAACTGTCAAAAATTAGACACCAGCTTTCAGCGGGCATAATGCCGGTGCCTAAAGTTCGGTGTGAAATTCGATGCCTAATTTTCGGTGTCCATTACTGAATCTGGCCCTTTGCAATTACTGCTGGTACAGGGGTCCTTTTACTAAGGTGCGTTGAAAAATGGCCTGCGATAGTGTAGGTGAGTGTTTTGAACACGTGCAGATCCATTTTTCAGCGTGCCTGCAAAAAGACCTTTTTTTTTTTTTTGCTGAAAATGGACGTGCAGCAAAATAAAAATTGGCGCGCATCCATTTTGGGTCTCAGATCTTACTGCCATCTATTCACTTAGTGGTAAGGTCTCACGCGTTAACCAGGCGGTAATCGTCAGCGCGCATATAATGCTGAGTACTGCCCGGTTAGTGCCACAAAATAAAATATATTTTCTGGCACGCATTGTGGACGCGCGTAAAAAAATGAAATTACCGCCTGGGCCACGCAGTAATTCCTAATTTTACTACACAGCTTAGTAAAAGGGCCCCACAGTGCAGTAATAGTGGGAAAAATGGGAAGATATCATCGGGACAAACCATGATCGTTATAACTGTTTCATTATACATCTGCAAAGAAAAACAAAACTCTTCCATGGTGACCACACAGGGTTTACGAATATGTATCAGAAGTTCATTTTTGCGCTTCAGGTGCTCTCAGTTTCACTAATTTATCTGGCTGCTCAATTTCTATTTCAGCCAAATGTTTCTAATTTTTAATTTCTACTCATAATTCTGATTGGTCCCTTCCACCATAACTAAGTAGAGTGGCTGCTGGAACCCAAGCAGCTTTGGTTTATTTATTTATTTATTGCATTTGTATCCCACATTATCCCACCTCTTTGCAGGCTCAATGTGGCTTACAATAAATCGATCTTGGTGGTGATAGATTAGAACGTAATCTCTTATTGTTACATAAAGATGTTGAATAACGTATTAGAGTTTAAAGCAAGCACATATTATAAGAATAGATCTGAGTAAAGATGTGGGAGATGTATACATTTGTAATTGTTATTCTGTATGGTCTTCAGTGATGTTCGAAAGTTTGTTAATTCATAGATCCCTCTTAGGTTTTGCGGCAGTGCGTTCCATAGCTTGGCACTCAAGTAGGTGAAGTTTGCTGCATGTGTAAGTTTGTATTTTAAACCTTTGCAGTTTGGGAGATGAAGATTAAGGAACGTGCGGGCTGATCTTTTGGCGTTCCTTGTCGGTAAGTTTATCAGGTCTGACATATACGCTGGGGCATCTCCATGGATGATTTTGTGAACTAGTGTACAAATCTTAAACGTAATGCGTTTAGCACTTTCATATTTTGCTTTTCCAAATATAAGTCTGGCTGCTGTGTTCTGGGCTGTTTGGAGTTTCTTGATTGTTTGTTCTTTACAGCCAGCGTATAGTGCATTACAGTAGTCCAGGTGGCTGAGCACCAAGGGTATGATACATACCTGTAGCAGTTGTTCTCCGAGGACAGCAGGCTGATTGTTCTCACGACTGGGTGACGTCCGCGGCAGCCCCCACCAACCGGAAATAAGCTTCGCGGGACGGTCAGCACGCAGGGCACGCCCACCGCGCATGCGCGGCCGTCTTCCCGCCCGTGCGCGACCGCTCCCGCCAGTTGAATGACTAGCAAAAAGTATGAAACACACAACTCCAAAGGGGAGGAGGGAGGGAAGGTGAGAACAATCAGCCTGCTGTCCTCGGAGAACAACTGCTACAGGTATGTATCATACCCTTTCTCCGAGGACAAGCAGGCTGCTTGTTCTCACGACTGGGGTATCCCTAGCTCTCAGGCTCACTCAAAACAAGAACCCAGGTCAATTAAACCTCGCAACGGCGAGGGTATAACAGAAATTGACCTACGAAGAACAACTAACTGAGAGTGCAGCCTGACCAGAATAAATTCGGGTCCTGGAGGGTGGAGTTGGATTTACACCCCAAACAGATTCTGCAGCACCGACTGCCCGAACCGACTGTCGCGTCGGGTATCCTGCTGGAGGCAGTAATGAGATGTGAATGTGTGGACAGATGACCACGTCGCAGCCTTGCAGATCTCTTCAATAGTGGCTGACTTCAAGTGGGCCACTGACGCTGCCATGGCTCTGACACTATGAGCCGTGACATGACCCTCAAGAGTCAGCCCAGCCTGGGCGTAAGTGAAGGAAATGCAATCTGCTAGCCAATTAGAGATGGTGCGTTTCCCGACAGCGACCCCTAGCCTGTTAGGGTCGAAAGAAACAAACAATTGGGCGGACTGTCTGTTGGGCTGTGTCCGCTCCAAGTAGAAGGCCAATGCTCTCTTGCAGTCCAATGTGTGCAACTGACGTTCAGCAGGGCGGGTATACGGCCTGGGGAAGAATGTTGGCAAGACAATTGACTGGTTAAGATGGAACTCCGACACCACCTTCGGCAGGAACTTTGGGTGGGTGCGGAGCACTACTCTGTTGTGATGAAATTTGGTATATGGAGCATGAGCTACTAGGGCTTGAAGCTCACTGACCCTACGAGCTGAAGTAACTGCCACCAAGAAAATGACCTTCCAGGTCAAGTACTTCAGATGGCAGGTATTCAGTGGCTCAAAAGGAGGTTCATCAGCTGGGTGAGGACGACGTTGAGATCCCATGACACAACAGGAGGCTTGATAGGGGGCTTTGACAAAAGCAAGCCTCTCATGAATCGAACGACTAAAGGCTCTCCAGAGATGGCTTTTCCTTCCACACGATAATGGTAAGCACTAATCGCACTAAGGTGATTCCTTACTGAGTTGGTCTTGAGGCCAGACTCTGATAAGTGCAGAAGGTATTCAAGCAGGTTCTGTGCAGGGCAAGAACGAGGTTCTAGGGCCATGCTCTCACACCACACGACAAACCTCCTCCACTTGAAAAAGTAACTCTTTTTAGTGGAATCCTTCCTAGAGGCAAGCAAGACCCGGGAGACACCCTCAGACAGACCCAACGCAGTGAAGTCTACGCCCTCAACATCCAGGCCGTGAGAGCCAGAGACTGAAGGTTGGGGTGCAGCAACGCTCCGTCGTTCTGCGAAATGAGAGTCGGAAAACACTCCAATCTCCACGGTTCTTCGGAGGACAACTCCAGAAGAAGAGGGAACCAGATCTGACGGGGCCAAAAGGGCGCGATCAGAATCATGGTGCCGCGGTCTTGCTTGAGCTTCAGTAAGGTCTTCCCCACCAAAGGTATGGGAGGATAAGCATACAGGAGGCCGGTCCCCCAATGGAGGAGAAAGGCATCCGACGCTAGCCTGCCGTGTGCCTGAAGTCTGGAACAGAACAGAGGCAGCTTGTGGTTGGTCTGAGAGGCGAAAAGGTCCACCGAGGGGGTGCCCCACGCTCGGAAGATCTTGCGTACCACTCTGGCATGGAGCGACCACTCGTGCGGTTGCATGACTCTGCTCAGTCTGTCGGCCAGACTGTTGTTTACGCCTGCCAGGTACGTGGCTTGGAGGAGCATGCCGAACCGACACGCCCAACGCCACATCCCGACGGCCTCCTGGCACAGGGGGCGAGATCCGGTGCCCCCCTGCTTGTTGACGTAATACATTGCAACCTGATTGTCTGTCCGAATTTGGATAATTTGACAGGACAGCCGATCTCTGAAAGCCTTCAGTGCGTTCCAGATCGCTCGGAGCTCCAGGAGGTTGATCTGCAGATCCTTTTCCTGGAGGGACCACAGACCCTGAGTGTGGAGCCCATCGACATGGGCTCCCCACCCCAGGCGAGATGCATCCGTCGTCAGCACTTTCGTGGGCTGCGGAATTTGGAATGGGCGTCCCAGGATCAAATTGGTCCGGATGGTCCACCAGAGCAGTGAAGTGCGGCAACTGGTGGAGAGGCGGATGACATCTTCTAGATTCCCGGTGGCCTGGAACCACTGGGAAGCTAGGGTCCATTGAGCAGATCTCATGTGAAGACGAGCCATGGGAGTCACATGAACTGTGGAGGCCATATGACCCAGAAGTCTCAACATCTGCCGAGCTGTGATCTGCTGAGACGCTCTGGTCTGCGAAGCCAGGGTCAAGAGATTGGTGGCCCTCGCTTCGGGAAGGTAGGCCTGAGCTGTCTGGGAATTCAGCAGCGCTCCTATGAATTCCAGAGACTGAGTTGGCTGGAGATGGGACTTTGGGTAATTTATCACAAACCCCAGCAGCTCCAGAAGTTGGATAGTGCACTGCATGGACCGGAGGGCTCCTGCCTCCGAGGTGTTCTTGACCAGCCAATCGTCGAGATATGGGAACACGTGCACTCCCAGCTTGCGTAGATAGGCCGCTACCACCACGAGGCACTTGGTAAACACTCGTGGGGCAGAGGCGAGCCCAAAGGGCAGCACACAATACTGAAAGTGCCGTGCGCCCAGTCGGAATCTGAGATACTGCCTGTGAGCTGGCAGTATCGGGATGTGAGTGTATGCGTCCTTTAAATCCAGGGAACATAGCCAATCGTTTTTCTGAATCATTGGCAGAAGGGTGCCCAAGGAAAGCATCCTGAACTTTTCTTTGACCAGGAATTTGTTCAGGCCTCTCAGGTCTAGGATGGGACGCATCCCCCCTGTTTTCTTTTCCACAAGGAAGTACCTGGAATAGAATCCCTGCCCTTCCTGCCCGGGTGGTACGGGCTCGACCGCATTGGCGCTGAGAAGGGCGGAGAGTTCCTCTGCAAGTACCTGCTTGTGAAGGGAGCTGAAAGACTGAGCTCCCGGAGGACAATTTGGAGGCAGGGATGCCAAATTCAGGGCGTATCCGCACCGCACTATTTGGAGAACCCACTGGTCGGAGGTTATGAGAGGCCACCTTTGGTGAAAAATTTTTAACCTCCCTCCGACCGGCAGATCGTCCGGTACGGACACTTGTAGGGCGGCTATGTTCCCGTGGATCCAGTCAAAAGCCCGTCCCCGGCTTTTGCTGTGGAGGCGCAGGGGGCTGCTTAGGCGCACGCTGTTGACGAGAACGAGCGCGCTGGGGCTGTCCCTGTGCCTGACGAGGCCTTCGGGCCGGCTGGTTGTACCTACGCTTTGCAAAAGAATAGGGTGCAGCCTGCCGTGCCCGGGAAAAAACGCCCACCCGTGGGGACGGGTGCTGAAGGCGCCCGGTGGGAGAGCTTGTCGAGAGCGGTTTCCCGCTGATGCAGTTGGTCCACCATCTGCTCGACCTTCTCACCGAAAATGTTATCCCCCCGGCAAGGGACGTCAGCCAGTCTCTGCTGGGTGCGGTTGTCCAGGTCAGAGGCACGCAGCCATGAGAGCCTGCGCATCACTATACCTTGGGCCGCAGCACGAGATGCCACGTCACAGGTGTCAAAAATCCCCCTGGACAGGAACTTTCTGCACGCCTTCAGCTGCCTGACCACCTCCTGATAAGGCCTGGACTGCTCCGGCGGGAGCTTATCGACCAGGTCCGCCAGCTGTTGCACATTGGTCCGCATGTGGATGCTCATATAGAGCAGGTAAGATTGGATGCGGGTCACGAGCATGGAGGATTGGTAGGCCTTCCTCCCAAATGAGTCCAGAGTGCGAGACTCCCGCCCCGGGGGCGCCGAGGCGGTATCCCTCGAACTCCGTGCCCTCTTGAGAGCAGAATCCACGACCGCTGAGTCATGGGGCAACTGGGGCCGCATGAGCTCTGGGTCAGAGTGGATCCTGTACTGGGACTCTGCTTTCTTGGGAATGGTGGGATTAGTTAGTGGTCGCACCCAGTTCCGGAGCAGCGTCTCCTTCAGGACATTGTGCAGCGGTACCGTGGAGGACTCTCTAGGTGGTGATGGATAGTCGAGGACCTCGAGCATCTCGGCCCTCGGCTCTTCCACAGAGACCACGGGAAAGGGAATGCTTATAGACATATCCCGCACAAAGGAGGCAAAGGAGAGACTCTCAGGAGGTGAGAGCTTCCTCTCCGGTGACGGCGTGGGGTCCGAGGGAAGGCCTGTAGACTCCTCGGAGGAGAAATATCTCGGGTCCTCCTCTTCCCCCCACGAGTCCTCGTCCTCGGTATCGGACATTAGCTCATGTAGCTGAGTCCGGTACCGGGCCCGGCTCGACGTCGAGGCACCAAGGTCTCGGTGTCGTCGAGCGGTGGACTCCCGCGCCGGCGGGGACGGAGCTCCCTCCATCGACGTCGACGGGGACTCCACCTGCGTGGCTGTCGAGACCGGCACCGCAAGCGGCGGCGGTGTCGACTGCCCCGGCGCCGGGCTAGAGCTCGCCGGCGCCACAGTCATCGGCGCCGAGGGCGCAAGCACCCCCGGCGCCGGCACAGCCTGGCGCATCAGCCCTTCCAGGATCCCCGGAAGGATGGCTCTGAGGCACTCGTCCAGGCCCGCTGCCGGGAAAGGCGGTGGGGCCGGTAAGGGTGTCGGTGCCGGAAGCTGCTGGGGGCCAGGAGATGGCACCGAGGTGCCGGAACCCCGACGCGTCGGTACCTCCACCACCGACGGAGATCTCTCCTCTCTACGATGACGCTTCGGCGTCGACTCCTCTTCAGGGTGCACCGAGGGCTCCCGGTGACGGCGCTTCTTGTCTTTTTTCCGGTGCACGTCACCGGTGCCGGAGGGCATGGAGGAGGAGGAGGTCGATCCCCCTCGGTCTCGGGGTACCGGGTCCGACAGGGTTCGGTCCCGTGGCTCACGAGTTGAGGGAGTGACCGGGGCCGACTGCCCACGCGGTCTCTCTACCCCACTCTCGCCGGCGGACCGGCGGGCCGACGGGACCTGTTCTCCTGGGGTCGCTGCCATCGGTGCCGATGTCTCGGGCATCGATACCGGTACCGAAGAACCGGCCTTCGATACCGATGCCGTCGAGGTCGACGTCGAGGGGCCGGCGCAAGTTCCAAAAAGACGGTCCCGCAGAACTTGCCTCGCAACCTGAGTCCGTTTCCGGAGACCGAGACACAAAACGCACGACTTGAGATTGTGCTCCAGCCCGAGGCACTGGAGGCACCAAGCGTGGGTGTCGGTCTGCGAGATCGGCCGGCCGCAGCGACCACACTTTTTAAAAGAGAAAGAAGAAAAAGAAGAGGCCGAACAGGCCAAAAGCGACGATCCGCGTAAACGCGGTCGAAAAAATCCGGCGGCTGAAACGAGAGAGAGGGGAAAACACAACTCTCTCAGTCGCGGAAAAAAAGTAACTGGCGGGAGCGGTCGCGCACGGGCGGGAAGACGGCCGCGCATGCGCGGTGGGCGTGCCCTGCGTGCTGACCGTCCCGCGAAGCTTATTTCCGGTTGGTGGGGGCTGCCGCGGACGTCACCCAGTCGTGAGAACAAGCAGCCTGCTTGTCCTCGGAGAATTGATTGTACCAAGTTACGGAAGACTGTCATTGGGAAGTACTGTTTTACTCTTTTTAATTTCCACATTGAGTGGAACATCTTCTTGGTTGTGTTGTTCGTATGACTCTCAAGTGTTAGATGACGGTCGATGGTCACTCCTAGGATTTTTAGGGTGTCCGATATAGGGAGGGTCAGATTTGGTGCGTTTATGGTGGTGAATTTGTTCATATTGTGTTGAGAAGTGAGTATTAAGCATTGGGTTTTTTCTGCATTGAGTTTGAGCTTGAATGCGTCCACCCATGAGTGCATGATGTGTAGACTTTGGTTGATATTGTTGGAGATTTCTTGTAGATCCTGTTTGAATGGGATGTAAATCGTTACGTCGTCTGTTTATATATATGGGTTGAGGTGTTGGTTGGATAGTAGTTTAGCCAGAGGTATCATCATTAAATTGAATAAAGTTGGCGAGAAGGGGGATCCCTGTGGAACTCCACATTCAGGTTAGATTTTGCAGTTCCATAATCATTCCTGATCTTATGCCATTTCATTTTTTGTTTTTTTAATTTGTACATTGGGTTCTGTCTAATGACATTAAAGATCTAGGGACTTTCTTCAGGGAATATAAGTAACATAAATCCCTTCTCCACTTCTAACCGACTATTTCCTAATAGATTGCTTTCTAGAAGCTAGACATACACAATACATTGAGCTGCATAGATCATAACAGCATATTACTTTGCTTTCAACTCTCCAGGCCATGAAGGTGAAGGACTGGAAGTTGAGATGAAGTTCCTTGGTTCTGTGATATCAGAGTTAAAAAAAAAATGTTGAACCTGGCATTTTGATGGATAAATCCCAGAGGGACAGATTTACTAAAATACACATTATTGCAAACTATTTACCATAGGGTCCTACTTTATGCAAACAGCATTACTGCATGCTAATGTGGTAGGCGTTGCATCATATATTTGTCTCAGCTAAGAAGGTACTATGAGAATCCTGGTGCTGTGTTCTCTGAACTTTATCAAGGCTTTTGTCATTAGAGATACTGGAAGAATGACTTATGGTTTATTAATTTGAATTCTGTCTGAACCAAGGCAGATCACAGTTTATAAGTACATAATCATAACAACAAAAAAACCATAATAGAACTAAAATTTATATAGATTAGCAGTAACACAATGAAAATAGCTAATGTTGCCTTCAAACTAAGGGCCCCATCTACTAAACCGCGCTAGCGATTCCTGGCATGGCAATGCTGACAAAGCCCATTCACTTTGATAGGGCTTCATGAGCACTGCCGCATGGGAATCGCTAGTGCAGTTTGGTAGAAGAGGCCCTAAATGTGACCCTCTCTGGGAAAACATGACTAATGTCTATAATATATTACCATTTCTTCTACACAATGTTCAAATGCATTATCCGGAGATAAAATCTTAATTGTTGCAGATATGTTATACCTTGACCCAAGCATCTACACCTGATTTTCAAATGCTTCAGTAAATTAAAAAAAAAACCTTTTACAAGGCATAGTATGAGAGGTAACGGTGTTAGATCCACTGGGAAAAGTGATCGTAACATGATCAAGTCTCAGCTACTACCTAGAATGAAAAGGAAATCTACTGTAGCAGCCATTTCATTTTCAAAAGGGCGACTATGATAAAATGAGGAAAATGGTTAAAAAGAAGATCGGCTGTGAAGGTTAGGACTTTAAATCAGGCATGGACGTTATTTAAAAGTACTATCTTGGAAGCCCAGACCAGATGCATTTCACATATTTACAAAGGTCGAAAGCAGAGAAAACGACAGCCAGCATAGTTAAAAGGTGAAGTAAAGAAGCTATTAAAGCCAAAAGAATGACCTTCAAAGAATAGAAAAGGACCCAAATGAAGAAAATATGCAGCAATATAAACTGGCAAGGCAGTCTTTTCTTAGGTATATAGAAGCTCACCTTAATAATCTTTTCCACACCAGAGGAACAGATCATGTAGGTATGGGGATTGAACCGGACCTGGTTTACAATTGACCGATGTCCTTTCAACACCATATATGCACCATTGACTACCCGACCAGCACCACCTAAAGACAACAGATAAAAAGAAATAACTGAAAATGTTACATGTATCACAAGTCAATTCAGTTATAACAAATATGTAGAAATACAAAAGAAGGATGAAAGCTGTCATGGAAAGAAAATGCAACTAATGGGTGGCCAGCCCTAGTCCTCAAGTGCTAGAACAATACTCAGCATAAACATACTGCATAAATTTGCACAATGTAGACAGTTTATAGACGAATGGCATTAAATTTGCATATGCAATGGTTTGCTTTATAATCTTAAATTGAAGCAGATTTAAGCTATATATCGAAGGCTGATGCTGCAGTAGCATGTTCATTATGGTCCAGAACACAGCATTATCCTAAATGTCCTAGTATGTACGCTAGTCTAAGTAAGTTTTCAATCTTGACTGACTTTGGAAATAACATTCTGCTGCCAAAAAAAAACAAGGCTGTTTATCTCTAACAGGTGTTCTCTGAGGAGAAGCAGGATATGTAGTCCTCACAGCTGGGAATCTGTAGTTACAGGTTGCCACTAATCAAAAAAGGGAAAAATGGGGGGGGGGGGGGGGGGGGGGGGGGGGGGAACAAAACCCCAGAGTGCCAACTGGCAACATGCTTTTGTTTAACAATAGGTCATTTTTGTTATTTTTAGTACAGTGATGTGGTAGCCATGTTAGTCGACTTTTAAAGGTAATAAATAGAAAAAACATAGAAAAGAAATAAGATGATAACTTTTTTTATTGGACTAACTTAATACATTTTTTGATTAGCTTTTAAGGTAACCCTTCTTCTTCAGATCAGAAATAAGCAACATTTGCTAAGCTTGTGGTTTCATTCCTTCTATACAGGATTCATTTGTGTTTATCCCATGCATTTTTGAATTCTGTCACCATTTTCATCTCCACCATCTCTCACGGGAGGGCATTCCAGGTATCTACCACCCTCTCTGTGAAAAAGTACTTACTGATATTATACCTGTTCCCCCCCCCCCCCCCCCCCCCCCCCCCCCCCCGCAACCTCAATTAATGTCCTCTAGTTCTACTATCTTTCTGTCTCTGGAAAAGGTTTGTTTGTAAATTAACATGTGGGCCTGGGGAAAAATGCTGGAAAGACGACTGAGTAAGATGGAAATCTGACATGATCTTATCTAGGAAATTAGGATCATGTGCAGAACCACCTATTAGTGCAGAACCACCTATTAGATTAAAAAAGAATTGTATAGGATAGATCTGCCAGTTAAGCCTGGAGCTCACTGAATTTGCATGCTGACGTGACCAACACCAAAAATAAGAACTTCCAGGTTAGGTACTTCTCATAGAAATGGCTCATAGGGAGCTTTCATCAGCTGTGTCAGTACCATGCTGAAGTCTTCAACAGAAGCAAGCCCCACATGAAGCAAACAACGCCTATAGAAAGATAGATCTACTTTACACACAGTGGTGATAAGCCTCAAATACACTAAGGTGAATCCTAATGGAGTTGATTCTCAAACCTAATTTTGATAGACATAGAAGACTGTCAAGTAGTTTTGAGTGGGATAGAAAAAGAGGTCTAGAGCCTGTCATACCAGATGGCAAACCACTTCCAGCAGAATTTCAGACACAATACCAGACAGATTGGTGAACAGAATCTTACCCTTTCAACATCTAGGATGAGAGGACCAAGGAACTGAGATGTTGGGATGTAAAGGTTTGTTGATTCTGCATGATTAAAATTGGGGAAATTTCCAAGCAGACTGGTTCACCGATGGGCATCTGCCATAGAAAAGTGAACCATACCTAACTCAGTAATTAGGAGTTGTGTTTTTCAGTGTCCAATTTTCTCTGGGTTTTAGAAGAGTCTTTCCTACCACTAGAATGGAAGGACATATAGATAGATGACTCTCTCCAACTAGAAAGAAGATATCTGAGACTAGTTTGCTGTGTGCTCCTATCCTGGAAAAGAACTGAAGAAACTGTCTGTTCGTAGGAGATACAAATAGATGTACCACAGATGATCCCCACTCAAAAATAAAATCTTGTTTGCCACTCCTGTCCAAGGACTACTTGTGTGGTTGTAGGATTTGACTCACTTTGTCCACCAAGATAGTCTTTCTCTTTTAGATGACTGAAGATCATCCATGAGATGACCTTATTCTACATCCTGACAGTCTTCCAACACAGGAGGTAAAATCATATTCCTCCCTGTTTCTAGACAAAAATACAGCTACTTATTTGCCTAGACTGACTACACCGTACAAAACAGAGGAAGACTGCACTCACTATTGGATAAATCCTTTCAGAGACGATTTTGTAACGGAATTCAAACATGCGTGGGATAAACATAAAGGAATCCTGTTCAGAAGGAATGGATCCTTTTTTTCATTTATTTATAATTTTTTCATTTTACAAGGTTCACTTGCAAAACAGTAATACAGAGATGATTGTACATTAAAACAATATTAGAAGAAAACAATCTCAACAAGATAAATGGATTTTATACAATCTTTCTCTTTCTTAGACCACAAAATAAATAGGGAGAGTGAAACAAGACAAGGAGATCAATTTAAACAACAGCAAACAAAGAAAATGTGGTATTAACTCGATTATCCCCAGTTATTATTAATCTAAATCATTATTCCACATTGATCATCTGGTTGGTTTCTTCAAGACCATAACTGTGCATAGTCCATCAATTTCATTGGAAACATACTTATTGTCCAATATTAGTGAAAGTAATACACCTGATTTCATTTTGTTTCCCGACATGGATTAAAAAAATAAAAATAAAAAAGAAGGAATGAATCCTAAGGAGCTTAGCCAAGCTTGGGTGGCAGAGCCGGTGGCGGGAGGCAGGGATGGTGCTGGGCAGAGCCGGTGGCGGGAGGCGGGGATGGTGCTGGGCAGACTTATACGGTCTGTGCCAGAGCCGGTGGTGGGAGGCGGGACTGGTGGTTGGGAGGCGGGGATAGTGCTGGGCAGACTTATACGGTCTGTGCCAGAACCGGTGGTGGGAGGCGGGGCTGGTGGTTGGGAGGCGGGGATAGTGCTGGGCAGACTTATACGGTCTGTGCCCTGAAAAGGACAGGTACAAATCAAGGTAAGGTATACACAAAAAGTAGCACATGTGAGTTTATCTTGTTGGGCGGACTGGGTGGATCGTGGAGGTCTTTTTCTGCCGTCATCTACTATGTTACTATTTGTCAGAAATTACCAATACAATTAAGATCGGTTTGAATACAATGGATGCATGGGCAAACTCATTCCAACTGAAACTAAATTCTGAAAAGACTCATTGTCTTATCCTTTCATCTCAACACAATAAGTATAAACCTTCAACCTTAAACATCCCAAATTACTCTCTCGGATAGCCTAAAACTGCTTGGAGTCATAATTGACAGCAATTTGACACATGAAAGTCAAGTAAATTTTACTACTAAGAAAATGTTCCACTCAATGTGGAAACAAACGCATAAAACATTTCTTCCCACGAGACGTATTTCGCAACCTAATACAATTTATGGTACTAAGCCATTTAGCTTACTGCAATGGAATCTATGCAGGTTACAAAGAACAACTAAAGAAACTTCAGACCGCACAGAACACAGCAGCTAGACTGATATTCGGAAAACCAAAATTTGAAAGTGCTAAACCCCTTCGCGAAAAACTGCACCAAGGAACGTATTGCCTTCAAGGTTTGCACTCTTGTCCACAGGATTATTTATGGTGAAGTTCCTGCATATATGTTGGATCTCATAAAACTACCACCCAGAAACAGTACCAGCCTATCCCAAACTTATTTAAATCTGCATTATCCAGACTGCAATGGACTTAGATACAAATCAACTTATGCATCCAGCTTTTCTTACATAAGTAAACGCTTTGCCCAAAACCGTGAGATCTATCCATGACCATCTTAACTTCAGGAAACTGAAAACCAACTTGTTTAAGAAGGCCCTGTCTCAAATTAACTTCCTACTTCCTGCAACGCAATAAAATATGGACCGTACTAGACCTCTATCACCACCCCCCCTTTATTTCTTTGTTGTTTTTACTTATGTTTCTTACATGCTTACTATTGTACTATGGATTTGTATTATTGAACCGGAGCCTACCTCTACGGTATTGTGTAAGCCACATTGAGCCTGCAACTAAGTGGGAAAATGTGGGATATGAATGTGTTAAATAAATAAACATTTAAAAAAAAGAGGATAACAACAACCAGGATATGTAAGTATTCAATTTCAATACTAAATTTCAAAAATCTTCAGGAGGACGATATAAGAAGTAGCTTAAATCTAATCTTAGGACCTCTTGTAGCGCACAGCCACAGCCACCATTATTGCCTTCCTCTTTTTTTGGGTGTTATTGGGTATTAGACTGACTGTTAGACAACTGATCCCTGAAAACTTCCTAGAGTTATGGGAAGGCATATTTGATAAAGCATTTCCTGTGCACACTATAGCCCCTGGATGTAACAGTCAACAAGCAGATGTAGTAAAATCAAACAACTACATGGAAAATATACTGGTGCCAGTGCAAATTGTGGCCATGACAAAAAGTAAGAAAATACTAAAGTCCTATCTAAGGTTTTTTTTTTTTTTGTGAGAAAAGAGGTGAAATAAAGTGGTCTCCATGGGAAGAAAAATAATACCACAGATTTCGGGGGGGGGGGGGGGGGGGGGGGCTACACAGAAGAAAAAGGAACTAGATGGTCTCATGTAATGCTGACTACATGGGAAGACCTGCTAGAATGTGCTACATGCTTGGCAAGCCTTTGATGAATGATGTCACCCAGTACAGAGGGCTACATATTCTGATTGTCAAAGACAGTAAAAAAAAAAAAAAAAAAAGTGAAAGGAAGAACATTTAATGGTATCAAAATTCAGCTTCAGGCTCTACAATAACCTTTAAAGGGTTTTACAAAACCAGATGTGATAGGTCTAAGTGAATTAGCAAAATGTGTCCTTGGTTTAGTATTGAAATACTTCTAGCTTACATGGATTTATGTTTTCATTTGCAGAGCAGTTTGAAAAGTACGTATGGCATGTGTCAAAAAAACTGCTACCACAAATTCTCTCTTATTTGCTAAGAAACTTGACCTAGTCCTGAAGGTAAACAAATTTCACTCCATCACTTACATAATCTGTGTATCAATTTACAAGATCCTTCCTTAGTAAGGAAAAATGGACTAATATATGTTTAGCAGGGTTTTAAATATATTTTGATCAGAATGCAGTAACAAATTCCAGGCCCTGTTTACTAAGCCGTGCTGTATGCGTGCAAACCTTTTAGCTTACACTAATGATAGAGACACCCATAGGAATATAATGGGTGTCTATCAGCACGCGCTAAAACGTTTGTGTGCCTACAGCGCAGCTTAGTAAAGAGGCCCTCCATTTTGTACAGGTCTATCTGTGCCAATTTTAGAAATTTTGCACTCCTACCAGAAAAGAAAATTGAGAACGAGGAGAGCTAGACTATTAGCAACAGCCTGGATGAGTTGGAAGGAAAGAAAATGATATGCAAATAATCCTTTCTGGTCAAGCACAACCCTAAAAGTGTGGTGGGTAGGCTTTACAACTATCTCAAATCTGTATTCTTTTTTCAATAAAAAAATTGTACATAATTATAAACAACACATAACAATATCACTAAACATTCAAGTATTTAGCAGCTTCAACAAATGAAGGGGCAGCTTTCCATGGAAATATCAATTAAAAAACAGGATCATGATATGGAGGTGGAGGGAGGAATACACAGAGAAAATGAAAAATATTTCTATTAATTCATGTTGCTTTTGAAACAAATATAAGAAATACGTTTCTTAAAAAAAATCAATGTACTTGTCTCAGAATAGTAATCCAAGAAAGAGTAAAATATAAAATAAATAGCACTATTAAACATTTCCCAAGTACTCATATAAAGGGGTGGGGGGAGGAAGAGAGAATCCAATCTCAACCTAAGCTACCCAGGTCAGCCAAATAGCTACATCTTTGGTTTCCTGTGGGAAAAGTGCAGGCAAAGAAAAGGCGGAGTTGTCATCTATGTGCACATTTGATAAAATACAAGTACACGTGCATAGAATGCTCACACAAATGTATACTCCTGTTGGCGCAGGTGTAAAATTTGTGCATTGGTGTTTGTACACTTTTGGGGCTGGATTTGGAAGCCTATTTTATCAAGGCATACGGTGCCTATGTTGCCTTTTTAAAATAGGCACCTTTCTGAACTTCTCACATGGGTGTCCTGTTACAATTACCCCCTACCCACGGATTCTATATAGTGCGACATGTTGCGAGCGCAAATCCAGTCATATTCTGGATTTGTGCCCACAACTTGATTAGGATTTGCACACACAACTGCCTAAGCTGCGCGTAAATTCTAAGTCGCACCATTGAAAAGGGGGCCTGGCCATGGCATTTGTTTCATTTCCGGATCAGGAAGGACTGTTTCGCATCCAACGCTGAGGAGTCGGGAACTCCACTCAGTTTGCATCATGTGGGGAGGCATCTTCTTTGTGTGTTGGATCTTTTCAACCAGAATCTCTTAAGAATTCATCACTGACTGCTGATGCAGGCGCTGTGCGCTGAAACACAGCCCATGTCGAGTCCTTAACACAGGATTGGTATTCAAGTTATATGATTAAAAGGATTTGTGTTCCTGTTTTGAAGGCTCTTAGTGCTTTCTTTTTGCTGTTTTGGACTTTGTCTTGTACTTCTCTGTGTATACTCATGGGTGGGTTGTGGGCATTTCTAAAATTTATGCACACTGTTATAGAATACACTCGCTACGTTTTTAACACCAAGTTTTACTTGACGTAACTGCCCGTGACTAAATTTAGTCACATAGATAGGCGCTCACCATATTCTATAAATCACGTGGATCACTAGGTGTATTCTATAAAATGTAGGCGCACTTTATAGAATACTAGTAAAAAAAGGCCCGTTTCTGTTTTAAAGAAAACGGGCGCTAGCAAGGTTTTCCTCGGAGTGTGTATGTTTGAGAGAGCGTGTTCGAGAGTGACTGTGAGAGAGAGTGAATGTGCGAGTGTGTGTGTGTGACAGAGAGAGAGTGAGAGTGGGTGCGAGTGCGTGAGAATGAGAGTATGTGCCAGAGTGACTGTGAGAGAGAGTGAATGTGCGAGTGTGTGTGTGACAGAGAGAGAGTGAGTGCGAGTGTGTGTGTGAGAATGAGAGTATGTGCCAGGGTTCCCCCTCCCTGTATCCACCCCAGCGATGCTGTTATCTCCCCTGCCCCCCTCCGGCCACCCAGCGAGTCTCCTCTGTCCCCTGCTCCCCTTCCAGCCACCCAGGGAATCGCTCGGTGCCTGGAAGGGGGGGGGGGGGCCGGGGAGAGAGCATCCCTGGAGGGGGGGGGAGGGGGGTAGGACCAGCGCAGGACATCCCCCGGGGGGGGGGGGGGAACTCACTGGACAGAACACGCGCTGCAGCTCATTCTCTTCTACCCAACAGCCCCCCTGATCCCGTCCCCTCAGCCACCCCTGCAGTGCAGACGGTACCCGGTACCCCACCTCCTGCTCCAGTGCCTCCGGACCGCTCCCTCCCAGCACCGCAACCCTTACCGGCCAGTGCGCTGCTCTTCACCTCCAGGACGACCGGCCGCAGAGGCCGAAGCGCCGCCGGGCCGCCTCCTCCCGCCCTCTCTCCTGCGCTACAGTACCTACCGCCGCAGCTCCCAGCCACTGCGCATGCTCCCCGTGCACGCGCACAACCGCCGTAGTACTCCGCACGCCACCCGTCCGGGAGGGACGTGCAGGTTGCTTCCGGCTAGGGATTTGCAGTTGGCTCCTTGAATGTGCTCCGCCCTCAACGTCATAACGTTTGACGCGAGGGCGGGGCCCAGAGACTGTGTTTTTCGAGGCTTCAGAGCTTCGAACATACGAACCTTGGCTTCAGTGACGTCAGAAGCCAATAGAACGTTGAGGGTGAGTTTTATATATATAGATGCCTAGGCGTATTTCTTTCCGTGCGGAATTTTCAGGCGCCATATATAGAATCTAGCCCTAAATGTCCAATAATATTTCTGCAAAAATGTCTCACTTGCCAAAACACAAAATAACAAGTTGAGAAATAAGAAGACCAGTAGTTCATAGCAGAATGATTCTGGAGTATTGGCATGCCCAGCAAGGGCATTTTTCAGTAAAAAACCAGCACATTTCCAACGTTTGTCATGAATTAGAATGTGCTGTAAAGTAGCAACTGTTCAAAAGGAGTTCAAGATTTTACGATAATTTATACTGTAACTATTGCGCATCACTCCACACACTTTTTATCTGTATGCTGTGCACAGTATGCACATATTTAGGGCTTCAATTCTTAGGGGTTCACAAATTATAAATTAAGCTGCTTATTTTCCAGCTATTTGGTGTTTTTTGAGAGCACAAAAAAAGTGAGAGATTTAAGATAAGACAGGGGAGGGGTGAGAGTATTAAGGGAAGTTGTGTTTTTCTGATGTTTATTTAACAGCTATTTTAATTTCTGTGTATTGGGTTGTTTTATTGGTGTTTACTAGTTATAACATGAGATCCTAACGCCTACTCATAAAGCAAACACTGTCTGCTGTAAGTTTCTACCTTATATTATAAAAAGCCACCAAACTCTATAGAAACAAAATGGTAATTGGCCAGAAAATTAAGAGTAAAATAGTTGGTTTCATGGTGATGATAACCCCAATATACTTACACTGTAGGAGCATGCAAAAACAACACACAGAGATTAGTGAACACATTAGCATGTATTAGCATGATTAAAAGGACTAAGAACAAAAGGGCTTTCTTGTTCTTAGCTAGATAGGCAATGACATGTAACCAGTGGTGTGCTGGAGCCGGCTCGCAAGAGCCGGTTGTTAAATTTTTAAAGCTCTTGCGAGCCGGTTGTTTGGCAGGCGAGCCGGCTCCCAGGGGCAGCGCAACACGGCGGTAATGCGTTACTCTCCCTGTCCTAGTACTGTGTTGTGTTACTTCCAGCGGGGGGGATCTGTCTGCTGGATGCACCCTCCCTCCCACACACTTCCTGCTGCTAAGAAGGGGGCGGGTATCCTGTACACCATCGACATGGAGAACTTCACCGTGGCCCTGGCGAAGGGTGAGTTTGGCGGAAGCTTTGCGACGATCCGGTTCCAGTCCTGTAGGCTTTCGTTGAGCGTGGCTGTCACTGGGGGAATGGGATGCGAACCTTGGCCGCCCTTGTATATGTGGGTGTTGGGGAGGTTCTGGGAGCTTTCTGCAGTATTCGAGCTCTGGGTTTGGTGGCGGCTGGGGTTGGAGCTCCCCCATTTCTCCCCACACGGGCTCCCCCGTTGGGTAGGGGATTTACCGCCTATAAGTGTGTAGGTATGCTCAATCCACTATGTCAGGGTCTCTGACATATTAGTGAGCCCCTGTCTTGCCTCGATCCCTAGGTGTTATTTCCAGGAGCGTGCGAAGATCCTTCGATCGTTGTTGTTTCCCCGGGACTGTGCTGCTGCCTATACGGGCGATTCCCAAAGCTTAATTTTTGCAACTGGGCTAAAAACTCTATTACAATTTATTTTTAGTGCTGCAGACGTTATAGCTGGATAGTAATATTTGGTTTATCTTGTTCAATGTAATGTTTTTCTTTATAATTTCAAAAATAATAATAATAATAAAAAAAACTCAGAGCAGCAGGATTAGAAATTAGCATGTAGGGAGCAGTGTCTCACGGTAGAAATATTTGAGACGGTGATAGGAAGGGAGGACAAGCAAGGTATGAAAGAAGGCAAAGCAAAGAGAGAACATTTTCGTACATCAGGCGCACCCCTACCTGCCTTTAAAATAGCTGGCTAAGGTGTAAGAAAAAGTTCCTAGGGCCCTCCCAGCCAGTTTTGGCGTGTAGTAATACTGCTATCATAACTAATAGTTCTTATTCAGCATTGGATTATCTACTGGACTGGATAGAATTGTAAAAAAAAAAACCTGTAAACGCTAGTAATGTAACATACTACATTCATAGTAAGAACTTGTCCCTGATTTTCCTCTTTAGCCCCCATCCCAGTCTCCCTTTCCTTCAACTCTCACTTAGCTACTAATTTTCAATCTTCCTTTTACTCCTTCCAAGTCTTCCCTTTATCCAATTTCTTTTTCTAGCCTGTTCTTCCCTCTCACTCACTCCTTTGACCCTCACTTCCATCGTCTGTACTCATCACATCCCAGATCTTTATCTTACAACAAATTATTTTCTTATCCATTATTCATGTACCCTATACTGTTTATTGTAAGCCACATTGAACTCAAACTTGTTTGGGATAATGTGGGATATAAATGTCAAAAATAACAACTTCATTCTGGTTGCATTCACAACAGCACGAGGCTCCGCACCCGTCGTTTGCACTGGGAAAGATCCATCCACGAGACTTGCATTTGAGGTGAGGGAGCGGGGGAAGAATGCATGAAGGGACATAGCAGAACGGGGGAGGGGAGAAGACGAGAGAGATTGATCCTGCAACACATTGGGCAGGGGCAGTCCAGCAACGGGATGAGAACAGGCTTGAGGGAAGGGAGTAGATTTGGGGGGGGGGGGGGTGCATTTTATCCCACATTAAACATGAATTAGATTGGAACCTGGGATCATTTAATTTTTTTTTCCCTGGAGTAATGCATTGCCCTCCCCCCCCCCAGACTCTCTCCCCGGCTATAGCCAGCGTTGCAATTTGGGGTGGGGGGGTGGGGCACAGGTGGATGGGGGGGTGCAGAGGTGGACGGGGGGGGGGCGCAGAGGTGGATGAGGGGCGTAGAGGTGGACGGGGAGGGGGTGTAGAGGTGGACGGGGAGGGGGCGCAGAGGTGGACGGGGGAGAGAGCCTGTTGTTAAACATTTACCAGCACACCACTGCATGTAACACATGCAATATTAACAACTAAAATCAATGGAGCATGAGAAAGGACTTGTTACAGAGTCTTGGATTGTCACGGTATACGCTAGGGCTAAATCAAGCAGGAAGGCTGTTTTGCAGTTGGATCAATCTCTCACTCCTAAAACAAATCAGTGAATATGACTGTAAAATGCCATACAGCACTTTGTAAAAGAAGCGCTTCAAACGCAATACTTTAGAAAGTCAGGCTGAAACGCAATTTGTGTAAAGCACATTTTAAACTAGCTACTTTTCTTCAAAATTAGTGCTGGCATATTCCAAGAGGACATTAGTTCCCTTTCCGCATGGGTGAGTTTGTTTCTCTCTGTGGATCCTATTGGCTTCTGTACCATCCTGCAGCAGACAGAGCAGGAGAAAGAACAATCAGGGGGCAGCCAGAAGAAATGATCCAAAGTTGCAGCAAATTATTAAAAAACCTTTTCATTTTAAGGTTTTCCCCTTCCTGTGAGTTTGCTGCATTGTATCAAAGAACTAAACAACTAAGACCAGGATTTCAACCTAAATTTGTGAGTGGGCTAGGCTGATAAACATTTTCAAGATCTACCCTGCCTTTAGTAGCTATGCATACAAAGATACACACCTTATTTGTTCTCAGCTTCTCTTTATTTTTTAAAATTAGTTCTGCATTTTTTATAGCCTTTTTTGGCTTTGCCATATTTTCACAAGATGTGACAAAAGGACTCGAGGCCCATGAACCTTTGCCTTGTGTGCAACAGAATGTTTTCCAGGAGGGGAATCTAAGAGTCCTTTTGAACCAGGACTGGTATGAGGGTACTGGGCACCCTATATGAACTTTCAGCCTTAACCTCCCCCCCTCCACCGATATTTTGATAATGAAATCTAACAATCATGATTATCCCACCACCACCCTTCCCAAATGCATAATTGGACATCATACTTTTAAGTATTAAAAACTCTGGGGCCCTTTTACTAAGCTGCGGAAGTACGAGCGCATTTTTTGGGCATGCGCCAGGCCAGTTTTTACCATGTCCTTTTCTTTAAGGGGCCGGAAAATGGACATGTGGCAAAATAACCAGCGAGCATCCATTTTCGGCCTGAGACCTTACCACTACCCATTGACTTAGAAGTAAGGTCTCAAGTGTTACCCGAGTGATAGGCATGCAGCTGCTGTTTACTGCCAGGTAAGCGCCATGCGGCAGAAAATTTTGAAGCTAGTTCTTATATCTTCCAGAATTTTTTCTAGATTGGAATTTATGTTATGTAAATTTCACTACTGGTTCTAATGATATAGGTATATGCCATGAAACACTTAGCCACCTGCCTGGGGTTACCCCACAGCCACTTAGAGGGTCTATCCTCAGCACAGCTCAAGTCCGCCTGCAGCTGCTGCTTGTGCTCTACACTAGCACCCTCCTCCCACTGACTGGGTCACAACCGCCTCTGGGTGAGTCTCCTGCTTTCAGATTATCCCCAGTGATTTCTAGGTTACTGAAGTCACACTCCCAGTGGTCCCACAGTTCCCAGAAAGCACTCACAGACCCAACACACAAACCATCAGGATTCTTTATCAGTCCAGACGGGCAGAATGAACAAACAAATGCGTTTATTTTCAGAACTTGGAACAGTGGACAAAAAATGTGCAAATAGCAAACAGTAACAAGTAACTGAAAAATAGATCAATTAGAAAACTTACTAAACATTTGCATACTGTCTAAACAGTACTTGGGAAGGTCAGGACATATAACTGTTCAGAGAGCCTCACCAGAGAGATCTGTCTCTCTTTCCTCCCAGGTTGAAACTGAAACAACAGCCAGCAACAACTGCTGGGTAATTTCAAACTCCAGGCCAATCAGAGCCAAGAACAGTCAAGTTTCAAATAAAAACTGGTTACATCACTATAGGCACTTCCTATTATCTGTGTGCCAACTAAAAGAAAGAGAGGTCAGTCCTCTGTAACAACTTTAAGTATAAACATGCACCATCTGCTGGCCAAATAGGAGAAATACACTTCACAACATAATGCAGGAAAAACACAGTTTCTTCACAGTATACTTTTAATATATCATCCCCCGGGATCTTGGGTCAAAGTAGAACTGGAATTGTATGATATTATTGCTCAAGCTTCTTGGCAGTTTTCAAGGTTAGTGATTTTAGGGGATTTGAACCAGCATTTGGAAGATACTGATTTAACTGTTTTAGATTTTAAAACTTTTTTGCAGTCTTGTGCTTTGATTTTAATGGAAGGGGGGTCCTACACGAGAGGGGTCATACTCTTGACTTTCTTGCTAGTAGTCTGTCTCATTTTGTTGATACATGTGCTTGGTCTGATAATCTTCTGTTAGAATTTACATTGAATATCTCCTAGATAAACCTGTTGTACAACAAACACCTAAATTGTTTTCCACTAGGGGTAAAATTGATAGTTCTTGCTACTGGACTGAGATATCTGCTATATTGACAACATCTGACCCTACTCATTCGCCTAAGTCTTGTTGGGACTTGGCTTTCCTTTCTGTTCTGGATAATATTTCACCGCTGGTTGTCAAGAAAATTAACATTCAAAGAAATTCACCTTGGTTTAATACAGATCTTAACATTTTGAAGCAAGACTGTCACTGACATGAGAGGCGCTGGCAGGTAGCTTGCTTTTAAGCATTATAAAAGAAGTGTGGCAGAAGCTAGAAAAAATTATTATAGCCAACTGATTGGTGTGGGTCCCATTACTAGTAATAGGTTATTTTCTCTGGTGAGTACTCTAATTTCTTCTGCTGGTGATCTCTCTAAGAGGTTCAGTCTGACTTTTTCTTAATAAGGTGGTTCAAATTCGATCAGATTTATTACAACCTCAATCTAACAGTAGTGATTTAATATCTAATTCTTACTTAGATCTTGAACAACCTGTGCTGATGGATCAGGATTGGAATTCTTTCTTCATTACTGTCACAACTACTGCCTCTCTACTGAAGAAATGTTCTCATTCATAATGTATATTAGACAGTTGTCCTGTTTCTTTATTTTTGAACAGCTCCTCAGAAAATTATCCAATGGTTGACATCTTAAATAAATAGGTTGTTAGCTTCGGGTCAAATTGCACTCACTCCAATATCTAAGTGTTCAAATTTAGATTTAATGTTGCCTTTGAGCTGTCATCCAGTTTCAAGCATACCTCTTTTTACAAAATTGATTGAAACGTATGCAAGTCAGCTTTTTATGGATTATACGGACAGATTTCCTACTCTCAGTTTGGATTCAAGCCTGCTCACAGCACCGAGACCCTTTTGTAGGTGTTGACCTTATATGTAAAGGAAGTGCTGGATGCTGGAAAACAGATTATTTTACTTTAGTTTGATAATTCCGCAGCTTTTGTTGTACACCGCATTGAACCCTCTTTTTTTTGGGAGGGGGGGCAGCAGTTAAGAAGGAAGAATCGCAATGACATTGACAAAGTGCTACTACACCAATAGTAATGTAAGAGTTATGAAAAGCACTAAGATGCTTACATGTAAAGGTTGCATTTAATTTGTACAATACCGACTGAAGGGCATAGTATGGTTCAACAGGGGAATATTAATTCCGAAAACACACATAGGAGCCATAAAGGGAGGGAGGAACCTTTCCAGGCTCTTTTCATCTTCTTTTACTTATTTATTTAAGTAGTATCTACTGTGCAGCACATCCAGGTCTCCTTTAGTAGCTGCCAGACTTTCAGCTCCTCTCTTGACTACAGACCCTGTGCTAGCCACTCCTGCAGGCCTTCTTAAATGGATGACAAAAATGACATGATTTAGGTAATGCAGTTGTGGTTTCTGGTCACAGCTGATAGTAATTTTAAATACCGAAAGCCACTGGATAGTATCAGATGTTCATAGGTGCTGTCAAAGAGCCACAAACAGTCTTTAACTTATAGTACTTGGGAATGAAACAGATGGCTACTTCAAATTTTTTCCACCTATATGTGGATTTATGAGCAATAACTGTACAGGGAAGTAAAGCAACTGCTCTCTTCACAGAACTACTACTATTTAGCATTTCTATAGCGCTACAAGGCGTACGCAGCGCTGCACAAACATAGAAGAAAGACAGTCCATGTTCAAAGAGCTTACAATCTAATAGACAAAAAAAATAAATAAAGTAAGCAAATCAAATCAATTAATGTGAACAGGAAGGAAGAGAGGAGGGTAGGTGGAGGCGAGTGGTTACAAGTGGTTACGAGTCAAAAGCAATGTTAAAGAGGTGGGCTTTCAGTCTAGATTTAAAGGTGGCCAAGGATGGGGCAAGACGTAGGGGCTCAGGAAGTTTATTCCAGGCGTAGGGTGCAGCGAGACAGAAGGTGCGAAGTCTGGAGTTGGCAGTAGTGGAGAAGGGAACAGATAAGAAGGATTTATCCATGGAGCGGAGTGCACGGGAAGGGGTGTAGGGAAGGACTAGTGTGGAGAGATACTGGGGAGCAGCAGAGTGAATACATTTATAGGTTAGAAGAAGTTTGAACAGGATGCGAAAACGGATAGGGAGTCAGTGAAGGGTCTTGAGGAGAGGGGTAGTATGAGTAAAGCGACCCTGGCGGAAGACGAGACGGGCAGCAGAGTTTTGAACCGACTGGAGAGGGGAGAGGTGACTAAGTGGGAGGCCAGCAAGAAGCAGATTGCAGTAGTCTAAACGAGAGGTGACAAGGGTGTGGATGAGGGTTTTGGTAGAGTGCTCGGAAAGAAAGGGGCGGATTTTACGGATGTTGTAAAGAAAGAAACGACAGGTCTTAGCAATCTGCTGGATATGAGCAGAGAAGGAGAGAGAAGAGTCAAAGATGACCCCAAGGTTTCGAGCTGAGGAGACAGGGAGAATGAGAGAGCCATCAACAGAAATAGAAAACGGGGGGGGGGGGGGGGGGGGGGGGGAGCGGGGAGGTGGGTTTAGGGGGGAAAATGAGAAGCTCGGTTTTGGTCATATTTAATTTCAGGTGGCGTTGAGACATCCAGACAGCAATGTCAGACAAGCACGCTGAAACTTTGGTTTGGATGCAAGGTGAGAAATCAGGGGTAGAAAGGTAGATTTGGGAGTCATCAGCATAGAGATGGTAGGAAAAGCCATGGGATGAGATTAATGAACCAAGGGAAGAAGTGTAGATAGAAAAGA
Organism: Microcaecilia unicolor; assembly: GCF_901765095.1. Lineage (NCBI taxonomy): Eukaryota > Metazoa > Chordata > Amphibia > Gymnophiona > Siphonopidae > Microcaecilia > Microcaecilia unicolor. The sequence goes on from NC_044039.1 coordinate 131,097,167, forward strand.
GGAGGGGACCAAGAACAGAACCCTGAGGTATGCCGACAGGCAGAGGGATAGAAGTAGAAGAGGATCCACCAGAGTGAACACTAAAGGTGCAGAGGGAGAGGTAGGAAGAGAACCAGGAAAGGACAGAGCCCTGGAATCCAAGTGAGGACAGGGTATCGAGAAGTATGCTGTGATCGACAGTGTCAAAAGCAGCGGAAAGATCAAGAAGAATGAGGATGGAATATTGACCTCTGGATTTAGCCAGTAATAGGTCATTGGAGACTTTAGTAAGCGCAGTTTCGGTTGAGTGGAGAGGGCGAAAACCAGATTGTAGTGGGTCAAGAATAGCATGTGAGGAGAGAAAATCAAGGCAGCGGCGGTGAACAGCACGCTCAAGTAATTTGGAGAGAAAAGGAAGGAGGGAGATGGGTCGGTAATTAGAGGGACAAGTAGGGTCAAGTGAAGGCTTCTTAAGGAGAGGTGTGACCACAGCATGTTTAAAGGCAGCAGGGACAGTCGCAGTGGAAAGTGAAAGGTTGAGAATGTGACAGATAAAAGGAATAAGAACAGGAGAGATGGCATTAAGAAGGTGGGTGGGAATGGGATCAGAGGATCAGGGATCAGACCACAGTTCCAAGTCTATCCTAAGTGTCACGGTCGTGCCCAGGTTTCAGGCTCTCAGTCATCTCGCCCCCTGGTGGCCAGACCTGGTGGCTGCATTGGATTGTCTGTGTGCTGTTTCCCGTTCCAGACTTCAGCCCAGTCCAGTCTGGATCTTCCGGCCTGCCAGACTTGCTTGTCTTGTTTGAGCCTGCACAGCACCCGTGATTGCTGCAGCTGAATCTCAGCTGCTGCTGGGCTTATTAGCCATTTGGAAACTCTCTGCTTTGCCTTTGCATTGCCTAAGGCCCTGGTTTGTTGGTGCTTGTTGCATTTCTGCCTAGCTTGGTTTTTATTCTAGTTCCTTGTCTGTTGCTAGTTAGTCTGTGTGTAGTTTAGCTTAGGGTTTGTTTGTTTCCTAGACTTGTTCCTTGTCTGTCTTTTGTGTTTAGTGTCTGTTTGTCTGTGTTTCTTGTTTAGTGGCTGCCTGGCCGCTTTCAGTTCTGTCTCGTGTTTGTCAGTGTTTGTTCCCTGTTTTAGTGGCTGCTTGCAGCTTCCAGTTCCTACCCTGTCCTGTAAGTCCTGTTGGCTGCCTGCAGCCAGGGACTCAACTCCTGGTGAAGGGCAGCTATAGTGCAGGTGAAGTCTTGCTGTTCCTATTTGAGTTCTGTCTTGTTCCTGGTGTGGGGTGGTTTTGCCTGCCACTGCCGCTCCTCGGCAGTGGCCCAAGGGCTCACTAACCTAGTTCCTGCTTTGGAAAATGTGACACTAAGAGAACAAACATGCCTCACTCAGTAGATCTTGTCGTCTTTATGGATTAATTGTTCATCAAATTGATATATAACCAGTACTTTGGAAGATGTGAAGTTATGACTGACTTGTAAAGCAATGTCTATCCTTCTGGCTTCTCTAAAATGAAGACTAGTAATATTTATTTTACTTTCATTTTTTTTTTTTTTTTTTACTGATAATCGAGATGCAAAACTGCAATCTTACAAACAGGGCCGCTGGGATGGGTAAAGATTCCCCTCGGCCTGGCCTCTGGGGGGGGGCGGGAGCTGGTGCTAGAAGCCCAGATGAGATGCAGCATCTTTCTCTCCCTTCCAACCCCTCCTGGTCCTCTACTTGCCTGGAGCCATGACAGGCAGCAGTGATCGAGACACTGGTCTGCTGGCTAAGGGCCTTCTTCCTGCTGTGTTCCTCCTATGCAGAAACAGGAAGTTATTTCACAGGAGGCGGGACGTGACAGGAAGAAGGACCCGTGGCCAGTAAAGCAGTCTCTCTTGATTGCTGTTGCCTGCCATTCAATGACTCCAGGCAAGCTGAGGACCGGGTTTGGGGGGGGCTGTGGCAGGACCTTAACATTATTTGCCCCCAGAATTGTCTCTCTATGCCCTGCTTACAAATATAATTAGTGCAAATGACATTTTTAGAGTGTTGTACCAACTTATTTTAATATTATAAACCATCACCATTTTATAAATGACAAATGACCTCATTAACCCCCTTTCTGACGGTCTCGGCGATATTCAAAATGGCCGCTGAGATTCTCGGCGGCCATTTTGAATCTCACCGAGACCGTCAGAAAAGCAGTGAGGAGCACGGAGAGCAGCGCGATGGGCAGGAAAGAGGGGGCTCTTTCCTGCCCCGACGTCACTAGACCACCAGGGAACATGGAATCGTGTAAGTACGGGACGGCGGTCCAAAAACGCTACCTTCGGACTATAAGACGCACCCCCCATTTTCCTCCCAAATTTTTGGGGAAAAAAGTGCGTCTTATAGTCCGAAAAATACGGTATATACTTTTTCTCCCAATATGCAAGCTTTCATTGCCAAAATTCGACTATCCGTACCTCTTAACCCCAAGGTAGAAACCTGAACCAAAAGGATACCCCCAGAAGTAACTGTAATGATTTGCTTAAGTATGCGTTCTAAATATCTAATTATGGTTCTCCAAAAAGATTGTATCCTTGTGCAATTCCAAAAAGCATAGTTCAGTGATCTTGCATTCTTCCATCTACCAACTGAAAATATTTAAGTAAATCAAGGCTTTCTCCTACTCACCTGACCACTCTAGGATTATTTAGCCCTGGTCTAAAGTCTACATCCCCATGTATAGGAAACAGGCTACTAAAGCCAGGATCAAAGGTCCAAAGTCTAGCCATGTCTATCTACAATGCTTTAAGCGATTGCACTATAGAACCACAGCATAATTGATCAGGAAGAGATACGTTTTTAACATGTAAGATATAGTTTAGAAGCGAAGGGCGACATAGTTACAATTTATTAGGATTTATTTACATCCTTTTTGAAGGAATTCACTCAAGTCGGTATACAGTAAGAATAGATCAAACATGAGCAATAGGCAATTACAGCACATGAGATCAGAGATATGGTTAGTTATTATCTCAGCTAGGGTAGGAGTGGATAAACAATGCACTAAATGCTGCAGTCTTGTACTTAACTAATATTTTAACTTTAACATTTTTGGGTGACACAATGCCTTTTCCATTCACACTGGAGGAGTGGCCTAGTGGTTAGGGTGGTGGACTCTGGTCCTGGGTAACTGAGGAACTGAGTTCGATTCCCACTTCAGGCACAGCTCCTTGTGACTCTGGGCAAGTCACTTAACCCTCCATTGCCCCAGGTACAAATAAGTACCTGTATATGTAAGCCGCATTGAGCCTGCCATGAGTGGGAAAGCGCGGGGTACAAATGTAACTAAAATAAAAATAATCCTCTGCTTCGCGAAGCCAATCTCATAAGTGTCGAAGCAAGCAGACCGTATTGTACAGTTTAATCAGTTATACCCAATCCACCCTGTTTCTAGTTACCTAATAAATTAGAGAACTTTTTTTTTTATTTCTTCCCTCCCCAACAAAAGGAAGTCATTGCTCTATAAAGTCTTTTAATAAACATAGTAAATAAACTTATTCTCACCATTAAAGACAAGGGAAGGGCAGGCCACTGCTGGAGAAGTTGTTTTTGTAGAATTTAGTAATTTCGTGATATTTGTCTGGTATAGTCTTGAGGTGTCAGAACGTAACTGTATACCGAAATAAATAAAAGAACCTTGGGTTCATTTCAACAGACATCCCAGTCTCATCCAATCCACCCTCTGGGGTTGCGTTGCCAGGAATTCTGATTTGGAACGATTTAATTTGAAACCGGAGAAATTTCCAAACTCTGTAAAATTCTCCAACAATGCAGATAAAGATCTTTCCAGATCCACTATATTGACCATAAGGCCATCAGCAAAGGCAGATATCTTAAAAGTTTCCTCCCCCATCTCTACACACCTTATCTCTGGATTGCTTAAGATGTTTCTATAATTCAAGGATCAAGAATGAGGACAAAAAAAAAAAGGGGGCTATAAGGGGCACCACTGCCTAGTAACTCTTGCTATGTCAAATGTGAAAATGACAGATACAAATCAAGGTAAGGTATACACAAAAAGTAGCACATATGAGTTTATCTTGTTGGGCAGACTGGATGGACCGTGCAGGTCTTTTTCTGCCGTCATCTACTATGTTACTATGATTCAGAGCATAGCCCATTTAACCCTATTTTAACAAGCGGAGAACAATACAAAGTCCGTACTGCTGACATAAAGGACCCTGTGAAGTCATACGTATGTTACAGATAATGTCCAGATAACTCTGTCAAACACCTTCTCTGCCATCAAAACTGATAAGCAGCGAAGATGTCGAACCAAGCCTCACTTTCTCCAGAGAAACTATTATCCGTCTTAGATTTTTTGCCACCTGGTAAGTGTGCACAAAGCCCACCTATGGCTCATCTAGAATATGAGGTAACACTTGAGCTAATCTATAGCCAAGATCTTGGCGAATATGTTAGCCTAACAGTTAATAGATGAAATTGATCTGAATGAATCCGCCAGTTACAGAAGTTTACCCAGTTTCAATAATACCACTATTAAGGAATGGTTCCTATAACTATGAAGGAGTTAAACACTGTTAAGCAGTTAGCAATCTCAGGGCATAAAATCTTGTAACATTCAGATGAAATCCATCCACCCAAGGTGTTTTATGCAAAGGACTATGCGTTATGACAATCTCACCTCTATCTCTGAAATAGAGGTGTTTAATGCTCTCTGGAAAATGTCAAGTCTAGGCATCTGCAGGCCTGAAAGGTAAGTGGCGCTCAATCTACATCCTCCCGGGGTGGGGGGAGGGGGGAGAGAGAATACAGATTAGCAAAAAAATACATTTAAGTATTTTACATATGCCGGTCTCTGTTCTAATCAGATGACCTCTTATCTTTTAATTGAACTATTCTATGGTGGCCCCTGTCTTGTGCAACCAAATGGGCCAACAAACTTCCAGTTTTATTAGCATGTTTACATAATTGAAAATGATAATACACTGCAGATTCTTTAACCCTGGCATGAATCAGCTAATTAAGGGCAGACTGGGAAGCCAATAATCTGGCTACATTAATTCCAGGTGGATTTAAACCATATTTTTGCTCCTCTAATTTTTGCAATTCCTCATCCCAAGATCTTTTCTTATGAAAAGTGCATAATAGTGCATCTCCCCTTAGTACAGCCTTGGGGGCTTCTCAGATTACTGGCTTATTATAATATTCCTTATCATGATGCACATATTCTTTCTATTTTCCAAGAAGGTAATCATGAAATTTACCATCACAGTACAAGTCCCTAGGGAAATGCTATATCTTCCTCCCAGTCTCTTGCTTATTCCCTTCTATCTCCACCCAGAGAATGGTCAGAGACATATTGGACCTATCTCAGCTGACTTTAGAAAAGAAGCAGGAGAGGAAGACATCAATATATAGTCAATCTGAGATTGAGACTCATGTGCTCTAGATAGGTGAGTCAAGTCTCCATCACTTGGGTGCAGGAACCTCTACATGTCCAGTAATTCTAGACTATTACAAAGTAAAGGAACTCCTTTTGAATACTCGACTGGAGTTATCAATGATAGATGTGATCTGTTTAAAAGTGGGTCAAAAACACTATTGGAATCTCCACCCATGACTTCTGGTACCCTTTAAAATGTCTGTAAATGGTCTATAATTGTTTTGAAAAATAGCTTGTTATATTGATTAGGTGCACATATATTTACTAATGTCAAGGCCTGACAATTCAAAGCTATACACACTATAATGTATCTGCAAAATGGGTCCAGAACAGGAAAACCACCCCCACTTTCCTATTCTTCATTGGACCCTCCACGAAGTCTCCCACCCACCAGCAACACAATTTATGATCTTCCCGTGTATCTAAATGCATTTCTTTAAGAGTGCCACCTGAGCTTTATGTTTATTTAAAACTTGACATAATTTTACTTTGTTTAAAAGGAGAGGATATCCCCCATACATTCCAGGACATGATTTTAACCATTATCTAATGAAGTCTGTTGACTAAGTGAGTAAGACCGAGAACTAAATAAGAACAAGGGAAAGATGTACCAGCCTGCATCTTCCCTCGCATGACAGTAACAGACAACGATAACCCTCTTGTAACTAAGTAATCATGCTAGAATGTTTCAACTTCAAATTATTACTGCCATCTATAATAGCCAACTGGCTGTTTGGCCACTTTGAGAGAGGACAAAACAAAAAAAATATAAAGAACTGATCTTCATATCAACACCATCAGAAAATGGTCGTGTCTCTATTACCACAGCAAAAAAAGGGGTACCTTAACACTACTGTGTTTGCAAAGCCTCCACAAACAGGTCATAGATATATAAAAGATACATTAATTAACTCATATGACTGTATATTGTGGGAGCCAATCACAATACCAAATTGGCTGCTTGGCAGAAGAGCACTTAGGGGTCCTTTTACCAAGCTGTGGGAAAAAGGGCCCTGCGGCAGGGGCTGTTTTTCCCGCGTGCCAGGGCCCTTTTTACCACAGTGGGTAAAAAGCCTCAGAAACAAAATGGCCATGCGGTGTTGGGTGGCGGTAGACCCGGAATAGCGAGTGGTAAGCCCATGTTGGGCTGACTGCCGCTTTGTAAAAGGGCCCCTTAGTAAGCCAATTGAAATGAATCTCTTCTCTTCTTGCATCAGAAAGGAATACAGTCTCTCTTCAAGGGTCACTTTAAATCAATGCCAATTTAAGGGTTACAATTTAATTCTTTGTGAGAATATTTCAGAGCAAAAACCAGTGGTGCTGTTATTGAAAGAAGATCATAACGATAAAGCAGTGTAGCACTGTAGCTAATCCAGTGTTCAACAAAGGTCTGGGTCATTATTGCCAAGGACTTCAGATGAGTACAAATTACAAAAGCCTGTATGACAGCAGATAGATAATTCTATCCTAAATTATAGCCTTTGTAGCAGGTACAAGGGTTAAGGACAGTGGGGTCGTGCAGGAGCTCCACGATTGAGAGCCTGCTCTCTTGAACGGTACCACGTGAATACAGTGTTTATTTTAAACAAATGCAGTTTTTGTGATCGCCTAGCATTATCACCATTTAATATTATACCAGTATCACTGGCAACTTTCTTTTTAGAAAATTCATTTCAAAATTAAAAATCCACTCTTGTTTTGGTCTCATTTATTTATCAAATTTGGGGGAGATTTCTAAAGCTTTGATCTTAAAAGTATTGATGTGCTAGTCTTCATAAGTAGTTTAGCTGGTACCACACCTGGATACACACACTGCAAAGCATGAACAACTGAAGAGACTTGGTTAAGATGAAAAAAAATAGTGTGCTGTCACACAGTGAAAATATAAAAGGAAACCATATAAGGATAAGAAAGAAAACCTAATAATAAAAAACAGAGGAATAAACAGTCAAGAAACAGCAAGTTGGTATCTAAAAGGCTTTCACTGCCGTACTTGTCTGTTATTGTAATCAAAGAATCCATTCTTCCACCCCACTGGTTACCTGCTGCCACATTCATGTCCTTCTATCACTGTTTACACCATGTCCTCATTTGAAGAAATAAAAAAAAAAACAAAACAAAGGGACTTGTTCACTAAGCCACGCTGTAGGTGCGCTAGCGTTTTTAGCGCGTGCTATAAATTAGCATGCGCTAACGCTAGAGACATTCATATATTCCTATGGGTGTCTCTAGCATTAACGCAACTTAGTAAACAAACCCCTAAATATTTACATAGGGAAAAGGGAGCTCTTTTTGCTTGGATCAGTGGTTACTGGTCTAGATACCGTGAAATCATTTTCTGGAAGGGCAGCATCAGAGCTTAAAAAAAAAAAAAAAAAAAAAAGGATAAAGCAGAAAGCTCTCCTTTTGCTCATCACAAATTCAACCCTCACTATCCCTAGGGCAAGCTCTCCTAAAACATGGTTGCTATGAACTAGTGCTTACAGAAGTGTCCAAACACTTATGTGCTGGACTCTTGGATTAAAATCCTGCTTGGTCAATTCTCTGTATGAATTGATAGAGGTCACTTGACTCTACCTCAGCTAATCAGTCACAATTAATAATATTGCTCCTTCTCTCTCCTACTGGCAGACAGCTAAGACTTTCCATCTCAGAAGAGGCTTCATGTATGGGCACTTCTGAAATAAACTATAAAGAACTGTTTGGATGATGGGTACTATACTAATTATGATCATTTACACTAAATCAGGCCCTGATAAAAAAAAAACCCCACACCATTCTTAGTGCATTTTCATTCTGTTTTTAGAGCACAGTTTTCAGTGATAAATTTTACTCCTGTATTTACTACAGGCTTTTACACTGAATGTACAGTAAAAAAAAAAAAAGTATCTAAGAGGGCCTTTTACTAAAGATTAGCTCGAGTTACCTGCTGCACTGTGAAATTTGGCTCTCTTTACAGAGACAAGACCGTGCACATTGAGGAACATTCCTCCACGTGCAGGTTGAAAAATAAAACGGAGGTTTTAAGGTTTTTTTTTATCATTGGTATTATACTCTTGAGAGGCTGCCTAGGATGTATCCTCAAGCTTCTGACTGATGTTGGAGAAATTGCGATAATCGGGGTACATTTTCCATATTTGGTGGACTTGCCCGAAAGTACAGCTCTACTGGACCGCTCTTTTGGATTTAGTTTGTAAAATTCTATGTGCCCCGTACCCTCAGCGGGCAGAGTGTTGCCTTCTTCACATCAAGCCTTTGGAGGTTACAGTGGACTATCATAAGCTGGCAACACAGATGTTTATGGCTGGTAAACTGGCTCTGGCTCAGCCATGGAAACAATCATCGCTACTCTCTATATTTCAAGTTCTTCAAAACCTGGACTTTATTTTTCATATGTCCAAATTGACTGCTTTAAAGCGTGGGCGCATAGTCGCCTTTTCTAAAGTTTGGAGTATTTATGATGCTTGGAAAACCACTTCCACTTTGATATCTTTTTCTTGATTGGGTCCTGCATTACGGGGTTGGGGAGGGGTTAATGGTGGTTATTCTTACATGGATTGTTATGTTATTTTAGCGATTGTAAAGCTTGTTTTGTTTATTCTGCTTTAATAAATAAATGGAATTAAAAAAAAGAAAGAAAATGGCAGCAACCCACCGAACAGCATCATTATGCTACAGTTTAATAAGTATCGAATACTGAGCACTGTCAAGCTTTCTTGGCAGCAGGGTATCAAATGCTATAACAGCAAAATGCCACTGGGTGGTTACTCTGAGGAAAGGGCTGTTGTAAAAGGCAGATAGATACCTACAGTCAAAATAAGCTGTCTTCAAAAAATGCTCAATTGTTTGGCGCTTTCTATGAAACTAAAAATGATTGTGTTTTCATATGTTTATCTGTCACAGTGAGATCATAGAGTAGCATGAGGACAGAAATTTCACCTGTCCCCGCTCATTCCTGCTGGAATCTAACCCATCCCCGCAAGTAATCTCCTCCATCTCTGTCTGACCCCATTAAAAAAATGTAGTATCTACTGCTTTAACAGGTTTATTCACTGTTTGGCTGCTTTCACTCAGTTAAAAGACCTGCAAAATCCAATCCGGCAAATTATTTTCAATGATTGAATAAAACTGTTAAAGCAGTGCCATCTCTTTAATGTAATTTATAGTAATTCTGTCCTAATCTGATTCTAGTGAAGCGGAGTAGCGGAACCATACACTGCACACTATTGCACCTAATTACAGTATTTACAACAGCCGCTGGTTGAGGAAGAGAGTTGTTGATAGTGGAGCAGCTCTTGTTCTGCTCCCCGATCCCCACCCCCCACCTCCAGAACAGTCTGCATTGCAGAGGCTTGCTGCAGCAGACGAGTACAGCTATGCCCTCCAATCCCCCCCCCCCACCTCCTCTGCAACCTGAATTGCAGACTTTGGTACCTACCTACAAACTCTCTCTACCATGCATGCAGCTCACTGTGACTGTTATCCTCAGACTCTTTCCGACTCCATTCTCCTGCAGCTCTCTAATGGGTACCTCCTCCTTGCAGCTCTCTTCTACCATGCCGTGCAGCTCTAGCTTCTCTCTTATACATGTGGAAGAGGAAACGAAAGATGGCGCTGGATCAGGAGGCAGGACTGGGAGACTGCCACCAATCACCAGCCGCTACATGTACACACCTGTAGATCAGGTGATCTGATGGGGCTGGCCTGTGCGTGTGCAGCTGTACTGATCACAGGAGGCGGCCATGGCACAAAGAGTCCGGGGCCTGGAAGGATTAAAGGTTGGCTGGCCTGGTGTACACCTGCGGGAACCCAGCAAGATCTGAATCCATCCCCATGGATCTGGAGGGGATTCCCGCTAACTCTGTTCCTGTGCAGCTCTCTAATAAAGAGTAGCAAGAGGCAAGTTTAACTAGTGAGAACGTAAGTGCCAATAGGGGAAAGCCGCCAGAGCAGCAGTTCAGTGGTAAAAGCAATAGGACTGGTGGCATTCCCTAAGCAGAAAGCCGGCTAAAGAATCAGTTGGGCCGCTGGTGGTGTTAAAGGGGCGATCAGGGAAGACAAAGCTGTAGTGGAGAAATTAAATTAATTCTTTGCGTCGGTCTTCACCGAGGAGGATTTGGGAGGGATACCGGTGCCAGAAAAGGTATTTGAAGCGGACGAGTCAGAAAGACTAAATGATTTCTCTGTAAACTTGGAGAATGTAATGGGGCAGTTCTGCAAACTAAAAAGTAGTAAATCACCGGAACCGGATGGTATTCATCCCAGAGTATTAATAGAGCTGAAAAATGAACTTGTGGAGCTACTGTTAGTAATATGCAATTTATCCCTAAAATCAGGTGTGGTACCGGAAGATTGGAGGGTGGCCAATGTAACGCCGATTTTTAAAAAGGGTTCCAGAGGAGATCCGGGAAATTATAGACTGGTGAGTCTGACGTCGGTGCCGGGAAAAATGGTGGAGGCTATTATTAAGAATAAAATTACAGAGCACATACAAAAGCATGGGCTACCGAGACAAAGTCAGCACGGATTTAGTGAAGGGAAGTCTTGCCTCACAAATCTACTTCATTTTTTCGAGGGGACACGTGGACAAAGGGGAGCCGGTCGATACTGTATATCTAGATTTTCAGAAGGCGTTAGACAAAGTGCCTCATGAAAGACTCCAAAGGAAACTGGAGAGTCATGGGATCGGAGGCAGTGTATTATTATGGATTAAGAGCTGGTTAAAAGATAGGAAGCAGAGAGTAGGGTTGAATGGTCATTATTCTCGATGGAGAAGGGTAGTTAGTGGGGTCCCTCAGGGGTCTATGCTGGGACCGCTGCTTTTTAACATATTTATAAATGACCTTGAGATGGGAGTGACTAGTGAGGTAATTAAATTCGCAGATGATACAAAGTTATCCAGGGTCGTCTCGTCGCGGGACGAGTGTGAAAGATTACAAGAGGACCTCGTGTGACTGGGGGACTGGGCGTCCAAATGGCAGATGAAGTTCAACGTTGACAAGTGCAAAGTGATGCACGTGGGCAGGAGGAACCCGAATTACGGCTATGTCATGCAAGGTTCCGCTTTAGGAGTTACGGACCGAGAAAGGGATCTGGGAGTCATCATGGCTAGGACGTTGAAATCTTCTGCTCAATGTGCTGTGGCAGCTAAGAAGGCGAACAGAATGTTGAGTATTATTAGAAAAGGGATGGAAAACAAGCATGAGGGTGTTATAATGCCATTATATCGCTCCATGGTGCGACCGCACCTGGAGCATTGTGTTCAGTTCTGGTTGCCTCATCTCAAAAAAAGATATAAAGGAATTGGAGAAGGTGCAGAGAAGGGCGACGAAAATGATAAAAGGGATGGAACGACTACCTTATGAGGAGAGGTTAAGAAGGCTAGGACTCTTTAGCCTGGAGAAAAGGCGGCTGAGGGGTGATATGATAGAGGTGTACAAAATAATGAGTGAGGTAGAGCAGACAGATGTGAAGCGTTTGTTTACGCTTTCTAACAATAATAGAACCAGGGGACACAAGATAAAATTAGAATGTGGTAGGTTTAAAACAAATTGGAGAAAGTTTTTCTTTACTCAGCGCGCGGTTCTGGAACTCATTGCTGGAGAAGGTAGTGACGGCAGCTGGCCTTGCTGAGTTTAAAGGGGGTCTGGACAGATTCCTGAAGGAAAAGTCCATTGATCGTTATTAAATTTGGGGGTTTTGCCAGGTTCTTGGGGCCTGGATTGGCCGCTGTCGGAGACGGAGTGCTGGGCTTGATGGACGTTTGGTCTTTTCCCAGCGTGGCAGTGCTTATGTACTTATGTACTAAGCTACTCCAACCAAAAGACAGAGTAGCTGCTGGTGGCTGGAGCAGTGGGAAAGGCAGAAGACCCTATACCCTGCCAACAAGATAAAAGAAAGCTGGTGGCAGTAATACTAGAGGGACTGGCAGGGTTTCTCAGATCCTGCCAGCTTAAGATGAAACAGGACTGACAGTCAAATACCTCAAAGATGAACTTACAACCCTTGAGCTTGACTTTTTTTTAAACCTGCTAAGCTAACTGCTTTTTACCATATTCTCTTGCAATAAATTCCAGAGTTTATTTACATGTTGAGTGAAGAAATATTTTTCTCTGATTTAGTAGCTTCATTGCATGCCTCCTAGTGCTAGTATTTTTGGAAAGAGTAAACAAGCGAGTCACAGCTCCATTCAGTATTTTATAAACATCTATTATATCTCTCCTCAGCCATCTCTTCTCCAAGCTGAAGAGACCTAGCCACTTTAACTTTTCCTCATAGGGAAGTATTCCATCACCTCTACCGTTTTCGTTGCCCTTCTCTGTAACTTTTCAAATGCTGCTGTATCTTTTTTGAGATGTGGCAACCAGAATTGCACACAGAAATTGAGGTGCGGTCACACCATGGAGTGATAGAAAGGCATTACAACATTCTCATTTTTGTTTTCCATTCATTTCCTAATAATTACTAACATTCTATTTGCTTCAGAGGGTTGCAAAGTTCCATTGGGGCACCAAAAGTTAGGCGCACCTACCTACAGCAGTTCAATGGTTGGCATACATGAGCTTCTCTAAATGTGCGCAGCTGATAGTATTCTATACGTTGTGCACATCGCTTGGTGACACACCCATATTTTGCCACGTGTATGCCCCGACACTTGCACACTATGCAATTTAGACACACTGTTTACAGAACAGCATCGATTATTGGTGTCAATAATACATATAAGGGTTACTGTTCTATAAACTAGGTGTCAGGTTATAGAAGTACATGTGAGAATGGAGTGGATATAGCACCGTTCACGGAAGAGAGTGTGTATGAACAACTTAAAAATCTAAAGGTGGACAAAGCAGTGGGACCGAATGGGATCCACCCCAGGATATTGAGGGAGCTCAGAGAGGTTCTGGTGGGTCCTCTTAAAGATTTGTTTAATAAATCCTTGCAGACGGGAGAGGTTCTGTGGGATTGGAGAACGGTGGAGGTGGTCCCTCTTCACATAAGTGGTGATAGGGAAGAAGCTGGAAACTACAGGCCGGTAAGCCTCACCTCGGTTATTGGGAAAATAATGGAAGCGATGCTGAAGGAAAGGATAGTGAATTTCTTGGAAGCAAATAAGTTGCAAGGTCCACGACAACATGGTTTTACCAAAGGGAAATCGTGCCAAACGAATCTCATTGAATTCTTTGACTGGGTGACCGGAGAATTAAATCAAGGACATGCTATGGATGTAATCTACTTAGATTTCAGTAAAGCTTTTGACACGGTTCCCCACAGGAGGCTCTTGAATAATCTAGATGGGCTGAAGATAGGACCCGAAGTGGTGAACTGGATTAGGAACTGGTTGACGGGCAGACGCCAGAGGGTGGTGGTAAATGGAGTTCGCTCGGAGGAGAGAAAGGTGAGTAGTGGAGTGCCTCCGGGATCGGTGCTGGGGCCGATTCTATTCAATATATTTGTGAGTGATACTGCCGAAGGGTTAGAAGGTAAAGTTTGCCTTTTTGCGGATGATACCAAGATTTGCAACAGAGTGGACACTCCGGAGGGAGTGGAAAGCATGAAAAAAGATCTGCGGAAGCTAGAAGAATGGTGTAACGTTTGGCAATTAAAATTCAATGTGAAGAAATGCAAAGTGATGCACTTAGGGAGTAGAAATTCACGGGAGACGTATGTGTTAGGCGGTGAGAGTCTGATAGGTACAGATGGGGAGAGGGATCTTGGGGTGATAGTATCTGAGGACCTTGAAGGCAACGAAACAGTGTGACAAGGCGGTGGCCGTAGCTAGAAGATTGCTAGGCTGTATAGAGAGAGGTGTGACCAGCAGAAGAAAAGAAGTTTTAATACCCCTGTATAAGACGTTGGTGAGGCCCCACCTGGAGTATTGTGTTCAGTTTTGGAGGCCGTATCTTGTGAAGGATGTTAAAAAAAAATTGAAGCGGTGCAAAGAAAAGCTACGAGAATGGTATGGGATTTGCGGACCAAGACGTATGAGGAGAGACTTGTTGACCTGAACATGTATACCCTGGAGGAAAGGAGAAACAGGGGTGATATGATACAGACGTTCAAATATTTGAAAGGTATGAATTCGCAAACGAACCTTTTCCAGAGATGGGAAGGCGGTAGAACGAGAGGACATGAAATGAGATTGAAGGGGGGCAGACTCAAGAAAAATGTCAGGAAGTACTTTTTCACGGAGAGAGTGGTGGATGCTTGGAATGCCCTCCCGCGGGAGGTGGTGGACCGGAAAACGGTAACGGAATTCAAACATGCGTGGGATAAACATAAAGGAATCCTGCCCAGAAGGAAGGGATCCCCAGAAGCTTAGCCGATGGTGGGTGGCAGGGCTGGTGGTTGGCGATAGTGCTGGGCAGACTTATACGGTCTGTGCCAGAGCCGGTGGTGGGAGGCGGGGCTGGTGGTTGGGAGGCGGGGATAGTGCTGGGCAGACTTATACGGTCTGTGCCCTGAAAAAGACAGGTACAAATCAAGGTAAGGTATATACAAAAAAATGGCACGTGAGTTTATCTTGTTGGGCAGACTGGGTGGACCATGCTGGTCTTTTTCTGCCATCATCTACTATGTTACTATGTAGAAGTGCCTTTCTAACAATATTGGAATATATTAGAATTCTTATTGAAAAGATCAGAAAGAATTACCAGTTTTAGTCAGGATTCTTATGATGAATATTCATAAATATGCATATACACAATGGATCTGATTTAAATAGACTAGTAATGATTTTTGCCTGCTGGTTAAGCTGAAAACATGATATTCAGTGCACTCCATTTAAGTGCACGTCAGATAAGCGCATGCTCTGTTTAACTGCATGCTGTACTTCGGTCCCGTTTTTGGCACCATCAATTTCTATGGGGACAAACTTCAATTTAGCGCATCACTGATAAGTGCAAGATTCGCTTATATGCATGGTTTAAGACCGCTCCTCTGCAGGAAAGACTCCGCATAAGTGCACGCACGGAATATGGAAGGCGATTGGTGCGTGACAACCAACGAGATTTCAAATTTACTGCCCCTTTAACTGCCACAGGCAGAATAAGCAAAAGAATGTTGTTAGAGCGTACACTGGGGTGGTCGTCGTCATGGCGGAACTGTAAGACTAACACTGGCTGAACGAATAGAAGTTCTTAAAAAATTAGAAAACAAAGTCAAGCATCTATTGCTAAAGAATATGGTGTCAAGCCCAGTCAAATTTCACGTGTCTTGAAGCAGAAAGACCAGCTTCTGGAAGACTGGCAAAACAATTCAAATCCACAACGGAAACGGGCGGGAAAAGCTGAGGAGGTAGAAGATGCTCTTCTTTGGTGGTTTTCTCGAGTCAGGAGCAGACAGTTTCCTGTCAGTGGTCCACTGCTTATGGAGAAAGCTAACCAGCTAGCGGAAAGTCTTGGACTAACTGAATTTAAAGCCACTGTTGGATGGTTGGAAAGATGGAAGGAGAGGAACAACATAAAATTCAAGAAACAGCATGGTGAGAAACAAGACGCTGATGACTTTGGTGCTGAAAATTGTGTTGTTTCAGTTCTTCCTACCATCTTGAACGAGTTTGCACCTCGTGACATTTTCAATAATGACGAAAACGGTCTCTACTGGCGAGCGATTCCTGATTGAACACTTGCATTCAAACACGCCGAAACTACAGAAGGTAAAACGTCGAAGGACCGACTGACGATCCTCCTTTGCTGCAATATGGATGGGAGTGAGAAGTTGGAACCACTCGTCATTGGAAAGAGCAAACAGCCCTGTTGCTTCAAGAAAGTTAAGCAACTTCCTGTGTCATACGAGGCTAATGCAAATTCATGGATGACTGGGGAAATTTGGAAGCAGTGGCTAAAGAAGTTAGACACTAGAATGCGGGCACAAAAGCGCCAGATTTTGTTGCTTTGTGATAATTGTGCTGCACACAGGGATGATGTCAGGCTGTCTAACGTCAAGGTGGTCTTCCTGCAACCAAACACTACCTCTCTGATCCAACCTATGGATCAGGGCATAATACCAATTTCAAACAACATTATCGGGCTCTTGTGCTACATCGTCTGATGAGCATTATGGATGACCAGACTGGCAAGGATAAACGTGCTATTGAACTGGCTCGTAATCTATCACTGTTGGATTCCCTACATATGCAGAAAGAAGCCTGGAATCATGTTACACAGGCAACCATTGTGAACTGCTACAAGCGGGCAAGCTTTGTTAAGGATGTGGAGAGGGACGAAACAGATGCAGCTGTTGCAAACGCGTCAGATGAAGAGGTTATTGACATCCCAGCTGGTGTTACTGAAGAGAAGTTTCATTGCTACGTAGCTGCTGATTACGATCTACAAACAGCTGATGACAGCACTGATATAGAGATACTAGTAAAAAAGGCCCGTTTCTGCCTCTGATGAAACGGGCGCTAGTGGGCACGGGAGTCCCTTCCCCTCCCCTTACGCTAGTCTCCCTGGTGGTCTAGAGGTACCTGTTCGGTCGGGGCAGGAAAGAAAGAGCCCCCTATTTCCTGCCCGTAGCGGTGCTGCTAGCTGCCTTGCTGCATCGTGTGGGATTCCGGCTCTCGGCGTTTCAAAATGGCCGCCGAGAGTTGCAGTCTCGCGAGGCAGCTTCAACTCTCGGTGGCCATTTTGAATCGCTGAGAGCCGGACTCAGACACGATGCAGCCGGGCAGCTAGCAGCAGCGCTCCGGGCAGGAAAGCGGGGGTTCCTTCATTCCTGCCCGAGCGAACAGGTACCGCTAGACCACCAGGGGTAGTGGCGTAAGGGGAGGGTAGGTGACAGGGGGGAGGGAAGGTGATGAGGGGAAGTGTGCGCTACCGGGGGCGGGGCGGTACCTTGAAAGGGGCAGGGCGATGGGGCGAAAGGGGCCGGGGTGATGGGCACATCGTCGTCGGCTGGGATTTCTTGGAAGGGGAGGAGTAGGGATCACGTGTGACACGAGGGCGGGGCATGAAGACATGGTGAGTGTTGTGGCTTCACCACCACGAACTTACGAACCGGTGTGTGAGTGCCTGCAGTGACGTCAGTGTCCTCAGAATGTTGAGGGTGCGTTTTATTATAGTAGATGCGCCTACACATAGGCAACAACGGCCGATGATGAAACAGATGATGAAATGAGCAGCGAGGCACATGCTGACAAAATTCAACAACCTCCTCCTGTCACTTTTACAAGAGCGCTGGAGAGTCTCAACACCGTGCGGGCCTATCTGGAGGCCACTGGATGTCAGTGCTATGACAGTTTTTACCGTCTGGCAGACGTAGTCTATGGAACTCACAGACCCAAAAGTGTAAAGAGGACTATAACTGATTACTTCAAGTAAGCCTAACGTCAGTTAACAGAGAGTGTATACTGTATGTATAATAATAAACAGTACTGTACATATGTTTATCAGATGTCAAGTTTCTTTGGGTCACAACGGTTAAGTGCACGCTCAGGTTAACTGTATGCATTTCTTTGGTCCCAGACCCTTGCACTTAAGCGGATTGCACTGTATTTGTGAGCTTCAGTAAGTACCAGCCTGGGTAAAATACAGGCATAAAACATTTATAAAATATATATTTAAAGGAAAAAAAATAGGCTCTTTAAGGGCATAGTGACCTTTGAGAGTTTTAGACAGTGCCTTCCACACATCAATGACAGATGAATCACTCATTGTAAACCTTGAGGAACTGAAAGTTGAAAATTGGGACTTAAAAGATACTACCTAGCCACAAGGGCAGAATGAACAGGAGTACCTATTGTGTTTGAAAAATACTGCATATTAATAATGAGACTATACTGCCTTGCAGCACTTCTTCATATTAATGAACACAACTGCAGGACAGGGAAGCATGAAATGATTCTGGCAATCTCTCAACAGCCCACGTCGCTAGAGGAAGAAGTAAAACATTTCCTGCAGGATTTTCCAATTTCTATCAAGATGCTCAACAAATAATCAACCAACCATGGTCTTATCGAGATTTACTGTATTCCAAATTAAACATACTTTATTTTATTGGAACTTTGACAGTGCTGCCTAGCTATTGATGGCTCACAGAACTGGTACAGTAAAGATCTTGGTGTCCACCTTTAAGATTGTGCAAATGGACTGCTAAACAGGCTAAAGACAAGATACAATGGTATATTCTGAACAGGACAAGGGACAACCACAAAAGTGGAGAAACTGGATCCGCTACGAGTGGAGGAGAGCAGCAGCAGGGAAGTAGGGTGATCAACAAGACACTTCCATAAAAGTAAGGAGACGGGAACTAGGATAAAATTCTTTAACAGTAGATCAGACTCAGACTCGACACAGCACCGTGTTTTGCAATACAATGCCTGCCACAGGAGTCTAAAAGTAATAATGATTGTGGGTGAGATCGGAGAACAAACAAACCAATTCTAGTCTTTAAAAAGACTGATGAATGGTGAGCATACAAGATGCGGTAAAATATACAGAAAGCCGTTGATCGGAGTCAGATAGTAAAACGCTGTGTCAGCAATGGAAGTGTCTTGTTGATCACGCTACTTCTCTGCTGATTCTCTGAACAGGCCCATTCGCATTAGCCAAGGGTGCTTCTTAGTGGTTCTTCTACGGCAGCAATTAGGCAAACATGATGGAGGGCCAGGGCCTTGTCAGTCACTGCTCTGCATGTTTGTATTTGTAGTGAACTTAAAGCTCATGTCCTTTAGGAAAAAGATAAAAGGGTTTTTGGGGGGGTTTGTTTGTTACCAGATTTATGAATGAGTTATTAGCAGGTCTCAGCTTGGTCTCCCACAGGTTTAATCTTATAAAGGAGACTTTGCCAACCCTGGGGCACACAAGTAATCCTCAGTTTCCCAGATGACCTTAAGTTTTATTGTTAGTGCTCTTGCTTGTTTTGTAATATCATTTTGGGGCCCTTTTACTCAGCTGAGTTAGGCCCTAATGCACACCTAACCATAGGAGCCAACTTTTCAAAATGATTGGGGGGGTGCTGAATTTTTCTTTTTTTACAGGTAGTGAAATTCCCCTGCATCCCTCCCCTGTCCCTCCCTTCGAGTTCCAGGCCTCCCTCCCTGCCTCCGAGTTCCAGCCCCCCTCTCACTCTCCCAGTTCCAGGCCCCCCCTCTCACCCTCCCAGTTCCAGGCCCTCCTTCTCACTCTCCCAGTTCCAGGCCCCCCTTCTCACCCTCCCAGTTCCAGACCCCCTCCCTCCGAGTTCCAGGGTGGCCCCCCCATCTCCCTCCCTCCTTCCGAATTTAAAAGTCACTCATCTTACCTCCTGGTTGGAGGAGTTACATCTGCAGCAGCAGCAGCCCAGGAAAAAGCATGCAGGCAGGAGACTCTGAGCTGTTCCGTCTGCTCTCTCTCAGCTCTGGTCCCGCCCTCGCGTAAACAGGAAATGAGGGTGGGACCAGAGCTCAGAGAGACTAAACGGAACAGCTCTGAATCTCCTGCCTGCATGCTTTTTCCTGGGCTGCTGCTGCAGATTTAACTCTTCCGACGAGGAGGTAAGATGAGTGACTTTTAAATTTCGGAGGGAGGGGGGACGTCCTGCAGGGAACTTCCGGTGGGTGACTATTGGGGGTGCTCGAGCACCCACAGCACCCACAGAGTCGGCGCCTATGCACCTAACACTTGCTTAAAATGGCATTTTGTATGAAAAGGGTTTTTTATGCCGATGAAATTTGACCCCGATAAAGTCCTTTCTACTCGAGGTCACGTGATGCCATGGACAGAGTGAGACGCTGATAGGAACTGCTCCGTACCTCTGGATATTCAAGTAGCTGCCCTCAAAAGTTAACAGGAACATTGGATAAGTGAAAGGCACTGCTGGAATTAAATTTCTTGCCTGGGGCTGTGGCAATGGCGACAACACGAGACAAGAAAAAATGGCAGCACCTTCCAGCCCGGCCAGGCCTTTGGTGTCATCAACATGGATTGCAGAGATCACAACGGAAATGTCCGCAGTTTTTGAGGAGCAGTTAGAGAGGCACTTGTCTCCGATTGATTCCAAGTTAGAGCGATTACAAGTCCAGTTTGAGGAGTTATCCAAACAGAATCCAAACATTGTGTGGTTTTTCAGAACCGTACCAGCGCTGTGGAAGACCGCGTTACTCAAGTGAAGGAGTCACAGGATTTAATGGCCAAAAAGATTTCAGCCCTGGAAGACAAGGTAGAGGACTTATAAAATCGTTCACGCAGGAATAATCTGCAGTTGGTAGATTACCAGAAGCAATTGGAGATAAAGACTTACCTGCCTTCTTGGAATCCTGGCTGTCCAAGGAACTCAATCTATCTGCACGCAAAGGCCCTTTGTGTATAGAGAGGGCCCACGGGTGAGGCCTCGTTTACCGTCGTCAACTAAGCCTCGTGTGGTCATAGTACGTCTTTTGAACTTTCTCCATAAACAGGACATTTTGCAAGCACTGAGAGGAGGGAGATCTTTGTCTTATGAAAACAAACAGGTTCTCTGTTTCCAGGACTACTCTGCTGGTGTGGCAGCACAGCGTAAGTCATTTACTCCAATTTGCTTGAAGCTGTTTGCCATGAAAATAAGATTTGCTTTGTTGTACCCTGCTGTTCTTAAGATCACTCAAAGTGGCTCAGTGAAAATTCTTAGGTTGGTGGAGGAAGCTCGAGTGTTTCTTGCACAGTTGGAGGAATTGCAGACAGCAGTGCCTTGATTGGACCTTGGGACTGCTGATTCAGATGTTACACCTTTTCAGGTTCATTAAAAATAAGGCAGTCCTTTGATATAGGGCTACTTGGATAATATGGGGGCTTGTGCTTAGGGTGGGGGTATCTTGTTGAAACAGTGGGGTATAAGAATATTGGATACTGGTTGTGTGTGTGTGTGTGTTTATTTTGTCGAGATTGGGGAGGATGCTCCATGTTGTTTAGGAATGAAGTATCTGGGATACAGAGATGGTGTTAAACGTTGCTGTTCCTTTTTGGGAATGTTATGACAGTAGGATAGGGGGGCAAGGGGGAGGGTTTGGAGTAGGGCAGGGGGAAGGGGGGGTTGGGGGGTTTAAGGAAAGGAAGCTGAGTGTGATATCTATCAGGAATTGGATGGAGGAGACAATGCCTAATGTTTTGTGCAGTTGTGGAGGACGCACTAATCTATGCTGGGGGGGGGGGGGGGGGGGGTGGAGGCTGGGCCGTCCTGTCTGGGTCCTAATGTTAAATAAAATCATTATGGTTGCCCCTAGAGCTCTACCACCAGAGTGAAGTTAGTATCTTGGAATGTAGGGGGCATAAATTCGCCCATAAAACGTTCAAAAATTGTACATCATTTACAGAGAAATCATATTGACGCTTTATTACAAGAAACACATCTGGATGCTTTGGAACACACTAAGCTAAAACCTTTGTGGGTGGGGGAATGCCTGGCAGCTGATGCGCAACGGAAAAAGGGAGGGGTGGTAATTCTGTTCAGGAAAGGGGTGGTGGAAAGAGCACAAGTGTTAAAGGCAGATCCCGCTGGCAGATATATTTTGGTAGAAGTGATAATTAAAAGCCACACATTTCTTTTTTGTAATATCTATGCACCGAAACAGTATAACAAAAAATTTTACAAAACAGTGATTGGTCTTTTGATGCAATATAGGCATTCTTCTATAGTAGTGGGAGGAGATTTCAATGTGGTGTGGGATCCGGATATGGACAGATCAAGACGGAGCTCCAACGAGCCTTGTCACACTAATAGAGGGTTACAACAATTGTGCAAGCTGTTAGAATTGGTTGATGTATGGCGGGGACTTCATCCTACAGATACAGACGACACTCATCTATCTCGGGCCCACTCTAACCAGGCCAGAATAGATTATATTTTTATCTCAAAAAGAGAATTTGGCTGGGTGGAGAGGGCAGAGCTCAGCCCATATGTTATCTCGGATCATGGGTGGATTGGTCTATAGGGTCTTCTGGCAGCAGTTGTTGGCAATTTCCACTAGACTTGTATAAGGATCCAGCTCTGCGGGAGCGCCTGATAAATAGTTGGAAGGAATATGCGCAGTGTTGTTTTTCTAGCAAAAAGGTGCCGGTACTCAAATGCTAGGCCACCCTTCAGGAGTGGGGTAATCACTGAGGGACCCACCCCATAATAGCCAGGCCACCTGCAACCAGTCATAGAATCTATGACAAGACAGAATTGGTGTGTAGAGCCTGAGCTCTTTCATTAAAACATGGGTTCCATGGGTCAATTGTAGCAGACATGGAAAAGGTGCCAGTACTCAGTACCCCCAAGTACCCCCTCAAAAAAAGCCCTGAATATGAGAAACATAATTTTGAACATGCAACAGATCCGGTCCTATATTGGAAGGCAGCAAAGGCTGTACTCAGAGGGGAAATTATTAGTTATTCTCACTATGTTAGAAAAATGCAGGACAGAGAAATTCTAAGGTTAAGTGCACAGCTATGTCGTGCTAGACAATGTTTAGGGGCTTACCAGGCTAGAAGGTTCCGTCAACAAGTGATAGACCTCCAAGTAGCATTGAATTCCCTGTTACATCAGACAGCGGTCAAATCGCAACTATATTATAGATACATGTTATATAGACATGGAAATAAGACTGGTCGATTGTTGGCCAGGTTTGCTCGCCCCAATGGAAGGCCTCAGGAGATTTTGTCTATCCAAGACTCTAAAGGGACCAGAGTACGTACGGATAAGGAAATATGTGATGTATTTTACAAATATTATAGTAATCTATATGCGGCTCCGCCAGAAACGGGGTTGCCCAGGGAATTATATTTGGGAACAGTGGCACTTCCTTCGATTGAGCAAGGGAATAGGGATTTATTAAATTCTAAAATCCAGGAAGATGAGTTTGAGGCAGCGATCATAGAGAGCCCACTTTGTAAGGCCCCAGGGGAAGATGGTTTTAGGGCAGAATTTTACAAATTATTGTGTGTAGAAATGGTTCCCCCGCTAGCTAAACTGTTTAACAGGATTGTGGAATTAGAATCCTTGCCGCAATCTTTAGCAGTTGCACAAATTATTGTTTTGCCTAAGCCCCTTCTTACCGGAGTCATACCGACCCATTTCGCTGCTGAATTACAAAGCCAAACTGTTGGCAAAATGGTTGGCCAGGGTACTGCCAGATATTCTTCACGAGGCGCAGGTGGGTTTTGTTAAGGGTCGTTCTGTAGCAAAAAATCTTTGCACAATACTCACTTCATTGGAGTATAGACACCAAAGAGACCTTTCATCGATTCTTATTAGCATTGATGCTGAAAAAGCATTTGACCGGGTACGCTGGGACTTCATGTTTGATGTTCTCAGGGCCTATGGTTTTACAGGTCAATTTGTTTCACTTATTAGAGCGATGTATTCGAAACCCCAAGTGACAGTTTTAGTTAATGGACTGGAGTCGCCACTTTTTCCAGTACTTAGGGGCACTCATCAAGGCTGTCCCCTTTCGCCTTTGCTTTTTGTGCTGACTTTGGACCCCTTGCTCCACGATATTTTTGCAAATCCTGATATTCAGGGGGGTCCGGATTGGATATCGGAGTTTTAAAGTGGCAGCCTTCGCTGATGACATTCTAGTTCATCTCACGGACCCTAGGAGCTCCCTGGAAGCGTTGCTAGACACATTTAGGGAATATGGAGATTTCACAGGGCTTCGTTTAAATTTGGAGAAATCAGAGGCGCTGCCCTCCTCGCCACAGATAAGGGATGTGTGGGGGCAAGAATTTCCGTTGCGCTGAGCAAATGAGTCGTTTAAATACTTAGGCATTAGATTGGCGATGGATGTAGGGGTCTTGCACCGATTGAATGTGGGAGGCCTTATGGAAAATACACGATGGAAACTGGCGGGGTGGAAAGATCTTATTCTATCTTTGATGGGTAGAATAAGCCTTGTGAAAATGGTTCAGTTTCCTAGGTGGCTGTACGTACTTCAGGTTCTACCTATACGCTTATTACAAAGGGATTTGAGAGGCTTCTATAAGTTGGTGGGTGCTTTTTGCTGGGTGGGGAAAAAAACAAAAGTGAAAATGGCAGTCATGATAGGGGGGTGGAGACAGGGAGGTCTGGGTCTGCCCAATATGAAGATGTACAATCAAGCGTGTTTGCTGAGACACTTAGGGGACTGGTTTGGGGATTCTCAGATCTTTATGCCAATAGAGCTGGAAAGAGAATATTATGCACCATTTCATCTTTTTTTGTTGTTGCACTGCACGATGGCTCAAATACCCCATCATCTTGGGCATAGTGTGGTATTAAGCCCGTTACAAGATGTGTGGAGAGCCCTCGTTGGGAAATTGGGGGGGGGGGGGGGGAACCCATATATTTCAGATCAACTAACCATTCAGGGGAATGGAGCATTTCGCCCGGGCTGGGATAACCCCCTGTTTAGGCAGTGGGAACAGAGGGGGGCTTCTCTTTTGGAACATGTGTTAGGGAGAGAGGGTGAATTGCTTCCCTAAGAGTCTCTGGAGGGTCAGACTAGCCATTCCTGGAGTGTCCATTTTGCTTACGCACAGATCAAAGTTAAGGATAAAGGTGGGTACCTTAGTCCGGAATTTTTTTTAATGGAAGTTTCAGATCAGGGCCTTTACAAGACTTTACAAGGCCATGGCGAAACTCCATTCAGGTCAAGATTTTACTGATTTAAAGGCTAGATGAGAGTTAGACTCGGGGGGTCCATTTGGGGAATTGGGATGTGCTGGCTACTCTTAGAGGTTTCTTCAATCTGACTACTGAAGTGAGACTTAGGGAATGTGGGTACAAAGTGATCCTGAGTGCGTATATGCCCAAAGTGCAATTAGCTCATGTGGGAAGCAACAGAGATTCCACGTGTTCCAAGTGTGGTCATCACAGACATACCTCTTTTCATGCAATCTGGGCGTGTCCTAAGGTTAAAAAATTTTGGGAACAGGTTAGGAGATTCTTGGTCGTTTGTTTAACCAAGAAGTGAAGAGGTCCGTAGAGCAGCTGCTGCTGGATGTGCCGGGAGTGTTCCGGCCCGTCGAGATATGCTTGCTTGTTAAGCAGGAAGGTATGTTTGGTGGTTCGGAAAACCATTTTACAATATTGGATGTTACCGGATCCTCCGGCATTTTGGCACTGGAGGAGTCAGGTACATCTCTTGGCCACATGGGAAGCAAGAGAGGCGAAGGGCACTGTCCGTCGCAAAAAACACTTTTTACTTGTCTGGGACCCGTATATGAACTTACTGAACCCCCAAGGCCGCAGTCTCATAGTTAATAATTTATAGAGCATCTGGGTTGTTTCTGCTCCGTTCGATATTAATTACACTCAGCGTCTTTGGGGAGTGGGGGAAATTGGATTATTGTGTGAGGGCTGGATTTCACTTTTATAAGAGGTAAGGGGGGGTAGACGGGTGGGATGGGGGGGTTAGGTTTGGTTTTGGGAGGGAGGTGGGTTGGAGGTTTCTGTTAGTGAATGGATGAGATTTGTTGGGGTTTGGGGAAGTTGGGTGAGGGTACTATGTTGTACAAGGCTATCTGAGGTGATTTTTTTTTTTTTTTTTTTTGATGAAGTATGGTTTCTGGATGCCATACTTTCCTGTTGCTGGGAGTTAGGGGAGGCTGGGTTTAAGGTGGTTTGGAGGGAAGGAATGTTAAAAGCAAGATGATCTTAGAGATTTTTGGTGATTAGGGGTTGTTATCTATGATGCATCATCAACAATAATTGTTGTAACATAAAATTATTATTATTATTTATTGCATTTGTACCCCACATTATCCCACCTTTTTGCAGGCTCAATGTGGCTTACAGGATGTTAATTTGGTATGATCATTACATAGAGTTGGATACAATTGGTAATGAATTGGAGTAAAAGAGGAATTAGTTAGAGGTATTGGGTAAGGTCATGTCGAAGTGTTGTAGAGTGTTTGGGTGATGTACGGAGTAGTATGATTCATCAGGATTGTTTTGTAAGCTGTGTTGAGGGGAAATGTCTTCAAAGGTTTGTAGTTTGATTCATCAGGATTGTTTTGTAAGCTGTGTTGAGGGGAAATGTCTTCAAAGGTTTGTAGTTTGATTCATCAAGGATTATTTTAGTAGGCTTTGTTGAAGAGAAATGTCTTCAAAGTTTTGCGAAAGTTGGTATGGGAGGTGGGGGAGGTGCTATTATATATTTGTTCATGTTATACCTCGGGAGGGTCGCAAGAGCCAGGACCCTGCGGGGCAAGTGTGTTATTCGCTATGTGGGAGGGTAGTTTAATTTGCGAAAAGGTTGTTGGTTAACTGTGGGGGGGGGGGGGGGGGGGGGGGGGGATATTTCAGTACTTGGATATGAATAATATCTTGTAAAGGGGGGTATGAAGATGAGCAGGGGGGAGAAAAGATAAAACTTTGATGGTGTAAGCATTATCTTGCTACTATTCTGTTGGTGTGTTCCAACTGGCTGTTTGCTTAGATTATTGACTGTTTATTCTGTTGTACCATCAATAGAAGTGTTGAAATATAAGTCCTTTCTACCCTGTTAATGTTTGTTGGGTGGAGGCGTGGGTGCTGAGGCTTTTTCCTCTTTTTACTTTTTTTGTACTCCACAGGAATATAGTGCTTAAATAGTACTTTGCATATTGTATGAGAGAGGTTTTCATTGAGATATATATATAAACTGCAGGATATACTCAGGCATCCTGTGTTAACTGTCAAATGTGTGCATGCTAACCATGCATTAAAAAATATTTTTTAAATTTTATTTTGAGGGGGCATGTCAGGGGACTGAGAGAGGGTGTTTCTATGCTAATCAGCACAGCTATATTATTGCATATTATCTGGTTAGTGCACAGATAGCACATGAGCCCTTACCACCTATAAAATGGGTGATGGTAAGTGCTCACAAGGTGTATTTTTCTTTAATGGCCAGTGCACAAAAAGGCCATTTTTACTGCAGGTATAAAAATGGCCTTTTTGCACAAGAAAAACATGTGCAGAGCGTGCTATGGTCACATTTTGCCACAGCTTAGTAAAAGGACCCCTTAATGTTTTTTTCAGAGAGGGTGGTATATAAAATTTTATAAACATAATGTCAATATAGGCATCCAGTCAATGGCTTGTAGAAGTTTTTATACTATTGCACTTATTTTTTTATATTTTGCTGTCTGAAAAATACAATTAGAATACATTAAAATAAGCTTTTCTTCCACTGATCTACACAACATAATTTTAATTGAAAGAATAATTATACAAATGTTTAGATAATTAAGAATAAGAAAACAAAAATTCTTGACTGCAGCAACCCAGATTAGCTCAGTGTCCAAAACTGCCTTAACGAGGCCCATAATAAGTTAAACAGAGCCCATCTCTGTCTATTCACAACTAGTTGAGCTGATTTGAATCCACCTGGATGAAAAGGCCAAGCTGTTTCTGTTGTATGAATTGTAGTTTATTTAAGTTTAGCTCACACCTTTTCAGTAGCAGTTCAAGGTAAGTTACATTCAGGCATACTAGGTATTTTTCTCACAATCTGTTTGTACCTGACCTTGCCCAAGATCACAAGGAACAGCAGTGGGATTTGAAACTGGCTTTCCATGTTGCTAGCCCAGTGCTCTGATCATTAAGGCTACTCCTCTACTTTGAAGCAAGTCTAAACTTGGTAAACATGTACAGACATGGTCTGTATGGCAAGAATGAAGCCACTGCTGAAGAAAAGTGACATGTTGTGCAGCATGATGTTGGAAAAGAAACACTCGGGCCCTCATATTCAAAACCCCAGCGCTATTCCAAACAGCGCTGTAAAAATACTGCCGGAGCAGCGCAGAACAACACTCTAATGCTCAATGCTAATGAGATGAAAATATAGGCACGCTCAGAGTTGAGCTTCAGCTGGAGGATTGCGCTTGGCGCGCGTGCAGAAAAGTTCCGTGTAAGCTCGGCTCCTATGCACGTGCAAAACTGAAGCACACATTGGTGTCTGTTTTCTGCGGCCTAAATATAAGCATTTTTTTTAAAAGCTTTGATGCTTATATTTAGATACAGAAAACAGACGCCAATGTGTGCTTTCACTGGGTGTTTTTTATTTTTATAGCATGGACGCCCCTAAATTTAGATGCAGGAAACAGATGCCAATGTGTGCATTCGTGTGGGGCTGCTGTTTCTTATGACCAGCGCATAAGGCCTTGCACGGGAATCCTTCTGCTTCCAAAAGCAATCAAAAACCAGCAGATTTTGCAGAAAGAATCATGGGAAATCCTCTCTTCCAACGCCTAATGCCTGCTCTGACCTAGCGTTATTTTTTGCAACGGTGAGGCAGATTTGTTTCTGGCACTCTTTTCTGAGCATTGGGGAGGAATACAAAATGACCTCATTAACATAAACAACTACATTTGCATGCTATTTGTGCTTGTGCCTGGCGTGCTCGTTGTTTCCTGTGCTAGACCGCTCTGAACATTCTGCGCAGGTACTTGCAGGCGCTAGTATGGGGCTAATGGCCTCTAGCGATCGCGTTTACTTTTGAGCACTGTCGCCTCAGAGGGCACTGCATACATGTGGGAGAAAGTTTTCAGGTCTGATGAGACCAAGTGGTTCATTTTGGTTTTAATTCTAAGCAATGTGAATAATTTAAAGCAAACACTGCACAGAACCCTGCTAACACCATCCCTAGGATAAATTATGTTGTGGAAATGCTATGCCATAGTAACTGAGAAGATTTCATCTTTCAGCAGCACAAAGCCAAAGTAACAATGGAGTGGCTTAGAAAGAAGAAAGTGGATATTGTCAACTGGCCCAGACCTGAATCCAAATAAAAAAAAATCTGTGGTAGGACCAATACTGCAGTGCACAGACAATCCCCAAACAACCTGAAAGAACCTGAGCTATTCTGCCAAGAGGAATGAGCAAAAACTAAACTCTCACTCTGCAAAGTTGTTAGACATTGATTCTAACCTATTCACATGTTATTCGTATAAAAGAGGATTCTGCCAAGTATTGTTTCAAACGGTGTGAAACTTTAGGTGACAAGATGTTTTGTTTGTTTTATTAATTTTGGAATATTTCACTTAGTGTTGTGTAGATCAATGAAAAAGTCCTAATTTAATGCACTTTGAATTGTGTTTTTAGATAGCAGAAAATGAAAAATGTATAAGAATTTGAAGACTTTTCCAAAGAACTGTAAATTAAAACAGTCAACACCAGACACCATTTTCTTGAAATGCTTTTTATCTATTTAAAGCAGAAAGCTCTGTTTGCTATAAAGACAGTTCACAGCCCCAGAAGATATCAACTTAAGTGCAGGACTTTTTTTTTTCTTCTTTTCTTTAATCCACCATTTTCTCCTCTCGGATCAGTCAAACCACATCAGCATCAGTCCTAGGCCAGGGGCTACAAAGCACAGCTCTCACTCTAGAAGCCTACATGGACCTTAAGTCTGGCCATTAGCTATTGCCATTGCACGAGGACTGGGATTCTCTCCTGCCACCAAGGGCTATGAATGCTTCCTCTGCACCATTTCCAATTTGCTCAAGTAGCAGATATGCTGCCTAAGAACTGACAATGGCCAGCCCTGTCTATGAATATTCTTACAGAGACAACTGTTGATCTTCTAAAGAGAAGCATAAAACAGAGACTCAGTCTAGCTACAGGGACTGGATGGCAGGAAGGTGATGGGGAAGAGAGAAATAAAATGGTGACATAAGTACATAAGTAATGCCATACTGGGAAAAGACCAAGGGTCCATCGAGCCCGGCATCTTGTCCACGACAGCGGCCAATCCAGGCCAAGGGCACCTGGCAAGCTTCCCAAACGTACAAACATTCTATGTTATTCCTGGGATTTTGGATTTTTCCAAGTCCGTTTAGTAGCGGTTTATGGACTTGTCCTTTAGGAAACCGTCCAACCCCTTTTTAAACTCTGCTAAGCTAACCGCCTTCACCACATTTTCTGGCAATGAATTCCAGAGTTTAATTACACGTTGGGTGAAGAAAACTTTTCTCCGATTTGTTTTAAATTTACTACACTGTAGTTTCATTGCATGCCCCCTAGTCCTAGTATTTTTGGAAAGCGTGAACAGACGCTTCACATCCACCTGTTCCACTCCACTCATTATTTTATATACCTCTATCATGTCCCCTCAGCCGTCTCTTATCCAAGCTGAATAGCCCTAGCCTCCTTAGTCTTTCTTCATAGGGAAGTCGTCCCATCCCCGCTATCATTTTAGTCGCCCTTCGCTGCACCTTTTCCAATTCTACTATATCTTTCTTGAGATGCGGCGACCAGAATTGAACACAATACTCAAGGTGCGGTCACA
This sequence comes from Microcaecilia unicolor, assembly GCF_901765095.1. Classification (NCBI taxonomy): domain Eukaryota; kingdom Metazoa; phylum Chordata; class Amphibia; order Gymnophiona; family Siphonopidae; genus Microcaecilia; species Microcaecilia unicolor. The sequence continues at coordinate 131,127,775 of NC_044039.1, forward strand.
CCATGGAGCGATACAACGGCATTATAACATCCTCACACCTGTTTTCCATACCTTTCCTAATAATACCCAACATTCTATTCGCTTTCCTAGCCGCAGCAGCACACTGAGCAGAAGGTTTCAGTGTGTTATCGACGATGACACCCAGATCCCTTTCTTGGTCCGTAACTCCTAACGTGGAACCTTGCATGACATAGCTATAATTCGGGTTCTTTTTTCCCCACATGCATCACCTTGCACTTACACTTGCTCACATTAAACGTCATCTGCCATTTAGCTAGCTGCCCAGTCTCCCAGTCTCGTAAGGTCCTCTTGTAATTTTTCACAATCCTGTCGCGAGTTAACGACTTTGAATAACTTTGTGTCATCAACAAATTTAATTACCTCGCTAGTTACTCCCATCTCTAAATCATTTATAAATATATTAAAAAGCAGCGGTCCTAGCACAGACCCCTGAGGAACCCCACTAACTACCCTTCTCCATTGTGAACACTGCCCATTTAACCCCACTCTCTGTTTCCTATCCTTCAACCAGTTTTTAATCCACAATAGGACATTTCCTCCTATCCCATGACCCTCCAATTTCCTCTGTAGCCTTTCATGAGGTACCTTGTCAAATGCCTTTTGAAAATCCAGATACACAATATCAACCGGCTCCCCTTTGTCCACATGTTTGTTTACTCCTTCAAAGAATTGAAGTAAATTGGTCAGGCAAGATTTCCCCATACAAAAGCCGTGCTGACTCGGTCTCAGTAATCCATGTCCTCGGATGTGCTCTGTAATTTTGTTTTTAATAATAGCCTCTACCATTTTCCCCGGCACCGACGTCAGGCTCACCGGTCTATAATTTCCCGGATCTCCCCTGTAGCCTTTTTTAAAAATGGCCGTTACATTGGCCACCCTCCAATCTTCCGTTACCACGCTCGATTTTAAGGATAAGTTGCATATCACTAGCAGTAGCTCCGCAAGCTCATTTTTCAGTTCTATCAGTACTCTAGGATGAATACCATCCGGTCCAGGAGATTTGCTACTCTTCAGTTTGCCGAACTGCCCCATTACGTCCTCCAGCTTTACCGTGAAGTCAGTAAGTTTCTCCGACTCATCCGCTTGAAATACCATTTCCGACACCGGTATCCCACCCAAATCTTCCTCAGTGAAGACCGAAGCAAAGAATTCATTCAGTCTCTCCGCTATGTCTTTGTCTTCCTTGATCGCCCCTTTTACCCCTGGGTCATCCAGCGGCCCAACCGATTCTTTTGCCGGCTTCCTGCTTTTAATATACCGAAAAAAATTTTTACTATGTTTTTTTGCCTCTAATGCTATCTTTTTTTCGTAATCCCTCTTGGCCTTCTTTATCTGCACCTTGCATTTGCTTTGACACTCCTTATGCTGCTTCTTGTTATTTTCAGACGGTTCCTTCTTCCATTTTCTGAAGGCGTTTCTTTTAGCCCTAATAGCTTCCTTCACCTCACTTTTCAACCAGGCCGGCTGTCTTTTGGAGTTCCGTCTTTCTTTTCTAATTCGCGGAATATGTATGGCCTGGGCCTCCAGGATGGTATTTTTGAACAGCGTCCACGCCTGTTGTACAGTTTTTACTCTCTCAGTTGCCCCCCTAAGTTTTTTTTTTACCGTTCTTCTCATTTTATCATAGTCTCCTTTTTTAAAGTTAAACGCTAACGTATTTGACTTTCTGTGTACAGTTACATCAAGGTCGATATCAAAACTGATCATATTATGGTCACTGTTATCAAGCGGCCCCAGTACCATAACGTCCCTCACCAGATCACGCGCTCCACTAAGGACCAAGTCTAGAATTTTTCCTTCTCTCGTCGGCTCCTGCACCAGTTGCTCCATAAAGCTGTCCTTGATTTCATCAAGGAATTGTATCTCTGTAGCGTGTCCCGATGTTACATTTACCCAGTCTATATTTGGATAATTGAAGTCACCCATTATTATCACATTGCCCATTTTGTTCGCGTCTCTGATTTCTTTTATCATTTCTGTGTCTACCTGTTCATCCTGGCGAGGCGGATGGTAGTACACTCCTATCACCATTTTTTTCCCCTTTTATACATGGAATTTCAACCCACAATGATTCAAAGGTGTGATTTGTGTCCTGCTGAATTTGTAATCTATCTGAGTCAAGGCTCTCGTTAATATACAATGCTACCCCTCCACCAGTCCGGTCCACCCTATCACTACAATATACTTTGTACCCCGGTATGACAGTGTCCTACTGGTTATCCTCCTTCCACCAGGTCTCAGTAATGCCTATTATATCCAATTTTTCATTTAGTGCAATATATTCCAACTCTCCCATCTTATTTCTTAGACTCCTAGCATTTGCATATAGACATTTCAGAGTATGTTTGTTGTTCTTATTTGCATGATGCTTAGTACCTGACACTATTGATTTGACATCTTTTGTCTGATCTTTAGTTGTATTTAAGGGCACCAGGTCTATCACGGTCTGTTGTGCAACCTCACTATCCAGAAACCCTATCTTCCCTGTTTGTGAGGTATCTTTGCAAGATACCTTTTCCCGAACCATGCGCTTTTGAGCGACTGTCGGCCTTCCCCCCATTTCTAGTTTAAAAGCTGCTCTATCTCCTTTTTAAATGCCGACGCCAGCAGCCTGGTCCCACCCTGGTTAAGGTGGAGCCCATCCTTTCGGAATAGGCTCCCCCTTCCTCAGAATGTTGCCCAGTTCCTAACAAATCTAAAACCCTCCTCCCTGCACCATCGTCTCATCCACGCATTGAGACTCTGGAGCTCTGCCTGTCTCTTGGGCCCTGCACGTGGAACAGGTAGCATTTCAGAAAATGCTACCCTAGAGGATCTGGATTTGAGCTTTCTACCTAAGAGCCTAAATTTGGCTTCCAGAACCTCTCTCCCACATTTTCCTATGTCATTGGTACCCACATGTACCAAGACAGCGGACTCCTCCCCAGCACTATCTAAAATCCTATCTAGGTGACGCGTGAGGTCCGCCACCTTCGCACCAGGCAGGCAAGTCACCAGGCGATCCTCATGTCCACCAGCCACCCAGCTATCTATATGCCTAATGATCGAATCACCAACTACAACAGCTGTCCTAACCTTTCCCTGTTACTGAAATGTGTAATAAAGCCTTGGAAACTGTTATATTAAAAGCAAACAATAAAATGTCAAATTATAAATAAAAATAACTTCTTAAAAAACAATTAGAATATATATACATGATTCCAGTGCCTATATAGATCCAGAGGGCAGTTGTTCTAGAAACCTGAAAAGTCATGGCCTGTTGCATCCTGCACAACCTTGCACTAAACACAGAGTACCACTCCCTGAAGAACTGGAGCCACAGGATGGGGACATACAGGAGGAGGGACAGACATCATCAACACAGGAACAAGAGACTTGCTGAAAACATGTATACTCTGGAGGAAAGGAGAAACAGGGGTGATATGATACAGACGTTCAAATATTTGACAGGTATTAATCCGCAAATGAACCTTTTCCAGAGATGCGAAGGCAGTAGAACGAGAGGACATGAAATGAGATTGAAGGGGGGCAGACTCAAGAAAAATGTCAGGAAGTATTTTTTCACAGAGAGAGTAGTGGATGCTTGGAATGCCCTCCCGCGGGAGGTGGCGGAAAAGAAAACAGTAATGGAATTCAAACATGCGTGGGCTAAACATAAAGGAATCCTGTTCAGAAGGAATGGATCTTCAGGAGCTTAGCCGAGATTGGGTGGCAGAGCCGGTGGTAGGAGGCGGGGCTGGTGGTTGGGAGGCGGGGATAGTGCTGGGCAGACTTATACGGTCTGTGCCAGAGCCGGTGGTGGGAGGCAGGGCTGGTGGTTGGGAGGCGGGGATAGTGCTGGGCAGACTTATATGGTCTGTGCCAGAGCCGGTGGTGGGAGGCGGGGCTGGTGGTTGGGAGGCGGGGATAGTGCTGGGCAGACTTATACGGTCTGTGCCCTGAAGAGGACAGGTACAAATCAAGGTAGGGTATACACAAAAAGTAGCACATATGAGTTTATCTTGTTGGGCAGACTGGATGGACCGTGCAGGTCTTTTTTTGCCGTCATCTACTATGTTACTATGTTATAGTACATAGGTCATGGGCTGGAAATAAGGTGAGAAGCTGGCCCTCACAGCATCATTATAAAGCGCACAAGCTGATACTTAGTTATTCTAGATTAAATCACACATAATATTTATCCATCTTTGTAACAGGATCTTATATTTCCTGTGTCTGAAGAAAATAAACAAGCTCACAGTACCCCCTTGCTCTTGGTATGCCTACATTTCTATCAGCAAAGGTGCAATTTAAAGATTTAACATGCCACTCATTAATACCCAACATTCAAACCCACCTGCTTCCGGATCTGAGGGGATTCTCCACATATACAAGTTGAAGTCATCAGAGCCTGAGAGGATATACTGTTAAAATATACATAAAAAACAGGAAAGAAAATCAGATAAAACTGAAAAAAAAAGCATAAAACCATCATTTGAATGTGTTTTTATTTTCTAAGGTTTCGTAAGATTTCAGTATTGTCCATAGACCAAGTCAATTGTGTCACGATACTCAGTTCCCCAAGCTGTTCTGAATAGCGGCGTAAAAATACCGCTGGAACAGCACGGGGAAAGAACTTCATAATGATCAATGATAATAACTTGCAAATTTAGTCATGCTGTCACTGTTGATCATTAGGGACTACTGCGGGAGGATTGTGTCTGGACATGCACTCAACAGATCAAGCACAATCCTCCCACGGAAGAGGTTTGACAGGTCCGGCCTTTTCTCCTGTAGGAGAAAAGCCCGAACCTGTCAAACCTAGACCCCAGACCCCCCCCCCCCCCCCCCCAAAGACGTAACAGCATGGAGGTCTGGTGAACCCCCAAGCCCCCCGAAAAACATAACCTCCTCCCGAAATTAAATACAAACCTGGTGGGTCCAGTGGGACCTTTGCCCAGGACCCTGACTTAACCCCCCTTCCCCCATTACAGGCTAGCTCTGGTGATCTAGCACTGCCCCCCCATTCCCTCCTACTTTCTAGAAGGAGGAAGGACTAGCACTCCCTTCCTCCTCTTGTGAACACCCCCTCAAAATGGTGTTGCCCTGCCTGGTGAATCCTGGGCTGTACTGAACGGGGCTTAACTACCAAGACTAAACACTGCTCTGTTGTAGATTGTGATTTCTGTGATAACTAAGAATAATGAGAGGCCAGCCTACAAACAAGAAACACTAAATATGTTAACAAAACTGTAAAACCAAAGAGCCAAGGGTCATAGCACAGCTTCTTTAACTTGATAGACAGGTAAAATATTAAGGCTTCCCCAGTGTTGAATCCAAAAAAAGATAAAAGGATTCAGGTAAAATCTCCTAGAATGATGCTACTGTGGTTATAAAGCTTGCAAGGTTTGGTTATCTCACAGTATGGCCACCAAGGTTAGCACACCGAGCTAAAGATCTGTCAGAATGTAGTAATATACTATATATACTCACGTATAAACAGATTTTGGGGCCAAGAAAAAAAAAAAGACCAAAAATGGGGATCTTGATTTATATTCGAGTCTCCCTGTAGTTACTGGCATTTCTTACTGCCTCCCCCATGTTTTACCAGCATTTCTTCCTCCAAACCCCTTGTGGTTACTGGTATTTTACTTATGGCTCTTATCTCTTTGGCAGATGCTGATAAACAAAAGTTATGCGTTGGGCTGGTGCAAGGCCTTGAGCATTTGTGCATGCTCAAGGTCCTGCACCAGCCTAGCGCATTGCTTTAGCAACATCTGCAGAAAGAGTTAAGAACTACAAGGAAAATCATGGTAACTATGTGTGTGTGTGGGGGGGGGGGGGGGGGGGGAGGGAGTGGAGAAAGAAATGATGGTAACTGCGGGGGGGGGGGGGGGGGGGGGTTAGGGAGGGACGGGGGGGAGGTGGGTGTGGAGTAAGAAATGCTAGTAATTGTGGGGAGGAGGGCATTTGGAGGAAGAAATGCCCTTCATCAAGGGGAAGTTACCATGCACTTGAATATAAACCCACTCCAGTTTATATTTGAGTTAAATTTTCCCCTTTTTTGTGGTGGAAAACAGTTATCCCTGTTTATACTCGAGTATGTACGATACTACCAAAGGTCCCAATGCAGTAGAGCGAAGATATTTACCTGCAGCAGGTATTCTCCAAGGACAGCAGACCATTCATTCTCACATGTGGGTGACATCATCCACATTGCCCAGATTATTTTTTAGCCAACCCGGACCTGTCAAACAACTTCTGTGGGAAGACTACTGTGCCTTGGGCGCATGCCCAGGCACAATCCTCCTGCCGAAGTAGTCGATGATCAAAACTAACAGCGTGCATAAAAACTCTGCTGTTACTCGGATGACATCCACTAGGTTCCCCAAGGCTAGTAAGCTAGGGTCCACTCGGCATTTCTCATGTGAAGACGTGCCATGGACGGTGGAGGCCATGTGGACCAACAACCTCAACATTTGTTGAGCTGTGACCTGCTGGCTGGCAGAGTGTCAGCACTTGGCACAGGGAGAAAAGCCCATGCCTGCTGTGTGTCTAGCAGGGCTTCTATGAACTCCAACTGCTGAACGGGAATGGAGATGGGACTTGGGGTAGTTTTAAATGAACCCTAGTAGCTCTAACACCCAAACAGTTGTCCACATGGACTCCTGAGCACCGTCCTTCGATGTGCTCTTCACCAGCCAATTGTCCAGATAGGGGAACACATGGCCTCCCAGTCTCCATAGTGACGTTGTGACTACTGAAGGCACTTGGTGAAGACCCAGGGAGCCGACATAAGGCCACAAGGCAACATGCAGTAAGTGATGTGTTCCCAGTCGAAACCAAAGATACTTCCTGTGACCTGGAAGTATCGGAATGTGAGTGTAAGCATTCTTTAAGTCCAGAGAGCACAGCCAATTGTTCTCCTGAATCATGTGGAGAAGAGTACCCAGGGAAACCATCCTGAACTTTTCTCTGACTAGGAATTTGTTCAAGGCCCTGAGGTCTAGTATGGGGAGCATCCCCCCCTGTTTTCTTGGGCACAAGCAAGTACCTAGAATAGAATCCCTGCCCTTCTTCCCCTGGTGGAATAGGCTCGACCGCATGGGCTTTTAGAAGCGTGGAAAGTTCCTTTGCAAGTACCTCCTTGTGATTAGAGCCGAAGTGAGATGCTCTCAGTGGGCAATTTGGTGGTCTCTGTTGACTATGCAAGGCATAACAGACGGACTATTTGAAAAATCCACCGGTCAGAGGGTACAAGGGGCACCTTTACTGGGAAAAATTCAGCTCCACTCCCCCAAAAGGCAGGTTGTCTGGGACGATCACATTTACTGCAGATATGCTCTGCTGGGGCCAATCAAAAGCTTGTCCCTGGCTTTGACTGGGGAGCTGGCTGGGCCCTGAGTGCATGCTGTTGATGAGAACGAGCATGCTGGGCCTGAGCCTGCTGAGGCTGGCGAGAAGGAACATACCTATCTCTCTGAGTGTAGTACGGACCCTTCTTCGACTTGCCCAAAAACTTCCTGGATGAGGAGGAAGGTGACAATGATGTCCGGCAGGAGAGAGTATCAATGGTGCTGGTGTGTTTCTTGATAAGGCCAACGACATTCTCCACCTTGTCGCCAAAAGATTACTTCCCTGGCACATGGCATCCGCCAACCTTTGCTGGACCGCCAGGTTCAAGTCAGAGACATGCAGACATGAAAGTCTGTTCATTGCTATACTCTGGGCAGAGATCCTGAACACCACATCAAAGGTGTCGTAGGCGCCCCTGGCCAAGAACTTACAACACGCCTTCTGCTGTTGGCCAACTGGTGAAGAGATTCGGCCTGCTCTGGTGGGAGAGAATCTGCCAAATCAGACATACTGTGCACCAAGTTCTTCAAGTAGACGCTTGTATAGAGCTGGTAAGATTGAATACTGGAGATGAGCATAATGGCTTGATACATCTTCTGCCCAAAAGAATCCTGTTTTCTAGCTTCCCATCTCTAGAACTCCAGGTTCTTTTGAGCACGGATTCCACCACCAAGAAGTGATGAGGCAACTGGGCCTATGAAACCCAGGGGAACTATGGATCTGGTACACCATGTCTATCTTCTTAGGGAGGACAGGGACCAACAAGAGGGTAATTTTATAAAAAGGCCTTATCAAGAGGGCAAAAAAGATACCTATTTGCACATTCATTTATTTGGTCACATAGGTGCCTAGGTGTATTTAAAAAGTAGTAGCACAAATTCACTAGAAATCATAGGAAAACTACACCTGTGTACATTTACACCTGCTCACACACATTTTATAAAGTACGTGCATGAACTGCCTCTCTGTCCACACTCTGCCTCAGAGCACATAGACACAAAACATACACTTTTACATGTGGGGTAATTTTATCATACGTATTATACATGTGACAATGACAACTCAGACTACTACTCATAACTGAAACATGGCTGCACCTCGAAGATGACCCTGTACTACTAGACCTATGCCCACCAGGATATAAAATATACACATCAACAGAACCAAAAGGAGGGGAAGAGGTGTTGCAATAATATAGAAATCCTCCTTCACATGCCGATTCCTGGGCCGACGCGGACGTCGACCCACATGTAAGAACAAGCAGCCTGCTTGTCCTCGGAGAAATAAATTTATAAAACCATCCCTAGATGGATGGATGGCTTGACTGATGTACTGATTTATTATGCTGATTATGTGCTATGGCATATAATTGCGTATGTGTGCACATAGGTGCTTTTAAGTGCTATTCTGTAAATACATGCATAACTTACATAGCATATTTTACCAGTTACGTATGCATTCTATAAAGGAAATTAGGCACCTACTTTCATTCATAGAACAGGCACCCAAATATAGGTGCATTGTTCTAAAATTGCCCTTATTATCTTCAACTTCATTCACCTTTAAAAAGAGAAAACCTGGATCCATATTATAATCAATAACAAAAAATGATCCTTGCTCCATGAAGGTTACAAAATACATAAGCATGTGCCTCTTTTACTAACATGTATTAACATGTTGGTATGTACTTGCTTAGTAAACAGGCCCATCAAGAACAGCAGGGCTTATATTAAATAATGTCAGTTAATGTGTGTACTAATGAGTTTTAATGTAGGTTAGTAAATGACACTATATGTTTCACCTGTCCCTTCATCTAAACAACATTTTATTGCTAATATTATTATTATTTTTTTTTTTGGGGGGGGGGGGGGGAGATTGTTGGCTTTCAGCTGATCTTTTAGGCTTCCAGCTCAATCAGAAACAGGGTCTTTGTTCACAAATATCCAGGGGTTTCACTTATTTTATATTCTTTCCCAAATAATTTAGCCCAACCATTGGAATGACAGTTCTTGGCTGTGGCTCTGCATTACACCTGAATGGTGAGGACTGAGCAATAAGGAGATATGAGAGAGAGAGAGAGAGAGAGGCTAGATGAGGAAAGGATGGGAGGAATGATAGAGAGGATCACTGGTGGGAGCCCAGGCCACAATAATATGTGAAATAAAAAAGCAACTGGCTACAAATTTCAGGACAGGTTAACCTGGTCCTGGTCTTTCCCTATTGCAGGCAGGGGCCTGCAGTTCTGTTTTTGTCGTCACATTTCCTTAAAAGCATAGCTACAAAACTATGCTTACAGTGGAGTAAAACCAGGACTGTCCAAAAAATATGAAACCAGCGTACAACCTTAGCACCAGTGCTTCATCCCTGCAATCATGGGCCATGACTGTGAAATGTCTCACACTCCCTAATCTGAAGAGTTTTTGCCACCTTCTCCACAGTGTACCCAGCCTCAAGCTCACCCAGAAAGAAGACTTAACTGAGGAATCAAACCCAGTAGTATGCTCCTTTTAAGAAAGGCACAGTCTACATCATAAAAGACAAGTCCAGATTTTATAAGCTGTCCCAGTCTGTCTTAAATCAAAACACAAATTCATAATCATTTATATTCATTAAAAGCTCTTTGAAACTGCTTTTTGTACCTTTACAAAACATTGAAAACAAGCATGACTAAGTATTCCTGGCAGGGTTTCCAAAGAACAACTCTTTACTTTATCAAAGGAATCCAGATGTTTAAATCTCTGCACATATGAACGATTCTTTTCCTGTCTTCCAAGAAGGTGCAAAATGTCATAAAAATGCATGAACATTTTCCAGTGGAAGAAACACAGATGATTAGAGGCATGTTACATACAACCCATGACATTTATCCTCTGTTATATCATACATGAAAAAATCTGATCAGAAGCAAACGCGGGCACTAGAGGTTATTAGCGCCATATTAGCACCCGTGTTTACTAGCGCCCCATGATTAGATCTCCTGAGAGCATGAAACAATGCACTCGCAGGCTCTGACCACAAGTAGCATGCAAATGCATGCTAAACAAGTATTTTATTAATTTTCCTCAGTGATCAGAGGGCAGCGTGCCAAACATTGGCGAGCTGCCCGCGGCAAACCCTACGCTAGCTCGGTGCTGGCGTTAGGGTTTGCAGAACATTGGGGAAGAATGATGAGCCCTGTGCAGCATGCATTTGCATGCTAGCAGGCCCCCATCTCCCCAATGGAACCCTCCCACAGGTGCCCCCGAGCCACGCCAAGCCAGCAACCTCCACCTCATACAAGTTCACGGGGACTGAAGATCCCCTTAACTCCCCCTCACATCCAAATAAAAAAGCCCTGGTGGTTCAGTGGGCCGCGAACACAAGCCCCTCAACTTGGTCTATCAGCCCCCTTCCCTGCCCCCCCCCCCATACCTGAGTAGCAGAGGAGGTAGTAGTATACTCCCTCCTCTTTCAGCGCAGCCTTGAAAATGGCGGCACCCCACCCAGTGCATCCTGGGATGCGTCGGGCAGAGCTTCACCACCATATAAGGGAAATAAGTCGTAGGAATGCACATTCGTTTGAAACATGGGAAATGTCAACGACATTTCCTATGTCATTTTGTATTCCTCCCCCCAAAACAGAATCCCCTCCCCACACCAGAAACTATGTTTTATTTCAAGTTGTTATTAGTGTGCAATCTTCTGAAAAAGTGCACCCTTTTCACAAACAGGGAACCCTCTTTCCTGATAGTGCGCACGTGTGCAATGTTTTACTGGGGAAGTGTACATACTCTTTCAGAAATAGCATTCACTCTCAACGATCTTGCTTCTGTAACAAAAAAAAAAAATTACAAAAAATAACTCCAAACAAAATTTTCAGGCTGCACTCCCCTAATAAGTAGTAGTAGTAGAAATAAAATATACATAACATTTTTTAAAAACTCTTGTGCAAAAAAAGTCATGTGTGTTAGTCAGTCTCTTTTTAGGTAAAAATGTGCAAAAATTGTCTACAATTTCCCTGAGGAAAAAGTAAGCATGGGGGCTCAGGATGAGACTTCGTGTTGCAACCTAACCCCATCTGGAGCCTGGGCAATGAGCATTTACAAGAAGTATCCACAAAAAAAGGTACAGATCTCTGTAATTAGGTCATTTTTCACATAGTCTTTCCTTTTGAAAATTGCAGAAATTTGCAAATTGTTACAAAAAACCTGTAGATAGCACTTGCATCCTAACTTGATCTTTGTCTGCAGTCATCTAATATGTATGTATATATACACATTTTTAAGGGCTTGAAAAATCTTTCTTAGAATCAGCTTTAAAAGTTATCTACTCTAAATCAGAATTAAAACCATTTTTCCAGATAAATAATTCAATATTGTTCATGATCTGGTGACATTAGGATTTCATTGTGATGATCAAATTAAATTGAAATTTTCAGGTCAATAATGTGGCCAAATCTTGCTATTTTAAATTAACAATGATACGTCAGTTGAGGTCAGTACTGATTAGATCAAATCTGGTGAAAGTTACACATGCTTTAGTCACCAGTAGATTGGATTACTGTAATTCTCTTTTTCAGGGGTTAACAAGTTAGTGAGTTGCATTGGTGACCAGTGTCAGCAAGGATAAACTTCAAAGTTTTATGATTGGTATTTTAGTTAAGAGTGCCTAGCTATCTTTCTGCTGTGAACAAAAATATGTCCCATCCAGGCAAATGCGATCCTCACAACTAACTTTACTGGAACCTCTCCCTTTATTCATAGTTAACAACTACCATGAAACAGGCTTTTGTTACTTTGGTTCTTTTTTGTGGAATCAGTTGCCCGAGGACATTAGATGTATAGGGAATTATTTGCAATTCCGTAAGGCTGTGAAAACCTGGCTTTATATCAATTGTTTTGAGCAACTATAATGGATGAGATTGGGTTATATCTGCATTATTCATGATAAACTGGGCAAAAATATGTGTTGTCTGACATTTTATACATATTTTAATAATTGTAATTGTAGTATTGTTGACTGCTTTGGTGCCTTTGGGTGTAAATGCAATATATCAAATGAATAAACCAAATCAAAAAGACTGATGGCTTTTGATGATCTATGTATCTATATCTATAACATTTGATATGCAAATATATGCAAGTCTATGAAATATACCAGATAATTGCCCATAAAATTTTGAACATTCTAACATAAAATCTTGAATTATCTGCAGCAGATAACCAGGGGACCACTAGTAATGTATTAGTGAAAGAATAGTAGCCTACTAGCACAGTGGACTGAGAAGCAAAAAAAAAAAAACCCTAGGATTCAAATCTCACTACCACTTCCTGTGATCTTGGGCAAACCATATATAATCCTCCACCGCCTCAGGTACAAACCTAGATTGCAAATCCTACAAGGACAGGGAAATATCTAGTACATGTGAATGTAAATCACCTTGAGCTACTACTGAGCTAAATCCAAATAAATGCACTATATATGATAAAAGTCAACACTTCCTTCAGACACCTCCCCATAATCTACTTTGGGTAGCAGAGATATAAAATAGCTTCTGCTTGGAAAACTGCTGAAGAACACATGGGTAAGAGTTAGAACAAACCTATTCTATTTTGCAAAATTCCAATACTAGGAGACTAAGCCAAGCAAGAACTGAAATAACTGCTGTACTCCATCTTTGAATGCCTTGCCCTTAACTCATACAAGAAAATGTTTTTTTTTTGGTGGGGGGTGACCTTTTTTCATTAAGTAGCTATTATAATTACCAAATCAGAAAAACAAGTTTACTTTAACATCCTGAACATTTTCATTACAACCCCACAGGTCAGAGTTTCATGTGTGTTTATATGAAAAGTATGTGTTTGAGAAGGGAAGCCAGTTAATACATCATAATGCCAAAATGCACGACATGATTCAACAGAACAGTGAAAACCTTTATAATCCTACACATGTATTAATCAGCCAATCTCTAAAGGCAGGCAGTACTTTAAAGACACTGGGAAAGGGTTCCATTCATTTGAAAAAGGCTTGAAAATGAATACAGCCTGGAAAGGTTCCAGGCGTTGTGAACTGTGTGGGATAGGAAAATGCAACATACCCCCCCCCCCCTTGTAGGCGTGCAGATTGTTTTATAGCACCTCTATGAGAAATGCCAAGAAATAAAATGAACAGCTAAGTGAGAGGCTCTTTATGACCCTGGGCAAGTCACTATTGTACCTACTGTATCGGGTACAAATTTAGATTTTAAGCTCTTCAGGGACAGGGCAAATAATGAAACCCCTCACTGCCTCTGTGTTCTAGAACAAAGTTTCCTGCTTATGCAGAGTACAGCAACAAAATTAGGTAAACATGTATGAAGAGACAAAAATCGAGGTGATGACCCTAAGCGTATGTGTACTGTATAATCTGACACCCCACGCCCCCCCCCCCCCCCCCCAAAAAAAAAGTTGTGTGGACTTAAATTAGGTACAAAATCTGAGGCTTAAGCTTATTTGACATATAGCCCCTCCCCCTCAAAGACAGCAGTTTCAAAATTAATCTTTTCAATCAACTTTGGCAACAGAACGTCAGCATTCTTTAGACTATATGTATGTATGGCTTTCCTAATCATAAATCAGACTTCTACCTCATCTGGGGAGAGAGGAATCATATTCTACATTTCTGATTCGTTCAAGACAAGATCATGGGGAAAGGCTTCCAAATAACTCTGGACTGACTCAGAACCTTGCCTTACAAGGAAGCAAAGCCTGCATGGTTATTACCTCCTGCCAAAAATATAACAATCCTGCCTTGAGAGAAAATGCTCAGAATGACTGCTATGGCATTCATAGACTACCCCATTCTTTTCAGGTCGGCTTGAACTGTACTTTGCCTCCCATCAGAGCTCCAACTCTTTTTATCATAATTTACATACGAAGCCTGACCAATAATGCTTAACAAGCTGAATGTGCCATCTGCCTGTTACAAGAGCATCAGAGAATCCTAGAATGATGAAGTACAGTGAACACAAAAAGCCCTTTGCAACTGCATATTGGATATTTCTGTTTTCATTGTTTAATGTGCTAGAAAGAAAGTTTCAAATTCTTTCTAAGGTTCACTGGCTGCTTGGACCACTGCAGGCAACGTACAGGGAAGGAGGAGTACCTCAATCTGAGAAAGGCACTTAGTAGAACACTTAAGTTCAATTGACCTCTGGAATGTGGTCAGTAGAACTACTTTCCACAGTATTTCAAATGCTAAATATAAATCTTCACAAACTTTAGCTTTCTTGATAAAGTCATGTAAGTAGCTTTATTCAAGTTACAAAGTGTTGCTTTTCACTGTTCAGAATTCACTTCCACACACACTTGTTGAATCTCAGAATGATTCAACACATTTACTTAGTTCTGGTTCGATAGCTTCTCATACAGACTGCAGAAGGCTTGCTAACAGAATTTCTTAGATCCCCTTTTAATAATCATTTGTCTTTTACGGTTCCTGGCCCTCTTAGAACATACACATGCTCTAATATCCAGACAGTATAACCTTGTACATGAGCACACACAAAAAGTCTGTTCTTTTTTCTGAAATTTTACTTTATTGAATAAATATAGCTAATTTACTCACAGTTGTAGATTCTCAGAAGCTTGGTACCCTAACGCAGGAGACTGAATTTTTGAAGGCTGGAACTGGAGATGAAGGTGGAGTTCTGAAGAGAAAAAGCCTCATGGCAGAGGTGGGAAAATTGGCAGGCAGATGGAAGTAATTCAGAGGTAAGATGCTGAGTTATGTAGTAGAGGTAGTAGGTAAAAAGACGAGTTCACTTCAGAGGAGCAGATACTCCAAAGGCAAGATGGACGCAATTGGCTTGCAGGGTCAGAAAAGAGCAAGAAAATATATACAAGGCCAGGGGGAAGGAGAGGGGGCCAATAGGCAAAAACACCAATAGGAGTAGAGCTTGAAAGCAGGTCACAGAGAAGGTCATACCCTGGCTGACCCATCAGAGAAAAGATACTAAAGACAATTAGAAAGTGATAGCAGGTAGACAAAGTTGTCATTTTGGCGGTATTCCTACCAAATTGGGCAGTTTCCCGCAACTGCCTGCGGCATTTCTTTGATAGCTGTGGGTTGCGGGTTTTTGGGCGCTTTTTAGCCTGTGGCCGTGGGTTGGGCACTGTTTTTCGCTGTCGCCATGGCCACAAGTTAGTGCTCTCTACTACTGCTTGTGCTCGTCCCTGCCCTGAGCTCCCCTCCTAGGCATAAAATTTAATAGCAATAATTATATAGAAAAATCAAGCAAATCAACCCAATCAATCCTCTTTAGGAATGGTTTGAATAAAAAACTAAGAGGTCCGTGGAGGAGTAGCCTAGTGGTTAGTGCTGCGGACTTTGATCCTGGGGAACTGGGTTCAATTCCCACTGCAGCTCCTTGCGACTGTGGGCAAGTCACTTAACCCTCCACTGGCCCCAGGTACAAAATAAGTACCTGTATATATGTAAACCGCTTTGAATGTAGTTGCAAAATACCACAGAAAGGCGGTATATCAAGTCCCATTTCCCTTTTATTAAAGTGCATTATGTTTTTGCACTTACATTGCCTTAACAGCAAACATTAACATGCAGTTGAAGTGCAAAGGCTGCAGGATAATTGCTGGGGGCATGCTCAGCACGTCCTCTTCAATTACAGCATGGAAAGGTTCATTTGCTTGCGTTAAAACTGGGTGCACCTAGCACAGGATGCATCTGGCACCTCCTCTTGAGGGGGGGGGGGGAACTGAACCTGCGTCAACTGCACTATGCATTCCACACCCATTCTCCATCCAATGATTCACCTAGATCCCACCCCCTAACACAACATGCAGTTAAGCGCTTGTCCAGTATCACGACCAGGTGCTAATTCACACATTAACTGCTTAACACACTTTAGTACAAGAGCCCCCAAATTTTCCATCTGCGTGCCAATTTTTCTCTGAGGTTGTCCTAATTATGTGGAACTCTCTACCAAGAGAGATAAGGCCAGAATAACTACTTGACATTTAGGAAAGTACTTAAAACTTTATTTCAGAAGTTTTATAATTAGTAACTTTTATAGCATTTGTTATTGTTTGTATTTTTACTCTTTTGTTTCATGTGATTATTTTTTGTAAATCGCTTAGAGGTTCAAGGTTTAGATTAGAGCTCCCCAAACTGTGGGTCAGGATCCAAATGGCCCACAACCTGGGAAGGCTCTCCATAGGTGTATCATTATTCTGCACCTCTGGGGGTTCACACAATTTTATTTGGCTACGATTATGGGGTCACAGTCACAAAAAGATTGACAAACACTGGTTTAGATGGTATATAAATATTGTTATATTACTGAACATCTGTCAAAAGGTCATGTAGTCAGACTTTAAGTGAAGATTTTTGGGCACCAGATTCTATAATGCTGCAAGATTAATAGAACAGTTACTGGCATGCTGAAACTCCTCTCTCTGCCTCTTCCCACGCCCAGCTCCTAACTTGCAATTAGTAATTTTCACCTAACATCAATCTGAATAAAAATCTGAGAATCAATCAGGAATTTCTGATTTGTTTTGTCAGCTGGATTTTTTGATTGAAAAATGACAATAAATGCTTATGATACCCAAAGAATATACTAACAATATCCTGGCCCCTGGGTTATGATTTAACAAGTGTCCCAATCAAATATGAAATGCCTACAATCCAAGTATGCACCCAGGAAATTTAAGTGGCTCTCTTAACATAGTATAGCTAATGGCATGTTTAGTTGTGAACCTGCATCTCCAGGTTTTAGCATTTGGCGCATGGGTACAATACACAGCTGACACACACATGAAAATATTCCATGATCAGTGGCAGCTGAAATGAGCTAAGGCTCATGATCATTTTCCCAGAAAACTCTACACTTACCATGACGTGTCTAGGCTGCTTAGTTCTCATTATCCATTGTCAATAGAAAGCACCTAAGCAATCCTTAGCACGGCATTCAAACTTAATAAACAAAACAGCCTCTCTAGGCTATAAATTCACAAAACACAGGCATTCTTTGGAACTTCAAATGCTCCACTCGTGAACTGAGAAGGCTCAGGATTAAGGGCCAGATGCATCAACCAAACGTAAAAAAATCTAAAATGTAAAAGTCCCTAACGAATTTGAAAAAACGAAGAATGCACCAAAAAACAAGTTGCACATGTTCGGTGCAGTATTGTAAACTGGTGTAATCCCCGTCGGTAATCAGCCCCTAAAGCATGTGCAGAGCAGCCAAGCGTTATGCTGGCTGCTCTGCGCATGCCACAAACGTCAAAACCACAAAACAAGCACTTGGCTCCCGCTTCCCCCTGCATCAAAACAAAAATCAAAAAAGGATTGGGAGGAGGCAAAGGCGCTCGTCAGGAGCGTCCTGTATGGACGGCTTTGCCCCGAGGTCCCCGCTGCTCCCCGCTTCCCCCTGCATGAAAAATCAAAATTTTAGCACCCCGACCCCCCTCCCTCCCTACTTTCTCCCACAGCTCCGCCTCCCGCCATCCTCTGCCCCCGTGTCCTGCCCCCCTGAGGTCGTCACCGCCGCTCCCCCCTCCACCGGGCCCCCCCTCCGCCTTACCAGGCCCGCGCAGCGCTTCTCACCTCTGTGTGAAGGTGCTGCACGGGCAAGAAGAACATCTGATCGCCGCCAGTCTTCAGGACGTCTCTGCTTTCCTGACTTGGGCTGACCCCCGTCTGACGTAAGTAACCTGTGTAGGTTACTTATGTCAGACGGGGGCGGGCCCAGGTCAGGAAAGCAGAGATGTCCTGAAGACTGGCGGCGATCAGATTATTATTATTAGCATTTGTATAGTGCTACCAGACGCACGCAGCACTGAACACCTGATACAAAGAGACAGTCCCTGCTCAAAAGAGCTTACAATCTAAGTAATACAGACAACAAGACAGTTACGGGTGAGGGAAGTAATGGGTGAGAAGGGAGGATGGGACAAGGGAAGGGCAATTGTGACTAGGAGCTAAAACCAGCAGTGAAAAGGTGGGTTTTCAGCACAGATTTGAAAACAGGTAGAGATGGAGCTAGACGTAAAGGTCCAGGAAGTCTATTCCAGGCATAAGGTGCTGCGAGAGAAAAGGAGCGAAGCCTGGAGTTAGCAGTGGAGGAGAAGGAGGACAACAAGAGAGATTTGTCAAGCGAGCGGAGTTCACGGGGAGGAATGTAGGGAGAGATGAGAGCAGAGAGGTAATGTTCTTCTTGCCCGTGCAGCGCCTTCACACAGAGGTGAGAGGCGCTGTGCGGGCCCAATAAGGCGGAGGGGGGGCCCGGTGGAGGGGGGGAGTGGCGGCAACGACCTCAGGGGGGTGGGGCACGGGGCGGAGGATGGCGGGAGGCGGAGCTGTGGGAGAAAGTAGAGAGAAAGGAAGGGAGGGGGTCGGGGCTGCTAAAATTTTGATTTTTGATGCAGGGAGAAGCGGGGAGCAGCGGCGATCTCGGGTGGGGGGGGGGCACGGGTGCAGAGGATGGCTGGAGGCGGAGCTGTGGGAGAAAAAGGAGAAAAGGAGGGAGGGAGGGGGGCTGTGGCTGATAACGTTTTATACGTTTTGTGCTTTTTAATGCAGGGGAAGCAGGGAGCAGTGGCGACCTCAGGCAGGGGGAGAGGGGGGGAGGACGCTCATAAAGGACGCTCCTGACAAGCGTTTTTGCCCCCTCCCGATTTTACATTACAGTTTGGAAGCCGGGCAGCCCTAACGAGAGGTACAGACCTCTCGTTAGCTTTCCCGGAGTTTTCCTGCGTTAGGGCAAGCGGAAAACTTTAGTGCATCTCATTCCAATAGGGTTTCTAAACAATTTGCTCATCTGCATTCCGTTTTCGTTAGATGCTGTTGTCTTCGGAAAAAGGCCTTTAATGCATGTCACGGTTTAAAACTTGTTCGTTAAAGGGTTGTAAAAGGGTCGTTAAAGTTTAGTGCATCTGGCCCTAACTACAGTCTTTTCAAACCAGTGAAACAGGATGCAACACTCCTCAACTGAACTTTAGTAAATTTGTTTACATACAAATCCTCAAGCCTCCCCAGCAAAAGACTAGTTTTCTCAAGAGCTATTTGGCTAATGACTGCATTGACTAAAAATGAAACATAGCAAGTGCTTTGTGGGGACCTAGTGAACAAAAATCTGAAAAACACTTAAAAATAAAAGTGAAACATGCCCCTTCTCTATCTAACCTGTGCATAGTCAAGCATATACTTTATTATTTTATTGAAAATATTTATATTCCACTTAGTCCAAACAGTTCCTAGTGACTTACAATAGTAACATACATAATCAGAATAACCAAATATTTACCATATAATAAAAATAAGAAAAATACAACAAAATTAACAAAATCATGCACAACAAACTCCACATCACATCATAAAAAAAAACAATCAAGCTAGTTCCAGCCTTTATTCAATTCATAAAATAAAAATGCCTTCTGAAATAAGCTTTAAGCTGCTTCCTGAAAGAGACATGAATCAATTTTCCGTAAATCAACAAGCAATGAGTTCCACAAAGTGGGACCCATTATTTGATGCCCCATGTAAGCCGCACTGAGCCTGCCATGAGTGGGAAAGCGCGGGGTACAAATGTAACAAAAAATAAAATAAAAATTAATAAAAAAAAGTAGAGGATCACAGCTGAGTAAACTGACAGCACGGAAACTAGGAATTTCTAACACCAATTTGTCAGCAGATCTCAAGGTCCTAACAGGCTTATATACTTTCAAGGTGGTAGACAATATTGAAGGTGCTTCATTTTTTTTAAATTTTAAAAACTAAGGTCAGAAACCAATGAAGAGAAGCCAAAACTGGGGAAATCTGCTCAAATCTTGAGGTATAAACTAATTAGACGAGCAGCAGATTTCTGACCCACTTGCAAAGATTTCAAAACAACTATCTGCAAGCCAATCAATAAAGCATTGCAATAATCAAAATGTAGTAGAACAAAGCTATGAAGCATCACTTAAAAATTATATGGAGATAACAAATCACTCAATCTCTGAAGTAATTGTAGTTTGAAAAAAAAAAGTTGATATGACTCTTTAAAGATAAAGAAGAATCCAAAAGAACACCCAGATAGCGAATTTCTGATACGATCGGTAATTTACAACCATTAAGGAGAAATTTAGTAGGACAGTTATCATTCTAAGTTTTGGACAGAAACAGCACTTGAGTTTTAACAATATTTAGTTTAAATCTATTCGTTGCTAAACGTCTTTGAATATACACTGGCATTTCTGCTTATTTTTATGCAGACGACATCTTTCTTCTCTACCCCACTTCTCATCATGCATTTTTGATCAGTCCTCTCCAACAATGCCTTGAGTCCATCATAAACTAGTACTGTAAAAGAAAAAAAACAATTGATTGCTGGTTCTCAGGAACTTGTTCTCCACCATCGACCCCCATATCTCTCTTTGGTACTTTAATTAGTCTAGTAACACAATTCCGGTATTGGGGTGTTATTCTGGACTCGGCTCTAACATTTCAACCTCAAATTTCACACTTGATTAAAGTTTGTTTTTTTGTTTTGCGTCAACTGCGGGCAGTACGTCTCTTCTTTAATCATAATACCTTTCCTATGAAGAGAGGCTGAGAAGGCTAGGGCTTTTCAGCTTGGAGAAGAGACGGCTGAGGGGAGATATGATAGAAGTGTATAAAATAATGAGTGGAATGGATCGGGTGGATGTGAAGCGACTGTTCACGCTATCCAAAAATACTAGGACTAGAGGGCATGAGTTGAAGCTACAGTGTGGTAAATTTAAAACGAATCGGAGAAAATTTTTCTTCACCCAACGTGTAATTAGACTCTGGAATTCATTGCCGGAGAACGTGGTACGGGCGGTTAGCTTGACGGAGTTTAAAAAGGGGTTAGATAGATTCCTAAAGGACAAGTCCATAGACCGCTATTAAATGGACTGGAAAAATTCCTCATTTTTAGGTATAACTTGTCTGGAATGTTTTTACGTTTGGGGAGCGTGCCAGGTGCCCTTGACCTGGATTGGCCACTGTCGGTGACAGGATGCTGGGCTAGATGGACCTTTGGTCTTTCCCAGTATGGCACTACTTATGTACTTATGTACTTATGTACCTTTCATGTACTGATCCTCTCTCCGTTTATGACTAATCGTGACTATTGTAATATTATCTATGCTGGTCTCCCCTGCTCCTCATTAAAGAGACTCCAATCTTTACAAAACATTCGTCTCCTTTGTCACACTCACCGTAGTGATCACATTACTCTACTTCTAAAAGCACATCATTGGCTACTGGTTAATCAATGAATCATCCACAAAGTGGCTACTCTTACATTCAAGGCTCTTCGAATAGGTACTCCTGATTATTTATCCCGTCCTACCAGTCCATATTGCCTGGTTAGGCTGCTACGATCTTTAAATGACTATCGCTTGGTTCTTCCTGGTCCCAGACTCACTCAACTTCAATCTATTAGACGGTCAGCTTTTTTTGTTCTTGCACTTTTTGTATGGAATGGGCTGCCTACCTCTATCTTTATGTAGTAATCTTTCTTTTCACAGACCTATGAGGATGGTTGTCAGCAGTCGTAATTGTAGTTTGTCTCTCCTAGCTTTTACTATGCTGTTTGACCTTTGCCCCCTTTCTTCTTGTGCGTTTTGGTGTGCTATCCTATTATTATTGTAATGTTTCAGTGGATATTTTAAATTTGTAAAAACCACTCTGCTCTGTTCGCCAGCTAGAGAGGTATAGTAAATGCAATAAACTATAACTATAGCTAACAGTATTTCTGAGCCATCTGCAAATATCTCTAGTATGCTGGATGCTTGCTAAACAGTTTCTAGTTCTCATGTAGCATTCTGCAAGGTGAATCAGACCACATCATATGAATAATCATAGCAATTCTATTTTCAGACGAATAGGGAAGACACACTCAGGAATATGGGTTCCTGTCCAGAGGGATCTAGGCTTAAAATGCAAAGCTTACCTTCATCTACAATTCAAGACAATTGGATCCTTGTACAAATAAGCCAGTCTGGTCACACATTCCCAAAAGAAGCTGTATTTCTGATGCGCACAAGTTTCAAACCACTAACGTGGCCAATAAGCAATTTATGTGCCATTTGAAAGCTGTCACATTTAGAGGTGGAATTTTCTTTGGGGCAGGAGGGGTTTACATCAGAGAAGAATAATAATAGTGCACACAGACTGCATTTTCAACTCTTATTTTCCATGGAAAAAGCACCCATACAAAAAGTAGAGGCAAATGGCAAGTTTCAATGTAAATGCATGTGTGTGCTCTGACAGCTCATCTAAATCCACAGGTAAAAACAAGCCACAGACTTTATTCCAATACAGATAATATAGAAATTGCCTCCTCAAGGGTAAATAAAGTGAATGATACATACCTGTAGCAGGTGTTCTCCGAGGACAGCAGGCTGATTGTTCTCACGACTGGGTTGACGTCCATGGCAGCCCCCACCAACCGGAACAAAACTTCGCGGACGGTCCCGCATGCAGGGCACGCCCACCGCGCATGCGCGGCCGTCTTCCCGCCCGTGCGTGACCGTTCCCGCTCAGTTGAATGACAAGCAAAAATGATGAAAACGCAACTCCAAAGGGGAGGAGGGAGGGTAGGTGAGAACAATCAGCCTGCTGTCCTCGGAGAACACCTGCTACAGGTATGTATCATTCACTTTCTCCGAGGACAAGCAGGCTGCTTGTTCTCACGACTGGGGTATCCCTAGCTCTCAGGCTCACTCAAAACAAGAACCCAGGTCAATTTAACCTCGCAACGGCGAGGGTACAACAGAAAATTGACCTACGAAGAACAACTAACTGAGAGTGCAGCCTGACCAGAATAAATTCGGGTCCTGGAGGGTGGAGTTGGATTTACACCCCAAACAGATTCTGCAGCACCGACTGCCCGAACCGACTGTCGCGTCGGGTATCCTGCTGGAGGCAGTAATGTGATGTGAATGTGTTGGCAGATGACCACGTCGCAGCCTTGCAAATCTCTTCAATAGTGGCTGACTTCAAGTGAGCCACCGACGCTGCCATGGCTCTGACACTATGAGCCGTGACATGGCCCTCTAGAGTCAGCCCAGCCTGGGCATAAGTGAAGGAAATGCAATCTGCTAGCCAATTGGAGATGGTGCGTTTCCCGACAGCGACCCCTATCCTGTTAGGGTCAAAAGAAACAAACAATTGGGCGGACTGTCTGTGGGGCTGTGTCCGCTCCAAGTAGAAGGCCAATGCTCTCTTGCAGTCCAATGTGTGCAACTGACGTTCAGCAGGGCGGGTATGCGGTCTGGGAAAGAATGTTGGCAAGACAATTGACTGGTTAAGATGGAACTCCGACACCACCTTCGGCAGGAACTTTGGGTGAGTGCGGAGCACTACTCTGTTGTGATGAAATTTGGTATACGGAGCATGAGCTACCAGGGCTTGAAGCTCACTGACCCTACGAGCTGAAGTAACTGCCACCAAGAAAATGACCTTCCAGGTCAAGTACTTCAGATGGCAGGTATTCAGTGGCTCAAAAGGAGGTTTCATCAGCTGGGTGAGGACGACGTTGAGATCCCATGACACTGCAGGAGGCTTGATAGGGGGCTTTGACAAAAGCAAGCCTCTCATGAATCGAACGACTAAAGGCTCTCCAGAGATGGCTTTACCTTCCACACAATAATGGTAAGCACTAATCGCACTAAGGTGATTCCTTACTGAGTTGGTCTTGAGGCCAGACTCTGATAAGTGCAGAAGGTATTCAAGCAGGTTCTGTGCAGGGCAAGAACGAGGTTCTAGGGCCTTGCTCTCACACCAAACGACAAACCTCCTCCACTTGAAAAAGTAACTCTTTTTAGTGGAATCCTTCCTAGAGGCAAGCAAGACACGGGAGACACCCTCAGACAGACCCAACACAGTGAAGTCTACGCCCTCAACATCCAGGCCGTGAGAGCCAGAGACTGAAGGTTGGGGTGCAGCAACGCTCCGTCGTTCTGCGAAATGAGAGTCGGAAAACACTCCAATCTCCAGAACAACTCCAGAAGAAGAGGGAACCAGATCTGATGGGGCCAAAACGGCGCGATCAGAATCATGGTGCCGCGGTCTTGCTTGAGCTTCAGTAAGGTCTTCCCCACCAAAGGTATGGGAGGATAAGCATACAGGAGGCCGGTCCCCCAATGAAGGAGAAAGGCATCCGATGCTAGCCTGTCGTGTGTCTGAAGTCTGGAACAGAACAGAGGCAGCTTGTGGTTGGTCCGAGAGGCGAAAAGGTCCATCGAGGGGGTGCCCCACTCTCGGAAGATCTTGCATACCACTCTGGAATGGAGCGACCACTCGTGCGGTTGCATGACTCTGCTCAGTCTGTCGGCCAGACTGTTGTTTACGCCTGCCAGGTATGTGGCTTGGAGGAGCATGCCGAACTGGCAAGCCCAACGCCACATCCCGACGGCTTCCTGACACAGGGGGCGAGATCCGGTGCCCCCCTGCTTGTTGATGTAATACATTGCAACCTGATTGTCTGTCCGAATTTGGATAATTTGACAGGACAGCCGATTTCTGAAAGCCTTCAGTGCGTTCCAGATCGCTCGGAGCTCCAGGAGGTTGATCTGAAGATCCTTTTCCTGGAGGGACCACAGTCCCTGGGTGTGAAGCCCATCGACATGAGCTCCCCACCCCAGGCGAGATGCATCCGTCGTCAGCACTTTCATGGGCTGTGGAATTTGGAATGGACGTCCCAGGGTCAAATTGGTCCGAATGGTCCAACAGTGCAGTGAAGTGCGGCAACTGGTGGAGAGGCGGATGACATCTTCTAGATTCCCGGTGGCTTGAAACCACTGGGAAGCTAGGGTCCATTGAGCAGATCTCATGTGAAGACGAGCCATGGGAGTCACATGAACTGTGGAGGCCATATGACCCAGAAGTCTCAACATCTGCCGAGCTGTGATCTGCTGAGACGCTCTGGTCTGGGAAGCCAGGGACAGGAGGTTGTTGGCCCTCGCTTCGGGAAGGAAGGCCTGAGCCGTCTGAGTATTCAGCAGAGCTCCTATGAATTCCAGAGACTGGGCTGGCTGGAGATGGGACTTTGGGTAATTTATCACAAACCCCAGCAGCTCCAGGAGGTGAATAGTGCACTGCATGGAACGGAGAGTTCCTGCCTCCGAGGTGTTCTTGACCAGCCAATCGTCGAGATATGGGAACACGTGCACTCCCAGCTTGCGTAGATATGCCACTACCACCACGAGGCACTTTGTAAACACCCGTGGGGCAGAGGCGAGCCCAAAGGGCAGCACACAATACTGAAAGTGCCGTGTGCCCAGGCGGAATCTGAGATACTGTCTGTGAGCTGGCAGTATTGGGATGTGAGTGTATGCGCCCTTTAAATCCAGGGAACATAGCCAATCGTTTTTCTGAATCATTGGTAGAAGGGTGCCCAAGGAAAGCATCCTGAACTTTTCTTTGACCAGGAATTTGTTCAGGCCTCTCAGGTCTAGGATGGGACGCATCCCCCCTGTTTTCTTTTCCACAAGGAAGTACCTGGAATAGAATCCCTGCCCTTCCTGCCCGGGTGGTACGGGCTCGACCGCATTGGCACTGAGAAGGGCGGAGAGTTCCTCTGCAAGTACCTGCTT
Organism: Microcaecilia unicolor; assembly: GCF_901765095.1. NCBI lineage: Eukaryota > Metazoa > Chordata > Amphibia > Gymnophiona > Siphonopidae > Microcaecilia > Microcaecilia unicolor. The sequence goes on from NC_044039.1 coordinate 131,153,715, forward strand.
GTGATGGGAGCTGAAGGATTGAGCTCCCGGAGGACAATTTGGTGGCAGGGAGGCCAAATTCAGGGCGTATCCGCACCGCACTATTTGGAGAACCCACTGGTCGGAGGTTATGAGAGGCCACCTTTTGTGAAAAAATTTTAACCTCCCTCCGACCGGCAGATCGTCCGGTACGGACACTTTGAGGGCGGCTATGTTCCCATGGATCCAGTCAAAAGCCCGTCCCCGGCTTTTGCTGTGGAGGCGCAGGGGGCTGCTTAGGCGCACGCTGTTGACGAGAACGAGCGCGCTGGGACTGTCCCTGTGCCTGACGAGGCCTTCGGGCCGGCTGGGTGTACCTACACTTGGTAAAGGCATAGGGCGCAGCCTGCCAGGCCCGGGAAAAACGTCCACCTGCTGAGGTGGATGCTGAAGGCGCCCGGTGGGAGAGCTTGTCGAGGGCGGTTTCCCGCTGATGCAGTTGGTCCACAGCTGCTCGACCTTCTCGCCAAAAATATTATCCCCCCGGCAAGGGACGTCGGCCAGTCTCTGCTGGGTGTGGTTGTCCAGGTCAGAGGCACGCAGCCATGAGAGCCTGCGCATCACTATACCTTGGGCCGCAGCACGAGATGCCACGTCACAGGTGTCATATATACCCCTGGACAGGAACTTTCTGCACGCCTTCAGCTGCCTGACCACCTCCTGAAAAGGCCTGGACTGCTCCGGCGGGAGCTTGTCAACCAGGTCCGCCAGTTGCTTCACATTATTCCGCATGTGAATGCTCGTGTAGAGCTGGTAAGACTGGATGCGGGTCACGAGCATGGAAGATTGGTAGGCCTTCCTCCCAAACGAGTCCAGAGTGCGAGACTCCTCCCCCGGGGGCGCTGAGGCGGTATCCCTCGAACTCCGTGCCCTCTTGAGAGCAGAGTCCACGACCGCTGAGTCATGAGGCAATTGGGGCCGCATTAACTCTGGGTCCGAGTGGATTCTGTATTGGGACTCTGCTTTCTTGGGGATGGTGGGATTAGATAGTGGTCTCAACCAGTTCCGAAGCAGTGTCTCTTTGAGGACATTGTGCAACAGTACCGTGGAGGACTCTCTAGGTGGTGATGGATAGTCGAGGACCTCGAGCATCTCAGCCCTCGGCTCATCCACAGAGACCACGGGAAAGGGAATGCAAATAGACATATCCCTGGCGAAGGAGGCAAAGGAGAGGCTCTCAGGTGGCGAGAGCTTTCTCTCTGGTGAAGGAGTGGGGTCGGAGGGAAGGCCCACAGACTCCTCTGAGGAGAAATATCTGGGGTCCTCCTCCTCCCCCCACGAGGCCTCTTCCTTGGTGTCGGACATGAGCTCGTGCAGCTCAGTCCTCAACCGGGCCCAGCTCGACGTCGAGGCACCGAGGCCTCGGTGGCGTCGTCGAGCGGTGGACTCCCGCGCCGGCGGGGATGAAGCTCCCTCCATCGACGTCGACGGGGACTCCACCTGCGTGGCGGTCGAGACCGGAGCCGCAAGCGGCGTCGAAGGCCTCGGCACCGGGCTAGAGCACGCTGGCGCCACAGTCAATGGCGCCGAGGGCGCAAGCACCCCCGGCGCCGGCACAGTCTGGCGCATCAGCCCTTCCGGAATCCCCGGAAGGATGGCTCGGAGGCACTCGTCCAGGCCCGCTGTCGGGAAAGGCGAGGGGGCCGGTAGAGGCGTCGGTGCCGGAAGCTGTTCGGGTCCAGGAGACTGCACCGAAGTGCTGGCACTCTGACGTGGCGGTACCTCTACTACAGAGGGGGACCTCTCCTCTCGACGCTGCCGCTTCCTCGGCGTCGACTCATCTCCGGCGCCGGGAGCCAGATGCATCGTGGGCGACCGATGACGGTGCTTCTTTGCCTTTTTGCGGTGCCCGTCATCGGCGCTTGGTGGAATTGAGGAGGAGGTCGATCCCCCTCGGCCTCGAGGGACCGGGTCCGACAGGGTTTGGTCCCGAGGGCCCTGGGTAGAGGGAGTGACCGAGGCCGATTGCCCGCGTGGCCTCTCACCCCTGCCTTCACCGGGGGACCAGCGGGCCGACGGGACCCGTGCTCCTGGGTCGATGCCATCGGTGCCGATTTCGTGGACATTGATACCGGTACCGAAGAACCGGCCGTCGATACCGATGCCGTCGAAGTCGACGTCGAGGGGCCGGCGCAAGTTCCAAAAAGACGGTCCCGAAGAACTTGCCTCGCTACCTGTGTCCGTTTCCGGAGACCGAGAAACAAAGTACACGTCTTGGTATCGTGCTCCGGCCCGAGGCACTGGAGGCACCAAGCGTGAGTGTCGGTCTGCGAGATATGCCAGCCGCACTGACCACACTTTTTAAATCCACTCGGGACCTTCAAGGACATCGACGGAAAAATCGCGTCGGCGAAGTCAAAGTCGTCGATGGTGGCGGTAAAATTCACACCTCGAAAATAAATCGACCGCGCGGCCACAAGGCCGCAACGCGACGCCCCCGCTAAGAGACGTGGAAGAAAAAGAAAAAAGAGAAAATTTGCGGCGAAAGCGCGATCCGGTTTCCGGGGCTGAGAGAGAGAGACGAACACGGCTCTCTCCAGCGCGGAAAAGAAAAGACTGAGCGGGAACGGTCACGCACGGGCGGGAAGATGGCCGCGCATGCGCGGTGGGCGTGCAGGACCACCCGCGAAGTTTTGTTCCGGTTGGTGGGGGCTGCCGTGGACGTCAACCCAGTCGTGAGAACAAGCAGCCTGCTTGTCCTCGGAGAAAAGCCAAACACTTCTTAAAATCCCAAACTTGCTTGTTTTATTTAGCTTTACCGGTCACATCCCTAGATTTATATAAGAACACAAAAAAAAGCCATACCATCTCAGACCAAGGTCCATCTTATTTTAGACAATGACTAGTTCAGGTTAGAAGTACCCAGCAAGTCCTAAAACGTAGATCTAATTTCTCATAGCTCATTTCCAGGGATGAGCAGGGGTTCTCAACCCAGTCCTCGGGACACACCTAGCCAGTCAGGTTTTCAGGATATCCACAATGAATATGCATGAAATAGATATAAACAGAAAGGAGGTAATGCATGCAAATTTATCTCTTGCATATTCATTGTGGATACTCTGAAAAACCTGACTGGCTAGGTATGTCCTAAGGACTGGGTTGAGAACCCCTGAGGGATGAGCAATGGCTCTCCCAAGACTATCTGGGTAATCAGGATTTATGAACTTTTGCTCCAGAAACCTGTCCAAATCTATTTTGAATCCCACTATGTTACTCGCTTGGATCATGTCCTCTGGAGACAGATTCCACAACTTAATTATATACTCTGAAATAAAAAGGAGCTTTCTACAATTTGATTTCAGTCTGCCAGTCAACAGTTTCATGGAGTGTTCTCTCGTTTTAATGTTGCTTAGAAGGTTGAACAATTGTTCCCTATACAACAGTTCCCCCCACTCACGATTTTATAAACTATCATATTCCTTTTCAAGCATCTCTTCCAAGCTGAAAAGCTCTAACCTGTTTAGCCTTTCTTCATATGGGAGGCATTTCATCCCCTTTATCATTCGTCACTCTTCCACAAACCTTTTCTAGCTCTATTATAGTTTTTTGACAAAGGACAACCAATGTGTAGTCGCACCGTGGACCTAGACAGAGGAACAGTGATATTCTGTTTACTGCCTCCATTTGAATAATCACTAACATTCTATTTGTTTTTCTGGCAGCCGCGTTGTGCTGGGCTGAAAACTTCAATATACTGTCCACAATGACTCCAAGATCTTTTTCTTGGGTGCCGACTCTTAACTTAGAACCCAGAATTTTGTTACCTGTAGATGGGATTATTCTCCCCTATGTTTATCACTTTGCACTTGTCCACATTCTATTTCATCTACCATTTAGAAGTCCAGTCTTAGTCTCACAAGATCTTTCTGCAAACTCTCACAATTGTCTGTCTTTTAAAGACTCAATATTTATTTTATTTATTTGGATTTTGCTCACACCTTTTTCAGTAGTAGCTCAAGGTGAGTTACATTCAGGTACACTGGATATTTCTATTTTTATGTCATCCATAAATTTGATCAACTGGCTCATCACTCCTATCTCCATCTCATTTATGCTTATGATAAACAGCACAGTTCCAAATACAGAACCTAGGGACACTCCTGACCCTTTCCACGTGGATAACTAATCATTTAGACCAACTTTCTCAGTTTCCTGTCTTTTAGCCAGTTTGCAATCCATAAAAGGGCATTGCCTCCTATCCCATGACACGTTAATTTCTAAAGGAGTTTCTCATGAGAGACTATCAAACACCTTCCAAAGTATTTTTAAAGCCTTTAATTTTTTTTTTTTTAAATGAGGAACTCTTCTCATTAGGCTCTCACTTCCCGTTTTAAACATCTTCATACTTCATCATTTGAACAATGTACTTGAACATAAGAAAAGCCATACTGGATCAGACCAATGATCTATCTAGCACAGTATCCTGCTTCCAACAGTGGCCAATCTAGGTCACAAGTACCTGGCCAAAACCCAACTAGTAGCAACGTTACATGCAACCAATCCCAGGGCTAGTAGTAGCTTCCCTCATGTCTCACACAATAACAGACTATGTCCTTCTCCTCCAGGAACTTGTCCAAACCTTCATTAAACCCAGATATGCTAATCAATGTTACCACATCCTCTATAACAAGTTCCAGAGCTTAACTATTTGTTGGTGAAAAAAATATTTCCTCCTACTTGTCGTAAAAGTATTTCAATGCAATTTCATTGAGGGGCCCTTAGCTGCGGTAAAAAGGGGCCTGCATATCTTTTTGATGAACGCTGAGGCCCCCTTTTACCACAGCAGGTAAAAGGCTGTCTCTTTTTGAGGAAAAGAAATGATCATGCAGTAAGTAAACACTTCTCACGCGACCATTTATGGGAGAGCCCTTACCGCCACCCATTTGAGATGGCGGTAAGAGCTCCCGCACTAACCCGGTGGTAACTGGACAGCCTGCGGCACTGCCCAACTACCGCTGGTTAAGTTCCGGTGCTACAAAAATAGATCATATTTTTGTTGCGGCAGAAATGGCACACACTAGTGGTAGGAACTACCCCTGGTTTCCTGAGGTAGCCCGGCAGTAGTTCCGGACTGGCGTGTGGTAAGCCCACGGTGGGCTTACCACTGCTTAGTAAAAGGGCCTGAGTGTCTTCTGGTCTTTGTACTTTTCAAAAGGGTGAAAATTTAATTCATTTTTATCCGCTCAATACCGCTCAGGATTTTGTCGATCTGCCTGCTATGTTTACACCATAAATAGAGCATGAAAGGGCTTCAGGGGACAAGCTGCCTATTAACAATTCACCTTACTTGCATTAGCTAATAGAGAAAGGCTGGCCACTACTTCAAACATTTTTCCTAGTGAGTGAACAAAACATGTAAAATAAAGTGGATATCCTAATTATACTGCTTTAAATAGAGTACAATATTTTTACTGAATACTGTGAAAAAATAAATCCCCTCTAATGACTTACTTGGCAGGACTGCAGGCCCCTGCTGAGCCAAAAAGATGTGAAAATGCTTCCAAGGCAGAAGATATAATGTGGGAGCCCCATGCATGGTTTGCAGCTTCCAAAGGTTTAGCCTTACAGGCAGATTCACTTCCAGTCCCCTGCTAACTGGGAAGGTTTAAATGTCTTGTATAAATTTTGGTGGAAAGAACATAAAATAATTTCATTATGTATGGAGTTTCTGAACAGCTTAAAATAATTTAATAATACAAAGACAAAATAGCTTTAACATTCTACAGGGTCCCCTGGACTGAATGCTGGGAAAGCTTTCTCTGTCTAATTCTTTACATGTGCCTCACCCTTTTATTTGGCAAGATAAAGTCGATACCTGTAGAGCTGCCAAGTTACCTGGTTCCAAGAGGGAGGTTTAAATTTGAGCACTCATTTGGGTTGAATCAAGGGTTACCAACACCAAACTTCTTTGGGATTTTGGTTCAAACTAGGACTGGCCAGTTTCTCTTCTGGAAGCGAGTAAGTTGGCAGTTCTCTAATAGGTTTGGTCCTGGGGAACTGAGGAACTGAGTTCGATTCCCACTTCAGGCACAGGCAGCTCCTTGTGACTCTGGGCAAGTCACTTAACCCTCCATTGCCCCAGGTACAAATAAGTACCTGTATATAATATGTAAGCCGCATTGAGACTGCCATGAGTGGGAAAGCGCGGGGTACAAATGTAACAAAAAAAATAAAATAAAATTGAAGATAGAAAAACAACAGCTAGCTAATAGGGCTTCTACTCAGTTCTTCCATTTTGCATCTAAGGGACAAACAATTGAATAATAAGTTCCTTAAGAAGGCACCTTCAAGCTTTGCTACCCTTAATCCCTCTTTCCCCGTACCTCTATGCGCTTTTCTTGTTCCATATCCACAGCCTGTGACTTTTACCACTCCCCTCCCTCCCCCCCCCCCCCCGATCACTGGTTATTTCCTCAAATTTCTCTTGATTCATGTTGACAGCCAAAAGTGTATTTTTTTTCATTTGTTTTTAATTTTGTTTTGCTTTGGGGGGGGGAGGCCTTTCAATTTAACAAAGATAATCATATACATGTTTGAAAAAAACAAAAATATACATAAGTTTCTAGATGACACTTCTTGGTTCACATCACACAGGTCTTTTAAAAAAATAAAATAAAATGAACTAGCAAGAAAGGTACAAACTTACAGCTAAAGTATCACATTACTATGCACCAACACTGTTAATGCACATAATTAATAACTAGCTTCCATTGCATAAAATGGGACCTGGGGATATAATATCGTATTTTAACAGTGTTAGGATGCGCTAGCTTACCTTAGAAAGTTTAAATACCTAGCATACGTGAATGTAACTTGCCTTGAGATACTACTGAAAATGGAAGAGTTAAACACAAATAAATAAAGAACTGAAGTCTCTACAGAAAGGAAGTCAGCAGGATATATAGCTTTAATAAACAATAGCATGATCAACAATAAACATGATCACGCTATTGCTTTTCCTATTGCATTAGTTGGATAGCTATGCAGTTTGAACTAGATTCTATATATGATGCCTAAAAAAAAAATCGGTACCGAAACAAAATACACCTAGATGTATTCTATAAAGTACGCCTAAATTTAGGCGCTATTTATAGAATAACCCCAAATTTCTGTGCGGTTTATAGAATACTCATTCCCACAACTAAATTTAGTAAACTTGGTGTAAATACCTATGCCTAAATTATGCATCAACCAGGTGTATTCTACAACTAAGCGCATAAATTCTAGAAATGACCATGACCTGCCCATTCTGTGCCCATGGCCATGTCCCTCTTTCATCTATCAGGCTTATTTTCGAAAGAGAAGGGCGCCCATCTTCCGACACAAATCGGGAGATGGGCATCCTTCTCTCAGGGTCGCCCAAATCGGCATAATCGAAAGCAGATTTTGGGCGTCCTCAATGGCTTCCCGTCGCAGGGACGGCCAAAGTTCAAGGGGGTGTGTCGGCACTGTAGTGAAGGTGGGGTTGGTGCATGATTAAGAGATGGGCGTCCTTGGCCGATAATGGAAAAAAGAAGGGCGTCCCTGACGAGCACTTGGCCGACTTTACTTGGTCCATTTTTTCTTGCAACCAAGCCTCAAAAAGGTGCCCGAACTGACCAGATGACCATCGGAGGGAATCAGGGATGACCTCCCCTTACTCCCCCAGTGGTCACCAACCCCCTCCCACCCTAAAAAAACAAACAAACTTTAAAAAATGTTTTTGCCAGCTTCAAATGTCATACCCAGCTCCCTGACAGCAGTATGCAGGTCCCTGGAGCAATTTTAGTGGGTGCCGTGCACTTCAGACAGGCGCACCCAGGCCCATCCCCCCCTACCTGGTACACTTGTGGTGGTAAATGTGAGCCCTCCAAAACCCACCACAAACCCACTGTACCCACATGTAGGTGCCCCCTTTCACCCCTTAGGGCTATGGTAATGGTGTACAGTTGTGGGGAGTGGGTTTTGGGGGGCTCAGCACCCAAGGTAAGGGAGCTATGCACCTGGGAGCAATTTGTGACGTCCACTGCAGTGCCCCCTAGGGTGCCCGGTTGGTGTTCTGGCATGTGAGGGGGACCAGTGCACTACGAATTCTGGTTCCTCCCACAACCAAAGGGCTTGGATTTGGTTGTTTTTGAGATGGGCGTCCTTGGTTTCCATTATGGCCGAAAACCGGGGATGACCATCTCTAAGGTCAACCATCTCAACATTTAGGTCGACCTAAATGTTGAGATTTGAGTGTTCCCGACCGTATTATCGAAACGAAAGATGGACGCCCATCTTGTTTTGATAATATGGGTTTCCCTGCCCCTTTGCGGGGCCGTCCTGCGAGGACGCCCTCATGAAAACTTGGGTGCCCCGTTCGATTATGCCCCTCCACGTGACTTAGAATTTACATGCATCACTTTATAGAATACACTAAACAGTTCTGTGCGTCAATTCTAATTACTGCCAGTTAGTGTCAATAATAATTCCTTAAGTGGCAATTATTGGCACTAATTGGCTTGTTAACCAGAATATGACTGGATTTGCACGTGCAACTTAGGTTGCGCTACATAGAATCCCGGGGATTGTCTTTAGAGCAGTTTTGGAAAAAGATTCTATTTCTTGCTTATGCGATAATATCCATAACAACAGCTTACTGCACAAACCAGAAGAGTGAAGAAAGCCTCTGCTCTGGCTGATTGCTTTTCTTGCAATGTTCTTTTGTTTATGCCCTGTCATTTGCAGATGTTGTATAACCCACAGCTGTTTAGACAGCCAACGTTTTGAGGAAATGAAGCTAATCATCATTTCCTAGTCTTTCACTTCAAAATCTTTCTTGCATCTATCCAGTGGCAGTTCTCCAAAGAAGCTTTAGCAGTAGACAACCTAACAATTTTCACATCCAAGAATCCCCATGGAAAAGCATCCGTGTCTCTCCCAGAATGCAAGCTGTGATGCATGCATTTCCAGAGACAAAATAACCTTTTTGTTAGCACGGTGTCATCGCTTTAACCTGCTGCTAACAAGGGATTTAGTCAGGTTTACAAGGCCACTCAAGGGATTGCCAAGACTCGGATATTTATATAAACTGTACGGTAGATATTACAACCAGATGTAGTAAGCAAGAAGCTACAAGTTGCTGGATCCATGCATATTATTAACTATTAAATGACACACAAAAAAAATGTTAAAGCACATTAGCCGTATTGAAAAGTAATTGACTATCCCAGTATACAAAACAGTATTTCAGTGATACACAGGGAACTTTTTTTTAGTGAGAAGTAACATTTTAGTCAGCGCTGTGATGTCACCATTATGGTCTCTGGTCTGCAAAACAGATGACTTGGTGTCAAACAAAAACAGATGGATTCACTTCTATGCAGTATTTTGTTATGCTGTTGATTTCTGTGGAGACCTCAGGTTTGATGTGCAAAGATGGCCACTTTAAAAGGGCTATTCATGTCTGAGACATGCATAAACCAGTAATTAGATGTTTATGCAAGATAAAATGTTTGAGTTACCATTTTACAAAGCTGGGCTATGCAGGTCAAAAATTCAAGTGCCTGCAAATGGCAAGGGGGCGTGGTCTAGGCATGTTTTGGGTGGAACTGAACAGCAAAAGTAGAGGCTGACAAATGCGCAAACCAATAGGGAGATAATCTCAAAAAAACAGTTTATTCAGAATATTCATATCAATATCAAGGACCCGACACGGTCCGTGTTTCGGGTCCTTGATATTGATATGAATATTCTGAATAAACTGTTTTTTGAGATTATCTCCCTATTGGTTTGCGCATTTGTCAGCCTCTACTTTTGCTGTTTTGCTTTGACTTTCCGTGGAGGCTCCTCCTGTCTTCTTGGGTGGAACTGAAGCATGCCTAGAAGGCAACAATCTATTTCCCATTTCAGAAGGGGACTAAGCATCAATATCCTAACAGCTCAATGTCAGGACTTACACCTGCTACCAACTACATTTAAGCTTTGGCAAACTGCTCCAATTGAGCTGCACTCCACTGGAGGGATTAGGAAAGGTTATCCCCTTAATCCCTCAGTGGTTAATGTCTCCCCTCCACCAAAAGCCAAACTGGCAGGGGATACAGGTCTCTGTGACAGGGTCAGGAAAATACACATTTATATTTCTAAACTGGTATTGTATCAAAGCTGTGGGAGGCAAGGTCGCCGAGAGACACAGCTGGGCCCGGGGCAGAATTGGACTGCTGTCACCCCCACCCTACTCACACTGCTGCCCCTGCCCACTGCACAAACCAGCATATTTGAAATATAAATGGGATCAAATAAAAGCAATAAAGAACCTCAACGTAGATGCAGCAGCTCATAGGTTTGTGTGCTTTGTTTTGGGATGACTGCTGCGCGGGGAAGGTGAAAGAGAGACTAAGTTAATTGGCTTCAATGTTTTGACATCATCCCATCTCCTGTTTTCATCCAACCTCCTTGGTTTGTCCTCTTCTTCTGCTCGTGCTGAGAGTCGTGACCCGGATGCCACACTGCGTTATTGCAATCATCCAGATTCTAGGCGGCACGCAGGAGGAGAGGATACACCTGGAAGAAGCAGGCAAGCAGGAAGAATTTTGCCAGCACTGGGCCCGGCCCCCCCTTGAAGGTTGGGCCCGGGGAATTCCCCCCCCCCCCCAATCCTCTTGGTGCCCCAGTGGGAAGTTATAAGAATCCAAACCTCCCCATGTGCTTCATGACTGACAACGGAAAGGGGGAGGGGAAAGCAGGGCTAGGAACAGAAAAACTTTGTTGGTTGGTGATTCTGTGCATCCAAATGTTAATGGATGAGTTTCACTGATGTTAGAATCTATCACCGAGCTTTCTGTATTGCGATATATCACCGATAAAAGAAGACCAACAAACTCGTACATGAAAGAGCTCACATATGGCAGAAAGGAGACATATCTCATCCACTGAAAACTTTATAAATATTACCACACTGCTGCATCAGAAAAGCAATGGGATCCCAACGGGAAGAGAATTATAACAAAGAGATTATGATCATTTGGGGCATCCCCATTCCAGCTGATAAAAAAGCTGGATGCAAGGAAGCAAGATACAGTAGTAAAAGAAAAAAGAAGAAGAAGAAAAAACAAAGGACACCAGAGATGTCAGTTCCAAGTGATTATTCTGTGAATTGGGTGGAGAAGGAAAAGAATCTTAAATACCAAGAAATTCAGTCAGAAAGACATTTCCTGTTGTATTGGAAGCCATAGGGTTGATTAAAAAAGTTTTCAAGCACAGCTCAATAGCTGCATTTTCAAAGCACTTAGACTTACAAAGTTCCACAGGTTACTATGCAACTTTGTAAGTCCAAGTGCTCGGAAAATATGCCTCTATATATGTTACATTTTATGAACGCTAGAAGAGATATCTCTTTGGCATGGCACTACAGTGACTGTTAGCAGTAAATTTGAGAGCCTGAAGTCATACTCCAAAAGTGCTTATGGCCATGGGTTGACCACGAGACTTGGGCTTAGATTCCTGCAGAAATTTCTGGAGAGATAGATCTGGAATTCATCAGTATACTGAAAACCATACGAGAGGAAGAAGAGGGAATAAATATACAGCCCTTATCTCATATTAGTTCTGTGAGGTACTTCTCCCTGTACTGCCTCCACATCTCACAGTCCTTCTCCTGCTATTCTGGTTGCTGATCTTATCACCTGCCTGTATCTCCCATTCTGCAATCTCCTTATTAGATGGACTCAAACATAGGGGAACCAGTGCCTCTTTGCTCTCCAAGAATTTCAGCATAACCTTTATAACCATGGGGGTATTGTCACTCTTATGAACTTTTCTTGCACCCTACCTACTTGTGGCTTTCATAGGTGCTTCTCACCTCCCAGCAAAAGCAGGCTATAGATCCAGTCTATCTGAACCTGTGTTAACATCTTCGATTAACCTTAAAGTTCTGGAGCAAAGGGCTTGCAACTCAAAATACTCCAAAAAGAAGTACACCAAAGTTCCAACCCTGTCTCTACTTCTCATAGTCCGATCTGTTCTCCTTTTGCTTTTGTAATGTATACTCTGTGTAACAGCTTATATTGCATCACCAGAAGACTTAAGAGCTGTACCAAATAGCATATTTTACTATTTGGCTGAATATGAATAATGAAAATTATTATTCAGCCAAATACGAATAACGGGCACTGAGCTTTAACATAACAAATAACAAAAGAAGCCACGTGAAATCAGAGATCAAGTGTTTATCAGTAGTATTTAGCACAGTAAAACCCTAGATTATTCATATTCGAATTTACATCACTATTTGGTAGAATACAAATAACGTATTTGAGGCTCAATCAAATCGAATATTCAGTACAGCCATAACCTGCATCTCTGTTTGCCCTATTTCCTCAAAGAGCTGTCCAAGCTCTCCAGTGGAGATCTCTTCTGCTATAACTTCTAACCAGATCATCACCAAAAGGACTAGAGATCTCTTCTGCTATAACTTCTAACCAGATCATCACCAAAAGGACTAGAAAATGCTGCTTCTCTATTCCACCCACCAAACCTCTACAACATGGACACCATACTCAACATCTCTGGGGAATGTGCTAAAAGGTCTTATTCAGTAATGGGAAACACAGGGTTCCTGCAGTTGTACTTTCCAGTGTGCTCCATTAATGCCTCATATGTAAACATACCATCAGATACAAATTTGGGATCTCCAACCTCAACTTGATCTGTTAAAAAAACTGGAGAATAAACCTTCCCATTACAGTCACCAGTTGGCCCATGTAATCACTTGTACGGAAATGTGAATAATTCAGTCCTGGGGGAAAATTTGATTTCCCTATTTGAAAGAATAAGGACCCACCCAAATGCTCCTCCTTCACCAGCCCCAGGTTTTGCAAAATGGACCAAGGAGTTGTGTCTAGCTGCCCATTCTCCCTTGTTATACTTTGTGCAGACTTATGACGTTAAAGATGATGTATGAGAGGCGCCACTGTGCCAGCAGTCCTACTAGTAAATACTTACACTGATCTATGTGAGTTTCACGAACCCATCTCAGGAGGCATGCTATGTTGTGAAGTCTTAAATGCGGAACTCCTAGTCCTCTTTTTTTTCTTGTGCAGTGTTAAGTTGTTGAATACAATCCTTATATAAATGTACACCTGTTTCTGAGAAAGCATAGATATCCTCCACCTTCATTTTAGATACAATTTCTGCTAGATTTGTGCTGGTATTTTAAAGACAAACTGAAAAATAATTCATAACAGAGCGCCTAGATTTAGCTGCTAGGAAAGTGCCCCACTGAAGCCCTTTCTATAAAGAAAAATAGGCACCTCCTTTTTATTACTGAACACTACTTTGAATGACTGAAAACGCACCAGCATTTAAGGCAGTGGTTCCCAAACCTGGTCCTGGATGCACCCCAATCAGTCAGGTTTTCAAGATGTTCACAATGAATATTCATGATAGAGATTTGCATGCAGTGGAAGCAATGCATGCAAATCTGTCTCATGAATATTCATTGTTAACTCCCCTTCCCCCCAGGCACTCATTTGCACATACAGATGCAAATGACTAGAACACCAGTATTTACATACCTAAAACCACGTGGCTCCTTACAGAATTACTCCAGTGTATTCTACCCCTCTCAATCTAGGCGACATTTTGTAAAATTGCCCTCCATAGGATTCTGAACTGATCTTTACACAGTAAGATGTACAATTCCTGGTCTGCAGTACGCAGGCATCCAAATTAAGCAAGGAGCAGGAGTCTGGATTTTTGCACTATCATGCAGGCCTGTGTCTGGTAGAAATCTGGGAAGCTTGCCATTACTTGCATCATGGGAAGATTCAAATGATATCTGGGATGAGACGGGAGAAGCTGACAAAAACAAACTGACCTATATCTGCTTTGATCACTGAGTGCCAATAGATTCTGAAATTTGTAACTTTATAGGGAGTTTTAACAGCCTGATGTACAGTGGATGGTGCATTCCTGAAACTTTCTTGTAAAACTGTAATACGAACAGAAAAAGCTGAGCAGTGATGTAATGTCTGAGAACTTGCTATGGACTTTAGCTCCCTTCTCTAAGTAGGTAAAACAAAGTATACATTAACCCCCTGTCTACAAAGTAGCCACAAAAATAATTCAGAATAGGAACAGTCTGTAACGTTAAATTAGTATCTGGTCACTGGCTCCAGGTAAGTACAGTCTTCCAGTCTCACGTAAAAACCTTAGAAGACCTGGGTATCTTTTCAGGCAGAGTGTGAGGGAAATCAACCAGCTGGGCTGACTTTAACCATTAGACAGACTAGGCAGCCACCCAGGGTGGCAGATTCTAAGTGGCAACAAAAAGCAGCTGCAGGCGCACAAACTGAGAAGTCTCAGTATGTATTTTTATCCACAGGGAGGGTACATAATAATCAAAGACCCATTTATCAGAGAAAATACTTTTACCTCGCTGAACAGTTTTGCAAATTGATCTCATTTATGTGTGTGTATACATCTGTCTATATATATATATATATATATACATACATACACACATGCGTAATTTCAAAGCACTTAGGCTTAAAAAGTTCCACAGGTTACTAGGTAACTTTGTAAGTCTAAGGGGATCTTTTACTAAGATGCATTACGTTTTTAACGCATGCTAAAAATAGGCACGCGCGCTAAATGTTAGAGAAAGCAAAGTATTCCCTACGGGCATCTCTAATGTTTAGCGTGCACTAAAAACAAAAGAACGCTTTAGAAAAAGACCCCTTAAGTGCTTTGAAAACGAGCCCCAGAGTCCATCTTCACAGCAACAGACAATATGGTGGGGGGGGGGGGGGGGGGGGAGAGGCAGTGTCTATTGCTCTGAGGTGGCTGCTCCACTTACGTGTGCTGGCAAATATACATGCACTCCTACAATGTCTTTCTAAGTGTTTTATATAGTAACACAGCATATGACGGCAGATAAAGATTCACATGGTCCATCTAATCAGCCAGTAAGACAGCCAGGGCCAGACCTGCCATTCCGTGCAGGTTACACTCCATCATGATCAAATATTGGCATCACAAATAGAGTGGTCACACAATCATGGCGTGTGTTTATAGTTTTGTTTGCAGCATAATCCGGCAAAATCTTTTCCCCAGTATTAAGCATGTCCTGATCGAGACATATGAATTCCAATCACAATGTTTTATGAAAAAATGCAGGATTTCCCCATTGTAGAAGTAATTCCTAAAAGCAATGCTCAAGTCATCTGTTGCTGCATGTTTAACAGAAGATGAATGAATAAATTATTGGCTGAAAAATTACAAGGCTAAAATGCCATTGAGGGAGCCTGGTGACAACAAATCATGAAGCTCCAAAATGTCTTCTGTTTCCTGTAATTATACTATTAAAAATATATATCTACACATAAACAGGTATTGTGTAAACAGATCTGACTGTATTACAGAGACTAAATATAGCTGAGACCTAGTACAGTAGTTATGTCATCTTCCCAAGAATTAGGCATCAATCTCTTCACCCTGTTGGGTCCTCTTGACCTGGGACTTTTCTTTCACCCTTCTCTACAATGGGACTGATTTGTGCCTATTAATCTGAGCTATCCATTGCTGTTCACAGAATTAATACCATAATTACACATCCTGAAATTTGAGTTTCATGATCATAAAAAAGCATGCCGACATCACAGGAAACTAAAGTCCTCTATTTAGCCATATACAGCATGGCAATGGCAGCACTCCTTCCCTATACTGAATCTTGCTCTAGAGGGATCACCTTGGTGGATGAGGTATTGATCAACCATCACACTTGAGCATTCCTTCAGACAGTTAACAGTGCTACCAAATTTGTGCCAAATTGCAATGGTGGTTTTAGTGATACAGTCAGCCGCTCACTGAGACCACCAACTCTTCCACATAGACCACTTTCTTTGACTGCTAACCTACTCCAGATTTGAACAGCTGACCTAGAGCTGAAAGGCTCTATAATGGATGTGTTATAAGGCCCAAGTCAAGCCAAGCGCTTTCGTCATCTGAAAATTGTCCATACATCTTTAGAACCACACATCGGAACTGAATTTGTACAGTGGGTAGAACTGGACATCATGAGTATTTACAGAACAGCTTTTGCGAGACACGACTCTACCAGCAACGGTCTTTTCACCTGGGACTAATACTCCTGCAACACTAGTGAAATGTTTCAGTTTTATTTAAAGGGCTTGTGAAACCACTACCAGTGAGGCTAAACCACACAAGAAACAAGTTGATGTGATGCTTCTTGCTGGCATCCAGTCTGAACAAAACAGCTTTTCATTCTGTTCCTGGCACAAACTCTTACATATAGGTTCATGGGTCTGGTAAAGAATGGCACTTTTTTCCCTTTCAGGCAGAAGTGCTGCATTGTAGCTATGCTGAAAAGGCTATTACAAGACAGATAAAAGTAAATATCTGTGGGTATCTTGGAACAGAAGAGCTCTATCCCTGACATCAGCTCTGTACTATCAAAAAGTGCTCAAAGGATGTTTAGCATATTCTAATAGACAAATATAGTATTAATCATTGCTAGAGCACACAGCAGATGCAGGCAGCACTAAGCCCTTATTGTCTCTAGATTATCCAAAATGAAGGACCCTCAGAACATAATGTGATGTTCTGAGGGCCCTTTAAGATCATTATCTACTAGCGGAACCAATTCACCAGTTGTGCTGTCATCTATCTTCTAATAAACTCTGTACTGTGCTTGAACTGAGCCCTAGTCACCATTTTATACTACAGTACTATTACCCCAGAGTATTTTTAGTGCTTTTTAACTGGGATTGAAAGTGCTACAGCAGTGATGCCATCTGTCTATTAATATGGAGTTAGGCCAACTTCTATAAAAGATATATGTTTGGGACAAATTCAGGTGGGAGGGGGGTGGCAGGGGGAGGAGAGGCGTAGCATGGATATAGCAACTACCTTATTGAAATCAGCCTCTAATATATAAGGCTAAGATCATTTTCAATTTGGACAAATTTATTTTGGCTTTACAGTTTCAACGTTATTTTTTGGGCTTCTCAATGAGATGGCATCTACTGGGTTCCAGCAGAATAACCTTCATTTATAACTACCCAAGTCTCATATCCCCATTTTTCCATCTCCTGCCACCTTATTTAACCCAGCACTACAGCAATAGTCCTCAGCAAAGGGCCACAGACCATGGCTTCTTCCTCAATCCAGCCACTAGGTACAATCACTGACTAGTGGTTGGTAAGCCTCCTCCCCCAGGTTGGTTTCAGAAACATCTCCATTCCCAGCTAGCTCAGGAAGCAGAGTCCTTGCCTTACCAGGGAATCAAACTCAAGTCCTTTGCATGGTATAATGCAGCACTGTCACTGGGCTATCAGCTGGTCCCTACAAAGCACTTTTCAAATAACTACCAGTAATCCTGAACAGAGGATCACATAGCGGAGAGCAGAGTTGCTTACTTGTAACAGGGATTCTGGGTAGATAGCAGGGGAATATGGTGCATTTGCTGTTGACATCATCCTAATGGATCTAATTTTGGACATTCGCTCTCCTAAGAGTGCAGAAACAAATCTGGAAGGATTTCATGGACATGTGCAGGGGTTTCCGTGATGGCACAGCTTCCTCTTGCTCCTCGGTCTACTTTATTCACTGAACAAGCTAGATGAACAAGCTTTGCACTCTGCTGGTAAGGGCCTTTTTTGATGTGCCCCCTTTTCAACACATCAGATTAGATGAGTATTGAGTGACTCTCTTATCTTATTTTGGTATACTATGGAAGTTCCGTAATTATGGAGTTGCAATTTTATGTTATTTTACATTATTTTCTGTTTTGTATTATTTTGTGTTTTAGTTTATTGAATTTTGTATTTTGTAAATAAAACAAAACCTGAGCCTGGGATCCATCAGGATGACAAAGCAAACCTGTATTCCCCTGCTTGTCAACAAAGAATGTTTGTATGTGAAGATCTTTTTCAACAGGAACACTTTTGGGGAGCAACATTAGTTCACTAGGGCAAGACCTGCCTTGAAAGTGATGCAATGAATGGTCTTTTTTTACCTGATCACGATCCCCTGCAAAACAGCAGCTCTTCATAGTGCAAGAGTTGAAGTAGCCCTGGTTGTCAAACTGGAAAATAGGCAGCCGGGAGTGGATGTCATAGAGCACGGGTGGGAGTCGACGGCGCAGTGCCAATAGTTGTGTGCCGCTGCTATTGAATCGCACACTCATTGCACTCTGGAGAGAGAGGTTGCCTCCATACCGCAGCAAAGAACTAGAAAAGGACCAAAAAGAAAAAGGAAGAAAAGGTCAGACTAAAATGAAGTGAGTTTCTGGTAGGTAGGAAAACTTGTTACTGATAAACTGAACATAGCTAATGATACTGCATGCTAATACTTCAAAATAACCATAGACCTAAAATTAAGTATAGGTTTACTGATGAGATCAGAAAACATGAAAAGATGAAAAGCAAATGTCAAAACAAGGCATTATTCCAAAAACAGAGTGCGCTGTTTCCCTCATTTTGGGGTGAGTTGTATTCAGTAGCATAACCACACCTGACATTTTGGGGTGGGCACTATGAACCTCTTTTCCTCCCTTCTCCCCGTCCCCCTGCAGGACCAGCATGTTTCTCTCCCCCCACCCCTAGAATCTTTCCCCTGCATGTTTTTTGCTGGCAGCAATAAAGCCAGATTGCCTCTGGCCAGCCCAGCAGAGGGAAGGCCCCTCGGGCTGGCCAAAGGCAATCTGGCTTTATTCCTGCTGCTGATAAACATGAAAGTTTGAAGGTTTGAGATACAGGACCCAGGGGGAGTGAGAGGAAGAAAGAAAGAGATAACGGGACCAGCAAGGGTCTAGGAAAGGAAAGGTGGCTAAAAGAAAAAGCAGCACCTAACTGGTTGCCAGACTGGGGGGGCCTAAGCCAAAAATAGGTGGATGGGCCTGTGCCCATCCAGACCTACCTGTACCTATGCCCCTGGGTTACATTAGAAAAATCTAGACACTGGTATAATGTCAGCGAGTAAAGACAGCATGCCCTCATTGGATAACGTGTTTTAGCATTTGAAGAAACTTCCACCAATGCTAGGCCCCCTGATGCAGAATTCAAATCTTGGTACTGCGCCAGGCTTGGTACAAGGTGTTCAAGTTGACTACACTGTATCAATTTGAGACTTTCTATATAATATTAAAGTATTTCCATTATTTTTGGATACATGCATTCTTCACACACTTGTAGTCTGTGCTAGATGAACAAGTTTTGAATTTGGGACAGTTCATAATAATTTCATACTGATACTAGTGATATATTGGACTAGATGATAACTCACATAAGATATCCTGGGACTAATGGCTAACAGTTTTGGGCAGATTATTTCAGCTTCATTTTGGCTGTATTTGTTGCTCTTTGGTCTGATGGTTCCTTTTTCTTTCATAAAGGATCTTTTCTAGTTTACTGGTACAATGGAAGTAACAAATATGCTATTTTTGGGTCAATTTTTAACTCCACAATTGGCATTCCTTTTAAAGGTTGTGGGGTTTAAAGATGTACCCAAATATTCAGCGCTAGATGATATCTGGACATTGATGTGGCTGGCAGTATTATCAGATACTGGTGAAATTCAGTGCCTGGCTTAGGACAACCTGGCTAAGAGGAGTGGGGGGGGAGGGGGATTTATCAGTGTGGGCTACTGTTATATCAGGTTATTTTACCACAAGTCAAGTTATTTTAGCATGGAGTCTCATTTTATGCAATAAGACCCTCTGTTAAAATAACCAAACTTAACAGCAGCCCATATTGATAACTCCCCCCTAAGTGCTGCTCAATATTAGGCCATTTAAATAAAGCATGTAGAGATGTCAGGATACTGCCAGAATAAATTTCACTCTTTAACATCAATAATTACTACATTAATAAAGTTTATTTGACAGTGAAACTCCCTGTGCTATACTATTTGGCAAATGTCTATTTACCCATATATTTTGTTATATTAGTATACCTACTAATTATACTATATTCTCTAGCAGTGTATCTATATGATAGTTATTTTTGTCTTTACTGTTATGACTGTTTTTATTGTGTCTTTCCTTGTCCTGATTACCTAAAAAAAAAAAAAATCAATAAAACATCATGTGAAAAAAAAAACTACTTATGCTACTCTATGTACAAGGATCTTCCAAACCTGTCAATAGAAGTCCTAGTTATAGTGAAGTCATCTTCAGTGAAAATCTGTGTTATCTGATTATTTTGTCCCATTCCCCCACCTAGCTCCTGCTATCTTTGATGGCCAATAATGAAAATAATTGAATTGAATAATTGATGTGGTGAAATGGGACTTGGTGAAATGGAAATATTCATATATTTCTTGGTTTGTCAAAGGCATAGGTGTGGATGAATGGCCTTCCGTGGCTATTACATGTATTACAAATTCTAACAATTCCTATCCTGGAAGGCGCTATTGAGGGGAATACAAATTAAGAACTTTAAATTTATTTGGCAAAATAAAATCACCCAGACTAGCCACAGTAACACTTTTTGGGAAAAAAATTAAATGCGAGATTGCATAGAAATTGAGGCCAGATGAGTGGAAGATAACTGAATACTTACTATTTATTTAAAATATTTATAGTCCACATTATCCATATAATCTAAGTGGACTACAATAAAATATACATAAAATAAATACATTACAACAAAAACAATACATAACAACACTCTTCAAATTACTATTATAACAAAAAATGTCAAACTACAAGCCATATTACACTACTTAGGTAAATGCTTGCTAAAATAGAAATGCCTAGTTTACTCACCCTTAGAAAGTCTCTAAAGTTGTTTTAATTTTAATAGAAGATCACAAATTATAAGTACAAATAGAGCAGAACATAGTGGGAGAGGTGCTACTGGGATCACTAATGTGGATTTCAAAGTAGTACTGAATATACAGGGGAAGGGCTTTCACTCATGAGTCCCTGCTCAAAAGCTCACAGGACCACTACATTCAATGTTAACACCCACACTGAATGGAGCATTTCAGGAATGCAGAAAAAGGTGGTCCATTTATAGGAGGAATGAGGATTGAGATGTGTTGGCAACTGATGGAGGATGGAGCTTTTGTGAGTTTTGAGAAGTTTGAACAGTTCGGCTGATCAAATACTCATTATCTTACATATTTTGAAGTAAAATACCTCATGGGTAACAACAAGGACATCAAAGGCAAATTGGGGAAGGAAGTATTTTAATTAGTCGGCTTATATGAACAATATTAGTGCACAAAAGGTTCACCCTCAATTTCTATAAAAGTCACTAAAGCGAATGCTACATACCTGTAGAAGGTATTCTCCGAGGACAGCAGGCTGATTGTTCTCACTGATGGGTGACGTCCACGGCAGCCCCTCCAATCGGAACACTTTCTAGCAAAGTCCTTTGCTAGTCCTTGCGCACCGATGCGCATGCGCGGCCGTCTTCCCGCCCGAACCGGCTCGTGCCGGCCAGTCTCATATGTAGCAAGACAAAGAGAAGGGAAGACACAATTCCAAAGGGGAGGCGGGCGGGTTTGTGAGAACAATCAGCCTGCTATCCTCGGAGAATACCTTCTACAGGTATGTAGCATTCGCTTTCTCCGAGGACAAGCAGGCTGCTTGTTCTCACTGATGGGGTACCCCTAGCCCCCAGGCTCACTCAAAACAACAACCATGGTCAATTGGGCCTCGCAACGGCGAGGACATAACTGAGATTGACCTAAAAAATTTACCAACTAACTGAGAGTGCAGCCTGGAACAGAACAAGCATGGGCCTAGGGGGGTGGAGTTGGATTCTAAACCCCGAACAGATTCTGAAGCACTAACTGCCCGAACCGACTGTCGCGTCCGGTATCCTGCTGCAGGCAGTAATGAGATGTGAATGTGTGGACAGATGACCACGTCGCAGCTTTGCAAATCTCTTCAATAGTGGCTGACTTCAAGTGGGCTACCGACGCTGCCATGGCTCTAACATTATGAGCCGTGACATAAGTACATAAGTAGTGCCATACTGGGAAAGACCAAAGGTCCATCTAGCCCAGCATCCTGTCACCGACAGTGGCCAATCCAGGTCAAGGGCACCTGGCACGCTCCCCAAACGTAAAAACATTCCAGACAAGTTATACCTAAAAATGCGGAATTTTTCCAAGTCCATTTAATAGCGGTCTATGGACTTGTCCTTTAGGAATCTATCTAACCCCTTTTTAAACTCCGTCAAGCTAACCGCCCGTACCACGTTCTCCGGCAACGAATTCCAGAGTCTAATTACACGTTGGGTGAAGAAAAATTTTCTCCGATTCGTTTTAAATTTACCACACTGTAGCTTCAACTCATGCCCTCTAGTCCTAGTATTTTTGGATAGCGTGAACAGTCGCTTCACATCCACCCGATCCATTCCACTCATTATTTTATACACTTCTATCATATCTCCCCTCAGCCGTCTCTTCTCCAAGCTGAAAAGCCCTAGCCTTCTCAGCCTCTCTTCATAGGAAAGTCGTCCCATCCCCACTATCATTTTCGTCGCCCTTCGCTGTACCTTTTCCAATTCTACTATATCTTTTTGAGATACGGAGACCAGTACTGAACACAATACTCCAGGTGCGGTCGCACCATGGAGCGATACAACGGCATTATAACATCCGCACACCTGGACTCCATACCCTTCCTAATAACACCCAACATTCTATTCGTTTTCCTAGCCGCAGCAGCACACTGAGCAGAAGGTTTCAGCGTATCATCGACGACGACACCCAGATCCCTTTCTTGATCCGTAACTCCTAACGCGGAACCTTGCAAGACGTAGCTATAATTCGGGTTCCTCTTACCCACATGCATCACTTTGCACTTGTCAACATTGAACTTCATCTGCCACTTGCACGCCCATTCTCCCAGTCTCGCAAGGTCCTCCTGTAATCGTTCACATTCCTCCTGCGACTTGACGACCCTGAATAATTTTGTGTCATCGGCGAATTTAATTACCTCACTAGTTATTCCCATCTCTAGGTCATTTATAAATACATTAAAAAGCAACGGACCCAGCACAGACCCCTGCGGGACCCCACTAACTACCCTCCTCCACTGAGAATACTGGCCACGCAATCCTACTCTCTGCTTCCTATCTTTCAACCAGTTCTTAATCCATAATAATACCCTACCTCCGATTCCATGACTCTGCAATTTCTTCAGGAGTCTTTCGTGCGGCACTTTGTCAAACGCCTTCTGAAAATCCAGATATACAATATCAACTAGCTCCCCATTGTCCACATGTTTGCTTACCCCCTCAAAAAAATGCATTAGATTGGTGAGGCAAGACTTCCCTTCACTAAATCCGTGCTGACTTTGTCTCATCAGTCCATGTTTTTGTATATGCTCTGCAATTTTATTCTTAATAATAGCCTCCACCATCTTGCCCGGCACCGACGTCAGACTCACCGGTCTATAATTTCCCGGATCTCCTCTGGAACCCTTCTTAAAAATCGGAGTAACATTGGCTACCCTCCAGTCTTCCGGTACTACACTCGATTTTAGGGACAGATTGCATATTTCTAACAGTAGCTCCGCAAGTTCATTTTTTAGTTCTATTAATACTCTGGGATGAATACCATCAGGTCCCGGTGATTTACTACTCTTCAGCTTGCTGAACTGACCCATTACATCCTCCAAGGTTACAGAGAATTTGTTTAGTTTCTCCGACTCCCCCGCTTCAAATATTCTTTCCGGCACCGGGTGTCCCCCCCAAATCCTCCTCGGTGAAGACCGAAGCAAAGAATTCATTTAATTTCTCCGCTACGGCTTTGTCCTCCTTGATCGCCCCTTTAACACCATTTTCGTCCAGCGGCCCAACCGACTCTTTGGCCGGTTTCCTGCTTTTAATGTATCTAAAAAAATTTTTACTATGTATTTTTGCTTTCAACGCTAATTTCTTCTCAAAGTCCTTTTTTGCCCTCCTTATCTCCGCTTTGCATTTGGCTTGGCATTCCTTATGATCTATCCTGTTACTTTCAGTTGGTTCTCTTCTCCACTTTCTGAAGGATTGTTTTTTGGCTCTAATGATTTCCTTTATCTTACTGTTTAGCCACGCCGGCTGACGTTTAGTCTTTTTTCCCTTTTTTCTAATACGTGGAATATATTTGTCCTGAACCTCCAGGATGGTGTTTTTAAACAGCATCCACGCCTGATGCAAGTTTTTTACTCTGCGAGCTGCTCCTTTCAGTCTTTTTTTCACCATTTTTCTCATTTTGTCGTAATCACCTTTTCTATAGTTAAACGCTAGCGTACTTGATTTCCTGGTTTCACTTCCTTCAATGCCAATATCAAAACCGATCATAATATGATCACTGTTATCAAGCGGCCCTCGTATCGTTACCCCCTGCACTAGATCATGAGCACCACTAAGGACTAAGTCTAGTATTTTTCCTTCTCTTGTCGGCTCCTGAACTAGCTGTTCCATGAAGCTGTCCTTGATTTCATCAAGAAATCTTATGTCCCTTGCGTGTACAGATGTTACATTAACCCAGTCTATATGCGGGTAATTGAAATCCCCCATTATTATTGTGTTGCCCAGTTTGTTTGCGTCCCTGATTTCCTTTAACATTTCCGCATCCGTCTGTTCGTCCTGGCCAGGCGGACGGTAGTACACTCCTATCACTATCCTTTTCCTCTTTGCACATGGAATTTCAATCCACAGTGATTCCAAGGAGTGTTTTGTTTCCTGCAGAATTTTCAATCTATTTGATTCAAGGCTCTCGTTAATATATAATGCTACCCCTCCACCAATCCGATTCACCCTATCACTACGATATAATTTGTACCCCGGTATGACAGTGTCCCACTGGTTATCCTCCTTCCACCAGGTCTCAGAGATGCCTATTATATCTAATTTTTCATTTAGTGCAATATATTCCAACTCCCCCATCTTATTTCTTAGGCTCCTGGCATTCGCATATAGACATTTCAAACTATGTTTGTTGTTCCTAAGTACATCATGCTTAGTACTTGACAGTATTAATTGGCAATCTTTTGTCTGATTTTTATTGTTATTTAAAGATACCCGATCTACTACAATCTCTTTTGCAACCTCACTATCAGGATACTCTATCTTCCCTGTTATGGTGATATCTTTGAAAGATACCTTATCCCGAACCATGCGCTTTTGAGCGACTGTCGGCCTTCCCCCCATTTCTAGTTTAAAAGCTGCTCTATCTCCTTCTTAAACGCCGATGCCAGCAGCCTGGTCCCACTCTGGTTAAGATGGAGCCCATCCTTTCGGAATAGGCTCCCCCTTCCCCAGAATGTTGCCCAGTTCCTAACAAATCTAAAGCCCTCCTCCCTGCACCATCGTCTCATCCACGCATTGAGACTCTGGAGCTCTGCCTGTCTCTTGGGCCCTGCGCGTGGCACAGGTAGCATTTCAGAAAATGCTACCCTGGAGGATCTGGATTTCAGCTTTCTACCTAAGAGCCTAAATTTTGCTTCCAGAACCTCTCTCCCACATTTTCCTATGTCATTAGTACCCACATGTACCAAGACAGCCGTCTCCTCCCCAGCACTATATAAAATCCTATCTAGGTGACGCGTGAGGTCCGCCACCTTCGCACCAGGCAGGCAAGTCACCAGGCGATCCTCACGTCCACCAGCCACCCAGCTATCTATATGCCTAATGATCGAATCACCAAGTACAACAGCTGTCCTAACCTTTCCCTCCCGGGCAACATTTGGAGATATATCCTCGGTGCGAAAGGATAATACATCCCCTGGTGGGCAGGTCCTGGCTACAGGAGTACTTCCTACTTCACCAGGGTGATGCTCTCCTTCTAGGAGACCTCCCTCCTCCAAGGTAGCACAGGGGCTACCTGACTGGAGGTGGGACTTCTCTACAACATCCCTGTAGGTCTCCTCTATGTACCTCTCTGTCTCCCTCAGCTCCATCAAGTCTGCTACTCTAGCCTCAAGAGAACGGACACGTTCTCGGAGAGCTAGGAGCTCTTTGCATCGGGCACACACATATGACACCTCACCAATTGGGAGATAATCATACATGTGACACTCAATGCAAAAGACTGGATAGCACCCCTCTCGCTGCTGGACTGCTGACTCCATCTTAGTGTTTTTTGAGTTTTTCCGTAATTTAAAACTTGCTAAAGTATTAAGGATATCAGCCTATCACTAACTTACAGTTCCTCCTTTAAACCCCAATCTTCAAGTTCCGAAAGCACAAGCAAAATTTGTTCACTTACCAGAGAAATATCCTCTTCTCCCAGAACTTATTAGAAGGAAAGCAACCGGTGGGAGAGCTGGGCACCTCTCAACCAAGAAAAGGCTTACCAGGGGTTAGGCCGAAGCCAGCATTCCTCCCCCTGAGGGTCACCTGATCCTGGGTAAGAAGTACCCTCAAGAGCCAGCCCAGCCTGGGCGTAAGTGAAGGAAATGCAATCTGCTAGCCAATTGGATATGGTGCGTTTTCCCACAGCCACTCCCCTCCTGTTGGGATCAAAAGAAACAAACAATTGGGCGGACTGTCTGTTGGGCTGTGTCCGCTCCAGGTAGAAGGCCAATGCTCTCTTGCAGTCCAATGTGTGCAGCTGACGTTCAGCAGGGCAGGAATGAGGACGGGGAAAGAATGTTGGCAAGACAATTGACTGGTTCAGATGGAACTCCGACACAACCTTTGGCAAGAACTTAGGGTGAGTGCGGAGGACTACTCTGTTATGATGAAATTTGGTGTAAGGGGCCTGGGCTACCAGGGCCTGAAGCTCACTGACTCTACGAGCTGAAGTAACTGCCACCAAGAAAATGACCTTCCAGGTCAAGTACTTCAGATGGCAGGAATTCAGTGGCTCAAAAGGAGGTTTCATCAGCTGGGTGAGAATGACATTGAGATCCCATGACACTGTAGGAGGCTTGACAGGGGGCTTTGACAAAAGCAAACCTCTCATGAATTGAACAACTAAAGGCTGTCCTGAGATCGGCTTACCTTCCACACGGTAATGGTATGCACTGATTGCACTAAGGTGAACCCTTACAGAGTTGGTCTTGAGACCGGACTCAGACAAGTGCAGAAGGTATTCAAGCAGGGTCTGTGTAGGACAAGAGCGAGGATCTAGGGCCTTGCTGTCACACCAGACGGCAAACCTCCTCCACAGAAAGAAGTAACTCCTCTTAGTGGAATCTTTCCTGGAAGCAAGCAAGATACGGGAGACACCCTCTGACAGACCCAAAGAGGCAAAGTCTACGCTCTCAACATCCAGGCCGTGAGAGCCAGGGACCGGAGGTTGGGATGCAGAAGCGCCCCTTCGTCCTGTGTGATGAGGGTCGGAAAACACTCCAATCTCCATGGCTCTTCGGAGGACAACTCCAGAAGAAGAGGGAACCAGATCTGACACGGCCAAAAAGGAGCAATCAGAATCATGGTGCCTCGGTCTTGCTTGAGTTTCAACAAAGTCTTCCCCACCAGAGGTATGGGAGGATAAGCATACAGCAGACCCTCCCCCCAGTCCAGGAGGAAGGCATCCGATGCCAGTCTGCCGTGGGCCTGAAGCCTGGAACAGAAATGAGGGACTTTGTGGTTGGCTCAAGATGCGAAGAGATCTACCAAGGGGGTGCCCCACACCTGGAAGATCTGACGCACTACTCGGGAATTGAGCGACCACTCGTGAGGTTGCATAATCCTGCTCAACCTGTCGGCCAGACTGTTGTTTACGCCTGCCAGATATGTGGCTTGGAGCACCATGCCGTGACGGCGAGCCCAGAGCCACATGCTGACGGCTTCCTGACACAGGGGGCGAGATCCGGTGCCCCCCTGCTTGTTGATGTAATACATGGCAACCTGGTTGTCTGTCTGAATTTGGATAATTTGGTGGGACAGCCGATCTCTGAAAGCCTTCAGAGCGTTCCAGATCGCTCGTAATTCCAGAAGATTGATCTGCAGATCGCGTTCCTGGAGGGACCAGCTTCCTTGGGTGTGAAGCCCATCGACATGAGCTCCCCACCCCAGGAGAGACGCATCCGTGGTCAGCACTTTTTGTGGCTGAGGAATTTGGAAAGGACGTCCCAGAGTCAAATTGGACCAAATCGTCCACCAATACAGGGATTTGAGAAAACTCGTGGACAGGTGGATCACGTCTTCTAGATCCCCAGCAGCCTGAAACCACTGGGAAGCTAGGGTCCATTGAGCAGATTGCATGTGAAGGCAGGCCATGGGAGTCACATGAACTGTGGAGGCCATGTGGCCCAGCAATCTCAACATCTGCCGAGCTGTGATCTGCTGGGACGCTCGCACCCGCGAGACGAGGGACAACAAGTTGTTGGCTCTCGTCTCTGGGAGATAGGCACGAGCCGTCCGAGAATCCAGCAGAGCTCCTATGAATTCGAGTTTCTGCACTGGGAGAAGATGGGACTTTGGATAATTTATCACAAACCCCAGTAGCTCCAGGAGGCGAATAGTCATCTGCATGGACTGCAGGGCTCCTGCCTCGGATGTGTTCTTCACCAGCCAATCGTCGAGATATGGGAACACGTGTACCCCCAGTCTGCGAAGTGCCGCTGCTACTACAGCCAAGCACTTCGTGAACACTCTGGGCGCAGAGGCGAGCCCAAAGGGTAGCACACAGTACTTGAAGTGACGTGTGCCCAGCTGAAATCGCAGATACTGTCTGTGAGATGGCAGTATCGGGATGTGTGTGTAGGCGTCCTTCAAGTCCAGAGAGCATAGCCAATCGTTTTCCTGAATCATGGGGAGAAGGGTGCCCAGGGAAAGCATCCTGAACTTTTCTTTGACCAGATATTTGTTCAGGGCCCTTAGGTCTAGGATGGGACGCATCCCCCCTGTTTTCTTTTCCACAAGGAAGTACCTGGAATAGAATCCCACCCTTCTTGCCCAGATGGCATGGGCTCGACCGCATTGGCACTGAGAAGGGCGGAGAGTTCCTCTGCAAGTACCTGCTTGTGTTGGAAGCTGTAAGACTGAGCTCCCAGTGGACAATTTGGAGGTTTTGAGGCCAAATTGAGGGTGTATCCTTGCCGGACTATTTGGAGAACCCAATGATCGGAGGTTATGAGAGGCCACCTTTGGTGAAAAACTTTCAACCTCCCTCCGACTGGCAGGTCGCCCGGCACTGACACTTGGATGTCGGCTATGTTCTGCTGGAGCCAGTCAAAAGCTCGTCCCTTGCTTTTGCTGGGGAGCCGAGGGGCCTTGCTGAGTCGCACGCTGCTGACGAGAGCGAGCGCGCTGGGGCTTAGCCTGGGCCGCAGGCTGTCGAGAAGGAGGATTGTACCTACGCTTGCCAGAAGAGTAGGGAACAGTCTTCCTTCCCCCCAAAAATCGTCTACCTGTAGAGGTAGAGGCTGAAGGCTGCCGGCGGGAGAACTTGTCGAATGCGGTGTCCCGCTGGTGGAGCTGCTCTACCACCTGCTCGACTTTTTCTCCAAAAATATTATCCGCACGGCAAGGCGAGTCCGCAATCCGCTGCTGGATTCTATTCTCCAGGTCGGAGGCACGCAGCCATGAGAGTCTGCGCATCACCACACCTTGAGCAGCGGCCCTGGACGCAACATCAAAGGTGTCATACACTCCTCTGGCCAGGAATTTTCTGCACGCCTTCAGCTGCCTGACCACCTCCTGAAATGGCTTGGCTTGCTCAGGGGGGAGCTTGTCCACCAAGCCCGCCAACTGCCGCACATTGTTCCGCATGTGTATGCTCGTGTAGAGCTGGTAGGACTGAATCTTGGCCACGAGCATAGAGGAATGGTAGGCCTTCCTCCCAAAGGAGTCAAAGGTTCTAGAGTCTTTGCCCGGGGGCGCCGAAGCATGCTCCCTAGAACTCTTGGCCTTCTTTAGGGCCAAATCCACAACTCCAGAGTCATGAGGCAACTGAGTGCGCATCAGCTCTGGGTCCCCATGGATCCGGTACTGGGACTCGATCTTCTTGGGAATGTGGGGATTACTTAGAGGCTTGGTCCAGTTCGCCAGCAATGTCTTTTTGAGGACATGATGCATGGGTACTGTGGACGCTTCCTTAGGTGGAGAAGGATAGTCCAGGAGCTCAAACATTTCAGCCCTGGGCTCGTCCTCCACAACCACCGGGAAGGGGATGGCCGTAGACATCTCCCGGACAAAGGAAGCGAAAGACAGGCTCTCAGGAGGAGAAAGCTGTCTTTCAGGAGAGGGAGTGGGATCGGAAGGAAGACCCTCAGACTCCTCGTCAGAGAAATATCTGATGTCTTCTTCCTCTTCCCAAGAGGCCTCACCATCGGTGTCAGACACAAGTTCATGGACCTGTGTCTGCAACCGTGCCCGGCTCGACTCCGTGGAACCACGGCCACGGTGGGAGCGTCGAGAGGTAGACTCCCTCGTCCGCACTGGCGAAGCTCCCTCCGCCGACGTAGTCGGGGAGCCTTCCTGGGAGGCTACCGCACTCGGTACCGCAAGCGGCACCGATGTCGGAGACCTCACCCCGGACAATGGGCCAGCCGGCGCCTCGCTCGACGGTACCGGTGGCGCAAGCACCCCCGGTACCGGAGGGGTAGGGCGCAACAGCTCTCCCAGGATCTCTGGGAGAACAGCCCGGAGGCTCTCGTGCAGAGCGGCTGTGGAAAAAGACATGGAAGCCGATGCAGGAGTCGATGTCAGAACCTGTTCCGGGCGTGGAGGCTGTTCCGGGCTGTCCAAAGGGGAGCGCATCGACACCTCTTGAACAGAGGGCGAGCGGTCCTCTCGGTGCCGATGCTTACTGGGTGCCGACTCCCTCGGCGACCCAGAGCTCTTGGTGCCAACACGGGAAGGGGACCGGTGACGATGCTTCTTCGATTTTTTGGAACGAAGCACGTCACCGGAGCTTCCCGGCACCGACGAGGAGGATGTAGAATCCAGCCGTCTCTTCCTCGGGGCCAAGGCCGAAGAGGGTCG
Organism: Microcaecilia unicolor; assembly: GCF_901765095.1. Classification (NCBI taxonomy): domain Eukaryota; kingdom Metazoa; phylum Chordata; class Amphibia; order Gymnophiona; family Siphonopidae; genus Microcaecilia; species Microcaecilia unicolor. Next base: position 131,184,596 of record NC_044039.1, read on the forward strand.
GTCTCGGGGGGGCTGTACCGCAGGAGCCCTCAGGGTAGGGGGAGACCCACCCGAAGGCTCACCGCCACCAGCAGGGGAATGGACAGCCCTCATCTGCACTCCAGACGAAGCACCACCGTCCGACGACATCAGCAGACGAGGAGGTCTCAATACCACCGACGCCGACGCAGCCCTCCGATGTCGCCCCGATGCAGAGGGCCGATGCCTCGATGCACTCGATGGCGAGGATGAAGGTCCAGGCGCCGATGACGTCGAAGCAGTCGATACTCCCGGTGCCGATGCCGACGAAGAGCCCGAGAACAAAACGTTCCACTGGGCTAATCTCGCTACCTGAGTCCGCTTTTGCAAAAGGGAACACAGACTACAGGCCTGAGGGAGGTGCCCAGCCCCCAGACACTGAAGACACGACGCGTGCCTGTCAGTGAGTGAGATTACCCGGGCGCACTGGGTGCACTTCTTGAAGCCGCTGGAAGACTTCGATGTCATGGGCGGAAAAATCGCGCCGGCGAGATCAAAACTCGAAATGGCGAAAATGGCACCACAAAAAGAGGGGGAAGAAAACTTCGACCGAGGCCTAAATAGGGCCTACCCCGACGACGAAAGAAAACTTACCGGGGCAAAACTAGAAGTACGGGAAGGGAGAAAACCATAAAGCTCTCCTTCCGACACCTTTTTTTTTTTTTTTCAAAAACGAAGTCGATAAACGACGCGCGAGGTCAACTTTGGGGCGCGAATGGCGAAACACGACCGTACCGAGCGTGGACAAAAGAAGACTGGCCGGCACGAGCCGGTTCGGGCGGGAAGACGGCAGCGCATGCGCGGTGCGCATCGGCGCGCGAGGACTAGCAAAGGACTTTGCTAGAAAGTGTTCCGATTGGAGGGGCTGCCGTGGACGTCACCCATCAGTGAGAACAAGCAGCCTGCTTGTCCTCAGAGAAAAATTGTTGCACAATTTAATTGAACAACTAGTCCACTAGCGCTGACAACTGGCTTAACAAGCAATTATTGGTGCTAATTGGATTTAATTAAAATTTATGTGCGTAAATTTTACGCATGGGTCCAAAAATGGGGCACAGCTATGGGAGAGTTATGGGCAATTCTGGGGCATTCCCACAATTTACGTACGTTGCTTACACCAAGGTTTCGTTGGTGTAAATGGTCACACCTAAATGTAATCACAGTTCCAGGTGCTAAACGCTATTCATTAAACGGCACCTAACTAAGCGCCATTTATAGAATAGTGCTAAGCACTATTTTTTTGGCACCAAGTTTTTTAGGCACCATTTATAAAATTTAGTCTTTAATATCTAATCTTTTATGAACGTTTTCAAATATGCATAAAATTAACAGAAAACAGAAATGGAAAAAAACTGAGGGTGGTCTATAATTCAAAGAGAATGGCAGCAAATGAAAGTACAGTAATATGAAAATGTTCCTCCCCCCTCCTGGTCTCCCCTATTATGGCATATATCATCACACTAACAACTACAGGAGAATACAAACTCTGAAGAAAATATTCCAACCTGATAAAAGGAGTTTGATATATATATATATATATATATATATATACAGTGGGGGAAATAAGTATTTGATCCCTTGCTGATTTTGTAAGTTTGGCCACTGACAAAGACATGAGCAGCCCATAATTGAAGGGTAGGTTATTGGTAACAGTGAGAGATAGCACATCACAAATTAAATCCGGAAAATCACATTGTGGAAAGTATATGAATTTATTTGCATTCTGCAGAGGGAAATAAGTATTTGATCCCTCTGGCAAACAAGACCTAATACTTGGTGGCAAAACCCTTGTTGGCAAGCACAGCGGTCAGACGTCTTCTGTAGTTGATGATGGATGTTTGCACACATGTCAGGAGGAATTTTGGTCCACTCCTCTTTGCAGATCATCTCTAAATCATTAAGAGTTCTGGGCTGTCGCTTGGCAACTCGCAGCTTCAGCTCCCTCCATAAGTTTTCAATGGGATTAAGGTCTGGTGACTGGCTAGGCCACTCCATGACCCTAATGTGCTTCTTCCTGAGCCACTCCTTTGTTGCCTTGGCTGTATGTTTTGGGTCATTGTCGTGCTGGAAGACCCAGCCACGACCCATTTTTAAGGCCCTGGCGGAGGGAAGGAGGTTGTCACTCAGAATTGTACGGTACATGGCCCCATCCATTCTCCCATTGATGCGGTGAAGTAGTCCTGTGCCCTTAGCAGAGAAACACCCCCAAAACATAACATTTCCACCTCCATGCTTGACAGTGGGGACGGTGTTCTTTGGGTCATAGGCAGCATTTCTCTTCCTCCAAACACGGCGAGTTGAGTTCATGCCAAAGAGCTCAATTTTTGTCTCATCTGACCACAGCACCTTCTCCCAATCACTCTCGGCATCATCCAGGTGTTCACTGGCAAACTTCAGACGGGCCGTCACATGTGCCTTCCGGAGCAAGGGGACCTTGCGGGCACTGCAGGATTGCAATCCGTTATGTCGTAATGTGTTACCAATGGTTTTCGTGGTGACAGTGGTCCCAGCTGCCTTGAGATCATTGACAAGTTCCCCCCTTGTAGTTGTAGGCTGATTTCTAACCTTCCTCATGATCAAGGATACCCCACGAGGTGAGATTTTGCGTGGAGCCCCAGATCTTTGTCGATTGACAGTCATTTTGTACTTCTTCCATTTTCTTACTATGGCACCAACAGTTGTCTCCTTCTCGCCCAGCGTCTTACTGATGGTTTTGTAGCCCATTCCAGCCTTGTGCAGGTGTATGATCTTGTCCCTGACATCCTTAGACAGCTCCTTGCTCTTGGCCATTTTGTAGAGGTTAGAGTCTGACTGATTCACTGAGTCTGTGGACAGGTGTCTTTCATACAGGTGACCATTGCCGACAGCTGTCTGTCATGCAGGTAACGAGTTGATTTGGAGCATCTACCTGGTCTGTAGGGGCCAGATCTCTTACTGGTTGGTGGGGGATCAAATACTTATTTCCCTCTGCAGAATGCAAATAAATTCATATACTTTCCACAATGTGATTTTCCGGATTTAATTTGTGATGTGCTATCTCTCACTGTTACCAATAACCTACCCTTCAATTATGGGCTGCTCATGTCTTTGTCAGTGGGCAAACTTACAAAATCAGCAAGGGATCAAATACTTATTTCCCCCACTGTATATATATATATATATATATATATAAAGTTAGTTTGAAGGTGTCCCGTTAAACTGATGGAAAATAAATTCCAACCTATGCAAAGCACGAAAAAACGTCGACCCTCCAACAAGAGCGCCTTGTTTTGCCAACCTCATGGCTGCTTCAGGAAGGGAGCTTCAAATCCATCTAGTATTCAAAAACAAAACGACGCTAGAAACTGAGCCTCGATACCAAAGATGGTGCAGGAGCAGGAACTCTGGATTGAATTTATTTTTTTTAACTTGTAGGTTTTTTCATCGGTTGAAGATTTTTTGTAAGGCTCCGGAGTCCTTGGGGGGAATTTCTGATTGTCAGTATTTCCAGCAAAGGTAGCAATAAAGGACACTGGTGAAGCTGCCCTGCTTGGATTAAGCTAAGTAATTTTTTAGCTACTGTATTTGGCATGCTGGTTGTAGTGGGGTATTGTATGCTCTACTAGGTAAGAGTGGGTATGTAAGTTTTTGCCCTTGTTATTCTAGTTTCCCTTGTAGATCTTTAGGGTTTTTTATTCCTCCCGGGGGGGGGGGGGGGGGGGGGCTCTCCTTAGGTAGTCTTCTTTTGGGCTGGGGTCAGTTTGGGTTAGTTTGGTTTTTGGTGTTCGTTTAATTGTTATTTACAAGAGGGAAAGAGAGTTTTTCATCCCATTCGTTTTTCTCATTTAGTATGAGTTTTTGCGTCTGGGTTTTTTTTTCTCTTTTTCCTTCTTGGAAGGAACCTATGATATTAACCTACTCCTGTTTATACAAGGTGTTGTTAATACTTTAGTATTGTCCCTTGTTAGGAGGTTTGAGGTTCCATTTGATATACATGCTTTGCATAGGTTGGAATTTTTTTCCATCAGTTTAACGGGACACCTTCAAACTAACTTTATATATATATATATATATATATATATCAAACACCTTTTATCAGGTTGGAATATATCATCACACTGAATGGTTTCTGATCTTTAAACAAAATGTAACATTAGACAAAGGGAACCGGAATAAACACACATCACAGTTTATACTTTATTACATCACTTATTTAAAGAACAAAGTTATATGAAACCCATATTTCACATTTCATCTCTAGATCCAGGGGGCCCTAATTTTCTTACTGCATGTAATGATTTGTTCTCTTTGCATTTGTGTAATTCCTGACGTTCTGTTGTCAGTCTCTTATTTATATTGGTTGTAACTCACCTTGAATCTAAATTTAGAGAGTTGGCAAGAGATAAATTCCTGATAAAATAACATGATAAAAAGTAACTGCCCCCTCAATTGACCACGTTTAAATTAAATTCAACTGGTTGGTGGTTGAACACAGCCAAGCTTGACTGCAGCCAGCCCTGTTGAATCTAAACTTCACTATATATTGAAGCTTACCATGAGAGTGAAGTAGTCACCACAAAGTTTCTAAAAGAATGTTATGCCACGATCAAAGGAAATTCCAGAAGAGATGAGAAAAAAAAGTTGCTGAAATATTACCAGTCTGGAAAAGGTTGGAAAGCTATTTCTAAAACTCTGGGACTCAACCAAACTACAGCAAGAAGCATTATCTTCAAATGGAGAAGACTTGGAACAGTGGTGAATCTTCCCAGGAGTGGTGACCTGCCAAAATTGCTCAAGGACACAGTGACAACTCATCCAGAAATGTCACAAAACATCTCAGCAAAGGTCAGTGTTCATGACTCAACAACAAGAAAGATTTAGCAAAAATGGGATTCATGGGCCAGTAGCAAGAGTAAGAACATAAGTGTTGCCATACTGGGACAGACCAAAGGTTTATCAAGCCCATTATCCTGTTTCTAATGGTAGCCAATCTAGGTCACAAATACCTGGTAAAATCTCAAAGAGTAAAACAGAGCCTCAGCCCAAGAAACACTTACCAGCACAGACTGCTTCTCTGTACTATGGATGCCTCTCTGATGTAACTTCCTGTTTACTCAGGGGCAGACCGCAGTACAGAGAAGCCAGTGCCAGGGCAGCAAATGGGAATCGCTGCCAACAATGATGACTGTTGGAAATAAAAAAAAAAAATAAAGTAAACTCAGGGAAGGAGTTGAGGAGGGAAGGGGGAATTGGGGGAGAGAGACAGTGTGTGAAGGGAGGGATATTGGACAGGGGAGGGGGCGGGGCACTATACCATCTCTGTCTCAGGCAGCAGCTTGCCTTGGCACGCACCTGGTATGTACTCACAGGTACACATCACAACTCTGATCTTGTTCCACTTAAACTTTGGTTCTGTGAACACCTAGTAGTACAAAGACAGTGGGAGAGCGACCAAGGATACCAAAGACAGGAAGATGTTCCTTAATAAAAGAGTTTATTTAGAGTATGAAGACCTACACACAGTGCACATCCTAGTACTATTTCTGTGCACTTTTTTTTTTTTTTTACACACATGAGGCTGTGGAGAGTAATTTTATAACAGGGTGCCTATTTTAAGCCTATTCTATAAATAGAAGTGCCTATTTTTCTTTACAGAATATTAGTGCAAATGGCTGAAAATAGCATAACAACTTATACCAGCCCTATAACTGGTGTAAATGCTCATGCCTAGATGTTAGCACTTACACGGGTAAATGATACTATAATTTCCACATGGGCCTATGTGCTCTGCCCAAATTCCACTCATTTGCACATCCACTGGCAAAGTACATGTCATCAAATTATGGTGTGTACTTTTCTGCTATTTGGTAGCTGATCAGAAGCTACTTAACACACCTTCCTGCTGCCTAAAAAAATAGACCGTTCCTTTCAGAAGCATCCTTATATTTGCATCTTGTCTACAGCAGGCATACATTTGCACATGGGCATTTGTGTGTGCAACTGTAGCTGGTTCTGGGAGCATATTTTATAAAATCACACAGGCACCTCATTACCTTTATACAATAGGTGCCTTTTTGGATTTCCCACATAGGCACCCTCATATAAAAATACCACCCAAAATGCCCAAGTACTGTGACAGTAAGGCATGTGCACAAAAAGCTTCCTTGTCTATATTACTAACAGTTGGTAGGTCCTCTTGCTGGCTGGCATTCTTCCCAGAAGGCTGCATTCACCGTCTCATATCATTCCCTCCTTCTAAATTTTATGAGCTTCCAAGCCTGGATAAGCCAGTTGGCAGGGCAGGGCCATGCTGGGTCTACAGAGCTGAAAACCTAAAGCAAACAAACTCTTCTGTGCTTTTCGGTCTTAAATGATACAGATGTCTTGCCAAGATTTGAAATGTGCAAGTCAAAACTTTACGTGTTATAAACAGTGGTGGAGTACAATGCTCTCATTTCCTTAGCTGAGTGCCCAACATGTAGACAGGCTTTGACTCTAATGGAGTCAGAATGGAACAACAATAGGCAGCTTTCAGTCCAAATGTCTGCAGCACTACTGCAAATAAATTCACTCTGCCATCAGTCAGTAGGTACAAGGTTTAATAACTAATTATGCATCACTTCTAACCTTCCTTTCCAGGAACAGCTGCGTCTGAACCAACCACCCATTTAGGAAACCTTTTGCCTTTCCTGTGCATTTTTCTCAAGTTGTTGATAATTAATCTGTCCACTGATAACATACAGATGAAAAGTCAGACTTCTTTTGTGGAAGAAATTGATAGTGTAAGGATACTAGTTAAAGAGGGCAATTAATTCTAGAGTCCTTTCCAGAAGCTTTTTCTTCCTTTGGTGACTGGGAAGCCAGATTAAGGCAAGTGATTTGTTTTCAATGGCGTCTCCATGGCACAGAGAAATAAACTGACAACTAATGTCGAAAAGGTCATGGCAGGCTTCATCTTAACCTTATGTCCTAAGACTTCTCGTGCTCACTGTTACGACTCTCAGTTCTCAGATTTTACAAATGACCTCATAAATACACCAAAATTGAAGTTTCAATTTCATCTGTATTTCAGTTTTATGCACACAAAAAAACAGCTAAGTGAAGATACTTACCTGTAGCAGGTATTCTCTGAGGACAGCAGGCCATTCTCTCTCACATGTGGGTGATGTCATCCACGTCACCCAGTGTGGAGCTTTAAGTGTGCATGCAGCATCCCCACTACGCATGCGCCTTTCTGCCCACCACAAGAGCTTGGGACCATCAGTAGAATAGTATAGAATACTACAAAAGGAGACAACTCCAAGGGGAAGTGGGAGGGTATGTGAGAATGAATGGCCTACTGGGAAAGGGTGGGTCCAGAAAAGCCCTGGAGGTACCGCCCAGAGAGGGGGAGGTTTCCTGGTAAAAAGCAAGACTATATAAAGAAAGACCTTACTGTAGTGAAACCTCTTATATTCGATCTCCATGATGCAGAGTTGACTAGCTGTAGTTCCCATGACATTAGGCTCTAGGGCACCCCAGGTGCTCTGGGACAACAGATTCATACGTGTCTACTTGAGGAGCCAATCCCCTGAAAAATACCCATTTGGAGTGAGAAAGAAAATTGGCAATTGCATAACTCTCCCCTGGAACTCGTCTTGCACAGGCATAGATATTACAGAGCAAACACTACAAGACCAACTCCCTTAACAGGTTGACTATGAGTGCAGCACATGGATTGATGGTTAGCTACCTCTACTTATAGTGTGAATTCTCTGACCAGAATGTTATCTTCCTGTGCCACAGTCAACCACAGTCAATCTCCCAAATGGAAATGGCTACCACGATGAGAAATTCTGGTAGTCCCTGCCTTGATCCAGCTTACCAGCCATTCTTCCGCACACCATGATTCCTAGAAATATACCCTGAAACAAACTCCCTGATGCATCAGGGTATAACTCCAGATCCCTGTTAGAGACAGGTTCCTCCTGCCACATTGATTTCCCATTAAATTATTCCAAAAATATTTCTCATATCCTCAAATCTCCTCTTATGGACTTCGTTATGCTAATAAAATGAAGTTCACATGCTCAGCTGTGTGGTGGGGGAGGGTGTTTATGCCACCTTATCTTTTACTAGAAAGGTGAAGGCTTCACTTTGTAAACTAAGTCTATTGAGACATGCTGTAGATTGTCTTGCTTCCAGGATAGCTCTCAGTCACAGAGAGAGTGGTGGATGCTTGGAATGCCCTCCCGCGGGAGGTGGTGGAGAGGAAAACGGTAACGGAATTCAAACATGCATGGGATATACATAAAGGAATCCTCTGCAGAAGGAATGGATTCTCAGAAGCTTAGCCGAAATTGGGTGGCGGAGCCGGTGGGAGGAAGAGGGGTTGGTGGTTGGGAGGCGAAAATAGTGGTGGGCAGACTTATACGGTCTGTGCCAGATCTGGTGGTGGGAGGCGGGACTGGTGGTTGGGAGGCGGGGAATAGTGCTGGGCAGATTTATACGGTCTGTGCCCTGAAAAAAACAGGTACAAATCAAGGTAAGGTATACACATGAGTTTATCTTGTTGGGCAGACTGGATGGACCGTGCAGGTCTTTTTCTGCCGTCATCTACTGTCACTTGATCTGGCTAGCCATTCCTTCCAGGATTGCTCTCAGTCACTTGATCTGGCTAGCCATTCCTTAATGGCAAATGTGGATCCATATACATGCATGTAATTGAGGGCAGGTTTAAGGAAAACACATCCAACACGACTGTATTTGGAAAGCAGGTCTGTAAAGCACATGCAAGTTAAAACACTGTAGGGAAGGAAATAAAATATTGTCTAGCATTCTGTAATGCATTAGTCAATGATTTACTAGGAAAGGAGCTTCCCAGCAACATATTTGTATTTCTAAGGTCTGATGACTACCCACACTGCAGAGTTAAGAGGCTGCAGGGTCAAGACAGCCACATGCTTCCCTGTTGGCATATGCTTCTCACACTTCGGCTTAGAATTTTGAATCACACATTACCATTTTGGTTCAGAGTCTCTCTCTCTCTCTCTCCACTTCATATCATGTTTAAATTCTAACCATTCTTAACAAGGGTAACACCTACCATGTCTTGCAGAGATCTTGGCTAGAATTTGCCAGGGTCTCCCTGAGTTTCCAAATAGTACAAGCTGACTGGTTAAGTCTGGTCAGAAAAGTACCTGCTTTACAGCTAACAAGATAAAGATATTCAGTTAATGTAACTGGGTATATATGTTCAAAGCCACTGACTTTAACCAGTTAAATTTTCAAAATTTCTCTGTTAAAATGATCTGGATAGGATATTTGGTTAATTTTATTTTAACCACATAGGTTCCACTGAATATTAACTCTATGTAGTTAATATGATTTTAAAAAAATCCCCCAAAAGGAGGCAGGTAGGATGGTACATACATACAATTCAGTTCCAAAGACTCAAAAAGTACCTTGTTACCATGTCAATGCCACAGCTGTCATGCTCAGTCAGTTGAGCCATGCGCCAGACTGTCTGCTGTTTAGAGATCCTTTTAAGTTATGTAAAAAAAACAAAACAAAACAAAAAAGCAAGCAAGCATTGGTCAAGGAAGCCAGCACATCCTTACACTTTGGCTATCCATGCTTTTCTATCCGGCTGCGTAAAGCTACACTGGGCAGCAGGACTAGAGAGCATTTCAGGGATGTCTTGGGAGAAAGCAGTGTACTTGCTGTGTTAGTCCACTGCAAAGGTAATACATAGAAATAAAAGAAAACAAAGGAAAATAAGGTATCACCTTGCAGAATTATTGTTAGTAATATGTAATTTTTCTGTAAAATCAAGCATGGTACCGGAAGATTGGAGGGTGGCCAATGTAATACCGATTTTTTAAAAAGGTTCCAGAGGTGGTCCGAGAAATTATAGACCGGTGAACCTGACATCAGTGCCGGGCAAAATGGTAGAGACTATTATAAAGAACAAAATTACAGAGCACATTCAAAATCATGTGAAGGGAAATCTTGTCTCACCAATCTATTATGTTTCTTTGAAGAGGTGAACAAACATGTGGATAAAGGTGAGCCAGTCAATACTGTGCATCTAGATTTTTAAAAGGCAAAGTACCTCATGAAAGACTCCAGAGGAAATTGGAGCGCCATGGGATATGAAGTAGTGTCCTATTGTGGATTAAAACCTGGTTAAAGGATAGAAAACAGGCAGTAGGGTTAAATGGTTAGTATTCTCAATGGAGAAGGGTAGATAGTTGAGTTCCCCAGAGGTCTGTGCTGGGACCGTTGCTTTTTTAACATATTTATAAATGATCTAGAGATGGGAGTAACTAGTGAGGTAAATAAATTTGCTGATGACACAAAGTTATTCAAAGTTGTTAAATCAGAAGAGGATTGTGCAAAATTACAACAGGACCTTACAAGACTGGGAGACTGGGCATCTAAATGGCAGATGATGTTTAATGTGAGCAAGTGCAAAGTGATGCATGTGAGAAAGAGGAACCCAAACTATAGCCAAGTAATGCAAGGTTCCACACTAGGAGTCACCAGCCAGGAGAGATCTAGGTGCCATCATTGATGATACGTTGAAAACCAGTGTGCGGCGGCAGCTAAGAAAGCAAACAGAATGTTAGATATTATTAGGAAAGGAATGGAAAAAAAAATGAGGATGTTATAATGCCTTTGTATTGCTTCATGGTGCGACCGCATCTCGAATATTGTGTGCAATAAAGGTCACCCATACCAAAAAAAGATATAGTGGAATTAGAAAGAGTACAGAGAAGGGCAATGAAAATGATAAAGGAGATGGGACAACTTCCCTATGAGGAAAGGCTAAAGTAGCTAGGGCTCTTCAGCTTGGAGAAAAGACGGCTGAGGGGAGATATGATAGAGGTCTATAAAATAATGAGTGGAGTGGAATGCGTAGACGTGAATCGCTTGTTTACTCTTTTCAAAAATACTAAGACTGGGGGGCACACAATGAAGCTACAAAGTAGTAAATTTAAAACGAATCAAGAAAAATTTCTTCACTCAATGTGTAATTAAACTCTGGAATTCATTGCCAGAGAATGTAGTAATAGCAGTTAGCTTAGTGGGGTTTAAAAAAGGTTTGGATAGCTTCCTAAAAGAAAAGTCCATAAACGATTATTAAAATGGACTTGGGCAAAATCCACTGCTTATTTCTAGGATAAGCAGCATAAAATGTATTATACTGTTTTGGGATCTTGCCAGGTACTTGTAACCTGGATTGGCCACTGTTGGAAACAGGATGCTGGGCTTCTTCTGTCTGTCCCAGTATGGGCAATACTTATATTCTTATGTTTTGTTTTTTTCTATTACCTTAATCTTATCTTAGTACTATTTGTTAGTACCTACCCAGCCTTACCTTAGAATTTGTTTTGCTATTTGGTTCCTGTTTCAACAACTTAACTAGAAAAGTACAGAAGTGGCAAGGGCACTATGGCACTAATATGGGTATATAAACAACTGCGGCACTTATATGTTCTCTTGGGTCCCAAGAGAACATACAAGTTAAGTAAATTAAGAAAGGGTGCTGTTATTAAGACGCGCTAGCATTTTTAGCACATGCTAAATGATAGAGATACCCATATATTCCTATGGGTGTCTTTAGTGTTTAGCATGCGCCAAAAACGCTAGCGTATCCTTAGCACAGCTTAGCAAACAGGGCTCTAAAAATATGTTTTTTATTTTTTTTGTTTTGAGCCTGGTGTGGAACTGCAAATCAGTTTTAAAAATGATTGGAATTTAAGTGTGCTATGATTAAATTTTGAACAGATATTATACAGTCCTGTGAAAGCTTATAAGTATACTAGTCATATTTAAAAATTGTGTTAGTTTATTGAATTAGGTGATGCAAAGTATAAGTTACAATAGAACTCTGTGGTAATTTGTTATTTGCCTTTGGCTCCTTTGGTGGCTTTTCCCATCACCATTCACAGAAACCAGACTACAGAAAGATACATCAGACTAAGGTTTCCTCTAGCACTGCTGAATACTACACTGTACATATTATATACAGGTACTTTCTCTGTCCCTAGGGCGCTCACAATCTAAGTTTTTGTACTTGGGGCAATTGAGGGTTAAGTGACTTGCCCAAGGTCACAAGGCACTGCAGTGGGAATCAAACCCAGGATGCTAGGATCAAAGCCTGCTGCACTAACCATTAGGCTACTCCTCCATCTTGCTTCAATGTTTACCCAAGATCTGCTCTGCTTGAAGAAAGCAGGCAGCCAGCCCAACCTGGACTACAGGAACCAGAAGACCTTTTACATCACTCATTTACAGTATAGTCAACATTTAATACAAACTTCTACAGTGCAAGTGGATGTTCTTTTTTACAAAGCAGACAGTAAAATGTGCTTCCCAAAGTTCACTATAGATTCCCTGGGCCAATCTGGTTAGAATGAGTTTGTAACTACTGTCTTGCGGTAAGTCAAATCAGGTCATGATGCTGGAGGCGGAGAATCCTTAAAACACACTTGGAAATAATTTCAGTGCCAAACATGCTCAGAATTTGTATGAGCAAACTTCTAACTTCAAGGCATTCACACTGCTGTGGCTACCTCACCATAAAAAATTAAACGAGATATTCTCCAAAACCACATTCTCATTTCACGGTTACTGCACCAAGGAGGTAATAAACTTGATTTTTAAGTCCATCTTTAAAATCTCCATTTCTGAATCTCATGATGGATGGAATTTTTCAGCCCTTAGAAGAAAAGTCATACATTTTTGTATTGTTTTACAGAAGACCACATAGTGTGTCATACAAACATTGTTGGAGCAATGATAATCTGATCACTCTGCTGCTGCCTGCAGTGCTTCCACACGGAGGTGAGAGGCGCTGTCAGGTCAGTGCAGGGGGCCCGGCACAGAGGGGGGCGGGAGCGGCGGCGGCGGGGAGGGGGGAGGTTGGCTCGCGCGATGTTTGTTTCCAGGCAGCGTCCGACAGTCCGACTCCGTTTCCCTCTCTGTTCTGCCCTCTGACGTCATGATGTCTTGACGCGAGGGCGGGACAGAGAGGGAAATCTGTACTGCGCACTTGCAGGTGAGTCGGTCACTTGCCGTTTACATGTTTGATGGAAATGAGCTTTTCGTCAGCCCAAAGGAAAAAAAAAAAATTAAATATACAATTTACAGTAGTTCAAAAAGCATCAACCCCCAAATTCTATAAATGGCACTTAAACTGTGTGCACAAGTTTGGGCATGCGCCCAATTTGTGTTCAATTCAATTGAACATTGAGCCAATTAGTACCGATAATTGGGTCCTAATCAATTATCATGCTAAATAGCATTAATATAAAATTTACATGTACATGCTTATGCGTGGATCCAAAAAGGGGATGCAATCATGGGAAGGTCATAGGCAGATCAGGGGTGTTCCTGTAATTTATATGCACTGTTATAGAATACAGGGGATTAGCGTCTAATTTAGGTTCCATGATTTACACCAGGGTTCAGTTGGTGTAAATGCTTGCGCCTAAAAGTAGTCGTGGATCCCAGCGCTGTTTACAGAATAGCGCTAAGCGCCATTTATAGAATTTGATCCCAAATATGAATTTAGTTTCACTACCTGTATATGCCCACTCTCTCTTTCATTCTTAAAAAAAACTTGCCTCCAGCTATTGGACCCTATTCATCTGCTATGTATGATAAGGGTTCAGTGGTATAGATAGACTTCATGTGCCATCTACTGGTACACATGAGAACAACCCATAGAGACAAACTTTTGGTTTGGATGAAACAGCTCTCACTAGAGAGAAATGTGAGAACCTAGGGCCCAATGAACAAAGCTTACCCTACTGTTGATGTTTGCTTCAGACTGGTTATAGCCAGTCTAAAGCAAACATCATCTAGAAAGTAATGCACAAAGGGGTTTTCTGTGGGTCTAACGTGTGCCGTTAGCAGCTACTGAAAACCCTATGCAAATGCATTACAAGGAGCTCATTAGTATTCTAATGAGCAGTCCGAATAATGCACAGACAGTTTCATGCAAGGAGCACCTACCTTTAACATGTGGTAATGGGCAGCAGTCTGCCTCCCACAAGGTAACACAGTAACATAGTAGGTGACGGCAATAAAAGACCTGTACAGTCCATTGTCTGCCCAACAAGATAAACTCATATGTGCTGCTTTATATGTATGCTTGACCTTGATTTATATCTATCATTTTCAGGTAACAGACTGTATAAATCTGCCCAGTACTAGCCCCGACTCCGTGCTCAAGTGCATGGACCCCCCCAGAACATTTTTGTATCCCTGGTGGTCCATGTGGACCGCTTCTCAAACCCCTGCACCCCCAGCACAAAAGACCCCTGGTGGTCCAGTGGAACCTGATCCCCCCCGCACCTCCTCCAAGACCCCCCCCGTGCCTCCCGACTCTCTGTAAAAAAAAACCCTGGTGGTCCAGTGGACCCCTCCCTCAGAAGGAAGAATGGCCCTGGTGGTCTAGTGACCCTGACCCCCCCCTCCCAAAGGCAACAACGGAGGTTTAGTGACCCCTTTTCCTCCACGTACCTGGAAAAGATGATGATGGGAGCAACAGCTCCCACCCTCCTGCCTCGGAGCCCACCCTGCCCTGGTGCATCCTGAGACGTACTGGGTGGGGCTAAGCACCATATAAGGAACTTCTTATATGGCACTTAACCCTGCCCAATGCATCCCAGAATGCACCAGGGCTGGGTGCTGCCATTTTGTGCAGGGCAGGTCCTGAGGCAGGAGGGTGGGAGGTGTTGCTCCTGCCCTCCATCTTTTTTCCAGGTATGGGGGAGGGGGGTCACTAGACCACCAGGGTCATTGTTGCCTTGGGGGAGGGGTCAGGAAGGGAACATGGGGTTGGGGTCACTAGACTCCCAGGGCCATTGTTACTTTGGGGGGAGGGGTGTGTTAGGATTCACTGGACCACCAAGTATTTGTTCCTTGGCGGTGGAAGGGTCAGCAGGGAGATCGGATTTGCAAATAGCAACCGATGCACAAAGGGTGATATGTGCAGCTCGTTTACATGCGATCCCCTTTGTGCATTGGTCGCTGTTTGCGACTTGCTAAATTGTACAAAGGCAGTTGTATTTTATGGCTGCCTTTGTGCATCAGGCCTCGAGTCCACTAAATAAGTGGGAAAAGTATTCTTTCCAACACCACTTTTGTGGGAGAAGGAGATCCAGCTTCTGTAGCACAGAAATTTACATAGAGTGAAAGCATAGTAGTTAGGAAATTACTCCTTGAAAACAACCTCCACCGCCTCAAAACTGCCCCTCACACAAACATGAATATACCCCCCACACATATGTGTATTGACATTCACTCTTGCAGTCCCATCAACAATTCCAGGAGCCCTGACATAGTGTGCAGTCTTAAATGGTCTCTGTTGCTACCACTGTTTCACTGCCAGCCCATGAAAGCTGCTCCTGTGGACAACCAATCTTCTTTTACCATTCTTTATCACTCTGATCCTGATTTCCAGGTTTGCTGATGTCCCTCGGTCTTCATTCCCAGGCCACCAATAGGCCACATTTTCAGGTCATCCCTAATGAATATGCATGAGAGAGATGTGCATACAATGAAGGTAGGAGGCATGCAAATCTCTCTCATGCATATTAAGGATAGCCTGAAAACCTGACCCACCGATCACCCTTGAGGACGGAGTGAAAATCAAGGCCATATAACAAATAGCAACAGTTGTGAACATGGAAGTAAGGTCCATGTTGACTTAAGAAAAATAAAAAAAAAGATCAGCTGTTTACAGGAGAGAAAAGCCGATTGTGGTGCTGCCAGAGAAACATGCACCAGTAGACCCAGTTTGAGAACTTGCACTGTGTTGAGGCAGGTGGATGTGATGTTGCTGCTGCAGGCTGTAGTTTGCCCCACCCTTGCTGTAAGCAAAGGGAAGGGGACGAAGAAAGAGTGCCAAGAAGAGTTGCCAACAACTCATACATTTAAGACATTTATAGACTGTCCATCTAACATTCTAAGCTGCTAACAACCAACACACAAAAAAATAACTAAAAAACAAAACTATAAAAAAAACCTCCACATGCAATAGTCAATAGAATATAAAATTATATAAGCATAATAAAACACTAAACTAAAAACCTTAAAAATAAAAGATATACAGACCAATGTTTTAACAATAAAAACTAAGCTAAAAAGCATGTTTCCCGAACTGCAGAACATCTGACTCCAAATGTACTGAAAGAGTATTACAATAGATAGGACCTTCTACACTGAATGAACAAAATCAGACATAACTCCATCATGCTAGCACAGAAGATGGAACCATTAAGCATCCCAGTTGACTAGAGGTCTCTAACCAGTATATAAAACTGTAAATCATGCAGTGACTGAACAGGAATCATCCCTCTTCAAGGCTTCAAACATTAATAAAACAAATTTAAATTAACACCACCACCATTTAACTGTAATGACAAAGTTAGGTGAAATATGGCCATACCTCTCATGACCAGTTATGAGCCTAGATGCCATGTTTTAAGGAAGCTGCCTAGTCTTCAAACTTCACTCAGAAAGCACATAATAATAAAATCACATGAAAATAATCCATAGTTGCAAAAATCAAGGTATGACAAAGATCAAGTTGACAAAGAACATGCAGTTTATAAACTGTTTTTATAACTTTCTTAATTTGCAATTTCGTTCACAACTGATGGTTCATCATAGTGTCTTATCTACTGGCTGCCCATAAAATGAGCAGAAAGATAGCCTGCCCTTTAATGACTTTAGAACACCTGTGAATTTTAGGTTACCTTAGCCTGTGTCTCCAGCTCCCTCCAAAGTTGGGCAGGAGCCAAAGTGATGCAGCAGGTAAAACTTTTACACACTTCTAAAAAAGCACAGGGGGAAAAAGAGGTAATGGCCTCAGAGCAGCAGGTATAACTCGGTCACCTTACTGGGTGTGAACCATGCTGGTCTTTATCTGTGGTCTGTTACTGTGTTACACATGTTGCAGCTAGGGAGGTAGCAAATAGTGTAAACCTTTTTGCTACAAAGGAAACACAAAAAATCCCTCTCAGTTCTGCAAACTCTCCAAAGGTGATCCCGCCCTCTCCCCCGCTAAGGACTGAACACAACCCTCCTTGACTTCCGTTCTTGATATGCTATATCTCTGAACAGTGCTATCCTGATCTGAATAAGTTAAGAGTTGGAGAAAATGCCTAGAGCTGGCGCAGGAATCACCTTGTGCTCACCTGTGAGGCTTGCGGATATCCCAGAGCCCCACGCCCTCTTTAGAGTTGGCTGTTGCTAACAATCTGGGCTCCACCGGATTAAACATCACACTATGAAAAGCAGATGGATAGTTTGCCAAGCAGAAGGGATCTGTGGAGAGTACAATTAGAAAACATTAGACAACAGAAAAGCGGAGTCAATACTCAGCCTGCAGTGATCAGTATTTTTTGAAACACTGACTACCACAGATAGATTTAAGACTGGATATTCAGTGCCAGGCCAAATCCAATTACCAGCGCTGAATTTCTGGTACATCGGTGGCTGCTGGAAATGATCTGGAACACAGACAGCTATCTGGGAAAGTTAGGACAGCATTTTATTTCACCCAGCTTGCCCAGATAGTTATCTGGGCATTGCCAAGGAGTATCAGTGGTGCCCAGATAGCTCTCAACCACTATCCAAATAGCTGAGCTGTTTAATTTAGGACTGTTTTTGTCTGTATTAAATTAAGGGGTTCATTTTCAAAGCACAGACTTATAAAGTTCCACAGTTTACTATGTAACTTTGTAACTCTAAGTACTTAGAAAATATGCCTCTAAACCACTTAGGGGCCTCCTCCACCCCCCAAACACTAAAAAGACACTGGTGTTCCAGTGGGACTGCTATCCCCCCCCTCACACAAGAGCCCCCCACCAACGGAAGATGATCCAATGACCCCTTGCTCCCCCCAACAGAAAAGACGACCCCTGGTGGTCTAGCCCCCCCCCATCCCCCACAGAAGAAAGGGCTGATGGTCTGATGGACCCCCAAGTCCCAACCTGGTAGTCTAGTGGCCCTGAACCTCCACCCCCCCCGTACCTTCAAATGATGAGGAAGGAATAGCACTCCCTCCTCCTTCCAGCGCTGCCACCAAAATGATGATGCACTGGGCGGGGCTTCCCTACCATATAAGGGAGTTTCTCCCTTATATGGTAAGGAAGTTCCACCCAGCGCATCCCAGGATGTGCTGGACAGAGCAGGGTGCTGCAATTTTGGAGGCGGCGCTGGAAGGAGGAGGAGGAGGGACGCTAGACTACCAGGTTGGGGCAGGCGGTCCACTCGACTTCCAGCCCTTTCTTCTGTCAGGGGAAGGGGGTTTTTGGATCGGGGAAAGGGGGGGGGCGCTACACCTCAGGGGGGATTGGGTCTGACAAGGGGTGGTTCTTCTGTCAGAGGGGGAGGGGTGTCTGGAGGTCCGGGTTTGATTTTTTTTGACAGCCTGGACTTGTCAAACAACTTCTGCATGCTATTAGCTTTGATCATATAGGCCTTACTGCCCCCACGCTGTTCCGGCACTACCTTTAGAGCACTGTTCGGAACAGAGACTGAATATCACCCAGTCCTCCTGTGGTACTAGCTGGATATTGTCTTTATTTAGAGGGAATTTTCAGCAGTACTATCCACATACTTAGTAATTTTATAAAGTCATTTTGGGCTATATAGTGCCTGTTATAAAATTACCCCAGGTATAAACATATGTGCAATGGTACAATTGTGCACACTCAAATGCATGTATTGTGTAGGGTGGCCTGTAACTGAGGACAGCGTTTAATGTTACATGCGTGCTTTATAAAATATGTGCAATGCATTTTACCCACAATTTCTGCTGGAATCACTAGTATTTTATAAAGCCCATTAGGTGCCCATATGTCTTTAGAAAATAAGCTGCATGTAAGTGTCTTTCTCTCCTCTTAATCCAGATGACCAGTTACAAAGGAGCATATTTTCAAAAAGAAAAACATCATAAGCGGCAGAGAGACATTTTTCTCTCCAAAATGTCCAATTTTTGACATGCTGGTTTTAGATATTTTGCTCCACAGTTTGTCCAAATTTCAAGAGGACGTGTTTTGGGCAGGACACGGGTGGCCCCAAAAGATAGATTTTTTCCTGCAATAATGGAACAAAATGAAAACATCTAGGGCCAAAATTAAGACTTTTTGGCTAGACCTGATTCAATCACAACTAAGTGATCAAAGAGTGCCCTGAATGACCACTTAACAGAACCCTTTAGTGTCCAATGTTCCCCTAAACCCATCAAAAAACTACAGTACCTACACAGAGGTGACGCCTGCAGGCATAAGGGCTATTGTAGTAGTATACAGTTAGGTTTTTGGTGGGGTTTGGAGGGCTCATCATATAACATAAGGGGGTAATGTGAGATGTGTTCCTGGAACTTTTTGTGTGAAGTCCACTGCAATGCCCCTAGGGTGCCCCACTGCTCTGCTAGGATGTCTGTGTGGCCAATCTACTAAGCCATACATCCCAATAGCTTGTTTTTGTTCATTTTTCCCTTGGACTTTTTTTTTCCCAAAAAATGAACCGAAAAGACAGATGCACTGAGCACAAAAATGTCTAGCAAATGGCCATTTTCGAAACAAAAAGTAGGATGCTTTTCTGGTTTGAAAATGGCCATGTCCGCTACTGGATTTTTGGATTTTTTTTCGCAAAATGTCCAACATCAAATTTAGAATTCATATCAAAAATGCCTCTCAAAATTGTTCTCATAATGTCCCTAACAATTCATAGATAGGGGACTTATACATTTACTAGCTTCTGCTAAACATATAAGACCCTTCGAATATTGGCCCAACAACTTCCAAATGTTTGCTGAAAGTTTATTACTCAATCCAAAATTACCAGAAGATATAGAATTTCTTAATAAAGGATACACTGGTGACACAGCATAAGGCCATTGAGAAAGAACGGCATTGCACTATCCAAATGACCTGAAATCAGGCCGTTACTGCAGTCTAGGAACATCACAATTTGCATCACATGGTCTTACCTCCATGAGGAGACTCCCTTATGTCCCAAATAAGAACTCGGCCATCATCGGAAGAGCTTGCAAAGATGTTGTCATTGACTGGACTGACTGAGAGACCGTACACTGCATTTTCATGGGTAAAGACATCCACTGTCTCACCGCTGGATGAAAAACAAAAACAGACCACAAACAACAGTTTTTCTTTTTGTTCAGGTTTTCATTGCTGGATTGTGTGTAAATGTATATTAAATTTGCCACCTTCTAGGAGATTGATTACCCAAGGCACATTTCCTACATTGCTAAGGGTTTTTTTTTTTTCACTAAACTGTGGTAGCATTTTTAGTCCACAGAATAAATCGGCTGGCGGTAAACGCCAAGACGCCCACAGGAATATAATAGGCGTCTCGGGGTTTACCACCAGCTGATTTCTACCATGAGCTAAAAACGTTACCGTGGCTTAGTAAAAGACCCCCTAAATGCCTGGACAAAGGCCTAGAAGGTTTAAGTGTACTCCACTAATAGTAAGAGCTCTTCAACTATGTGTAAAACAGCATTCAACTCGCAAATCAAATGTTTCTTGATGCCCAATTCAGATCATGAAAGATCTTCAAGGTGGATCCCAAAAAACAGTGTCTTTAGTAACATTACTAATAAGACACAAGACTGCATCACAAAGTTTGAAAAACAAAATTGGACATGATCTGAGAATCCAATGCATTTTAGGGGCTCTTTTACTAAAACATGCTACAAAGCAAAAAAAAAAGTATAATGGACCCCAAGAATGGAAATGGCAAACAAACTTAAAAGAAAGGCCCGACATGGGTCATGTTTTGGCAGAACGCCTGCGTCAGGGTCGATATATCAGTGGTTCAGCACAAATCAAGTGCTCTGCTCATTCAATATAACTGGATAAATCCAACAAATACATTACTGAAAATGTCAACCAAATTAACTTCAGTTCATTGAAGCTGTGTATACAAATCAAACAGCATGTCATAAAAGACACTTGTGCTCCGTGAGTCCTTTAAGTTTGTTTGCCACATCCATTCTTGCGGCCCACTGTGCTGGTTTTTTTTGGTTGTGCTTCATCTACTAAAGTACATTAATTATTGAGCTTCCGCATAACCTGGTATAGAGTGGATTATGGGCATGGGTTGTGCATTGCATCATGCGCTGTCATTGGTGCAGATAGTGCAATGCACTTACCATCATCTAAAGAGGTGGCATTAAGGTGCCAAACTGTTCTGAACAGTGCAGAGAACTGCGAGGGTAAAATACCACCAAAACAGCACAGGGAATTAATTCCCCGGTGATCAATGTTAACAACATGCAAATTCATAGCGTTATTAGTGTTGATCTTAGGGGGACTTCTGTGGGAGGACTGTGCCTCGGCTGTGTAAAAAAATAAAAAAAATAAATAAATAAAAGGACCTGTCAAACCAAAGCCCTGGTAGTCTGGTGTGTCTCCATGCCCCCCACTGAGAATACAAAACCCTGGTGGTCCTGTGGGACGCCTGGCTTCCTCCCTGAAAGCTAGCCCTGGTGGTCTAGCACCCCCTCCCCCCTCCAGGTCCCTCATACTTTTAACAAAAAAGTGTACCGGTCTCAAACATGAGGAGGGACTAGGGTTCCCTCTTTCTCTCTTATATGCTAGTTAAGCCCCGCCCAACACATCCCAGGAGGCACTGGGCAGGGTGCCGTCATTTTGAAACAGCACCTGCTAGAGGAAGGAGCCCTAGTCCCTCCTCCTGTTTGAGATCGGAGCCACTTTTTTGTGAAAGATGAGGGGGCTTGGGGGAGGGGAGCTAGACCACCAGGGCTAGCTTCCGGGGGGGGGGGGGGGGGGTGAGGAAGGCAAGGCCAGGCAAGGGTCCCACTGGACCATCAGGGTTCTGTATGCAGTGGGGGGGAGGGGGTCTGGTGGTCCACTGGACCTCCAGGTCCTAGTGCTTTGGGGGGGGGGGGGGGGTCTAGAAGCATTCCAATGCATGCTGAACAGGGTCTCCCCATTCCTCCCCAATGTTCTGGCAGACCCTAATGCCAGCTCATTGACGTAGGGTTTGCCGCAGGAGCTGCGCCCTTGTTTGGCATGCTGCCCACTGCGCATTGGGGAGGACTATTACTGGCTCTGTTTAGCATGAATTTGCATGCTATTAGTTTTCAGAGCCAGTGAGCTCATTATTTCATGCACTCGCCAGCTCTGAACATTTTGCAGTATCAAATGCGGGTGCTAGTCCGGTGCAATTGGCCTCTAGCCCCTGCATTTGCTTCTCAGCATCATCAGCTAAATGCATCCACACTAGCTACAGCTGTGCTCACCACACTAATCTCTGTATCTACAGTAACTGTATGGGAACATGCTGGGAATGTCCCCTACAGCACACAGGCTTTGAAGAAAATGCAAAGTACCACACTTTAGTAGAAGTCCCACCTTGGTTTCACTACCTGCATTGGAAACCCCCCCTAAAAATATACCTTAGAGGGACTGCATATGTGTCAGACATCTCATGATTGCATCAAAGGTCTCAAATGGATCCCAAGCTGTGAAAAGACTGAAGACCACAGCTGGAGAAGCCACAAGCTCCTTGTCTGCACATTGTTTTAGGAGAAGGGGTGTTAGGTTTGGCTGAGTCCAGTTAAAATGTCTGCTATGGGCATAATGCAAGGCAGAAAGGAATCCTGGGAGATTAAGGATTACATTGGGGGGGGGGGGGGGGGGGGGGGGGGGGGGAGGGGGAGCTCTCAGATGCTGAAAACATTGTACCAAAGTAATTTATTTTTCATAATAATTTTCAGCATTGAGATTTAGGAAATTTCTTCAACTACATAAAAAGGCACCTAAAAATGAAAATGATTTAATGACTTTTACAAACCTTTCAACATCGTGAAGAATAACTTGTTCATCATTTCCTAAGAAAAAAAAAAGCACAAATAGGTTTCATTAAACATCCATCCAACAGAATTCATGGTGCAAGATTTCAGCACTGGAGTGTATAAGGAATGCTCCAACAATACAGTGACTAATCCTTTAACATGGTACTGACAGAAAATCTCTTTATTAAACAGCTCCAATTGATTCAGAATGCTGCAGCAAGACTAATAGAAGGTTGTAAGCGACGTAACCACATCACACCATTTTTGCAAAATCTTCATTGGCTACCAGTACAATACAGGGCTAAATTTAAAACTCTTTGTCTGATCTTCAAGGCCCTTAAAGGAAATGGCCCTGAGTACCCGAAGAATAGGATGATCCTCTACACACCTCCAAGGACAATAAGGTCCTCTGAAGGACAATAACTAACCACACCATCTCCAAAAGAAATTACACGTTGTGATACCTGCAAGCAAATCTTCTTCGGAATAGCCCCCACACTCTGGAATGTACTGCCTGAAAAGTTTTGCTTAACATAAGACTATCTCTACTTCAGGAAGCAGGTGGAAACTTGGCTCTTCAACCAGGCCTTTAATGGGAGAAGTAACTAACTAGTGTCTCACTCACACAAGGAGTGACACGAACTGCACATACTGCAGCAGAACATGTTTATCCACTCCTGCTCTAGCTGGGATAATATTAAACCATTTCTCTGACCTCATGTGCACCTTTCTTTAAATTAGTCACCTGATTTTCTAACTCCATTTACCTATATGTTCCATCTTTGCTTATATCCTACACTGTCAATTAAAATGTTCTATTATGTATTGTGTTGACATCGTAAGTAGTATACTATGCCATACTTTGTATTGTTATTTGAATATTTTTACTGCTGTAATTGTTTATTGCTCACTAGTAAAAAAAGGCCCGTTTCTGTTAGAAATGAAACGGGCGCTAGCAAGGTTTTCCTTGGAGTGTATGTTTCAGAAAGAGCGTGTGTGAGAGATGGAGCGTGTGTGTCAGAGAGAGAATGTAAAGAGAGAGAGAGACAGAGTGTATGTGTTTGTGCAAGAGAGAGAGAGAGAGAGAGAGTGTGTGTGTGAGAGACAGTGTTTGTGTTTCTGTGTGACACTGTGTGAGAGAGAGGGACAAAGACAGTGAGTGTATGTGGCAGACAGAGAATGAGTGACTGCGTGTGTGGTGTGAGGAACCCCCTCACCCCCTCCCTCTCCCCTGCCCCCTTGCAGCCAGGCATGTGCAGCCACCCATGCCCATCAACCCTCCTCTCCCCCTGCTGCGTCCTTCCTGTCTCCCCTGCTCCCCCTGCAACCACCCATGTGGTCTCAGGCCCCACCCCTCAGCATCCCTCCTGTCCCCCTGCAGGCACGCATGTGCAGCATCCCTCCTCTCTCCCCTGTCCCCCCTGCAGCCAGCCATGTCCAGCGACCCTTCTGTCTCCCTGCCCCCCCTGCAGCTACCCATGCCCAGCGACCCTCCTCTCCTGTGCAGCCACCCATGTCTGAGGACGCTCCTCTCCTTTTCCCCTGTTCCTCCCCTGTGGCCAGCCATGTCCATCGACCCACCTGTCCCCCCCCTGATGACCACCAACCCTTCTGTCCCCCTGCCCGCCCTGCAGTGTCCGTCCTGTATCCCCTGTCCCCCTTGCAGGCACCCATGTGGTGTGTGGAGCCCCATCCCTATCTCCCTGTTCCCTGCCCCCCCTGAAGCCACCCATGTGCAGCGACCCTCCCCTCCCTCCCCCCTGCTTCCTTCCAGCCACCCATGTCCAGCGAGACCCCCCCTTCCCCCCCAGCCGGCGCAGCACCCAAAGAAAGCCCCTTGTCCCCCCCTTCGCGCATCACCCGACCCCCCCCCCACCGTGGCACATCACCAAACCCCTCCCCCCTCATCAACCCCCTCGCCACCCACAACCGCTAATACAAACTGTGTCCGGCGGCTGCTGCTTCTGCTATTCAGCAGCAGCAGCCCGTACATAAAGCAAACAAAAAAAAAATCCTCCTAAAACGCACCTCCGTTGAGAAGCATCTCACATTGGCTGAAGTCTCAGCATGCTCTCCTCCTCTCCCCTCTGACGTCTCGGCATTTCTCCGGGGTCTTCCGGCAGGGGCACTGATGTTGAGGGGAGCGGAGGAGTGGCTGCAGAGACGTCAGCCAATGTGAGATGGTTCTCCACGGAGGTGCGTTTTAGGAGGTTGTGTTTTTGTTTGTTTGTTTTCTTTATTTACGGGCTGCTGCTGCTGAATAGAAGCAGCAGCAGCCGCCGGACAGAGTTTGTATTAGCGGTCGCGGGTGGCGAGGCAGTCGATGTGGGGGGGGGAGGGGCTTGGTGAAGCGGCGGGGGAGGGGTTGGGTGATGCGGCAAGGAGGGAAGGGGGGGTAGGGGCTTTCTGATGCTCCGTTGCACGGGTTGTTGTGGCGATGCGGCGGGGGAGCACTTAGAGGTGCACCGTCGAGGCTGTTTGTGTGTGTGTGTGTTTGTGTGTGTGTTTTTTGTGTGTGTTTGTGTTTTTTGTGTGTGTTTGTGTGTGTGTGTGTGTGGGGGGGTGGGGTTGTGGGTGGCTTTTGTGGTCGTGTGGTTGGGGAGTTTGCCAGCAGTCTGTAGCGATTCCTAGGCAGGGGGAAGAGTACGGAAGCACTCCCCCTGCCTGGGTCATTGTTTGTTGGAGGGGGTTGCCAGTTGGTAGGGGTGCCTTTATGGATCCCTTTACTCTCTGTGTTCTGCCCTCGAGGGCGGAGCAGAGAGACATGGTGAGTTGGATGGCTTCACCACCATGAACTTACGAACTGTTTAGGGATTTTGCAGATGGCTTCAGCAGGTTGTCTTCAGAATGTTGAGGTAGCGTTTTATGTACAGATGGGGCGTGGCTGAGGGCGGGTCTATGAGTGAGGGTGACTCATCCTAGCCTATGAAGACTACATGATTTTTGTGCTTCTCTGCCTTGGAGTGAGCTTCAGAACGTTCAAGGTGGGATTTATTAATATAGATGTTTGATTTTTTTTTTTTTTCTTACTGTACAGTGCCTTGAGTGAATTCCTTCAAAACGGTGGTAAATAAATCCTAATAAATAAAAGGAACAATATATATCTGTCAAGGAAGAATACACCCTGTGTCAACAGCTGCTCTA
This sequence comes from Microcaecilia unicolor, assembly GCF_901765095.1. Taxonomy (NCBI): domain Eukaryota; kingdom Metazoa; phylum Chordata; class Amphibia; order Gymnophiona; family Siphonopidae; genus Microcaecilia; species Microcaecilia unicolor. Next base: position 131,210,589 of record NC_044039.1, read on the forward strand.
TCTAATTTTACTAAAATGTCAGCTTATTTTATTTGCATGCCTTCTCATTTAGTCCTGCTCGCTATGGAAGGACCTCCATCTTTCAGCATGGTCACTCTCCTTAAGTTCAATTTTCATTTCTTCATGTTGCATAACGACAATCCCAATAATGTTCAGCTGTGCCTTTCTTCCTCAAGGATTTCTCTATAAATTAACTGAAAGGATTTGAATCCTTCTTTCACAACAGAAAAATTGTAAAACATCACATAGTAGAGTCTGGTGAATAAAAGGCTGCCATAAGAGGCAGCCCCAGAGGACAGAACCTTCTCTGCCCTATAAGAACCAATGCAATGCATCACTGGTCACACACCCAAGATGATTTTTTTTTTAAGGTTCTCGTGCATTTCCCTGTCAGCTTAAATGCAAAACAGCCTGTCATCTTGCAGTAAGAAAATTTAAATGATTGTGGTGTTGGTGTTGAAGTAAATCTGAGGCTGATGTAGAAAGTTATCACCAGCCAAACCAAATGGTTACCATGCAGTTAACGTAAAGGTGGCCAAGCAATGAAGAAAGGGGTTGAGAGAGGGTGTTAATGTACGCAGTACACATAGTCTCACACCACATTAAAATAAATGGTAATGAGGTCATTACCTATTTCCCCAAAATGCAAAGAAATAAAATAGGCTTTTGACACACACACACACAAGGCATGAACTTTTTCGCAAGGTCCAGGAAGCATAGAAGGGTGAAAGGTGTGGTGTCTAGTGGCACTCAACCTCCCCCCTCCCAAGCCAAACCACCTGCCTATGATTGCTTTCTGCATTGGTCCCTGGTGTCTAGCAGCACCCCCTCTCTCCCCTGGTCCAGTTCTCTCCTTGAATCTGTACATTATAATTTTATTTTACTGATACTTTTCTTTCTCTTTTTTTTTCAGCTTAACCCGTAAAAGTAGTACTTTGGCAAAATTGTCATTCCAATAAAGTTATCTGAATTGGTGGGGGTGTGGTGGGAGTGAGAGGGTGTGCTAATGGGAGCAGGAAGCTCTTTCTGCTAAATACACAGCACTAATCACAAAGCACCCATAAATTTGTCATCAAAATACAGCACTCAAGATAACTGAAAAACTGAGAAGAATTTTGCATCTTTCAAAACCAAGGTACATCTTGAATAATGGCCTGGATTCCCTTTCCTCTAACACCTCCGGGAGGTAATGACAAGATCATATAAGAACTTCTACAAGGAATACCAAAAAGTACTAGAAAATAAGAATAAAACTCTCCAACCTGCAACAAGAAATTAAAAGACAGCGTGATATTATACTGTTCTCCAAGAGAGGTGTGAAAAAACAAAGGAAAAGTCTTCAAAAGTGATACATTAAAAAGTAACCCAGAACAGCTGTTTGCAGACTGCTCCCTCACAGAGAATGGTAAGACCATAACCAACACCCTATTCAACACAGAGGATGCAAATAACTGGCACAAAGCATTCAAAGAATTCTTTATGTAAAGACTAGTAAAAAAGGCCCGTTTCTGACACAAATGAAACGGGCGCTAGCAAGGTTTTCCTCGGAGTGTGTATGTTTGGGAGAGTGTATGTGAGAGTGACTGTGTGAGAGTCAGAGTGAAAGTGTGAGTGTGTGTGTGTGAGAGAGAGAGTGAGTCTGGGTGTGAGTGTGTTTGTGAGAGTGTGTGTGTGAGAATGAGAGTGTGTGCAAGTGTGTATGTGAGACACAGTGTGAGAGTGTGTGTGTGTGTGCGCGAGAGAGAGAGTGTGTGTGTGAGACACAGATTCTCTGTGAGAGTGAGTGTATGAGACCAAGCGAGTGTGTGAGTGACTGTGTGGCACATAGAGAGTGAATGTGATACATTGTGAGACAGAGTGTGTGAGAGTGAGAGTCAGAAAGACATTGTATATGAGAGAGTGTGAGCCTTGCCCTCCCAATCCATGCCCATCTGTCCCCTGCCCCCTCCATTCATCCTTTTCCAGCAATTCCCCTCTCTCCCTGAGCCCTGCCATCTCAATCCATGCTTCTCTGTCCCCTGCCCCCTCCATTCATCCTTTTCCAGCAATTCCCCTCACTCCCTGAGCCCTGCCATCTCAATCCATGCCCATCCATGCTTCTCTGTCCCCTGCCCCCTCCATTCATCCTTTTCCAGCAATTCCCCTCTCTCCCTGAGCCCTGCCATCTCAATCCATGCCCATCCATGCTTCTCTGTCCCCTGCCCCCTCCATTCATCCTTTTCCAGCAATTTCCCTCTCTCCCTGAGCCCTGCCATCTCAATCCATGCCCATACATGCTTCTCTGTCCCCTGCCCCCTCCATTCATCCTTTTCCAGCAATTTCCCTCTCTCCCTGAGCCCTGCCATCTCAATCCATGCCCATACATGCTTCTCTGTCCCCTGCCCCCTCCATTCATCCTTTTTACAGCAATTCCCCTCTCACCCTAAGCCCTGCCATCTTAATCCATGCCCATCCATGCTTCTCTGTCCCCTGCCCCCTCCATTCATCCTTTTCCATCAATTCCCCTCTCACCCTGAGCCCTGCCATCTCAATCCATGCCCATCCATGCTTCTCTGTCCCCTGCCCCCTCCATTCATCCTTTTCCAGCAATTCCCCTCCGGCTCTCTCCCTTCCATGACCCCCCCTCGCATCCATGCTCTTCTGTCTCCCATGTCCCAGCATGTCCCGCCCCCTTCTTCCCCCCCCCCTTCGCATCCTTGCTGTCGTTTCTCCTCTGCCCTCCCGCTCCCATTGTTCAACTGCCCACCCTCTTCTCTTCCCCCTACATCCCTTTTTTTTTTTTTAAATTTACCTCCGTGGCGGCGGTTCCGGCAGCGCAGCGGCAGGGAATGAGGCGGCGATCCAGACGTCTAGCCTTCCCTTCGTTGTGTTCCGCCTTCTTCTGACGTCATCCTTGACGTCAGAAGAAGGCGGAACACAGCGAAGGGAAGGCTAGAGACGTCGGGAGCGCCGCCTCCTTCCCTGACACTGCGTTTTTTTGGGTTTTTTTTTTTTGCGCCGTCGACGTCATGACGTTTGCCCTGGACGTCATGACGTTTGACGCGAGGGCGGGGCAGAGACGGCTGGCAGCCTGGCTGGCTTCACACCACGAATCCACGAACCCTAAGAAATGTTTGAGTGACTTCAGAACGTTGTCCTCATTAGAACGTTCACGGTGCGTTTTATTATATTAGATGGGGGAGAGAGGAAGCAAATTGACAGATTCACACTCCAGGGCCTCCACAGAAACATTTATTTCTCCTGGTCCTCTCCCCCTCTTTGCCCAACATGCACACACACTTATCTAAGCAACATATTCTCTCTGGGAGGACTAGAGGTCCCCTTCTAACAATCATTCAGACAGATATGGAGTGGTCCAACTCTCTTTATTGAACTTCAGTACAAAATAATTACTGCTTTGAGGTAGTTTTTCTATCCTTAGGTTGTACAGCATTGAATAAACACTGTAATATTTTGCACTCTTCCTTTATCTGTGTCTGATCCCTTTTGATAGAAAGCATAAATAATTTCCTGTCTACTTAGGCAAACATGTTCTCTTCTGAATCAAGCACAATCTCTCCTTTCTGAGATTCACGTCCCCACAGATTCTTCCCAATAGGAATTATCTTGCATACAGTGCCTACTCCAATAGTCGAATCTTAAGTGGGGTTTCTCTCTCCTCATCCCTTCGGTTTGAGGGTCAGGCAACTAACTGCTCCATCAAATGGCAGGCAGAAGCCTGGGTAAAACCTCTGTCTTTTACTTTCACTCCACACTGGGCAGAAACTCATAACTGATGGGAGGCTTCACATAACACACAAATTCAACTAGTAGGCCCAAGGGCTGAGCCCCAAACACACACTGTTTCTATCAGAAAATCCTTCACTATTCCACAAAAACCCATACCTGTTGAGTGGAGAAGTGGCCTAGTGGTTAGAGTGGTGGACTTTTGTCCTGGGGAACTGGGTTCGATTCCCACTGGAGGCACAGGCAGCTCCTTGTGACTCTGGGCAAGTCACTTAACCCTCCATTGCCCCAGGTACAAATAAGTACCTAAGCCATATTGAGCCTGCCATGAGTGGGAAAACGCAGGGTACAAATTAAAAAAAAAATGTCTCTGGATTATAAGGGCCAGCAGAATCACTGCAGCCATCCCATAAGGGGGATACTAACAAAATAGTACACGTTTTCTCTGCTCTTAATTTGGTATGATACCGAGTACAGGGCATATTGGGCTACTGTAAAGGTTCTGAAAAGATCCTTACATTTACCAATACAACAAAAACTAGTACAGATAGATTATATACAGTAAAAAAGACAAAGAAAATGCAAGAACCATAAAATATATATCCCACCAGAAAAGTGGAGTTTGAGCAACAATTTAAAACTAAGAAGCCATTGCAGACAACAAAACCTAAATAGCAAATACCCCTGTCCTGCAGACAAAACAACTGGGAGAGGGCTGGTAAAAAAGCACAAAATTTCCAGCCTTGACCCACCCCCCCCCAACACACAAAATACAGCAACCTCCATACAACAGAAGGAGAACACAGGAAAGAACCAGCAGTCAGCACAAAAATCACAAAGTGATAAAATACTGAACGATTGCCTGGCTTCTCTAGGGATGGAATTTGGCAAATTCAAAGAACAAACAGGAAGCTAATAGAAAAAAAGAATCCTTGGAATACTTAAAACATCAAATTGTAAAAAGGAAAAACAAATACAAGCCAGCCATATGGGGACTAAAATCACAAATCTCAGACCTAACAAAGATTGGATAAAAAGAACATCAAAAGCTCCTAAGAACTTCTAAAGATCCAAGAGAACAAGAATGTAAAGCATTGCCAAAGATTTAAACTTGTCCCAAGAAATACTACCAAAACTAACAACAGTTCAAGAAATCAGAAAAAAAAGACAGAACCCGACACAGAACCTGAGCCTCAAATACAAAGGTGAAACTGGAACAAGTAGATCAGTCTCTAGATCAACATGAGATTCACTACTACTACTGTTTAACATTTCTAAAGCGCTACTAGGGTTACGCAGTGCTGTACAATTTAACATAGAAAGGACAGTCCCTGCTCAAAGAGCTTACAATCTAAAGGACATATGTACACTCAGTCAAGTAGGGGTAGTCAAATTGGGGCAGTCTAGATTACCTGAAAGGTATAAAGGTTAGGTGCCGAAAGCAACATTGGTGGGTTTTGAGTAGGGATTTGAAGATTCAAACTAGAGAATGACACGGGACAAAGTTTGACTCTGTCCCGCGGGCTCTGTTCCCATCCTCACCCGCTCTGTCCCAATCTGCACAAGCCTCCAACACTTATGATTTTATATTTAAATCTCTTTATAAAAAGGAACAATATTCTGTATAACTGTTGTTTATAACAAAAAGCAACTACAATAGCCACCCTCAACCCTTCCAACCCCAACAATAGCTGATTTCTACTATCACAAGGAACCCTGATCCACCCTGTTAGTGTCCAGAGGTACAAATTGCAACCTGCTCTGTATGCCCTAGCAGGTGAGAAATATGCCCTATAAAGCACTGTTATGATTTTGTAATCTATGGATAAATAATAAGTCATCAACAATCTCAGGATTCAGTCTAGCGCTCCTTTTTTTTTTGACGTGTAATTTATTGCAACAGTCAGAAAAACAGTATCAATGGAAAAAAAAAAACAAGAACATAACAGGCAAATGTGCAGGACAACCAATAACTCCACAAGAAAAAGAATGCTGTGAACGACAGCAGGAGCAAAACGGATCCCACATCCAACTGTTGTGCTTTTAAATTTAAAATGAGAAGATCGCCAAGCACACCAACTGACATACCTTTACAGCCAACACATACACCCCCCCCATCCATACTCCACACACATCCAAACATACACTCACCTCACTACCTCCCCCCCCCCCCCCCCCCCAGAAGGACCATGATCGCAGACCAAGTCTAAGCAGAGGCAGAATACAGATGCAAAAATCTGTGCCAAAGAGCAACCTAACAGCACTTATCAAAAGGAAAGATACAGTCGCATTTCAAACGTTGCCATTTCTCTCATGGATACCAACCACTGCTGCAGCGGGGGGGGGGGGGGGGGGGGGGGGGGGGAGGGGGGAGGGGGGACTCCGCCACCCAAATAGAGTATTTAGAAGAGAATATTATAGAGGAAACGGCGTTGTGTAAGCCTCTGAGCCAACAGGGAATCCTGCATCCCCAAGAGTAGAGAACCATAATCCCAGTCTGGGCAGCATTGACTCACCTGCTCCAACACTGGTAGCACCTTCCACCAAATCAGTAAAGTATCACACTCCAAAAAAGAGTGCACTAGCATGTCCTCCACGTTTACACTTGATACAGGTCCCATCTACCCACAACCCATAAGCAACCTTTGCCCTAAAAATATACGCTCTGTGTAAGATTTTAAATTGAAGTTCCTATAAGGTGGCAGATTTAGTAAAATCATACAAGGTCACAAAAAGATCCAAAAACTGCTGCTCTGAAAACTTTTGTCCTAGATCTTTAGACCATTGCTCCCAGAGGCTTATAATGTCCTCCAGACTGATTGTGGCTCGCAATAGTTGATACCAGGAAGACAGTGTATTACCAGTATCATGCACGACAAAAAACTGAGAATCCAACCAAAGTCCCATGTGTCACTGTACCAAGTGGTCAAGGCATCACAAGTTGTGCCTAACCTGAAGGTAAGAGAAACACAGATGCAAGGAAGATGCCACCTATGCTGTTCTTGGGAAAACGAAGGGAAAGAACCCAGATCACGCAGGTTGGTACAAGGTAATTTAGTACACCAGATAAAATCAGAGATGATCAAACAGAATTTCATCTCACTCCCTCACTTCGGCCAAATGGGCATGGTTTGAAATCTCGCACCCTGTCAGACTTCACCCATTACAAATTCATGCTATCCTCCTTCCAGTCCTCCCTATTCCTTGCCAAACAGGAATATTATTCTCAATTAACTAATTCTCTTGGCTCCAACCCTCACCGCCTCTTCGCCACCCTCAACTCCCTACTTAAAGTGCCCTCCGCTCCAACCCCCCCTCACTCTCTCCTCAAACACTAGCTGACTACTTCCGCGATAAGGTGCAAAAGATAAACCTTGAATTCACTTCCAAGCCTTCTCCTCCCTGTGACTTCTTAACCCACTCCCCCAACCAACCTAGCCTGGCCTCCTCCTCCTTCCCTGAGATCACCGAAGAGGAAACTGCTCGCCTTCTCTCTTCCTCTAAGTGCACCACCTGTTCCTCTGATCCCATTCCCACCAATCTGCTTAACAACATCTCTCCTACAGTCAACCCCTCAATCTGTCACATTCTCAACCTCTCTCTCTCCACTGCTACTGTCCCTGACACCTTCAAGCACGCTGTAGTCACACCACTTCTCAAAAAACCATCACTAGACCCCACCTGTCCCTCCAACTACCATCCCATCTCTCTTCTACCCTTCCACTCCAAATTACTTGAACGCGCTGTCCACAGCCGCTGCCTTGATTTCCTCTCCTCTCAGGCCATCCTCGATCCGCTCCAATCCGGCTTTCGCCCACTGCACTCGACAGAAACAGCACTCTCTAAAGTCTGTAATGACTTGTTCCTCGCCAGATCCAAAGGTCACTATTCCATCCTCATCCTCCTCGACCTATCTGCTGCCTTTGACACCGTCAATCATAATTTACTTCTTGACACACTGTCCTCATACAGGTTCCAGGGCTCCGTCCTCTCCTGGTTCTCTTCGTATCTTTCCCATCGCACCTTCAGAGTATATTCTAATGGCTCTTCTTCCACCCCCATCCCGCTCTCTGTTGGGGTTCCTCAAGGTTCTGTCCTTGGACCGCTTCTTTTCTCGATCTACACTCTTCCCTGGGCTCGCTGATCTCATCACATGGTTTCCAGTACCATCTCTATGCTGATGACACCCAGCTTTATCTCTCCACTCCCGACATCACGGTCGAAACCCAGGCCAAAGTTTCGGCCTGCCTTTCAGACATCGCTGCCTGGATGTCCAACTGGCATCTGAAACTGAACATGGCAAAGACTGAGCTCCTTGTCTTTCCACCCAAACCCTCTTCTTCTCTTCCTCCACTTTCTGTCTCTGTTGACAACGCCCTCATCCTCCCCGTCGCTTCAGCCCGCAATCTCGGAGTCATCTTCGACTCCTCCCTCTCCTTCTCTGCCCATATCCAGCAGACGGCTAAGACCTGTCGCTTCTTCCTCTATAATATTAGCAAAATTCGCCCTTTCCTCTCTGAACAGACCACCCGAACCCTCGTCCACTCGCTCGTCACCTCTCGTCTTGACTATTGCAACCTTCTTCTCACTGGCCTCCCGCTTAACCATCTATCCCCCCTTCAATCTGTCCAAAATTCTGCCGCACGTCTTATCTACCGCGTGAACCGATACTCTCATATCACCCCTCTCCTCAAGTCACTTCACTGGCTCCCGATCCGCTACCGTATACATTTCAAGCTTCTCCTTTTAACCTTCAAATGCACTCAATCTGCAGCCCCCCAGTACCTCTCTACCCTCCTCTCCCCATATGTTCCCACCCGTAACCTCCGCTCTCAGGACAAATCACTCCTATCTGTACCCTTCTCCACCACCGCTAACTCCAGACTCCGCCCCTTCTGCCTCACATCACCTTATGCCTGGAACAGCCTTCCCGAGCCCATACGTCATGCGCCCTTCCCTGCCCATCTTCAAGTCCTTACTCAAAGCCCATCTCTTCTCCCTTGCTTTTGGCGCATAACCACCTTCCCCACTCATGATACCTACACTGACTACATAGTTTGTAACCTTTAGATTGTAAGCTCTTTTGAGCAGGGACGGTCCTTCCCCATCCTAAACTTGTACAGCGCTGCGTAACCCTGGCAGCGCTATAGAAATGCTAAGTAGTAGTAGTAGTATACAGTACTTTCGGTATCATAACCATTTTCACTAATGCCACTTGGCCTAGTAGGGAAAGGGGGAGGTCCCGCCACTTCACACTGTTTAGATATGGCATCCAGATGATTTTGCACATTACAGCGACACATAGTTACCGGTTAGCACCGAGATAAATACCCAAATATCGCATTGGTTTGGATGTTGGTGGAATAACCAGAGTCCAGTGACATGTCACCTCTGGGCTCCCATTCAAAAGGAGAAGTTCAGCTTTGGCACAGTTAATCTGGAGACCTGAAATTAAACCAAATTCATTAACGAATGCCACGGCTGGTTCAAGGTGTCGGGTGCTTGATCAAGATAAAGAAGAATATCATCAGCAAACAAGCCAATTCTACATTCATGCCCCCCCCCCCCCCCCCCCACACACACACCCAGATGCCGCGAAGATCACTGTCAAATTTTAATTGCCAAAGGTTCTACAGCCAAAAGAAAAAGGATCAGGGACAGCGGGCACCTCTGTTGAGTGCCTCTCTGAAGGGGAAAAGAATCTGACAAACTCCCATTCACTAACAGTCATGTCTGAGGCTCAGAATACAAAGCTTGAACCCAGCCCACAAACATATCCATATTGTCTCAGGCCCCAAAACAAATACTCCCAAGAGATGCTGTCAGAGGCCTTCTTTATATCAAGGCCCGCTATTGCCAATGTGCCCCCCTGCCCCCTAAGATCATGTAGACCAGTCTTCACTTTCAACAAACTCATGGATACATATCTGCTGGGTACAAAGCCAACCTGATCAGAGTGGATAAGCTCAGGGAGATGTTCGTTAAAGATGTCATGCTAGTGTTGCCGCCAGGATTTAACATCTTATCGGCCCACCTGAGTCAGACCCTTATCCGGCTTATGGAGTAGTACCACACTGAGCCACGTTCTCTCTCCCCTCTGCGCCTGTCACTGTCAATGTGTTACACATGTCCCCCAGCTGGCCAGCTATCAGATCGTGCAACAGACAATAATTCAGGACCAAACCTATCCAGTCCCGGGGGCCTACTCCAACTTAAGATTCCCGATGCTGACCAGGATTGCATCCCAAGTAAGCGGCTTACTGAGATATAATGTCTGTGTCTCTGTAAGTACAGGAATGGGGAACCTCTGAAAGAAGCTGGACAGTACCACCTGGTCAAGCTCCAAACTGCCATATAACTCAGGGTAAAGCCAAACAAACTGCTCCTTGATCTGATCCACCTGGGTGTGTATATTATATATATATATATATTTTTTTTTTAATTACATTTGTACCCCGCGCTTTCCCACTCATGGCAGGCTCAATGTGGCTTACATGGGGCAATGGAGGGTTAAGTGACTTGCCCAGAGTCACAAGGAGCTGCCTGTGCCTGAAGTGGGAATTGAACTCAGTTCCTCAGGACCAAAGTCCACCACTCTAACCACTAGGCCACTCCTCCCGATTATCCGTAATAGAGGTAATCACTTGTTTCTGTTTAACAGGGTGGGCCAGATTAGTGAATAACTTCCCCGTTTCCCCCCCCCCCCCCCCCCAAATTGGTGAAGCTGATGCCTCTGGTAGAGTAGGGTTTGTATCTCCCTGAGCCGGACCTTAGAGACAGGATCCAGCGTCGCAACATGGTGGGGCCTCAGGGTCGCTAGTTCACAAGATAGTGAAAGCATCTTGCCCTCCTACTCCATGAGGTTATGAGCTGTGTATGCAATGATGTGTCCCTGCATAACTGCCTTTGAGACATCCCAGAAGGAGAATGCCCCCACCTCTGGAGTGTCATTAAACTGATGATACTCCATACATTTGGCATGCAAAAGCACCTTAAAATCAGGATAATGTTAAAGGTAGGGAGCGCTCCTGAACAGCCGGTACGGAGGCCAAGTTAAGAACCACTGCAGCATGATCAGAAACCACGGGGCTGTGATTATCTATGTTCTGGGCTTGGGAGAAAAGCAAACTAGAAATGAGAATATAATCCAGGCGAGCACATACATTATGGGCATTAGAATAAAAAGTATAATCTTTACTTTACCAGGTGCTTATATTCCGCTCACACCTCAAGAGGTTTGGAGCAAATTACAGAGTAAAGAGAATTCAACAAGATTGCATTGGGAAGACAAATTTCATAGCAGATTATAGAGCGGATTATAAAATACATAAATCAGCTTAATACATAGATGTAGTGAAAAGGACTTCAGTTTGACATTAGACATATTGAAAAAAGTCATGCTGGGGAACCAGATTTACGAGGAGTTTGGTAAGATGTATTTCTGAATAGAATGGACTGTAAGGCTTTACAGATCAAGGTCAAAAGGATGACATACCCACCATACAGCTAAAAGATCTAAGTGACGGGTAAAGAAATTTACGCCCTTCATATCATGGGCCTTGTGCCTCCTATAGGATTTACAATCTAAAGCTGGGTCAGCAGTAATGTTAAAATCACCACCTACGATAATCTGGGCACCCCCACCAGGAGTGAGAGAAGCTGTGAAAAGAATTTGTGATTAAACACATTTGGAGCATACAAATTGCAAAAAAGAAATTTAGCCCCCCATAATTCCCCCAATACCACAAAATATCAGCCCTTGCTATCCCGGATTTGTTTATGCAGTTGAAAGAGTAATTGTTTTTGAAGCAGGATAGCCACTCCACGCTGAAAACCATTAAAGGCAGAGTAATATGCTGCTCCAATCCATCAGCTTTTCATGTTCAGCACTAGTGAGATGGGTCTCCAAGGAAAGCAACATCCACGCGCAACGTCTTCAGATAACTAGTATTTTGGTGCACTTAACGGGTGAGTGGATGCCATCCACGTTAAGTGTAGTAATCTTGAGGTCAGCCATTTGAGACCAGTCCTATATGTAGAATCCATGAATGTCTCATAATAGATAACCCTAAAGGGGCTGCCCAGCTCAGACCCCCCCCCCCCCCCAGGGTCAGTGAAAGCAAACAGTCCCCCTCTAGCTCCCTCCATCTACAGAGCACCATAGCCCCACTCCAAGATCCCCATGAAAAGCACCTTGGTCCCCCCTCTCAATAATCCCCAATCAACGCACCCCACCTAAACATACCACATGCACACCACAAACAAACCCACATATATACACATACCCATCCAACATCCACCCACCCCTCCCACTTCCCTGGAGAGCAACCCCCTCCCAAACCAATGCACTCTCTTCCATCACGAGAGTGCCATACAATGCAAATCCAACCTAAACCCCAAACACAAGTAGCAGAGTCCCCCCCCCCCCCCCCCCCACACACACACACACAGTGCCAGATGAGAGAGTTCACTGCTGGCAAAACACATAGTGAAGCACCTTGCAGATCACCAGCTCAAGCCTTGTGCCCCAACAATGTTAACTGGCCAACACAACAACGAGCACACTCCGCTGATTGAGGCCCTCTAAGCCACCTAGGAATGTGGTTCAGAAGCAGCCAGACCTATGATGGGATCCCATAGAAGGGGCAGCAGACCAAAGCACTGAATTCCCAGCACATCCAGAAATGTACGGTAAAGAGATGCTAGGAGCAACCGCTACAATCCATAAAATCAAGCTAGTGGTCCCGAGGGCTCTGAATTGCCAGAGGACCCATGCTTCCATCAGATGTAAGGAATGAATTACTCAAGGACAGCAGCAATTGGACCCCAAGAAAACAGCGAAGGGATCTCCAAGACTTACACTGGGCGATTCAAGCCCTCCACAAAGGCTTTAGACTCATCAGCTGTTTGCAGTAGAACCATGCAGCCCTCATGCCACACCCTCAACTTGGCCGAGTACATCAAAACGAACTGGATACCTTTTTGGTGTACGTTAGTGCAGAAGGGCGCTATGATCTTGCACTCTGCTGCTACCTTAACAGAAAAATCATGGAAAATTAAGAGATGCGCACTCTTATACTCCAGGGGATCCGTTCTCTGGTAAGCCTACAAAATCTGCTCCTTGTTACTCCAGTTCAGATAGGGGGCAATGGCAGGTCGTGGTCTGCGCTCTCTCTGAGCTTTGTTGCTGATGCAATGGGTGTGCTCGCATACAAAACTCCCCGGCGCAATCTCCAGGCCCAGCATCTCTGGGAGCCACATGTCGAATACAGTGTAAAGTTCTGCATCCATAACCTGTTCTGAAAGGTCAATGAGATGCAGATTGTTGCGCCTACCACTATTCTCCTGCTCCTTGAGTTGGTCCTGAAGGGTATGCATTGTAGCCTGCGGTGCCTCCACCTGGCACTCCAAGCGTGTACCCCAGTCTTTCTGCTCAAACACCCTCCGCTCCACCTCTGAGATTCACTGGCCACAGCCATCAAATCACTCCCACAGTTCCAAAAACACCGATTGTAGTTTGTTAAGACAATCCTCCAGAGCAGCCACCACAGAACATGTTATCTCCTGCACCCACTCCCCAGCAGGGATGGTAAACATCGCTGGGGTCTCCGCCACCGTAGGTGGATCTGGCCATGATTTTCACATGGAGCCTTCAGGGTCTTTGCCGCCATACCTCAGCAAGACCCCAGATTGCACCAGAAGAATCTGGAATGTGACAGTTAACGCTATAAGGGTAAGAGAGGAATGCTCATTCTCAGCAATAGCAGAATTTAGCATGTTTTGAGGAGATAAGTGCCGAAGCTCTGATCACTCATGTCTGTCTAGGTTGGCAATATCACATGACCTCCTCAGTCTAGCTTTCCTGTCTCCCACAATAGAAAATGTCCTCAGAAGATGTGCTGGTAGCAAGAATGCACAGGATCCCTCCTGCAAATTCTGCCAGTTTTGGCCAGCAGTTTTGCTTGTTTTTCCCCAAAAAATCATCCTCGTTATTGGAGAATGACACGGGGCTGGGGCCAAAGTTTGCCCCCGTCCTGTCTCCACAATTAACCGCGTGTCCCCATCCCTGTGTCATTCTCTAATTTGAACAAACTCTGCTGGAAAGCTGATAACTCAGTTACACATCACAGAAAAGGGCTCAACTGAGCAGCTGCATGCCTCAGTCAGCAAGTCTTATGATAGTTCATTCAAAAAGCACAGAAAAAAATACCAGACAGACTCAGTAAACTTGTGCTCTAAAGGTAAGGTAACACATTTTCTGAGTGAAGATTCACAGGTTCAAATCACAATTTTTAGCAATGAGTGTTCTTTATTAATCTTGGTTAGTCATGAGCCAGCAAAGTTACGGAGACAAACTCTTAAATCTGCAGACTACATTAATACACAGCAGTGTGAGAGCACTCAAGAATTTCTCTCAAATGTTCTGCCAGATAAGGCAAAGCTTGCATTTGTATACACTTTCTCTCTTTGATGTTAGTAACTACAATTTGGTCTATTTCAGCTTCAGTGATTTTGTTTACACAATCTTTCTAACCATACTAATTTAAGCATATGTCCTTGACTAGGCTCCATATATCCTGCATTCTGTAATTCGTATTTTACACTCTACATTGATAAAGCAGCTGATGGGATTACCTGAAATCCATTCCCCATCCCTGTGGTCTTGAATACAAGTAAATTCACTTTCCTATTCCATAGGCTGATAAGGCACCTTGGGCCCCGATGCTCAAAGATTCACGGCAGAAGTAAACTACTGTGAATCTAGTACTGAAAATTTGCCATAACATGCAAAGTCATGTTGCCCTAAAATCACAGCAAATCTGCAGCTCAGTGCGCAAAATGTCAACTTTTCTGTCAGTGCCTAAGCGGTGATTAACTCAGGCACTGACAGAGAAATTAACATTAGGAGTAAAAAAAAAAAAAAAAAAAAAAAAAGCAGGTTGAAGTTCTGCATAAGGCCTTTGCCAAAATTGTCCAGTCAGAATATGTCCAACTGACAAGGCTTAGCCTTAAAAGAATACAGTACCTCTACCACCCATCTCTCATTTACAGAGGTCTGCAATATAAAGAGTGGAGGAGTAGCCTAGTGGTTAGTACAGCGGACTTTGATCCTGGGAAATTGGGTTTGATTCCCTTGTGATTCTGGGCAAGTCACTTAACCCTCCATTGCCCCAGGTACAAATAACTATACTATGTAAACTGCTTTTAATGTAGTTGCAAAACCCACAAAAGGGCAGTATATCAAGTCCCATTTCCCCTCCCTTGTATCTAGTGGCCCTCCCACCCATCAAGATTGGCTGTGACACCAGCCAGCCTCCCTCCCACCCCCTTCCAGGGCCAACCAGAATTCCTCTCTTCTTCCCTGTTTAAAAAAAACAGGCCAAGCCCCCCCCCCCCGAGCCAAGAACCTTGACAGAGCTAGGAGCAATGCCCACTCACTCCTGCCTCCAGGCTGTTGTCTCTAAAATGGCGGCCCACCTGCCCTGTACGGTGCATCTTGGGATGCAAGTCTGCTTTATAAGGGAATTTCTTCCTTATAAGGTAAACTAGCCCCTACCCGGGGCAGGGGGAGGTGTAGCAATTTTGTAGATAATGGCCTGGGGCAGGAGTGAGTGGGCTGTGCTCCTGCCTTCTTCTAGGTACTGGGACCATGGGGGGGGGGGGGGGGTGCCAGTAGACATCAAAGACTTTTTTATTTAAGTTTTGGTGGGGGGGGGGGGGGGGGGGGTTAAACCATACACCAGGGAAATAGTTTATTGGGAGAGAGGGGGCCCAGTCATGTCAGCAGGAGTGCAACAGGGGAATAAATATTTTTTTTCGCCAAGGAGGGGGGGGGGGGGGGGGAGTTGGAGACAGAACCCAGATCCAGTGATTTTGGTGGATGGGACAGTACAAGAGTGGAGTTGAGTGGAAGGAGATGGGGCCGATGCCACCTGCTGGGGCTCTATGCCAACCACAGATCCAGTGGTAGGCTTCTGGCGTTGGGCCCCCTTGGGAGACATCAGCACATAGTCTTGATGTATACCACGGGAGTGCAGAAATCCTTTTAGCATACAGTGGCCATTAATGAGCAGGTACACTGCTTGTTAATGGCACGCTGTAGCTGTCTGCGTCAATCCCTCTATAAGCTACACTTCAAACATGCACTTCCTGTTGGGATAAGATTTATGTACATAGATTTGTTTGCTTTAATTGCCAGCTATGTTATCTGTATTACTCGTGTAAAAACACATGTGCAAGCAAAGTTGGTTTGCAAAGGGTTGAAACTAGATTAAGCAAGCATTAATTAGCAAGGAACTGGGTACTGAGTTCAAGGCCAAAACTGAAACTCCATCAGTAACAACAGGATTATTACTATTTTAAAATTAATTGATGACATTCCTAGGATTTTTTCAAAAGGTTAGCTACAAAATAAGTTGGAAAGAGCAGCAGCTGACAAGAAAAGCCCTAATAAAATAGATTTGAGGCCAGTCAGAAAGATGCATGCAGCACCGAACAGTGAGAGTGCCTTTCCTGAATGAGCTTCATGTAAACTTTGACAGGGGAGATATAGCATTGGTTATTTCCTTGGTTCTTACTGCTGCCTATGATCTTGTCAACCATGCCTTACTTCTCTCTAGACATTCTACCATTAAAGGAACGGTCCTGCAATGGTTCACATCTTTTCTTAGTGATCATATGTTTTTTTTTTTGTTTCCCTACCATCCTCTGCTTCCACCTCTTTCTCTCTACCCTGCGATGTTCCCCGGGGTTCAGTACAGGCCTCTCTCCTTTTTAACATTCTTTGAGCCCTTTGGCTGAACTCAATGGAATTTTCAATTTCAGCTTACTTACTTGCAGATGGTGTTCTCCTTCTCTCATATTGCAACCCTCGGTCACTAGATCTCTGGAAACTCCAATCTTGTCTGGGCTCAAATCAACAATTGGCTTTTCTCATTATCAGCCAATTCTCGACCTCTCAAACATTTGTAACCTGGCTTACCGGATGGCCACTAAAGTCTATCTTTATCGTCCACCATTCCAAATACTCCACTGACTTGTCAACTCCTTTAAATACTTGGGGCTCCTTTTAGATTCTCAACTCTCCATTGGTAACCAGATAGCTTCAGTGATCAGATCTAGCTTCTTGGCTCTCTGTTATAGTAGATCAGTACACGATTAACTGGACAATTCAGCCTGCACCCACTTACTCTATGCCCTTGTGGCATCGAGATTTGGATTATTGCAATGTAGCATATGCAGGTCTCTCCTCTTCACTCGTAAAATGGCTCCAGTCAGTTCAGAATACTGCTGTCAGGATGCTTTCTCATGCAACATGTTTTAGGGCCAGATGCACTAAACTTTTTTGAGCCTTAAATGAGCCTTTAACAAAGAATTTTCTAACCGTTGCATGCACTAAAGCCCATTTTCCGACGACGGTAGCAGCTAACGAAAACGTCTACCTCTCGTTAGCGCTGTCCGGCTAAAAACTTTAATGTAAAAACAAAAAAAAAAAAAAGTGAGGGGGCAAAAACGCACGTCAGGGGTGTCCTTTATTGACGCCCAAGGTCCCCGCTGCTCCCCGCTCCCCCTGCAGCAATGTAAAGTTAAAAATAAAAAGGATCGGGAGGGGGCAAAGGTGCTCGTCAGGAGCGTCCTGTATGGACGGCCTTGTCCCCCCCCCCCCCCCCCCCCCCGAGGTCGCCGCTGCTCCCCGCTTCCCCCGCATTATAAATAATAAATCAAAACAAAAATCATAACTTTAGCAGCCCCGGCCCCCCTCCCTTTCTCTCTACTCTTTCTCCCGGCATCCACCGCCCTATGCCCCGCCCCCTCCTGGGGTCGTCGCCACCATTCCCCCCCTCCACCGGGCCCCTCTCCCTCTTACTGGGCCCGTGCAGCGCCTCTCACCTCTTTGTGAAGGCGCTGCACGGGCAAGAAGAACAGTTCAGCTGATGCCTCTTCCAGTCTTCGCGTCCCTCCTTTGCTCCTGGGCCCGCCTTCGTTTGACCGAACATTTTTGACTTGTTTTTTTGGTGCATCCTTCGTTTTTTAAAATTCGTTAGGGACTTTAACGTTTTAGATTTTTTAACGTTTGCTTGATGCATCTGCCTCTTAATCGGGTTTCTCCTCTGCTATGCAAACACCACTGGTTCCCCGTTCATTTCAAATTCAACACAAGATCTTGACATTAACACACAATGGGTCACCTGGAAGTGTGACTAGGGAGGTATACCAGTGTGAAGAATCGTATCATCTATCCTGTGTCCTTCGTTCTGCTTATGAGTGCCAACTAGCTCTTCCATCTGTATTTCATTCTAAGCTCAAATTTAAAAGGTGCAGTGCCTTTTTCTATATCACCTCTTCCCTTGGAATTCCCTTCCTGCCTTCATTTATGTTAAGTCCTCCTTTCCTAGATTAGATGCCCCCAAGACAATGTAGCATATGTAAAGCAGCTCATTATTCTTTTTATCCCATTAACACAAAAAAATGCTTAAGTGCATGTAGGCCATTGTTTCTCAAGTCCAGTCCTGGAGTATCCCTTGCCAATCAGGTTTTCAAGATATCCACAATGAATAGACATGAACTTCATTTGCATACAGTGCCTCCATTATATGTAACTCTTTTATGCATATTCATTGTGGATAGCCTAAAAACCTACATAAGTAATGCCACACTGGGAAAAGACCAAGGGTCCATCGAGCCCAGCATCCTATCCATGACAGCAGCCAATCCAGGCCAAGGGCACCTGGCAAGCTTCCCAAACGAACAAACATTCTATACATGTTATTCCTGGAATTGTGGATTTTTCCCAAGTCCTTTTAGTAGCGGTTTATGGACTTGTCCTTTAGGAAACCGTCTAACCCCTTTTTAAACTCTGCCAAGCTAACCGCCTTCACCATGTTCTCCGGCAACGAATTCCAGAGTTTAATTACGCAGTGGGTGAAGAAAACTTTTCTCCGATTTGTTTTAAATTTACTACACTGTAGTTTCATCGCATGCCCCCTAGTCCTAGTATTTTTGGAAAGCGTGAACAGACGCTTCACATCCACCTGTTCCACTCCACACAGTATTTTATATACCTCTATCATGTCTCCCCTCAGCCGTCTCTTCTCCAAGCTGAAAAGCCCTAGCCTCCTTAGTCTTTCTTCATAGGGAAGTTGTCCCATCCCCGCTATCATTTTAGTCGCACTTTGCTGCACCTTTTCCAGTTCCACTATATCTTTCTTGAGATGCGGCGACCAGAATTGAACACAATACTCAAGGTCCGGTCACACCATGGAACGATATAACGGCATTATAACATCCTCACACCTGTTTTCCATACCTTTCCT
This sequence comes from Microcaecilia unicolor, assembly GCF_901765095.1. NCBI lineage: Eukaryota > Metazoa > Chordata > Amphibia > Gymnophiona > Siphonopidae > Microcaecilia > Microcaecilia unicolor. Next base: position 131,229,629 of record NC_044039.1, read on the forward strand.
AATAATACCCAACATTCTATTTGCTTTCCGAGCCACAGCAGCACACTGAGCAGAAGGTTTCAGTGTATTATCGATGACGACACCCAGATCCCTTTCTTGGTCCATAACTCCTAATGTGGAACCTTGCATGACGTAGCTATAATTCGGGTTCTTTTTTCCCACATGCATCACCTTGCACTTGCTCACATTCAGGCTAATTTACGGTGCAACTAAATTTGACAGTGCAGGACCATTGCGAGAGAAACTGCACTGGCTTCCCGTCAAGGACCATATCACTTTTAAAATTTGCGCCCTAGTACATAAAATCATCTACGGCGAAGCCCCTGCATACAAGGACACCCTGATCAACTTGCCACCTAGGAACTCACACAGGTCTGCACGATCGTACTTAAACCTCCATTACCCAGTATATTCTGGACTTAAATACAAAAGAATCTACGAATCAACTTTCTCCTACACTAGTGCCCATCTCTGGAATGATCTACCTAAGATAGTGAAATTTACCACTGATCATCCTACCTTCAAAAAGCGCCTCAAGACCTTTCTATTTGGCAAAGCGTACACACCACTACCGTCTGGCACCTCTACTTTCTGAACTGTCTTCCCTGTTGTCATATTACCACCTCTGCTTCTCTTTTTCTTCATCTCGCTTCTGTCCTTCCCATTATACTTCTAGAACATTTCCTGTTTGACCTTGCCTGCTGTATGTTTATGTAGATTGTTGTAAGCCACATTGGGCCTACCCTTGGGTGGGAAATTGTGGGATATAAGTGCTGTAAATAAATAAATAAATAAACAAACATCATCTGCCATCTAGCCGCCCAGTCTCCCAGTCTCGTAAGGTCCTTCTGTAATTTTTCACAATCCTGTCGCGATTTAACGACTTTGAATAACTTTGTGTCATCAGCAAATTTAATTACTTTGCCAGTTACTCCCATCTCTAATCATTTATAAATATATTAAAAAGCAGCGGTCCTAGCACAGACCCCTGAGGAACCCCACTAACTACCCTTCTCCATTGTGAATACTGCCCATTTAACCCCACTCTCTGTTTCCTATCCTTCAACCAGTTTTTAATCCACAATAGGACGTTTCCTCCTATACCATGACCCTCCAATTTCCTCTGTAGCCTGTCATGAGGTACCTTGTCAAACGCCTTTTGAAAATCCGGATACACAATATCAACCAGCTCCCCTGACTGGCAAAGGGTACTCCATAGGAACCACTGATGTAGATTAATGCAGTGTTAACATAATCAGTATAATAATTCCCAAAAGCTTCCCCAAATTAGTCAACTGGAATCTCAGCAAATTCAAACTAGTCTTCTACTAATTTATTTTTGAATAACTGGAAAAATCTCACAGTTAAAATATATGTGGTAAACAAAATGCACATAATTAAACCCCAGTTGTCCTATTTTGTTATGATGAATTGCAAGTATAAATTATTTACACTGAATATGAACTTGGTGGCCTTTAAGTGATGTGTTTGTTAGAATAGTTATGGCTGCTCATTAGTTTTGTAAACCACTCAGGTCTGCAAGTTAGGTTGAGCGGTATAGTAAATTCTAATACACTATTTCTTCTCTGTAGCAGGAAAATTCATGTTAAAAGGTATCTTGTATTACTGCATTTTATTGGAAAGGAAGCTCATGGAAAGTTCTCTAGCATATCATATGCCTAAAGTCCAGGCATGGCAGAGGGAAAACAGCAATCACTTTAGTTATACCATTAGTTATACCATCAGTATAAATCACATAACCAGTTATGCTGCATTACAAAATCTTTTATTATTTATTATTTACTGCATACAAAACATCCTAGTTTAACATCTTCTTTCTTCCACATGTGCAGTCATACACACTCATACCCCTTTCTATGCATACCTTAAAATACTAATAAAGCAGACTCACTAATACAAATTCAAACTGCCTGTTCGAAATGCCTGTGATCCCCAACAAAATGCTGCTTGCAAAATCCATATAGCTTTAAATGCTGCACTCAACCAAAAGGTTGTGCTCAGTTCTCCTTGTCTCCCTAGTTAATCACTGTGCATATTCTGGCCACTCCTCCTCAATTCCAGAAATTTCAAACAGGAATCCAATCAATCCATTTGAGTCCTTCGTTTATATACGTGCCACCTTCTCTCCATACGATGTACCCCAGACTCTTCCAGTCATACAGTATGCCCCAGGAGAACTGAGCACAACCTTTTGGTTGAGTGCAGCATTTAAAGCTATATGGATTTTGCAAGCAGCATTTTGTTGGGGATCACAGGCATTTCGAACAGGCAGTTTGAATTTGTATTAGTGAGTCTGCTTTATTAGTATTTTAGGGTATGCACAGAAAGGGGTATGAGTGTGTATGACTGCACATGTGGAAGAAAGAAGATGTTAAACTAGGATGTTTTGTATGCAGTAAATGATAAATAATAAAAGATTTTGTAATGCAGCATAACTGGTTATGTGATTTATACTGCTAGTATAATTAACACAGTTATTCAGTCAAATCTAGCCCAGTATAGTAAGATTAGTTATACCATGGGAAATGGCACACTTCAGAGTAGCCAGACATGGCATTTCTTTACTGTGCTCTTTTCCTACTATCTATATAAATACAATGTAATTATTGTCTATTTAGTGATGCAAGACTGGACATCCAAATGACAGATGACGTTTAATGTGAGCAAGTGCAAAGTGATGCACATGGGAAACAGAAACCCAAACTACAGCTAAATGATGCAAGATTCCACACTAGGAGTCACCACCCAGGAAAAGGATCTAGGTATCATCATTGATGATACATTGAAACCCTCTGCTCAGTGTGCAGCGGCAGCCAAGAAAGCAAATAGAATGTTAGGAATTATTAGAAAAGGAATGGAAAACAAAAATGAGAATGCTATAATGACTTTGTATCACTACATGGTGTGACTGCACCTCAAATACTGTGTGCAATTCTGGTCACCGCATCTTAAAAAAAGCTATAGTGGAATTAGAAAAGGTACAGAGACGGGTGATGAAAATGATAAATGGGTTGGGTTTCACTTCCCTGTAAGGAAAGGCTAAAGCAGCTAGGGCTCTTCAGCTTGGAGAAGACAGAGCTGAGGGGAGATATGATAGAGATCTATAAAATACTGTGGGCCCAATCCACAAAACTGTAGGGAATAGCGCTAGAAAAATACCGGCTCAACAGCGAGTAAGAATTACCAACCAATGCTCAACACTAACAGCATGCAAATTATATGCATGCTGTTAGTTGAGCATTGGTCGGTAAAGGGATCCAAGCATTCCTGACGCATGTCCATAAGAGCTGTGCAGTGTGTGTATGTCCAGGGATGATCGGATCCCCTCAGCCAGAATTCCCTGGTGGTCCAGTGGTCCAGTGGAACCCCCCCCCCCCCCCCACAATTCACCCAAAACCAAGAAACCCCCCAGTGGTCTAGTGCACCCTCCTCCCAATCTCCCCCTACCCTGCAATCAAAAAAAAAATTCCTTGTGGTCCAGTGGAACCCCTCTTGAGCCTCCCCCCTCACAGCCCAAAAATCTCTGTGGTGGTCTAGTGACCCCAACCCCTCCACATAACTTTGACAGTTGGAGGTAGGACAGCAAGAGCACTGCCTACTCACTCCTGCCTTTGGGCTTGACCTTGTCAAAATGGCAGCTCCCAGCCCCTGCCTGGTACATCTTGGGATGCACTGGGAGGGGTTAAGTAACATATAAGGGAACAGTACTTAGTCCCTCTCACTACATCCCAGGATGCACCAGGCAGGGGCTGGGTGCTGCCATTTTGACAAGCATAAGCCCAGAGACAGGAGAGAGTAGGCATTGCCTCCTGCTCTCCTGCCTCCAACTCTCAAGGTATATGGAGGGATGGGGGGTGTCACTAGACCACCATGGAAGTTTTTTGGTTGGAGGAGGCTCGAGAGGGGGTCCACTGGACCACCAGGGATGCCTTTAAGTTTTGGGGGCGGAGGGTCCAGTCTGCTTGCATTGTATAGTGCAAGCTGACTGCTCCCCATACAACAACAGCTCCACACCTGCTATAAAATTTTGGACATTAAAGGTAGACGCTCCTTTCTGTGCGGTGAAAGAAACGTCTGTGCATCACACAGAATGCTCATTTTAATACTAATGAGTTCTTTGTAATACATTTGAATAGGATTATTGGTAGCTGCTACAGTGAACAGCCACAGAAATGCTGAATCCCTTTGTGCATTAGATGCTAAATAACATGCATGCTAGACCAGCTACAACCGGGCTAAATCAATTGTTGCCAGCATGGTAAGCTTTGTGCATCGGGCCCCGAGTGGAGTGGAATGGGTAGAAGTGAATTGCTTGTTTATTCTTTCCAGAATACTACGACTAGGAGGCACGCAATGAAGCAACTAAGTACTAAAAATTTAAAACAAAACCGGAGAAAATATTTATTCAATGTGTAATTAAACTCTGGAATTATACTGTAGTAAAAGCAGTTAGCTTAGCAGGATTTAAACAAGGTTTGGATAATTTCCTAAAAGAAAAGTCCATAAGCCATTATTAAGACGGACTTGGAAAAATCCACTGCTTATTTCTAGGATAAGCAGCATAAAGTCTGTTTTACTGTTCTGGGATCTTGCTGGGAACTTGTGACCTGGATTGACCACTGCTGGAAACAGGATAATGGACTTGATGGACCTTTGGTTTGTCCCAGTATGGCAATACTTATGTTCTTCTCCAATACTAACTGTGTTGTGGCTGTGAAGAGGTATCCAAATGTGTAAGGTTTACTGTAAGTGGTTTCTACTGCAATCCAGATATATATCCAAACTGGAAATCAATGCATGTCTATAACAGTCTGTGGAAACAGAAATGCAGCCACCTCTGGCAATCCGAAATAAGAATTGAATGAATTATTTTCTCAGTTGCAACATAAGGATATTTATGTCATAGGCAGAGGAACAAAAGGAATTCTCCCAATTAATGGCTCAAGTTTCCACAAATTATTTTCCTCAATATGGAGGATTCCTAGGAGGAGTGGCCTAGTGGTTAGGGTGGTGGACTTTGGTCCTGGGGAACTGAGGAACTGAGTTTGATTCCCACTTCTGGCACAGGCAGCTCCTTGTGACTCTGGGCAAGTCACTTAACCCTCCATTGCCCCATGTAAGCCGCATTGAGCCTGCCATGAGTGGGAAAGCGTGGGGTACAAATGTAACAAAAAAAATGTATCTGCATTGATGAATTGGTCAAACAACAAGTACTACTAATGAAGAATGAATAAATAAAACTATAAATAAATAAAATAAATATAAAATCAAAAAAGGATTGATCATATGTGATACTAAGTCTAGAAAATCCAGATTTAGAAATACTTCTTGCCTTTAATATGAACTTTATGTGATTAATTATTGGTATGCTTCGATTAAGAATTTCCAATTCAAAGTTCCAGCAACTTGAGAAACATCAAATCAAACAACAATAGAACATCCAACACACAAAAACATAAATAATGTAGCTACTGGACTTTTTCTAACACTTAAAGAGATTTCATTCACAGACCCAACACAGGCAGATGATGTTGAAACACAGTTTTGTCAAGTCACTGTGATTTGTCCTTAGACACTAGACTAAATTATTTGCAACTACGGTGGACTCCAGAGTCTTCTGGTCCTTGGTCGTCACTGCTTCTAGATATGTGCTGTCTTTCTTCGGGAACTAGCCCTCTATTCTGTTCCATGTTCTTCTATATAAAGCAATATTTCGAAACACTGGAGCCATTTTGTATTACAGATTCTTATGTAGATGGACGTTGTGCCATAATATCCCTGATGCAGATTGTGAAACATGCTGTCATGTCAGATGCCTCACAGCATACGAAGATGTGTTCAAGTTCTTTTAAGATGTGTACTGATAGCTGAAAAAAAGATGTCTATTAATTTCTTCATTCTCGTGCACTGAAGAGATTTCTTGCAAATGTACCGACGATACTTCTGAAAAATTGTTATTCAGTTTTATTCTTGATGTTTTGATGGTCCATCACATTATTTATATTGTTGTGCTTGAGATGTTCTATTGTTATTTGGGTTGATTAAGAAGCTAACACAGAGATCTGAACTATACTATATGAAAAGTTTTATATTGATGTTGTAGAAAATCATGAGAATACAGCCATGGATGACTATAGAAGATACATATCTGACTCACTATATAGTCTTTTTATTATATTTTTCTCTTAATTATAAGTGAAACTTTGGTTTTATGTGCGACATTTATGTGGTTTACATTAATTAGATTTGTAGTTTTAATTATTGGTTTGTAATAAAAATTATTATATAGTTATGACTTGCATACATTCAGTCTTTAATTTTTGGTTTTCTATTTGTGTAATTTATTTATGGATCTGAGTTGAAAATTTGTTATTTACATTTTGTCTGATGATTGTTTTATATTTACTTAACTTTATGATGTGTTTTACCCCAGTCTCAACCTGAGGGCAAAATGTGACCAAGTCAGGTATTTATATCATTCTTCACGCGTTAATACTTGTTATTTGACCAATGGACTATTTCCAAGCCTCTGTGTTCTATTTGAGCAGGAATGAGGAGAAACAAAACGTGAAGTACGTTCTTTTAAGACATTACATACTACTACCAATTTCTCCAGCAGCTTTTTAATAAGCAGACTTCAGTCCTGCCAGGCTTTTACCTACCCTTGGAAAACAGACTAACACTGGGTGTTCTATTGATATCTTCCATTTAAATACCAACTAATCAAGGAGCTGAAGAAATAACATGCAATAAATTCCAGCATTATAGACAGTTGATGGGCTGTATGTACATACTACCATCTCACCTCCAGAGAACACTTTGTTATTACCGCTATTAAACGACAGGCAGAAAATGTTGGAATGGTGCTCTCCTTTCAGCTGTATTGGTTTGACTTTGGAGTGAATAGTTTTTTCCATATGCCATAAAAGAACACGACGGTCATCCCCTCCTGCAAAGAGCAAAAAGGAAGCCAGGTGAGGGCAAGGAGAATTAATACACCCAAGAAAAAAGCATTCTTATTTCACTGTATGCAACACTCATTTCTAGGAGATTAATTCAGACCAGCAGCTCTGCTACATATAATCTCAAGGTACCCACTCTCAGAGTAATATGTCTAGAAGGCTGTTTGACATTATAAACAATACTGATAGTAGCTGTTTACAGAAGAAACTCTGTGGTCTGCACCCTGGGGAAACAGGCATACTCAGAAAAAAACATCTGCTACACGCGTAACCTGGATTGGCCATTGCTGGAAGCAGGATACTGGGCTAGATGGACCATTGGTCTGACCCAGTATAGCTGTTCTTATTTTCTTATGTAACCTGCAACATTTGCTGGAGGTAGAGAAATACTGAAAAAGTTTCAGGCTGCACCACACCCTATTTTGGTGATGTCACTGATACAGTTCAGATTCTCTGGCTCCATCTGCTGGTAAGGTGACACTGCCTGTCAATCTGGACCGGTCTAGCAGGATGAAAAGGAAATAGAATTTAGTACACAACAGAATGCATAAGGGAAATAGTAAACTTGGAACAAAGAGCACAGATGTAAAGAAGCAGTGAATGTCAAAGTCCATAACATACTTCAGGTTCTTTGCTGAGAAGATGCATTTATGTATCGCCAAAATGGCTTTCACTATAATTCGCACACACACACAAAGGGGTTGCCATTGTTTTCTGTATTATCTTACAACGGGTCGGTCCTGTTTAGGTCGAATAATTGAGACTTTACTGTACTAACCTTGAGCTACTTTTGAAAAAAAAAACAAAAAAAAAAACGGTATGAACTAAATCCAATCTCCAAATTCAAACCTAAAAAAAAAAAAAAACCAATAAGCATTAAGAGGTCCTTTTACTAAGCAGCAGTTAGCACTAACGCGTGCTTCCCGCACACCAAAATGCGCTACTGCGGAGTGTGCTCAGGAATCCTGCGATAGTTCTTGCATCTGCGGACACGTCCCTGATGAAAAAATACCTTGTATTTTTTAGCACTGGGGGCATGTTTGGGGGGGGGGGGGGGCAGAGAGTACACATGCCCAGTGCTCATCGGTTAGCACAGCTACATTGCTGCACACCAACCAATTAGCACATGGTTAGCATGTGAGCCCTTTCCACCTACTAAATAGGTGTCAGTAAGGGACTAATACGCTAATAGCCATGCGCTAATTGGGAAATTGGCACCTAGCCATTGACAGGAAACATGGAGATGCAGCCATTTTACAGCCTCGCTAAAAGTGGTCTCAGCGTGTGGGGAAACCCACATGCTAGTCATAGTGCAATTTAGTAAAAGGGCCCCTGAATTATTTTTAATTTATAACTGTTCAATTTTTTTTGAGTCTGCATAATATTTAAAAAGTATGATGTAACAGTCTTACTGAAAACTGTAAAGAGGCAGAGCTTTTACTAAAGTGCAGTAATAAATTTAGCACGCTAAATCTGTTAGCAGACCTTAGTAAAAGGAGTCCAGAATGAGTACAGCACATTCAGTTTCACAAGAGAGAAAATACTGGTATTTTCTGCTACAATCACAAAAACAAGTTTTTTTCCCTGGAAACACTACATTTGAATAATGTCACTTGGTTAGGAAGGGGGAGGTTCACACAGAGAATCACAGTTAATGGGTAAGAATATTCTTCCTGTGTTTCATTCTGGACCACTGAAGTCGGGGAACTGCACCCAAAAACAAAGGAGAGACCTACTTGTTAGTCTGTGCAAATCTTCTTACAAATGCAGCAATCAGAAGATGACTGAACATCTACTATGCACTTTCAAAAACATGGAGGCAAGGGCTGACTTGCTGCTGACAAGACCAAAACAGGTGCTTCAGCCCATGAGGTGAATAAGGTTTTAATAGAAAGATTTGACAGTTACCATGCCTGGAGTTCACCACATGAATACAAATATCTTGCTTTTATCAGCCTTTTTTGGAACAAATTAAGCCACCTATTTTATTTTACTTGGTATACTGCACTTTATGACTTGATGTGTGTTCTCACATATCCATTTAGAAGGGCTGAAAAGTGGGTTATACATTTATTAACATGAATTTTTTTCTTTTTAAGTATGGTGCCTTTCAATGTAAAGTTTAAAAGACAAATTAGTGTGTGCGGTTCTTTTACATATTTGCCTATGATTCCACTTTTCTTCTGTTCTTTCCATTTCTTACATTGCCTACTACATGAAATAGCCCCTATATCCAGAAGAGCTGACGTGCTACTATGAAGACACTTTCTTTTTCCAAAGAATCTCTCCTTTGTACCTTAAATTCAATCTTTAGCTGAAGACATCTTGATTAACTTCATGCCCAGAGAGGAATCAGAATGACTGCATATTGAATGATGAGATGACAGACTATAGGGCCCATCAAGTCTGCCCAAATTATATCCTGTGTTAAGCATGCAGCAGGAAGTAATCTTAGGCTTTACTTAATAGCCTTGGAATCTCCTGTCCTTAAAAAGAATGTAAATAACAAAAAAAAAAAGTATGTAAAGAATTAACTGTTGACATTTAAACTATAATTTCATACTCACCTCCCATTCTACAGAACCCCCATTCTTATCTCAATTGCTAGGAGTTGCCAATACCTCCCACTGCTTCACAGCCACCCAAGCTCAGTAGAAAACATGCAGCCTTTAACTGATGGCTTCTCCCCCTCCTTCTTGGAGGTGTAACCTAATGGTTAGTGTAGCAGCCTGAGAACCTGGAGAACTGGGTTCAATTCCCACTGCAGCTCCTTGTGACTCTGAGCAAGTCACTTACCCTCCATTGCCCCAGGCACAATAACAAAAAACCCCTTAGATTGTGAGCCTACTGGGGTCAGAAAAAGTATCGTTATATAAAATGTAAACCGCTTTGATTATAATCACAGAAAGATGGCACATCCCATCCCCCTCAACATACCAACAAGCTCCCTGCTTGCATCTTGCTACAGCTGTGCACAATCCTGCTTATAATCGAACGAGAAAAACACCCAAGTTCCGACCTAAATCGGGAGATGGACGTTTAACTCACAAAAACGAATAACGCGGTATAATCGAAAGCCGAACTCGGACGTTTTCACCTGCACTCCATCGCGGAAGCATACAAAGTTGACGGGGGCGTGTCGGAGGCATGGTGAAGGCGGGACTGGGGCATGGTTATCACCCGAACAGAGATGGGCGCCTTTCGCTGAAAATGGAAAAAAAGTATGCGTTTGTAGCTCGAATTTAGGGCACTTTTCCTGGACCCTGTTTTTTCACGAATAAGGCCCCCAAAAGTGCCCTAAATGACCAGATTACCCCCAGAGGGAATCGGGGATGACCTCCCCTGACTCCCCCAGTGGTCACTAACCCCCTCCCACCACAAAAAAAATGATGTTTCACAACTTTTTATTTTCACCCTCAAATGTCATACCCACCTCCCTGGCAGCAGTATGCAGGTCCCTGGAGCAGTTGTTAGGGGGTGCAGTGGACTTCAGGCAGGTGGACCCAAGCCCATCCCCCCCTACCTGTTACAACTGTGCTGCTTAATGCTTATTAGTTGTCCAACCCCCCAAACCCACTCTACCCACATGTAGGTGCCCCCCTTCACCCCTTAGGGCTATAGTAATGGTGTAGACTTGTGGGCAGTGGGTTTTGAGGGGCTCAACACACAAGGGAAGGGTGCTATGCACCTGGGAGCTCTTTTACTTTTTTTTTTTTTTTTGTAAAAGTGCCCCCTAGGGTGCCCGGTTGGTGTCCTGGCATGTGAGGGGGACCAGTGCACTACGAATCCTGGCCCCTCCCTCGAACAAATGCCTTGGATTTATTCGTTTTTGAGCTGGGCGCTTTCATTTTCCATTATTGCTGAAAAACAAAAATGCCCAGCTCACAAATTGTCGAATAAAACATGGACGTCTATTTTTTTGCGAAAATATGGTTCGGTCCGCCCCTTCACGGACCCGTTCTCGGAGATAAACGCCCATGGAAATAGACGTTTTCGTTCGATTATGCCCCTCTATGAGTTCCACAATAATGGTCTTGACCGATTTGTGATGTGCTGTACAACACTCCAAGAGGGATGAACCCTTCAATTAGCTGCAGGGGCGTAGCCACGGGTGGGCCTGGATGGGCCCAGGCCCACCCATCCACATCCTTCGTGCGCTGTGGCTGCCCTTTTGTCCCGCGGAGGCAGCGTTTAGTGTTTCCATCCTGCCCTGTCTTTTCCCCAAGCTCCGCTGCATCGGTCCCTGCAAGTGGAAATTTGGAATCCTTCTCCTTTTTGGCCGTCGCGCTGCGCTGCCATTCACACAGGCAGCTTCGCTCCTCCCTGCCGCATCCATCTGGCCCTCTCTGATGCACTTCCTGTTTAGGGCCGGATGAATGCGGTGGGGGAGAGCGAAGCTGCCTGTGTGTATGGCAGCGCAGCGCGACGGCCGAAAAGGAAAAGGATTCCACTTGCAGGGACGATGCAGCGGAGCCTGGGGAGAAGACAGGGCAGGAAGGAAACACTGAACGCTGCCTCCGCGTGACAAAAGGGCAGCAACAGTGCGGGAAGGATGTGGATGCGCAGGGCTGGAGGGAAAGTGGCTGAGCTGCTGGGACATGGGAGGGAGAGGAGGAAGGGACTGGAGGGAAGGGAGAGAGCTGCTGGGACATGGGAGGGAGAGGAAGAAGGGACTGGAGGGAAGGGAGAGAGCTGCTGGACAAGGGAGGGAGAGGAAGAAGGGACTGGAGGGAAGGGATAGAGCTACTGGACATGAGAGGGAAAGGAGGAAGGGGCTGGAGAGCTGCTGGACAAGGGAGGAAGAGGAAGAAGGGACTAGAGGGAAGGGAGAGAGCTGCTGGACATGGGATTGGATGGAAGGGAGAGAGCTGCTGGACATGGGAGGGAGAGGAGGAAGGGGCTGGAGAGCTGCTGGACAAGGGAGAAAGAGGAAGAAGGGACTGGAGGGGAGAGAGCTGCTGGACATGGGAGGATGGGGAGATGGATGACAGGATGCAGAGAGAAAGGGGAGAGACTGGAAGGATGTGGAGAGAGAGAGAGGAGACTGAACAGAAAAGGGTAGAGAGATAGAGAGACACTGGATAGAAGGAGAGGGGAGATAGAGACACTAGATGGAAGGATCAGGAGAGAGGGTAGATGGGTGGAAGGATGAGGAGAGAAAGAGGGAAGACACTGGATGGAAGGGTAGGGAGTAAAAGGAGACGCTGGATGCAAAAGAAAGAGGGGAGACACTGGAAGGATGGGGAGAGAAAGAGGGGAGCTTCTGGATGGAAAGAGGGAGAGGACAGAGTAGGGAAAGACTGGAGAATAAGAGGAAGGGGCATGTGGAGAACAAGGGTGAGGAAAAGATGAAAAGCCATAGGTGATGAATGGACAGGAAACCCTGGCAAGAGAAAGAAGAAGGAAAGCAGAATCTAGAGACTGGGAGCAACACAATGAGAAAAAGTAAATGGTCATACAACAAAGGTAAAGAAAATAATTTTATTTTTAATTTAGGATAAAGTAATATGGTACCTGTGTTAATAAAGTTTCAGAGACCAATACTTCCTTCCTTAGGTCAGGAGAGGATACCGTAACAGCATTATACTGACCTGAGGCAGGAGGTTTTGGCCTCTGAAAGCTCATTGAAAAGGGTGTTAGGCTATTAAATAAATTATTTTCTGAAACCTGATGCACTGAAAAGCAGCGCTTTACCCTGTGACAAATGCATCTGATTACTGTGACTAAATTTTGCTGGGGAAGGGAGGTAGAGAGAAACTTTTGTGCCCACCCACTTTAGGTTCAGGCCCGTCCAAAATTGGCAGTCTGGCTACGCCACTGATTAGCTGCACACACGCTTAAGACTGTCCCCCGCCCCATGCAGCAGGAAACTTTTAAACAACAAAAGTAGTAAGGTTTTGTTTGCTGTTTAACGATAATGCTATATTATTTACATCTCCAGTGCTTATGCTGCCCTTTCCTAAATACTGCTACAGATACTGCCTCTATTACTTCCTCCAGAAGGTTGTTCCATGCACCCATCACCCGCTCTATGTTTATCTACCAGCTGGTTCAGAGGAGTTTTTTTGGAAAATACAAAAGGTCAGCTTTTATTGATATTTTCACAGCATAGGTACCACTTCTGAGTAGCTTTTTCAAGGTAAAAATAAATTGTGCAAGCAAGGAGTGGGCAGCATGAAAAAGGAACAAAAGCAGAATGGAGGATTGAAGAAGGCAAGGGTAGGGCTGAGACAGTACTAGTAGGTAAAGTGGTGTTTTTCCAATAAAGAAACAACTTTTCTGTGCCTTACAGCGTTTCATCATTTTTTTTACTTTTAGGTAGTGTCCCAGTATTTCAACCTCTCTGCTTCCTTTACCTTGCCCATATTTTACTAATCCATGAATAGGTGAAAATGCCAACTTATGCTAATCTTCTATAACAGGATCTGGGTGCCCAGATCCCACTATAGAATTTGCACTTAGCACCCAGCATTTTGCCACACTTATTAATGTGCATTGGCTCTTATTGGCTCTTTCTCTCTGGAGTCACAGTTCTCAGTCTCCACCTGCTGGAAGGCGTGCACAACCCATCAGTGACATTTTGGGCCGGTCTGGAGGAACGCTAAGGAAATGCGCATTAATTTGTAGTTTTAACACATGTTAAATCAGTTTAGTGAACACTACGTTTAAGGCTCACTAATGGAGTTGTCCCCATAATGTACGAGTTCATCTTGTACCACCCAACACACCTGAACAATGTTTGGACAACAGTACATGCCCCATCATGCAATACAGCTGTTTAATAAAAAAAAAAAAGAAAAAGAAAAAAGAAAGGAATAACCGTAACAATTGTGTTCATGCCAAGCATATGCTGGATTAGGTAGTGCCACTTTTTACAGCACCTAAATCTCTGCACCATTCTTTAAAGCTAGTATTGGGTCTTTAAACTGCTCGTGCTCATCAGTCAGACTATCAGATACTCTCCAGGGATCACGCTGTACAGTCTATCTAGTATTAAAACTGGAATACTAATAAGCCACTAATTCACTAATGTATAGTGATCTGTGATGGCACTGACATCTGAAAAGAAAAGAAAGAGTATCTCAATCAATGTTGAATTATATTTTTGCTTTAAAATGTCCCTGCCATTTTTATTCCACAACAACCCTTCCAACTGCACCAAGTGACCTTTCAGAATTTGAACATTGCCAAGAAACCTGGTTTTACAGCAATGTTTCTAAACAGGTACTATGTTGGGGGGGGGGGGGGGGGGGGGAGCAAGAAAGAGGCTGGATTTGTAAGTGGTCTGGTTAGGTTGCCAGTCAGCTCTAACCACTTGCATTTGCTATATTGATTCAGAGAGACTAAAGAAGCATCAGTGATTTCAGAAATTGGTACTTCTGCACCAATGTAAGCAAACAAACTATAGCCCTAAGAACACGGGCAAAGATGCAATCTGGTTAGATAAATGGATGCTGGTGAAGAGGCACAGCAATCTGGTTTTTATATGATTACTAGCCGTTGAGCCTGTAAAAACGGGCAAGTAAAAGAAGGGGGGGGGGTTTTGAAAGGACCCCCCTGCCGCCGAGTTCGCCGCTGCCACTCCCCCTCCGAGTTGCCCCCCCTCCCCAGGGCCGTCGCCACCCACCTTCCACCCGGTCGGGCCCTCGCTCCGCTATTGAAACAGCGAGGGCATGCAGCACACAGCTCTGCTGGTGAGCTGCCGTGGCCTTCCTTCTTCTTCTCTGTGTCCCGCCCTAAATGTGACGTAACGTCGTCAAGGGCGGGACACAGGCAGAGAAGAAGAAGGAAGGCCGACGGCAGCTCAGCAGAGCTGTGTGCTGCGTGCCCTCGCTGTTTCAATAGCGGAGCGAGGGCCCGACCGGGTGGAAGGTGGGTGGCGGCGGCGACTCCGGGTGGGGGGAGCGTTTGCGACAGCGGTGTCCCTCGCAAATGCGCAGTAGAAACCCTCTCTGTTCTGCCCCCGTCATCACGTATTGACGCGGGGGCGGGGCAGAGAGGGTCTCTACTGCGCATTTGCGAGTGAGTACGAAACTCGCCATTTATATATATTGATATTGCAATGGAATAAAGTTAATTAGTAGCAAGGAACGTGCATAGACGCAGTCCACCTGAGCATAAGATGGCGCTTTTTTTCTGTTTGCAGTCAGGAAATGTTCTACGTAGGGGAGTGGAGGAGTAGCCTAATGGTTAGCACAGTGTGCCGAGATCGATTCCCACTGTGGCTCCTTGTGACCCTGGGCAAGTCACTTTACCCTCCATTGCCCCAAGTACAACATTTAAATTGTGAGCTAACTAGGGACAAAGTACCTGTATGTAATATGTAAACTGTTTTGTTGTACCACAGAAAGGCAGGACGGTGTATCAAGAATTAATAAAATAATAAAATTTAAAATATGAGTCCCAAGGAAAAGAGGAAAAAGAGCTGGTGACAGTAAGAGAGGAAGCCCAAAAATGCAATAAATAAATAAAAAAGAAAGAAAGAAAGAAAGAAAGAAAGAAAGCTGAATATTCAGGAGCTGATGGTTAGGTACCATTTGCACTGGTAAACTGGCCCACACATTAGGAAAGCCATTACTTATATGTAAATGCTGACATGTGTAGATTTGAAGAAAGTGTGCTCTGGAAGGACTTTTAAGGTATATGCAATCTGTATTTTGGAACAGCAACACACATCTGATTTGGAAATTTTTCTATCAAGCATATAAACCCATTATATATCACACCACCATGTGCAAGGCTGGATTAAGGCATAGGCAAACCAGGCAGGTGCCTAAGACTCAAAAGTTTAGGGGAGCCCTGTTGTCAATTCTAGCCTCCTGTATCTTGAGAAAATCTGTCTGGATTATTTCATGGAGAGCCAAATATATATGGAGGAAAGACAAAATATGATGACATGGGAGAAAGACTGGAAGAGAATCCTTAAAAGAAGGAACCTGAGGATAGAAAGAAAATCAAGATCAAGTAGAGACAGAAGTTTATTTATTTACCACATTTTTGAGTTAAACTACATACACAGAAGTTGGAAAATTGTGTTTTTAGTAAAGATTTCTGTGCCAGCTGGACTGGATCAAGGATAATAGCTGTACTTTGTCCTTCTCCTCCAGCCCTGTCACCACAATTATGCTATTTTACCTGGAGAACAGGAGGGAATTGTGCCAGTATTTGATGCCATGGTCTGAAAAATATCTTTTAAAACTGCTTCTCTTTGGCAGCTCTGAAATGCAGAGACCTATGACCGAGTCTCAAAGTGAAAGAGGAATTAAAAAAAAAAAAGTCATTCAATCATTACATTTTATGGGAGTTAGTGGCACTGGACTAAGTGGGTTTGTTATGCTGTATCATAGTAACATAGTAAATGACGGCAGAAAAAGACCTGCATGGTCCATCCAGTCTGCCCAACAAGACAAACTCATATGTGCTACTTTTTGTGTATATCCTACTTTGATTTGTACCTGTCCTCTTCAGGACACAGACCGTATAAGTCTGTTCAGCACTATCCCCGCCTCCCAACCACCAGCCCCACCTCCCACCACTGGCTCTGGCACAGACCATATAAGTCTGCCCAGCACTATCCTCGCCTCCCACCACCGGCTGGCTCTGCCACCCAATCTCGGCTAAGCTCCTTAGGATCCATTCCTTCTGAATAGGATTTCTTTATGTTTATCCCACGCGTGTTTGAATTCTGTTACCGTTTTCATTTCCACCACCTCCCGCGGGAGGGCATTCCAAGCATCCACTACTCTCTCGGTGAAAAAATACTTCCTGACATTTTTCTTGAGTCTGCCCCCCTTCAATCTCATTTCATGTCCTCTCATTCTACCACCTTCGCACCTCCAGAAAAGGTTCGTTTGCGGATTAATACTTTTCAAATATTTGAACGTCTGTATCATATCACCCCTGTTTCTCCTTTCTTCCAGAGTATACATGTTCAGGTCATCAAGTCTCTCCTCATACGTCTTGTAACGCAAATCCCTTACCATTCTCGTAGCTTTTCTTTGCACCGCTTCAATTCTTTTTACATCCTTCGCAAGGTACGGCCTCCAAAACTGAACACAATACTCTAGGTGGGGCCTCACCAATGACTTATACAGGGGCATCAACACCTCCTTTCTTCTGCTGGTCACACCTCTCTCTATACAGCCTAACAACCTTCTAGCTACGGCCACCGCCTTGTCACACTATTTCGTCGCCTTCAGATCCTCAGATACTATCACCCCAAGATCCCTCTCCCCGTCCGTACCTATCAGATTCTCCCCACCTAACACATACATCTCCCGAGGGTTTCTATTCCCTAAGTGCATCACTTTGCATTTCTTCGCATTGAATTTTAATTGCCAAACCTTAGACCACCATTCTTCTAGCTTCCTCAGATCCTTTTTCATGTTTTCCAAAGAAATAGCAGGAAGAGGTTACAGGAGAGATGGGTAGAGTTTGGAAGGAGGCAAGGACTACACTGCCCTCCAACTATATGCGTTTCTTGGCTTGGTTTACCTCTTGGCTCAGCTACTAAGCCTTGGCTTTCTAGTCTCACTCTCAGCACCTCTCTGCTACAGGCTAGCTTTTGGAGTGTGTGACCTATGTGGCTGTGCAGGGTACCATGAATGATGGGGTCTTGCTACAGTGGTGTGCCACCCCCATAGACTTCCACATCATATGGACTAGGGAAAGAGGGGAGTGGTGGGGGGGGGGGGGGATAATGGTACTGGGCAGTGAATGGGGGTGAAAAAGGGGATGTTCAGTAAAAGGAGAGAGTAAGAGGGATGTTGTGTTGGAGTTATCAATAATAAAGGAGGGGACATTGTGCCAAAGCTGTTACCACCAAATGACATGCTGATTTTCCGTTTTTGCAGAAGGCAGTAGAGTCGGTGCTAACTCAGCTCCCCAAGCCAACCACTTACTCTGTGACCACTAGAGCTTTAGTAGGTGAGCTGGCACACAGTGGGTTGATATAAATGCATGTCTTTCGGTTCACTGATTTCCTGCTCTGCATGTGATCTTTGGTATTTTCAGTCTGAGGGCAAGAAGCATCCCATGCAAATGTGGCCCTAGGGACTGTGGAGCAACTAACTGCTGAGCTTCCAAGGTTTGTGCATGCAGGTGGTGGAGCAGTTCATAGGGCCTTTCTGGATGTGGAACCACTATCATATTTTAGTCTGAGTTCTAGATATGACTGGTGTCTGGGGCTCTGGGAGAGGGAATAGGAATATGATCCTTGCCAGGGTGGGGATATAAAATTTGAAATGTGCGATTAATCTGCTTAAGAGGTATGAGGGATGGGTGAGCCTGCAGGGGAGGAGCACCGACCAAGGCAGAATGAGAGGGACCCTAATGGGGAGAGGAATTAGTAGGGGCAAGGCAGGTCAGGCCAGAAGAACAGAGAATAGGAAAGTGCAGTAGGTATGGGGGGAGGGGTATTAAGTATCCTATCCCAAAACAGGAGTCAAACTATACACTGGCAGAAAAGAAGTGAAGGAAAAACTGAAGAAGAAGATAAGAAGAGGAAGAAGAAATTTAGGTGGGGAAGGACAAAGAAGCGGAGATAGTCTGAGAGAAAATAAAGTGAATGGTGTGCACAGGTTAGGTGGGGAGGAGGGACGACTGAGGAAAGGGGATGGGACTTGATATACCGTTTATCTTTGTTTACAATCAAAGCGGTTTACATATTATATATGGGTACTTATTTTGTGCCTGGGGCGATGGAGGGTTAAGTGACTTGCCAAGAGTCACAAGAAGCTGCAGTGGGAATCAAACCCAGTTTCCCAGCTTCTCAGGCCACTCCACTAACCACTAGGCTACTCCAGAGGGGAAGAATATGGGTAGTACAGATGGGCCAGGGTGGAATGGAAGGCATAGTACGAATGTGGTGTAGATGGGCTGGGAGTAGGATGGTAAACTATGGTAATGAGTTGGGGAGGAAGAGAGAGTAATGGGACTTACAGAGCTAGCCCTAGCATTTTTTTTACCCACAAGTAGAGAATGACATGGGAATGAAGTTTATCCTTGTCCCCGTACCTGCAATAGTATAAAATCTTATTTGTACAAAAAGCGAGTGGTTGTCTGTCTTTTATTGAAAATGATGGAACTAATGTAGTGGAGTTTGAGTTTGCAGGGACTTGGGTAGGGACGAGGACAAACTTTGTGCCTGTATCATCCTCTACCCACAAGTCCTCCCTGTGTGTGTACCATCTGCTGTGTTCTTCATTTAAAAGGACAGCCTGGCCAGTTGGGCTCTCAACCCATCATGCTTTAAATTTCTCTTTCTTTTTTTTTAATTACATTTTGAAATTTTCCAAAGAACAATTAACAGACTAAACGCCTGTAAAAGACTTTTACATTGATTCAATATTCACATCACATATTACAAGTTTAAGGAAAAACATCACAATGTAAGCCTGATGTCATGGTTGGGGAAGGTGAGCCCTTGGACAGTGAAGAGGTTGGCTCTACCTGTGTGGCATAAGTGCCCGCAGATCCTCATTGACGGTTATTGATGGGACGACTGGCAAAGTCCGTGAACTGGAAAAGGCAGGACCTCACTCAAACAGGAAGAAGCATAGGATTAGGCAGGGCCTAGCTAACTGGCTAGAATACGACAGGGTTTGTCTAGAGTACGGTTACCATATGTCCGGTTTTACCCAGACATGTCCTCTTTTTGCTTCAACTCTCGGCGGCCATTTTGAATCAGCACTGGGACCATCAGCACTCAGCATTGCAAGGGGAACAGGATGCAGGGCAGCACTCCGGGCAGGAAAGAAGGGGCTCTTTCCTGCCCCAAACAGGTCACTAGACCACCAGGGCAGTAGAGTAAGGTAAGGGGAGGGGAGGACACCCTTAGGGGGGTGTGATGGAGGCAGGGGTGGTGAAAGGGGTGGGATGATGTGACAGGGGGCGGGGCATGTGTCCTCTTTTTTTTTGGGGGGGGGGGGGGGGTGGGGAAGCAAATATGGTAACCATAGTCTAGAGGTTGGCTCTTAAGACAGCCCTTGGGGGCTGGCCCTTCAGAGTCAGGGAGTAGCTGGAACAACAAGGCTAGAGACAGGAACAGGCAGGGTTGGAAGCAGGAACTGGCCAGGCAAAGAACACTGGAGAAGCACAACTCTGAAAGCCTGTTGCCAAAGCACTACAGGAGTACAGAGCACTTCCTGACACATCCCTAGCCAGGAAGTGAGGTCATCTGTCAGCACCCCCATCTAGGGCTATAAAAGGGAAGTGCAGCAATCAGGAAGTAAACAGACACAAGACTCAAGGCTTGGCATGCTGCAGGACTCTATTGACTTCCTGAACCAGGAGAGGGGCATGACACCTGAGTCCACAATACAGGATCCAAGAATGAAAAGAAAAGATCTAAAAGAATTAAGTAGGTCAATTCTTCTACTAAATGGAAAAAATATCACACAAGAGAGAGAAAAAGTGGTGAATCAATTTAAATTGAGAATAACCTAATAAATTGGGGAAGAACTAAGGGAGAGGATACAGCAACTGGAACTGGTTCCCCTGTAGCCTCCAAAACGTTTTTCATATTTATTTATTTTATTTGTTACATTTGTATCCCACATTTTCCCACCTATTTGCAGGCTCAATGTGGCTTACATAATACCGTTACGGTGTTTGCCAGTTCCGGTATGAACATATACAAGCTGATATTGTGGTGGAATAGGTTCATGTATGGTAAGTATAGTGGGGGAACTTAGGGAGGGAAGAGATAGAAATGTCCATTTCAGTCTTTGGTTTCATTGTGTCGCAGGTGTCTAGGTTTTTATGTTGGGTCGGTGGGGTATGCCTTTTTGAACAGGTTGGTTTTTAGTAGTTTACGGAAATTTAGGTGGTCAAACGTAGTTTTTACTGCTTTTGGCAGTGTGTTCCATAGTTATGCGCTTATATAAGAAAAGCTGGATGCGTAAGTCAATTTATATTTGAGTCCTTTGGTGCTTGGATAATGGAGATTTAGGTATGATCGTGCTGATCTTGTAGTGATTCTGGTTGGCAGGTCTATGAGGTCTGTCATGTATCCTGGGGCTTCGCTATAAATTATTTTATGGACTATTGTACAGATATTGAAAGCAATGCGTTCTTTAATTGGGAGCCAGGGCAGTTTTTCACGGAGGGGTTTGGCGCTTTCAAAACGCGTTTTTCCAAATATAAGCCTGGCTGCTGTGTTTTGGGCAGTCTAAAGTTTCTTTATGATTTGTTCTTTGCAGCCCGCATAAATTCCATTGCAATAGTCTGCGTAGCTTAGTACCATTGATTGTATCAGGTTGCAAAATATATCCCTCAGGAAGAATGGCTTCACGCGTTTGAGTTTCCACATTGAGCAAAACATTTTCTTTATTGTAGATTTTGCTTGGTTCTCTAGTGAGAGGTTCCAGTTGATTGTTACTCTGAGAATTTTCAGGTTGAGATAGGGAGGGTGCAACCTGTTGCCGTTCCACAAAAACACAGGTATTACTTTGATATTTTACTATACATTTGCAAGGAAACTGCAGAAAATATGTTGCACCCAAAGCTAAAACTTGCTGGTATATTGCCAAAAAGGCTTTGCGCCTGCTCTGGATAAATAGGAAAAATGAACACATTTGATCCACAAAATTTAACATCTTTATGATAAAAATATAATTGAAGAATCCAATTCCTATCAGGTTCTAAGGAGAAGGTGGCAAACAAAGTTGCCTTAGTTGACACTGGACTGTGAGTCTTCCAAAAAACCCAGTCTAGTTTCATTGCTTCATTCTTTCATCTTCTTCTCTACTACCATCGCCCATGATAACACAGAAAATTCTTCTGAGGGGTGGCATAGAATCTTTAGGTATCTGTAGGGTTTCTCCAAAATACTTCTTCACCATATCCATAGGTGTAATTAAAGGAGATTTGAGAAAGTTCACAAACCTTAAATTTAATCTCCTGTTAAAGTTCTCCATAACTACCATTCTCTGATGTACCCAGTTCTTATTTTTAATTAACTCCTGCTGACAATCCTGAATCTTCTCAAGAGCTCTATCAATTCCTAGTAAACTCCCCTGCATGTTTCTCCAAGAGTTGCCCATGCTGAGCCACTTGCCCTTGGAGGGAGGTAGCCCTTCTCCAATCTTATCTAAATGCAAAGTCACTGAATATTCCAGTTTTTCAGTAGCTTTGCAAACTTTTGACAAAGTTCCTGGTTCCTTCCTCAAAGCGTTAAGTGATGACTTCGTGCACTCTCACTAGATGGCAATATACTAGGGGCCAAATCTGAAACTGGTTCGGTCACTCCACACCCTTCACTTGCCAAAGTGGGTTGGAGAGCAGACAAGTGGGACAGCCAACACCTTTCAACCAAAACAGCCCCACCATCTCCAGGTGCCTCTGCAGTGCTGTCCACATCGGTAGCCTCTGGAAGTTGCTGTGGTGCGACAGGAAAACCCGGTCTAGGAGGAGTCTCACGCTGTTTGGGATTTAGCGATGTTTTCAAAGCTGCCGGGACACTTCGCCATCCTCAAGTCACCGAACTGTGTCACACCAGCTCCAGACGAGACAAAGTTCCGGATCAAGGGTTGGATCAAGCTCAGGGTAAGCTTAGACTCTGGTGGGCAGGCAGTCATCTTCACTAATCCCTTTCTTTTTTCCCCCCATCCTCGACGCACACAACTCGGAGTTCCGTCAGCGTCTGACCTCCCTGATGCCATCTTGGACCCTGAGTAAATCCTTTATATGGACTTGGTAATTTCTGCCGAATTCAGCACCCTAATCATTTTGAAAAGTTGGTTCTTATGCCCTATATTACCAGGAAGGGACCAGGTGGGACTTAGGGCCAGATGCACTAAACTTAACGAGCAAGTAGTAAACCCTGGCATGCACTAAATACTTTTTTCCGATGATGGTAGCAGCTAACGAAAACGGAATGCAGATGAGCAAATTGTGTAGAAACCCCTATTGTAATGAGATGCACTAACCTTTTCCGATTACCTTAACGCTGGAAAACAGTGGAAAATCTAACGATAGGTCTGTACCTCTCGTTGGGGCTGCGCGGGATTGGAAAACGTCATAAAATGTAAAAAAAAAAAAAAAAAAGGGGGGGGGGGAACGGCCAAGTGCTCGTCATGGACGGCCATTATGGGAGTGCTACACCCGAAAAACAGCCCAAGTGCTTGTCAGAAGCGTCCTTTATGGACGTTCTTCACTATATTATTAAAAAAAAAAAATCAAACAGATTTCGATGCTGCAGGCTCTTTTTTGGACCCCGGAATAATAAAAACGTCTTTTTTGGCTGTGCTTCACTCAGCTGAGAGACCCAGAAGTCTCTGAGCCAATCACATCCAAAAAAGAGCCTGCAGCAGGCCGTAGAAGGGATGAGCGGTGCGGCGTCTTCGGGTGGCACAGGAGGCGTATTTGGCATGCGCAGCAACCAGCATAACGCTTTGCTGCTCTGCGCATGCTCGACCGGCTAATTGGCCGACTGTTTAACGATGGGATAGAGAATGCAAGTGAGCTACAATGAGCAGCTCATTTGCATTCCTATTCCTTGATGCATGCCCTTCCCTTACCGATTCGCTAAGGGAAGGGCTCTAACGATTTTTTAGTGCATCTGGGCCTCAATCTGGCATCATATATTCTATGTTTCCGATAAAGAAAGAAAGACGAGAACCTGTTGTCTGGAATAGAAGAAAAGATTCAAGAGCCAACCAGGAGAGAGAGGAAATTCAAGAGCCATGGATAGGGAGAAAGGGAGCAACTGTCTGTACCTGGAAGGATGAGAAAGAAGGCACAAAAGCCAGGCAGCAGACTTTAAATATACATTTCTGAAATTTCCACCAATAAATGTTCAGCATGCTGGTCAGGTATATGTTAAAACAATCATGAAAAGGCCACATCAGTCAGACACACATCAGTACAGGTAAAAAGACCTCAATCACCTTCCCTGCTGGTGCAAAGAATCTCAAATGTGCTCAATTCAATTTCCAGCTAAACAAAATATACCACAGCCTTCTCCCTCTTTCTTTTCTCCTTCTTAAAACAAATGGTTGCTGTATTTTCTCTCCTTCAACTCCGCTGCCCCACTACTACCTCCCAGGCTCTAATCAGGACTAAAGGTGTATCCTCCTCATTCCCTCATGATGCTCCTCCTCTTATGCCCAAGAGCGATGCCTCTTCCTCCCAGGCTTGCCCCATCAGCTGAGAAAATCCACTGTAAAGTTGTGACAATTCCCTTGGATAAGCCCCACTAATATAAAAAAATAAATTATACATATACATTTTTTCCAGATAGATCTCAAGGTGTATGGCTACAATATATGAGCCTTTTCTATTCTTCTCTTACAGCAGTTGCTCTCAAACCTGGTACTGGAGGCATCCCAGCCAGTCATGTTTTCAGGATATCCACAATGAATATTCATAAGAGATTTGCATGCTGTGGAAGCAGTGCACGCAAAACTTTCATGAATATTCATTGTAGATATGCTGAAAACCTGACTGGATGGGGTGCCTCCATGATCAGGTTTGGGAACAACTGGAATACACCCACCCTGTCGAGTTTTCATGATATCCCCAATGAATATGCAAGACACAGATTTGTATACAATAAAACGCAGTGAACACAAATTTTTCTCCTGCATATTCACTGAGGACATACTGAAAACCTGACTAACTCAGTATGTACTAAAGACTACCTCAGAGAAGATTTCAAACTAATCATCTTTTTCCTTTCTTTCAACTGATGTGTGGAGCAGCCTAGTGGTTAGACCACTGGACTGACAACCAGGAAAGCCCAGCTCAAATCATGTGCTGCTCCTGTCGTCACTTAACCCTCCAATGCCTGAGGTACAAAATTAGACTGCAAGTCCTCCAGGAACAAGGAAATATCTACTATACCCGAATGTAATTCACCTTGAGCTACTATTGCAAAAGATGTGAACTAAACCCAAATACATGAAATAAATGGAACAGATATTCTTACGCCAAATCCTCCTTCCTGCCAAGAAGAGGTTGGAAACAGCCCAGTCTCAAAAAATGACCTTAAGTGATCCTGGTGACAACATAAACCCCCTGGCATAAATCCCAATCTATTGGATCTGGGCAGACGAAGCAGATGAAATTGAATGTGGACAAATGCAAAGTGATGCACATTGGGAAGAATAATCTTAATCATAGTCACCTGATGCTAGGGTCCACCTTAGGAGTAAGCACCCAAGAAAAAGATCTAGGTGTCATTGTTGAAGATAAGCTGAAATCTTCTTCCCAGAGTGCAGTGGCAGCCAAAAACACAAACAGGATGCTAGGAATTATTAGGAAAGGTATGGTAAATGAGATCAAGAATATTATAATGCCTCTGTATTGCTCCATGGTGCGACCTCACATTGAGCCAATTCTGGTTGCCATATCTCAAAAAAAGATATAGCGAAATTAGAAAAGGTTCAAAGAAGAGCAAATAAAGAAGAGCAAACAAAAAAGGGATGGAACAGTCCTCATATGAGGAAAGGCTGAAGAGGTTAGGGCTCTTCAGTTTGGAAAAGTGATGGCTGAGGAAGGATACGATTGAGGTCTACAAAATACCGAGTAGTGTAGAATGGGTAAAAGTGAACTGATTTTTCATTCTTTCAAAAAGTACAAAGACCGGGGGGGGGGGGGGGGGGGGGGGGGGACCGACAGATGTGAAAAAGATGTCGGACCACAAAGCGATGGACAGAAGGGAAGAGACATTGGTCTGGCGGGGGTGGGAGGGACACAGAAAGCCTGTGCGCCCCCCCCCCCCCCCACCACCACCATCACATAGCTATGCCCCTGCTTTGGATCACAATATCATGTTAACATGACTGGCAGAAACAGGTATCAATGCACAGTACTTGCTTGGTTCAGATCCTATCAGACAGACAACAGTATGAGTTCATACTGCTTGAAAGCACCTCATCACCACCATGGGCACCGACCTGCATGGTACCACAGGGATCAATACGACAAGCTGATCTGGTCGATGGACACTAAGTTCTACTTCTACTCATAATGAATAAACCACTTCTTTAACAGCAATGCAAAAACGGGCTTAAAACAACAAACTTTGCTTGAACCCAAGTAAAACCAAGTTTCTCTGGGTACCTAACACAAGTGGGCACATACCCAACATCAAAATCTCTTTGGGGAAATACATATTGTACCTCAAATCAAGAACCTTAGAATAGAGCTAAACTCATGCTGATCCCCAAATCCAAGCAACCATCAAGAGCTGCTTCTACCATTTGTTACAACTACGCTGCCTTTCTCCTTACATTGAGAAGGCAATTCTTATCAAAGTTGTGCATACCATGATAACATCAAGGATGGAAAACTATAATGCACGTTACACTGGTCTGACTACAATGGTTTGCACCAGCTCCAATTGATTCAAAATGCTGCAACAAGACTAATAGATGGTTGTAAGTGACATGACATCACAGCATTTTTTTTTAAACTTCAATGGCTACCAGTAGAATGCAGGGTTAAATTTAAAAATCTATGTCTGATCTTCAAAGCCCTTAAAGGCCTCCAAGGTCACAAAGGCCCTCCCATGGAGTATACCTAACTACACCCTTTCCAAAAGACACTTCTCCTGAGTAGTCCCCACACTATGGAATGAACTTCCTGAAAAGATTTGCTTAACATAAGACTACTTGGTCACACACTGGGTGGAATATAAACATACAATAGAAGATATTAAATGTATAGCGTTGACACAGGTTCCTTTATCAGATCGGGGAGGGAACGTGAGTGAGGTTCTATTTAATATTGAACAACGCTTCATTTTCCAATGGAGAACTGTGGCGCCTTCAGGTTTAAACCTTGAGGTGGAAAGGATCTGAGGCTTTTACGTACTTAAGAGGTGTGGTCTGGGGACATATATTAGGCATACCGGTACTAGCAGATAAATGAGTGTCGTCATTTCCTGTCCGCTCAGAGTTGGAAATCAGCCCGCTGGGTAAGTTGCCAAGTGAATTGATATTATTATGGATGGATTAAAAATGAGATATTTATATTTAAGAGATGTTGTATGAAAAGTGAGTAGGAGTCATGTTATGTAGGAAATTTTGTGTGTTTGTTTAGGTTGGTGATTGCGGTTCTCCTGAGGAAGCCTAGAGCGAAATGCGGTCTCGCATTGAGAACCGAAAGTGAGAACATGTTGGATTAAGGATGCGCTGCAGGTGCTCGCAGTAGCTGGACCCCTGTATCACCGACGGTCTTAAAGTATAGAAGATTACACTCATGGATACTTTATTTCCTTATTTTTGAAAAAACATTTAAAGCTCCTTGATATTGAGGAGGGTTACCAGCGGTTGTAGCTGGTTGGTGCAGGACTTTGGATGTATGTAGTAGTATACTGACTACCACGTGGACTACCTTAAAACATCTAATCTAATATAAATAATTGTCAAGGGCAGTCCTTTATGCCTGTGGGTTATTGACTTTGAAATATGCAATAGAAAATGTTTTTTTTTTTTTAAATGGTATCAGCTTATAACTAGCTGGGTGTATTCTATAGTTGTTGAAAGATGATGTATATATGACCGGGATTGGGGAAGAATCTCCAGCAACGCTGGGAGCACTGTGGGGCTATATATGTTATATGTTATTTATGGTGATATTTACATTTCTATATTAAAATCATTAAAATAATTTGAATATGTAGAATCAATTGAATAACAGGGAGTACAAGCGATATTTGTTTAAAGAACGTACTTTGTTTCTAAAATATAAGTTTTCCCAATATTTGTTACTATTAACTTAAGACTACTTCAGGAAGAAGGTGAAGCTTGGCTCTTTACCCAGGCCTTTAATTGAAAAAAGGAACTAACTTACTAGTCCACACACGAGACACACAGCACATACTGTAATAGGACATGCTTATCCACTCCTTTCCTAGTTGAGATAATATTCAAGAACCTTTTAGACTGCATGCAACTTTCTTTCAATCAGTCCCTTATTGTCTAACTCCTGTCACTCTCTTATCTATTAATATGTTCTCTTTGCTTACACTCTATGCTGTCCATAAAATGTTCTACATCATAGCAACGTGGAGGGGCATTTTCGACCGGGGATGCCCATCTCTAAGGGCGCCCATCTCCGAGGACGGCGGCGCGAAGGGGCGGGGCCGACCGTATTATCGAACGAGATGGGTGTCCATCTTTCGTTTCGATAATACGGTTGGGGGCGCCCAAATCTAAACATTTAGGTCAACATTAAAGATGGTCGACCTAAATGCTGAGATCGCTGGATTTAGATATGGGCGCCCTCGGTTTTCGCAAATAATGGAAACCAATGGCACCCATCTCAAAAACGAACAAATCCATGGCATTTGGTCATGGGAGGGGCCAGGATTCATTGTGCACTGGTCCCCCTCACATGCCAGGGCACCAACCGGGCACCCCACGGGGCACTACAATGGACTTCGCAAATTGCTCCCAGGTGCATTGCTCCCTTACCTTGGGTGCTGAGCCCCCCAAAACTCACTACCCACAGCTATACACCACTACCATAGCCCATACACATGTGGGTACAGTGGGTTTCGAGTGGGTTTTGAAGGGCTTCCATTTTCCACCTCAAGTGTAACAGGTGGGGGGGATGGGCCTGGGTCCGCCTGCCTGAAATCCACTGCACCCACTAAAATTGCTCCAGGGACCTGCATACTACTGCGATGGACCCGAGTATGACATTTGAGTCTGGCATAGAGGCTGGCAAAAAAACTTTTTAAAGTTGTTTTTTTGAGGGTGGGAGGGAGGTTAGTGACCACTGGGGGAGTCAGGGGAGGTGATCCCCGATTCCCTCTGGTGGTCATCTGGTCAGTTCAGGCACTTTTTTGGGACTTGGACCTGAAAAAAAAGGGACCAAATTCTCGCCAGGGACGCCCTTCTTTTTTTCCATTATTGGTTCGAGGGCACCCATCTCTTAAGCACGCCCCGGTACGCCCCTGTCCCGCCTTTGCTACCCTTCCAACATGCTCCCAGGAACTTTGGCTGTCCCGGCGACGGAAAGCAGTTAGGGACGCCCAAAATCGGCTTTCGATTATACTGGTTTGGCCGGTTTCAGGAGATCGCCGGCCATCTCCCGATTTGTGTCGGAAGATGGCCGACGATCTCCTTCGAAAATAAGCTGGATAGCATACTATGTCATAACTTGAACTGCTATTTGAATATTTTTACTGCTGTACTTTTCTGTTCCCTAGGTTTAACTTATTCCTACTGTAAATCCTATTAAAATATTATGCATGTCTCTGGTGATAAATGGCTTTTCTTGCAATGATTCTTAAGTGAGTGGATAAACTTTGAATAATTACAAATAATTTTGTTTTTACCCTGGAACAGGTGATTAGATGTGGGAAGATAAGCTAACCACCATTCATCCCCGATATAAGTGGCCCCCAAACATTATTATACATGTCTTTGATGATAAATGGCTTTTGTTGCAATGATTCTTAAACCAGAGTGGATAAACTTTGAATAACTACCAATATTCTGTTTCTACTCTACTTGTTTGGATTATAATGCAAGTATAGACATTCTGGGTCAGACCGATGGTCCAACAAGCCCAGTATCCTTCTCCCAACAGTGGCCAATCCAAGTCACAAGTATCTGGCATAATCCCATGCTACTGATGGAGTGGCTTTCCCCTATTATCTCAACAGCAGAGTATGGACAGGAACTTGTCCAAACTTTTATTTTTAAAACAGATATGTTGACTGCTTTAATCATACCTTCCAGCAATGTTCTATAGTTTTAGCACAAACTGGAAAAAGAAGCATTGTACTGAAAATGCTGCAGGGTGGGGATGGGGAGGACAAAACCAACCAGCTCCAAAATGTTAGATTTTTGTCTAGTGACAGGACCTAACACATGAACCAGGCAAGACTAGGGCAGCAAAAAGTATATGTAGTCAAAGCAAAACAATAAGCTTTAATAGCTAAATATTAAAAAACCAGCAGCACATGCAAAAACAAAATTTACGAGTATAATGACCAGCTTTTTATAGAATTGTTGTGGGAATATCATCTTTGTAGAGTTTAATTACCTGAATCTTGGAGGGCGAAGCCTAGCTACGGCCTGAAAATTAATTTAAGGCGTGCCTAAGACTGAATGGTACCCAATCCACCAGTCCTGAACTAACCTATGCTAATATGGACCAGCACTAAAACCTAGGAATTGTCCTCTTCGTGCCTATAATTTTATATTACTATAACTATTCTCCCCCTTTCACTTTAAAGCACTTCATCTATTGCTTTGGCAACACATGAAATTGTCATGCCAATAAACTTATCTGAAACCCGTACTATACTGAGCTCGTGGGATTGTAGCTGCGACTAAGAACTCCAGGCAGAGCAAGAGATTGTCCAGCCTCTTAACAGCCTTGTCCATTGCTCGGCTCTCAATTGCTCAGCCTGCCGCCGTGCGTCGGGAAACGTTCAAAGGCCTGTACACCCCCGGCCAAGCCTCGGTCTCAATTTCTTTTTAACTCTTCATGCACCCCAGGACGAAGCGAAAGGCGGAACAAATAACGCGAGCAAACTGTAATGCTTACGTCTGATTTTTAGGGCAGGCTAAACGAGCGTCTCCTTCCCTTTGTTTGGGTGGGGGAGGGGCGGGGGCACTTTCTATGGGTCGCCCGTATTTTTATTTTTTTTTTCGGATCTTGTTGGACGGCGACGGCAAGGAATCTTGGAGGAGCGCTGCACAGCACCGCAGAGACGAGCAAACACTACCGACCCGAGCTGTCAGCACCGACACTCCCACCCAGAACAACAACAAACGTCCGGCAACAACCTGCTCCCAGCCCTCCCCCACGGGGCGCCTAATCCCATAAACCTACCCCTCCCCCTCCCTCAGAATAATAATAATTACCCAGGAATGAACCTGCAACAGGGAGCACAATCAGGCCATCTTCCTTCTCCTGACCCCAGCTTTCCCTTCCTGTATCTCCAGAGGCGCCTTCGTAACTAGGAGCTGAATGATGCCGGTTGCTTCTCTTTCAGGGTGCAAAAGCCCCCCACACACAGACACATACGCGCTGTCTCTTATAGAAACGGGAAGGAACGAATTCTTCCTGTTGGGCTTTCTGATCTCAGCGTTTACTACCTTCCCCGAAGCCTCCTCTGTCTTCTCCCACCTGTCAACCATCTTAAGGCTTTCCCCAAACAATAACCAAAAGCAGCCTCGGGTTTGGTGGACCCATCTGGAAGAGACACCTACCTGATACCAGCAGCTGCCCTCCATTGTTAGAGAACTCGATGGCGTTGACACAACCGAAGTGGCCGAGCAGATCCTTCCTGTAGAGGTTCCTGCAGCCTTGTAGCCTGCGCCGCTGAAAGTCTCCCTTCAGCAGGGGGTCCCCGTCCAGGCCCCGACGGCACAAGAAGCCCACCGACGACCTCATGCCGCAGCCTGCCTTCCTCCTCATGCTGCCCACACCGGATCGCACGGAACGCTGGCAGTGGCTCTCCCCTCCTCCTTCACTCTCACACGGCCATGGAGTAAGGGGTGGGGGAGAGAGGTGCTGGGCCGTGCTCGCAGCTTCCTGATCCAGCCAGCCGGGCCCCTCCTCCGTCAGCAGCTGATTCCCCCCGGCCGTTCGCCAGCCTGCATTTCGGGAGGGGGGGAAGGGCCACCGGTCCCTCTGCTATTGCTGCAGCTTTTTTTTTTTTTTTTAATCTAATGCGTCGGCTACGGGGCCCCTCGGGCGTCTGATCGCTGCTGCCGGGATTCGCAAACGCCAGGCGCGTGTCGATCGCCGGCGGCCCCGCTCCCACTCTGTGGCGTTTGAACCTGCGTAACGTTGGGGTCAGGCACCCCCTCCCCCTCCCGTGCCCCGGGCTACCGCTGTCACCGCGAGTCGCGCGTTCCAGCAGACAGACGGCGCGAGGTGACGGCTCTGCCAGCTGAGAGAAGTGGGAGGACCCAGCCGGGCAACTTTGAAAGAGCGGCCACCCTCTGCTGCTGTCACACCTCCAGCCCGGAGCCTGCTGCCGCCCTTCGTTCCTATGGCTGCCAGGGTACTTTTGCTGTAGGGTCACCTGAGTTCTCAGGATGATCGTCTTTTGGTCCATCGGCTCCGATGATGGCTGTTAAAAACCGATCTTGCGGTGCACGGGCTTATCGGCTTCGTTAGTCACAAGAGCTGACAACGCAAACCAAAAAATGTAGGGGCTGGAGGTTATCTGTTGTAGGTTATGACCCTTTCTTCACCGTTAAATGAATGGAATGGAACGTCCATTTTCTAAGGTAAACACTACAATAAAGTACTTTCATAGTAATGGTCGGTATTATTGTAGGGAGGCTTTAATGGTCTTAACATTGCACAAAACAATTTATAAGGTTACAATCTCCATGCTTAACACAGTTTACTTTCCAAATTTCAATTAGTTGGATTTCTGTATTAGTTCAGGTTTTAGATTACCTTTAAACATGTGCTGCAAACTTTGGGGGGGGGGGGGGGGCTTTTATCTGTCACATAGTAACATAGTAGATGACGGCAGAAAAAGACCTGCATGGTCCATCCAGTCTGCCCAACAAGATAAACTCATATGTGCTACTTTTTGTGTATACCTTACCTTGATTTGTACCTGTCCTTTTCAGGGCACAGACCATGTAAGTCTGCCCAGCACTATCCCCGCTTCCCAACCACCAGTCCCACCTCCCACCACCAGCTCTGGCATAGACCGTACAAGTCTGCCCAGCACTATCCCCGCCTCCCGCCACTGGCTCTGCCACCCAATCTCGGCTAAGCTCCTTAGGATCCATTCCTTCTGAACAGGATTCCTTTATGTTTATCCCACGCGTGCTTGAATTCTGTTACCGTTTTCATTTTCACCACCCATTTTATTCCTATGGGCCTTGCTGCAGACAACTTATTCTAATCGTTAGTAAAAGACCCCCTTTGTGATGTGGTGAAGGGAGTTTCGAACTGAACTAATGACAAATGTGTTGTTGGGGGGGGGGGGGAGGTGGCGGGAAGACATTTTATTTAGTTCATGCCTCTTTTTAGTTGTAACTCCAAAGCAGTTACATTCAGGTACAGTGGGTATTTTCCTTTTTCCAGAGGGCTTAGAATATTTATTTATTTCCAGCTATTTGTTATACAGCCTTTCAATATCATTATTAAAGTGTAAAGAGTATTATAAATAACTGTAACACAGAACTATATAACAAAGTTAAGACAATCAAATCACAATATGATGGTTATAGACACATTTAGCAGGAAAGGGAATGAATTGTTCAACAATAATTCTTCCAAAAGACAAAACTGGACACGTAAGGGAAATAAAAACAAAATTTACATATCTACCCAGAGAAAAAAAAGGAAAAAAAACTTTTACTATTCAGGTCTAGCTAATTAGCCATTAAATTTCAAAATAATATCAATAATTGATATTGATCCAAATGAAAAATCTTCCTAATCAACCAGCTTTTCAAACCTATCTTAAATTTCTATTAAGAAGCTTGCTGCTTGACAATCCAGTGGAAGAAAATTCCAGACTACAGGGGCTATATAGCCAAATGCTGTGTGTTGTGAGGAGTCCAGCCATAACCTCATATAGGAAAGAACTTTCAGCTTGTGAGGATCAGAAACTTCATGAGGGCTGATATGGAAGAAGTGCA
The DNA here is from genome assembly GCF_901765095.1 of Microcaecilia unicolor. Taxonomy (NCBI): domain Eukaryota; kingdom Metazoa; phylum Chordata; class Amphibia; order Gymnophiona; family Siphonopidae; genus Microcaecilia; species Microcaecilia unicolor. The sequence continues at coordinate 131,263,197 of NC_044039.1, forward strand.
TGCAAGTAAGATGGCATTCCTGTAAAAAAAAAAAAAAAGGCCCCAATGGGCCATCTAAGTTTGTAGCTGGAGCAATGGAGGGTTAATTAACTTCCCCAAGATCACAAGCAGGCGCAATGGGATGTGAATTCAATTTTCCTGGTTCTTAGCCTGTTGCTCTATTAAACCATTAAGTTAGTCCAGTAAGCAGGTATTACATATAGAGGGACATTTTCAATTGATGTCTTAAGTAGAGAGGTGTGGTAGCCGTGTTAGTCCACTCTTAAGGTTATCAATAGAAATCAAACAAAATAAAACATGGACAAGAAAATAAGATGATACCTTTTTTATTGGACATAACTTAATACATTTCTTGATTAGCTTTCGAAGGTTGCCCTTCTTCGTCAGATCGGAAATAAGCAAATGTGGTAGCAGATAGTATATATAAGTGAAACATCCAAGCATTACTTTGACAGTCTGACAGGGTGGGTAGGAGGTATGTATGGGGACATCAAAGCATTTAATTGATATTCTAACAGGATGGGTGTGGGTAGGTGAGAGGAGGGTGAACAAATTTACGGAAAGAACCAAAACACATAACACCACCAAAACACATTCACTGTTCATTAATGCATCAATACATCCACTTCTGAACTCTCATCCCCAGTAATCTCACCTCACCCATACCTTTATTCACAGAAATATGTATACCATATGTCTTCGTGTCTTAATATTGCCCTTTTAGCTTCCCGTTGTCTCTTTCCAATGTTTCACGGTTTTGTTCCATTGTTATATTCCTTAACGATACTTTGATTGTCTTGCATAACTCTTCACAATGTAATCCATAACCAAGTTGTAACAAATTGTATTTCCATTATTCATAATATATTGTAAGTCACACTGAGCCCGCAAAAAGGTGTGAAAATGTGGGATACAAATGCAATAAATAAAATAAACAGAGAAATACAATTTTATGTTTTAATTTTTTTACATTTGTACCCCGCACTTTCCCACTCATGGCAGGCTCAATGCGGCTTACATATTATATACAGGTACTTATTTGTACCTGGGGCAATGGAGGGTTAAGTGACTTACCCAGAGTCACAAGGAGCTGCCTGTGCCTGCAGTGGGAATCGAACCCAGTTCCCCAGGACCAAAGTCCACCACTCTAACCACTAGGCCACTCCTCCACTTCAATGGACCAGAAAACCCAGATCCTTGTTAAGTCCTGTCTGTTGGGTGTCAAAATATTCAATCATTCTGACTTCAAAGGTCTTACGTTCCTGTATTGTTTTAAAGTTACCTTTCAGGATTCTAACTGAAATCACTGGTACAGTGTCCTGGTCTTGTAAAATGCTGGCCCACCGGGGTGGGAACCTGACTGGCACCGGCTATTTTCGTGTGATGTCTGTGCAGATTGAATCTTGTCTTAAGCATCTGGCCTGTTTCTCCAATATAGCATCCTTCGTTACATTTTTTACACTGAATGATGTATACCACATTGGAAGATGAGCATGTGAAAGATTCTTTTATGTTGAATATTTTTCCTTTGTGAATGACTGTGGGGTCCTGTGAAATGTTTTGGCATAGCTTGCAGCTGGATATATTACAGGGAAATGTGCCCTTCTTTTCCTTTTCAGTCTGTGTTGGGAGTTTACTTCTGATTAGCTTGTGTTTTAAGTTGGGTGGCTGTCAGAAGGCAAGCACTGGTGGGGATGGGAATATCTCTTTCAGTAAATCTTGTCTTTTAGATTGTAAGCTCTTTGAGCAGGGACTGTCCTTCTATGTTTAAACTGTACAGCTCTGCGTAACCCTAGTAGCGCTTTAGAAATGGTAGTAGTAGTAGTAGTAATTCATCTTCCTGGAGTAGAGGCTGTAGGTCTATGTTTCTTATGATTTTCCTCAGTTTCTCCAGCTCTGTAGTGACATACAACCCAGAGCTGCTAACTCTCCTTGTGAGGAATAGAAACTTAAGTAACAGGCTAACCTGACCCAAGCAAGCAAACCCTTAGGCCTCAAATCTAGGCTGTAGGTTTTTAGACTTGGCCTCAGATTGTACCATATCTCTACAGAACTAAGGCCCGAAATGAAGGATCTGCTTTCTAAGATATAATTTTAGGAATTTTGTATTGTTTTGAAGTTGGGAGGAGGGGGGAAATTAACTTCAGGGGTTTTGATATTGTAATGTTTTCTCTGAAAAACACATAACAAGAGAAAACATTACAATATCAAAACCCCTGAAGTTAAGTTCCTCCCCCCTCCCCCCCAACTTCAAAACAATACAAAATTCCTAAAATTATATCTTAGAAAGCAGATCCTTCATTTGGGGCCTTGGCTCTTAGAATCTCAAACTGCCCTGAAACAGAATAAACAATCCCCCTCTAGCAGAACCCCCTCCCCACCATGCCTGAGATCTATGGAACACAGATACCTTGTTAAGTAGTAGTAGTAGTAGTAATGAACCATTGAGAATATGATTACGGGCTGTAGGAGAAATCTTATGAACCACAATATGTATACACTGGAAGAAAGGCGGAAGAGAGAGGCTATGATACAGACGTTTAATTACCTCAGTGGCATCTATGTATAGGAGGTAAGCCTTCTTCAAATGAAGAAAAACTCTGGAATGAGAGTGACTAGGAAGAAGTTGAAAGGAAATACGCTTAGGAGAAATCTAAGAAAATACTCCTTCATGGAAAGGGTGGTGAATGCATGGAATGGCCTCCTGGTGGAGATAGTGGAGAAAAAGACTCTGTCAGAATTTAAGGAAGCATGGGACAGGCATGTGGGATCCCTTAGGAAAAAGAGGAGTTAGTAGTTACAGAGCAAGGACAGACTGGATGGGCCATTTGGCCCTTATCTGCCGTCATGTTTCTATATGAATGGTGGATAATTCAAAAACCAGTGACTGAGAATGCATTTTTTACCCAAGATGCATGACTTTCCCAAAAATACATTTTCACCAGACATTCCTACTCCTAGAGTTTCAATCGAACTACAGGAAGGCTTCCAATTCCACAGCGGAAGCAATTCTCTCCACAGTGCCCAGCAAGGCTGAAATAAGATGCTGCTCTTGTGGACCTGGATTGGCAGTTTTTCCAATGGGGCATGGAGGAGGTAATTCAGATGCCAGAATCCAGTCCTGCAAGTGACGAAGGAGACAAGCTTGATTGTACCTTTTTAAATCTGGGATTCCCAAGCCCCCACGAGCCTAAGAGACAACACCATTGAACTTTATAGGTTTCTTCCCCCTGCCCCCCCCCCCCAACAAAACTTCAGCAAAAGTTTGTACAAGGTCCCAAGATCCTGATGCAATAAGCGAAGTGGCAATGACTGAAGGATGTTTATCCAGCGAGGAAAGATCACCATGTGATACAAGTTGATTCTACCCAACAACGATAAAGGTAGGGTGCCCCACTGAGCTAATTATGCCTTGGTGTCCTGAAGTAGCTTATTCACATTTAGTTTATACAAGGAACCCGTATCCATAGGTAACTGTATACCCAAATACCGAAAGCACCCCTGAGCACACTGTAATGGAAAGGCAGTTCCCCAGGATTGGTTCAGGGAATCTGAACTCGCTAAATCCTCTGATTTGTTTAAATTCCTTAAGAATCTCTGTACTCATGGAGACTTTCCATAAGAACAGGAAGTGAGGAGCAGGGTTCAGTGATAAGAACTAACAGGTCATCCGCAAATGCCACTGTTTTAAAAATAGCCTCTCCAATCTACACTGCGGATCTCCGGATTACTCTGAAGGTCTCTAATCAATGAATCAAGCATCAATACAAAAAGGAGGGGAGGAAGGGAACAGCTCTGACGCATGCCTTGTCCTATGTTAAAGGGATCAGATAGTACACCATTGGCACAGACCTTTGCCTGTGGATCGGCATATAACATCCCTACTGTCTAGATAAATAAATCTTTGATACCATAAGCATTCAGAGCACCATAGAGAAACCCCCACTCCACCCTATCAAAAGCTTTTTCAGCGTCAAAGCTGATCAGTAGAGCAGGGGCCTCTCCCGAGTTCATCACCTTCAAAACCACTAAAATCTACTGCATGTTCTTAGAAATTGCTCGGCCACACATAAAACCCACATGCAGCTCCACAATCAACATAGGGAGTACCCTCGCCAGCTTATTTGCCAAGATTTTTGCCAAACATTTTGTTTTATAATTTAACAAAGAAATGGGATGGTATGATTCCAGCTTATCTGGAGGCTTACTAGATTTCAATAAAATTATAATTTGTGCCATGTTAAGGTGACTGCGCATCTGACCACATTAAGATCATTGTATTAGATGCTGATGTCAAGACCAGACTAATTTCTGATTGTAAAAGATTATAAAATTAATTTCTCAATCCGTCCAGCCCTGGAGCCTTTCCAAACAGGCTCTGCTGAATAGCCCACTCCACCACCTCCACACTGAGGGACGCATTCAACAGAGCCAGATCTGGGCCAAGACTGCTGCTTGTTGTCTTGGTGGCCATTTTGAATATGTGGCAGTATCTTGGAGAGCAGCAGTAGCGGGCAGGAAGGAGTGGATTTCCTTCCTGTTCCAAAGAGGTCAGCTATGCCCAGCTGGTGTGGGGAGGGCTGTAAAAAAGAGGAGTCTAGAGACAGCCAGCCAAGCCCATCTGGTGAGTGGGGGTGTGCTGTAAAAAAAAGGTGAGGCCCGGGCAAGTCAAGCGCAGCCAGCCAAGCTCATCTGGTGAATGGTGGGGTGGGGGTGAGGGGCTGTAAAAAAAAGGGGAGGCCTGGGGCTTGTAAAAAATTATGGATGAGGCATGGGGGGCCTGTGGTGTGTGTGTGCAGGGGGGGGGGGACTGTAGAAAAGTTGGATGGAATGTGGGTGCAGGGAGAGGAGCTGAAACATGGGAAACGGAGGGAATGGCAGGAATGTCAGATGCTACGGGGAGGAGAGGAAGGAAGGAAGGAGAGAGAGGGGCCCATTTTGAACAGTTCACAGTTCTGCCAATGTGCACTCTTTCTGTTTCTTTGGTTTTGCACTGTATGCAGAGTATGGCTTCTTGGGGTTCAGTTTAATTTTTGTCTACATAGTTCTATTTTTAGTTTGTGGTTACTTATTCTATACTTCAGGAGGGGCTACCTCTGCTCATGTATGAAAGAGGCCGGGTATTCTGTTTGCATCAAGTGACTGTGTAGGACTATCTGTACTAATTCAGGGCTCCTATTACAAAGCAGCAGTATTGATTCCTGCGCAGCAAATGCGACAAAGCCCATTCAGTTCCTATGGGCTTCGTTGCATGTACTGCAGCTTTGTAAAAGGAGCTCTCAGCTTGTTTTGTTTTCCAACAGGTGTATTAATATTCTTCTGCCCACTGCAATGTTCAGGGTGTTCTTTTTCTAGGAAGGACCTTGTGTAACCCCCTAGAAGTTAGCTCGTAAACATACTAGATTCTGTGGTCCAACTTGTTAACAATACTTTTTACTTTGTCGTAAAAAAGTAGTTTTAAGAGCTGTACTTTATTACTTTTACTTAAGTATTTTTTTATAAGACTTTATACTTTTACTTCACTGCTTTTGAAGCCAGTACTTTTACTTTTTACCTAAGTACTTTGAAAAAGTAACAAACCCATCTCTGCATATCATGCATATTTATTTTTGCAGCCAATTTTTCTTATACATATTCCCCCTAATATTCAGATGACAATGGTCAGCGTTTTTTTAAATGCTTACTGTCACTGGCTAAATTAGTCCCCAGTATCCAGTGCCAGGCCATGTCCGGGCACTGGCGCTGAATATTGGGGGCTAAATGTGGGAGGGCTGGGCCCAGCCAATATTCAGCCAGGGCTGCATAAGAGAATTATGCGGATGCTGGCACTGAATATCAGGCCAGCACAGACGTAACTATTTTTTGTGCCTAAAACCCTCTTGATCTCCCACCTGGCCTTTCTAATGCCCCCTCCCTCCTACCCACCTGGCTGCAATGCCCTAAGTCAGTCCTCTCCTTCCCTTAATGAACCCCCGGCCCTCCACCCACCCATGTGTTTTGACAAGCAGCCACTAGGGGGCAAGAGCAATGGCCTGTGCTCCTGCCCCCAAAGACTCCTGCTGGACTACCAGGGAGACAGGTAGGCCCAGGGAGGCCTACCTAGTCCTTGGGAGGGGGGAGGGGAACTTAAAGCATTGCAGCCAGGGAAGAGGGAGGGGGTATTAAAGAGGCTGGGTAGGGGATCGGTATTTGAACTGTCCTAAATTAAGCAGTTTAGCTATGCAGGTACCAGCACTGAATATTGCAGGCATCTGCAGAACCCCAGGATCCTCCCCAGTGCTGCCCCTAACTTGCCTACTTTTTGGCTGGGCAGTCTGTGGGGGTGTTCTGTGGAGACGTTCAGTGGCACTCTCCGGTTAACTGCCACTGAATATCCCCTCTTAGGCAGTGGGAAGTGCTTTAAGAAAGCAGAAGAGACTCCTGCCCACTTAAATTCCTTTGAAAATCACCAATGTAAGCAGTTAAAAAAATTACCTCAGGACTATACAGCTTGCACTTAGAAGGTCATATACTAAGAGGAGCTACTAATGAGATTAATGAATGTTGTTTGCCTCAATTCTTATGTTATGCAGTGGGCCCTACTGCAAATAACCTGCATTAATGGCATTAGTGTGTGCTGTTAGTAAATGACCTTATTAATTTGATATCACTTTGCTATATTGTGTGGCGGAGTGGCCTAGTGGTTAGGGTGGTGGACTTTGGTCCTGGGGAACTGAGGAACTGAGTTCAATTCCCACTTCGTGCACAGGCAGCTCCATGTGACTCTGGGCAAGTCACTTAACCCTCCACTGCCCCATGAGTGGGAAAGTGTGGGGTACAAATGTAACAAAAAAAAAATATATATATATTTCAATTACTTTTAAGAACAAGTTTGTAAATATAAAGTGTGTGCAAAGAGTCGGACACCCTATATAGAAAGACCACTTCTTAGGGTGAGGGGATAAGCATAATTTTTGTAATATTGAATAGTTCAGCTATCCAGCAGATGGATGAAATTTTTTTTAGGGGTAGATATTCAGCTGGTGGTGCTATCCCTGGAAATTTAGTTCACGTCTGGGCTCCAGCATTGAATTTCTGGGTGTATGCAGGTGGTGAAAACATAGCTGGTTAGGTGCAATATTCAGCACTTAAGTGGCTATAGTGATAAAGTCCTAAAGATAGGACTGTCAGGGGCATTTTTGAAAGAGAAGGGCTCCCATCTTCCGACACAAATCGGGAGATGGGCATCCTTCTTTCAGGGTCGCCCAAATCAGCATAATCGAAAGCCGATTTTGGGCGTCCTCAACTGCTTTCCTTTGTGGGGATGACCAAAGTTCACGGGGGTGTGTTGGCAGTGTACCGAAGGCGGGACGGGGGCGTGCTTAACACATGGGTGTCCTTGGCCGATAATGGAAAAAAGAAGGGCGTCCCTGATGAGCATTTGGCCCACTTTACTTGGTCCCTTTTTTTTCAGGACCAAGTCTCGAAAAGGTGCCCAAACTGACCAGATGACCACCGAAGGGCATCGGAGATGACCTCCCCTTACTCCCCCAGTGGTCACCAACCCCCTCCCACCCAAAAAAAAAAAGTAAAAACATTTTTTGCCAGCCTCAAATGTCATACCCAGCTCCATCACAGCAGTATGCAGGTCTCTGGAGCAGTTTTTAGTGGGTACTGCAGTGCATTTCAGGCAGGCGGACCCAGGCCCATCCCTCCCACCTGTTACACTTGTGGTGGTAAATGGGAGCCCTCCAAAACCCACTGTACCCACATGTAGGTGTCCCCCTTCATCCCTAAGGGCTGTGGTAGTGGTGTACAGTTGTGGGGAGTGGGTTTTGGGGAGCTCAGCACCCAAGGTAAGGGAGCTATTGTCACGTCTGTGGCCGTGACCACACTCAGCCTTACTTTCTTTCTGGGGGTCAGCAGCTCTGCTGGCTTCTGTCTGTGTTTATGTTTGTCTTGTCTCTAGTCTCTGTGCTGATTGCTTCACTAGACCTCACCTGTGTGGGCTATGCCTCTCTAGGGAGCCAGCATCTAAGATGGCTGCCACCGGCTCTGTGCCAGCTTCCAAGATGGCTCTTGCTTGTCTTTCCTGTGGGCTCACTTCCTATGTGTGTCAAGCCTCTCTTTGGGGTCAGTGTACTTCCTGCTTCTGTCCTACTGCTGGTGACTGATCAGTGAGAGCCTTCATAAGGAAGTGCTGTGCTTGCAGTCAGGGCCTTTGCATAAGTGTTATGCTCTTAGGCCAGGTCAGGTTAGTAAGTGTCTGCTGCACTACTGCTTAGCCTCTCTCTGGGTTCCAGCCCAGTTTCTTTCTGTGTCTGTGTCTCTGTTGTCCTTCCATGGGGGGGTCTTCCCTGCCACTGTCTGTCTGTGGACTGCGGTCCTTCCTGGCTTACCCTGAGTTGGGGTGAAGCCTCTGTCTGTGGACTGCGGGTCCTTCCTGGCTTACCCTGTGTTTGGGGTGAAGCCTCTGTTCCTGGCTTATCCTGTGTTTGGGGTGAAGCCTCTGCTCCAGGCTTATCCTGTGTTGGGGTGAAGCCTCTGTTCCTGGCTTACCCTGGGTTGGGGTGAAGCCTTTGTCCGGGTTTGTTCTCTGTCTGTATGCGAAGCCTCAGCCTTTTTGGGTTCCCCAGTGTGGAACGGCTGTGGCTTCAGACCCTTGGCCTGTTCTTCCTGGTTACTCTGTTTGCTGTGCTGCCTGCCCAAGACCCTTGGCCTGTTATTCCTGGTTTGCTCTCTTTACCCTGAACCCTGCCTTGCCTAGCCTGTGTGCCTACCCTGCTTTTATAGCCTGAGGGTATATCCTGAATCCTGTATCTGTCTGGCTAGTGTGTATTTCCTGGGTGATTATTCCTGTATCCTGTCTCCACCTAGCTAGAGGGTTTACCCTGTGGGTATTCCCAGATCCCCGTTCTGCCTAGTGTGTTGCTGCCCTAGTCCTTGCTCCTGCTAGCTTCTGTACGCCTTGTGTTCCTTGGTCTGTCTTCTGGGTCTTGCTAGTGGCTGTGCAGCAGCACACTGTCTGAGTCTAGTTCCGTGCCCTGTCGCCCTTGTGTATCTCAGACCCAGGGTGGGTCCTCTGGATCTTCAGTTCCTGCCTTATCCTGCAAGTCCTGCCGGCCGCCTGCACTTCGGAGCTCAACTCCGGAGGAACGGTGGCTAGGTGCAGGTGAAGCTGTTCCTGTCTCATCTGTTCTAGTTGCCTGCCTTGTACTACTCCAGTCCAGAGTTCCAGTACTGCTCTTCTGTGTGTCCAGTCCCGAGGTGGTCTTGCCTGCCGCTGCCGCTCCTCGGCAGTGGCCCAAGGGCTCACGAACTCCAGTCCTGCTTCGAGGACCTGACAGAATGCCTAGGCCCTCGAGAACGCAACAGCTATGCACCTGGGAGCTTTTTCTGAAGTCCACTTCAGTGCTCCCTAGGGTGTCCCGGTTGGTGTCCTGGCATGTGAGGGGGACCAGTGCACTACGAATGCTGACTCCTTTCACGACCAAATGCCTTGGATTTGGTCGTTTTTGAGATGGGCGTCCTCGGTTTCCATTATCGGCAAAAATTGAGGTCGCCCATCTCAACAGAGATGGTCGACTTAAATGTTGAGATTTGGGTGTCCCCGACCGTATTATCGAAATGAAAGATGGACGCCCATCTTGTTTCAATAATACGGGATGCCCCGCCCCTTCGCGGGGACGTCCTCAGAGATGGGCGCCCTTAGAGATGGTCGTCCCCATTCGATTATGCCCCTCTGTGTTTTATGCAGTTATCCTAGCAGCCTAAGTGCTGAATTTCAACATTTAGGGGCCCTATTACTAATCCTGTACTACTGCTGGCCTTATGTGGGCACTGACAGTAGTGATGCCCCCAGCGCATGCCATTTCTGGCACTCCTGGAAATTAGCTGTAATTTTTACTGCCGTGTTAGCACGGGAGCCCTTATCGTCACCTCAGTGGGCAGCGGTAAGGGCTCCCCTGGAAATGGCCATTTCCTTTTTCGGGCTTTTTATCTGCTGTGGTAAAAGGGGGCCTCGGCACACAGCAAATCCACATGCCGACACTACTGCAAGGCCCCTTTTACTGCAACTTGGTAAAAGGATTGACCCAGAAAATCTATAGAAGTAAAATTTTTGAAAGTGATAGGGAAGTTCTCAGAGTATAAACTTACCCAAGCGAAAAAGGGGGGGGGAATTATTACAAAATATTGTTGATGTTATACTTAATTGACTGAGATGTATATGTACTAATTTTGGTATATGTATAACGGTCTGCCATTGTGATAATATAATTAAAAAGTTGAAACATAAACTTACCCAAGCGAGGCTACACAAAGTGATTTACATCTCTAAGGGTGGACAAGTTTCTTAATCATAGAACTTCTCCTTGTATTTTTTAAATTTTTTATGTGAGCAAATACACACCAGTGCTCTAATTGTACTATAAATAATGGTCATGGTAATACACTTTATACCTCACTCAAATTGTAAAACCTTCTGGGTCAATCCAATCACTTGCTCCGTCAAACCTCACGCACACGATTTTCAAAACTTGAAGATGTACTTCTTTCAAATGTTCATACTCGCATTTTGAGTGAGGAGGTATAAAGTTTATTACCATGACCATTATTTATAGTACAATTAGAACACTGGTGTGTATTTGCTCACATAAAAAATTTTTTAAATTCAAGGAGAAGTTCTATGATCGAGAAACTTGTCCACCCTTAGAGATGTAAATCACTTTGTGTAGCCTCGCTTGGGTGAGTTTATACTCTGAGAACTTCCCTATCACTTTCAAAAATGTTACTTCTATAGATTTTCTGGGTCAATCCTTTTATTGTTTTGTCTTCTTTATACTCTGGTTTTTTGTAGACTATTATTGAGATCTTTACCATAGATCATATTGGGGACCTATATTTTTTGATTAGATGTTAAGCAGGCATTTTCAGCGGCATTGTCTGCTTAAATGCCACTGAATGTGCAGGACAATTAAAAATACCCCCCCCCCCCCCCCCACAATTTAACATAACACTCCTCCTTTTTACATTTGTAACAAATCTGGAACATCGTGTAGTGATTTTGCATTTATGTGACACACAAATCAGAAGAGACACAATCATCAATAGCTGCTAGTTTCAGCTGTCAATATTTTTTCTGTTTTTGTAAATATAATGAGAATATACTCATATCATTTTCATTACTATTTAAATGGCCGGAAACTGTTTCTCTGGCCGTTTAAATCACTTTTAATACCTACCGCTTGATCAGATTTTATGATACAATCATTCAAGATAAACATTTGAAAAACAAATCAAGCTGTGAAGTAGAAATTTAAGTCATCAAATATAAAGGAAAACATAAAGTTAAATATCTTACCCCTCCACTTTACAAAGCTGCACTACTGCTGCATGGCAATGCCGACACCACTCACTTTGAATGGGCTATGTTGGCATTACCGCACTGCGGCTTTGTAAAAGTGTGTGAGTGGGGGGGGGGGGGGGGGGGGAATTAGACAGTTATCACAAGTCCTCAATATTAAGAGAAAATACAAGAGATCAAACAATAAAGAAGCAGAGAGAATCAAAAGAAAAATTCAATTTAGTGGAGGGTCATTATAAATTAAATTGCAAGTTAAGGCTGTACTGGCTTAAATAGGTGGGGTACCACTACCCCCCAGGTTGAGTCTACTTAGCCCTCAGCTACCACTTTATTATTCAGGAATAGCACTAATTGAGAAGGATAAAAAAATACATATGTTGAATTCTGATATTTAATTACACATTTGCAAGGAAACTTCATTAAGAACAATCCCCCAGGCTATCACTCCAGGATGCATTAACGAAAACTGCTTACGTCATTTCTAAGTTGCTTTAGCTTTATCCGGAAAGACACTGATTTTCAAAGAGCAAAATAAAATAAAGTTTCCATAACCAGTCACAATCATAATCCAAAGTCATAATCACCAACAAAGTAGAAGTAGTATAGCCAACTCATCCTTAGAGGATTCCAAAAAGGCTGGAAGATTTAAACTGTCAAACCAAAGGAAAACCACACAAAGTGTGGAGGTGCACTTGATCCCCACGAAACAAGTAGGAGGAAACAAAGGAGGGATGGGGAAAATAGGCTCTATCCAAACAATGGGGGAGACGTATATTTTAATAACACAATGATATTTATTGTAAATGGTTGACTCAACACAGCCGTGTTTCGGCACCGTAGCGCCTTCTTCAGGAGTCTATAAAAACAAATACAGTAACAAATATAAAACATGAATATTGGGGGTCCCATGATGCAACGCGGCCGATCGGACGCACGCGATCTAGCTCCGCTTCCGACGCCCCTGAAAATCAGCTAATTTAACCGCAAAAATCTCTTTCAAGCCAAGAAAAACGGAGATCAGTGCAGCGGAAGAGTAGGGCAGCGCATCTGCGCCCTAGTCGGCAGCCCAGCGAAGACGGGAGACGGGTATGCCCGCTAAGACTCAGCAGCCTAAAAAGACCCGCGAGGTGGAAACGCGCGCCAAAATGGCGACGGTAAACATGGCCGCGGGGGAGATCAGCCAGCCAGCAGACGCCTTTAAAGATTTGATCCAGCAAGTTACCGCAATACTGGAAGAAAAGCTATCCAAGTTCCAAACATCGGTGGAGCAAATCAGAGAGGCAGTGGAGCGGCAGGGCGCGAGGCTGCAACAAGCAGAGGAAAGAATCTCCAGGCAGGAGGACAGGGCAGAGGCAGCAGACACGAGGTTGGTGGCACTTGAACAGAAATGCGGGAAACTGGAACAACAACTAGATGACTTGGAGAATAGGAGCAGAAGAAATAATGTGAGAGTAGTGGGACTCCCTGAGACAGTAAAAGAGAAAGATTTATGGCACTTCATGGAGTCATGGCTGCCGGAACAGCTGGGATTACAGGGGCCTGAGAAAGGGTTGAAGGTTGAGCGGGTACATAGACTCGGTGCACTGAAAGAGGGAGACGCATGCCCCAGGACGGTCATTGCCAGAATCCTAAATTACGCTGATAAGGAGAAACTTCTGCTAGCGTTCCGGAAGAAGAAAGGGGAGTTGGAATATGACGGGCATAGAATCCTAATGTTTCAAGACTACTCTGCTGCAGTAACTGAACAGCGTCGGAAGATGGGGCAGCATTGCAAGAGGCTGTATGAGAAAGGAGTAAAGTTCGCTCTGCTTTTCCCCGCTAAAGTTCGGATCATGCAGGACAATAAAGTACTTTTCTTCACAGAACCTAAAGAGCTAGGGAACTATGTGGAACGCATGCAGCTCTGAATGTCTGTTTCCAGTTTCCAGTTAACGTTTTTTTTTTTCCTTAGTTTTGGGATTCAGAAGATGTGGCCGCAGCCTTGGTGGCCAACGATCAGTTGACAATGTGCAGAGCCCCACAGCTAGCTAAGTAAGACGTAGGAGGCTCACTGCATGTGTTGGACCTCTGCAGATCAGTGGAGCAGACCAATGAGAACTGCCTGCTAGAGATGACTTTGCGGGGAGCTGGGAGGAGCAGAATCATGCTAAGCAGCGAGTTGACATCTTTATCAGTCCGGAAGCAAGGGGAGCCTCCTCGAAGTTCTTACTATACCCTAAATGCCCGAGCTGTGGGGTGCGAGACAAGATAAGCTGCAGTGCCTGAAGAGTATAACATTCAGATATGGTCCGCAGGTACTCTGAGTCTCTCAACATGTAATTGAATATCTGCATGAGACCAGTTATGTTTATGTTTACATGTTAAGGTTAATATGTTTCAAATGTTATAAGCCTCATTAGTGAGAGACCTGTTAATGGTTTATGCATAGAGACTCTAGTTCAAAGGTATTCTGTTTAGTAATGTACCGCAAGACACAGGCAGGGTGCCTTGGGGGAAGAAACAGGACATGCACATAGAGGGTTATAAGAGACTATTTTGCAAGGGGGGTAGGGTAAGCTCAAGGGACCGGGGGGAGTTAGTGTTAAGGGGATGAGTGAGGCGAAGAAGCAGTGGATGTGGCTGGGGGGGAGACTGAATGTGTTGAATGGTTGGGAGAGTTTGGAAGGTAGGGGGGGATATCCTTCCATGGGAGGGGGGCAGGGAGTGGGAGAGAAGTTGTCCACTGCACAAAAGAAGGAGCCAACTAAAACATTTCACGCTGTTACTAAAATTCCCTGGGGGGTTTGGCTGGGAGGCCCCCTTGGTGTGAATCTCATGAAATCTATTGTGAACATTTGGATGTGGAGATTGCTTTTGTATGGCTAGTTTGAGAGTTATATCCCTAAATGTGGACGGAGTCCACTCACCAGTCAAACGCTTTAAAATATTACAGACGTTACGGAAACAACAGGCTAACATCGCCTTATTGCAGGAAACACACTTGGGGAACGCTGAACACGTCAAACTGCGTAGAGAGTGGGTGGGGGAAGTATACTATGCCTCTTACAATAACAGGCAGAGAGGTGTGGCAATCTTATTAAAAAAGAACTTGGCATTTGAGTTGCACAGATTGTATCAGGACCCGGACGGCCGGTATGTAATCATAGCAGGCCTTCTGCAGGGACAGAAAGTGGCTATATGTAGTATATATGCACCCAATATATATTCACAGAAGTTCTTTACCCTACTGGCTGCAAAGCTCACCACATTTGATAACTACCCATTTATACTGGGGGGAGACCTCAATATAACTAGTGATCCCTCAATAGACCGGAAACCAGCTAAGACAGTTAGCAGGGACCATGATGGGAAGGGAGTGAACTTTCTTATCAATGAACTGGGAGTAATCGATATTTGGAGGCTACTACATTTAGAAGAGAGGGAATTCACTTTTTTCTCTCATCCTCATGGAGTCCATGCGCGCCTTGACTACGTGCTGATAAGTCAATCCTTAGTGAGATTGACTGAGAAAGCAGAAATTGGCGAGGCGGTCGTCTCTGACCATGCCCCAGTGTGGGTCCAACTGAGGTGGGGTGAAAAGGAAAGGATGATTCGTTGGCGCATGAACCCGGCCCTATACCAGGACCAAGCCTTCTGCCAGTATCTAAAGCAAGTGTGGGGAGAATACGTAGAAGAAAATTCAGAGCAGCCAGTAAATAACAGAGTCTTTTGGGAAGCAGCAAAGGCAGTGATACGCGGAAAGATATTAGCTTACACCGCAGCCCTCAACAGAAAGAGGAACGAGGAGCTCCACACACTCATAGCCCAGGTACAGGGAGCAAGGAGAGGGCTTGTTCTCTCGCCCTCAGAGGTTAATAGGATAGAGTATGCGGCAGCGAGAAAGAGGCTGCAGACAGCGTTAGATGCTAGAGCACTGTATGATATCCGTTTATACAAATACCGTATGCACAGATGGGGCAACAAAACGGGGAAACTGCTAGCGTCCCTGGTGCGGCAAAGAAGCGGAAAAAGTTTTATAGGAAAAATTAAGGATGCACAAGGTAAAGCACAAACGGGGAAGGCAGAGATTCAACAAGAATTTGACCGGTTTTATTCTTCCCTCTACGCAAAGGGTTCCTTCTCAGAGGCCAGCTGCGAGAGCTTCTTTGCAGGGCTGAGATTACCATCCCTTACAGAGACACAGGTAGCTAGCCTGAACAGACCGATTGAGGGACGGGAGGTGCTGAATGTCATAAAACAATTGAAATTAGCAAAAGCTCCTGGACCAGATGGCCTGGGGACAGAGTTCTATAAAATACTGCAGGGTGAGATAGTCCCATCATTTGTGGCTATGTGTGAGGAGATACGTGTCTCGGGTGACATGGGCACAGTTCTGAATCATGTGCACATCACGGTACTACCAAAACCTGGTAAAGATGTGGAGCTTGTAGGCTCTTACCGCCCTATATCCCTGTTGAATCAGGATATTAAGATTTTGGCGGCAGTTTTAGCAGCGCGTTTGGGCGCAGTGGTGCCACATCTGGTCCATCAAGATCAAGTGGGCTTTGTAAAGGGCCGATTCGCCTCAGCCAACATATTAAAGGTCAGCCGCATTCTATTGGAGGGTAGTAAAACAGCAGGGGACAAGATTATGGCAAGCCTAGATGCCGAAAAGGCTTTCGACAAGGTAGTGTGGGAATACTTGTTTTGGGTGCTCCGAAAATATGGGATTACGGGCGAGTTTTTGGAATGGGTTCAGGCGCTATATAGCAATCCCACTGCCCAAATTATAATAAATGATATGCTGACTCCTGTTGTGCGCTTGGGGGGAGGCACCAGACAGGGGTGCCCATTGTCGCCTCTTCTGTTTATCCTCACCCTCGAACCACTAGCAGCTAAAATCAGACAAGAGCCGACTCTGAAAGGGGTTCAGGTAGGAGGTCGGGAATACCGCATAAATATGTTTGCTGACGACATGTTGCTGTTGGTGGATGATGCTTCCACAGGTATCTTCCAAGTGATGGATCTTATTAAAAAGCTTGGTCAATTTTCGGGTTTGTGCATCAACTTTGGAAAATCTGAGGCACTCCCAATTAGTAACCCCTGTGCATGTGTTAAGATGTCAGACTTCCCGCTGGGATGGGCCAGGGAGGGGATCAAATATCTGGGAGTGTACTTAAGTGCAAAGGTAGAATGGGTGTATAAGAAAAATGTAGTGGAAAGATTGGAAGCCATTAAGAAGTTATGCAGCAAATGGAAAGATCTCCCAGTCAGTTTTATGGGACGAGTGGCTCTAGTAAAAATGGTCCTGCTACCGAAAGTATTATACCCTTTACAGATGGTGCCCTTATGGGTTCGCAAACGGGAGGAGAGTCAATATCGCAGTTCAATTACCTCGTTTATATGGCATGCGAAGAGACCCAGAATTTCATTTGCTAAACTGGTCCTAGATAAAACACAGGGGGGCCTTCGGCTGCCTGATCTCGGAGCGTACAACGTGGCAGCACTGATGCGCTGGGTACATGAGTTACATTCCGGGGGGACGACCTTCTCTCCGGAAGATTTCTGGGAGAGTTGGTGTGCTCCTCTAGATCCATTCGTACTTATAGACACGGCACAGGCTAGTGGCTTTGGCAGGGTAAAAATCAGTCCATATTTGCTTGCATTGCGGAGGGCTTGGAAATGGTGGAGAGAGCTGGGTGGAACAAGGGGAGGAGTGGGTCCTTTTGTCACTTTAACAGGAAACTCGGACTTCCCAGCAGGCCTTGGAAATACGGTGTTCCACTCTTGGAGAGCAAAGGGGTGTAGATACATTGGGGAATTCCGCCGGGTGGGTGAGCAGACTTTCCCGTCCTTCGAACAGCTCAGGCGCGCATGGAGCATCCCTAATACCCAGTTTTTTGCCTTTTTGCAAGCCAGGGACTATGTATTGTCAATAGAGCGTAAATATGGGGGCCCGGTAACCTTTGGTAAACTGGATTTGGTATTCATGCAAGTGCCACCCATATTAAATAAGCTGTCTATGTGGCATAAGATTATCAGGGACAATAGACAAGTTACATATCTGCAGCAATTAGCGCACACTTGGAGTAAAGAAATTGGGGGCACAGTGACTGAGGAAGAATTAGGGAAGGCCTTTGGAGAGCTTTGCAAAGTTACACCAAACACTGCTTTACAGGAGATACAATTTCGCATCTTGCACAGGGTTCACGTCTCCAGGGCTAAAGGGAAAGCACTGGGGTTGTGGCCCGATGATCAATGTGTGAAATGTAGAGCGCATGTGGGAACACTACTGCACTCCTTTATGGAATGCCCTAAGCTGGGTAAGCTTTGGCAGGGCGCCCTTACACATATAGAAT
This sequence comes from Microcaecilia unicolor, assembly GCF_901765095.1. Classification (NCBI taxonomy): domain Eukaryota; kingdom Metazoa; phylum Chordata; class Amphibia; order Gymnophiona; family Siphonopidae; genus Microcaecilia; species Microcaecilia unicolor. The sequence continues at coordinate 131,280,879 of NC_044039.1, forward strand.
GCTTGGTACAAGATGAATTTGAATGGTCCTACTCAGTTGCATATTTGGGTAGTTCGATGAATCTGAGAGAGCAAGGGCTGAGTGAGGCCCAATGTAAGTTCGTAATAGTGGCCACCATACTAGTCAAAAAGTGTATTCTGATGTCATGGATAGATAATGCCCCTCCCCAACTCAAAGTGTGGATGGGCTTGATGAGAGAAATGGCTAGCTGGGTAATGAAGACAATACAACCTCATGCATCTCCAGGATTGCAGCAATACCGACTGCTATGGGGTAGAATTCCTGAGGCTGAAGCATTGCTGCTGGATCCCTCAGCTGAGAATAACTGAGGACTAAATGATGCTAAGCTAACACTCGGGAGAAGGGAGTGAAAGGAATCTCCAAGAGGAAATCAGAGAGACTAGAATTGTCTGGTTACTAGCAGTGGACAACAGGGGGGGGGGGGGGCGGGGGGGACGGGAGGGGTGGGAAGCTTAACCATAACCAAAAAGTCAAAGGTGTTTTATATAACTATAAGCCATAGACATGAAGTCTATTTTGTGATATACTTGTGTATTGGCTTTCACTTTGTTTGTTGTTGTACCAGCGGAATTCCCCTTGTAGGGACATGTATTTGTACTTTATTTTGTACTTTATCTTGACATTATTATGCACCAAAGACATAATAAAGATATTTAAAAAAAAAAAAAAACACGAATATTGCAAACAAAGGAAATGTATCTATATATATATATAGAGAGAGAGAATTTCAAATGGACATCTAAAAAGCATATATGAATAAAAATAAACATACATAAAATATCATAAATACAAAAACAAGATCATAAACATATTCAAATCAATAAGATAAATAATATTGAATAATATTAATTGTTATTAAAATGGTGTTGCAAGATAAATAAATACATGAATAATACAAAAAAACAAATGCATATAAAAGAAAACATCAAGGAATATATGAAAAAAATATATATATAAAAAACTTTTTGAATTGTGGTGTATTTTCATGTATGATTCCATAAACACTATACAGTAAAATCAACAGTATACGATGGTTTACATATATAAATGTCCAGAAATCGTTAAACTGTCCTCAGAATCAAGACGAGGTTATCAAATTCCTCTTCATTTGTTTTCTCTTTAACTGATGGCAAATTTTTAAAAACCCTTGAGACTAGAGGTATGGACTGTGATGGAACATGTAGGATCTTAGTCATATAGGACTGCAGTCTATAAATGGTACTCAAACATGAGCACCAGAAAAGACCTGCACCAAACGCGATTTATAAAGGATACATGCCCTTTATAGAATCGCGCTTAATGCTGACTCCCACGCCCTAACTTTGGGTTCCAGACTTAACGCCTGCCAAAGCCTAGTGTAAGTGCTGGCACCCGTTGGGTGCGGAGACTCAGTGTTCTGTAACAATGAGCACAACTATTCGGAATGCCCCCGACATGCCCCCTTTTGAGTGTGCATGATGGGATTTGGAAACCTAGTGTTATAGAATGGTGCGCAACCAGATGTGCATGCAATTTCTAATTGGTGCCAGTTAACAATAATTGGTTTGGTGGCCAATTATTGCTTGTTAGCCAATTAAGTTGCACGCAATCTCGAGATCATGCCCAAATTTGGGTCTCCGGTTCTGGACACCATATATAGAATCTGGGGGATAGGGCTAGATTCAATAAATGGTGCCCAAAGTTAGGCGCTGAGATGATCTGTGCAGAGCATCCTTTGTAGAATACTAGCTTATGTTTGCCAAAGGCTGGTGTAATTGCTGGCGCACTATTGATGGTCATTAGGCATGCAAATGCAGGTATTCTATAATCTTGTGCCTAATTTCTGGGAATGCCCCTGACTCGCCCATGTCCCTCACATTCCTACCCCCCCCCCCCCTTTGGAGTTGTGTGCTAAGAAATTCAGATGTACATGTTATAGAATAGGGCAGATCCATGCATAACTCCTGATTATTGCCAATTAAGTGCTTGTCAACTCCAATAGTTGATTGCTAGTGCCTAACTGACTAATTAGTTTACATGCAGATTTGGGATCCATGCCCAAATTTGGGTGACCTATACAGAATCTGAGGGATAACGCTTAAACATATCCTGAGCAGAAATCCCTGGTATTCTAGGAAAATTAATCAAATTAATCTAATGGACGTTAATGCACTACCTCCTTATTTCTCACGCCGGAAATGAACTGATTATCTAACTTATTCTATAACTCACTCTATCATCTATGAACTTTGTATTTCTCATTCCGGAAATGGCGATTGCCATCATGGTATAATGTAAGCCACATTGAGCCTGCAAAGAGGTGGGAAAATGTGGGATACAAATGCAACAAATAAATAAATGTAGATTCCTATGTTGGATTATATTTTCTACATTCTCATATTTTGAAACCAGGCTTAAAATGTCTGTTATGATGTTCCCAGCTCCGCTGGACAGCACCTCTGCCTGCAAAACATCCCTAACCATGAGCGTCGTTCCAGTAGCACTCCCCAGCTTGGCCACTTCGGAACTGTAGATGTCACCACACTGCATCATTTCCAACTCAATGGGACTTGCCCACACCATGGTTAGGTTTTCTGGCAGCTCTCGCTCCTCAGGGGGCAATGAAACCTTCTCTCCAGAAGCAGCAAGGGCACTGCTTCTCCTCCAACATCTTCAACCAGAGCTCCCTTGGACGATGTCTGGTATACTGTAATGGCATCCATAGTAGTTTGGATAGAGGATGAGGAAGCTACCAGGACCATTACTGTGGAGGTACCATGTTTCTCCTCTTCACTTTTTAGGCATTCTGTGTGGAAGTAAATGGAGCCCTGGGCATATTTCCTTATGGGCTGAAATATTTTATATACGTTCGTAGCACTTCCAAGACATGTATGTAGCAACCATTAGAACAAATGATTTACCTTCCAAACAAGTGAAGATAAAAGGAAAAGTGCCATCTTAAAAAAATGCTTTTACTAATTGATCTTAAGGTGCTAGTGGCTTATTGAATTTTTCTAGCTTTGAGTTTGCTAATTATCCTATGTGTGTGTATGTTTATGTTGTGTGTGTATTTACTGATTTTATTTTACATTGGTTTCTTGTTATGTCTTATTGTTCCCACTTTGAGCAACCCTTTGGGAAAGCAGATAAATCTGTATAAATCAAACATATAAGTGACAAGTGACCGACTCACCTGCAAATGCGCATAGAGACTTCCCTCTCTGTCCCGCCCTCGCGTCAAGATGTGATGACGTCAGAGGGCGGAACAGAGAGGGAAACGGATGCTGCCGCTGGAGCCGGAGCCTGGGGAGATGAAGCAACATCGCCGGTGCACCAACCTCCACCCCCCCCATCCCCGACGTCGTCGCCTCTCCCGCTCCCGCCCCCCTCCGAATTGGGCTCCATGCACTGACATGACAGCGCCTCTCACCTCCGTGTGGAAGCGCTGCAGGCAGCAGCAGAGCGATCTGCTGCCTGCAGCGCTTTCACATGGAGGTGAGAGGCGCTCTCATGTCAGTGCAGGGGGCACAGAGGGGGGAGGGGAGCGGTGGCGAGGAGGGTAGCTGGACATGGGGGGAGGGCAGGGGAGAGAGGAGGGTCGGTGGACGGGGTGAGGCCAGGGGAGACAGGAGGGTTGCTGGATATGGGGGGGAGGGCAGGGGAGAGAGCAGGGTTGCTGGACATGGATGGATGGAGGTGAGAATTATTACATTTTGCAAAACACAAATCTCGCTTGTTTTAACGGGCTTAACGGCTAGTATATATATAAATCATCAAGTACAATTAAGTAGAGTACTTCGCATTCTGCCTGCTGTAACTGCAAATTAGTGCGATAGTGTTTTTATATAGTAGATCATTAGAACCTTCAACACAAAGTTTTGTAAAAATCTTCCAAACTCAATGAGATGTTGAAAATAAATTATATATAAGGGTTTCAGAATGTCTGTCCTATGGGCAAAATAACTCTTTAAAACATTTATGGGACAGAATGAATTTGGCATGATAAAAAAAAAACAGGGAAAAGAGACATCGAGTTAGAAAATGGGCCACCAAGTTGGATTGGAGGTTCCAGAGAGAAAAAGACCCCCCCCCCCCCCCCCCAATGGCTCGGTGTTTTTCTATAGAAGGATTTCCAGCAGCCGCAGTATAGAAACACACACATAAACATAAACAGATGTGCATGCATATACACATAGGCACAGATGAGCACAAATCAATATAAATATAGGAAGGCACAAACAACATACATACAGACATACACATATATACACAAACAAAACACAAATGTGCACACACACACACTCAGGGCTGGCTTAACCTTTTAGGGAAGCTAGGCAGTCACCTAAGATGGCAGCTTCTGGGGAGCAGTGAAGAGCAGCTGCATTCAAAGCAAAACAATAGATCCTGACAGTCGTATAAACTGAAAGAACCATGGGCACAAAATTTTACTCGCAGGGAGGGTGAGTAATTTTTAAATGACCTATTTAAATAGCCATTTATTGCCTTCATCATGTATATACATACAAAGCAAAGGTGAATACTTAAACGTGTGATGTCCATCTGTGCATTTCACAAGACTGTTCTGGGATGGGAACATCGTAATTGTTCAGTTTAATTATTTAAAAAAAAAGTCTCAGGAGAGACCTACAAGCATGTAAGATAATTGAGGGGATTGCAGGAGTAAACATTTGCCCGCCTTAGGGCATTCTGTACCCTTGTACTGGCCCTGACACACATAAATAGAGGTGGTGCAATAATCACATGAGGTATGCTTTTTCCTATGTCACAACCCTCTCCCTACTGCCCACCCCTATCCCTGTCAGGCTGGCTCTTAGTGATTCAGATGTGTGTTTCATTTGCTTAGATATTAATTGTGTGAAACCTAGTGACAGAACTGTTGTAGCTTTCTTAATGGTTGTGCTGTATAGTGACTGAACCATGTTGCTTTATTAATGGTTGCTAAGCAAAGTCGCTTACCCTTTAATAGGCATTTCCATAGGCTAATCAGGCACACACGTGGGTGATGTCATCGCATGGCACCAGGATGGAACAGCTCCCCCAGAACTCAGAACTAGTGTAAAGTTCTGAGCATGTATGGCCCTTGCCACACGCAGAGGTCTCCTCATTCTCTTAGTTAATTCCTTAGCTCAAGGAGGACTGCAACTTTTGGGGAAGTGGGAGGGATTACGTGCCTTTTTAATCCTTCTTTCTTTGGATAATACCTGTCATAGGTAGTAAGCAACTTAGCTTTATCTATTGACAAGCAGGATTTTTTCAGTCACACAAGTGGTGACTCCCAAGTTCAGGGCTGTTCCGCTGTATAGATTCTATCATGTCCATTGTGGGGAGCAGCCCAATCAGATAAATGTGGGAGTTACACAGTTCACAAAGATAGGTTGGTCAGTACTTCTTGACCAAAAGCACTGTCAGTGATTATTCATTGGCGCAAGGCAGTAATGCAAAGTGAAGATACGAAACAAGGACCAGATTGCTGTTTTGCAGATGCTCTGTATCAAGAAGATTTTTAAAAGTGCTATGGTAGTCACAGTAGCTCTCATTTGATGAGGCCTGACTGAATTGGTTAGAGGAGCTTCAGTCAGCTCATAATAGAAATAGATGCTGGCAGCTAGCCAGTTTTCTAGAATTCGTTTTGTCACAGGAATGCCAAGTTGATTGGGATCAAAAGAGACAAACAGCTGCATTGATTTTCTGATGGATTCTGTAGCTGTCAACCAGACAGGTTTGTTTGGTATTCTGTCTGAAACTTGCTGAATCAATGACGGCAGAACTGAAAGTTTGTTTGGAATTTTATTATTTATAAAATTTTCTATACCAACTTTCTGTCACGTGGAGGGGCATAATCGAAAGGGACGCCCAAGTTTTCCTGGGGACGTCCTCGCAGGACGGCTCCAGCAAGGGGCAGGGTAACCTGTATTATCAAAACAAGATGGGAGTCCATCTTTCGTTTTGATAATATGGTCGGGGACGTCCAAATCAGCAAATTTAGGTCGACTTTAGAGATGGTCGGCCCCAGCAGAGATAGTCGTCCCCAGGACTTGGTCATTTCTGATTTTCAGCGATAATGGAAAGCGAGGACGCCCATCTCAGAAACGGCCAAATCCAAACCATTTGGTCATGGGAGGAGCCAGCATTCGTAGTGCACAGGTCCCCCTGACATGCCAGGACACCAACCAGGCACCCTAGGGGACACTGCAGTGGACGTCACAAATTGCTCCCAGGTACATAGCTCCCTTTACCTTGTGTGCTGAGCCCCCCAACCCCACCCCAAAAAACCCACTACTCACAACTGTATACCACTACCATAGCCCTTATGGGTGAAGGGGGGGGCACCTAGATGTGAGTACAGTGGGTTTGTGGTGGGTTTTGGAGGGCTCGCTGTTTCCTCCACAAATGTAACAGGTAGGGGGGGTATGGGCCTGGGTCTGCCTGCCTGAAGTGCACTGCACCCACTAAAACTGCTCCAGGGACCTGCATACTGCTGTGATGGACCTGAGCATGACATCTGAGGCTGGCATAGAGGCTGGCAATCAATATTTTGAAAGATATTTTTTGAGAGTGGGAGGGGTTAGTGACCACTGGGGGAGTAAGGGGAGGTCGTCCCCGATTCTTTCTGGTGGTCATCTGGTCATTTCGGGCACCTTTTTGTGCCTTGGTCATAAGAAAAACACGACCAGGTAAAGTTGTCCAAGTGTTCATCAGGGATGTCCTTGTTTCTTTTGATTATGGGTCAAGGACGTCCAAGTGTTAGGCATGCCCAAGTCCCGCCTTCGCTATGCCTCCGACACACCCCCTTGAACTTTGTCTGTCCCTGCGACAGAGAGCAGTTGTAGATGTCCAAAATCGGCTTTCGATTATACCGGTTTGGACAACCCTGGGAGAAGGACATCCATCTTCCGATTTATGTCGAAAGATGGGCATCCTTCCCTTTCGAAAATGAGCCCAAAAGACAATCTCATTACAGAAATAAAGTTAGGGTAACTGCACATAAATCCCTAACTAGACTCTAATATACAAAGGGTCACTCTGACCCACAGAGCACTAATACAAAGGTACATGGCTATATAACCTGATGCAATCCTTCAGATATCAGCGTATCCCTCAGATGGTCAGGAGAGTGCACGCAGGTCTGCTCCTCAGGCTGGGATGTTGACACAGCAACCCCTATCTCTGATAAGAGCCCCTATTTATAGGAAATCAGAAGCTGTAGTCTGTTCTGCTGACATGCTTTCTGTCCTTTGTTGTTCCATCCATGACGTCAATTCTGATAACAACTTGTCTGGGAACCTTGTCGGCAGCATTCTGTCCCAAGTACAGTAAACAAAAGTAATTGTTGCAAACAGCTGTTTTGACTTTATCAGACTAGATGTTTCCGCATTGTCTTAGAGATGAAACCTCTGAGTTTGCATGTTGTAATCAGGTTGTTAATGCTGGATCGTGCCAATATGTTTATGACTTATATATTTGGCCATATAGGTACAGGCAGGTTTGTATATAGTGCTTCATACTGCTTGTTTTGCCCTACAGGTTTTGCCCCTACAAGTTCAACCCCAGACCCTTTCTCTCTTGTCCCCCTTTTGAGCCCTCAGTTCTAGTCCCAGTCCCAGTCTCAGTCCCTTTCTCCCTTGTCCCCCACTTTTCAGCCTCCAGCCCCATCCTCCTTCTCCCACCTGCCCCCTTTTCAGCCCCCAGTTTCAGTCGCAGCCCCTCTTTCTAGCCCCAGCCTCCTTCTCCCATCTTTCTCATTTTCAGCCCCCCCAGCCCCTTTCTTCCACCTGCCCCCCCATTTCAGCCCCCAGCCATAGCTCCTTTCTCCCTTGTCCCCCTTTTCAGCCCTCAGTTCCAGTCTCAGCCTCATTCCATTTCTCCCTTGTCCCCCTTTTCAGCCCTCAGTTCCAGTCTCAGCCTCATTCCATTTCTCCCTTGTCCCTCTTTTCAGCCCCCTGTCCCAGTCCTAGTCCCAGTCCCCTTCAGGCCCCAGTTCCAGTTCCAGCACCTTTACAGCCCCTATTTCCAGCCTTCTCCCACCTGCCCCCTTTCAGCCCCCAGTTCCAGCTCCTGTCCCCACTCCCCAGTACCAGACCCCTTCTCAGCCCCCATTTCCAGCTCCAGTCCCCTTTTTCCACCTGCCTCCTTTTCATCCCCCAGTTTCAGTCCCAGCCCCTTTCTCCTACCTGGTCCTCTTTTCAACCCTAGCCCTCTTCTCCCACCTGCTTCATTTTCAGCCTCCAGTTTCAGTCCCAGCAACTTTCTCCCACCTGCCCCCTTTTCAGTCCCCAGTTTCAGTCCCAGCAACTTTCTCCCACCTGCCTCCCTTTTCATTCCCCAGCCCTAGTCCCCTTCTTCCACCTGCCCCCTTTTCAGTCCCCAGTTTCAGTCCCAGCAACTTTCTCCCACCTGCCTCCCTTTTCGTTCCCCAGCCCTAGCCCCCTTCTTCCACCTGCCCCCTTTTCAGTCCCCAGTTTCAGTCCCAGCAACTTTCTCCCACCTGCCTCCCTTTTCGTTCCCCAGCCCTAGCCCCCTTCTTCCACCTGCCCCCTTTTCAGTCCCCAGTTTCAGTCCCAGCAACTTTCTCCCACCTGCCACCTTTCAGCCCCCAGCCCCATTCTTCCACCTACCCCCTTTTCAGCTTCCAGTGTTAGCCCCAGCCCCCATTTTCAGCTCCCTTTTCCCAACTGCTTCTCTTTTCAGCCCCCAATTTCAACCCCAGCCGCCTTCTCCCACCTGTCCCCTTTTCATCTTCCAGCCCCTTCTCCTTCCTCCCTCCTGCCCTAGCACCTTCTCCTAGCTGCCCTCTTTTCATGTCCCATTCTCTCAACTGCTCCCTTCTCAGTGCTTAGTTCCAGCACCAGCCTCCTCCCATCTGAGCTCCCCTTTTCACCCTCCTCAAGTTCCACCCCTAGCCCCCTTCTCAGCTGCTAGTTCCAGCCCCCTTCTCGTTTTTGCCGCGCTGCATTTTAAAATCTTTTGCCTTGAATCAGCAGTGCCTGTGAAGGAAACAGGCTGCTTTGGGTTTTCCCTCACTGTCCCACACTCATGGAAACAGGAAACTATATCAGAGAAGGGTGGGACACAGTGAGGGAAGGTCCGAGGCAACTTGCTTCCTTCTCAGAGGCTGCCGATATGAGGTAAAAGATTTTATAATGCAGAGTGGCAGAAATGAGAAGGGGGTATGTTGTTGGTACTGGTGGCTGCATCTGGGGCTAGAACTAGAAGCTGAGAAGGGGGCTAGGGCTGGAACTGGGAGCTTCTAGTAAGCATGGCTTGTGTCACCCTCCAGAAGTCGGCGCCCCTTGCCATGCTTACTATGCTTACCGGGTTGCGCTGCCCCCTCTTAAAGAAGATATTCTGGAGCATTACAAAATAATGAAGTGGTTTGCTTCTCATTGCTATGTAGCTTGTTTTGCCTAATACTAACATTCATTATAGTAAATTAGAGATCACTTCAGTAGTACCGCAGCAATCTTGTCTGTCAGCCATGTTAACATTTTTTTATTTGCTTTATGCAGACTGTTACATTGTTTAGGTTTGTAATTAAGTTCTATGCTGGCAATGTACAGTTTCTGGTGCCTATTGATAAATCCAGTGATGAGTGCTTTAATATGTTGCATCTTTGTTTGTACACCATTAAACAGTAGATGCATGCTAACCATCTTCAGTTAAATATGGCTAATACCCAGATTCTTGTGTTATGAGGATACTAGTAAAAAAAGGCCCGTTTCTGAAACCAATAAAACGGGCGCTAGCAAGGTTTTCCTCGGAGTGTTTATGTTTCAGAGAGTGTGTGTGAGAGTGACTGCATGAGAGAGAGAGAGAGAATGTGCGAGTGTGTGTGTGACGTGAGACCGAGAGTGTGTGAGAGTGACTGTGTGACACATAGAGAGTGAATGTGATACAGTGTGAGACATAGTGTGACTGTATGGGAGTGAGAGGCAGAAAGACACTGTGAGAGAGAGAGAGTGTGTGTGTGTGTGTGTGTGTGTGTGTGACAGAGAAACCTCCCCCTCCCTCTGTGGTCTCAGCACCCCCTCCTCTGGTCTCTGTATCCCCTCCCCCCTCTCAAGTCTGAGGACCCCCTCCTCCCCTCTGTAGCAGAAGTTGTATTTTGAGCGAGGTACATAGGTGTGTGTGTGAGTGAGAGAGATGCTGTCTGTGCATGGCATAGTGTGTGTTTGTGTGTGTGTGTGTGTGTGAGTGAGTGAGTGAGGTAGATGCTGATTTTGCATATTAGGTGTTTTTTTTCTGGAGGGAGTGAGTGTGTTGGAGCTGGGTAACTTGTCTGTTTTTGCTCAGGGGTGTTGCATTGCAACTTAGGCTCTCCTCCTTCTTTTTTTTTTTTTCTTTTAACGTCTTTCAACACCACCTCCAACCAGTCCTGCTTGTTTCGAAGCTCCGCCCACGCCCCTCCCACGGAGTTGCAGATTCCCCCCGTCCCTTCGGTGCCGCGACCCTGTGGCCCCCCCTTCCCACAGAAAACTGTCCCCCTTCGCCGTAGCGTACCTGTGATGACAACAGCCACATTTGTCTTTTTTTCTGCACCAGCGATTGATGTTGTTCATGTGGTGATACAATACGCGATGTCATGGTGGGAGGGCTCCGAGGGCGTGGCTATGTCAGCGAGTGGTGCGATTCCTGTGTAGGGCGGAGCGATGACAAAGGCAATGAACAGAGGGCTCCAAGGGCGGCGCTTTGAGGGCGATTGGTGCGATTCCTGTGGAGGGTGGAGCTATTACGAAGCCTACAAACACTAAGGCTTCAGGCTTCACTGCCAAGCTGCCAGCTTCAGAACATTGGAGGTGCGTTTTATTATATAGGATTCTTTTACTGAATATTCCTACAACCATTAAGATCGATGATGTCTGTATTCCTTTGGTAAAAAAAGTTCGTAATTCAGGTGTTACTTTAAATTCAGTTTTTAAAATGAAACATCAAGTTCATAAGATTGTAGATCTTGTTTTTTCTAAATTGAGACTTGTTAGAAAATTGAGAGAATTTTTGACTGAAGATAATTTTAGGTCAGTAGTATAGAGCAAAGTTATCCTGCATTTTGACTATTGCAATGCCCTTCTACTTGGTATTTTGACGGGCTCTCAAAATTCTCTGCAGGTTTGCTGAGAATGCAACCGCTAGAATCCTTACCGTTTGTTCTCAGTTTGAACACATTTCTGCAGTTCTTAAGAAGTTGCAGTGGCTGCCAATTGAACAAGTGAAATTTAAAATATTATTATTGGTGTTCAAGGTCTTAAATAATCTCAGGGTTGCTTCATCGGAGTTGGTTCTTTCCACAGGAACTTCCTTAAGGTTGGATAATAAGTCTAGAGTATTAGGCTTATTTTCGAAAGAGAAAGACGCCCATATTTCGACCCAAATCGGGAGATGGGCACCTTTCTCCCGTGGGCGCCCAAATCGGTATAATCGAAAGCCGATTTTGGGCGCCTCCAACTGCAGTCTGTTGCGGGAATGAACAAAGTTGATGGAGGCGTGTCGGGGGCGTGGTGAAGGCGGGACTGGGGTGTGTTTATTGGCCGAGGAGAGATGGGCGCGCTCGGCTGATAATGGGAAAAAGAAGGGCGGTAGAAACGAGAATTTGGGCCGCTTTTTTTGGACCCTTTTTTTTCACGAACAAGTCCACAAAAAGTGCCCCAACTGCCCAGATGACCACCCGAGGGAATCGGGGATGACCTCCCCTGACTCCCCTAGTGGTCACTAACCCCCTCCCACAAAAAAAAAAAACTTTAAAACCTTTTTTTTTTCCAGCCTGTATGCCAGCCTCAAATGTCATACCCAGCTCCAACACAGCAGTATGCAGGTCCCTGGAGCAGTTGTTAGTGGGTGCAGTGGATTTCAGGCAGGTGGACCCAGGCCCCTACCTATTACCCTTGTGCTGGTAAATGGGAGCCCTCCAACCCCCCCCCCCCCAAAACCCACTGTACCCACATCTAGGTGCCCCCCTTCACCCATAAGGGCTATGGTAATGGTGTAGAGTTGTGGGGAGTGGGTTTTGGGGGGCTCAGCACCCAAGGTAAGGGAGCTATGGACTTGGGAGGTATTTTAATTTTTTATTTTACTTTTTACAAGTGCCCCCTAGGGTGCCCGGTTGGTGCCCTGGCATGTGAGGGGGACCAGTGCACTATGAATCCTGGCCCCTCCCACAACCAAATGCCTTGGATGTGTTCGTTTTTGAGTTGTGCGCCTTCGGTTTCCATTATCACTGAAAACCGATACCGCCCAGCTCAAATCCGCCCAAATCCGATGCATTTGCCCGGCACCAACCGTATTATCGAAACAAAAGATGGATGCCCATCTTTTTCAAAAATACGGTCTGTCCCGCCCCTTCGCGTATCCGTCCTCGGAGATAGTCGCCCATGGAGATGGGCGTTCGATTATGCCCCTCTAGGTATAATACTTGACTCTAAGGAGGTTGTTTACTAAAGCTTAGCTCGCGTTGTCTGCAGCAAGGCCCATTTTATTCCTATGAGCCCTGCTGCAGATAATTCGAGCTAAGCTTTAGTTTAAAAAAAAGCCTGTTATTTTATGAATATCAAATCAATAATTTGGTTAAGAATTTTTTCTTTAATTTGCAGAACTTAAGGGTGATTAGAGTCTCATCAAACCTGTTAAGATTTAGGATTATTGTTCAGGCAGTCTTGTTGCCAAGATTACTGTAACTCTTTGTACTGCTCTATACACAAACAACAGCAGAGGACTCCAACTCTTGCAAAATACTTCTGCTAGATTGATCTTTAAATTTGGTAAATTCAGTGTGGTTAGTCCACTCTTGAATGATTTGCACTGGTTGAAACTGGAATCTTGTATTCACTTTAAAGCTGCTTGCTTAGTTTAAGTATTTTTATGGGTTAAATTTAGAAATGTTAGGTGATCTAATTTTATTTCCAACTAATAGAACTCACTTGGGAAGCTGAAAACACTACTGCCTGACTTTCCCTCAGTTAAAGGGATGAATTTGAAAATGACATGGGAATGTTCTTTTGTATGCCAGGGTGCAAGAATTTGGAATAATTTACCAGTTGAGATTAATTTAATTACACCTTATATTTTATTCCGAAAAGCTCTTAAAACATATTTTTTTCATTTCAATAGTAAGGGCTCTGTTTACTAAGGTGCGCTGTAGGCACACAAACCTTTTAGCATGTGCTAATGATAGACACCCATTATATTCCTATGGGTGTCTCTATCATTAGCATGTGCTAATTTTTAGTGCACGGTAAAAAGTTTGCGCACCTACAGCATGGCTTAGTAAACAGGGCCCTTAATTTTTAGTAAGTGAATTTAGATATATTTTATAATGAAGACTGTATATATATTTTTATTTTCTTTCCATTTTTTAATATAAATCCCTTCTGTTTGGGATTGTTTTTTTTTCCATTTTGTAATCTGCTTTGCATTGTTTGGCTAAAAGCAGAATATAAATCATGGAACAGCATAAAATAGAATAGAATCTGGTTTTGGTTGTGGTTTCAACTAGTCTGCCTATTTACCAACCAGCTAGAGCCCTTAGATCAGCTGAGACAGATTTGTTGAAGGAGCCTTCATTTCACTTTGTGAAGCTTGAAGGGTATTTGGGTTCGATGTTTCAGACTGCGAGACCAAAATTATGGAATGCCCTTCCTTTTTCTTTAAGGAACATTCGACATGTAGAGACATTTAAAAGAGAATTGAAAATATAGTTGTTTAAGCAATCTTATGGGGCAGACTACAGTTAATCCAGAGATCCTGTATAAATAAACCAAACCTATGCTAGGACTGTTGAAGGAGGCTTTGAAGATTTAAATGTGTTAGTGATTGTCCATCATTTTATATTGTGTATGTTTTAACTTATCCACTGAGGATTTTAGATAATGTGGAATACAAATATGGTAAATAAATATAACCATTTACAGTAATGCATGTTAAGATGCAAATGTGCCTTATTCCCCTGTTCTAGATTAGTAACTATCCACCTTCAGCAACACAGGCTACAGTACAGCTTGGTGACTGTATAATACGTATATTTAGTAATGCCATTTATACGAATAGCATTGCTAAATATACAAAGTTAAGCACTGGCACTTAAATTAATAGTTACCTCACCAGCTGAATATTGACCCTATAAAGTATAAATAGAAACAGAGCTAATGGGGTTGCTTTCTGACTCCTCATGAGATTAGAAACAATGACTGTACAATGGTTGGTACACAAAACCTATGCGGGTGAGGTTTGCTGGAAATTGAAGCAGAGATAGTAAAATTAAAAGCTTTTTTTCACAGTATGATTAATTCTGTTGGCTGAGTTTGAAGCCTGCAGTAGGACAGAGGAGGTCAGGAATGGTCCAGTGAAGTACTGGAAGAAGGCTTAGGAACAATGCAGAGTTTAAGAACATATGTTGCCAAGAGTTCATCTACCCAGTATTCTGTTTCGTAACAATGGCCAATTTAGGTCACAAGTATGTGGTGGAATCCTTCTATTTAACCCTGGAGATAAGCAATGGCTTTCCCCAGGTCAGTCTTAATAATGGTTTATAGACTTTCCTCTAAGAAGTTTTCCAAAAAATTTTTAAACCCTGCTACGTGAACTGCTTTTACCATTTGCTCCAACAATGAGTTCATAGGTGGCCAATGGCCCAGCTGTTTGGGGAGGCTAAAGGGGGCTGGGGCAGGGCCTATATCCATAATTGTCTGACAACACACAGGAAAAAAAGTATTAAAGTTCATGAATGTGTGACATTGAAATTTTCAATTGGATTATATGACTCAACGCTGGCATTTTTACTGAAATACAGCCATGTCGAGTCTTTGCTCTCCAATTGAGACCCTGTTCTACAGTCATTGGATGTTTGCACTTTATGACCACATTATTGTGACTTTATTGACTTGTCATGGGCATTAATAAAGCACATTTTTCAACTAGAAGTTCTTGGCACTCATCCTTGGGCTATCCTGACTTTGTGTCATCCTATCTGTTTTGTTATATTGACAGCTTTATGAGAATTTTGTTGTTCTTGTTTTGTCTACTTTTACAAAAGCTAACATATTCCAATTAATAAATTCTAAATAAAATACTTTTTTCTACTTTTGTTGCCTGAGCATTTAATTTTTCTATTCACCTTGGTCCTAGGGTCTCTTTTCTGTTTTTCTCTGTTTTTTCCTAATTGCAGGATCTTCTGTCCATTTGACATTTCCTCTCTCTCCATGTCCATCATTCATCTTCCCTTTGCGCCCCTGTCATGCCCAGCTTTTTTTCTCTGTCTCCCTACTGTTTCTCCTGCATCCCCCTACTCTGAGGCCAGTATCTCTTCCTCTCAATCGCCCCCCCCCCCCCCCCCCCACAGTCTAGTATTTCTTCCTCCTGCGTCCAGTGTCTCTCCCCCTCTTTTCTATCCAGCATCTTTTCCCCTCTGTTCCCCTCCCCCAGTCCAGCTCTCTCTCTCTCTCTGCCCCTCCCCTGATGGTCTCTCTCTGACCCCCTTCTCCCTCCTAAGTTCAGCACCTCTTCCTGTCTGTCCCTCCCCTTACTCTGGGGCCAGTGTCTGTCCCTCTCCTTTACATTCCATCCAGCATCTTTCCCTGTCTTTTCCCCTAGTCCAGCTTCTTTTCCTGTCTATTCCCTACCCTGGTCCATCAGAGAAGCACCCGTATCTCTCTCCCCACCCCCACCCAGGTCAGTGTCCATTCCATCCAGCATCTGTCCCTGTTACTTCTCTTGGTCCTCCCCCCCCCCCCCCCCGGTTCCAGCCTCTCCCTGCCTTAGTCCCACTTCTTTCCACTCCCTCCAGTTCCAGTCTCTCCCCTAGTCCCAGTCTTTCCCTCTCCCACCCCAAAGGAGCAGTCCCACTTGCCTTGGATATTTTCCTGCTGCAACATACAGTGCTGCCGGTAGCATTCTGCACTCTAGCGATCACAGCAGACCTACATCGGGGACTCAGCTTTCTTCCTGTGATGCATCCAGCTCTTGTGGAAGCAGGAAGTTGCATCAGAGGAGGCGGGATGTGTCATAAGGAAAAAGCTGAGTCCCCAAGGCAGCGAGTGCAGACTGCTACCAGCAATTCAGAAACCTCAAGAAGATGACAGGTCCTGCAGGCTGCAGCACTAATGGATTCCTGCTCTCTCTTTCCTGATGTGCTGCATGGTACCATGGGGACGCTTGTCAGGTCTGCTTGTGGCTGGGGAGGCTTAGCTTCCCCAAGCCCCTCATACCAGGTGCCTATGAATGAGTTCTAGAACTTAACTATGTTGAGTGAAAAAAATAATTTCTCCTATTTGTTTTAAATTAGATTGTGAACCCTCCAGGGACAGAGAAATACCCAGTGTACCTGAATGCAACTGACCTTGAGCTACTATTGAAAAAGGTGTGAGCAAAAATCTAAATAAATAAATAAATAAATAGATAAATGTGCTATTATGTAACTTCATGGAGTGTCCCCTAGTCTTTATACTTTCTGATAAAAATTGATTCGTGTTTACCCATACCACTCCAATCAAGATTTTATACACCTCTATCATATTACCCCTCAGCCATTTCTTCTCCAAGATGGTTATCAATAGAAATCAAACAAAATAAAACATGGAAAAGAAAATAAGATGATACGTTTTTTATTGGACATAACTTAATACATTTCTTGATTAGCTTTCGAAGGTTGCCCTTCTTCGTCAGATCGGAAATAAGCAAATGTACTAGCTGACAGTGTATATAAGTGAAAACATTCAAGCAGTTTGATGCATGACTGAGGTAAAAGGATATACACCACATTTCCCACATTTCTTATGGCCGGATCCTATGCAGTGTTAAAACCTTGAAAAAGAGTGTAATGTGGCTTTACTGCTATTAATGCGATACAGCGCTACTATATGCATAACGGGGATTCCCCCTCGTTTTCCTGCGCTGCATCATACTGCAATAACATTGTAAATCATCAGAATAGAAAGGCAAAAATATCAATAAAAAGATTTTTAAAAAACATTTGCATCATGCTACAATTGCATTATAAAACATCAGAATAAAAAAAAAACATAAATGTGCAAAAACCTGGTAAAAAAAGTAATAATAAGATATTTCCCCTCTCATCTCTCCCTCCCTTCCTTCCTTCCACTTCCATGTTCAACACTTTTATTTCTCTCTCTCGTCTTTTACCACTGCCTTTCCCTCCCTCTCCCCATCCCACCTCACCCATATCCAACAATTCTCCCTCTCTTTCCCCTTGCAGCATCTCTCCATCCCTCCCCCTACATCGAACAATTATTCCTCCACCCCACCTAGTATTACCCTGTCTCACTCCCTCTTCTCAGCAGTGCTCCTGTCTCTCCCTCTCTCCCCGACCCCAACCCCCCCAAGCCACCTGCCAGCATGCTGCAGGTTTTTTCCCCCCTCCCTCTCCCCAGCCACCTCTGGAATGCTGCAGATTTTTTTCTCTTCCTCCCCCCAGCCACCCACTGCAGGTTTTGATTCCTCCCTCCCTACTGCCTAACACCCGCCAGCATGCTGCAGATTTTTCTCCTCCTTCCTCCTCCCCCAGCCACCTGATGCAGGTTGGATTCCTCCCTCCCCCCAGCCACCACCTACCGGCATGCTGCAGGTTTTTTTTTTCTTCCCCCTCCTCCCAGCCACCCGCTGACATGCACATTTTCCCCTCTTCCCCCCCCCCCCCCCCAGCCACCCGCTGCAGTTTTTGTTCTCACCCAGCCATCCACCGGCACACTGCAGGCCTTCTTTCCTCTCCCTCCCCTTCCATCTCTGTTGGGCAGCACCGTGGTCTAACTCTACAGCAAAGCCACACGGCAACGGGTCTGTCAGCATGTTGCCGCAACTACTTCCTTGCGTCCGGCCTCACCTTCTCTGATACTGTTTCTGAAGAGGCGGGGCCAGCGCAGAGGAAGCAGTTGCAGCAGCCTCGGCACCGTGTGGCTCCGCTGCAGAAGCAACAGAACTAACACCACTGCCAGACAAAGATTACAAGGGAGGGAACAAAACCTGCAACATGCCGGCGGGTGGCTGGGAGGAGGGAAAGCTGAAGTGAGCAGCAGGCAGGGAAAAGTCATGGTTTGGGCTGGGGAGTCGGTCTTCCCAATTCTTTTATTATTGGCGTCTGAGGTGCACCGTTGCTGGGTGGGCTTGTGCTCTGCTAGTTCCAACTTTTGTTTCTTTGCGAGGCCGTGGCCTGAAGCTTTGCCTACAGCTTTCTCCTTATGATGTGTTCCAGTGGAAATCTGCTTCCAAGCCTGGTAGTCCTGAGAGGTGCATTAGGCTATCTCTCCAGCCCTGCACCACATGGACATTGATTAGGGTCTCATCCAGGACAGTAAACTTCTGGAAGAAACTTTTTTGCCATGCCCAGGTGACACAGACTTCAGATTGTTGCAAGATTGTGCACACAGCCTTTTTAAAGGTTGAGCTATTCGCAATAAGGGACCGTTTGACTGTACATTCTTCATATAAACATTGATACAACCAGAGAATATATACATGGTGGAACAGACTCCTGACGCAGGCCAGTTGGGCCGAAACACAGCTGTGTCGAGTCATATCACCCTAATAAAATTCGAAGTTTTATTATTTTTTTTGTGTTGTCTGTTGTTTATTTTTTATTTTTGTACTCCATTTTGTTTATTTATTTATTGTTATTTCCAGTTTTTATTTTTTGTCATTTTCAGTTTTTATTTTTTAATTTTTTCCTTTTTTGGTGTCATCTTCGCTGTTTTTGGTTATTGCTGTTTCTTTGCGAAGACTGGTTTCTTCTGTGTTTTGGACAGTCCTGAGAGGTGAAACTTTTGCCTACAGCTTTCTCCTAATGCTGTGTTCCAGTGGAAGTCTGCTTTTAAGCCTGGTAGTCCTGAGGAGTAAAGCTCTGCCTACAGCTTTCACCTTATGTTGTGTTCCTCTGAAGCCTGCTTCTAAGCCTGGTTGGCCTGAGGAGTAAAGCTTTCCCTTCAGCTTTTTCCTTGCCTGCCTCGGGAGCGTCGGCTCGGGCTTTGCTACTTTACTTTGCCTGCCTGGGGAGCGCTGGCTTTGGTTTTGTTACTTTACTTCACCAGCCCTGGGAGCGTCGGCTCGGGCCTTGCTACTTTATGTACACTTTGCTTCAGCCAGTGTTGAGAGGTGCAACTAGGTTGCTTCTGTTTGATTTCCCTATACATCTAGCCTGTTCTACTTTACCTTATTTCATGCTTTATGTTTTTGCCTCGCTCCAGATAGGTTAGACTGTGTAGCTAGGCTGCTTGTTTTCTTTCTGTGCCGTTTGGCTACTCTTTTAGCCTGGTCTTTTTGCTACTATTAAAGCTGCCTCAGTTCATCTCCACTTGTGGTCCAGTCATTTGGAGTGCTCTTAGTTCTGGGGGGACTTGGTCTACCCAGAGGTGGTTGGGTGATTCTCACGTGGCCACCTCTGGGCCAAGGGCTCACAAACATCACAGCTTGGTCAAGAAGGCTGAGACTAGACTCGGAGGTTCTGATATCAAATCATTAAGATGAAAACATTCTTCCTGCCGAAACAGTCATGTGACTGGGAAGCACTGCTCCTCTTCCTCCAGAGGGAGGAAGGAGCTCTGCCTTTGACCCAGTCACTAAGTAAGGGAGACTCTAAGAGATCCTTTGCCTCTTCATGGCCATCCCCATAGGTTAAAGAACCTTGTGGTCACTCCTGTGCCTTTTGGCCCCATGAGTAGGGCCCCCAGCAGCAGGGGACCAACATCAGTTGCTACCACCTGTTTAACAAGTAGAACCACTTGCTGCAGTCATTTGGAGCTCAAGAGCCTTCCAGGAGCCCCAGCCCCACTGGGACCTCCTGATCTCTGGGCCCAGGACAGGTGAAGAAAAACTGACTTCCACTCTGCAAGCCCTAAAGCCCTGATAAGGGCTGAGACTGTTTCTGTTGTAAAGAAACTGCTGCAGGATCTAACATGACTTTCCAATTTCCTCTGGAGTCTTTCATGAGGTACTTTGTCAAATGCCTTTTGAAAATCCATATACACAGTATCAACCAGCTCACTTTTATCCACATGCTTGTTCATCCCTTCAAAGAAGTATAATAAATTGGTGAGGCAAGATTTCCCTTCACTAAATCCATGTTGACTTTGTCTCATTAATCCATGCTTTTGAATGTGCTCTGTAATTTTGTTCTTTTGCCCGGCACTGACATGAGGCTCACCGGTCTATAATTTCCCGGATCACCTCTGGAACCTTTTTAAAAAATCTGCGTTACATTGGTGCTACTCTAGTCTCAAGAGAACAGACTCATTCTCTGAGAGCTAGGAGCTCTTTGCATCGAGCACACACATATAACCTCTCACCAACTGGGAGATAGTCATACATGTGACACTCATTGTAAAATACTGGCTAGCACCCCTCTGCCTGTGCAAAGATACCCAAAATGCAGTAATGGAGTGTTGTTCATAAGAGACTTCAGTCTGACAGATGTGGATTGGAGTACCCATCTGTAGAATCAGTTAAACGTAGAAAGATTGCGGATGCCCTTCAAGGGACTCTGCTCAAATCCAAGGTGATGGAAACCACAAGGAAGGGGGTGATACTGGACTTGTTTCAAATGGCAAGGTCTTGGATCTATTATTAGAACATGGGTATCCAACATGCAGCTCATGTGAGGTTTTTTTTTTTTTAGCAATTGTATTTATGTAATTAGCACAAATTACCTTGTTATTTGAATTGTTGATTGTGTAATTAAGATTATTATGACAGAGCAATTATAATGGTATTGTTTAGTAAAACTTTGACAGAGTGAAGGAAATGCAGGTATTCAGACTCAACACTGGATTGAACAGACAGCAGCTGGAGACACCACTTATTTCCCATTGCTGAACAAGCCGGAGCACAATGGACTCGCAAATCTTGAACTGCAAAGCTGTTAGGTAGAAATGAAGTCGGTTTTAGAAGATTCACAGATTTTGATGAGTAATATGAATCGTTCTTTAAGTTTCTGCAGCTGGCTTTAGAGTGTAATCCTCAGGATGTGTCTGAATTAACAAGTATCTGTTCTATCAATGTGGCTCAGTTTCATGATGAACTGTTTGAGCTGAAAGAAAACTATGCCCTTAGAAGACAGTATATCGCTGGAATTTTGGAGGTGGTATATGAATCTCAGAAATCAGGGCTGGCCTTGTCCCTGAACATGCATGCTCCTGGTTTCCATGGCTGCTGGAGGGTGGGGGAAGATTCCCCGGGCCCATCCTTCAAGGGGGGCCTGGTGCTGGCAAGGCTTCCAGAAGCAGACAGAAGGTTCTGCTCCTGTGTCAGGACCTGGGTGATTGCATTAACGTGATAACCCAGGTTCCGGCACACAGGAGCAAGAGAGAGACAGACTGAGCAATGAGCAGATGCAGGAAGGTAAGGGGTGCAGTGGCTTGAGTGGGGGGGGGGGGGGAGGGGTGGCTGCCTGAGTTGAGGGGGGAGACAGCAGCCCTGCCCCGGGCCCGGCTTTCTCTCTCGGCGGCCCTGGACTTAGGCAGTGAGGCCTCACAATGAGTTTGCACAGGACCCTGCCTCCCTCTCAGGCCACCACTGCCAAATGATCCTAAATCTGTGGCCAAACTCTGGGCAGTGTTTGACTGCACCTGGCTTGGTGAAAGTACATTTGCTTTTATGAAACTGAAGCTGAGAGTTGCCATCAATGACTTAAAATTGGAGTCAGAATTGAGATGAACATGACTGACTTGAGTCCATCGTTCTCAAGAATAGTTAATTCTGTTAAATACTAACCCCCCCTTTTTTTTATAAAGCCAAACTAGCTGCTGCAGGTGCAGTAATGCCGACACAGTCCATTCAGAGTGAATGGGCTGTGTCGGCATTGCCGCGCAGCAGCCATTATCACAGCTTTGTAAAGGGGGGGGGGGGGTAAGAGGCTCATTGGCTTGATTAAAATTGCCTGTAGCTGTGTCATTTTTTGTGAATAAATTTATTAAACTGTTTTATGGGCTGCTTTTGTATTTCTTCTAAGTAAAGATTCATAACAGGTATAAAGCATAAGTAAATACAGGTAAACACATAAAAAAAAGGACATAGACAGCAAAGTTCCAAGAAATAAAGAGAAAACAACAACCTGCAACAGTCCACTTAAAGGAGGAGAGGACACCACGGGGTCCTTTTACCAAGCAGCACTAGAAAGTGACTTCGGTAGGGCCACAGTGGGTCTTCCCCATGCACTGCTGGTAAAAGGCAGCTTTTTCCATTTTTCCGATAATGTCCATGTGCTACTTTTCCAATTAGCGAGCAAACACCTACTGCTACTTATTTTGTAGGCAGTAAGGGCTCATGCACTAACCACACGCTAATGGAACCCCTGTGAAAAGAAAATGAAAATGAAAACTTCCTAAACAAACTGCCAACAATATTAGGATCTTCTAATCCACCTCAAGAGGAAAGAAAGAAATCAATCAATCAATCAATCCCATATTAGCCAGCTCTGTGGCTGCTTGAGCACCCCAAACATTGAACAAACTCCTTGACGTGTCCAGGGAGATGTAATTTCCATTGGACTTAGCCACCTTGATAATTTGGAAAACTTGATTTCTAGGACTAATCCACTCCCAATGAAGATTACAAAATGAGAAAAAAAAAGTAATAACCACTGACATTTTTATGCTTCAGAAAAGTTTCCAGCTGAAGAGGGTCAGTAAAGGCACTTATTCCTTGGATGGGTAATTAAGCATCTTCAAAGACATGCATTTTAAAAAGTTGCTCCCAACTTAAGAATTAACTTTCAACGTGAGTGTTTTTAGCCACATCTGGGAAAAATCTATATCTTTGACCACAAAAAGTTGTTTCTTTTTTCTTTAAGTAAGTTTCAAGTATCAGAATTTTATCCATGTCAGGAAGAAAAGAGACCAGAAGAGTAGATTAAGAAGAAATAACATCTTGAGAGGATTCCAAAAAAGTTGATAGCTCAAGGTTATCAACCAATGTAATATGATCCATCTCTTCCTCCACCCTACTCTTAAGCCCCAATGCACAAGACCTAATGCCGATGCTCAGAATAATTAGCACCAGAACTGCATGCATCTTAATATGCGGAGGATACACAAAAAGCTCCAGCGCATGTTCTAACGTGCCAAAGATCAGTGCAACTTTTATTTAAATCCATTAAAATAGATTCAAATGAGGTCATTAGGTATTTACTCCTAATGTTCAGAAGACATTGCAGAAACTAATGCTGGCCTTAACGCCGAAAATGCACCGCCATGTCGGGGATAGCATTCAGGAAAATCCACTGCTTATTTCTAGGATAAGCAGCATAAAATGAATTGTACTGTTTTGGGATCTTGCCAGGTACCTGAGGCAATGGGGGGGGGGGGGGGGGGGAGGTTAAGTGACTTCCTCAAGATCACAGAGCAGAACTGAGATTTGAACCAGGCTGTCTTGGTTGTCAGGTCCGTGTGCTAACCAGTAGACTGCTCCTCCATTCCTATTGCAAACCTCATTGATTGGTTTCCATTAAGTACATAAGTATTGCCATACTGGGAAAGACCAAAGGTCCATCGAGCCCAGCATCCTGTTTCCAACAGTGGCCAATCCAGGTCACAAATACCCGGCAAGATCCCCAAAATGTACAAAACATTTTATACTGCTTATCCCAGAAATAGTGGATTTTCCCCAAGTCCATTTAATAATGGTCTATGGACTTTTCCTTTAGGAAGCCGTCCAAACCCTTTTAAAACTTCGCTAAGCTAACCGCCTTTACCACATTCTCTGGCAACGAATTCCAGAGTTTAATTACACGTTGAGTGAAGAAAAAATTTCTCTGATTCGTTTTAAATTTACTACATTGTAGCTTCATCGCATGCCCCCTAGTCCTAGTATTTTTGGAAAGCGTGAACAGACGCTTCACATCTACCCGTTCAACTCCACTCATTATTTTATAGACCTCTATCATATCTACTACTATTACTACTTATCATTTCTAAAGCGCTACTAGACGTACGCAGCGCTGTACACTTGTCCCATCCCCTTTATCATTTTCGTCGCCCTTCTCTGCACCTTTTCTAGTTCCACCACATCTTTTTGAGATACGGCGACCAGAATTGAACACAATATTCGAGGTGCAGTCGCACCATGGAGTGATACAAAGGCATTATAACATCCTCATTTTTGTTTTCCATTCCTTTCCTAATAATACCTTAAATTCTATTTGCTTTCTTAGCCGCAGCAGCACACTGAGCAGAAGGTTTCAACGTATCATCAACGACGACACCTAGATCCCATTCTTGGTCCGTGACTCCTAACGTGGAACCTTGCATGACGTAGCTATAATTCGGGTTCCTCTTTCCCACATGCATTACTTTGCACTTGCTCACATTAAACGTCATCAGCCATTTAGACACCCAGTCTCCCAGTCTCGTAAGGTCCTCTTGTAATTTTTCACAATCCTCCCGCGATTTAACGGCTTTGAATAACTTTGTGTCATCAGCAAATTTAATTACCTCACTAGTTACTCCCATTTCTAGGTCATTTATAAATATGTTAAAAAGCAGCGGTCCCAGCACAGAGCCCTGGGGAACCCCACTAACTACCCTCCTCCATTGAGAATACTGACCATTTAACCCTACTCTCTGTTTTCTATCTTTTAACCAGTTTTTAATCCACAATAGAACACTACCTCCTACCCCATGACTCTCCAATTTCCTTTGGAGTCTTTAATGAGGTACTTTGTGAGACGCCTTATGAAAATCCAGATACACAATATCAACCGGCTCCCCTTTATCCACATGTTTGCAGTATATATTATTTATTTATTTATTTGTTACATTTTCCCACCTATTTGCAGGCTCAATGTGGCTTACATTGTACAGTACATGTGATCGCCAATACCGGTATGAACAAATACAAAGTTAGGTTAATGGCAGGGTAATGATCAAGTGTGAGAGGCACATTGGGGGTTATAAGGAATAACAGTGTTGTAATTAAAAATAAATAATTTAATTGATCGTTACATTACAGCAAACTGACTAGGCAAACATTCAGCTCAACATTGTCCTGCAAGCTTCAGAGTTGTTAAAGTTGATATATGGGTTTGAGAACGATGCTGAGAGGACGAGGAGATGAGAGGGAAGAAATTTCTTAATATATTAATCAAACAGAAAAAGGTGAGATATATCCGTAAGACCATCCATTTGAGATCTCTTATTCTGGCACTGACATCTGAAGTTAATCTTTTTCTTTTTGAACTCACAGAGAAGTGGGCTAACCCATTTTTCACACCTAAGGTGGTTGTCCCAGTTGTACATGCGGCCAATGGGGATAACCCATTCAATCACATGAAAATCATCTGTGAAATTCTTGAGCTTTTAGCTTAGCTCGCATTTCCATAAGTAAATACTGATGTCTTGAAGCACTCGATCCAAAAAAATGCAAATCAGCAAAATTGAGGGTAAGCCCACTTGTCCATAAGACCATCCAGATTAGATACAGAAACACCCCAAAGGACTGACACTATTGGAAAGCACAGGAAGCAAAGTATTAGAACAGGGTGAAGGTAATAACAGTTGTCGCTCCTGCATATACTGGGTACCAATCTTAAAATGGTTGCCGGGACCTCCAGCGGCAGTCGCAGCAGCCATCTTGATTCAGTGGCAGCAGGGTGCAGGAACGAGTGGGCTCCATTCCAACCCCTGAAGAGGCCACTAGACCAGGATTTATTAAGGTTAAGGTTACCATATTTGTAGAGACAAAAAAGAGGACAAAAAAATGTAAATGGTTACCAACCTTGCTAAAGAAATATTTAATAGTAGCAAATGTGTAAATGACTTTTATTTAATAAACACACATCAAACAGTGACTGTACAGCAGCAGAGAATAATCTACTTTTCAAAAACTTCCAGATCTGAGTTTGACTGAGGCTGAGCCCAAGTGTGCTTATCAGAAGAGCGGATGTCCCTCAACAACTTTGGCTGGCTTCTGAGATACGTGTGAAAGTCTTTGAATGACTTATGCTTAAAAAGGCAGTTAATAAATCCCAATAAGTAAATAAAGTTGTGCTGCACAAACAAAATTCCTTTGACAGATTCAACCAGCAGGGAAACAGAGAGGAGATCAGCAATGCCTTTTTCTATCTTTAGCACCTCCATATGTCCAGACTGACTAATAGGCCAGAGATGATTTATCTGAGAGTAGGTGTGTTAAATAGTCACATAAAAGAAAAAGAGGACATTTTCCTAAAAATTAAAAAAAACCTAGAGGACATATCTGAAGAAGTCCAAAAGGAGGACATGTCCTCTTAAAAGAGGACATACGGTAACCATATTTAAGGTAGGCCCAGAGAGAACCTTCAGGGTGGTTGGACAGCCCAGGGGGGCCAGGTCGGTTGCGGTGTGACCCATTTTCTGCAGGGTGGGGGCGCAGAAGTAATGGAGAATGATTGCAGGGGGGAAGAGTTTTGATTTCTGCTGAAAATTAAGTGGCATTTTTTGCAGAAACCGGAACCCAGATTTTGGGTCAGTTTTGATGCTGAATCTGGAACTGAAATTCAGTCGGCCTCTATAGTATGGAAAAGAAGCGCTCCTAGATCAGAAGATAAAGCAGAGTGGTCCCCATGCCAGTCTACTTAAATGCACAGAAATAAAGGTTAACAAGCAAAAAAATATAATAATTAGTGAAATATATTGTTACTCCTAAAAGAATACACATTTTCAAACGTGCATGGTATGTCATCTCTCCTTGCTCCCAAGGCCGCCGAGAGACTGAACCGGGCCTGGGCAGGGCCGCTGCCATGTCCTAAAAAATAAGTAACAGTATGAGCTGTTGATCAAAGATAGGTAAACTAATACAAAACAACTGAACAACAGCCAAATTCAATCCCAAAAGGCCATAAAAAGGTCACCACCATCAACACACCTAATCTAAGTCTACCAGTCTCAGACACCCTAAAAATCCTTGGAGTCACCATTGATCGACACCTAACACTTGAGAATCATGCAAAAAACATAACTAAAAAGATGTTCCACTCAATGTGGAAACTAAAAAGAGTCAGACCATTTTTCCCAAGGAATGTCTTCCACTACCTGGTACAATCACTGGTACTTAGTCATCTGGACTATTGCAACTCACTCTACGCCGGATGCAAAGAGCAAATACTAAAAAAAAACTCCAGACAGCCCAGAACACGGCAGCCAGACTTATATTCGGCAGACCAAAATACGAAAGCGCAACACCCCTTCGCGAAAAACTACACTGGCTCCCACTCAAAGAACGCATCACGTTCAAACTCTGTACCTTGGTCCATAAAATCATCCATGGTGACGCCCCAGCCTACATGTCAGAACTAATAGAACTACCACCCAGAAATGCAAAAATGTCCTCCCGCACATTCCTCAACCTTCATCCTCCCAAATGTAAAGGTTTGAAATACAAATCAATGCATGCATCAACCTTTTCATATACAAGCACACAGCTCTGGAACACACTGCCATGTAACCTGAAAGCGGTCTACGAAATGACCAATTTCTGCAAACTCCTGAAAACTTATCTCTTCGACAAAATATATCATAAAGAACAACTTGCGTAACTCTACATTCTTTAAGATATCCAGGGACGTTCTCTAATGTCTTTTGCTTTCACACTATCATGTACCTAATGTCTATGCAGGGGCGTAGCCACGGGTGGGCCTGGATGGGCCTAGGCCCACCCAGTTTGGGTTCAGGCCCACCCAGCAGCGGAGCGGAGGGAGCAGGCAGCGCTGATCCTGCATCTGCCTCCTTTCTGACGGCAGCGCTTCCCAGATGCTGCCTCCGCCGCCACGATCTACCTCCTCCCTCTGTCTCACTCGACAGCAGCGGTAGCGTCGCGATTCAAACCGCTGCTGTTGAGAGTGAGACAGAGGGAGGAGGTAGATCGTGGCGGCGGTAGGCAGCGTCTGGGAAGCGCTGCTGTCAGAGAGAGGGCGGGCAGGTGGAATGGGAGGGAAGGATGCATGGGGGTGAAGGAGAATCGCTGGACACATGGATGGGAGCGGGAGGGGAGGGGAGAGAGGAGAGTCACGGGATGGATGGATGGAGGTGGGGGCAGGGGAGAGAGGAGAATTGCTGGGGATGGATGGATGGAGGTGGAGGGCAGGGGAGAGAGGAGAATTGCTGGGGATGATGGATGGATGGATGGAGGTGGGAGGCAGGGGAGAGAGGAGAATTGCTGGGGATGGATGGATGGAGGTGGGGGACAGGGGAGAGAGGAGAATTGCTGGGGATGATGGATGGATGGAGGTGGGGGGGTAGGGGAGAGAAGGAGAATTGCTGGGGATGGATGGAGGTGGGGGGCAGGGGAGAGAGGAGAATTGCTGGGGATGGATGGATGGAGGAGAGTTGCTGGACATGGGTGGATGGAGGGGAGGGCAGGAGGCAAAGGAGGGTTGCTGGACATGGATGGATGGAGGGAAGGGCAGGAGAGAGGAGGCTGCTGGATATGGATGGAGGAGAGGGAAGGGAGAGAGAAGAAATGCTGGACATGGATGGAGGGAAGGGAAGAGTGAGGAAGGAGATGAGATGAGGGAAAAGGAAGAGAGGAGAAAATTGCACATGGATGAAGAAAATAGGCAGAAGCTGGATCCACTGGACAGTCAAGTCTGCGGAGAACCCAGAGCAAGAAATGAAGAAGAAAGGCGGAAAGTAAAGAAATAAATGGAAAGGAAGCCCTGGAAACAGAGTAAAGAGGACAGATAGCAGCAGAATCAGATACTGGGCCAGTATGATCAGAAAAACAAAGTCATGTGTAAAAAGTGGGAGTACGACCAAGGATACCAGAAACTGGAAGATGTTCTTAAATAAAACTTTATTGAAGATTTGAAGACTCGACACAAACGTCGTGTTTCGGCCGTCAGGCCTGCATCAGGAGTCTGCTGTGCAGAGTGCTGCAGAGCAATGTTGATGGAAATCCTCTGAAGATTTTACGGCAGTCTTCAGAGGATTTCCATCAACATTGCTCTGCAGCACTCTGCACAGCAGACTCCTGATGCAGGCCTGACGGCCGAAACACGACGTTTGTGTCGAGTCTTCAAGTCTTCAATAAAGTTTTATTTAAGAACATCTTCCAGTTTCTGGTATCCTTGGTCGTACTCCCACTTTTTACACATTACTGTTTTTACCGTGGGGTGCTTGAGTTTTCCGCTCACCGGCGGATCTTCTCTCAGAAAAACAAAGTCACCAGACAGCAAAGGTAGAAAAAAATCATTTTATTTTCATTATAATGATTGGAACATGTCCACTTTGAGAATCAGGTGCTCCACATTAAAAGTTTATATTTATTTACTTATTTATGGCATTTTATCCCACATTAAACATGAATTAGATTGGAACCTGGGATCATTTAATGTTTTTTTTTTCCGGGAGAGAGTAATGCATTGCCTCCCCCACCCCCCAGGCTCTCTCCCCGGCTATAGCCAGCTCTGCAATTTTGAGGGGAGGTGCACAGGTGGACGGGGGGGGGGGGGGGGGGGGGGAAGGCGCAGAGGTGGACCAGGGAGAGAGCCTGTTGTTAAACATTTACCAGCACACCACTGTTTAGTGCCCACCCATCCAACCTGTTGGCCCACCCAAAAATTGACTTCTGGCTATGCCACTGTGTCTATGACTTTAATACTATGATGTATCTCACCATCATACACCCAAAACTTCTGCCAACACAAATGTATACTCTTTTCTATTTCCAGTACTATGTATTTCACCATCATGCACCTAATACTTGCTGTAAAACCAAATGTATATTCTTTTCTATTTCCAGTTTCCACGTTGAATTGTAAGCCACATTGAGCCTGCAAAAAGGTGGGATAATGTGGGATACAAATGCAATAAATAAATAAAATACAATACTTGAAAGCATGAAGATTACCCTCAGAAACCAAGGTATTGACCAAGGTCTGACCAACAAGACCCGTTATCTATATAAGATTTTGGTGTCCGTGGTCTGATCTTTTTCATTGGGTAAGGAAATTAATCTCACATGCTTACAATCAAAACTTTCTCATAGTGCAAACATTATCACTGAGAATCAAATATTTCCAAAAGCACAGCTATAGCATAAAATAACTTAGCTTTTCTCAGCTGGCTTAGTCACCCCTCATTCCAACTGCTTAATTGTGTTCAATGGGGCCCTTATCGTTTCACCCGCTTCTGGGCTTCATCAGGAACAACCCAGTTTAAACAAACTTATGCAGGGGCATTCATCTCACTGACAGGAATCCATTAGGAAACGCCAGCAATTATGACCTTTTGGGGTTGAATTTGGCTGTTGTTCCGCTGCCATGTCCCCCACCACGATTGTTGCCGCTGCCGTCCCCCACCCCTGATCGCTGCCGCAGTTCAAAATTTCTAATACCATGGTTGGCGGGGACCCCGAGGCCTTGCCAGCAGAAAATGTCTTCCTCCAGCACTGACTCTTCACTCTTCTTTTTTCCTGCCCCTGCTGCTGCTTTTTTTCCTCAGGCCATGCTCGGTTTCAAAACTGAGCATGTGTGCCTGAGAGGAAAAGCAGCTGCTCAGCAATCAATGGGCAGAAGAGCAGTGCTGGAAAAAGACCTGCAGTGTCTGCTCCTCCAGGTCCTCCCCAGCCTCCAAGGGTGGCTCGGTGCTGGAGTTTTCCCTCTCTTGCTCCTGTTGGGACGTGATCACTCGGGTCCCGTCAGGAGCAGGAGAGAGAGAAAGAGAGAGACCTTGGCGGGGGGGGGGGGGGGGGGGCTGGGGAATTTTGCGCCCCCTGTTCTCCCCCTCTCAGCGGCCCTGCTTGCCCCTTGCACAAATAGCGGGTGCAAAGTATGTGCGAGAAACATCTCTTTCAACAATTGGCTCCAAAGCACATACAGTAAACAAACTACACAGGCTACTCAAAATTGTCCCTGCCTCTTCCTATACCAACAGAACATCCCAAGAACCCAGTTATTGTCTTTGTCTTTTGCATTCATTTGTAATTTTTTTACTTTTATCCTTTATGGTATCATTTGGCAAAAGAAGCACAGATTGTGCCAATAAAATTTTTAGAGTCTGAGTCTGAATCTGATCTACTTCAAAATTCCTCCTTTAACCACCAGATGGAGCCCTCTGAATGAAATATTTTTTCTTTTTGTGTTCTAATGAAAGACACATGCTCTTTGCTACATTTCTGCTAATCTTAAACTGATTACTAAGAAGGTCAACCCGGTCAGTCAACAGAATGCACAAAAATAAAGCATAAGAAATAGTCCATTTGAAATATATATATATATATATATATATATATATATATATATATATATATATATATACAGGGCCGGTCTTAGGCAGAGGCGGCCGCATAGGGCCCCGCGCCTAAGGGGCCCCGCTCTGCTTCCACTCCGACCTCAGCTCACTTCGGACGACCGTCCGCATCATTCATGATGATCCCGTGGCTCGGCCACTCCACTTCTGGGGAGGGGAGGTTTCATGATAGGATTGTGCTTATTATTTCAATCAGTTTTTTTGTACAAGTTTAGCTTCATTTGTCTTTATTTGAAATTTCATAAATAAAAAGACATTTTAAAAATGGAATAATCTTATCAATGGGGTGGAGCTAGGGCGGGGCTAGGGGGGCTAGGATGGGGCCCCACCAAATTGGTCTGCACAGGGCCCCGCACTTGCTAAGACCGGCCCTGTATATATATATATATATATATGTAGTGCAATCTGCTTAAGTGCAAGGGTCTGGGACCAAAGAAATGCATGCAGTTAACCGGAGCGTGCACTTAACCACTGTGACCCAAAGAAGCTTGACATCTGATAAACATATGTACAGTACTGACCATCAAACGGTTTGGTTTGATATGATGGCTAAAGTGGAGGGCGGCCACTCAAAAATCAAAGTCCTGGATTTCAAGCATGCTGACTTTAGTAAAATGGGGGAATACCTGAGGAAGGAGCTGATGGGATGGGAGGATGAACGAGAAGTGTAAGGACAGCGGTCCAAGCTGAAAGAAGCTATAAATAGGGCCACAAACCTTTATGTAAGGAGAGTAAATAAAAGCAAGAGAAAAAGGAAACCGATATGGTTCTCCAAACAAGTGGCTGGGAAAATAAAGGCTAAAGAGTTGGCGTTCCTGAAATACAGAAAAACTCAAGAAGAGAAACACGGGGAGGAATACCGGATGAAACTGAAAGAAGCCAAGAGAGAGATACATCTGGCGAAAGCACATGCGGAAGAACAAATGGCTAGAAATGTAAGGAGGGGTGACAAAAATTTCTTCAGGTATATTAGTGAAAGGAGGAAGACTAAAAAGGGAATTGTGAGACTGAAAGATGCTGCGAACCGCTATGTAGATAATAATGGAGAAATAGATACTTTTGTTCTGTTTTCACAGAAGAAAATCCTGGAGCAGGACCGCGATGGACTGCAAAAGTACATATGAGAATGGAGTGGATATAGCACCGTTCACAGAAGAGAGTGTGTATGAACAACTTAAAAATCTAAAGGTGGACAAAGCAGTGAGACCGGACGGGATCCACCCCACAATATTGAGGGAGCGGAGAGAGGTTCTGGCGGGTCCTCTTAAAGATTTGTTTAATAAATTCTTGGAGACGGTACAGGTTCCTTGGGAATGGAGAACGGCGGAGGTGGTCCCTCTTCACAAAAGTGATAGGGAAGAAGCCGGAAACTACAGGCCGGTAAGCCTCACTTCGATTATTGGAAAAGTAATGGAAGCGATGCTGAAGGAAAGGATAGTGAATTTCCTAGAAGCAAATAAGTTGCAAGATCCGAGACAACATGGTTTCACCAAAGGTAAATTGTGCCAAACGAATCTCATTGAATTCTTTGACTGGGTGACTGGAGAATTAAATCAAGGACGTGCTATGGACGTAATCTACTTAGATTTCAGCAAAGCTTTTGACACGGTTCCCCACAGGAGGCTCTTGAATAAACTAAACAGGCTGTGGTGAACTGGATTAGGAACTGGTTAACGGGCAGATGCCAGAGGGTGGTGGTAAATGGAGTTCGCTCAGAGGAGGGAAAGGTGAGTAGTGGAGTGCCTCAGGGATCGGTGCTGGAGCCGATTCTATTCAATATATTTGTGAGTGACATTGCCGAAGGGTTACAAGGTAAAGTTTGCCGTTTTGCGGATGACACCAAGATTTGCAACAGAGTGGACACCCCGGAGGGAGTTAAAAACATTAATAAAGATTTGTGGAATCTAGAAGAATGGTCTAACGTTTGGCAATTAAAATTCAATGCGAAGAAATGCAAAGTGATGCATTTAGGGAGTAGAAATCCAAGGGAGACGTATATGTTAGGCGGGGAGAGTCTGATAGGTACGGACAGGGAGAGGGATCTTGGGGTGATAGTATCTGAGGACTTGAAGGAGACGAAACAGTGTGACAAAGCGGTGGCCATAGCTAGAAGATTGCTAGGCTGTATAGAGAGAGTTGTGACCAGCAGAAGAAAGGAGGTTTTAATACCCCTGTATAAGACGTTGGTGAGGCCCCACCTGGAGTATTGTGTTCAGTTTTGGAGGCCATATCTTGCGAAGGATGTTAAAAAAATGGAAGCGGTGCAAAGAAAAGCTATGAGAATGGTATGGGATTTGCATTACAAGACGTATGAGGAGAGACTTGTTGACCTGAACATGTATACCTTGGAGGAAAGGAGAAACAGGGGTGATATGATACAGATGTTCAAATATTTGAAAGGTATTAATCCGCAAACGAACCTTTTCTGAAGAGGGAAGGCAGTAGAACTAGAGAACATGAAATGAGATTGAAGGGGGGGCAGACTCAAGAAAAATGTCAGGAAGTATTTCTTCACGTAGAGAAGAGTGGTGGATGCTTGGAATGCCCTTCTGCGGGAGGTGGTGGAAATAAAAATGGTAACGGAATTCAAACATGTGTGGGATAAACATAAAGGAATCCTGTTCAGAAGGAATGGATCCTCAGGAGCTTAGCCGAGATTGGGTGGCAGAGCCAGTGGTTGGGAGGCGGGGATAGTGCTGGGCAGACTTATACGGACTGTGCCAGAGCCGGTGGTGGGAGACGGGGCTGGTGGTTGGGAGGCGGGGATAGTGCTGGGCAGACTTATACGGTCTGTGCCCTGAAGAGGACAGGTACAAATCAAGGTAGGGTATACACAAAAAGTAGCACATATGAGTTTATCTTGTTGGGCAGACTGGATGGACCATGCAGGTCTTTTTCTGCCGTCATCTACTATGTTACTATGTATACAGCATACAGTCTCCATTAATTGACGTTAGGCTTACTTGAAGTAATCAGTTATAGTCCTCTGTACACTATTGGATCTGTGAGTTCCAAAGACTACATCTGCCAGACGGTAAAAACTGTCATAGCACTGACATCCAGTGGCCTCCATATAGGCCCGCACGGTGTTCAGACTCTCCAGCGCTCTTGCAAAAGTGACAGGAGGAGGTTGTTGAATTTCGTCAGCATGTGCCTCGCTGCTCATTTCATCCTCTGTTTCATCATCAGCCATTGTTGCCTGTGTGTAGGCGCGTATCTCGACATCAGTGTTGTCGTCAGCTGTTTGTAGATCGTAATCAACAGCTACATAGTGATGAAACTCCTCTTCAGTAACACCGGCTGGGATGTCAATAACCTGTTTATCTGACATGTTTGCAACAGCTGCATCTGTTTCATCCCTCTCCACATCCTTAACAAAGCTTGCCCGCCTGTAGTAGTTCACAATGGTTGCCTGTGTAACATGATCCCAGGCTTCTTTCTGCATATGTAGGGAATTCAACAGTGATAGATTATGAGCCAGTTCAACAGCACATTTATCCTTGCCAGTCTGGTCATCCATAACTCTCATCAGACGACGTAGCACAAGAGCCCGATAATGTTGTTTAAAGTTGGCTATTATGCCCTTATCCATAGGTTGGATCAGAGAGGTAATGTTTGGTGGCAGAAAGACCACCTTGACGTTAGACAGCCTGACATCATCACTGTGTGCAGCACAATTATCACAAAGCAACAAAATCTGACGCTTTTGTGCCCGCATTCTAGTGTCTAACTTCTTTAGCCACTGCTTCCAAATTTCCCCAGTCATCCATGAATTTGCATTAGCCTCGTATGACACAGGAGGTCGCTTAACTTTCTTGAAGCAACGGGGCTGTTGTAGAGCGCGTGAACGAGAGCGGGAATGAGGGCTCCCGAGGCCGACCGGAGCTTGACTGCCGGAGCGGCCTGCCTGCCACGTCCCAGACCGGACTGACCGAGCTGCTCCGAGACCGCACAGCCTCACCGGGTGACGGCGCTCACGAGAAGCTGCCGAGGCAATTGGCGCTCCTTCGGCCCAAGCCCAGTTCGTAGCTGAGGCCGCTCGGTCCACTCGAGGCCTGGGGCGCCAGGAGGAGTGGAGAGACGCTGGCGGCCGATCGATCGGAGGAGACGGGAACCCCGGACAAGATCGCCAGAGACCATGTGGAAACAGGCCTGACCCAACTCGCCTCCAGTGCCGCCGGTGGGGCCGTTGAATCGCCTCCAGTGTTGCCGGCGAGCCACCCACCCTCGGCCACCTTAATACTGTCGCGGACCACCTGCCTCACGGGAGCAGGGGCCCAAATTCCTAGAGGACTTTTGCCCGAGGACAGGAAAGAACCAACCTGCTCCAGCCTGCCTTCTCCAGTACACCTGCTCCAGCCTGCCTGCTCCAGTACATCTGCTCCTGCCTGCCTGCTCCAGTACATCTGCTCCTACGTGTCCCAGTCCGCCTGAACCAGCTCCCTGCTTGCTCCAGCCCTCCTGCTCCAGCCTGCTTGTTCCAGTCCGCCCGATCCCGGCTTGTTCCAGTCCACCGATCCAGCTGCCCCTGCCTGCTCCATTCCGCCTGCTCCAGCTTCTCCCTGCTTGTTCCAGTCCATCTGCTCCAGCCTGCTTGCTCCAGTACACCTGCTCCAGCCTGCCTGCTCCAGTACATCTGCTCCAGCGTGTTCCAGTCCGCCTGAACCAGCTTCCCCCTGCTTGCTCCAGCCCACCTGCTCCAGCCTGCTTGTTCCAGTCCGCCCGATCCTGGCATGTTCCAGTCCGCCGATCCAGCTTCCCCCGCCTTCTCCAGTGTTCCAGTCCATCTGCTTCAGCCTGCTTGTTCCAGTACACCTGCTCCAGCCTGCCTGCTCCAGTACATCTGCTCCAGCATGTTCCAGTCCGCCTAACCAGCTTCTCACTGCCTGCTCCAGTCCGCCCGATCCTGGCCTGTTCCAATCCGCCGATCCAGCTTCCCCCGCTTGCTCCAGTGTTCCAGTCCATTTGTTTCAGCCTACTTGTTCCAGTCCATCTGCCCCAGCCTGCTTGCTCCAGTACACCTGCTCCTGCCTGCCTGCTCCAGTTCATCTGCTCCAGCATGTTCCAGTCCGCCTAACCAGCTTCTCACTGCTTGCTCCAGTCCATCTGCTCCAGCCTGCTTGCTACAGCTTCTCCCTGCTCGTTCCTGTCCATCTGCACCAGCTTGTTCCAGCCCACCTGCTAACTTGTCAGCCGTTGACTTACTTGCCTGCCTGCTAACTTGCTAACTTGTCAGCCATTGACTTACCTGCTCTCCAGTTTCTCCCTGCTCGTTCCTGTCCATCTGCATCAGCATACTCCAGCCCGCCTGCTAGCTGTCAGCCACTGACTTACTTGCCTACCTGCTAACTTGCCAGCCATTGACTTCGTTCCTGTCCATCTGCACCAGCTTGCTCCAGCCTGCCTGCAAGTTGCCTGCTGCTAACTTGTCAGCCATCAATCCCTTCAATTCCAAGCCTCTAATCCAGCTATCTGCTCTATCTATCTCCTTCTCACCTCTATCACTACACATACACCTGTTACACTGCAATCACTACTTATGGCCCCTGTCCACATCCTCTTCCTTGCCCTGTCCCTTCCTAATCTTTTTCCCCTCCCCTTACCGCTGTCTACCGCTGGAACTCATTGCCTACCTGTGTTGCCTCCCGTCCTGCTCACTACGGCATCCCTCACCACCTCACCATCTCTCTTGGCCCCCTCCTCCTTCCTCGCTCTTAACCTTCAACACCTTCTTCATACCATTAACCCATCACCATTCCTCCTCAGTGCACCCCGTCTTCGTCGCCTTCGTCGCCCGACCT
This sequence comes from Microcaecilia unicolor, assembly GCF_901765095.1. Taxonomy (NCBI): domain Eukaryota; kingdom Metazoa; phylum Chordata; class Amphibia; order Gymnophiona; family Siphonopidae; genus Microcaecilia; species Microcaecilia unicolor. The sequence continues at coordinate 131,317,909 of NC_044039.1, forward strand.
CCCCCACCCTCCTCCACACTCTCTTGCTCCTCCTCCTGCTATCCGCGGGAGACATTAATCCTAATCCAGGCCCCCCTAACCTGTCCTCCTCCTATCCATGCAAACGATTCCGTGATGTCTCCAATCTCGTCTCTATTCCCCTCCTCCCCCCTCTTCCCTCCCCTTCTCATGTGCCTTGTGGAATGCCCACTTGGTCTGCAACAAACTGCCCTTCACCCACGATCTCTTCATCTCTCGTTCCCTTCAACTGCTCGCCCTAACTGAAACCTGGCTCTCCCCTGATGACTCTGCCTCAGTCGCGGCCCTTTGTCATGGAGGTTATCTCTTCTCCCATACTCCCCGCCCAATTGGCCGCGGTGGAGGCGTCGGGCTACTTCTCTCGCCCTCCTGTAGTTTCCAACCCCTCCTCCTACCGCAGTCTCACTGCTTCTCATCCTTTGAAGCTCACTCCATCCGGCTATTCTACCCATTACCACTCAGAGTGGCTGTCATTTACCGCCCCCCTAATAAACCCCTCTCTTCCTTCCTCACCAACTTCGATGCCTGGCTTTCCGTCTTTCTTGAACCATCATCTCCGTCCCTTATTCTCGGAGATTTTAACATACACGTTGATGACCAGTCCGACCCTCACGCTTCTCAGTTCCTCACTCTAACTTCCTCCTTCAACCTCCAGCTTTGCTCCACCACCCCCACTCACCGTGACGGCCATTGTCTTGACCTCGTGCTCTCCTCTTCCAGCTCTCCCTCCAATTTCCATGTTTCAACTCTTCCTCTCTCTGATCATCACCTAATCACCTTCACACTTCTTCACCCCCCCCCCCCCAGCCCCGTCCAACTTTAACCACTACCTCCAGGAATCTCCAGGCTATCGACCCTCCCACCCTATCCTCTAATATTTCTAATCTCCTCCCCTCCATCATGTCCTCCGAGTCTGTCGACAAGGCTGTCTCCGCTTACAATGCCACTCTCTCCTCTGCTCTGGACACCCTCGCACCTTCCACCTCCCGTCCCACAAAGTGTACTAATCCCCAGCCCTGGCTGACCCCTTGCATCCGTCACCTTCGCTCCTGCACCCGATCTGCGGAGCGCCTCTGGAGGAAATCCCGCATCCATTCAGATTTCCTTCATTACAAATTCATGTTATCCTCCTTCCACTCCTCTCTTTTCCTTGCCAAACAAGACTACTACACCCAATTGAACAATTCTCTCAGCTCCAACCCCCGTCGTCTCTTCTCCACCCTTAACTCCCTCCTCAAAGTGCCCTCCGCCCCCACCCCACCCTCGCTTTCTCCTCAATCACTGGCTGATTACTTCCGCGACAAGGTGCAAAAGATCAACCTTGAGTTCACTACCAAGCCACCTCTTCTTCACCCTGCAACCCTCTCCCTCACCCAACCAACCCAGGCCTCCTTCTCCTCCTTTCCTGTCATCACTGAGGAGGAAACCGCTCGCCTTCTTTCCTCATCAAAATCCACCACCTGCTCTTCTGATCCCATCCCCACCAACTTACTTAACATCATCTCTCATACTGTCACCCCCTCCATCTGTCATATCCTCAACCTCTCTCTCTCCACTGCAGCTGTCCCTGACACCTTCAAGCACGCCGTAGTCACACCTCTCCTCAAAAAACCATCACTTGACCCTACCTGTCCCTCCAATTACCGCCCCATCTCCCTCCTACCCTTCCTCTCCAAAATACTTGAGCGTGCCGTTCACAGTCGCTGCTTTGATTTTCTCTCCTCTCATACCATCCTTGATCCACTTCAATCCGGTTTCCGCCCTCTTCACGACAGAAACAGCACTCTCTAAAGTCTGTAATGACCTGTTCCTTGCCAAATCCAGAGGCCACTATTCCATCCTCATTCTCCTTGATCTATCCGCCGCTTTTGACACTGTCAATCATGACTTACTTCTTGCCACACTATCCTCATTTGGGTTCCGGGGCTCTGTCCTCTCCTGGTTCTCCTCCTATCTCTCCCACCGCACCTTCAGAGTTCACTCTCACAGATCTTCCTCCACCCCTATCCCCCTATCTGTTGGTGTTCCCCAAGGATCGGTCCTTGGACCCCTTCTCTTCTCATTCTACACCTCTTCCCTGGGCGCCCTGATCTCATCTCATGGTTTTCAGTACCATCTCTATGCTGATGATACCCAGCTATATCTGTCCACACCAGACATCACCGCAGAGACCCAGGCAAAGGTATCAGCCTGCCTATCCGACATTGCTGCCTGGATGTCCAACCGCCACCTGAAACTGAACATGTCCGAGCTCATCGTCTTTCCACCAAAATCCACGTCTCCTCTTCCTCCACTTTCTATTTCAGTTGATAACACCCTCATCCTCCCCGTCTCATCTGCCCGCAACCTCGGAGTCATCTTTGACTCCTCCCTCTCCTTCTCTGCGCATATCCAGCAGACTGCCAAGACCTGCCGCTTCTTCCTCTTTAACATCAGCAAAATTTGCCCTTTCCTCTCTGAACACACCACCCGAACTCTCGTTCATGCTCTCATTACCTCTCGCCTTGACTACTGCAACTTACTCCTCACTGGCCTCCCACTTAGCCATCTATCCCCCCTTCAATCTGTTCAGAACTCTGCGGCACGTCTCATATTCCGCCAAAACCGATTTACTCATATCACCCCTCTCCTCAAGACACTTCACTGGCTTCCAATCAGATACCGCATTCAATTCAAGCTTCTCCTTCTTACCTACAAATGCATTCAGTCTGCTGCCCCTCACTACCTCTCCTCCCTCATCTCCCCCTATGTTCCCGCTCGTAACCTCCGTTCTCAGGACAAATCCCTCCTCTCTGTACCCTTCTCTAACACCGCCAACTCCAGGCTCCGCTCATTCTGCCTCGCCTCACCCTATGCTTGGAACAACCTTCCAGAGCCCTTACGCCAAGCCCAATCCCTGCCCATCTTCAAGTCTTTGCTTAAAACCCACCTCTTCAATGCTGCATTCGGCACCTAACTCTTACCATTCACTAAATCCAGACTGCCCCAATTTTACCGCCCCTATCGGACTGTCCGTTCACTTGTCTCTTAGATTGTAAGCTCCTTGAGCAGGGACCATTCCTCTATGTTAATTGTACAGCGCTGCGTAACCCTAGTAGCGCTTTAGAAATGTTAAGTAGTAGTAGTACTGTTTGCTCTTTCCAATGACGAGGGGTTCCAACTTCTCACTCCCATCCATATTGCAGCAAAGGAGGATCGTCAGTCGGTCCTTCAACGTTTTACCTCCAGTAGTTTCGGCATGTTTGAATGCAAGTGTTCCATCAGGAATCGCTCGCCAGTAGAGACAGTTTTTGTCAGCATTGAAAATATCATGAGATGCAAACTCGTTCAAGATGGTAGGAAGAACTGTGAAACAATCCAATTTTCAGCACCAAAGTCATCAGCGTCTTGTTTCTCACCATGCTGTTTCTTGAATTTTATGCTGCTTTTCTCCTTCCATTTTTCCAACCATCCGACAGTGGTTTTAAATTCAGTTAGTCCAAGATTTTCAGCTAGCTGGTTAGCTTTCTCTATAAGCAGCGGACTACTGACAGGAAACTGTCTGCTCTTGACTCGAGAAAACCACAGAAGAAGAGCATCTTCTACCCCCTCAGTTTTTCCGCCCGTTTTCGTTTCCGTTGTGGATTTGTATTGTTTTGTCAGTCTTCCAGAAGCTGATCTTTCTGCTTCAAAACATGTGAAATTTGACTGGGATTGACACCCTATTCTTTAGCAATAGATGCTTGACTTTGTTTGTTTTCTAATTTTTTAAGAACTTCTATTCGTTCAGCCAGTGTTAAAGTCTTACAGTTCCGCCATGACGACGACCCCAGTGTACACTCTAACAACATTCTTTCGCTTATTCTGCCTGTGGCAAATGGGTAGTAAATTTGAAATCTCGTTGGTTGTCACACACCAATCGGCTTCCATATTCCTTGTTCGCGCTTATGCAGAGTCTTTCCTGCAGAGGAGCGGTCTTAAACCATGCATATAAGCGAATCCTGCACTTATCAGTGGTGCGCTAAACCAAAGTTTGTCCCCATAGAAATTGATGGTGCCAAAAACGGGACCAAAGTACAGCATGCAGTTAAACAGAGCATGCGCTTATCCGACATGCACTTAAATGGAGTGCACTGTATATATATGTATAGTTTCTGTTAACCTATATTTATGCATTCAAATGGACTAACACAGCAATCCCACTCCATTAGCTACCATCTTCATGAAATTTGCATAACTCTAAAGAAGCAAATCTGTTGATACTGAAGCCTTTTGCAGTACATTATAATAAACCTAATGCCACATATAATTTAGGGCTGCAAGTTAATCACAGTTAATTCTGTGATTAATGCAATAATTATTACTTGTTATTACAACAATTAATTGCGACATTGTGGTATTTCCTGTCTCATCCATGCATCTCTTCTGCTCTCTTCCACTCCCAACCTCTGTCTTTGGTGTGATCAGGCATATTTCCCCCATCCGCAATTCAATATCGCCCCTCCGCCCCTTTTATCCTCCTTAAAGGTGGGTTTCTGTTGGTCCCCATCAGCACTGTACATACGCTACCTTCAGCCTGGTCCAAAGCTGACCCTCTGACTCATCCCATGTAGAATTAGGAAATGATGTCAGAAGCTGTAGGATGGTTCAGAGGGAAAGCTCCTGAGCAGGCCACAGGCAGCCTATATGCAACACTACCACTGCTGGGGACCAACAGAAGACCACCTTTAAGGTAGACTGGTGGGGGAGGGGGGAGATGCTGAACCCCAAGTGGGAGGAGGGGAATGAGCTGCAGAACCGCAAGCAGAACTGGAGGGGCCACCCGTAGAAGCTATGGCCGAGGTGGTGAGCTTGAGCGTCCATGAGAAGAGCTTGGTGCTGCTCACCACAAAGTTTGTGTCACTGCTTTTGGAGATGGAGGGGAGAGAGGGAGAGGTGCTGGACAATGGGAAAGAGGGAGGGAAGAAGGGAAGAGAGTGAGAATATGGACTCCAGGAAAGAACGAGACATAATGGACCTGGGGGAAGAGGAGAGGGAGGGAAGGACGAGAAAGGGAAAGATATTGGATGGAAATCAAATCTTTATTGCAAGAAAACCAGAAACGACTCACCACAGCAGCCATGTTTTGGCGCCTCACGCGCCGTCCTCAGGAGTCTTATGATGTATAGCTGATTATGTGAGATGATGTCTTTATTTTTAAAAATCTATTTTCACAATTGATATAAATATAATCCGAAGTTGAACAGGAGAGTACACCGGCCTGTTGAAAGCGCTTCAATGATGCAACCACGCCTGTTTTCCATCATCTATAGATAACAAGCTGCAACCATGCCTGTTTTCCATCATCTATAGATAACAAGCTGCAACCACACCTGTTTTCCATCTATAGATAAGCTGCAACCACGCCTGTTTTCCATCATCTATAGATAACAAGCTGCAACCACGCCTGTTTTCCATCTATAGATAACAAGCTGCAACCACGCCTGTTTTCCATCATCTATAGATAACAAGCTGCAACCACGCCTGCTTTCCATCTATAGATAAGCTGTAACCACGCCTGTTTTCCATCATCTATAGATAACAAGCTGCAACCACGCCTGTTTTCCATCTATAGATAACAAGCTGCAACCACACCTGTTTTCCATCTATAGATAAGCTGCAACCACACCTGCTTTCCATCATCTATAGATAACAAGCTGCAACCACACCTGTTTTCCATCTATAGATAAGCTGCAACCACGCCTGTTTTCCATCATCTATAGATAACAAGCTGCAACCATGCCTGTTTTCCATCTATAGATAACAAGCTGCAACCATGCCTGTTTTCCATCTATAGATGTCAGGTCCTCGAGGCAGGACTGGAGTTCATGAGCCCTTGGGCCACTGCTGAGGAGCGGCAGCGGCAGGCAAGACCACCTCGGGACTGGAAACACAGAAGAGCAATACTGGAACTCTGGACTGGAGTAGTACAAGGCAGGCAACTAGAACAGACGAAACAGGAACAGCTTCACCTGCACTTAGCCACCGTTCCTCCGGGGGTTGAGCTCCGAAGTGCAGTTGGCCGGCAGGACTTGCAGGATAAGGCAGGAACTGAAGATCCAGAGCACCCACCCTGGGTCTGGGAAACACGAGGGAGGCCAGACTAGGAACTAAACACAGACCGTGTGCTGCTGCACAGCCACTAGCAAGACCCAGAAGACAGACCAAGGAACACAAGGCGTACAGAAGCCTAGCAGGAGCAAGGACTAGGGCAGCATACACACTAGGCAGAACGGGGATCCGGGAATACCCACAGGGTAAACCCTCTAGCTAGGTGGAGACAGGATACAGGAATAGCCACCCAGGAAATACACACTAGCTAGACAGATACAGGATCCAGGATAACAAACTGCAACCATGCCTACTTTCCATCATCTATAGATAACAAGCTATCATCTATAGATGATGGAAAACAGGAGTGGTTGCAGGAGTGATTCCCACTTGCTCCTGCCTCTGTGCTCCATCTTGAAAAAGGACGGTACCTAAACCCACATAGTGCATGCCATACACACTACATGGAGTCAGTTTGCCAAATAAAGTCAGTATTGCAATTATTTGGCAGACTGACCATGTGCGTTGTGTTCTGGGATGGAAAGTACTGGATCAGGTGCCGCCATTTTTCAAGATGGTGGCACAGGTGTAGGTACAAAGTGTTTCTCTCCTGCCTCCCAAGTTAAAGGTACATGGAGACAGGGGTGGTGGGTTCAGATTTGTCTGAGGAAGTACAGGGGGCCCAGGAGGGGAGCCACTTGAACTACTAGGGGTCATTTGTGAGGGTCAGAGACTGGGAGGCCCAGTTAGACCACCAGAGTTTTTAGGTCCAGGCAGACTACTTGGACCACCAGAGTTGTTTTGGGGCTGGGGATATCATTTGCTCCTGCATTGCACAGAGTCTTGAGGTAGGATAAAGATTCATTGCTACAAAATGAGTAAAACAAAATTGCACTAGATTTTAGTGCAGTTTAAAAAATAAATACCAGGAGCAATTTATGGGGTTAGAGGTTGGGAGGTCTGGTTTTCCACCTGCTCCTCTAAACATTTTTCCCATCCTACTTTTGTGATGTGGGTCATTTTGAGTTTGTGATAGCATGAGTGAGGGTTGAGTATGGACCTTTACAGACACAGCCAGACAAAGGTAGAAAAATAAAGCAAGATTGTTTATTGGCACACAATATGCTGAAGCCTCTTATTTCACAGGTACAGTAAATTCAGAGGTGCCAGGCTGGAGAATATGAGACAGTCCACCACCTTTCTGACCACCACATCCTGGTGCAGCATTGATTTCAGTGGGCAGAAACAGGCACTACAAATCACACACTGCTTTGGGATGCAAGTTCAAAACCAGGGCTGGTCAAAAAGTGTTCAGACTGGAACTCAGTAACTTGGCCTCTATGTAAATTAGAAATGAAGTCTCTTGTGATTCAGGTGCAGTCTTTACACAGGTCTGTTGCTGACAGGCCCCAAAGTCACAGTGTGCACAGGCTAACTGCAGTGTTACACAAGAGCCTGCTCTGGCTGCAGCCAGGCCTCAAGAAACAAGATTCTCACAACACTCCAAGAAACCTTAGCCAGGTTTCTGATAGCTTGCAAATCTGTAGTGAGGCACATACGGTAACTGCTTCTCTCTTCCCTGGGTCTCTCTGGCTTGACTATGCTCATGAGTTTTTTTTTTTTATCTCCCTGTCTAAACCACACCCTCTATATGCTCTGCCATCACTGCCATACTCCCTCTGCTCTGTTCTGCAGGACCCTATCTTCTTAATGTGGCTCTGTGAGGGAGTGTTGTTGAGGAGAAATGGCAACTTCCTATATTCCATTGCAGGGGGCACCACATTTTGAGAAACCTGATGCAGTGTGCTGAGCACCAACTCTACAATGGCATCTGTGCACCCAGATTCCGTTATGGAATACTAGCATAAAACAGCACTGGTGCACCTATAACAAATATAGGTGTAAAAAGTCTGTGGCTGGCTTCGGCGGGGTGAGCACCCACTACGAGAGGCTATGCTCCCATATTTCTACCTTTACGGTGAGCGTGGCGATGGCTTTGTAAATTTAGAGGTTTTGAGAGGCACTCGTCTCCTCTGTTGCCGATTGGAGGTAACGCGGACTTTCCGGTTGGTACGACTTCGGAGACCTTTCGAGCATGGAGGGAGGGAGGAATTATTTTCCTTTTCCAGGTGCTGACTAAGGAGGGTGTCTGTAAATCATTCCAAAACCTGTGCGAGAATGATGGGCTTTCCCCTCGGGCCTTTTTACCATATTTGCAGTTGAGCCACTATATTGCCTCCCTCCCACGGACCTCGTTGACCTCGCGGAGACGGAGGCAACTCACAGACCTATACAACTTGGAGGCACAGCTTTTGGTTCCATTAAAACACTTTCATACCCAGCTTAGAGACACATGCCCTGAGATAAATTATGGGGCACCGGCTCAGGCCTGGTCTGGAGAGATGGGATGCCACATTAAAGATAAGATGTTGCTGTCTAGTTTAACTGTTGGATACAGAACCTTTGGAGATGTGACCTTGCATGAACTACACTATAAATTTACCCTGCACTTTTACATCTCCCCACACAGAACATTCCGGGCCACCCTGAGATCTCAGGACAACTGTCCGAAGTGCTCGAGACTAGGGGCGCATATGGGCCACATGTTTTGGCTTTGTCCCTTGGTCCGAATCTTCTGGACCCGGCTCTGTGCTTTTGTGTCGGAGATTTGGGGAACAGACTGGCGCCCTGCTCCTGCACTTTTATTTGATGTATATCAGGTGAAGGGCAGCCGAAAGAAGGGCATGTTGGCATTCTCTCGCAGAGCTGTTACCATGGGAAAAAAAGACAATACTGCTTGGCTGGTTGTCGTCGGACCCACCTACCTTACAGCGGTGGAGATCCTTGAGGATCTTTCTGAGCGCTATGGAGCGTAGGGACGTGGGAGACCTGGCCTCACGGAAAGGAGACTGCTTACTTCAATGCTGGTCTCCATTTTGGGACACACTGACTCCGGTAGCCCGCAGTAGAATTATAAATGGCTAAACCCACAGGGAGGGGGGGTGGTAGTGGGCATGGGAGGGTATCGCGGAGGGGGGGAGGACTATTGGGAGGGATGGTACGAAGATGGAACGGTGAATGTAAAAAGGAAAGGTTGTGGCATCTGTAATCTACATTGTCACTGTTCTATCTTGATTCAAATAATCAGTTTTACTATAAACGACTATACTCGCAAGGGGGGAGGGGGGAGAAAATGTAAAATTCATGATGACAGACCATGACCTAGCTTATTGTAAGTTTGTGTATCTCATGTTTGACACCGTTGTTATGTTGACTGTTATTTATGTTGAAATGGTCATCAATAAAAATGAAGATAAAAAAAAAGTCTGTGGCTGGCATAAATGTGGGTGCTTAAATGTGTATTTTAGTGCGTAACATGTGCATAACTCGAGACCTGCCCATGGCCCACCAATGCTCTGCCCACTTGTATACCCCTCGCACTTACCGGCTATGCAACTTGTGTGTGTGTTATAGAATAGTGTTAATTGGCCTTAATTAGGATTTACACGCAGATCATATTATATAATGATGCAGGTGTAAATTTTGGGGTGCATGGCTATGGGTGTTCCAGGGGCATTCCACAATTTTACACACATAAACACAGAATTCAGCCAAATCGTGCCTAATTTAGGTGCCGGCATTCAGGCGTAATTGCCGGTCCTTAAAGTTGGTGCAGTTTATGCCCTAAGCGCTGTTCTATAGAGGACACATACCCTTTATAGAATAGCGTGTAAAATTTTTGTTGGTGATTTTTAGGCACCATATATAGAATTTACCTCTATCCACTTTTGATTTTATTTGGATTTCGCTCACACCATTTTCAGTAGTAGTTCAAGGTGAGTTACATTCAGGTACACTGGGTATTTCCTTGTCCCTGGAGGGCTTACAATCTAAGTTTGTACCTGAGGCAATGGAGGGTTAAGTGACTTGGCCAAGATCACAAGAAGCAGCATTGGGATTTGAACCAATCAAGACCAGTGCTCCAACCAGTAGGTTACTCTTCCACTCATTGAAATACTAGTATTCTATAATGTATGTGGGCAACTGGTGCCAAGTTATAGAATGAGGGGGTTTATCTCCCATTCCCTCAGTTACTCACTTAGAAGGTAAGCTTTTACAGAACAGAGATTTATTTTACTTGAATTCTAATAATACACTGTAAGCCACCTTGAAAATGCTTTGGATAAGGTGGCTAAAAATCCAAAATTTAACACCGCAGCCTCCACAGTGCGTGGGAGCATAAGTTCTGTAGTGATATCGTAACCTCATGAGCTTCAGACTCAGAGGCAAGAATGCACCAGCTATGTTTGTGACTACATCTGGATAATCTCTTTGTTGAAGGTTCCTGATTTTAAAGTGAATTTAGGGCTGGACAAGAGATATTTTCTTATGTAAAGTCAGTCATCACTGAGCAAAACTGAGCACCCCTGGGAGGTGTTAATTACATGCGTATCAACTGAATACTGTAAATAGTTAATCTTTTTCTATCATTTTCAAATTAGACAACAGTGCTATAAAACCAGTGTACACTTCCATCTGCCTTTTTTTTTCTGATTTCTCTCTTTTTTTGGGTGTTGAAAGCTATCCTAAAACGAGACCTCATTATGTTCTGCTAGGGAAGAGTCTTTTTCACAATTTCAAAGAATGGATTCTGTAGAGTATGACCTCAGGTGAGGTAGGATCAGAACTTCCACAGCTGCATTAGAACTGATAAGAGTGCTGAAATACAAAAGGAATGCAAGCCTGCCCAGCTTTATCTGATGTCTGCAGCACATAAAGTGACCAGTTAAGTATGTCTGCAAAAATTCCTGAAGGCTTTTCTTGGGGATGGGCACAAAAGTGAAACATGAAAAGACATTATGGGGTTCTTTTACAAAGGCGCGCTGAAAAATGGCTTGCAGTAGTGTAGGTGCGAGTTTTGAGCACACACCGATCCATTTTTTAGTGCACCTGTAAAAAAGGCATTTTTTTTGCTGAAAATGGGCATGGGGCAAAATCAAAATTGCTGCATGTCCATTTTGGGTTTGAGACTTTACTGCCAGCCATTGACCTAGTGGTAAAGAATCCGGGTGGTATTGACCTACATGTATCAAATGCCACTTGGCACACGTCCGTTATGTGCGTTCGAAAATAAAAAATATTTTTTAGATGCGCGTTTTGGACACACGCCAAAAATGAAATTACCGCAAGAGCCACACAGTAGTCAGGCGGTAACTCCATTTTGGTGCGCGTTGGGCGCACGTATATAAGTACATAAGTAATGACATACTGGGAAAAGACCAAAGGTCCATCGAGCCCAGCATCCTGTCCCTGACAGCGGCCAATCCAGGTCAAGGGCACCTGGCAAGCTACCCAAACATACAAACATTTTATACAAGTTATTCCCGAAATTGTGGATTTTTCCCATTTAGTAGCGGTTTATGGACTTGTCCTTTAGGAAACCATCCAACCCCTTACGTGGCTTAGTAAAAGGGCCCCTATATTTCCTCTAGTTTGCAGATGCTTCAGACATGCCAAATAAAAATATATGTATTATTTATTGTAAAACTGTAGATGTCACTTTCGAATCAATCAAAATGGCTTACACAGCTATATAACCAATTACTGTGTAGGTCATGATTTAAGAATGCTTTTCTTCCTTGATGACTCAGGCCCTTAAGAGGGTATTCAGCACATTTAAAAAATAATTCCAATTATGATTGATTTATTTAAGGCCTTTTATGTAGGGCACTCCATGTATGTGGCAAGCAGTTATGGTCACGAACCATGTACCACTAATAAACTCTCAGCAGTCCTGAATTCAGGATTCCTCAGCAGGAAGCAGCTTATGCTTCACAGCCCAAAGGGATCAAGCATTTAAATAAAGTCTTCACATGCTGAGTGTTAGTCCGGTGAAATCAAAGTTTAACGAAGACAAAAACAGAAGTTGCAGCAGTGCAAAAATAGCTAAAGGTAATTGCACAAGTTCAGCAGTTCCAAAACATAAGAAATACATATTAATTCACATAGTACAGTTTGGCATGCTACTTAAGTGAAGATGCCAGAAAACTGGGATTTCTTATGACTGCTCCCAATCTCTTATATAACATAAAAACATAGGCGTTGCCATACTGGGTCAGACCGAAAGTCCATCAAGTCCAGTATCCTGCTTCCAACAGTGGCCAATTGTAATACATGGGATTGAAGGTCAGCTGGGGATGGAATGAGTGGAATGTTTTGGCTGTAATTATGAGTGTTACACCAATCCAGGTTACAAGTACCTGCTTTTGTATTGTTCCATGGTGCAAACACAACTCAAATATTGTGTGCAATTCTGCTCACTGCATCTTAAATATAGTGGAATTAGAAAAGGTACAGAGAAGGGCAACAAAAATGATAACGGACACGGTTAAGAGGATAGGGTTGTTCAGCTTGCAGAACAGATGGCTGAGAGGAACTATGATAGAGGTCTATAAAATACTGACTGCAGTGGCAAAGCTAGATCAAATTTCTTGTTTACTGTTTCCAAAAATTTAGGGACTAGGGGGCACACAATAAAGCTGAGCAATGTATGTATAAGGAAGACCAGAGGCGTAGCTAGGGGGGGGGTGCGCGCTCCCCCAAATGGACTCCTGCTGGTGTAGGCGCCTATTTTCGCATTTAAAACATGCACCAGCACCATCGGTGGTCTGATCTCTGCTTCCCCCCCCCCCCCCCCCCCCCCGCCTTCAACCTGGCTACATTTCTGAAGAAGACAAGACAGTGAAGAAACAGAAAATGGAAATAAGATCCTGGAAAGGGATTCAGTGAAAAGCACTGAAAGGAAGTAGTAAAGAGAGACCAGGACCAAACTAATTCAAGAAATAATATGGTCAGAAAACAAGGATACAAATAAATTTATTTTTGATATTTAGAGAAAGATAATGTCAGCTTTGAAAATGTGCACTTCTCGTTTTTTGCTCTGTCTTGAAGAAGATGTATCTCTGGTTCTCTGGGGTTTCACTGCGCACAGTCTGGCTTCTTTTTGTTTTCCATTTCATTTTTTCTCTACATTATGTTTCTAGTTTATAATCTCATATTTTCTTGCTCTTTGATGGCTTGTGTTTTCCTTATGTAACAGGGATTAAGGATTCAGTTGCTATGAAGGTTCTTTACAGGAATCTGTAGTGGTCCATCTTTTCCAACTGGAAAAGAGCCCGTTGCTCCCTGTACTTAATAAAAGACCTGGAGGTGTGCTGGTGTTCTAGAACATTTGCAATGCTAACTTTTCATAGGTAGGATTGGTGTAGTTGAGTTCTTAACTTGGTGTTGGGATGGTATGTTAAGCTTCTAAATTTCTATTTGAAAGGTTTTGTCTTATATCATACAGTGTCTGGTAATGGAGAGAGTTTGTGTTCCTATCTCTGATTTGACACCAGAGTTTGTATGTTGAGTTGTAAAGTGACCACACAAAAGCACAGAAGAATAAGATTTTGATAACTTTCTATTTCTGCTCTATACCTCTTGTTGGGAGAGTGTTATTGGTTGATTTGGGAATTCTCCATAAGTGAATAATTATACTCTATATAATTTACATACAATTGACTTTTCTGTGAGTACTTGTGCTCCTCACCCCAGGCCTCAGAGGTGTGCAGCTAGGTCCTGGTGGCCACCAGCACCACAGGGCTCAACTCGGGTGGAATGAATGAAACATTTTTCTTTTGTGTGTGGTTTGACTCAATTAGGCTGTTCAACTTTGGTTGTATGTGCATATAATATATAAATATATATGGTTTATGTATTTTCATGATTTTTCAACAAACCTGATTGCTTGACTCCTGTCAGTTTGCCATTTTCTATCACTCCCAACCATCTTACTCCCTGATTGTAGCTCAGGGGGAGGATGCTGGGGGTGCCATCTCATTCCTTGCCTCAGGCAGCAGATTGCCTTGGCCCACCACTGCCTAGACAAGATGTTCAAAGAGTTTGGACAAGGAAAAAGAGGGGCTAAGCAGTACATGGAAACACAGGAGGGGATTTTGAAGCTTAGGCTACAAAGAGCATGCTTGAGGTCAGTCAGTGACTCCGTATACACTTGGGTCATTATTTATACACTACAGTCAGTGAACTTTTTAAATGCCAGCTGTATGGCATTTAAATAAAATCTGGATATTCAGTGCCACCCTCCTTATCGTGAGAAGTGCTGAAAATCCAGATAGTCTGGACAACACCTCTGTTATCTGGTTAGCACAGAAATGCAAACAGCAATGTTTCTATAGTTATCCAGATAGTAGTTTTGAATATTAGCACTAACTGGATAATTTGTACTTGCTCATGCGTCACCTCTGGAGAAATCAGCGGATGGTCCTGGCAGTGACAGTTAATTGGATAGCTGGTCCTGAATCTTGAGCCCACTGTGTATTGCTTTCATTTTTAATCCAATTTCTGAAAATAAAATTCTAGGGCACCGCAAAGCATGACAAAAACCACTTTTATAAAAATGATGCTCAGTTGCTGGTATCATTAGTGCTTTCTGAGAATGTGAGAAATGGTACAGTACATTTTTTCCCAATTAATTTGACAAATATTATACAATATTTACAAAACAACTTGCTATAGCCTTTATTTGAGTAGTGTCCATGCTATAGTTAGAAAAATGACAAAACATGCTGTTCCCTGGAGTTTTGCTATTTTTATTTCGTTATTCATGCAGTCCCTTGTCTACTCTAGTCAGGTGCAGGAACTCTGTAGAGGTGCAGAGGCCATCATGTCATGCTCCTGGGCTCATTCTTGGCAGTGCAGACAGATATATTTCAAGGACCTTAGGCTTGCAGGAAATTCTCTTTCCAAGTCCAGGCAGAACAAAAACCACCCACACAGTAGTTGGGATTCTTCCAAAGAAAAACTAGATTGCTGGGATTCTTGATGCAGATGAATAAACTGGCAAATGGTACATCAAGTTCTGTGCATTCCATACAGGAAATCAAAAGTACTAACAGTCCAAATATCACAGTCATTGACATCTGCACACCCTAGGGGTTTCTTCACCCACCAGTCCTTAGGAGAGGGACTCACCCTGGGTTTTCCCCATCCTGGAACCTGCAGAACCTGATGCAGACTTTCTTCACCAGAATTGAGAACCACTGCAGATGGGCTACTTCTGAATCCCTGTCAGGCAGCAAAAGGATAATTTTAATACAGATCATCTATATGTGAAAAGCCGTGTGGGTACCTATTTTTAGTCTAATTTATAAGTCTTTATAAAATACTAATCCTGCTTAAATAGATGTTAGATTTAAATTGCAGACATTTACTCTTGCTCAGGAACAGGCATTAAATGTTTAAATGTATAATGTATGCATAAATTCACATCTTTTATTTAATATACACAGAAATAATAACTCTGCTCTCCACCCAAACTCCTCCCCTAAACATGTCTATTACTTATCACTTCTATAGTGCTAACAGATGCACAAGCACAGTCCCTGCTTGATAGAGCTTACAGTCTATTCAAGACAGACAAACTAGACAAATAAGGGGTTAGGGAGTAATGATTAAAACAAGATGGGTAAAATACCAGATTTTTTTCAGGCCATTTCCATTCAGGGACTATCTATTTCTGAGTTGCATAAGACTTTGTGTAAATTTGGGGTGGGGAGGGATTTGTAAATGAGAGACGGATCTTGGTCTCTCTTTGGAGGCTTGGGATCCCTGGGCTAACATTCTGGCCATTCCCTGGTTGTTCTCTGGGACATGTTATTTTAGAGTGGTATACAGGGCTTATGTTTCAATTGTCTAGCTGTTATGGAATGGAGGGGCGCAATCACCTGAGTGTATTAAATGTCATCCTGCAGAGGGCATTTTCGTGCATTCTTTTTGAGTCTGTAGTAAAATGCAACACTTTTGAGCTTTGGTGGCAAGATATCTGGCCTCTGGTCTGGGAGTGGGTTCTGTGGAATAATTGCTACTAGATCAGCAGGGGATGTTGCCGCTGGGGCAAGGGGCACGCCCTGTTAATGCGTAAGTTGTGCCTGGTAGCTCGGAAATGTATTCTTCAAAGTTGGACATCATCAGACCCACTGTCTTTCTGTCATTGGAGAGACTAAGCTCATCAACTTGCCATGTGGGAGGCATATGTGGCGAGCGGGTCTTTGTAAAGGAAAATGGTGTTTTTATTGGTGTGGGATGCGTAATTGCTGAGTTTGAGTCGAAAAGGGTGAAGTTTATTACTTAATTCATTATAGGCTGGGTTATTTTCCATTCAATTGTTCGGCTGCGGCATACACTATGGGGAACGTATGTTTTTTTGGAGATTGATATTAGACGGTTATGGGTAGAGGGGGGGGGGGGGAGTTTATAAAGGGAGGGTTCTCTTTTGAGTAGACCCTATGGCCACAAGAGTACAAGCCTTTGGCTTTATGTTGTTGGTGTCTGGAAGTTTGTTGGGGGGGGGGGGGGGATGAGGGTGGATTCAATTTGCGAGGATTTCCAGTTTCATTGTGCTCAATGTGCATGGGGGATGCAAATATAAAACAATTGATGACGAATTTTACCTTTCAGTTGGCAACTGTTTGTTTGTAGGAGATTGTTTTTTGGAAATTTCTCTCCTTGATGTTCTAGATATTTATCTCTTGCTATGTTATGTCATCAATAAAAATTGTTGCAACCTAAATTAAGATGGGTATTGAAGAGGACAAGATGGCGGCTTGAAGGGAATGCAATGAAGTTGTTCTGGTCCTTACTACTACTACTACTATTTAACATTTCTAAAGCGCTACTAGGATTACGCAGCGCTGTACAAGTTAACATAGAAGGACAGTCCCTGCTCAAAGAGCTTACAATCTAATGGACAAATGTACAGTCAGTCAAATTGGGGCAGTACTTTACTCTTTTGAATTAGATACGTTTTCCTTCTTCCTTATGCCTAAAAGGAGGGGTAGAAAACGTGTTGGCTCCACTACGCCTGCTGAACTGATGGTGGGACCTATGGACTGCTTTGCTGCTCTTGAATCTTCACTGTTGGAGGGAGCGCTGTGAGGTGAGCTGCCATAGGCGGTCAGTGGCCCAACTGTTTGGGGAGGCTAAAGGGGGCGGGGTTAGGGGTGGGGCCAGGGGTGGAGCGTAAATCCATAATTGTCTAACACACAGAAAAAAAATAAATAAAAATAAAAGTCACAATTAATACCTTTTATTAAATTTAGATATTAGCTGTGTATCATATGTCAAAGAATAAAGTGGTTACTCAAAGCATATACTAACCACAATCGCTCAACTGCAAAACACTATGCACAACTTTGTGCAAAAACACACTCAGAACCTTATTGTACCATAAATATTACACTGGGCAGAACCTAATACACCAATACACCACCCATACGGAAAATGCAGACCGTCAACCATATGAAACAAGGGATCATATCACAATTCTCAGGTAGAGCCACAAAACACCCTAATTCATGTTTAATGTGGGATAAAATGCCATAAATAAGTAAATAAATATAAACTTTAATGTTGCGCACCTAACAACTCGGGCATTCGGCACACACTCAGACGTATCAACCCCCGCCCCCTTCAATACCACACTACAAGCCGTATCTTCGATAGAATTGGATTTATTTTGGCCGCAGCCAGGAACATCAAAATTGTTACAACTTAAACAAATTACATTACATTTTCTACTAATCATTATGCCAGCATGCATTTCTACCCGGGTACACAGCTTCTACACGTAGTTGCATATTCTGGGCCACAGGCCAAGCCGTACCAAGCCCCTGTGGCCCCCTGTGCTGTTTTCCAAGCACCCGACGTCACTTGGTGTCTCCCGTTGAAGGAGGCACCTACCACATTTACAAAATGACGTTCTAGGCCTCCCGGCCACCCAAGCCAGGAGACAAGCTGTATACACGTTGTTTCCTGTTGAAGGAGGCACCTACCACATTTACAAAATGACGTTCTAGGCCTCCCGGCCGCCCAAGCCAGGAGACAAGCTGTATACACGTTGTTTCCTTATAACAAGGCTGCTCACATGCAAGCCTACCATTTGCATCAACTTGATAATTTTCCACACAACTCTTTCTGCAGCAGTAGTTACCCCAAACTTGTAACTGTTATGTGTCAAGCTGCTGTGTACCCATTGCTGGCTGTGCGTAAACATTGTAGTCTAACGCCACAGGCCACAGCAATGACACCTCGTTTGCCGTGGTCCCCCACCCCTCCTAGCTGCGGTCATGCCCTAACGCTATGGCTTGTATCTATTCGCAAGTCATGTGGGATCGTATGACTTTTAATGCACACATGAATGCCTGAAGCATCCCTCCCTTACCTATACCCTGTTTTGGCTACTCTATCGCCCTGGCTCCTCTATCGCCCTGACAACCCAGGCTCTCACTGTTCGGTCTCACTGCTGCCCTTCTATGCGCCCACCGCCTTTCCCTGTGCCTAATGTACATACAAGTGATGAGTGACCGCATATCCAAATCCGCTGCAGCTCATTCTGGATATGGATACCTGTAATAGAATATAATGGGAAGCGACATGTTAGCACAGTGCAAGCAACCATTATCACTTTGCTGTGGATGCCTTAATGGGTCCAATGTACCGCTTGTATACACTAGATGGGTCTGATGTAGCGCTTGTATACATTAGGTCGCCATCGGCCCAGTTTTTTGATGGCCTCTATGGACACTCCTAGCGCTGCCACTGCCGTAGCTGCCCTAATCCTAAATGAGTGGGTACTGTACATAGTGTATGAATCAGCAGGCTGGTCTTTGGTCTTTGTTTTAAGTCGGCTTGAAGGTTCAGGACAGGGCATGTTCGTTCCGATCCATTTTGATTTGCGAATAAGTAGGTCAGTTGCTGCGGCTGTAATGGCCGCGTCACGTATTAAGAGGGACATGCCATGGTGGGCATGCTTGTACGTAGCCACCAACTCACTGACTCGCAGAGCACCATGCAAAGATAATGAGAATGCACATTTGACTTGACGGCCCTCAAACTCAGTGTCACTTATCTCCTCTAATCATGCAAAGAGACAGCCCATTTCCCTGCCGGTACTGGGTTTTCTTTTACCTGGGTAGGGTACTCCCGGCCTGCCCCATCCTTTCATCAGTCTCGTGACAACAAATGACCTAGATGGATTTTGAACAGCCACCGCTTTGGTGAGAAAACTGATAGCTGCGAACATGATTGAGACCTGGTTTCTGCTAATTCCCTTCATACATGCCGGGGGCCGGGAATATATCAGTACCACCCTTCTCTTCTAAGTGTTGACTATATGTGCGGTTGTGTATCTTGTCCGCGAGGTATCTGTTAACTATCGCAGCATCGGGTCCCATTTCCGGGTCTGCGCTCTAAAAACGAGAAAGAGCATCCACTATAACCATTTTCCCTGCCTGGTATATGTTTAGCTGTAATCACTGCGGAACTATCTGTCTACGCACATAACTTGTGGGAAGTGCATGGCGGACAACTACTGCCATATTGTCTGAGGGAATTACAATTGACTTGTGAGATATGCCAGGTCCCCCCAGGAAACATGATATCTTACGTGGTCCCTGCTGAAACCTGAGCTTGCTGCGCACCACGCTCCCTGGAAGTAAATCTGCCGCATCTGTAAAGAAAATGCAGGGCTTCCGTGAGAGTGGGTGAATCGTGCCAAAATGAAATCCCATGGGCCAAGAACCTGCTAAATCTCGCTTGATGTCCTGTGTACGTCTGAGATGAAAATGCGCTTTGTTTGTTCCCGATGTTGCTAAAGCTATTGGGAATCACCCTTATTGCGAAGCCTACTGGACCCAGGAGTTCCTGTACCTGCTTCAGCCTTGCTTTTTTACAGTGCCACCTCGTATTCGCCGCTCTGGCAAGCTTATCAATTTTGTCAGCCGGCAGTCTGGAACATCTAGTTCTAATTCAATACCTATAACGTAGGATTCGCCGTGGGCCCACTGTTTTTTCAACGGCTAATGGGATGTCCAATTTCTGTGCCAAGTGGATAAAGACCTGTAACATATCCGTCCACTCTTGTGATTCCCGGTCTTTGAACAGGAAGTCCTTCAGATGAGGACCAGAGACCTAGCGGGGGCTAGTTGCTGCACTACCCCATGCACAAACATGCTAAGCTCTTTGAAGTATGCGCACTAGATGTGGCCACACATGGGGACACATTTATCGCAATAAAACCTCTCCTGGAACCTGACACCTAACAAGGGAAAGGGCTGTGGGTGTAAAGGCAAGGTGCAAAAAGCCGAATCTCCGTCCACCTTAGCCCAATGTGCCTAGTTGCCTTGCCGCCGAATTATTTGAATGGCATTGTCTACAGATGCATATTGTACTGTACAGCTGCTATGGTCAATGTAGTCATTTACTGATGTTCCTATGTGGCGGGACAAATTACGACTGGGCCTACCTTTCCCCAGCTCCTTCCTTGGTATTATGCCTAGCGGGGACACTGTTGTTGCCTTGAAGGGCGGGTCCTCAAACTGCCCCGCTATGCAGCCTAGCAATAGTTCTTTGGTAATCTTGCCTGCAGCTATCTGTCGATGCATGTGAATCGAGGATGCATTGTTGGGGGAGTGTTGTCACTGTGGTGTTGTCCTCTAATATGGAATCATGCAACCTGATTGGAAACCTGTGGTGATGCACCCGTTCTGTCAGGGTAACGGGCTAACCTTGAAGCTTGATGGCTTCCGGACCCTGTCCTGAGTTAATAGGTTGCTTTCTCCTGTCTCATAAGCTTGATGGGGGGAGCGCTAACTCCCTCAGTACCCTGTCCCGTGTTACTAGATTGCTGTTCCCTGTCTCTGGGGAGCCTGCCTTGCCCTGCAGCATGCCTGCCCGCGCGGGCGTGTCGGGTGCTAGGTGCAATGTCCGCTGCCTCCGTCCTGCCTTTGTCCTGACGGCATTGCCTGACAGGACTACCACTGGTGCTGACCCGATATGAATGGATTGTCTGCACTGCTTTCTTGTAAATTTAATATCTTAGTTAAGCCATGCCTGTCCCCTAAATATCACATGCGCTTTTAAAATTGTATTCCATATCCCACACCAAGTCCGGGCCCCTTTCCGTTTCCTTCACTATAGTGAGTGTCCTGAGTATGTGAACAGCTGAGTGTCCTAAGTATGTGAACAGCCTACGACCAGTCCATGAAGGACCCGAATATCTTGGGTTCTTATCTGTTACGCTATCCCTGCTTACGGTACCCTCCTCATGCAACTCCCACACAAGGAGGGAGAAGATATCAATCCACCTGTATTGTGAGAACTGTACCTAATGCATCGCTCCTGTGATTAAGTACTCCCACATCCTGACTGGTCCCCTGTGCACCGACCGGTGCCACAACCGCATTCTGTCCTGCCATATTGGGCTCCGTTACCCGTTCTTATCATCCCGTACTGCATATCTAGATATGTCATGCGTCTGCGCTGGAAGGAGTGTGGTGCTGTCATTAGACTTACCCCTTGCCGGTACTGGCGGTAGCCCCGCAACTATGGAGGTGGAGTCTGCAGTGCTGCTACCTCCCTTGCAGGCCCCCGCACCGTCTGTGCTTGTGGTGTAGGTCCACTGTGACTTCTAAGGTCTGGGGCCGCAGCACTCCGCGTCTTAGCTGGCGGAGTTTTGGTGGGCCGCTTGGCTGGCCTTGCTGGTGCATAGGTCTCCTTCGCACACTACAATGACATTACTGCAATGGAGAGACTAAAAGAATAGACAATTTAAAGCAAAATGACCTCATAATAACTGATTGTGGTGATGCCGGCTTCCCCAATCGCTGCGTGCATCCTATGGTGCCTGTGTAAACTGTACCCTCCTTGCTCACAGCTACATATCCGACTGCGTGCTGTCTGCGCAGTGCGCCCTTCCTTAAATGGCCGGCCTAAAGCCCCACGGGCGATGGCTGTTACATTCAAATTTGGCCTGGTAGTCAAAACGGCTGCCGTATGCAAAATGGGCCGCTAAAATTAAAATGGCCAGGCCCCTGTAAATCCAGCAGATAAATCAGTAAGACCGGTGGTCCTTCTATCAAAATGGCCACCGTTTTCAAATTAGCTGCTTTAGTCCACGTGGCCGCTCTAGTCAAAATGGCCGCTAAGTGCACATGGCCCTCTAGGACTAACACTGTTGTACCAACCCTTCCCCCCGAGGACCTGGTCCTAACGGCAGCTGAGAGTAGCATACTGTAACTGATGTTTGTCTGATGCCCCTAAGTACTGTGTCCCGCTATGCTGGCACCAAACCTTATGATATCAATTGTTCCAGCCTATGCCGTGTGTCAAAGACACATTCGTGCGGTATCCAAGGTGGCCGCTGCGGTTAAATTTGTATTTGGAATGTCCATTCTAGTGAATTTTTGCGCCATAAAACTGGCTGCCTTTTCCAAATTTTACTGCTAGTCGGAATGGGTGGTGTATTGAAAGTGGCCACCGTTTTTACAATCGGCACTCATGCAAATGGCCACCCTATTGAAATTCACCGCTGCCGTACGTGCCTCTGTAGGTTAATGGCCGACTGTATGGGCGGGCAATTACAACGCGTAGTGAAGCGCATGTCCCGCCAATTTGGGACTCCCCCTAAGTGGCCCGCAAGAGAAGACCCTGACTAGCGAGGATCGCAATGTGGACGTTTCTGCAAAAACCCGCATCTCAAATATCGCATGGCAGGCCAATCATACAGACATGGCGCCGGTAAGTAACGTTTAGGATGAAGCGTAGTCGACCGAGTAGAAAACATGGCAAGGCTGTAGTGCTGCGTGACATGGCAGCTTATACAACATGGGCGACTTATACCGCACTAAATTTTACCGAATTAGATAACACGGTGTGGCCGACCACAATGGGGCTTGCATAGCTCTGCGTGGCCTGGGCGGCTTATACAGCATGAGCGACTTATACTGCACTCATTTTTGCTGCATTACATCGAAAATCTGGTGTGGCCGGCCATAACAGGGCTTAAGGTTCGTCGCCGTAATGGCATGGACGGCTTATACCGCATTAATTTATCGAATTTGATAACACGGCGTGGCCAGCCACAACGGGGCTCAAAGGTCCGTTGCCGTATAGCGCGTAACTGTCGGCCAAGTATTATTGGCCGGCCATCACCGCATCTTAACATGCGGTGTGCCGCTGAGGCAGGAGAAGAGCAAAAATGACGTACCATTAAAGATGTTTTCGTCTCCCTGAGATCGTTTGCGTTTCGGTTCAGTGCTGTGCACAAGGTCTTCCAAGTCATGCCTCAGTGCCGTGCTATGCACTAGGTCTGCCGGATCAATCGAAATGGGCCTAGACACGTGTGCCTGTAGAACAATAAACGGCCATAACGGGTTTTAAGGTCCGTCGCCGTATTGGCATGGACAGCTTATAACATATTAATTTTTCGAATTAGATAACACGGCGTGGCCGGCCACAACGGGGCTCGAAGGTCCGTTGCCGTATAGTGCGTAACTGTCGGCCAAGTATTAGTGGCCGGCCATCACCGCATCTTAACGTGCGGTGTGCCGCTGAGGCAGGAGAAGAGCAAAAATGACGTACCATTAAAGGTGTTTTCGTCTCCCTGAGATCGTTTGCGCCTCGGTTCAGTACTGTGCACAAGGTCTTCAGAGTCGTGCCTCAGTGCCGTGCTATGCACTGCGGATTGCGAGCACTGCATGGCCGGCCAAAAACGGCAACCGCGCTGTGGCAAACCCATCTGCCATGCACCATGGGCAGCGTATGTGGGACTCTAGCCTAGTGCGCGTAATGCCGTGAGATAGGCAGCTAACCCGAGATGGCCGGCCATCCTGGAAAAGCTAAATGGGGGTCTGCAGGAGAAAGCTAAAATGCCTTGCAGCTGCACAAAGTTTTAAATGTCTACATATAGTAAAATTTGTTCTCAATTTGCTGGAATATCGTGCTCTGCTGTAAGAGCTTCTTTGGCTGTACTCTGCACAAGCTCTGCCCAGGGCAGACACAAAACATGTGCCTGTAAAAATTTCAGGAGCTGCTGCCCAGGGTTGCTCTTCTCCTGCTTCCAAATTCAAAAGGACTTCCTGTGCATTTCAAATTCCTCTCTCCTCCTCCCTTGCTCCTCCCCTTCTTTCCTGCCCCCTCCCCTTGCTATCCCTTGTTTCCCTCCCACTACTACCTCTGCTCTCTAGCTAGGCCCTCCCTGTACCCTCCCCCACACTTCTGTCTTCGCTGGCCTTCAGCCCGGTTGTGGTCGGCCCCCCTTTAATGGGTGTGCCTGGTTCTTTCTCAAAGTGGACATATTCCAAACACTATAATGAAAATAAAATGATCTTTTTTACCTTTGTTGTCAGGTGACTTTGTTTTTCTGATCATGCTGGCCCAGTATCCAATTCTGCTGCTATTTGTCCTCTTAACTCCGTTTCCAGGGCTTCCTTTCCATTTATTTCTTTACTTTCTGCCTTTCTTCTTCATTTCTTGCCCTACATCCGTAAGTAAAAGCTGGGTCCTCCACAGACTTGACTGTCCAGTGGATCCAGCTTCTGCCTATTTTCTTCCTCCATGTGCAGTTTTTCTCTCTTCCTTTTCCCTCATCTCATCTCCTTCCTCACTCTTCCCTCCCCTCCATCCATGTCCAGCAACCCTCCTCTTCCCTCCATCCACCCATGTCCAGCAACCTTCCTTATGTACAGTGCAAAATATACAGATAGCAGATTTTAATTCCCAAAGCTGACAAATTTCAATCAATTTCAATCAATTATTTTTCTACCTTTATGCCTGGTAATGCTATTTTTCTAAGCATAGTAGTCTCATTCTCTCTCTGTATCCCTTAGATCACTGTCCAGGGCCTCCTGTTCATTTGCCATGTTATATTTTCTCAATTTCTTCCACTCAGACATTGATTTTTTTCATGCTCATCTTCCCCCAATACATTTTTTGCCTCTCAAACTTTATCCCTCTTTCTCATCCTCCAGTCTTCCAGCTCCCTCTTTTTACTGCTTCTATCTAGCTCTGCATCTCTTTCTCCACCCATTTCTAACATCTCTCCTCTCTCCTCTTTCCTTTCCATTGATGCCAAGCATCTCTCCTTTCTTCCCTTCCTTCTTGCCCAGCATCTCTTCCTGGTTTTCTCTTCCACCTTTCTTCCTAACCAGCATCTCCCTGATTTCTCTTTCCACCTTCCCTCCTCTCCAGCACCACCCCCTGATCTTTCCTCCCACCTTCACTCCTCTGTGCCCAACATGTCACCCTAATCGCCCTTTTTCTACCCTCCACCATGCCCAGCATGAACCCCACATTTCCTTTCTCACATTTCTCCATGCCCAGCATGTCCCACAATCTCCCCTTCCACTGTCCATGCCCAGAATGTTCCCCAATCTCTCCCCCCCCCCATTCCTCTGTGCACAGCATGCCCTCAAACTCCCCTTCCACAATATCCAGCATGTTCCTCCAATCTCCATTTCCTTCTTCCTTTTTCCCAATCTTTCCTCCCACCTTCCTCTGTATCCAGAATGTCTCACTCTGATCTCCCATTTCCACTTTCCTCCAGTCTTTGCCCAGTATGTTTCGCTCGTTATTAAAGCCTGAGGCGTTCTCCCTCCGACGCCGGCGAATCAGTGATGGCGATGCACATAGCCAGCCTTAATCTGCCTACGTCAGAACATCTCCCTCAGACGCGTCCCGCCTCCTCTAATTCAACTTCCTGTCTTACGCAGAGGCGGGACGCGTCTGAGGGAGACGCTCTGACGCAGGCAGATTAAGGCTGGTTATGTGCATCGCCGTCGCCGATTCGCCGGCGTTGGAGGGAGAACGCCTTAGGCCAGAGACGGAGTGACGACACAGATGGATGGGTGAGAGCGGTGGGGGGAGGTGCAAGACTCGCGAGGGGGGGGGGGAAGAGGCAGAGACCGCCGGTCACTGCAGCATTTTGGCGCTTAGGCGCCATCTCTTTTAAAGAGCAGCCAAGGGAAGTCCACGATTGGGCTCAAGCCTCTTATACGGGGCGCCTATGTGAGCTGCTCTCCCAGCCTGAAGCTGAAACATCTTTAAGTCCTGAGATTCGGATGCCGCCGTTCATGCTGGCGGTCAACCTGAGCAAGGAGCTCTGCATCCTGATGAGTCGGGAATATTTCCTGGTGCAGGGTCAGGTTCCAGTGACGGACCACCGAGCATTTCCACGCCTGTGAGGAAAGGGGGCGCCCTGAATAGGCCCAATAACCTAAGGCTGAATAAAGAGGAAGTTTTTGCCATCTGAAGCATCAACTGTGGATTGTGAGAAGCACTCTGGGTGGGTAGAAGAGTTAATGCAGCCCAGGAGCAGTACAGGAAATAATCTGTTCAGTACCAGAGGTAGAAGCTCAAAGAAGTGCACCTTTGGAGGAAGGAGAGGGAGGGAGGTCTAGTCGTAAGTGGGTCTGGCATCTGGATAAAGCCCATCGGGATGGCTTGCTGCAGCAGCGTTGCAAACATAGCCTTAGATTATTCTGCCCAAAAGGATGGGTAGTGGACTGGTGGCGTTGTAAAATGTAAATATCCTAGGATTTATAAATAGACTGTTGCATAGGAACTCTTACACCAAGAGTCTTGGACTGGCATTTAAACCTCTTTCATCTAATTAACCTGTTTGGATACAAATTGAACTGTTTGATATTGAGCGAACTGTTGTTATCAGAAAGTATGAAGTTTGGCTATCTGCCTGTTGCAGCATTCCAGTAAAGTTTGCATTCGCTTCATAAATCCTGGAGTGAAGAGTTTCTTTGGAATGACAATAAAGTTTATTTGTTCCCAGACTGATAAAGAAGTAAAAGTGTGGTTTAAAACCCTACAGCCTACCAGAGTATGTCCAGCTTCAGCCTGTGCCCAGCTCAGAAAGAAAGAACTAAAACCTTTGCTGTGACCCTGGTCTCGGGTGCTGACCCAAAGAGCTAGCTGGTGTCCGGAACTTTTGTGGTGAGACCAGGTTTACAGAAGCCTTCCTGTTTTGGAACTTGGTTACTTTGTGAATGCTGGAGCCAGACAGTTGAAAATCCTGGACTAGAGTAGGATCTAGACTTGTGGGTTTTTCTTTTTTCTTCTTCAGTGTGGAGTGAAAGAGTGATTGGACCCGGTGACGTGGTCCATGTTATGCCCTGTGTGATACTACCATCTATATCTATATGTGTGTGGTCTTTAAAAAGAGCCCTTGTACAAAAAGACCACCTATTTCGACTTTTCATAACAAAAGACTGCACATTATCACACGTACACAAATAATTCTGCATTTCAGAACATCAACGCATCAGATGTTCCCTGTCCATAAAGACTCCTGATGCAGGCCTAGCGGCTGAAACACATTTGTGTCGAGTCTTTTTTATCAATAAATGGTTGATTGGAAGTATTCATTTCTCCAGTCTTTGGTATCCGTGGTCAACCTCCCACTTTTCCTCTTCACAGCTAGCACAGTGATTCCAGGAAGTCATACAGAATCTATGATGGTATCATTCAGAAAAGATGGTTCAAGGCCTACTCAGGCCTCAGGCCTACAAAAGGTGAGATACAGGGGATACCCCTACAGTGAGGACAAGTGATTTGGGGTCTCTTTATAGTCAAAAGCCTCTCTGTGCCGAGGCAGAGTAAACATGGAGCCAGAAATTGTCTGGGCACCATCATTATTCAGCACCAGGGTCAGATACCCATCTGGGCATATGAGGCCAGAGAAAAGCTATCTGTGTACCAATGTTGAATAGTGAATGTGCCCAGATAACTTTTAGGAACCGGCAAAGAACCGGATATTCATCAGTGATATCCAGGTATGATATCCAGGCCACCGTTTTAAAAAACACACTACCTCCACAAGCTGAATATAGAGCAGTATGTGTTTTAGGCTAGATTATACTATATTTGTAAATTTTTTTTAACAAATCAATTGCAATATTTAATTGTGGATCACAAAATTGGAAAAATATACTGCATAGAGTACACAATGAGCCAGATTCTATATATGGCGCCTGAAAAATCCACACGGTAAAAAAAAAACCTGCCTAGGCGTATTCTCTAAAGTACACCTACATTTTATAGAATGGGCTTAAATTTCTGCGTGGTATATAGAACACGCCGAGTGCTTTTCCATGTGGTGTTTTCTATGTCTCAAAAAGTAGTCTGTAGGAATATAAAATAAATATTTGAGTATAATTGTGTATAAACATGACATAAATATGACCAAACAAACATCAGGTGACATAATGCCAATCATAACTCCTTTTCTATCCCTCCACATAAATCTGCATCTCACCCAAGCTGAGTGGTGTTCTTCCGACTTGCGAGCCGGTTGTTAAAACCCGCAAGCCGGCTCTCCTCCCTCCCTCCTGCCTCCCGCCCGCCGGATCCGTCCCTCACCGACCTGTCCTTCGAATTCTTCGGGGCAGTCAGTCTTGCCTGCCCGCTGCCAGCGCTAACTCTCCCCCGCTGCCGGTTCGCGCTTTAAAAATGTCCGCCGAGACTTCTGCTGAAGTCTTGGAGGCCGCCCTTGTAAGTCTCGGTAGCCATTTTGAAGCACGAACTGGCAGGGGAGAGTCAGCGCTGGCAGCGGGCAGGCAAGACCGCCTGCCACGAAGAATTCGAAGGACACATCGGTGAGGGATGGATCCGGAGGGATGGAGGAGAAGTCGTCGCTGAACAACTCGGGAGGGGTGGCAAGGGAGAGAAGGGAGTCGCTGGGCATGGGTGGATAGACGGGAGAGAAGGGTCGCTGGGTATGGGTGTATGCAAGGCAGGGGAGAGAAGGGTCACTGCTGGACATGGGTGCATGGAGGACAGGGGAGAGAGAAGAAATGCTGGACATGGGTGGAGGGAGGGAAAAGTGAGGAAGGAGATGAGATGAGGGAAAAGGAAGAGAGGAGAAAAACTGCACATGGATGAAGAAAATAGGCAGAAGCTGAGGACCAGAAATGAAGAAGAAAGGAGGAAAGGAAAGAAATAAATGGAAAGGAAGCCCTGGAAACGGAGTTAAGAGGACAGATAGCAGCAGAATCGGATACTGGGCCAGCATGATCAGAAAAACAGTCACCAGACAACAAAGGTAGAAAAAATCATTTTATTTTTTGATTATAGTGTTTGGAATATGTTCACTTTTGAGAATCAGGTGCTCAACATTAAAAGTTTATATTTATTTACTTATTTATGGTATTTTATTGCACATTAAACATGAATTAGACTGGAACCTGGGATCATTTAATTTTTTTTCCTGGAGTAATGCATTGCCACTCCCCCCCAGGCTCTCTCCCCGGCTAAAGCCAGCTCTGCAATTTGGGGGGGGGGGGGGGCGCAGAGGGGGACTGGGGAGAGAGCCTGTTAAACATTTACCAGCACACCACTGCCCAAGCTCATCGACAATATATACAGGCCTTAAACTGAATCTGTAGCAGACAGTGTGTAAGTTGCTGCTTTTTGCTTTCCAGTGCTGCAGTGGGAAACTGTTTCAGCCTGACTGCTCTTCCTGGGAGAGTTGCCAGCTTATGAAAACTTGTCTGCCTTCCTTCTTGTTAAATTACAGAAGCCAATGCACTTAATAGCATTCACTGAAGACATTTCACCTTTTTAACACACAAACCAGGGGACACACCTAGCCTGTCTGCTTTTCAAGGCAATGAATATGCGCATGAGATAAAATTGCATTCACTGCCTCCATTATATGCATGTCTCTCTCATGCATATTTGTTCTGAGTATTCTGAAAACCTGACTGGCTGCCTCCAAAGGACTGGGTTGAGAATCACTTCATTAAACATAGCCATACAATATGACAGTGCTTCTCAACAACCCTCTCCTGGAGGCGCACCTAGCCAGTTAGGTTTTCAAGATTATCACAGTGGATTTGCATGAGATAAATTAGAATACATTGGATATACATTGTATGCAAATCTATTTCAGTCATATTCATTGTGGTGATCCCGAAAACCCGACTAGCTAGGTGTGCTTGCAATGCAAGCTCACACATCAACCCCAAGATTCTATAAACAGCGACTAAAGTTCCGTGAGTAAATCAGCATACATAGCCGATTTTCGTGCAGAGCTTAATTGGTTTACAAGCCAATCAGCACATGATAACTGGATGTTAAGCACTTATCTGCACTAATTGGGACTTATTAGGATTTATGCACATATCTCACTAAGCGTATGCTATAAAGTGATACGCATAAATCGGAACATGTGGATCTTATAAGAGGGTGTGGGCATGGCCAGGTCATGGGTGTTCCGAAAATTTATGTGCACTATTACAAAATATGCCTGATTCTTGCCTAAATAAGATGTGGGCATTTACACCAGGTTTTAGTTGGCGTGAATGCCTGCATCTAAATTTTAGTCATAGGATGGCCACCATACGTATTCTATAAACCATCCAGTGCAATTTTTCTAGCAAAAAAGGTTCCGGTACTCAAATGCCAGGCCACCCTTCAGGGGTGGGATGATCACTGAGGGACTCACTCCATAATAGCCAGGCCCCCTGCAACCAGTCACAGAATCTACGACAAGGCAGAATTGGTGTCTTGAGCCTGAGCTCTTTCATTAAAACTTGTGGTCCATGGGTCAATTTTAGAAGACACTGGAAAAGGTGCTGGTACTCAGTACCCCCGAGTACCCCCTCAAAAAAAGCCCTGAAACCATCCTAATGTTATGCGAGGTTTAGAGAAGCGTGCTAAGCGCGTTTTTTTAATACACTATGGGGTCCTTTTACTAAGGTGTGTAGACACCTACGTGCATCTAACGCATGCCAATTTGGAAACTACCGCCCGACAATTAGTTCCCAGTTAATGCATGAGACCTTACCACTAAGTCAATGGGTGGCGGTAAGGTCTTGGGCCCAAAATAGACGCATGCCAATTTTTATTTTGCTGCACATCCATTTTCGGCCCCTAAAACAGGCCTTTTTTGCAGGCACACTGAAAAATGGACCTGCACGCATCCAATAAACGGGTCCATAACTGATCAGACCATTTTTCAGCGCACCTTAGTAAAAGGACCCCTATATATAGAATCTAGCCCCAAATACACAAACCATGGATGGTATGACCAGTGTGGAAGAAGGGCCAAAGGCTAGGATGTCACTCCTAATTTAGGGGCACTTTTAGTAAAATCTGGGTGAAATCTGGGCTTAGCTCATTCTAATGTGGGACTTTCCTATATCCTAAGCCCAGATTCAATTCAACATTAAAGTAAAGCCTTTTCTTTTGCGTATAACCTCCCCCCCCAAAAGGTTATCCCAAAGTCACCCCACCTGTAAAAAAAAATAACATGGGAGTATTTGCCACCTCTTAGCTGGATTATGTGAGACTGCCTGCTCTCTGCCCTTACCATGCTCCCACTAAACAATATTTTTAAATAAATAGTTAATACACAGGTTACCACATGCAAACAGGCAAAATTCTACAAAACACAGTAGCCTGCTCTTGTGTGCTAGCCCTGCATTAAGGGCTTAGGGGTTCTTTTACTAAGCCACGGTAAAAAGTGGCCTGAGCTAGTTGTGGCGCATGAAATTGGTGCAAGTTAGGCCACTTTTTACAGTGATAGCACTAACCCCATGGTAATTGGGCAGCGCGCGAAAATGTAGTCACACTGCCGATTTCTATTTTCTACAGTGGGGGGTATTCCCAGTAGTAAAGTATTTTCTACCGCAGGAAACTTGCACGCACCAACTTTGGAACTACCCCCAGGCTCCCACACTACCCTGGCAGTAGGGCCGATTTGGCACATGCTACCTGCATCGTAGCCCTACCACACCTTTGAAAAAGGACCTCTTAGTGCACCCCCTCCAGGTGGTATTACCCTCCCACCGTCACAGACTCCTTGAAAACTCCCCAAACCCCTCCCTCCAATCCCCTCTTAACAGAAAGAATACAAAACCAAGGAGGTATACTAAACCAATATAAACCTCACAAATTTGCTATTATTTTCAATAGCATCTGCAAATATTTGGGGTCATTCAACATGGTGGCAAGTTCTGTCCACTGGCTTTAGGCCACAGACTGAGCCAGATCAACTCATGCTGTCTCCTGCTTTATTAAACCTCCTTGGGTCAAACAGAATGTACAAGCAACAACTACAGAGACAAAGACTTTTTTAAAAAGAAAAAGAAAGACAAATCATACCGTCAACTTAACAAATATGAGGGTCCACTAAGAGCCAAATGCTTGACAGTAGAACAGCTTTACATAGTAACAAAAAACCATCTAAGTCCAAAATAACCTGTCCTGCTCATAACACTCAAAAAACCCACAGCCACCTCACAGCCATAATGAAACTGGAAAACATCTAGATTGACTGTTCAATTATGGCTGTAAGATGGATGTTTTTGCACTAAACCACATAAATAAGTGTGTAAAAAGTGCATCAACAAATCTTATTAACTGAGAGTGGAAAATGCGGCAGACAAGGGTGATACCAATAACTCAGCAAACCATCATCATTATAATGATTATAGACAGAGCTATTTTAAATACAGAGGAACAGAAATAGCACCAAAAAAGGACACATACCTAAAAGGGGAATTAAGACAAACCTTCCCCTTGTTAGCAATTGTGCATACAAAACAGCCTAAAAAATGAATTTAAAAAAAACCTTATAGACTGAACAGCATAAAAACCGATGGTAGTATTAAGATTAAAAAAGCCATAGTATTATGGTTTTAGCAAAGCCTTAGACACAGTTCCATATAGACAACTAATAAATAAACTGAGTGCACTCGGTATGGGTCAGTCACTTTAGGGTCAAGTGACTGACTGGGTTAGAAACTTGTTGGGTGGAAGGCAACAGAGGGTGGTGGTAAATGGAGCTTCTTCTGAGGAATGAGATGTTACCAGTGGTGTGCCACAAGGTTCAGTTCTTGGACTGGTTCATTTTAACATTTTGCCTCCTGGGCATCAACTAATGCTAACACTGCTGTATTAATCTTTCCATTGGATCATTTTGCAGATTTGACATCCATCTGTCGTACAAAAACTGGCACCCTGGCAATGGAGAAAAATCAACTAGTTAGCAACCATGTCCCCCACTCAAGTAGCATGCAGTGTCGTAGCTTACAGACTCACATTCTGATTCCACTAAAGCCCAGCTCACTTACCCCCCCCCCCCCATCTCAAGTACTCACTCCTCTTACCCCTCCCCCACCTACCCATGGTGCAGCTATCACTCACCCCAGTCATCACTGTCCCTCCAAACCTCCAGTTGTTCTCCCTATCTACCCATCCATGCCAATTCCTCCAGCCCCAATCTTGCAGTTGTTGCTCTATCCACTCAAATCCCCAGGGGTTGTTGCTTTCCTCCCCATCCCAATGCCCTAGATGTTGATACACTCCACCCACCCCCCAACTAAGTCCAGAAGAAAAACAGGGCAGAAGCCTTCCCTTCCTTCTAAGTGGTTCTGAGAAAATGTTTGAACCACACGGTGCACCTTAACTACACAGGAATGAGGGAAACAGAACACTGGCAGCAACAGGAATGGAATTTCCTCTCTTTTGCCTGGCAGGTCACAGCAGGAGATGGAGAGGAACAGCACCACAGGATCAAAGTTGAAAACACAGAGACAATTATTCACATCTAATTATTTTTATTGCGCATTTTATTTTCAGCTACTGTTTCCCATTTTATCTGTTGTGTAAAGTGAAAATCATAACACGGAGCATGTTCTCACTTCTAATCATAATGTGATGCTCAGGCAATGGCTCTCTTTTGGGCATGCTTGTTGTCTTTTTCTTAGTCTACTTTGTTAAGCTGCAAAAAAAAAAAAAAATCCAGAAGAGATCAGTTATAAAATGCTAATAAAAGAGTTTTAAGAAAGGAAAGAAATTAAAGCTTACAACAATATATTGTTTTAAACATTCACATATATACATATATATATAAATAAATGTGTATAAAACTAATCATATAAACAAATAAGTACACAGAAATAAAAAGGCTAACTACTAAATAAATAATAATAGATATCAATAAATAGATAACATTTTGTGTACAGCAGAAGAATGAGGATAATTGAAGGGACAAAAAGGAGAGACAGACAATACCCATTTACAAAATAGATACTCAAATTCAATTCCAAATTAAAACCATTCAGTTGTAAAATATCCATCTCATAAATCAATTTCTGGTCCTTTCTCAACAGAATCCATTCAATATCTCCCCCCATGTCAGAAGAGTGTAACCACTTTTAACACACAGTCCTTCAATTCTTCAAATGACCTTTTGAAGGTGGAAATGAAAACGGTAACGGAATTCAAACATGCGTGGGATAAACATAAAGGAATCCTGTTCAGAAGGAATGGATCCTCAGGAGCTTAGCCAAGATTGGGTGGCAGACACGGTGGTGGGAGGGGGGGCTGGTGGTTGGGAGGCGGGGATAGTGCTGGGCAGACTTATACGGTCTGTGCCAGAGCCGGTGGTGGGAGGGGGGGCTGGTGGTTGGGAGGCGGGGATAATGCTGGGCAGACTTATACGGTCTGTGCCCGGAAGAAGACAGGTACAAATCAAGGTAGGGTATACACAAAAAGTAGCACATATGAGTTTATCTTGTTGGGCAGACTGGATGGACCATGCAGGTCTTTTTCTGCCGTCATCTACTATGTTACTATGTTAATGTTCAGCCATAGGTACTCTAATAACTTTCTTTCCGTTATTCCGTTCACAGCAGCCAGCATTGAATATCCAAAACAAATTCAAGGAAGCCACCAGGGCTTATGTGAGTTCTGGTGATACACAGGCCCTAGGGCCCGAATAAGGTGTGCTTTGCTCCTTCGAATCCCCTCCCTCCCCCATGGCCGTGATCCACCCTCCTTCCCACTCCAGACATAGGCAGGGGGTGTCGGCTGAGACCTACCCCTGTAAGCTCACCTGGTCTGATGGTCCAGTGGGGTCTTATGAACAAGAGCAATGCCCACTTTCTCCTACCCATTGCGGCAGCTACTGCAAAATGGCTACCACAATCTTTAGTGGTAGACACGTGGTAGTTGCTAGTACCACAAGACGTTTGCTAGAGGTTGCAGCAGCCATTTTGCAGTAGCTGCTGTCAGGCAGTAACAACTGGGCATCACTCCTTCTCATAAGACCCCACTAAAACACCAGGCATTTAACAGGTAAGCTTGGGGGGGAAGGGAGGGGCTTGGCTGGCCCTTACCAAAGTCCAAGGTGGGAGAAAGAGTTCAGGGTTGCAGGATAGGGAGGGAGCAGCAAGAAAACTAGTGCCACCACATGGACGCTAATCAGGCAGTGGCCAATATTCAGACTGATGCCCGGTTAGTTTTGTGGATAAAGTTAGAACAGTCTTTTTGCTATCCTAACTTTGGTTGCTTACCTACCCAGGTAGTGGTTAAAGAAAGTACTTGCATGTAATATGTAAACTCAGTGCTTTTTTTGTAGAAAAAAAGATGCCGATACTCATTATGGGTGGTGTCACCACATATGGCTCCACCCCTATGATAGCCACACCCGCATTAGCCACACCCCCTATACCAGCCATGGCGCATATAAACAGACATCACTGAAAATAAACTAGTATAAGAGAAAAACAATAACTTGTGATATTTTTTCATTATAAATCATTTCTGTAAGATGTTACAGCTCCAGCATACCCAGTGCAAAATAAGACAGCAGATGTACAAAATATCATATACTGAATGAAATTTGCATAGGAAAAATGTTATTACAATAAGGAAAAAAGAAGCATCCTGCATATAGGTCCAATCACAGAGAAACCGGCTGACTATTATCAAATAAAGGAAAATTAAAAAGAAAATAAAACTCCCCCCTCTTTCTACAACTGGATATCAGACACTTAACAAATTATATAAATCCAATGTACTTGCTTTTAAAGAGAACAGAAAACAACTAGTAATTAAACAGAAGATTTTTCCTTCTCTAACAAAAAGCTTTCCAGCTGTATAGGATCAAGAAAAACATAGGAATTTTTATCATGAGTTTTACCAGACATTTACAAGGAAATTAAATAAAAAAGGAAGCTTCCAAAACAAGAACCCTAGATTCGAATTGAAGAAAAGCCTTCCATCATAACTGAGTAGATCTGGCAACATCAGGAAAAATCATAATAGGCTGTCCAAAAAAAGGAACACTCTTTTTCACAAAATAAGCCTTCTTAACAAGAAACTTGTGTTCCTCTGTAAGAAAAGATACTAATAACTTTGCTCTCTTAGTTATAAGCTCCTATGATGATTCAAGAAATCTTGACAAGTCTAAACTATCTGGAGAATGAAGTGTATCCATATTACTTTCCTTTCCAAGAACCCTAGAGCTTCTGGGTAAATAATAAAGATGACTAACTGAAACAACTTCAGTAGTCAAGTGCAGAATCTCTTTAAAGTAAATCTTCAGAAGCTCTAGGATTGCAAGGAAGTATGTCATGAGAAAATTCAGGAATCTTAAATTACAAGCCCTTGATAAATTCTCTAATGATTCCATCTGCAAATGCATTGCTAAACAGACCTTAGTAGTAGCTGATACTGCAGACTGAATCTTAGTCAACCGAGAGTCCACTTTATCTACTCATTATTCACATATCTTCAACCTAGACTCCAGATCTTTAAACTTAGCCACTGCTTCTTCGGTACACTTAGCAAAAGATGATAAATTGTCATTCAAAGTTTTCTACATTCTTGTTATCACTAACATCAAGTCTTTTAAGGACACTTCTTGCTGAAGAATGGCCCCAGCGGTGGCAATAGAAGAAGTATAAGAAACAATTAAAGGTACCTTGACCTGGACAGTCTGATTGGTTTCATTTCCCAGAGATGAAGAATTGAAGGGTGGAACTCCTTACAAAGGCAGACCTTTCAAGTCCATGGTGTTCTGTACACCATCCCAAAAAACAATGTAGGTTGTGGGGGTGGGGTAGGCCCCCCAGATGATAGGTGTAGATGACAAGTTCACTGGCAAAGGTGGATAAACCAGAGCTGTTGCCCAAATATGCTTGTCCATAGGTCCCTTCATGGGTGGCATCGTTGAAAGCAAGCTTTTCATCCCTTTATGCTTCCCTATAGAGAGGCGAGGAAAATAACCCACTTCTTGCTCCTCAGTAGCCCTGAAGGGGCTCCAAAGGGACAAGACCTGCCCCTTTGGTCATGCCCCTTCGGGCACACGCCAACAGGCACATGTCATGGACCACATGCTGCGGCAGTGAAGCCTTATGAGCCCACAGTGAAAGACACCACTGGGGCTAGCTGGAATGGTGTCTAAATGAATGTCTGCCATCCAGATGGAAAGTGCACAGTCTCACCCGGCTCCCCAGTATCAAGTTTTCTGCTACATCAGTATTTAGTTAAGGAAGGATTTCATTGTATTGTTCAAAGTTGGCATTTTGGCCTTCTGAACATACCAGCAACTTATAAGACATTTGATCAACTAAGGGTGAAGGTTCTGAGTTTCTTGTTTTTAAAATATGACTTCATTTAAGATCATCTTGGTTTGCTTGTGGCATTTAAGGGAGTAATATTAAGCCTACAGTGGCCAATGCTTTTTTTTTTTTTTTTAATGGCTGGTGCCGAATGTCTGGAATTAGCACCAAGTGGTGGGGCTATGAAATAGGGACAATATTCAAACCACAAACCCCTGGATTCTATAAATGGTGACTAAATTTCCATGCACAAATCAGCACATGTAGCCAATTTGCATGCTGAACTTAATTGGTTAACAAGCCAATCAGTGCCAATAAGTGGATGCTAACAAGCAATTTTCGGTATTAATTGTCAGTAATTAGGATTTATGCATATTGCTCACTAAGCGTATTCTATAAAGTGATATGCATAAATTGGAAAGCGCGGATCTCAAAAGGGAATGTGGGCATGAGCGGGTTATGGACATTGTGAAAATTTACATGCACTGTTACAGAATATGCCTGAATCGCACCTAAATAAGAAGTGTGCATTTACATGTTAGTTGCAGGATGGCCACTATATATATTCTATAAACTGCACCTAACTTTAGGCAAGGCTTATAGAATACCATTAAGCGCAGTTTTTGTCAGTGCTGACTTTTATGGTGCCATATATAGAATCTGGCCCTAGCTTGATAAAGTTAAGACAGCTTTTCTACTCTCTTGACTTTATGATTAGCTATCTGGTTAGCGGTCTGAATATCGCCACTAACCAAGTAACCTCCAGCTCCACCCAGACTCTGCTTTTGTACCGCCCGAGCACTATACAAGGCAGTCAGAGGAAATATTCAGCAACTGGTTTGTGCCGTTGAATATCCCTCTTACCAGCCCTTATTGTGATGGCAGCAACTGCTAATCTTTGAATATCGGCCCCCTAGGTTTTGGGGGTAACAGAGGTGAGGCAGTACAAAATATTAAGAAATCTTTTAGTGTGTATTTCCTCACCTTAATTGTTTCTAAATCCTCCATCTCTCACCCCAGTCCCAGGCATTCATATATTTATGCACCATGACATTTGTCTGAGCATATTTAAAAAACAACACTTTCCAAGGGCAAGCTTGGCAGCCAGACTGCGCTCCAGTCCTCAGGAGATGTTTTCCTGCACAGCAAAACCTGCAGTTATAACCTCCTGTAATTAACAGCTACAGCAGCTACTAATACGAAATACTGGATGCAAAAAATAGTTTATCACAGATTTGTGGTAGGTCTTAAGAATATCTGCCCTGAGAGATTCTAACTAGAGGGTAATTCTATAAGGTGCTGCCCAGATTTAGGTGTTAAGAAAGTGTGCAAATGCTGGTATTCAAGTCACATAGGACTTTTGTTGACACATAATGACGAGCAAAGTACTTCTGATTTTCTTTAACAACAAAATGACCATTTTCTAGCTACCTGATCTTGTGTAAGTGCCAGTGGGGGTCCTTAAACTAAGCTGTGGTAGAAAATGGTTTTAGTGTGCCCTTACACACTTTTTTTTTCTGTGCACTAAGGCCATTAATATTACAACAGTAAAATGGCCATGCACTAATGTTGCGCAAATAGACCAGAAGGAAACAGCAAAACAGACCACTAATGCAGGTATTACACCGAAACATGGGCCATGTCAGGTCCCTTAATAAATTTTCTTCTTCCTAGCCTTGGTGCATCCTTGTTGTTCCATCTGCAGCACACTACACTTTTGTTGACCTTCATGTGCTAATGTCATCATTAGCATGTGGTTATTAAAAACAATTATTTATTTATTTATTTTATTTATTTATTTATTTTGTTGCATTTGTATCCCACATTTTCCCACCTTTTTGCAGGCTCAATGTGGCTTACATGGTACCGTAATTGGCATTGACCAATTCCGGTGTGAACAAATACAAGGTGTGAGTAATATCAAGGTGATAGTATGGTAGAGTGAGAAACATGTATGGTTAAGACATTTGGGGAGGACATCGTTAGGGAAAGGAAGAGATAGTATATGTCCGTTACGATCTTTGGTTACGTTGTGTCGCAAATGTTCAGGTTTATTTTTTTATTTTTTTTATTTTTACAATTTTACATTAATTTCAAGAATACATCTTGATATAGCAAAGATGGTTAACAGGAAAAAAAGAATTAATAATATAATTCTATACTAACTTCCATCTTATATTGACAGATAACATATCGAAAAAAGAAAAAAAAGGAAAAAACAAGCTAATTAAAGCTAATAAATTTACAATATAAAATGAAAATGTTACCAGACTTCCATTATATTATTCATTTATAGTCCACAAGATGAGAGGCATAACACAATATCTGAAGAATTACAAAGAATAAACAAATAATTCTTTCCTTTAGGAAACTGAGGACTGAGGGGATGTTCCGGGAATTCCTAACTATTTCACGGAGTAGATGTAATAATTGGTCTTGACTGTACAGAAGGTAACAAGATTATTTTAGAGTCCAAAAAAGAATCAAATTGTTTAGGGTCAAAAAACACGTATTTTACAGAATTTAATTTTATTACACATTTACACGGAAAATGTAACCAGAAAAGAGCACCCAATTGTTGTATCATTGAAACATTCTTATTTTATAGCTCATGAAAAGCTGTTCTCTATGAAGGAAAAATGAGCCTTTACTGTCACCCATTTTGTAGGCAGCAATGGCTGATGTAGTAATCCAATCACTCTACGCCCCCATACACGCCCAGAAAAATTACAAAATATTTTTTAGCACACACTCATCCCAATCCTTACCACAGGACACTTAACACATCCCGTGGTAAGCCACTTTAAGCTGTGGTAAGTGTGTACTAGTGCTTATCACTGCTTAGTAAAAGGACCACATTTACACGCATACATTATAAAATACTATGATCTAGACGTGAATATTTACACCAGTTCTATGACTGCTGTAGATGCTTGCGCCTAAAATATAAGCATGCATTTGACCTGCGAGAAAACAAGAAGGCAACTGATGACTGGTCCACTAGATCCAATGTGGAACAGAAAGAAGAAACCAGACCTTGTGCAGAAAAACAGTCTGTTATTGGTTGTTCAAAGGACCCAGGTCTCACAAACAAGTGCCTGACACGGCCATGTTTTGCCAGAAGTACAGGCTCCATCAGGGGCAATGAAACTGCAACATTGAACATAAAAACAAAATGATAAAAAAATCCAATAACATACATATGAATCTATGAGCACTGAGTCACATCACATATGTAAATAGTACCTATATATGGTACCTTGAGTTACACGTGCAAAGCAGCATGCACAGCCAATTTGTGCACATAACTTAATT
Organism: Microcaecilia unicolor; assembly: GCF_901765095.1. Taxonomy (NCBI): domain Eukaryota; kingdom Metazoa; phylum Chordata; class Amphibia; order Gymnophiona; family Siphonopidae; genus Microcaecilia; species Microcaecilia unicolor. The sequence continues at coordinate 131,358,573 of NC_044039.1, forward strand.
GAACAATGAGCCAATCAGTACCGATAATTGGATGGTAACAAGCAATTATCAGCACTAAATGGCAATGATTAGAATTTACGCACAATACTCACTAAGGGTATTGTAAAACATAGTCCGTGGAACTTCTAGTGTGGATCCCAAAAGGGGGCATGGCTATAGAGGAGCATGGACGGGTCATGGGCATTCCAAAAATGTACACGCAATGTTAATGAATAACCCGCTCCATGCCTAAAATGAGGCGTGAGCATTTATACCAGGTTTTTATTGGCATAATTGGCTGCACCTAAATTTTAGTTGTGTGAACAGATTTAGGTGTTTTCTGTAAACTGCACCTAACTTTAGGCACAATTTACAGAATACATCTAAGCGTGTTTTCCTTTAATGCCAATTTTCTTTAGGTCTCCGTATATCAATTCTCCAAATTTAACAGTATCTGTGACTTCTCTCAATGGAGGGGGCTCCTGTATCATCCAAAAACAACACCTAGCTCCAGACCAATTACAAGTTCTTCTCATAAATAACACTTATATTAGTAGTACTACTGGATCTATTGGATGCGCATCTCACCACTACTATGGCTCAATATATCAAGCCAAGCATTGCTTAGAGTGGGCATGTATTCGTCATTGATCCAAATTTTAGTATTTTTTAACTTTTTTTATTTTTAATCTTGTCTATTATCAAAAAAACTTATTTTTCAAACTTCAAATACTTAGCTTAGAAGCTTCTTTTTTTTTAAATCAATTCTCAATTTCCCCATATTAGATGGGAGACTTCTTGTACCAACATGAACTCATGTTTCGCAAAAACTGCTGTGTCAAGGACTGTCTCCACTATACAAAAGGCTGCATCTTCGTTACCCGCGGGATTCTTTAATGGTGGGGGTCCCCACCCCCTGCCAGATGAAGCGTTTATGTGTCCCGTGCTGGTCTCGCACTTGCTTCCTCTCCTGTTTTCAGTGAGCTGTGCACTGCATGCTTGTTTTAATGAAACTGAGCATACGCGAGCATGCTTAGTTTCATTAAAATGAGAGCATTCACGGCGCTACTGGAAACAGGAGAGGAGGCAAGTGTGCGACCAGCATGGGACACATAAAATGCTTCAACTGGCAGGGGGGTGGGGTCGGGGACCCCTGCCAGCCAAACCGGGGACCCCAGAGCCAATTTTGGGAGGCCCAGGCCCCCATAGCTCCCCCATAGCTACGCCACTGGCTCCAACTGATTCAGAATGCTGCAGCAAGCCTCATAGACGGTTGCAAGTGACGTGACCACATCATACCATTTTTGCAAAAGCTTCGCTGGCTACCAGTATAATACAGGGCTAAATTGAAAACTCCATGTTTGATCTTCAAGACCCTTAAAGAAAATGGCCCCCAGTACTTGAAGAACAGGATGACCCTCTACACACCTCCAAGGACACTAAGGTCCTCCTAAGAGGTATCCCTAACCACAACCTCTCCAAAAGACATTATACAATGTGATACCCACAAGTGAGCCTGCTCTGGAGTAGCCCCCACACTCTGGAATGCCCTCCCTGAAAGGCTCCGCTTAACACAAAACTATTTCTACTTCAGGAAGCATCTCTTACCTATCCATATGTTCCATCTTTTCTTATACCCTACGCTGTGTATTAAAATGTTCTATTTCATATTAGATTGACATTGTAAGTAGTATACTATGCCATACTTTGTATTGTTCTTGAATATTTTTACTGCTGTTATTGTCTATTGCTTATGTTTCATTTATCCTTACTGTACACCACCTTGAGTGAATTCTTTCAAAAAGCTGGTAAATAAATCCTAATAAATAAAGGAATGATGCTGCTTGTGAGCCACCTCACAAGCAGCATTATTCCATGGGTCCGGGAGCATTGGATCACTGTTCCATGGCCCGATGATCTTGGACCGGTAGCATTTAGTCAAATTAGTGAGTAAAGCACCCCTCTTCAAAGCAAAAGCCTCTTTTGCCCCCCCCCACCCCCAATTACGCCTTCTCTCCATAGTGCTGATCCGACTATACCCTTTCCCAACCCAGTGACCCCTCCTATTGGTGCTCTCCACACCTGGAACTTTTCCTTCCCCCAAGGCAGAACCCTAAGCTCCCCCAGCCTCCCAAAGTTTAAATTACTGGGTTGTACTGGTCCAGGCAGGAGTGATCCCCAGTCACTCCTCTCCTGCCAATGTCTTCACCCAAAATGGTGCTGTACTGACTCCCTTGTACTAGTCTCTCAGTACTACCACTAAGGGTCATGTTTCTACATAAGGGCTCAAATGCCCTTTGGGTGGCCTTCAGGTTGGGGAGGGGTATTATTTGGTTAGCACTAATTGGAGGGGTCCCAAGAGTGGCTTTCATTTTGAGCAGGCACTCTGCCCACTATTATGACTAAAGGGTACTGGCCTCTCTAACATGTGGCCAGGGCCCAGGCGCATGAGTCTGTGTCTTTTATCTGGGGTTATTTTACTGGATATACTGTCAAGGAGTAGCCTAATGGTTAGTGCAGTAGACTGAGATTCTGGAGAACTATGTTCAGTTCCCACTGTAGCTCCTTATGACCCTGGCTAAGTCACTCAAACCTCTATTGCCCCAGGTACAAAACGTAGATTGTGAGCCCACTAGGGACAGAAAAGTATCTGCATATAAGAGCATAAGAATAGCCATACTGGGTCAGACCAATGGTCCATCCAGCCCAATATCCTGCTTCCAACAGTAGCCAATCCAGGTCACAAGTACTTGGCAGAAATCCAATTAATAGCAACATTATAATGTAGTAGTAGTGCTAGCAGTGTGCACCTGGTGGAGGAGTGGCCTAATGATTAGTGCTGTGGGCTTTGATCCTGGTGACCTACATTTGATTCCCACTGCAGCTCCTTGTGACCTTGGGCAAGTCACTTAACCCTCCATTGCCCCAGGGACAACAACTTAGATTTTGAGCCCACTGGGAACAGAGAAAGTACCTACATATATGAAAATAAGAATAGCCATACTGGGTCAGACCAATGGTCCATCTTCCCCAGTATCCTGCTTCCGACCAGTCACAAGTACCTGGCAGAAACCCAATTAATAGCAACATTATAATGTGTACAGCAGTGCATACATCTAGTGGTGCTATAGAAATGATAAGTAGTAGCAGTGTGCACCTGGTGTAGGGAAGTAAATTATTTTTCTTTTCAGAAGAAAGCTAAAGTTTAGCTTTTTGCACTTGTGTTTTAATAATTGTGTTATGGTTCTTGGGTTGTGCTGGTGGGCTGGGTCATATGTTATTATTTTAGACAAGTGCTGTCTTTTGTATTTTATTGTAATACGCTTTGATCTTGGTGGTTGAGGGACAGTATCAAATTTGCTAAATGATCACCATCTGTCTTCAGCCATCTTAAATTCTGTATCATGGAAAACTTGTGTCAGTGGAAATGAATCTCACCCTTTCTTTTGCCTTCATGTGTGCTGGGTTGAGGTGTTCTGCAATAACAGACTTTTTCTTCTGGCAGTGACATGGCCACTTTGCCAATGGTAAATCCTGACTTGGCAAGCTGTGGTAGCAGCAGAATGTTCACATCAGAAATACCAGCCAGTTTTCCCCCATGTCGATAAGCCAGTCCATATGTCAGTATGCCAACAAAAGACTGTGAAGACAGAACACCTCTGCAGTCAGTTGCACCAGACTGGCAAACTTCCCTGTAGCTTGAAATCTAAGCTAGGGTTACTGTCTCCCATACAGCAGAACCACAAGCTGCTCTGGAGCTTGTGTTAATCATTGGTTTGGAACTGTTGTCTTCCATTGAATTTAATGTTGTTTGAGATTCAAAGCAGGAAATGCTAATTAACTAGTTTATACTGGCATTAAAGAACTGGCAACTCCCAATTTGTCATCATTATCTAGTTATAATATGATTTGCTTCCAAGAGAGAACATGCAAAGACTAGAAAGAAATCTGTTGAAGGATTACCTCTCCTGCACAGGACTGAGTCTTTCAGAGAGTTTGTCCCATGAATGGCTAGAAATGACAGTGATTGTCTAGTTTACAGCTGCAGTGCATGCTAGCTTCCATCAGAGGTCATCTTGGCTCTTTCTGCCTCTTCTTCCTCTGTTTTTGTTTTGTTCTAATGTAACTTTTCATGCTTTCAGATAGGGATGCATTTTTTAAATTATATCCCTTCTCCTGATTTTAGAAAACCTCTATTTTGAAATCAGCTGTTTGTGGTAAATACCTACTATACCTGAATGTACATTGCTTCGATAGCCTTCGGACTTGGAGAAAATTAAAATGTTAAAAAAAATACGTTCACATGAATTAATGTGATACCTGCATGGGCTTCAGGCAAGAATCCGCACAGTATCACTGCAAATGATCATGTTTGGAGTTTGTAAATAGGAAGAACTGTCACAATTTTAGACAGTAAATATACTTTACTACCTTCTGTTTTCTCAGGTCCCATCCTAAGTGCAGCTTTTCAACTTGAGAGTCAGAGAAAATTTTGGCCAGGCTTGTGGGGTCAGAAAGATGGTGTCATGTCCCCACTTTGACTCACCTTGTTTTCCAGTGGTCAGCCTCAGAGGTGGCTCCAGACTGTTTTTTCTTTGCATTGCTGCGTCTGCTACCAATTCTTCTGTGTTCCAAGGCTCACTCTGGTGTTCAATGTGTTCTAAGCCTCACTCTAGTATTCAGTGTATTCCAAGACTCACTCTGGTGTTCAGTGAGTTTCAAGCTTCTTTCCTGTGGTCATGACATCATCAGTGAAGGCTGTCATAAGGAGGGTGAGGACATTCAATCATGGCCTTTGCAACGCCAAAGGTCTCCAGTTTTTCCTGTGTGCTTGTAGCACTTCTGCCTTGTTCCTTGTCGGTTTGCTGGTGTGCTTGTGTAGAACCTCTGCCTTATTTCCTTGCCTATGTGGGCACTGCTGCCTTGTTCCTTGAGTGCTTTTTTGAGTAGTTTTCCTTTACCCTTTGTTAGCTGCCTTAGTGCCGTGTGGCACAGTCTTTTGTTTGCTCATGTGCCTATGGTGGCACTTCTGCCTTGTTTCTTTTGTTTGCTAGTGTGCCTGTGTGGCCCTTCTGCTTTGTTTCTTATTTGTTTGTCTGTGTGCTAGGGTTAGCACTTCTGTCTTGGTTCTGCCTGCTTGTTTGTTTGTTTGCTAGGGTTAGCTCTTCTGTCTTGATTTTTCCTTGTTGTCTGTGTGCCTGGTTGGCACTTCTGTTGTGTCCCTTGCTTGTTTGCTGGTGTGCTGGTATAGCCTTCTGCCTAGTCTGCCTTGCTTTGAGTTCTGCCTAGTCTGCCTCTGCCTCTATGTACGTGCCGTCTCCTTTGCCTTCTGCCATTGTGCTTGGATTCTAGTTCGGCCTTGCGGCCTGTATGAGAGGGCTATGGTGTGCACTGGTTCCAGTTCGGCCTTTGCAGCTCGTTTGAGTGTCTTTCTTCTAACTTTACTTGGCTCTGCTCCTGTGTACCCTGTTCCTGCCTAGCCAAGCTCAGTTCCTGTGTACCCTGTTCCTGCCTAGCCAAGTGCTGTTTCTTAGTATTGCGTAGGTGCTTATTGCACTTCTGCTTTGTTCCTGCCTGTGTGCTTATTGCACTTCTGGTCTGTTCCAGCCTGTGTGCTTTTGCACTTCTAGTCTGTTCCAGTTCTGCCTGTTCAGTCCAGTCCTGGTTAGAGGGTTTGCCTGCTGCTGCCGTTTGTTGGCAGTGGCCCAAGAGCTCACATTTCCCTGAGTCTGTGACAGATGGGTGCAAGGCTATGAGGTGCTCTAGGCAGACCAGTGTTATGCTTCCTTCATTTGACTCTCAGGTCTCTAGCTTGCCCTCTATCAACCAAGACTTTGGTAATTCAACTCAAAAATTATGACCAACCCGCACCACAATCCTGTATAAATACATAATTGGACATCATACTTTTCAATATTAAACTTGGTTCATTGAATTTGTGTGACTGTCAGGATCTGTTGCTTCCCTTTGACTGCAGCTGCTCTTTGCTGCCTCTCCCTCTTCTCCCCCCACTCCCAGAAGTTGCCGCTCTAGGCAACTGTCTAATTTTGCCTAATGGTTAAGACATACTGGATGTCAGAAGAAAAATCAGCAGACAGAGAAAATCATAGGCACTCAAATACTGTGGTCAGCAAGTGAACCTTCGTTAGTAACCAATGGGAATAATTTCCCATTGTGTACCAACCTCTGGAGAAGTGTAGGAGAGAATTTACTTTTGGATATATGGTGAGGAAGATTACAAAAATATCTCCCTCATCTCTTTTTCCCTAGACCTGAAATGTTGTGGATGCATCTCTGTGTACCTAAGCAAATTAAGGAATGTCCTTCTGGTGCATTTCTTCCATAACCTCATCTGAGAATTCCTGATAGTTAATGCGTTGTATTCCAATCCATTTGAGTTGCATATTTCCTTGACATATCATTTATAAATATTTCATGATGATCTCTAACCCCTCCCTCTGGTTTCCATTAGATTCTTTCCTAGATTCTTTTTCTACTAGGTGCAAATGCCACAAACATCAGAAAATAATCCTGACAGCTTCACTGATTTGGACTGAAGACTTAAAGCCCTGAATATTTTTGTTTAGTTCTTTTAATTTTAAAATGTTATCACTTACTCTTCATCATGCTGCAACTTCTGACAGATTCCTGCTGCCAGGATGCACTCACATTCCTATAATCAACAAAGAAGCACAGGTTCAGTGGCACACCAAGGTATGGAAGAGGGGTCATGGCCCCCAGATGTTGGCCTGGAGGAAGAACTGGATGGCCCAGAGTTCAGTGTCGCGGGCAGCAAACTAGTTGCTACTGTGTAGGTAAGATGGACCATACCAACCTATAATTGTGCCTTGTACCACTTGCCCACTGGTGTCCCCTGCCCTGGCCACCCACTTCACCACCCAATGAGAGGAGATGATGGACTGGGAGAAACATTTGTGCCCTTCCATGTGTATGCCTTGTGTGGCGGCTACAGCACTCACACAGCCCTTGGTATGCCACTGGTGCCCATATAGGCAGAAGGAGCACAGACAACAGAGGTCATATGTGCTTAAAGGAGCACAGGCCTAGGGCCTGGATAAGCAAATAGCTATACAAGCTGGCGGAAGTGAGACCAGCTGACTGGCCATTTGCTCTAGAAGGATTACTGTGAGATTCATAAGGGAATAGCATAGGGTATGGAAGAGAAACTGGGAGATGAATGAGGGAGAGTTAGGTGGGGGTCTGGAGAGAGAAATACTGAAGGGGGACTGGCTGAAGAGGTAGAGAGAGAGAGAGACTGGGGAACCACTATTCAGCAAATAATGTGGTTGATCAGGAAGGAGAACTGAGTATTTTGTAACAGGGGCAGACTGCCAGAGATCTGGGCCCCTAACCACTTATCAAAAGTGATTAGATGGAGGTTAAGGGAGAGTGCCCCCCCCCCCCCCGGGCACTGCCCTATTGCCCCAGTGGTCAGTCTGCCCCTGTATTGTAGCATTCTTTCTCTCCCATATTTGCTCATTCCCCCCCCCCCCCCCATCTCACTAAAGCCAACAGTCAGAAGTTGGGCTGTCTGAATTTTTTGTGGAGGAGTAGCCTGGTGGTTAGTGCAGTGAACTTTGATCCTGGAGAACTGAGTTCAATTCCCACTGCAGCTCCTTGTGACTCTGGGCAAGTCACTTAACCCTCCATTGCCCCTGGTACAAAATAAGTACCTGAATATATGTAAACCGCTTTGAATGTAGTTGCAAAAACCTCAGAAAGGTGGTATATCAAGTCCCACTTCCCTCTCCCTTTTCTAGTGTTGCTCTCCATGCAGACTCAGCTTTTTTGAGACTTCTAATTCAATTTATATCTGCAAATTTCTGTTTCTTCATTCTGTATTTGATTAGAGTCTGACCATGATTTGTGTCTGTGATAAGAGGTGAGCATTTCTACAGATATCTGTAGCAGTCTGCTTTGTGTTCTACTTCTAATTCCTAGAAGATGTATTGTGTTATATAACCCTGTGTAGTATTTGAAGTGTTGCTTTTTGATAGGCAAGGTTGTTACTGCTTGAGCCCAATCAGTTAGGATGGTAAGTTTGCTACACAGAGGGAGCCAACAAACGGACAGCTGTGGTATGTTCCAAAATTCTCTGGCAATGTGTACGGCACTGGTGCAGAAAACAACAGGGGTCATGCTGCGGAAATAAAGAGAGCAAACTAAAGTGCCGTTTACACAGATCATGGCCAATTTGCCCCCTTAAATACGTCGCAGGTCAAGCCCACAATCCACTGCTCCACCATATTGAATTCCCTTTAGGAAAGGCTCATAGAGGGTAAAAATATGAAAGGAAATAAGTGAAGAAAAATAAATTAAAATCCCAAGAAAACAGAAAAAAAAGGAAGCATGCACATCCCTTTGTATTATGTTCATTTCAGCTGTTGCTATGAGAAAGACAGGAGGTTGGGGAAGGGAGGCATGGATACAAATGCGATTTTGGCTCTAGGTGTGAGAGATCTCTCTGATATGCTATTGCCAAGTCTGCAAACACAGTATCGGTGTCATAGACTGAATGTTAGTATTACTCATGCTATCCCCTGGCTATGACCTGCAGCACTGCAAACAATGGTGTTCAGAAACAGACCACGTATAGATTATTTTGCTTGTACCCCTTTTCTTTTGATATGGTTACAGCATTACTTTCCATGCAGTGTCTGAATTCATATCCTTAAAAGATCACAAACTGGCTATGACAGAGGTTAAAAGGCATGTGAGGACTATCCACTTTCTACAGATATTAACCAAGTAAAGGATATGTCGTCACCTATTTTGGGGCTATTTCAGGGCCAGCTTAAGTTGTGAGAGTTTCATGGGCCACACTTTCCTTTTGTCACTTTCCTTTCCCTTCCTGGGTAGAAGCTGACTGAATTTTGGTTTTGGTTTCAGTTTCAGATTTGGCACTGAAACTGGCCCAAAATCAGGGTTTGGGTTTTGGGCGAAAATGCCAGTGCATTTTCTGTTGAAACTCTCCTCCCCACCCGACAATCACTCTTCACTCCCTTCTCACCCACAATCACCTCTGCATCCCCCCAGGTTGCTCAACCACACAAAAGCCCCTCCCTCAGGCCTACCTTTAAATGCCTTGGTGATTGGTGATCTAGTGGTCTCTTCTGGGCAAGAGCAATCTCAAAATGGCCACTGGGACCTCCTGCAGCAGTCTTGTAAGGCTGTCACAGGAAGTCTTAGCAGCCATTTTGACTGAGGAACAGGTGCAGGCAGAGCGACTGGGGGCTTCTATTACTCAGAAGAGGCCACTAGTCCACCAGGGCATTTAAAGGTAGGCCCAGGGAGGGTCAAAAGGGTTGTGTTTGGAGGGTAGGGTGGGTGGCTGACCATTCCAGGAGGACCCATCCTCTGCTAAGGGGGGTGGGGGGAGTGGTAGCAACAGTGGCTGGCAGCTGGTCCGGGAGAACCTGCTGTCTAAGTAGGTGGGGGAAGTGCTGTATTTTGTTTTGGCTTCATATTTGACCAAAACCAAAGAGCAAATTTTGGCTGCTAATTCAGTTTCGGTCAAAACCAAGAATCCTGGTTTCAGTCACATTCTCATCTTGGGGCCAATCTTGCAGTAGAAACCACATTGATATCAAGGCTTATACCATAGGAATGGCCCCATACTAGAAGAAAGCTGGTTGTTGTGACTTAAATACTCTTGCTTGCCCAGTTTTTGGACTTAAAAGTATTGCACACATTTAGGTCTGACAGCTCCTCCCCTTCTATCAATGAACATATTCTCAACTTTTGGTTCTGCTGCTATCATGTTCTGCCTCCTTATCTGTCTGTACACATACAGACTCTGCATTCTCCTTCTTTGACTCCCATTAATGTTCTGGAAGTCCAGCAGCAGGTTCCAGCTAGCTGCAGCCAGTTGGAAGCAATCATGCAACACTGTGCATGCCAGCTTGTAAATCCAGCTGTGATTGGCAACTGAGCTCTCTATTGATTGGCCAATTCTGATTATGTTCCAACCCAAGGAGGTTCAATAAGACAGGAGCCGGCATGTTGTCAAAAGGCTGAAGGCATTTCCCCTGCGCAGCCATCATATTGGTGCTACCAAAGCAAACTATCAGCTGCTGTATCCACGTTGTTGTTGTTCATTGTAATTTTATCTCAGTTATAGTTACAAACATGCTGGCTTCTGCAGCATACAGATGTACACAGATGAACTATCACAATGGAATAACCTTTCATCAGTTAGAGTAGTAATTGTTCCAAGTTGTAATCAGTGTGTCATTTCAAGAGACTGGTTATAGAGACACCCTAGCACTTGTAGTATTGATATTGAGAGAGTTTTTCACCTAGTAAAAGACCACCACAACAGACATCATATTCTGAGAATCAGGTTCTCAACACTCACAGTTTTCATTTTTAACTACAAAGGTTGTTTTAAACCTTAATTAGGTTGAAACCTGGGAGCATTTAAAATCTTTTCTTTTCCTGTGCCTAGATCAAAAGAGGAAGATGGTATGTGGAACATGGTCCTTTAATTTTGTGGAATGCTGTGGTATATTATAAAAATGCACTTGATATTTTTTTATTACTATTGAGGCAGCTTGGGCAAAGAAATCATATTAATTTGGTGTTTAACTTTTCAGTCCTGTAAAGTGGAAGAATGTCATCTGGGTTTAATTGTTCAGAAGTCTAGCTTTTGCTAGACTAGAGGTTAGAAAGGTCAGTGAGAAATGAAACTTTCTTTGTCCTGTTTTGAGTGATGGATTGTTCATATTTACCACCTCTGGATGCCATTCAATCTCGAGGGGATCAGCAAGCAAGGCATACTGGACAGTTTTGCGGGCAGTTTAAAGGATTACATTGAACGCTGTCTAGAAGGAGATAGTGTAGGTTTAAATAATTCTAGATGATTTAGATTTTGTCTTATAAGGAATTCTGATTTCTGCTTATTTTAGAATATGTTTTATTCTGTTTAATTAATAAGTTCTATTTCTATGTAGAATATCTTTTCAATTCAGTGTTACATCAGTGGCTGACTTTTCAAGTGAGATTGTCTGCAGTTTAAGAGGTCATCATCTGGTTTGAATTATCCACAGTCCTAGCTAGTTTTGTGTATGAAACTAATAGGTGAAAGAGGTCAGGACAAGTCAACTCTTCTCCTTGATTAATTATAACAAACCATGTCTGTGTGCCATTAAGCAAGACTGGCCCCTTGGCCCCTTGACCCCTTAATGAATGCCAGAACCCAGTTAGTATGAAGTTGATTGGGAATCTGATTATGAGAAATAATAATAAAATGCAAGAGATAGATGCCACATTGTCTAGTTTGAGAGGCCCCAGGTCATAGGTCAGTTTAGGAAATATCTTAAACCTATGTAACTGATATTTTGGAGTAAATGTATAGAGATAATTAGTTCAAGACAGGGTAATCAATCTATTCTTTACCATCTGGTGAGAAAGGGGGGCTAGAGAGGTGTAGGACCCTATATAACTGAGAGCAGAGGCAGCTTACGTTAGAGGACAGACAGGAGACGCAGGATCCAGAGAGCTGAGAAAGAGAAGAAGAGACCTAGTGCTGATGTCCTACTTTGTTTGCTGGCAAATAAAGAAGACTTCTCTCTCATTCTGGTGTGTGGTGTTTGACTCCTGAAGTACCACAGATTCTGCTAACAATAGTGGTAATTCCTGCAACACTATTATTTAAAAGTGAGGTATTGAATAATGAGGGAAGTGCTACCTTCATGCTGAAGTCCAGATTAAGTCTAAATTTGCCAGTTATCTGTTGTATATATTTACTAGTAAAAAAACCCCGTTTCTGATGCAAATGAAACAGGGGCTAGCAAGGTTTTCTTCAGAGTGTGCATGTGGGAGTGTGTATGTCCCTGCCCTCTGCCCTCTCTGCCTCCCCCCTCCCCCCTCCGAGTCCAGTCCTTCAGTGTTGTTTCCTGCTGTTCTGTCATTTTGTTACAGAGAGAGTGAGGGCATCTCTCTCCCCTCCCCCCTCTGAGTCCTTCACTGTTTCGTGGGATTTCCTGCTGTGCTGTTTTCCTTCACTCATGGGGAAACCGGATATCTCTGGCGCTTCACACTTCCGGCTGGAGGCTTCAGTGGTGCCTTTCATATATATAGATTTCTACTTACAGTCTGTTTGGATGTAAATGCAAGCAGTACACTATTAACTGCCAAGTTTATACAAAGTTAACTATTTTCAGTGGAAAATAAATCGGTTGGTTGCCTGCTATGTGAATATTCCATCACTGTTTCATTAATGCTACCAAGTATGACATATTTGGGGCATTTGCTTAAAACTTTGATGGTTTTAATTCATTTATGCAGGCCTTACATGCACATGGTATCGCTTTTTAAACCCAAAGTTTAAACCTAAGGGTGGTTGAACAATTAGATATAAACTGTGTTGCTTCTGACTTTATTTGTTTTGGACTGCTTTGAGTCCTACTAATCTGCACATCTGCTGTCTGGAATTTTTGAAGATTGAAAAGAGGAAATAAAAAAATAAATTCTGGATGTACCCTGTTGAAACTGTTGTTTACTTTTGCAGTGTATGTCTGGATGCCTGTTCTGGTATGCACATGATGATGTTTGAATAACTATCTACCACACAGGAACACTTATGCCACTGCATGATGTGGCTGAGGTCCTTCAAAACAATAGAGTTCACTGTATGAAGGTTTATGAGTATTTGTGGGCTAAGACTGATATTATCTCAGGTCTTGGACAGTTGGATAGTGCTTGAACTGACCTGATTGAAAGTATTAAGGCTAGTATGTGTAATAGCGTACCCAAAGTTAGGTACCCCCAGATTCTATATAGCACAACTTAAGTTGCACGTGCAAATCCGGTCGTATTCTGATTAATTAAGAAGCCAATCAGTGCTGATAATTGCCCATTAACAAGCAATTATTGAACTAATTGGCATTAGTTAGAATTTATGCATACAACTGTCTAAGCGTATTCTATAATGTGACGCACTTAAATTCTAAGGCGCATACTTGAAAAGGGGTATGGCCATGGGCATGGACTAGGCGGGTCATTGGCATTTCTAAAATCTATACATATTATTATACAATACACTCGGTCCACACCTAATTTATACCAAGCTTTACTTAGCGTAACTGCCCGCAACTAAATTTAGTGACATGGACAATTGCTGGGCATAGTCTATATATAGTCTATATAGGGATATTTACAAATACTCTATAAATTTAGGCATACTTTATAGAATACACCTAGGCATATTTCGTTTTGGTGCTGATTTATTTTAGGCATGATATATAGAATCTAGTTCAAAATGCATGCTAAGCTAGTATTTGTAAAGGTCATCCTGCATAGGGAGCCCTTTACAGAATAGTAACTTAGCGCACATCATTTTGGCGACTATCTTTGGGTACATTTTACAGAATCTAGCCCTAGGAGCATATGAATCCAGATACACACGTAAGTGACTAGAATACTGGTATTTATATGCATTCTTGCTTCCTAAATCTAGCCACTTCTTATAGAAAAACTCCCCTACTGACAGCAGGCAATACTTTGGTGTACATAAATAAAGACAATAATGCAGAGAACAAGCAGAATATTTATGTGGGTTAACCACAGGGAGTATGATACTAACTGCAAATCTTGCTTGCCATGGGTGGATTTTACAACCGCAAATCACTTTTGACTGATTCATGTTTGATGGAACAGTGTTGTTGTCTCTGGAATCCTAGCTTCACAAAATGGAATAAAAGAAATAAAAACTGTAGCAAACTGTGGCAGTAAATTGCATCTTATATAACATCTGAAGTGAAATTTGTGTCCTCTCAGCTGCAGCTAATCAGAAGGTTAGGTTTCATATGTGGATAATATTCTAATAATTGTACTTTGATTGCATGATGAAACCCAGATGTTTGCTTATGCTGCATGAATGTCACTGCTGCATAAGTGTTTTGGGGCTACCCCTTTGCATACTTATATTCATTTAATCCTGAGGCACTTAAGATATAGGGCCTGATATTAAACACGTAGCGTTTTGCTGACCGCCGCTGGTGTTATGCCTAGAATTTCAATGGACCATGTTCAGGCTGCGGCATTGGATTTCTGGGGTTGCAGAGCTGGCTAATGCATCGTCAGTTAAGGGGCCCTTTTACTAAGACGCTTAGGCGCCTACATGTGTCCAACATGTGCAAAATTGGAACTACCGCCCGGCTACCGCATGCCCCGGGCAGTAATTCCATTTTTTGACATGTGTCCAAAACACGTGGTAGTAGCACTTACCTGCCTGTTTAGTGTGTGAGACCTTACCGCTAAGTCAATGGGTGGCGGTAAGGTCTCAGTCTGAAAATGGGCATGCACTGGTTTTAATTTTGCTGCATGCCCATTTTTGGCCACAAAAAATGCCTTTTTCCCAGGCATGCTAAAAAAAATTGACCTACGTGTGTCCAAATCACATGCCTACACCAGCACAGGCCACTTTTAGGCGTGCCTTAGTAAAAGGGCACCTAAGTGCGATATTCAGCGCTTAACCAGCTATCGGGCACCGCATAAAGATAGACTGACTTTTATGTGGTGACCTTGACCGGTTAACAGGCCAAGTGCCAACTCTGCTCCCTGAACACCCCCAAAATAGCCAGTTTTGACATAGGCGCTAACCGTACATTTTCAATGGCACTAACCAGTTAAGTGCCACTGAACAGGGCCACTGAAGGGGGGGGGGGGGGGCAAGATTCTCCTGGGCTCAGCCTCCAAGGGGGGCCTAGTGCCAGCAGCCCAGGTGAGATCCAGCATCTTTTCCTCCCTTCCAAAACTCCCAGTCCTCTACTTGCTTGGAGTCATTGAATGGCAGGCAGCAGTGATCAAGAGACACACTGCTCTGGTAGCCATGGGTCTTTCTTCTCGCGGTGTCCCGCCTATGTGGAAACAGGAAGTTACTTCACAGGAGGCAGGACATAGCAGAAAGAAGGGGGGGGTGCAGAGGTGGCTTTGGGTGGGGGTGTGGAAGTGGCAGGCCCCTTAACATCATTTGCCTCAGGTCCAGCTTTGTCTCTTGGTGGCCCTGCTGCTGAAAATGACTTGTTATCCCCAAACAGGTGATTTAACCAGCCAGGAGCACTTACATGTGCAGCTGTAGAATTGCCTTTCACAATTGTAAGCCCTAAGGGACAAGGAAACACCTGGCATTCCTGACTGTAACTTATTTTGAGCTAATACTGAAAAAGCAGGTGCTAAATCCAACCAAGTAAACAAACAAATTCCCCTAAACTTGGGATCCCTTGATTGCTAACCCAGCATGATTCCAACTCACAGAATTTGATATACATACAGTAATTCAATTTATACCAATTGGTATGGAATCCATTTTTCCCCCTCATCTCCCCCAAGTTGTGAGTGGCTCTATAGGGCCCTTTTACAAAGCTGCGACAAACGTTGGCCTTAGTGAGCCCTTATGTGGATCTTTCCTGTAAGCTAAGGCTATTTCTACCACAACTGGAAAATAGCTGATTTTCTATTTTCCAATTTAATGGCCATGTGACTTTGAGAGTGACAGACACTCGCATTGATTATTGTGTGGCAGTCGATGTAAATTCTTTTCATCTTTCCTTATTATCTCTTTTCTCTGTTTCTTTGATTCTATCTAATTTAATTCTAATTTAATTGTAACTGTATCACCTCTGATCTGGCAATCAGTGTATTGTAAGCAGTGGTGTGCTGATAAATTTTTAACAACAGGCTCTCTCCCTGGTCCACCTCTGCGCCCCCCCCCCCCCCCCGTCCACCTCTGCGCCCCCCCCCAAAATTGCAGAGCTGGCTATAGCCGGGGTGGGGGGGGGGGGGCAATGCATTACTCTCTCCAGGAAAAAAAATTAAATGATCCCAGGTTCCAATCTAATTCATGTTTAATGTGGGATAAAATGCCATAAATAAGTAAATAAATATAAACTTTTAATGTTGAGCACCTGATTCTCATAGTGAACATATTCCAAATACTATAATGAAAATAAAATGATTTTTTTTCTACCTTTGTTGTCTGGTGACTGTTTTTCTGATCATGCTGGCCCAGTATCCGATTCTGCTGCTATCTGTCCTCTTAACTCCGTTTCCAGGGCTTCCGTTCCATTTATTTCTTTCCTCCTTTCTTCTTCATTTCTGGTCCTCAGCTTCTGCCTATTTTCTTCATCCATGTGCAGTTTTTCTCCTCTCTTCCTTTTCCCTCATCTCATCTCCTTCCTCACTCTTCCCTCCCCTCCATCCATGTCCAGCATTTCTTCTCTCTCCCCTCCTCTCCCCTGCCCTGCATGCACCCATGTCCAGCAGTGACCCTCCTCTCCCCTGCCCTGCATGCACCCATACCCAGCGACCCTCCTCTGCCCTGCCCTGCATGCACCCAGATGTCCAGCAGTGACCCTTCTCTCCCCTGCATGCACCCATGTCCAGCAGTGACCCTCCTCTCCCCTGCCCTGCATGCACCCATACCCAACGACCCTCCTCTGCCCTGCCCTGCATGCACCCAGATGTCCAGCAGTGACCCTTCTCTCCCCTGCATGCACCCATGTCCAGCAGCGACCCTCCTCTGCCCTGCCCTGCATGCACCCAGATGTCCAGCAGTGACCCTCCTTTCCCCTGCCCTGCATGCACCCATGTCCAGCAGTGACCCTCCTCTCCCCTGCCCTGCATGCACCCATACCCAGTGACCCTCCTCTGCCCTGCCCTGCATGCACCCAGATGTCCAGCAGTGACCCTCCTCTCCCCTGCATGCACCCATGTCCAGCAGTGACCCTCCTTTCCCCTGGCCTGCATGCACCCATGTCCAGCATTGTACCCTCCTCTCCTCTGCCCTGCATGCACCCGTACCCAGCGACCCCCTCCATCCACCCATGCCCAGCAGCAACTCCCTTTTCCCCCCTGCCACCCCCTCCCAAGTTGTTTCGCGAATTCTTCTCCTCCCTCCCGATCCGGTCCCTCACCGCCCGCTTGTTTTTTGAATTCTTCGGGGCAGGCAGTCTTGCCTGCCCGGTTCCAGCGCTGACTGTCCTCCCTTGCCGATTTGCACTTCAAAATGGCCGCCGAGACTTCAGCTGAAGTCTCGCGAGGCCGCCTCTGGAAGTCTCGGCGGCCATTTTTAAAGCGCGAATCGGCAAGGGAGGACAGTCAGCGCTGCAACCGGGCAGGCAAGACTGCCTGCCCCGAAGAATTCAAAAAACAAGCGGGCGGTGAGGCGGATCCGGAGGGAGGGAGGAGGGAGGGAGGAGAGCCAGAGCCGGCTCGCTATTTTCAACAACTGGCTCGCAAGCCGGAAGAAAATTTAACAACCGGCTCTTGCGAGCCGGTGCGAGCCGGCTCCAGGACACCACTGATTGTAAGCCACTTTGAGCCTGCAAAACTATGGGAAAAACGTGGGGTATAAATGTACAAAAATAAATAAATAAATAATACATTTGATGCAGTAGCGATTTCAGCATTTTTTCATCCTTTCTCTAACTACCTCTTTTATATAGTTTATATACACACATCCAATAGAGACTGCTGAGGCAGGCCTTTGGCCGAAACACAGGCCGTGTTGAGTCAGTGGGTGCAGTAAAGAATTTTGCTTTACAGTGTCATCTGTCCACTTTGACACCTTTGCTATGTTTGCACACCATTAGCATGTGGCCATTAACAAAAATTACTGTGTGAGCCCTTACTGCCACCTATTTTGTAGGTGGTAAGGGCTCATGCGCTAAACCTACACGAATCAGTTAGCATACAGTTATGCCAACATGCTGATTAGCGCAAAAATGCTCACTGTCTGCCCCCAGACATGCCCCCTCAGCTAAAAAATAAAACTTATTTTTCAGCCCGTGGGACGCCCTTACACATTCGGAACTTACTATGATGGGAAGCCTCAGTACACCCCACAGTATGCCATGTTAATGCTCGATGAGCATGCATTACTGCTTACCACAGCTTAGTAAAAGAATCCCTGTAAGAGGTATTAATTATTAAGGTAATTTTGTAACTGAACACACACATGCATACTTTTTCCTGTGTAGGTGCTGTTGAATTTTCCACTTTGAAAATTACCCAGAGAATTGGTGTTGACATTTCCATCTACTTTTGACCATGTACAAATTGGCTGGATTAATTTATGTGCATATTGCATACACATCTCTTTTCTACAATCCTGGTCATAAATGCCAGCCCTTCTTTTACACTACCTGTGGGGATGCCTCCACTCAGTCTATATAAACTCACACACTTACAGATTGTACACACGTTAATTTACCATTGCATCAGGAGAGCAATTTAATGGAAACCTATTTTTGTATATACAGCACTCCATTACTGCTGGAATGCTTTTGAACGCAAGTTTTCATATGATGCTCAATAGGCCTCTTTTCCTTTTACTGTATATGACCTCTCTTCATATTCACTCAAGTCAGGCCCTGCAACTGGTAGAGTTTGAAATGAGCAGAGTTGGCCCAAGGGTACCTGGTAAAATCTTCAGCCATACACCCTCCCTTCCCTGAGATGGCTGAAGGTCCTATTCCCCTATACTCCAGCATTTCCTCTTTCCTACCTTACCCCTCCCCACAGTAGATTAAATAATGGTATGGAGCTTGCTTACAGATAGATGTAGGAAGTTTTGCAACAGTTATGAGGCTGCGTGGGTGAGAACTTAGTGCAGTGTGTTTGAATGCCTGGGTTAAATGGATGAATGACTAATGGGTGTAAGAATTTTTTTTAAATAGTTCTATTCTTGTATTAATTGTCTTGTAATGCTTCTTCTTAATTTGTTACGTATGTCACATTGAACCTGAAATTTCTTGGGAAAATGTGGGGTAGAAATCTCTAAATAAATAAATATACAAATAAATAAATGTGTCTGAGTGTGTGGTGTCTATTTCTGAGAAAGAGTAAGTGGATTTAGTATGTTTGTGGGTATCTGGGTAGAAGGTAGGTTGCAGGTGGAGACTTTTTTGTATTGGGGGCTGTCTAGTTTGGGTGCATGTGCGGTGTTTGTAAATGATTGGGGTTCCAAGATGGCGCTGTGAATGGACGCACCTGTGTTTGCTCCTGGAGGCTGCTGTGTTTGTGAGTTTTCCTCGGTGCCTCTGTAGCCTCGTCAACGATGGGGAAGCGGAGGGGGAAGGTAAAGGAAATCCCTCGGTTCCTGTGACCTCCTCGAAACAAACAACCCTGCAATTTCCCAGGCAGCAACCGGGTCCTCATGGAACTTCAACCCCCTCTGCAGCTGTAATATGGTTAAAAACAAAATACAAATGTTACCTTTTCCTTTTGGAGTGCTGGAGGGGTCCTCAGGGCTGCAGAGATGGGATTTTTAGGGACAGGAGTTGTTTGTGACCAGCCCTGATGGATGGCTGGCTGGCTTTAAGTGAAGGAGAGGCAGAGAGCATTACTGGGTAATGGCAGGTTCTGCACATGCTAAGTAAGGTTCTGAAGCTCTGAGTAGGCCTGAAATCGGGGCCTGGACAGGGCCTTGGGAGGATTAATTAATTAAACTTTTTTGGGGTAGTAAGGGCATTTGGGGGTCCTGTTTGGGGGAATTAGGGGGATCTGGCAAAAAGAATATTGTTTTTAAGTTATCTATAGGGAGATACGCAGTTTCAAGGAGGCTGCGCATCTTTGGGGGGGTGTTTTGGAATTTGAATGGTTATATAGGATGGAGGGGGGTGTAAGGGAAATTATTAGATGATGATCAGAGAATTTTATAAGTTATTTTATGTTTTTTTTTTAGGAAAATACGATGTGGTCAGGAGAAAAGGTATTTTTAAATTCTAAGGTTATCAGGGTACCAGGACAGATGTGCTACACCTGCTCAGCGAGCGGGAGGGATGTGACATGAGCGGATGTCAAAATATTTAGGAAAGGTTTCTTCTCAATTAAAGTCTATGGGTCTGATGGTTTTAAAATGGAGCTGACACCAGGGAAATTCAGATTCCATATTCTCAGCGCTAACTGTAGCTTAAGTGCTGGAGAGGTTGATTGGCTCAGAAGGGACCGATGATGTCATCTGATTCTGTTACCTGGACTACGGCTTGGGGAAGCAGGGAGAAGGATAGGAGAAAGAGAACTGACAGGGAGGTTTTTTTCTATGCTGAGAGAAAAAAAAGTTTTCTTTCTGTAGAGTCAGCTGATAACTCAGAAGCAGTACTGGTAAGGGAAGGGACTTTTAAGGGGTCTCTCCAGTACTCCAAATGAAAGGGGGGTTTAGCTATATTGGAAAAGCCAGGGTGAAAGGTTTCCATCAATAAGTATTGGAATTCAGAGAGAGCACCTTGAAGGTGATGAGCTGGGAAATTCAAGCTACCAGCGAAGTTATTATTACAAAGGGAGGAATAAGTGTTAGAGCAAAGCATATGATTCTTGGACAGAGGGTATGGTCAAGTGAAGAAACTGGACCAGAGTTTGGGAGTTAGCCAGCATTAGTTTCAGAACTCCTGTATCAGAGTCACAATAGAGTTGAGGTTTTCCTGTTCCTGTGCATCAACTGCAGCAAAGCGGATTCCTAGGAATTGCAGCAGTAATTCTGAGGGGCAGCTGCTGATTCCTCCAGAGTGGCGGTGTTTCCTTGTGGCAGCAGTGTTTCCTGGGATCCAGTCTCAAGCAGCAAGAGGTTACCGGATCAAAACGGGAAGGAGTGGATAAGTTATTTACCTTTATGCATTTTTGAATAATTTTCTAGAACTATTTTTTTTTTTGTGTGCACACATAATTTTAACTTTGAACAGCTGAAACAGTAAAGGTACCTGTTGTTGTTTTGCCCTACCTGTGAAAGAAGATAAACAATTGTTTTTTTTTAAACCCGTGGCAGCAGCGGCTCCCCAGGCCACTCCGAGTCCTACTCCAGCGGCAGCTGCAACTCTATCGCTACCTCCGTGTATCAGGTAAGAGGGGATCCACCTGCCAGTATTGCAAGGACTTTGTAAGGCGCATAACCCTTCCCTTTAGTCCCCGCAGCTGGGTGGATCTTAGGTGAGGCTGACTATGTCCGTGTCTCCTCTAGGCAAGATCGGCTTTTTCTTTGCAAACTCTTTAAACCTTATTTTTGCCGCCCTCTCTCCAATAACATAATTTTTTAAAAAATGTTCTTCGCATATGACATTTGTAGCAAAAAGATTTTTTTTAGGCAAATTCAGAAACTATGCGCTTTGGAGGTGAATTTATTCTGGGTTTTTTGTTTTTAACCAGTTTATGGGAAGGGACGGGTGCTTTCGGTCGGGATGGATTGGTAGCGTGCTTACAGCTGATCTGGCTTCATGAAAAGCTTAGGCTTTAGTGTGCGTGCAGACTGAAGGAGACTCCGCTTTTCGATCGAGAGAGGCAGGGAGGGAAGAGCTCAGTTACAGCGAGAGTGACTTGTTAATTCCCCGTAAACTCCGTTGAGAGCAGGCGAGTTCCTGGAGCACAAGGGTCCCCCACCTGAGGCCCAACGTAGTGGGCGAGTGATAACTACGGTGGGTGGGGGGCGCCTTGTAATGCTTTGTGACCGCTCCCATCTAATTATTAATTCTGGTGACTTAAGGAGGGATTGTAGATGTTGTACCATAGCAGAAGATCCTGGTGCCACAGTCCAGAGGTGACGGTTCCTTGACGGAGTTTAAAAAGGGGTTAGATAGATTCCTAAAGGACAAGTCCATAGACCGCTATTAAATGGACTTGGAAAAATTCCGCATTTTTAGGTATAACTTGTCTGGAATGTTTTTACGTTTGGGGAGCGTGCCAGGTGCCCTTGACCTGGATTGGCCACTGTCGGTGACAGGATGCTGGGCTAGATGGACCTTTGGTCTTTCCCAGTATGGCACTACTTATGTACTTATGTACTTATAAAATTGCTTTTAAGGTTTAAAACAGGAGAAAAAAAGTCCTGGACTGGTAATAATGATATGCTGAGGTTTGAGTTTTACTGGGTTCCGGTCTCCAAACATTTCTGAACTTAATTTTCAGGAATCTTTGAGCTTGGGTCCATGAAATCCAGAAAACCCTAAGAAGGGAGTAAATTCCTTTGCTAGTGCACAAATTAATGCTTTGTATTCTTGCATTTCTTTCAGTATAAGCATTTAAAGGTTCTATAAGGTTCTGAAGGTTGAAAAGTGTAAACAGGAATAGAAGCTACTTTGAGCTGTTCACATAATGCTTAAGTAAATGTAACTGTTAAACAAATGTGAGTTGCAGAATAAATTAAACATATTTGCTTGTTAAAGGTGGTGATACACATTTCTTTGCCAGCGTGAATGGGGTTCCTCACACTCTGAAAATAATCGACTCTGTTAATAAAAATTATTTAATTTTAGTTATTTTATTCCTTAATGATTAAAAACCAGTAGCGCTGGGCGGAAGTGTGCTCCGCTTCAGGGGAAACATCTTACCCCGGTGCTGTGACCAATAGCAGATTCTGTTATTGTTGCAAAGCGAGGCAGCGCTGAAACCTAGGGGGCGTTACACAGCTCTCGGCCCTTCAGAGTCGATCAAGAGTGGAAATGGGGCTTCTCTGAGCCCAGTGGCGTAGCTACGTGGGGCCTGAGGGGGCCGGGGCCCCCGCAGATTCACCCCAGGACCCCCCTCCCGGCGAACCCGCCCCCGCCGCCGCCTACCTTTACTTTTGCTGGCGGGGGATCCCACTCCCCGCCAGCCGACGTCTTCTCAGTCCTTCCTGCACTTCAATTTGTTTGCTGACGTCCTGCACGTAATTATACGTGCAGGACGTCAGACTCAGAGAACAGTTCTGTTCTCTGAGTCTGACGTACTGCACGTACAACGTGCAGGACGTCAGCAAACAAATTGAAGAGCGGGAAGCGACTAAGAAGAAGACGTCGGCTGGCGGGGAGTGGGATCCCCCGCCAGCAAAAGTAAAGGTAGGATGCAGCGGCGGCGGGTTCGCGGCGGGAGGGGGGGCGGCAATGTCGGCGGTGGGGGGGCGGCGCCGGGGGGAGGGCTAAAATGTGCCCCCTCCCCCTGGGCTCGGACCCCTCTCCCACGGAAGGCTGGCTACGCCCCTGTCTGAGCCCTGTGGAGCGAATTGCACCTCCCCAGCCTGGAGGAGAGTTGCTGGCTGTTCAAACAGAGACAGACGCCGAAGTGGCTCAGCTGGTCCTGTCTGAGGGTGTGACTGCAGCAACGGAGATAGGTTCTCAACTTCGGGAAACATTACTACAACAGGCTTCAAAGGTATTGCCTCAAGCTATTGTTTCCAAGTTAACTGGTGCTGATAATCTATCTCAATCTCCTCCTGTGGCTAGTGGAGTGATTAGACCAGCAATTGTGACGCTGGAGTCACTATGGGATATGGTTTACAATATCCAAACCTCTATGCAAACTACTTTAAAGCAGAATTCTTCTGATATTGAAGTTCTTTCTGAGGCTGCCCTGCTTCAAGCACAAGTGACTGCACAGCAAACCCAGAAATTGGCACATGTGGATATCAAAATTCAAGAAATGGGATCTATAGAAACAGCTCTGGTTAAAGACAATAATTTCCTACATAAATGACTTGAATACCTGGAAAATCAGACTAAAAGACTTAACCTTAGGTTTCTCATTTTTCCCAAATCGCCGTTAATTTCTCCCTTGGAGATGGTTAAAAATATTTGGTGGACATCCTAGGAATGGACAAGGACTCACTCCCTCCCATTACACGGGCTTATTACATCGGGAGTACTAGAGTGGTGGTAGGAAACCCCCCCGTAATAGGGGAAGGAATGAATCTTACCTCATTCCTAGAAAGCTCATTAGAAATAGTTACTCAGA
This sequence comes from Microcaecilia unicolor, assembly GCF_901765095.1. Classification (NCBI taxonomy): domain Eukaryota; kingdom Metazoa; phylum Chordata; class Amphibia; order Gymnophiona; family Siphonopidae; genus Microcaecilia; species Microcaecilia unicolor. Next base: position 131,382,270 of record NC_044039.1, read on the forward strand.
GGTTAACTCTGCTTGTCACTTTTGCGCTGGAGCCTGATAGGAATGCCGTACTACGGCTTTCGTTGAGACACTTAGAAAATCTGTTTTTGGGCTCAAAGGTCCATATCTTTCCAGATCTCTCACGGCCTACACAGATGAGACGAAGGGCCTTTTTGGAACTTCGCCCCAGGGTGGTGGCATTGGGAGCAAATTTTATCTTGCGATTTCCTTGTTTTTGTAATGTGATGCTTGAGGGTAAACATTTTCAGTTTGTAGACCCAAAACAGTTGAAAGAGTTTATTGATGCAAGAGTTGATGTGAATATAGTAAACCTTCCCTAATTAGCAGGCTGGGGTTTGAACCAGAGGAAGCATCTATTGATTGTTGATTTTTGTATTTTTTTTTCTTTCTTTTTTTTTGAATTTCCTTAATATTGGAATCAAATTTCTTTAACTTTTGGACAAACGGGCTGTAAAGATATATACTTATCATTTTTGTTTCCTAATGTTAAATAATGCCGATTGCATATTCACTTTAAGTGGTGATGTATTGGAAAATTTATATAAATAATTTAAAAAAAAAATGATTGAGTGAATGATATATCTGTGTGACAGAGTGTGGATTTGGCTGTAAATACAGTGGGGGAAATAAGTATTTGATCCCTTGCTGATTTTGTAAGTTTGCCCACTGACAAAGACATGAGCAGCCCATAATTGAAGGGTAGGTTATTGGTAACAGTGAGAGATAGCACATCACAAATTAAATCCGGAAAATCACATTGTGGAAAGTATATGAATTTATTTGCATTCTGCAGAGGGAAATAAGTATTTGATCCCCCACCAACCAGTAAGAGATCTGGCCCCTACAGACCAGGTAGATGCTCCAAATCAACTCGTTACCTGCATGACAGACAGCTGTCGGCAATGGTCACCTGTATGAAAGACACCTGTCCACAGACTCAGTTAATCAGTCAGACTCTAACCTCTACAAAATGGCCAAGAGCAAGGAGCTGTCTAAGGATGTCAGGGACAAGATCATACACCTGCACAAGGCTGGAATGGGCTACAAAACCATCAGTAAGACGCTGGGCGAGAAGGAGACAACTGTTGGTGCCATAGTAAGAAAATGGAAGAAGTACAAAATGACTGTCAATCGACAAAGATCTGGGGCTCCACGCAAAATCTCACCTCGTGGGGTATCCTTGATCATGAGGAAGGTTAGAAATCAGCCTACAACTACAAGGGGGGAACTTGTCAATGATCTCAAGGCAGCTGGGACCACTGTCACCACGAAAACCATTGGTAACACATTACGACATAACGGATTGCAATCCTGCAGTGCCCGCAAGGTCCCCCTGCTCCGGAAGGCACATGTGACGGCCCGTCTGAAGTTTGCCAGTGAACACCTGGATGATGCCGAGAGTGATTGGGAGAAGGTGCTGTGGTCAGATGAGACAAAAATTGAGCTCTTTGGCATGAACTCAACTCGCCGTGTTTGGAGGAAGAGAAATGCTGCCTATGACCCAAAGAACACCGTCCCCACTGTCAAGCATGGAGGTGGAAATGTTATGTTTTGGGGGTGTTTCTCTGCTAAGGGCACAGGACTACTTCACCGCATCAATGGGAGAATGGATGGGGCCATGTACCGTACAATTCTGAGTGACAACCTCCTTCCCTCCGCCAGGGCCTTAAAAATGGGTCGTGGCTGGGTCTTCCAGCACGACAATGACCCAAAACATACAGCCAAGGCAACAAAGGAGTGGCTCAGGAAGAAGCACATTAGGGTCATGGAGTGGCCTAGCCAGTCACCAGACCTTAATCCCATTGAAAACTTATGGAGGGAGCTGAAGCTGCGAGTTGCCAAGCGATAGCAAAGATGATCTGCAAAGAGGAGTGGACCAAAATTCCTCCTGACATGTGTGCAAACCTCATCATCAACTACAGAAGACGTCTGACCGCTGTGCTTGCCAACAAGGGTTTTGCCACCAAGTATTAGGTCTTGTTTGCCAGAGGGATTTAATACTTATTTCCCTCTGCAGAATGCAAATAAATTCATATACTTTCCACAATGTGATTTTCCGGATTTAATTTGTGATGTGCTATCTCTCACTGTTACCAATAACCTACCCTTCAATTATGGGCTGCTCATGTCTTTGTCAGTGGGCAAACTTACAAAATCAGCAAGGGATCAAATACTTATTTCCCCCACTGTATGTGATGTGCTGTTTTTCATTATTTCTTCTCAGTAACCCCCCTCTTTTACCCTCACTCCACTGGCTCTCCCACTTTCCATTACCTTGCCACCCTGAGAAACCTTGATCTGCTGCTGCCCCCTAAGGTCATTCTTCTCTATCAAATATCTTTTTCCCATCTGGGAACACTTTTCTCTCTCAACAGGCCCCCCTTTCTCTCCTTCTTCCTCCCTTTCCTATCAAGCATCTCCATTCTCTTCCCCTACCCCCCACCCCCCATCAGACCCTCCCTTCCCTCTTCTGGGAATCCTCTTTAGCCCCTTCCTCAAATTTCTCTATTCTCTCTACCCTTTCCCCTCCAATCAGATGAACCTTTTTCCCATCTGGGAACTCTCTTCTCCCCATCACACCCCTCTTTCTCTTCCTTCTCCTTCCTTCTACTTCAAATATCCTCTCTCCTGTTAAGATCCTGACTCATTTCTCTAGCAACAGGTTCCTCCCCAGACACTTCCAGACTTTCTCCCCACTTCGCTATGATTAGGTCCCCTCCTCCCTCCCGTTCAGGTATACTGTGCAGGCCAGCCTAGCTATTTTCCTCTGTAGGTCTTCTTAGAAGGCCAGAAAGGTCTACCAACCTTCCAGTGGTATACCTGGGTATTTGACACCCGGGGTTGGTCATTTTTTAACACCCCCTTCCAAAATCCAATACTAGGCATACTGAGAATACAAAACACTCAGGACCTATAGAGCAATTCTACCATACCATAAGCAGTAATTTCTACGAGTCACACAAGGAAAAGGAAAGCATCTTAAACACTGCAGTGAGCACTAGAACATCAATTCACCTATTGTAAAATGAAACCAGATCCTGCACAGTCAATGCCAACTAAAAGCCATGTCTTTTTCACAAACTCAGATACACCCTAATCCACTGTAGAATAAGAAACCATAAACTTTCTATTTAGACAAAAATTAAACTGAACCCCAAGATGCCAGATTCTGCATATAATGCAACACACCACAGAAACTGAAAATGTCCCCTAGTACTGTGCAAAATATAAAGATAGCAGATGTAAATTTGAAAAAAATAACAAATACCAATCACCACTTTACAAATTAACAAATAGAAATAAAACAAATTTAGAAAATAAAATAACACCATTTTATTGGACTAATACATTTAGCTTTCAGAGGTCAAAACCTCCTTCCTCAGGTTAATACAGTATCCTATCCTGTTACAGCATCCTATCCTGATCTGAGGAAGGGGTTTTTTTCTCTAAACGTTAGTCAAAATGTATTAAAATTAGACCAATAAAATGATTACCTTATTTCCATGTTCTATTTATAAACATTTATTAACACAGCTACAATACTACTTTATCCTAAAGCAAAAAAATATTTTATTTACAGTTTGTTTTCTCTGGTTTCTGCTTTCCTCATCTTCTTTTCACTGTCTCTCTTCCATCCAGCATCTGTCTTCGCTCTCTCCCTGCCATCCAGTGTCTGCCTTTTCTCTCTTTCTTTCTCTCTCTCTCTCTCTGTCCCTGCCATCCAGTGTCTGCCCTCTCTCTCCTGTCCCCTCCATCCACTGTCTGCCCTCTCTCTCCCTGCCCCTTCTATCCACTGTCTGCCCTCTCTCCCTCAATCCACCTTCTGCCCTCTCTCTCTCTCTTCCATCTAGCGTCTGCCCTCTATCTCTGCCCCTTCTATCCACCATCTGCCCCTGTCTGCCCCCTCTCTCTCTACCCCTTCCATCCACTATCTGCCCTTTGTCTCCCTTCCATCCACTGTCTGCCCTTTCTCTCTGGCTCTTTGATCCATTTGCCCTCCCCCTTCCATCCATCCAGGGTCTTCCCTCCCTCTCTGTCCCCCTTCTATCCAGGATCTGTTCCCTCTCTCTCTCTCTGCCCCCCCCTTTCGGCCCCCAGTTCCAGCCCTATTATCCCACCTGCCCCTAGTTCCAGCCCCAGCCCACATCTCCCACATGCCCCCTTTTCAGCCCCCAGTTCCAGCCCCACTATCCCACCAGTCACCAGTTTCAACCCCAGCCCTTTTCTCCCACCAGTCCCAAGCTGCAGTCCCAGCCACTTCTCCATCCCCTTTTCAGCTCCCAGTCCCCCCAGTTTCAGCCCCTGCCCCTTTTCAGCCCCAAGTTCCAGTACTAGCCCCCTTATCCCACCTACCCTCCTTTTTAGCCACCAGTTCCATTCATCCACCTGCCTTGCATTAGGGCCCCCCTTTTCAGCTCCAGCCCCATTCTTTCACCTGCTCTTGTTTTCAGCCGCTGCCCCAGGCATGGCCCCATTCTCCCTCCTGCCCCCTTCTCAGACCCCAATTCCAACTCTAGCCCCCTTCTCCCATTTGAGCCCCCCCAGTCCCCACCTGCCTACCCTCAGTTCCCTCGACAGCCCCGGTCCGCCCCGGGTGTAAGCACGAGGGGGGTGCTCCACTCCCGCTGCTCCCAGTCAAAGGCCGCTGGCGATGCAGTCCCCAGTCCCTATCTGCCTACCCTCAGCTCCCTCAACAGCCCCCTTCTCTCTGCCACCCGGCACCCTGCATTTAAAAAAAAATCTCTGACTTGGCTGTGCAGCACCTCGTGTCTGCCTGTAAAAGAAGCAGATTGCCTCGTCGGGCCTTCCCTCACTGTGTCCCACCCTCTTGAAAATAGGAAGTTACATCAGAGGAGGGCGGGACACAGTGAGGGAAGGCCCGACAAGGCGATCCGCTTCTTTTACAGGCAGACGCGAGGCGCTGCACTGCCGAGTCACAGAATTTTTAAAATGCAGGGTGCCAGGTGGCTGAGAGAAGGGGGCTGTTGAGGGAGCTGAGGGTAGGCAGATAGGGACTGGGGACTGCGTCGCCAGCGGCCTTTGACTGGGAGCAGCGGGAGTGGAGCACCCCCCTCGTGCTTACACCCGGGGCGGACCGCCCCCACCGCCCCGCCCGTGGCATGCCACTGCAACCCTCTCATACAACTCTCCCTCCTTGGAGTTGACATGGTGCAGTCAACATGAGCACAGGCACTATTACAATACAGCTTCCCTATTGTGCTCCACTGGGTCTCTGATTGACTCTGACTGCATGACTGTGCTGATCCTTCTTCAATGCCCAATGGAAGCGGTGTCATACTGACTGGTTTCCTCTGTACCTGCCAGCCATTTGTGTTGGATCACCTTTTTCTGTTGGGCCCTGCTGCCTTCCTCTTAATTTACATGGTTACGCATATGCTTCTTAATTATGTAGAAAATTATGTGCATGCATAATTGCATAGTTTGCTAGGGTGTAACTAAATAGGAAGAATATATTAAACTGACCTTGTATAGTCACTTTCCCTTATGACTCAGTCCTCTTACTGCAAACATGTATAGAAGTAAGTCTGGACCCCAATAGAGCAGGTGAAAGAAGAATGGAAAGGTCTAGAAGAAGACATATGTTTCTACCCATATGTGGCAGTAAAAGGCTTGAAACAACAGAGTGAGAGGATATGGTTGCTGAGAGAAGGAAATGTGAAATGAAGAGCGATAGGGAGGAATCTGACAGACCTAAGTGAAAAGAGCACTGGTGTCTAACCATCCACCCTCAACTAGCACCTTATATTGGGGCAAAGGCCTGTTACAGACCCTTAGATACTGATACCCTATGAAGAAATGGAGGGTCATGTGAGAACATAGAATCATGTGTATAAGGGAAGGGAGAGGAAGGCTGGCACCTAAAGTGGTTCCAGCTCTGTTTGGAGAGGAGCCAGTCTGGAACAGCCTCAAAGCTCTCTGACAGCTCTGTAGTCAACAAAATGAATCATTGACTTCAAAGATGCCCTCAAAATCTAGACTGCTGTTCTGGCTCATGACTCGGAACACCTGCAGTGGTGTTTGGCATGACTAACCACATCCATAACAGCAATTTTAGTTACAATCATGCTATTCGACAATTTTCAAAGCCATTTACACAAGTCAATAGTGATTTACTGATATAAATTGGTGATCTGAACATTGCTCTTCCTCAATGTGTTCAAAGATGTGTGTATTCTTACACAGTACATTTACTTTTAACTTTCCTGGAAGAAGGTATTTAGGTGGGGGGAGGAAAATAAAGGGTTCTTTTTACTAAGGTACGCTAAAAAATGGCCTGCGGTAGTGTAGACACGTGTTTTGGGCACGCGCAGAATTTATTTTAACACACCTGCAAAAAATGCCTTTTTTTTTTTTTTGCTGAAAACGGACATGAAAATGAAAATTGCTGCACATCCATTTTGGGTCTGAGACCTTACCGCAAGCCATTGACCTAGCAATAAGGTCTCATGCAGTAACCGGCCGGTAATGGTCTACGCGCATCAAATGCCACTTGATGTACACAGCTGCCATGCGCCAGAAAATAAAAAATATCTTTAGATGTGCGGATGCGCTTCAAAATTGAAATTACCACAAGGGCCATGCGATAACCAGTCGGTCTCTCCAATTTGCTGCGCGTTGGGCGCGCGCAGTGCATTTTTTCTGGCAAAAAAGGTGCCGGTACTCAAATGCCAGGCCACCCTTTAGGGATGGGGTGGTCACTAAGGGACCCACCCCACAATAGCCAGGCCCCCTGCAACCAGTCACAGAATCTAAGACAAGGCAGAACTGATGTGTAGAGCCTGAGCTCTTTCATTAAAACTTGGGGTCCATGGGTCAATTTTAGCAGATAATGAAAAAGGTGCCGGTACTCAGTACCCCCAAGTACTCAAAAAGGCCCTGGGCACGCGTAGGCGCCTATGCGGCTTAGTAAAAGGGCCCCTAAGACTTCAGATTGCATTTTCAACTCTACAGCATTATGTTCTATGGAAAAAGTTCCCACACAAAAAGCCTGTGGGTATTTCGTGTGTGCAGCAAGTTTCAAAGTGGAAGTATGCACATAGGGTATCATATGTACATTGGAACGGTGCAAAGTCATAAGTACATAAGTAATGCCACACTGGGAAAAGACCAAGGGTCCATCGAGCCCAGCGTCCTGTCCATGACAGTGGCCAATCTAGGCCAAGGGCACCTGGCAAGCTTCCCAAATGTACAAACATTCTATACATGTTATTCCTGGAATTGTGCAGTTTCTCCCAGTGCAGACAAATTGAAAATTGCTCCCCTAAAAGCCTTGTGCTGTTTACCTCACTTTTGACTTTCAGCCACAATACATGCTGGCAGTGAGCCCTTTTAACAATGTACAGATTATTTATTTATTGGGATTTATTAACTGCCTTTATGAAGAAATTCACCCAAGGCAGTGTATAGTAGCTAGAGTTTAACATAAAACTTATAGTTTTGTTAACAGCACAACAATAGTAAAATAACCAAGAATAAGCATAAATACAATAAATGAGGTAAACGTGAAAACAGTAAATTGAAACCTAATAGTAGAACTACCGTGAAACAGTATCACAAATATACACATTTAGCAGCACTGGAATTCAAATACCAGAGATATAGAAACATGACGGCAGATAAAGGCCATATGACCCATCCAGTCAGCCCATCCTCTGTAACCCCTAACTCTTCCTTTTCCTAAGCGATCCCACAAGCTTATCCCATGCCTTTTTAAATTCTGGAAAAGTCCTGGATTCCAGAACCTCCACTGGGAGGCCATTCCACGCCTCCACCACCCTTTCTGTGAAATAGTACTTCCTTAGATTACTCCTAAGCCTATTCCCTCAACAATGTTAGCATAATACTACTACTACTACTACTACTTAGCATGTCTATAGCACTGCCAGGGTTATGCAGCGCTGTACAAGTTTAAACATGGGGAAGGACAGTCCCTGCTCAAGAGAGCTTACAATCTAAAGGTAACAAACTATGTAGTCAGTGTAGGTATCATGAATGGGGAAGGTAGTTAGGCGCCAAAAGCAAGGGAGAAGAGATGGGCTTTGAGTAAGGACTTGAAAATGGGCAGGGAGGGCGCATGGCGTATGGGCTCGGGAAGTCTGTTCCAGGCATAAGGTGATGTGAGGCAGAAGGGGCGGAGTCTGGAGTTAGCGGTGGTGGAGAAGGGTACAGATAGGAGTGATTTGTCCTGAGAGTGAAGGTTACGGGTGGGAACATATGGGGAGAGGAGGGTAGAGAGGTAATGGGGGGCTGCAGATTGAGTGCACTTGAAGGTCAATAGGAGAAGCTTGAACTGTATACGGTAGCGGATCGGGAGCCAGTGAAGCGACTTGAGGAGAGGGGTGATATGAGAGTATCGGTTCACACGGTAGATAAGACGTGCGGCGGAATTTTGGACAGATTGAAGGGGGGATAGGTGGCTAAGTGGGAGGCCAGCGAGGAGAAGGTTGCAATAGCCAAGACGAGAGGTAACGAGCGAGTGGACGAGGGTTCGGGTGGTCTGTTCAGAGAGGAATGGGCGAATTTTGCTAATATTATAGAGGAAGAAGCGACAGGTCTTAGCTGTCTGCTGGATATGGGCAGAGAAGGAGAGGGAGGAGTCGAAAATGACTCCGAGATTGCGGGCTGAAGAGACGGGGAGGATGAGGGTGTTGTCAACAGAGACGGAAAGTGGGGGAAGAGGAGAAGAGGGTTTGGGTGGAAAGACAAGGAGCTCAGTCTTTGCCATGTTCATACACCTAATAAGCATGCATTACAGGGGTGGACTGAGAGTGGTTTGGGCACCCGGGCACTGAGGGTGGTCTGAGCCCCCACCTGGCCGCTGCCTGACACCCCCCTACCGCCGTGCTGCTGCACCCTACCACCGCAGCCAATGCCCCCACTGCTCCGGTCCTACCTGAAGGTCCCTGGCGGTCTAGTGGTCTCTGCGAGGGGGGGGGGGAAGCATGTTCTTTCTATTCCCCACCTGCCGGTGCTGCCATGTTTTCAAAATGGCGGCTGAGACTTCCCGCAATAGTCTTGTGGGTCTCAACAGTCTCATGAGACTTCCACAGGGAGTCTCGGTCACCACTGCTGGGCAGGGGAAATAGCAGAGTGGGCAGGAAAGAACATGTTCTCCCCCCCATCACCACCACAGAGACCACTAGATCACCAGCGTGCGCATTTAAAGGCGGGACCAGGGAGGGCCGTAGTATGCGGTGGGCATTGGGGCAGAGCCTCTGCGCCCCCTAGAGCCTCTGGGTTCTTGGGCACTGCCCAGTTGTCCAAATGGTCGGTCTACCCCTGACATATTAGAACATTCAAGTAACATTGATATGATGCTTAAGATGTTATACAATATGTCTTACTATATAGCTGTGGGACATTAAAAAGTCAGCACCTGGTCTGAGGCAGCTGTTAAGCTTTAGGCATTAGTGAAATGCTAATTAGCATATCAAGCTGTTTCCTTGTGCCTTTATAACCTCATTACATCTGATGTTCCTCTGTTTACATGCCTGTACATGCTGATTTTAGGGTGTATATGCTAATGTCTTTCAAATGAAGAAAAGCTTAGGAATGAGAGGGCATAGGATGAAGTTGAGAGGTTATAGGCTCAGGAGTAATCTAAGGAAATACTGTTTCACAGAAAGGGTGGTGGACGTGTGTGGAATTGCCTCCCAGTGGAGGTGGTGGAGACAAGGACTGTGAATTTAAGAAAGCACGGGACAGACACGTGGGATCTCTTAGGGAAAGGAGGAGGTAGTGGTTGCTGTGGATGGGTAGACTGGATGGGCCATTTGGCTCTTATCTGCTATCATGTTTCTATGTTTCTTTCTGTTTGGTTTACCTTGCACACCAGAGTCTTCATGCCTTGCACTTTGTTCTTCGTGTATACTAAATGGTCTAAACTTTAGTTCACAAACTCTTATATCTGTATGAAAACAGGTTGACAAGACTCCTTAAACTACATTCCACAGGTCATATATCCTATCCATTACTTTACACAGAAGTATCATTTAACTGGAGGGGGAATTTATCTGTTGGTTACATCCAAAAGCTTGACATGGCTTACTTTTGGAATATTTCAGCATCTTCCATGAAAGCAATGTTTGAGTTTTCATCACTAGCCCTTCTTTTTTCATTCTCCAAGAAGAACACAGAGACCTAAGGGATGGCTATTTTCAAGGAAGAAATTAATTCCGGCACGTATTTCATCAACACATTCCACATCTGGACTGCTTTGCCTTACACCTTGTAACTAAGACCAATTCCACATATCTATCTCAACTGTACATCTAATTTGCCTTCAACTTAACTACCCATTTATTTCTCCCAATGCCTTTGTCATCTGTCTGAATTGCACTTGCTGCCCCCCTCCCCAGCCTACTAAGATGTTTCATTGTATTGTATGGACATTGGGGTCCTTTTACTAAGCTGCAGTTAAAAAGGCCCTGCAGTATCGGCGGGGGCCATTTTTGCCACTTGCTGCAGCCCGTTTTACTGCAGCAGGTAAAAATGCCTTAAAATAGTCATGGCCATGCGAGGGGAAGCATTTACCACCACACCTTGAGGTGGTGGTAAGGGCTCACGAGCTAACCCGCTGGTAATCAGGTAGCACATTGCTGCCCGATTACCACTGGGTTAGTGCCATGCTAGAAAATAGCCAGCTATTTTCCCTAGTGCAGCAAATGGTGCACGCTGGGGCTGGAGCTACTACTGGCGCCCACTTTGGGCCGGCAGTAGTTCCAAATGAACATGCAGTAAGCCTGCGTTGGGCTTACCGCCGCTTAGTTAAAGGACCCCATTGTGAGCATTATATTGATGTTATTTTGAAAGTTCTAATCTGTGCTTGTTAAGGTGTCATTTGTATTGTGCTAACAGCATCAGCATATTTATGTTATGAGCAGTGCATTTTGTCTAGCAAAAAAAGTGCCGGTACTCAAATCCCAGGCCAACCTTCAGGGGTGGAGTGATCATTGAGGGACCCACTCTACAATAGCCAGGACCCCTGCAACCAGACATAGAATTTATGACAAGGCAGAATTAGTATGTAGAACCTGAGCTCTTTCATTAAAATACGAGAACCATGGGTCAAGTTTAGCAGACAGTGGAAAAGGTGCCGGTACTCAGTACCCCCAAGTACCCCCTCAAAAAAAGCCCTGGTTATGAGTGTTCTAATGTGCTGTCTTGTTTAGACTGCTATCCTGTTGCCGTTGTTATAGTTTGTTGATAATTGTTTGTTTAATACATATACAAAGAACTGATGTAATTAGATAATATTATTATTATCTTTTCTACTCTAGGGGCGATTGTATTTACCTCTATGTTCATTTCATTCTGTACTTGAGGAATCTAATGGCAAATTGTATCATTTTAAATACTAGTAAAAGAGGCCCGTTTCTGGAGCAAATGAAACGGGCACTAGCAAGGTTTTCCTCCCCAACACCCCCCCCCCTTTCTCCCTCTCTCCCTACCTACCTGCTGACCCCTTCATCGTTCTGACGCCATTGCTCCGCACCTCCTGAACGCACCGTACGCCATTGCTCTGCCCTCGGTGTGTGACGCCATTGCTCCGCCCTCGATGTCATCACGTTTGACGCGAGGGCGGGGCCCCAAGACTTGGCGATTTCGGTGGCTTCACCACCACGAACCCTTCAAACCCATCTTGAAGGAAGTGACGTCAGTGGCTTGGCTTCACTGACGTCAGTGTCTTCAGAAAGTTGAGGGTGAGTTTTATTATATAGGATATATTTTTATATTTGTATTTGTGTTTATTGTGTGTGAGTTTAATTATTTTATACTGTATTTGCAGACCCCTGATAAAGGCTATTACCAAATGTTGACCAAGTTGGGTCTTTCCTCAATAAACAATTTTGCATATGAACTATTGGTTGTCTTCTTCCTTCCTGGACCACCTTTGCCGTCTTTGCCCCAAGCTATATGCCAAGATTATCACTTTCTTTTACCTCTTCACGAAGTTCCAGAGCACAGAACGCCTTATTACTTTATTTTCCATCAACTAAACATGTTCAATATAAAAGACTCTTTACAGCTTCTTTTCAATACTGGGCATTTAAGTTCTGGAATTCTTTACCGTCTGAAATTAAGATTGGAATTTTCCTATTTTAAAGAAGTCTCTAAAAACTTTTTTTATTTAAAAAGTTATTGATGGTATTTTTTAATTATAGTTTTTAAAATATTATTAAGTTTACTGTTATTCAAGAACTGTTTTTAGTTCAATCATATCTTTTGTAATCCACTCTAGACCTTTTGGTGAGATGCAGAGAACAAGTATCCTGTATTATATTGTAAATTGTACATGAAAAGCCTCTAAATCCCATTTATATAGAGAAAATTATTTGTTAAATATATATTTTTTATGAACCATCAAGGGGAGTGTCATCAGTATGACTAACTCATGGCTGACAAGCTGTTACTTAAATCATCAGTCCACTTATTTTCTGATTTTCATTAAATTTGTGCTCCAATATTTTTAGTTTGTCCTTCTTAATCTTCTTAATGAAAAAAAAGTACTTAACTTGTGCATCATGGTCTGTTACATTTCTCAAATATTTCAAAAACGTTTCCCTACTAATTTTTGTTCTATGCTTATACCAAAGTGGTGCTGTAAAGTGTTTCATGTGTATTGTGCTGATGAATCAAAATTATCAACCTTACTATTTGTGAGATAATATTCCTGTGAAACAATTCTTGCAACTCTGTCATCTATGCTCAGATCCCCATATGACTTTTGCTGCTAAGCTGAGGATATGAAAATGAGAATTTCTAGCTAGAGTAGGGGTGGGCAACCATGGTCCTTGAGGGCCACAACCCAGTCTGTTTTTCAAGATTTCCACAATGACTTTGCATGAAATTGATTTACATGTACTGCTTCCACTGTATGCAAACAGACTCATGGACAGTGGAAGCTGTACATGTAAATCAATCTCATGCATAGCCATTGTGTGGAAATCTTGAAAACCCAACTATCCTCACCGAGAAATCAAATGAACTTGTAAAAGGGCCCTTTATGCTCAACAGTCTCTTAACAAGAAGCTAGGAGGCGCAGCCATATTCAATGACGTGTAATTCTATGTTCTTGCAATGCACTTGCAATAAAACCATATCATTAGTGGGATCATTTTCGAAAGAGAAGGACGCCCATCTTTCAACACAAATCGGAAGATGGACGTCCTTCTCACAGAAACGTCCAAATCGGTATAATCGAAAGCCGGCTTTGGACATCCGGGGGTAAGTGTGCACATATGCACATACCCCCCAGTTCTATAAAAGTCACCAAAAATTGTACGCACTTGAGCATACAACTTAATTGAATAACGAGCTAATTAGTGCCAATAATTGGCTTTTTAACATGCAATTATTGGCACTAATGAGATTTAATTAGAATTTACATGCGTAAATTTAGGCAGGGGAACCGTGCCTAAAATTTATGAATGGCCTGAAAAAAAGGGCACAGAAATGTAAGGGTCATGGGTGTAATGGGGTTATTCCTAAAATTAACATGCGTTATAGAATAATGGGGATATGGGCTTACATTAGGTCCCTGATGGCGAACCTATGACACGCGTGTCAGTACTGACACGCGTAGCCATTTTCAGTGACACGCGGCCGCATGTGGCCGCATACAGAGAAGCAGCGGAGTTCCTTGCTGACACCCGGGGCGGATCGCCGATGCGCCCCCCCTCCCCCCCGGTGCAGCGCGACCTCCCCCCCCGGCGAAATCACCCGGAGCATGTTTACCCGCTGGGGGTGTGCCGTGTGCGCTCCTATTGGCTCCCTCCCTGCTGCTCCCTCTGCCCCGGCTCCTCACTTCCGGCCGGCGGAGCAGAGAGCAGCGGAATGCCGTGGGGGACGCATCTCTGAGGGCCCTGTGATCACCATTACCAGCAACCATCATCCAATCTACTGTTCTGGGGTGTCGTGGATTTGTAATTGACCACCATTACTGAGATAGGTGAGGGGGAGGCTGGGAGAGGCGAGGGCATGTGCTATGGGTGCCGTTTCCCGCCATTAGAAATAGCGGCAGCCATCTTAATTTACATAAGGTGGTCAGTTAGGCTAGTTAGGGCTAACAGGCTATCTATAATTCTATCTTCTGTCTCTGCCCCCCTGATGGAGAACTCAAAAAATAAAAAACCAAGGTTAAGTAAAGGAAGTGGTAGTAGCAGTAGCCGACCCTTTCAAGAGACATGGACCGAGATGTATGGCATTATAGAAAAAAATGGCAAATCATTTTGCGTTCTATGTACTGAAACGGTAGTAAGCAGAACGTGGAATATAAATAGACATTTTGAAACTAATCATTCCCAGCTCTTGAAAAAAAGTGAGGATGAACGGAAGGAATACATTTCCAGGCAGCTACACTTTTATAAGAGCCAATCTAAGTCCATCCTTAAATTTGTAAAAGGTTCTACAAATTTAACATCTGCAAGTTTGAGCATTGCTCACTCCATAGCTCAGCATGGAAAAGCACTCAGTGAGGGAGAATTTATTAAAGAAACTCTCCTAAGATGTGCACCAGTTCTATTTCACGATATGCAGAATAAAGATGCAATTATTAAGAGAATATCTGAGTTACCAGGAAATTTGGAGTGCCTGGATCCGATTACCAGACACTTTTAGCACCCTGAAAAATATAGCAATGGCTTTACTCACAATTTTTCCCTCTACGTACTTTTGTGAAACCTTATTCTCAGCGTTAAATAATATCAAAACCAACAAAAGAAACAGATTGACAGATGAAGTTAGTAGCGCTTGCTTGGGCTTGAAGTGTACAAAATACCAACCTTCAATTGAAGATTTAGCCAATGAAATTCAGCAACAAAAAAGTCACTAATAGGCAGATTAGTTAAAGAATTCCCCCTCCCCCTCACTTATCTTAGTTCACGGCACCCCACACAAGTTAAATAATATCAAGACCAACAAAAGAAACCGACTGACAGATGAACAAAGAAGTCACTAAGTAGGTAAGTTAAATAATTAGTTTTTGGTTTATTAAATACAGTTTTATATTACAATTATACATTTTTGTTATTTAAACTATAAATATCGCGAAATTATGGTTTTTTTCTCGAAGTGACACACCACCCGAGTTATGCTCGGTTTTTTGGCGAATTTTGACACACCAAGCTCAAAAGGTTGCCCATCACTGCATTAGGTGCACACATTTGCACCACGTTTGAGTTGGTGCAAATAGCCACACAAAAATTAGGCATGATTCCCAGGCATAAGCGTTACTCTATAAACCGCACCTAACTTTAAGCGTGGTTTACAGAATAGCGCTTTTTTTGGTGCCAATATTTTTGGCACCATATATAGAATTTAGTCCATATTGTGCAAGTATATGCTAGTGCTCAGTTTATAGAGATGCATCAGGAATGGCTCACTTTAGCTTCCTAAAAAGTCAGCATGGCAAGGGGTGTAATCAGGTCACGGGAAGTAAGGGGCCTTTTTACGAAGCTGCATTAGAATACGGGCTTAGCACAGTAGACTCTTGAATGCGTTACAATGTTGACACTTGGGACTGGGCACCACTTTCCTGGTATTATCTTTCCATGTGTTGTAGTGAATAGTGATTTAATAATTGGACTCTAACAGGCTTATTTTCGAAAGAGAAGGGTGCCCATCTTTCGACACAAATCGGGAGATGGGCGTCCTTCTCTCAGGGCTGCCCAAATCTGCATAATCGAAAGCTGATTTTGGGCGTCCCCAACTGCTTCCCGTCACGGGGACGACCAAAGTTCCCAGGGGCGTGTCGGAGGCGTAGCAAAGGCGGGACTGGGGCATGCCTAACAGATGGGCGTCCTCCAGTGATAATGGAAAAAAGAAGGGCGTCCCTGATGAGCACTTGGCCAACTTTACTTGGTCCATTTTTTCTTACGACCAAGCCTCAAAAAGGTGCCTGAATGACCACCGGAGGGAATCGGGGATGACCTCCCCCAGTGGTGACTAACCCCCTCCCACCTTGAAAAAAACAACTTTAAAAACTTTTTTTGCCAGCCTCAAATATACTCAGGTCCCTCGCAGTAGTATGCAGGTCCCTGGGGGGGAGGGGGGAGGTGTGTGTGTGTCAGCAGAGGCATAGCGAAGGCATGGACGTCCTTCTTTCAAACATTTTGGATGTCCTGAACTGCCCTCCCCCCCCACAGGGACTGCCAAATTTCAAGGGAGTGGAGGAGTGGCCTAGTGGTTAAAGCACTGGTCTTGCAATCCAGAGGTGGCTGATTCAAATCCCACTGCTGCTACTTGTGATCCAAAATCCAAATAAATAAAGGGGGTGTCAGAGGCAAAGGCATGGACATCCTTCTCACATAAACATCCACATTTTGGACGTCCTCAACTGCCCGTCACAGGGACGGAGGCATAGCTAAGGCGCCTAACACTTGGATGTCCTTCACCCACACTAAAAAAAAAAAAAGACGTCCCTGACGAGCACTTGGCCGTTTTCACCTGGACTTGCATTTTTTAAAGTTTGTAGATGGCAATTTATTTAAGGTTGTATATGGCTATTATACACACAGCTTGTCTGCGTGTAAGAAGCCGTCTTTGGTATGCGCAGAGCAGCCACACGTAATCTTGGCTGCTCTGCACTGGCTTCCCCTCCTTAGGAAGGAAATCGTGTGCAAATTAGCTAACAGCGAGCAGCTCATTTGCATGCAATTTCCTTCATGCATGCCCGTTCCTTTCCGAATCGCTAAGGGATCGGTAAGGGAAGGGCTTTTTCTGTTCAGTTAGTGCATCAGTTAGTCCATTGCAGTGCCCCCTAGGGTGCCCGGTTGGTGTCCTGGCATGTCAGGGGGACCAGTGCACTACGAATGCGGGCTTCTCCCACAACCAAATGAGTTGGATTTGGTTGTTTCTGAGATGGGCGTCCTCGGTTTCCATTATCGCCGAAAACCAGGGACGACCATCTCTAAGGTCGACCATCTCAACATTTATGTTGACCATCTCTAAGGTCGACCTAAATGCTGAGATTTGGGCGTCCCCGACCATATTATCGGACCAAAAGATGGCTGCCCATCTTGTTTCGATAATACGGTTTCCCTGCCCCTTCGCGGGGACGTCCTGCAAGGACACCCTCAGGAAAACTTGGGCACCCCGTTTGATTATGCCCCTCCATGTGATTTGACTGGGGGGGGGGTAGGTTTGGGGACGATTTTCTTTTTGTTATTGTTTTTTTGTGACCATCTGCTTCTGTATTTTATGGTTTATAAGACTCAATATAGGGGCTTCTAAAAATAAATAAATAAATATGGGTTTAGTGCATTTTAATGCATGCCAAGCCCATTTCTAACCTAGCAGTATTTAAGGCAGTTTTCAATTACTTTTATTTCAGGTCGTGCACTAATGTTCTCATTACGTTTTCTGAAAAAAGTTAATGCAGGAGCACTAAGCACCTCCTATTTAAAAGGCACTAAGGGGTCCTTTTACTTTTGTAAGCCCCACCCCCTCCTGAAAATGAAACCTCCAAACAAGTAAATCTGAGAGCCTTTCTAGTGTAGTTGCACCAGGCACTCAGAAAAATTTCTCAGGAACAGGGTGAGGAATACAAAATAATTTGAGTGAGATGGAAATGATTTTTAAAGTTTTTATTTAAAACTTCAGCTCAAATAATAAAAATGCATCAATGACTCTATCTTCACAAACATTTTAACACCTATTATGTGCAAGTTTCTCTAATGGATAAATTTCCTAATTACTTAAAAACATTCACAAGTTTAGCGACAACAATTTCTAACATTGGTTTCTCTTGTTTCTCCCCCAGATTTCTTTGTCCAGAAAAATATCAAAATCAGATAAGTATCTCTTCAATTTTCCTAACTCCTAAATCAAACAAGCATGCAATTAAATCTGATTAGTGATGGTGTACTGTCAAGAATTGATCCTTTGTTTATTTTTCTTTCCAGGTTCCTCTTCAGACGAATCTCAGGTAAGTATATATTCTACAATTCTGTCTTCTTCTTTCTCTCTTACTTTTGTGATACTCAAAAGGATACTTTTTCTAAGTTTGACTGTGTCAGCTTTCTTTCTTTTCTTTCTCTGTGGACGGTGGGTACCATTTGATGAGTTGTCACGTTGATCCCTGGCCAGGGACTGTACCTACTATCCTAAGCTTTTAATTAAATCAATAATAGAAAACCCTAATCCCTGACTGATAGGCAATAACCCATTTTCATCAAACTTTAAACACTTTCCTAACTAGCTGGCCCTTTTAAAAAAAAAAAAAAACAAACGTATAATTGAGTTTCCCTATTCTGTCCCTCCCACCATTAATTAAAAAAAAAACATTAAGTGAATGTGAAGCTCTACCTTGAATTACTGGAAGCATAGACTTCTTTAAAAGTAAAATTGCTTCCAATTTTTATATACCTCTGTCCCCTCAATATAGTGTACAAATACCTTTTTCTTCAAAGAATTGTGTTCCACAATTCTAATGAAACTTCTCACCTTAAATACTCCTTATCAAATTAAACAGACTTGATAAAGCATTAGTACTTTAATCCTATCAGCACTTATGTTAATATATGAAATAAGCGCTTTATCAAACTAAAATCCTGCTTTGTCAGTTTATGACTAATATTATTACACTAACAGGATTTAGATGCAACTCATATTTTGTTTTCTCAAACTGTCAGGTAACCCAGACTCTCACTAAAGCCCTTAATCCGCGTCTGGCTTTTTAATTTAAGTTAATACTAACAGGCACTCACTTCACATTCAACCATTACCTTCCCAACCCTCTCAAATCTGTTTTTTACAGATTTTCACTAAAGCTAGAGACAGACAGCTAACATATATATGTCTGCTCTGCTCTATCCTTACCTCCCAACTGCCTAACAGTAACATTTGGAACTCTGTCTATGTCATACACAGCACAAGCCCAGCACAAGCCTCTGCACTGCTCACTGTCTCCACACCAGATCCAGAAGAAGCCAGGTAATCTTTTAAACTTTAACCCATAGGGTTACACTAAGCTGTGGTAAAAAGGCCAAAAAAAGACATGGCCATGTGGTAAGATTGCTCTTATCGTATGGCCATGTTGAGGGGAGCACTTACCGCCACCCAATGAGGTGGCGGTAAGGACTCCTGTGCTAACTCGGAAGTAACCAGGTAGCGCTTGGCGTTGCCCAATTATCCCCGGGTAACCCCCTGCAGAAATATTTTTTGAAATTTCCACTAGTGCTGGAAATGCGAGTGGAACTACTGCCGGAACCATTTTGGGCCGGTGGTAGCTCCATATTGGCACACGGTAAGCCCGCGGTGGCCTTACTACTGCTTAGTAAAAAGGTCCCTAAGTGATCCTACATTAACTCTTCGTCACCTAGTTAGCATGCACTAATGCGAACACGCTAACTGGATAATGCTTCCATGTCCATTCTCCATCCTTGACAACACATTTTAGTAAAAGGACCCCTAAGTTAGGTACTCAGTGCTAATTTTCAGCTTAGGCACCTAACCTAAGGAAATTAACAGCAGGCCTAATTTAGGAACCTTAGTTTCAGGAGCCTAGCAGGAGCCTGTATTTAGGGGCTCAGCTTTTCAGGAATATTGACTTCATCGCAATTGAGATCTGAACCAGTTTGTAGTTCCATGTCCCATTAGGATCTCGGTCTTCACTCCCAGTCCTCGAGGGCTGCCCACAGGTTATGTTTTCAGCATATATCTAATCTGTAGGAAAGAAATTTGTATATAGGAGAGCTAGTACGCATGCAAGTCTCTCTCATGGATATTCATTTGGGATATCCTGAAACCTGACATGTTGGTGGCCTTTGATGACAGAGAGTGAAGACCGTGGTGCGAGGCTCTACCGTAGGGGTGGGCAATCTTTATATACAGAGGGCCACATGAATGTCAGTACTATCCCTAATATGCTGCACACAGAAAATTAACAAAAGCACCGTATAATTCATTGCCAACAAAACTCAATGTGAGGACTGAATGAACATAAATTATTATGAGAATGGTCTGCTACTATAAACTTCTGTCCTTCCAAACAGTTGTTAACACTATCAAACAATTCTTGTCCTATTGTTGTATCCTTCAACGGTTTCACTGTCAACAAAACTCTGGTTCATGATGCTTGTGTGGGCCATTTTCTGTGTATACTTCCTATAGTCTTGTGGGCCGCATAAGATTCAATGGCGGGCCGCAGGTTGCCCACCTCTGCTCTACTGCATCCAACAATATTTCTCATATAATATGTGATTTCTTGCATACTGCTTCATGTTTGTCACCAATAGAATGTGTTAGCTCATTGACCGATGGCATAAATTAGGACAACACGAGTGCTGCACTTGATAGTTCCTTTAATACCAACTGTTGGATCCTATTACCGTACAAGCATTTTTATATTTTGTGAAAACAATTTCTAAGCATAAAAAGTAAAAACCAGCATAAATTACACCATATATTACATTAGTGTACAGAAAAGAAAATATTACATCACTTTGTTAGGATCTGCAAACCTTATATATATATATATGTTTTTTGTATGTCTTTTAATACAGTTTAATTACGCAAATAGTCCTTTGTTTTTTTTTCATTAGGATCATACCAACCGAGGCCAGGCACATTTCTAGTAAATCCTCCACTTAACTCCATTCACGCATTGACATAGCACAATAATAAATCTGTTGTTTCTTTCTAGCTATTTGTAATATTACTGCAAAAAAGAAAAAAAATGCAGAGGCTCAGGGATGGCTCCAGTGTAAAGCTCCTCCACTCTTCCTCTCTGGTGATGATCAACTTTATGTAACAGCAGTTCCAATTGTTTCATCAGCAGTCTATCGCACAGGTGAAGTAACATTCATGTAAACGAAACAGTCTTTTTATGTGTAAAACAAAAGTGACTAAACTCGTTATATAACATTTGTTTCTTACCACAGATGTCCACAACAACATTGATGACCTAGATGACAGCCCTTCATCAGTCAACGAGAACTACCCAAGCTAAGCGTCTTTGGACCCTAACAGTGTTCCAGTGAATCTTTGACTAACAAAAAGTTATAAAGGCCCTTATTGCTTAAGTGGTGTATTCATTCAGTAGGTCCATATCTCGATGTCCCTTCCATAAGAAGGGCCTGAAGACTGTAGCCTATGAAAACCAGCATTGATTGTACAAGCATTAAGAGAACAGCATTAAGTAACGATGGAATCCAAGTGCTCATTACGATGTCATCCTGCCAACACAACAGTTTTGCTGCGTAACTGCCTGAATGTGAGTGTGTAAAGGCGTCAATACTGTATCTTTATAAGTAGGAATGCAAAGCCTGAGGTAGAAAGAACAGCTTTACTAACTATTGACAAGCAACTGAAAATAGTGATCAGAGACAGCATGAAACATTAACAGTAGAGAAAGCCAGGGCTATTCTGCAGCACAGTTCTGATACCGCATGAAAACAGAGCAAAACCAGTTGATAATACACTGATCAATTTTTTTTAACCTATCCACCATCATTGTTTCTCTTTGCCTTTCATGGGTACAGTACTGATAAATAATATATGGTAACTGATGTGCAGAGCCCATGGGACATCCATAATGTACTTTCAGATATTTTCCATTACGTTACCAAGAAGCCATGATGTTAACCCACAGATTATACTGTATATATTGAACAGATGGTGCACTTGATAAAGACTGTTTTCCACCCCCGTCAATAAAAGGGGAGCAGCAACAGCATTACAACAGCAACACTGGATAACAGATTTGTTACAGTAAGGATGTCATACATCGCAATGAAGCAATAGAGTTCCATTTTTCCAACCGACAATTGCAATGGTGATCTACAGCTTTGTGTCGGTCAGTATATGTTCAACTTCTGAATGAGCCTTTGTACCCGTCCAACCCCCCTCCCCCCCATAATTTCCACAATATCAAAAGATAGCAGAGGTACAGTCTCACAGTATTATGGGAATTAATGCTTCCAGTTAGCATAGTGTTCTATGAGAACACCATTACCATAGTACAGTGCTAGGTAGAATTACATGCCATGATAACATATGCATAAATTTATTTAACAGGCTTTTACTCTGCAAATTACATTTTCACATTAATAGTACCATTCCACTGGCTTATGTAACGTAAACTGAAGACTTCTGTTTCTCCCTCGTCCTGAAAATACCTCTTGGTCTTTTCTCCATTTCAGGTTTCTGATTATACTTGGTCATGATTGTGAGCCCTAAATATAGTTGGTAAGTCTTAAAATTAAATCGACTTACCTTAAGTATACTTTAAATTTGCTAGTTTTTAAGTTCATTCTATTGCCATCCCTCACAGTATGGTACATTCTGCATGCGGCCTTTATAGGAGTACATTTTCTGTGAGTCTGTGGGTATGTTATAACCATGGACGTTGCCCCAATTTTCAAAGTGCTAACTTGGGTGCCCCTAACCCTTACCGTTCAGTGAATCCAGACTGCCCCAATTTGACTGCCCCTATCGGACCGACCGTTCACTTGTCTATTAGATTGTAAGCTCTTTGAGCAGGGACTGTCTGTCTTTGTTAAATTGTACAGCGCTGCATATCCCTAGTAGCGCTCTAGAAATGTTAAGTAGTAGTAGTAGTACATTCACTTTGAAAATTTTCTCAGAAAAATGACCTGCACATGTTTGCATCTGCTAATTTGTGTGGGTAGTTTATCCAAGAAAAATATTCTCACATTTTTGAAAATCCAAAAGTATATATGTCCATGCAACCCCCTTCCCAATCCTACCACTAGGTACTTACTATTTTTTTTTTTTTTTTACTATGGGTAAAGTCATGGCTACAGTGGCCATATGTATGTAAGTTTACACATACATATTGTGGGCAATTTTCAAAGTCCATTTCCACAGATAAATAGTACAAATGAAGTTTGGGAGACTAAACCAGCCTGGAATCTATGGCTATAGAAGAGTGGGTCTCAACCAGCCAGTAAGGCTTTCAGGATACCCACAATGAATATGCATGAGATAGATCTGCATACAATAGATGTCATGCATTTTCCATCTCACAGATAGGCTGCAGAGAATACCTTCTCCTGCTTTAGACTTAGCCTGGCCTCAGAATGACATCCTATAGTATATCTCCTATCAAACTGAGCTCTCTTTTTCATCAAGCACTGCCATTTCCTCCCCTCACCCTCCCCACTGACAGTTTGAACTTCGTGGGTGTGGCTTGGATCTCTTTCAGGGAGAGAAAACTAACAACTTATAGCAGCAGCTTCAGAGAGCATTTTCCATCTCACAGATAGGCTGCAGAGAATACCTTCTGCTTTAGACTTAGCCTGGCCTCAGAATGACATCCTATAGTATATCTCCTATCAAACTGAGCTCTCTTTTTCATCAAGCACTGCCATTTCCTCCCCTCACCCTCCCCACTGACAGTTTGAACTTCGTGGGTGTGGCTTGGATCTCTTTCAGGGAGAGAAAACTAACAACTTATAGCAGCAGCTTCAGAGAGCATTTTCCATCTCACAGATAGGCTGCAGAGAATACCTTCTCCTGCTTTAGACTTAGCCTGGCCTCAGAATGACATCCTATAGTATATCTCCTATCACCTTCTCCCACTACTCCAACCAGAGTTACACCTAATCACACTGACCACCCTTCAACATCTTCTGTCCTTCTGTGACTGTTCTCTTGTGCTTGACTGCTTAAATATTTTAAATTTAAATGCTTTACTTTTTGTCTATTAGATTGTAAGCTCTTTGAGCAGGGACTGTCTTTCTTCTGTGTTTGTACAGCGCTGCGTACACTTTGTAGCGCTCTAGAAATGTTAAATAGTAGTAGTATGCATGAAATCTGTCTCATGCATATTCATTGTGGATATCCTGGAGACCTGGCTGGGTGTGTCCCAGAGACTTGGTTGAGAACCCTTGCTATAGAACTCAACAACCCTTCAAAGACTTTAGTATTGAACTTTCAATTCAAATTTTCAGAGGAAAAGAAGCAGTTACATATCAGTAGGTATTATTTCAATCCCTGCCACACATCCTCATCTGAGTCAGAAACTTTGGACACTGCATTTACCATTTACACTGTGCATTTTGCAGATTTATTTTTAAAATACATAACTATATGGTTAAGATCACATATGGTACTTATCTACAAAGAGTTTGGCTCAAAAGCTGAGAGTAGATTTCTCAGGGATGGATGGAAAAAATCTTTTTAAAACTCTTCTCTGGGCATTCTGACACAAATCCAAAAGTCTACCACTGATAACCAAGTGCACTTACAGGTGTATCAAAGAAACTATGGCTTGGTTCATTAAGTTGCAAGATGGAAAAATCTACCATTTAACTAATGAGCTGAACCATGTCAATGGCACTGAAGAAATAATGGGATATGAGGATGAATAAAAGTTGGTGGATCCAATTACACTGGCAGTAAAAGAGGACATACCGCAAACATTCCCGCTTCATTTAGGCAGATGAAGTGACCTTCAGAACTTTTGAGCTTTGTTGTGTATTGGACCATGGGGCTTGCACTGTACGCAACTGGACTTGGGTTTCAGATTTTATTACTTGCCTTTGCAAATACGAGTTCAAGGTAAGTTACAAATTCAGGAGCCATTAGTATTTTCTTGCTTGACTGGGTTTCCAATCTAACTTTGTATTTGAGGCAATGAAAGGTGATGTAATTTGCTGACAATCCCAAGGAGTGTTTGGGAGCAGCAGAATGTAGACACTAGCTTCCCCAGTACTCAGCCTGCTGCTCTAACCATTAAGTTCCTCCTCCACTCCTAACAAGCTTACTTAGGAGACTGGACTGACCATAGAGGCTTAACATGACACCAACACGTCAAACTTAGAATGGGATACGGAGGGCACTCTATAAATGGCGTTGAGATTTCAGTGCCGGGAAAATAAATGGTGTGGAGTGCTGTGATAAAAAAAATAGCGCTCTGGGTTGAGCGCCATTTACAGAATAGCACTTACAGCCCATTTCCATGCCAAATGTTGGGTGCCAGTATTTACACCAGCTGAAAACCTGTTGTAAATGCCGGCACCCAACTCTGGGCATTGTGGCATGAAAATGGGGCTATTCTATAACCCTATGCACAACTTTCAGGGATGCCACTCCCCCTGCTACGCCCCCTTTTGAGTTGCACGCCAGGGGATTTATGTACACAGGGGTTATAGAATAGGGTGCGAGGAGATTCATGCGCAAATGAAAATTATTGCCAATTAACTGCAATAATTGACTGCAGTCACTAGGGGGGATTAAGGAGGGGACCTCCCCTAATCACTCCAGTGGAGCGCTGCCAAATAAGAGCAATTTTCTGAAACCTGGATGTCCCGGGTGTGTTTTTGGACACAGATGTTCATTCCCCTTCTGAAATGATGAATAAGCATCTAGTCCTGCTCACAACACACCAAGATCATGCCCCCCTTGCCAAATGGACATTCTTCAGTTTTAGACATTCATATCCCAGCTTTGTAAAAATTGAATTTAGACGTTCATGCACTGTGAATATCTAAATGCTGGTTTATGAATGTCTAAAACATGAATAGCACTTCTAAAATAAGCCTCATAGCTTCAATGTTCCTAGCATTCTGTTTTTAAGCTAACAGAATGAAAAATGATAGATTTATACAACCTTTTTGTAAGAAGCCCTTGCAATCGCTTCTCGGACAGAAGAGAGCACCCTTTGAAATGAAGGGACTCACTCACATAATCATTTCCACTTCATGGAATTCAGTGTTTTGGTCAGGGCTTAATTTCTGCTCTGCTCCAGCCCTTCCTCCTAGGCTGCCTGCAAAAAGAGGAGGAGAAGGTACCAGCCTGGAGTACAGCAGAAAACTCTGCCTCCTAATCCAGGCTCTCTTTTCCTAATGCTCCTGTCCCTGGCTTGTCCACCCATTCCACAGTTCCACTTCCTTTTTGTCTACAAATTAAGCCCTGTTTCTGGTTAATAGCAATCTAGGTGAGGGAGAAAAGCAATGCATCCTACATTAAAAAGACCAACATGCAGAAATCAATCCTGAAGGAGTCCAACTGAAAAGCATGAAATATTTTTTATATGCTATTCGAGCTACATTGAAGCATCCATGTCTGATAAGGACTTACTGCAGTCCTCCTGAGCAGAGAAGAAATGTTCCTCCTGAAGGTGATACAGTGATCATCATGCGGCCCATTTCCTTTCAGTCTGCTGAAGTAGAGTGCTGATGCTATTTCTGGAATACACTCAATCTGAATTGTAAATCACACACAACTCATGAATGTGCCTCTCCCTCCCTCCCTCCCTCTCTCTCTCTACTTTACTACTGACATCTGAGACAATAATCCTTTTAATGCAATGGGAGAGCAGATCCAGCCAAGAACTCAACCTATACTGTAGGAGAGGGGAAATGAACAGCAATCGAAGGAAAGCTGCTGTGCTTCAGGCTTCAAGAGTTGGATATGTATTTTAATAATCTCGTTTAGGGCATCTTTTATTAAGCTGCGCTAGCGGTTCACGTGCAGCATTGCTGACCGAGCCCATTCAAAGTGAATGGGCTTTGTCTGCATTGCCGCACCGAAGACCTTTAGTGCAGTTTTAATAAAAGAGGCCCTTAGAGCACAAACCAACCTGTTCACTGCAGGATTACAAATCCAAGTGGTAAATTATATTTTAAAATTTACCAGGCAATTATTTATTTGCTTTAGCTCTTAATATCTCTCTTTTACATTTTAAATTGAAATATCTAATTTACAGGGTGAGGCAAAAAAAAAAAAAAAAATAGACCCCTACAGTTTTTGCAGCAACTGCTTTGCATTTCAATGAGAAATTTTATGTACTTAATTAGTCATCATACTTACGTATTACTATTCAACAACATTTAATTGTCTTAAGATATGTTGATGTTACTGACATTTTAGTGTTACTACCTACCAATTTTTGCGTGTTAAAAATGTTTTAGCTAAAACATCCTGAAAACAGCACACTTGGGATCTGGAGTGCTACATACCAGACAGCTAAACTTTGAATTTATATATTTCAGATTATTGTGTTGGGATTGATTCATATATTCTGAACTGCTTTTAGCTGTGTGTCCTCCTCTTAATATCTCCTTGATAATCTGCTGACTTTACCACCATCTATCCTATAAAGGAAAAAAACAACTCCCTTTCTCTTCACTTGCAGAGGTTCTGGCCTCTAAAAGTTGCTATATCTCTTGTCTTCCTCCTGACTTTATAAAATGGCTAAAGAGGTAAAGAGAGGTGACAAGATCTGTTTCAGATATATTGGGGAAAGGAGAAAAGATAGGAATGGAATTATAAGACTCAAAGATGCTGAGAATGGATATGTGGAGAGTGATGAGGATAAAGCGAACATGCTAAACAAATATTTCTCTTCAGTGTTCATGGAAGAAAATCCTGGAGAAGGACCATGATCAGCTGCCGAGGGTACATCTGGGAATGGAGTGGATATTGTACCATTCATGGAAGAAAGCATTTATAAACAGTTGAAAATCTGAAAGTGGACAAAGCTATGTGGCTGGATGGGATATATCCCAGGATACTGAGGGAGCTCACAGAAGCCCTGGAGGGACCTCTTAAGGATTTATTTAATAGATCTTTAGAGACTAAAGAGGTTCTGTGAGATTGGCGAGGAGTTGATGTGCTTCCTCTTCACAAAAGTGGGGACAGGGAAGAAGTGGGAAACTACAGGCCTGTAAGCCTCAAGTCTGCAGTAGGAAAAGCAATGGAGTCGCTGCTGAAGGGTTACAGGATCCGAGGCCAACATGGCTTTACCAAAGGAAAATCCCGCCAAATGAATCTGATTGACTTCTTTGACTGGGTGATCAAAGAACTGGATAACGGACATGCGCTAGATGTAATCTACTTGGATTTCAGCAAAGCGTTTGATATCCGGTCCCTCGCAGGACTCATTAATACACTGAGAGGGCTGAACTTAGGTTCTAAATTGGTGAACTGGACTGGAAACTAGTTGACCGACAGGTGACAGAGGGTGGTGGTAAATGAAATCTGCTTGGAGGAAAGGAAGGTGAGCAGTGGAGTTCCTCAAGTGTCGGTGCTGGGGCTGATTCTGTTTAATATATTTGTGAGAGACAGACATTGCTGAAGGGTTAAAAGGAAATGTTTGCCTTCTTGCAGATGACAGAAAGATAACCAATAGAGTGGGGTGAGTGGGAATTGTGCGGGATACAAATGTAATAAATAAATAAATAAATACCCCCGAGGAAGTAAAAACCATGAGAAGAGATCTCCAAACATTAGATGAATAGTCAAGGGTTTGGCAGTTAAAATTAAATGCAAAGATGTGCAGAGTGATGCACTTGGGGTGCAGAAATCCAAAGGAGATGTACCAGATAGGAAGAGAGAGACTGACAAGCTCGGCTCAGGAGAGAGACCTAGGAGTGATGGTGTCTGAGGATCTCAAGATGACAAAAACAATGCAACAAGATGGTGGCCAAAGCCAGAAGGAAGATAAGCTGCACAGAGAGGGCTATAACCAGTAGAAGAAAGGAGATGTTGATGCCCCTGTACAAGTCACTGGTGAGGCCCAACTTGGAGTATTATGTTCAGTTTTGGAGGCCATATCTTGCTAAGGATGTAAAAAGAGTTAAAGCAGTTCAGAGAAAAGCGACAAAATGGTATGGGGTTTGCATAGCAAGATGTACGAGAGACTTGATGACATGAACATGTATAACCTGGAGGAAAGGAGAAACAAGGGTGATATGATACAGACGTTCAAATATTTGAAAGGTATTAATCTTCCAGAGACAGGTAGAACTAGAGGATAGGAATTGAGGTTGAAGGGGACCCGACTCAGGAATAATGTCAGGAAATACATTTTCATCAAGAGAGTGGTAGATACCTGGGATGCCCTCCCATGAGAGGTGGTGGAGATGAAAACAGTAACAGAATTCAAAAATGCGTGGGATGAACACAATGGAATCCTGTTTAGAAGGAATGAATCCAAAGAAGCTTAGCAATGATCAGGTAGCAACAATAGTAATTGAGAAGCAAAGCCCGTGCTGGGCAGACTTCTACGGTCTGTGCCCAGTTCGTGGCTGGACAAATTCAGCTTCAGAAGTTGGAGAACAAGGCCATTGCTGGGCAGACTTCTATGGTCTGTGCCTTGATCATGGCTAAACAGATTTGGATGAGCTGGAGTGGGGCTTTTCAGGGGCTTCGATGACCTCAGACATTTTAGAACAAGGACCGTGCCGGGTAGACTTCTATGGTCTATGCCCTGAAAATGGCAAGGCAAATCAAGATCAGGTATAAAAATGAAGTATCACATCATACCTTACGCTATGAGTTTATCTTATTGGGCAGACTGGCTTGATCGTGCAGGTCTTTTTCTGCTATTATCTACTATGTTACTATGCGTTTGGAAGTTCTTAACAGCCTTCACGATTGGTCCCTGTGGCAAGCTGTCCTAGATCACCTGCTGACACCTTGCCCACGATTGCCTTTCAGATCCGAAATGCTTTTAAATAACTTATCTGTGAATTATCATATTGTCAAATAGAAATTATTCAAATTATTGTTTACAAAAGTCTATGTCACTGTGACATCATTAATGGTAAGCTGGCACCCCGGGTCACTGGGTGGTCACGCTAAAAAGTCTGCAACTTTGAAATGTTTAAAGATAATTTCATCCACTCGGCACAGAAATATAGATAGTAACAATACATAAAGCTGTAAAAGTTCATATTGAAATTCCAAGTGGTTGCTGGTAAAACAGCAAAAACTCTAGGGGGTTACTTTTTTTTGCCTCACCCTGTAGATAGTTTCAAATTATGCATGTTTTCAACAGTGTGAACCACTGATGCTGCCCTGCTGAATATGTGCATTCATTTGAAATGACACAAAAAACGTCAATGGAATTTCCCATGTCATAGGAAACCTCTCAAACTTTTAGGTTTTTCCCTGCACAAAAAAGGAAGGGTCCAAAGTACACCAATCAAGCAAAGCAGAACGAAAAGCACAAAAAAGACCTTCAGGAGCAGAACAATGCGAAAAGACCCAATTCTTTTATCAGAAGGTCCCAACACGGTCCGTGTTTCGGCGACTCTACGCCTGCATCATGTTAGGCATTTATATAAATATTATACATGGTAGGCATTTATATGTATGTTATACATGTTAGGAGCATTAAAATTTTATTTTTATGTATATTTTTAATTTGTATATGTATTGATTCATTATGATTTTTGTATTTTGTTAGACCTCTGATGCAGGTGTAGAGTCGCCGAAACACAGCCCGTGTCGGGTCCTTCTTATAAAGAATTGGGTCTTTTCCCATTGTCCTGCTACTGAAGGTCTTTTTGAGGTTTTTCCCTGTGTCATAGTGAATGCATACTAGTTGCAAATCCAGCACACTCTTTCTGAAGTGTGTACACTCGTTAATGGTATAGCTTCCGAAATAAAAGTAACAAAATGAAAATTCCATAAACAACATGGAAAACTTAACAAAATGAAAATATTTTGGATGCACAGCCAACTTTCAATTTCCAAACCTGATGTTTCAAGTTATACCTGTTATTTCTACAGCCCACCTAGTACATTTAATCTTGATGTTTAGCGTTGATGACAGCTCTTAACAAGCAATAATGAGCACTAATTGGCAATAATTAGAATTGACTTACACAACTCGCTAAGCGCATTCTGTAATACAGTGCACCTAAGTTCTAACATGTGCAGGCAAAAAAGGGTGTGGTTATGGGTGTGGAAATGGGTGTTTTGTGGGCATTCTGAAATGTATGTGTGTAGTTACAGAATATGGCCAGTGAGCTTAAATCTACACGCAAGGATTTTCGCCACATTTTCGCAGGTGTAAATGGAGATGCATAGTTTTAGGCACTGATATATCAACTAAGTGTATTCTATATACTGCACCTACCTTTGAGAATTATGCCCCTAAATTGACCTCTCTGAACATTCACTAGGGCTGAGGGCATAAAGTTTTACTCAAAATTTCACTAAATTCTTACATTTACGAGCATAAAAAGCAGGTAGTAACAGGGGAGGATTTAGGATGGAGAAAAGAAGTCTAGAGCTTAGCACTGGTTTTAAGTACGAAGCTCATAAACCTAGGCAAACAAATGGAAGGCCTAAATTTATGAGAATAACTAAAGATGAGATGTCAGCTGAGAAGTTTTGCTCCTAAACTTGGCTGAAAATAGGGCACAAATTTAGGAAGGTAAATTAGGAGCATCAATTTAGGAGCTCAGTATTTTCTAAATATTGGGCCCTAGGTGTCTACTTTCCTTTCTGGAACATTAGTGTATCTGGGTATATAAGCATGTATCTGCTTAGGTAGGCGCACTTTCACCCTCCATAGAACTAGCGTGTGTGTGCCTATATGCCAGAGATATGCAACTTTTATTCTGTAAGACCCATGCGTGTTAGTCCCGTCCATGTACTTCCCCGACTCTGCCTATGTGTACGCTTACGTGTAAGATACGCACATATTTACAGAATAATGCTTAGGTGGCTTTATATGCCATTATTATAAACAGACCCGATATTCAGCTGGTGATAATCAGAATTTTGCTGATTGCCGCTGGTGTTAAACCCGGAAATTCAATGCGGGCCATGTCCAGGTACTAGCACTGAATTTTCAGATTTGCGGTGCCAGCAAGCATAGCCAGTTAAGAGTGATATTCAGCACTTAACTGGCTAGGGGTTACCACATAAACGATAGGACTAACTTTTATGCGGTCCTATTTATACAGTTAATATTGCCAGTTAAGTTCTGAATACTGGCACTTAACCAGCCAAGTGCCTTTGCCCCCAGAACACACCCAAAGTAGTCGGTTTTGATTTCAATGCTAACCAGTTAATTTCAGCGGCACTAACCTGTAAAGTTCTGCTGAACATGACCGGTTAACTCCAAACAGTCGATTTAACTGGCAAGGAGCCAATTCTGGCCAGTTAAATCTTGTTGAATATTGGGTCCAGTGGCAGCTCTACCATTAGGCTAACTGAGGCGGGGGCCTCAGGAGGCATTCTTCCTGGAGTGGAATTTTCCCCTTCCTTCCTCCAACCCCTTCCCTGAGTTTACCTTCTTTTTCCATTTCCCAAAAGGTGGTGGCATCAATGATTTTTATATGCTGCCTTGCCACTAACACTGGCCTCTTCTCTTTACTGTTGCCCACTTGATGTAACTTCCTGTTTTCTCAGAGGCAGGCTGCAGCAGAGAAGAGGCCGGTGCTGGCGGCAGGGCAGCATATGG
This sequence comes from Microcaecilia unicolor, assembly GCF_901765095.1. Lineage (NCBI taxonomy): Eukaryota > Metazoa > Chordata > Amphibia > Gymnophiona > Siphonopidae > Microcaecilia > Microcaecilia unicolor. Next base: position 131,414,461 of record NC_044039.1, read on the forward strand.
GAATCGCTGTCACCGCCACCTTTTGGAAAATGGAAAAAGAAGGTAAACTCGGGGAAGGGGGTAGAGGAAGGAAGGGGGGAGATACCAGACTGTGGCCCGGGGGGGGGGGGATACAGCATCTCATTCATACCTTAGGTAGCGTCTTGCCTGAGGCCGTCTCTGATCGGGCCCCATCGTTTACATGCGTAATTGGTTTATACATGTTGGTGCCTATTTTATAGAATTAACTTCTATACATTTAATTAATACTGTCCTTGGAACCCAAACATCTCCCCCTTTTTGGATAGTTAACTTTGGCCATAAAACAATTTATTTGTCTGAAATTACCCACTGAGCCCCCAGGAGTTTATGTTTAAGAGTTGCATAAGTGCTTTTGAATATTGAGCTCTTTGTTTTGTTTTTTTTCCTTTTCGAGTCCACTCAACAGAATAATCAAATGTCATTCATGCTTGACTTGACATTTTTTAGGAATCATGCAGTGGCAGTTATGGGAGGGCATTCGGTTCTTTGGGGAGGCTGATAGTAATCCTTCAAGTCCTCTGTTGCCTGTGTTGTGAACATCAGAAATCTGCTGAGGGGGTAGTCAGGACACCTGCAAGGAGGGAGGGCTAGGTCTACATCATGTAGTTGCCATGGAAATAAGAAATGAATAGGAAGCAGACTTCTACTGGCCAAAGGGGAGATACTCAATGTGAAAAGTAAAACAAGCTGCAGTTAATGGCTCCCTTATCCTACAGCAGGGGTGGGGAACCTCGGTCCACGAGGGTCGCAACCCAGTCAGGTTTTCAGGATTTCCCCAAAGAATATGCATGAGATCTATTTGAATGCACTGCCTCCACTGTATACAAACAGATCTCATGCATATTCATTGGGGAAATCCTGAAAACCTGACTGAGTTGCGGCCCTTGAGGACTGAGGTTGCCCACTCCTGTCCTAGAGCATAAGTGTACTTCGTCAGCTTACTTTGGGAGGGCACCTGCCTCCCCCATCCCACCTCAAATTACACCCAGTTGGAGATGGATAAAGAGAAAGCCTAAAAGAGTTTTCTTACATTATGTATATGGAAGCAGGGGATCTTATGGGTACCATCTAACAGAGGAATTTTCCTTCTGTTGTAAAAGAACAATTTGCCTCATGACTGACAATGATGGTTCCTTTTAGGGATACCACTTTTTCCTGTCTTGTGAATTTAAAATTAGTTTAAAACCATGTGGGGATTAAGCAGTCAAAAACAGGTTTAGGGAAGAAAAAGGAAGAAAGGACAAAGAGCATGTGAATAGCTGGAAAAAGGAAATGGGATGCTGAGAAGCAAACACTACAGGAAATCTTTTACAAGGTCTGAAACTCAAGTCCTTGAGTACTACAAATGGGTCTGGTTTTTAGGATCTCTGCTATGACTACTCATGACACAGAAGCTCTGCTTTATGGTCATTTTACATAGTTTTGTTATGGGTTAAAACCAGACCTCTCTGTGGCTCTCAAGGATCAGAGTATGAAATTCTGCAGGACCAGGGCAGAAGAGGTTTATGGGAAACTGTTCAGTCATTTACAATCAAAGCTCCAAAACCCCAAACCTCCTTCAACAAGATACATGAGGGTTTGCCTTTTCTCCCTATACACAGAGAGAGATTTGTCTCTCTTTCAATCTGCAGTATTCTGTATGTGCTTCTACCGTGTTAATTACAGTACAAATAATGGGAGAAAGGTGTCCCCGATATGTCCATTTCCTTTGAATCCAAAAACAAATGTCCAGAGAAGAAGATTCGTACTTTTAGAAGTATAATTTTTTTTTTTTTGTAAATAAGAATCCATCTTTGCTTGTACTGCAGCCCCTAAACGTACATTTCAAGCAGAAGTAAAAGAAGTCAGTCTAAGAGTGTCCCCAAATTAAGTATCAGAGCTTCCATCAAATTGCCACCACTGCCCCAAAGAAGGATCTGGAAGGTGGCCGCCTCTCTAGGACCAGGGTGGGTTGGTAATTGTGCAGGCAACATCCAAACTCTTTTCAGTCTTAATGAAAGGAAGGGCACAGGGTGGGGTCTGGGTGGTGCCAAGGGTGTGGACGAAGGACATCCCCGCTAATCAGCATCAAGAAATCAAACCTGTGGAGATTCACGAGCTCCTGTTTCACGGTGCTTCTTTTTCTTTCTGGGAACATCTGCTGAGCTTCATCTCTGCCAGCTGAATATATCGGACGACGTTGGTATCTGGAGTTGAAATAAATCATCATAATAAAAAAGAAAGACAAATCGGGCACACAAGGTTCTAAGATTTTGCTGGCTGATATTGAAAACGATATAACCAGCCAGAAACGACTGCTGACCGGTTAAATCGCTTGTTCGGGGCTATCCGTTCATTTTTAGTGGCACTTGATTGGTTATCGCCGCTGAAAATGACTGGTTCGCACCTAAGTGAAAGCTGGATATTTTGGGGGTGTTTCCGGGGGTGGAGTCTGTACTTGGCTGCTTAAGTGCCGATATACAGCACTTAAACCGGCTATGATAGTCACATAAATGAAACCACATAAAACACAGTCCTATCTTTATATGGTAACCCATAGCTGGTTAAGGGGCCCTTTTACAAAGCCGCGGAAGTGACTACGCGCACCCAATGCATGCCAAAATGGAGTTACCACCCGCCTACCACATGTCTCTTGCGGTAATTTCATTTTCTGCGCATGTCCGATATAAGTGTTCAAAAATTTATTTTCGGACATGCGCCAAATGGCATTTGACGCGTGTGGGTCATTACCGCCTGGTTACTGTGTAAGACTTTACCGCTAGGTCAATGGCTGGCGGTAAGGTCAGGCCCAAAACGGACGCACGGAAATTTTCATTTTGTCACATGTCCATTTTTGGCAAAAATTTAAAAAAAGACATTTTTTGCAGGTGCGCTGACAAATGATTCTGCACACGCCCAAAACACGCGTCTACATTACCGCAGGCCATTTTTCAGTGCACCTTAGTAAAAGGACCCCTAAGTTCTGAATATCAACTTAATTGGCCATGTTTTAGCTGGCACAGCATAAACCAAATTTTCAATGCTGAAGCCTGTGGCTAGCAAAACGCTCACCGCTGCTGGCTGAATACTGACCTCTTAGTTTACAATTCAATACTTTTTAATAACAGATTATAATTTTTGCAATGATATTGTGCTTTAAGAAACAAGATTATTTATCTGTTAGGATATTTTGGACCTACTGCCAGGCCTAAGGCTGATGACTCAGCGGTCTGACATATAGTAACATAACATAGTAGATGACGGCAGAAAAAGACCTGTACGGTCCATCCAGTCTACCCAACAAGAAGTGTTGTGATAATCAGATAAAGCAGGTCCTGCTGGGTATTAAAAAAACATATATAGTAAAAACATAGTAAACATATAGTAACATAGTAAATGACGGCAGATAAAGACCTGTACGGTCCATTCGGAATCTCTGACTGCAAATAATAATAATAAAAACAGCAAAAGAGTTATATGTGTGTGGGGGGGGGGGGGGGGGGGGGGGGGAGAGGGGGATAAATTGGAAATACTGCTATTGTTGTTAGATGTCCTATGGTTACATTACTAATTGACTTATATTGCACAAACACCTTTCAAGTTCTATGCGGATTACAGCAAGAGAAGAAAGACAGACAATCCCCGGCAAATTGTACAATCAAAAGTACAACCAATAAAAAAAACAATCCTCCCGATATTCAAAACCATTTAACCAGCCAGGGCTGGCACCTGGCCAGTTAAATGGCACTTAACCAGCTATTTGGCGATATTCAGCGGAGGATAGCCGGCTATACCCCGCTGACCCCCGCTGAATATTCTCTGTCAGCGGCTAGAAAATAACTGGCTGTATCGTGCAATATTAAACTGGTCAAAAATAAACCAGATATTCAATGCCGGTCACTGGAAATGGCCCGACATTCAATATCCACGCTATATCAAATTAATAAATCAAAATCCGGACTGACTGCCGACCACAGAAGTTAGCTAGGCTTCTTTCTGTAGTCTGAATATCAGCCCCAATAAGTTGTCATTAGTAAAAATTTCTTAAAAAGAAATGTTTTAAAAGACCTTCTAAATAAAGAATAACTTTATATCAATCTTATACTAAGAAGAAGAGCATTCCAAATCAGGGGAGCTTGATACAAAGCATGAAGTGAAACTAGATTTATGTCTCAATCCTCTAGGATTTGGAAAACGTAGCAAAATAGTATCCCTGAGTTGGTATTCATTAGAGCACAAATGAATTAGTTCACACATATAAGGAAAGCCATACAGAACTCTAAAAATTGTTATACAAACCTTAAAATGAATCCTGGCCTCAATCGGTAACTAGTGTAGTTCTATTAGCAGGGGAGTAACTATCATATTTACAAGCTGAAAATATTAGACATGCTGCAGTATTTTGTATAGTTTGAACAGGTAGGAGGAGGTATGGGCCTGGGTCTACCTGTCTGCAGTGCACTGCACTGTACCCACCACTACACTACTCCAGGGACCTGTATGCTGCTCTAATGGACCAGAGTGTAACATCTGAGGCTGGCAAAGAGGCTGGTAAGTAATGTTTTTAATCACTTTTTTGGGGAGTGGGAGGGGGTCCGTGACCACTGGGGGAGTAAGGGGAGGTCATTCCTGATTTCCTCCAGAGGTCATTTAGGGCACCTTTTGGTGCCTTATTCATTACAAAAACAGGTCTAGCTCAAAACATCTTAGATTTAGTCCTGGACGGTTTTGTTTTGTTCCATTATGGCTGAAAAACATCCAAGGAACGCCCAAATCCCACCCTTAACATGCCCACGATGCTCCCCCTTGAGATTTTGATGCACTGCAATTGAACAGACTAGAACAACTTCTGAAAAATAGGTTTTGAAAATACTGATTTGGATGTTTTTGTGAGAAAAAAAAATCTAAATACTGTTTTATGCCACTTTTTGGCATAAAATGAGCCCCATAATAACCTATGGAACTTTGTAAGTCTAAGTGCTTTGAAAATGAGCCCCATAGTAAGGTTAGAGGAACTCATTAAACAAAAAATGAATGAGGAAGGGGTGACAGGTGTCACTTCAAGAATCTGTATTCTACAGCAGTGCTTCTCGGCCTTGTTTTTAAAGAACACCTGACTGATTCGGTTTTCAGGAGAGCCATAACAAATATGCACGAGATCTCTTTGCAAACTTTTCCAACATATGCAAATAGATCTCATGTATATTCATTACTTATCTCCTGGAAACCAAACCAGTCAGGTATGCCTCCAGGATGAGATTGAGAACAACTGTTCTAATATATTTCTCACCCCTGGCTCAACCTAATGTTCCTTCAAATTAAGCAGCTGTTTGTCTGATCACAAGACTGGAAAAATGGAGACTAGAACAAATACTTGTCCCACAGTGTGCATAGTCAGCATTAAAAGGGTACTCAGAAAATGCCTGCAGTCACTTGGCCATCCTTGCTATCCACTAGTTGAAGACAGATAGCAGGACCTGCCTAGCCTAAGCCTGTCCTTTAAAGGGGGGTTCTTGATATGACTGTCAAGCCAAGAATTCTGCTCCCATTTGCAAGTTTTTTTTACCACTGCCTTCCAGTAGTACATTACTAGAATGAACAAATAGGAAGGGAGGTCAATACATTGATTACAGCATGAAATGTCTACTTAGAACAAGAAAACAATATAAACATTAAGCCCGTTTTCATTAACAACAAATCAGACACTGATTACTTGGCAAAGTGAATGCTTGGCAGTAGACAGTTTTCAGAACTGATCTGCTCTTCTCTTCGATATCACACAAGTGGGGACAGTATGCAGAGCACAGCGCAAGGAATTCTTTCACACCCCTTTGCATAAGGCAGTTGTTGTTGGTGGGGAGAGTTTGCAGGGCAGTAAGGCAGTTGCGGAGGGGGGGGGGAGAAATAGTTTTTCACAGTGCGAACAACTGGTGGGGTGGTGGGGCACTTGAAGGACTACATTCTGGAAATGGGGCAGTTTGTAAGTCGGTGGAGCAGCTGCGGGCGGGAGGGGAGTAGATTTGAGGGATAAGAATAGTTTGAGGGGATGGATTTTGGGAGTGGTGATAGTATGCGAGTTAGTGGGACAGTTGTGGGGTAGTTTCTGAAAGCGGAGCAGTTAATGGGTAGGAGGGGTTGGTGCAGCATTAACAGGGGCTAGGTATGGGGGGTGGGATAGACTGCAGCATGGTGGGTCAGATGAGAGGGGTAGTCTTTGGGGGTAAGGCAGCTTGTGGGTGGTAGCGCAATTGTGGGGGCAGTTTCTTGGGGTAGGACAGTGGTGGATGAGGTAGTTTATGGGGTAAGGTCAGTGAGGGGTGGTGGGGCAGTTGAGGGAGGAAGCAGTTTGTGGGGTACTGGGGCAGCTGTGAGGTGGAGGTTAGTGGTTACTGCAGTGGACTGAGAACTGGGTTCAATTCCTACTGCAGCTCCTCCATTACCCCAGGTACAAAAACTTAGATTGTGAGCCCACTAGTGACAGAGAAAGTACCTGCATATAATAAAATGTAAACCTCTTTGATTATACCACAGGGAAGCAGTATATCAACTCCATAAGAAAAAAAAAGTCGTTTTTAGGGTTAGGGCTACAAGCAGAATGGTGGAGCATTTGTAGAAGGTAGTGTTTGGAGGTGGGGCCAGTTGCAAGGGGTAGCTTTTGGGGTTGGGGCAGTTTGCAGGCTGGAGGGATTGCAGGAGGTAGTTTTTGGGGGTGGAGCAGATTGAGGGGTGGTGGGTCAGGTGTGGGACAATGGCAAGGGGTAGTTTTTGGGGTGATGGCAGCAGGGTAGTGGAGCAGTTGGGTTGGGAGGAAATGAAGGGCTGCAAGAGAGTAAATAACAGAATTGACATGGATGAGATTAATTGTGGGGATGGGACTCAATATACTGCCTTTCTGGGATTACAATCAAAGCAGTTCACATATTATATACAGGTATTTATTTTGTGCCTGGGGCAACGGAGGGTTAAGTGACTTACCCAGAGTCACAAGGATTTGCAGTGGGAATTGAACCCTTGATCAAAGTCCACTGCACTAACCACTAGGCTACTGCTCCACTCTTATTGGGTATGGGATAGCTTCCAATGGGGATGGGCAGGGATGGGTGAAACGTTTGTTTGTCTCACCCTGTGCAACGCCCTACTTTGCTCTCGGTATCAACTTAGATTGTAAGCCCTCTCTAAAGTGGGAACTTACCACTGTACTCAAGGTTCCTGTTAAACATGCTGGGGCCCAGGGCAGAAATTTAGAAGGGGACCCCCAAAGCCCGCCAAGAGGCTATATCTCCTTCAGATTTAGGAAGGTTTGGGGCCCCCTTGTTTGCACCACCCTAATGCCAGCCCTGACAGTACTTGAACTACATCTCACCTTGAGCATAGGTTTAGAGGTGAGTAATTCAATCCAAAATCTAATTCCATTTGGATAGTTTTAAGTGCCTCTTTCACTAAAATAAAAGACATTGACACTGAGCTTTTGATTGATGTGCAAACATGCTGGATAAGGTAGTAGGGACATGCATTACTCCAGTCTAGACAATGAGAAGGTCAAATGTATGTTTGCTGTAAATTAGTATGGAACAGCATACTAGTTATATTTCTTTTAACAACAGAGGACAATAGAAAAAGACCAACAAGTTCGTCCAGTCTGCCAGTTACTGCTGTCTACTCTGCCAAGGATATATCCCAACTGCCAAGCACAGCATTTGACAGCCTGTAGGATCTCTCTCCTTATCCAAGACAGTTTGTCATTCTTCCCCCCACCCCACTGCACTCTACAGTCCTCAGATAACTCTGAGCAAGCTAAATATCCAAAAAAGATCAAAGTTGTTCAGTCACAATCCCTACCCAGCACCCCACCCCTTCCCTCCCATTTCCAAGCACACAGTGCTGAAAATAATCCAAACAGCCACCTACATCAGCATGGCTGTTACTACTAATACTATTTAACATTTCTAGAGCGCTACCAGGGTTACGCAGCGCTGTACAAAAAACAAAGAAGGACAGTCCCTGCTCAAAGCAGCTTACAATCTAAAGGACAAGAAGGACAAAAAGTGCAGTCAATCAAAAATTGGGACAGTCTAGATTTCTTAGGTAGAGGTACAATGGTTAGGTGCCAAAAGCAACATTGAAGAGGTGGGCTTTGAGTAAGGATTTGAAGATGGATAGGGAGGGGGCTTGGCGTATGGGCTCAGGGAGTTTATTCCAGGTATAGGGTGAGGCGAGGCAGAAAGGGCGGAGCCTGGAGTTGGCGGTGGTGGAGAAGGGTACTGAGAGGAGGGATTTGTCCTGTGATCGGAGGTTACGGGTAGGGGCGTAAGGGGAGATGAGGGTAGAGAGGTAGTGAGGGGCTGCAGATTGAGTGCATTTGTAAGTTAGTAGGAGAAGCTTGAATTGTATGCGGTACCTGATCGGAAGCCAGTGAAGAGACTTGAGGAGAGGGGTGATGTGAGCATATCGGTCTTGGTGGAACATAAGACGCGCAGCCGAGTTCTGAACGGATTGAAGTGGGGATAGATGGTTAAGTGGGAGGCCAGTGAGGAGTAGATTGCAATAGTCAAGGTGAGAGGTAATGAGAGAGTGGATGAGAGTTCGGGTGGTGTGCTCAGAGAGGAAAGGGCGAATTTTGCTGATGTTGTAGAGAAAGAAGCAACAGGTCTTGGCTGTCTGCTGGATATGGGCAGAGAAGGAGAGGGAGGAGTCGAAGATGACTCCGAGGTTGCGGGCAGATGAGACGGGGAGGATGAGGGTGTTATTGACTGAGATAGAGAGTGGAGGGAGAGGAGAAGTGGGTTTGGGTGGAAAGACAATGAGCTCAGTCTTGGCCATGTTCAGTTTCAGGTAGCGGTTGGACATCCAGGCAGCAATGTCGGATAAGCAGGCCGATACTTTGGCCTGGGTTTCCGCAGTGATGTTTGGTGTGGAGAGATAAAGCTGGGTGTCATCAGCATAAAGATGATATTGGAAACCATGAGATGAGATCCTTCCTTTTCTCTCCAAATTACTTGAGCGTGCTGTTCACCGCCGCTGCCTTGATTTTCTCTCCTCACATGCTACTCTTGACCCACTACAATCTGGTTTTCGCCCTCTCCACTCAACCGAAACTGCGCTTACTAAAGTCTCCAATGACCTATTACTGGCAAAATCCAGAGGTCAATATTCCATCCTCATTCTTCTTGATCTTTCCGCTGCTTTTGACACTGTCGATCACAGCATACTTCTCGATACCCTGTCCTCACTTGGATTCCAGGGCTCTGTCCTTTCCTTGTTCTCTTCCTACCTCTCCCTCCGCACCTTTAGTGTTCACTCTGGTGGATCCTCTTCTACTTCTATTCCTCTGCCTGTCGGCGTACCTCAGGGTTCTGTTCTTTGTCCCCTCCTCTTTTCTATCTACACTTCTTCCCTTGGTTCATTAATCTCATCCCATGGCTTTTCCTACCATCTCTATGCTGATGACTCCCAAATCTACCTTTCTACCCCTGATATCTCACCTTGCATCCAAACCAAAGTTTCAGCGTGCTTGTCTGACATTGCTGTCTGGATGTCTCAACACCACCTGAAATTAAATATGACCAAAACCGAGCTTCTCATTTTCCCCCCCAAACCCACCTCCCCGCTCCCCCCGTTTTCTATTTCTGTTGATGGCTCTCTCATTCTCCCTGTCTCCTCAGCTCGAAACCTTGGGGTCATCTTTGACTCTTCTCTCTCCTTCTCTGCTCATATCCAGCAGATTGCCAAGACCTGTCGTTTCTTTCTTTACAACATCCGTAAAATCCGCCCCTTTCTTTCCGAGCACTCTACCAAAACCCTCATCCACACCCTTGTCACCTCTCGTTTAGACTACTGCAATCTGCTTCTTGCTGGCCTCCCACTTAGTCACCTCTCCCCTCTCCAGTCGGTTCAAAACTCTGCTGCCCGTCTCGTCTTCCGCCAGGGTCGCTTTACTCATACTACCCCTCTCCTCAAGACCCTTCACTGGCTCCCTATCCGTTTTCGCATCCTGTTCAAACTTCTTCTACTAACCTATAAATGTACTCACTCTGCTGCTCCCCAGTATCTCTCCACACTCGTCCTTCCCTACACCCCTTCCCGTGCACTCCGCTCCATGGATAAATCCTTCTTATCTGTTCCCTTCTCCACTACTGCCAACTTCAGACTTCGCGCCTTCTGTCTCGCTGCACCCTACACCTGGAATAAACTTCCTGAGCCCCTACGTCTTGCCCCATCCTTGGCCACCTTTAAATCTAGACTGAAAGCCCACCTCTTTAACATTGCTTTTAACTTGTAACCACTTGTAACCACTCGCCTCCACCTACCCTCCTCTCTTCCTTCCCGTTCACATTAATTGATTTGATTTGCTTACTTTATTTATTTTTTGTCTATTAGATTGTAAGCTCTTTGAGCAGGGACTGTCTTTCTTCTATGTTTGTGCAGCGCTGCGTACGCCTTGTAGCGCTATAGAAATGCTAAATAGTAGTAGTAGTAGTGAGCCCAGGGAAGAGGTGTAGATTGAAAAAAAGAAGGGGTCCAAGGACAGATCCCTGAGGAACCCCAACAGAGAGCGGGATGGGGGTGGAGGAAGATCCATGAGAGTGTACTCTCTGAAGGTACGGTGGGAGAGATAAGAGGAGAACCAGGAGAGGACAGCGCCCTGGAACCCAAATGAGGATAGCGTATCAAGAAGTAAATTATGACTGACAGTGTCAAAAGTGGCGGATAGGTCGAGGAGGATGAGGATGGAGTAGTGACCTTTGGATTTGGCAAGGAACAGGTCATTACAGACTTTAGTGAGTGCCGTTTCTGTCGAGTGTAGAGGGCGAAAACCAGATTGAAGCGGGTCGAGGATGGCATGAGAGGAGAGAAAATCAAGGAAGAAAATCAATGTTAACTGAACATCCCATCTGTGGCATTTCCAGACATTATCCTGCAACAGTCCCATCCCCTTTATCATTTTCGTCGCCCTTCTCTATACATTTTCTAATTCCACTATATCTTTTTTGAGATGTGGTGACTAGAATTGAACACAATATGATACAAAGGCATAATAACATCCACACTTTTGTTTTCCATTCCTTTCCTAATAACACCTAACATTCTATTTGCTTTCTTAGTCGCAGCAGCACACTGAGCAGAGGGTTTCAATGTGCCATCAACAACGACGCCGAGATCCCTATCTTGGTCATTGACTCCTAACGTGGAACCTTGCACTACGTAGCTATAGTTCGGGTTCCTCTTTCCCACATGCATCACTTTGCACTTGTTAACATTAAACGTAATCTGCCATTTAGACGCTCAGTTTCCCAGTCTTGTAAGGTCCTCTTGTAATTTTCACAATCCTCTCGTGATTTAACAACTTTGAATAACTGTGTCGTCAAGAAATTTAATTACTTCACTAGTTATTCCCATCTCTAGATCATTTATAAATATGCTAAAAAGCAGCGGTCCCAGCACAGACCCCTGGGGAACTCCACTATCTACCCTTCTCCATTGAGAATACTGACCATTTAACCCTACTCTCTGTTTTCTATCCTTTAACCAGTTTTTAATCCACAATAGGACACTACTTCCTATCTCATGACTCTCCAATTTCTTCTGGAGTCTTTCATGAGGTACTTTGTTAAACGCCTTTCGAAAATCCAGATACACAATATCAACCGGCTCGCCTTTATCCACGTTTGTTCACCCCTTCAAAGAAATGTAATAGATTGGTAAGGCAAGATTTCCCTTCACTAAATCCATGTTGGTTTTGTCTCATTAATCCATGCTTTTGAATAAGCTCTGTAATTTTGTTCTTTAGACGAAGAAAACACTAAATAAATCACACATTATACCATATAAGCTAAATACTTTTTTTTATATTAGATTAATATCCTTAATACAAATTTTAAATTATTGAAAAACTCAAAAATTCTAAGATGGAGACAGCAGTCCAGCAGTGAGAGGGGTGCTATCCAGTTTCTTGTATCACATGTATGATTATCTCCCAGTTGGTGAGCGGTTATATGTGTGTGCCCGATGCAAAGAACTCCTAGCTGTCAAAGAATGGGTCCGTTCTCTTGAAGCTAGAATAGCAGACTTGGAGGAGCTGAGGGAGACAGAGATGAGACCTACAGGGATGCTGTAGAGAAGTCCTACCTCCAGTCTGGCAGCCCCTGTGCTGCTTTGGTGAAGGGAATTCTCCTAGAAGGACAGCATCACCCTGGTGAAGCAGGACGTACTCCTGTAGCCAGGACCTGCCTACCAGGGAATGCACTAACCTCTTGCACCGAGGATATGTCTCTGAGAACTTCTGCCAAGGCGGGAAGGGTTAGGACAGCTGTTGTAGTTGGTGATTCAATCATTAGGCATGTAGATAGCTGGGTGGCTTGTGGACGTGAGGATCGCCTGGTCACTTGCCTGCCTGGTGCGAAGGTGGCGGACCTCACGCGTCACCTAGATAGGATTTTAGATAGTGCTGGGGAGAAGCCGCCTGTCTTGGTACATGTGGGTACCAATGACATAGGAAAATGTAGGAGAGAGGTTCAGGAAGACAAATTTAGGCTCTTAGGTAGAAAGCTAGATCCTTCAGGGTAGCTTTTTCAGAGATACTGCCCATTCCACGCGCAGGACCCAAAAGGCAGGCAGAGCTCTGAAGTCTCAATGCATGGTTGAGATGATGGTGCAGGGATGAGGGATTTAGATTTGATAGGACGTTCTGGGAAAGGAGGAGACTGTTCCGAAAGGATGGGCTCCACCTTAACTGGGATGGAACCAGGCTGCTGGTGCTAACTTTTAAAAAGTAGAGCAGCTTTAAACTAGAACTGGGGGGGGGGGGGGGGGGGGGGGGGAAGCCGACAGTCAACCAGGAGCGCATGGTTCGGTGTGGAGTATCCTTGAAGGATAGTATTGAAACAGGACATTTAGGGAATCCCAGTAGAGAGGTTTCAACAATGCCGAAAGTAAGCCAAGTATGCTTAATGAGAAAGCAGGATAAAGGATGCAAATTATTCCCTTCAACTTCTAAGCAGCTTGTAGATTAAAGGAAAAAATACAATTTGAAGTGTCTGGATACAAATGCTAGAAGCCTAAAAAATAAGATGGGAGAGTTAGAGTATATAGCACTAAATGATGAGGTACATAAAATAAGCATCGCAGAGACTTGGTGGAAAGAGGACAATCAAATTGTATCGCAATAATAGAGAGGTTCAAATTGGAGGGGGAGGGGATGCACTATATGTTAAAGAGGGAATTGAGTCAAATAAAATAAACATGCAACATGAAACAGATAGCAGCATGGAATCATTATGGATAGAAATTCCATGTGTGAAGGGAAGGAATATTCTTGTAAGGCTGTACTACAGTTTGCCGGGGCAGAACAGTGTTTACAGAGATTAGGAAAGCTGGCAAATTGGGCAACACTATAACAATGGGTGATTTCAATTACCATGACTTTGACTGGATAAATGTTACATCAGGGAGAGCCACGGAGATAAAATTTCTAGATGTAACAAATGACTGCTTCTTGGAGTAACTGGTTCAGGAACTGACGAGAGGGGGAACCATTTTGGATCTGGTACTTGGTGGCGTGCAGGGCATAGTGCAAGAGGTGGTGGTGTTGGGTCACCTGGGAAACAGTGATCATAACATGATCAAGTTTGAGCTACTATCTGGGATGAACCCACAAAGGAAATCTACTGTAGCTGCATTTAATTTTCAAAAGGACGACTATAATAAAATGAGGAAAATGGTTAAAAAGAAACTAAATGGATCAGCTGCTAAGGTTAGGACACTAATTGGCTCATTTTCGAAAGAGAAGAACGCCCATCTTTCGATACAAAATCGGAAGATGGGCGTCCTTCTCACAGGGTCGTCCAAATCGGTATAATCGAAAGCCGATTTTGGACGTCCCCAACTGCTTTCCTTCGCAGGGACGGCCAAAGTTCAAGGGGGCGTATCAGAGGCATAGCAAAGGCAGGACTTGGGCGTGCCTAACCCTTGGACGTCCTTGACCCATAATGGAAAAAAAAGGGCGTACCTGACGAGCACTTGAATGACTTTACCTGGTCGTGTTTTTCTATGACTAAGGCACAAAAAGGTGCCAGAAATGACCAGATGACCACCGAAGAAAATCGGGGATGACCTCCCCTTACTTCCCCAGTGGTCACTAACCCCTCCCACCCTCAAAAAATATCTTTAAAAATATTTTTTGCCAGCCTGTATGCCAGCCTCAGATGTCATACTCAGGTCCGTGACAGCAGTATGCAGGTCCCTGGAGCAGTTTTAGTGGGTACAGTGCACTTCAGACAGGCGGACCCAGGCCCATCCCCCCTCCACCTGTTACGTTTGTAGAGGAAACAGCGAGCCCTCCAAAACCCACCACAAACCCACTGTACCCACATCTAGGTGCCCCCCCTTCACAAGTAAGGGCTAAGGTAGTGTTGTACAGTTGTGGGTAGTGGGGTTTAGGGGGATTTTGAGGGGCTCAGCACACAAGGTAAGGGAGCTATGTTCCTGGGAGCAATTTATGAAGTTCACTGCAGTGCCCCCTAGGGTGCCCGGTTGGTGTCCTAGCATGTAAGGGGGACCAGTGCACTATAAATGCTGGCTCCTCCCATGACCAAAGGGCTTCATTTGGTCGTTTCTGAGATGGATGTCCTTGTTTCCATTATCGCTGAAAATCAGAAATGACCAAGTCTAGGGACGACCTAAATTTCAAGATTTGGACGTCCCTGACCGTATTATGGAAACAAAAGATGGACGTCCATCTTGTTTCAATAATACGTGTTTCCCCGCCCCTTCATCGGGACGTTTTGCGAGGACGTCCTCAACAAAACTTGGACTTCCCTTTCGATTATGCCCATCAGGCATGGACATTACTCAGAAATACCATCTTGGAAGCCCAGTTCAGATGCATTCCACGCATTTGCAAAGGTGGAAAGAAGAGAAAATGATAGCCAGCATGGTTAAAAGAGGAAGCAAAAGACACTTTACAGCCAAAAGATTGTCCTTTAAAGAATGGAAAAAGGATCCAAATGAAGAAAATAAGAAGCAATATAAGCACTGGCAGGTCAGATGCAAAGCATTAATAAAACAGAATATGAAGAGAAACTTACCACAGAGGCTAAAACTCACAGTAACAACTTCTTCAGGTACATCAGAAGCAGAAAGCCTGTGAGGGAATCTGTGGGACCATTAGGTCACGAAGGAGCAAAAGGGGCGATCAGGGAGGACAAAGTCATAGCGGAGAAACTGAATTAATTATTTGCTTCTGTCTTTACGAAAGAAGATGTAAGAGATCTGCCTGTACCGGAAGTGGTTTTCAAGGGTGATGATGCGGAGGAACTGAAGGAAATCTCGGTGAACCTGGAAGATGTACTGAGCCAAACTGACAAATTAAAGAGTAGTAAATCACCTGGACTGGATGGTATACATCCAAGGGTACTCAAAGAACTCAAGCGTGAAATTGCTGATCTGCTGTTAGTAATATGTAACCTGTCGTTAAAATTGTCCGTAGTGCCTGAAGATTGGAGGGTGGCCAATGTGAAGCCAATTTTTAAAAAGGGTTCTAGGGGTGATCTGGAAAATTACAGACCGGTAAACCTGACGTCGGTGCTGGGCAAAATAGTGGAAACCATTATAAAGAAAAAAATTACAGGTAGAGAAATATGGTTTAATGGGACAGAGTCAGCATGGGTTCAGCCAAGGGAAGTCTTGCCTCACCAATTTGTTTCATTTCTTTGAAGGCGTGAATAAATATGTCGATAAAGGTGAGCTTTTGATGTAGCGTATCTAGATTTTCAGAAAGCTTTTGATAAAGTTCCATATGAGACTCCTGAGAAAATCAAAGAGTCATGGGATAGGAGGCAAGGTTCTGGTGTGGATTAGGAATTGGTTATTGGAAAGAAAAACAGAGGGTAGGGTTAAACAGTCGTTTCTCTCAATGGAGGAGGGTGAAAAGTGGAGTGCCACAGGGATCTGTATTGAGACCGGTGCTATTTAAGATATTTATAAATGATATGAAAATCAGAATGACGAGTAAGGTGATTAAATTTTTAGATGATACAAAACTATTCAAGGCTCTTACAACACGTGTGGACTGTGAAATATTGCAGGAAGACCATAGGGAATTGGAAGACTGGGCATCCAAATGGCAGATGAAATTTAATGTGGACAAATGCAAGGTGATGCACATTGGAAAGAATAATCCAAATCATAGTTACCTGATGCTAGGTTCCACCTTGGGATTTAGTGCTCAAGAAAAAGATCTAGATGTAATTGTAGATAATACACTGAAATCTTCTGCTCAGTGTGCGGCAGTGGCCAAAAAAACAAACAAGATGCTAGGAATTATTAGGAAAGGGATGGTGAATAAGATCAAAAATACTATAATGCCTTTGTATCACTCCATAGAGCGACCACACCTGAGTGCTGTGTTTAGTTCTGGTCGCCGTACCTTAAAAAAGATATAGCGGAATTGGAAAAGGTTAAAGAAGAGCGACCACATGATAAAGGGGATGGAACTCCTTTCATATGAAGAAAGGCAAAAGAGGTTAGGGCACTTCAGCTTGGAAAAGAGATGGATGAGGGGAGATATGATTGACGTCTACAAAATACTGAATGGAATGGAATGGAATGGGTAGATGTGAATCGCATGTTTACTCTTTCCAAAAATACTAGGACAAGGGGGCATGCAATGAAGCTATAAAGTAGTAAATTTAAAATGAATTGGAGAAAATATTTCTTCACTCAACGTGTAATTAAACTCTGGAATTTTATTGCCAGAGAATGTAGTAAAAGCGGTTAGCTTAGCGGGGTTTAAAAAAAGGTTTGAATGGCTTCCTAAAGGAAAAGTCCATAGACCATTATTAAAATGGACTTGGGGAAAATCCACTGCTTATTTTCTAGAATAAGCAGCATAAAATGTATTGTACTGTTTTGGGATCTTTACCAGGTACTTGTGACCTGGATTGGCCACTGTTGGAAGCAGGATGCTGGGTTTGATGGACCTTCGGTCTGTCCCAGTATGGCAATGCTTATGTACTTATGTATTTACTAGTACTTTAGATCCAATACAAAAAATATAAAGCCAATATCAGTTGGAGTTGGACAGTAGATAAAATAGAGGAGTAGAAGTCGGAGTTGAAGGTTTGGTGAACCAGCTCCACAGCCTTGAGTTTTTGCACTATTTTGGAGAAGTGGCTGAACCCAGAGACAGTGGGCTGATTTGGGAGTCCCAACAGAGCTGTGCCTCACTGTTGAGGGTGTTTAGCCACATTGAAAGAGACAGGTTGTTTTTTTTTCTTTTTCTATCCAAATGTGACAATATTCACCAGGGATATCCTGAAAATCTGATCTGTTAGCAGCCCTCAAGGACTGGGAGTGAAGACTAAAGTCCTAGTGGGTCAACTGAATTCACTTGAATATCTGCCCCCAGTAGTTATGCTTTTGTCCTCATACCTGTTGGCTGTCGGCTCCTGGATTCTTTTAGGTAGTATAGTGCTTTGTCGTAGTCCCCAAGGTGATAGAATGCCACTCCAGATCGATAAAGTGCCTTGAAATTCTCCCCTTCCTTCTTGAGTACTTTGAGGCAGTATTCTTTAACTCTCTCATAATTCACTAGCTCAGCCTGGAGCAGACATGCTGTGACAAAAAAAGACAGAGAGCAAAATTAGTAACAACAAAGCAGTTGCTACCATCAGATCTTTCTTGATACCTAGCAGGCTAAGCGCTGTGGGATGAGTGAGAAAGTTAGCTAACGTTTCGTGGACGCAGGGCTAGTTCAAGGGAAAGTGCCACCTTGAGCCAAGTTGCTTGGGTGGTGCCACCTCCCCACTGCATCATTTCTGGTACCCTCTCCCCTGTCCCCCCTTCACACAGGCCTGGCACTGCTCCCTCACCTCTCTCACTTCCCTGTAGTCCTGTAGAGTTTACACTGGTTGTCAGCAGTGGCAGCAGCAGCATAACAGGCTGCCTTTGGCCAGCCCCTGAGTCTTCCCTACCTGCAAGGAAAGTACACCAGAGGAGGCAGGACACAGCAAAGGGAAGACAGGGCTGGCTGAAGGCAGCCTGACATGCTGCTGCCATCACCTGCAACCGATGTAAACTTTACAGGACTGTGAGAGAATAAGAGATGTGAGGGAGCAGTGCCAGGCTTATGGGAAGGAGAAGGGAGGGGGGAAGAGAAAGGGAGAGACTGGACTGGGGGGAGAAAAGACAACCTATAGACTAGGTGAGGTCAGAGGCTGGATATTTTGGGGCACTGGTATAGAGCTTCACCTGGTCCACTGGTTAAGCCAGCCCTGTTTGGATGAACATTGTTTACTGCAGTAGACTAATCCATTAAACTATATGTCTATACAGATCTGTCCTTGGCTTCAGTTGGCTTTAAATACCCTCACCAGTTCTGTATGGCTGGCTTTCACGAGATGTCTATGGTTCATGGGAAGTGTCTTGGTTGAAACATGAAAGGGAGAGCTACTTTGACATATGGTTTCTCTTGTCTTCATTTTCAAATCCTTTCCAACAAACTCGCCTATCCCCTCTGCTAGAAATATTTTTATTAGTGGTTTATTAATGCTATTCTACAATTATACCTGTGCTTTAAAATGTACTTGACAATTTAAATATTCTGAGATGATCCACATAAAAGTGGATATAACATAGAATATAAATCAGAAATTTGCATAAAACATAATTGGAGCTAATTCTATAAAGTAGATACCAATGTTTAGATGCCAAGAGCACAGATAAATGAGCAGAATACCAGCATATATGTGTACACATATGCACACAACTGCTAATATTCTGGCTATGTGCTATTCTATAAAATAGCACCTAAATGGGATGGAGAGTAGTTTGAAACCGAGCGCACCCATGGGCACAGTTTGGGTGCCTTGACCAGAGAAGGGGTGGGTCAAAGGACTTCTAACAGTCAAGTATAAAAAAACACTCTTTTATTAACAAAGATGTCCTTTTACTGCGGTAGTGTGGGTGCTTATTGTGGGCGCACACTGGGCCATTTTTTACCGCGGCTGGGAAAAAAGGCTTTTTTTTAATGGGCCAGGAAATGGGCGTGTGCTGAAATTAAAACTACCGCATGCCTAATTATGACCTGAGCCCTTACTGCCACCCACTGACTTAGAAGTAAAGGCTCACGCGCTACCTGCGTGGTAACCAACTGCTGATTACTGCCGGGAACGCCCCTGGCTTTAGAAAATTATTTTCTACCATGGGATTTGGCGTGTGCCAAACTCAGAATTACCGCCGGATGCACATGCTAGCCCGCCGGTACTGCCGATTTGGCGCATGCTACCCACTCGTTAACTCTCCCGCACCTTAGTAAAAGGGCCCCAAAATACCAACAGTTAAAAAGAATCAACACGGGGCTGTGTTTTGGCAGAGATCCACCTGCTTCAGGGGTCAAAAATGCTCTTGAATAGTCTTCCTAATGAATTAGTCCAAAGGCTCTTTTTTAACGAGAATGTGGAAAGAAATACACAATATCCTACATTGGCATAATGTTACACTCCACCCATGCTTTGCCCCCAGGGATACCCTGACTGCATCAATTCACTCTTTACTTTACACTGGACTTAGATCCTGCTAATACCATAAACAGTTCCAAGTGGGTCACAAAGAAACAAGAGTGAACCAAAATGTTCAGATACGACATATCAGTGACATAGAAAAATGCAATAAAATAAATTCAAATAAAAAAGCAATAAGCTGAAATAAAAAAAAGTCTAAAGCTGCTCCCACTATGCGTGCCACCCAATACGAGTGTATTTCCCAAAGCCTTGTAAGTATTGTACAGAAGTCTCCACATTCACTGTGCCTTTCACAAAATACCTAACTGTAAATATCTCAATTTTACATTCCTTGGCTAACTAGATACTTTATGCCACATCAGGTCTTTTATCTCATAATCTGGGCCGTGGAACATAAGAACTATATGTTCTAAAGACAATTCCCTCCCCCCCCCCCCCCCCCCCCCATAATCTGTTGCCATACTGGAAAGTACAGATCCTGGATAGAACTAGGGTGTTTTGCCTTTAGGAATGCTCATAGCCTGGTTGGGCACTGGAGAGAGGAAAGCAAGGGTTGAATGTCAAACAGGCCGAGCGTGAAAAACTGAGATTTGCTCTTCTCCTTAGCTTGACAAAATCTAAACATTCCTATCTGGCGGGCTCTTTCTATTTCTAGTCCTTCCTTGCCTCCAGCACTGGCCATGCATTGTTTCAAATACTCGTTGAAGGCTACACTGTGTGCCGTTGGGTATTTTCATGGAAGTTAATGAGCTCTATTTAGACCCATTTAATTTAAAACAGAAATGGGCTGCCAAAAGCATGTATATCATATCTGTTTTTCCTCTTACCACACCTTACACCTCCTATCACCCTGCTGGAGGTGTTTGTAAAAAAATAGGGAATACTTCCTTGCTAATTAAAAGCTCAAATACAGCCTGTTTGCCAATGACTAGCAATAACTGGGGCAGACTATTTTAATAAAATACCTGAAGAAAATTAAAGGTACAGTCAAATTCTCTGTTCTCTTCACTTTCTCTTTCCTAATCCACACTGGTAAAACACAATGCTGAACATAATGAGACAGTCTACTATGGCTAGTCTCATGTCCGATCCCCTCAGTGCCTTCCATGGGTGTAAGAATGCACTGCTAAATTAGGGAACTCTGTCAAGAGGTGAAAAACATGAATTCTGAAACAAGCCCAAAAAACAGTCATTTGAAGAGCTGTGGGTTCCAAACCAAATCTACAAGAAATGCAAACTTCCTGTCTAGAACAAGAAAGAACTTAAAGATCTGGGTTTCCTATTGTATTATAAACCATCAAATTCTACTATTTTGTCACTTTCTGATCATCCATCCATCTCTCCCTCTGCTCCTACCTAACGTTTTCCTCTTGAGATTATCATTAGAATTCTGTTATGAATCGCTTATATATTGTAGTATTGTCATCCCTTGCTCATACTATCCTGAACCGAGGAAGGAGGTTTTGGCCTCCGAAAGCTCTTAAAAAAAATGTATTAAGTTGGTCCAATAAAGGTATGATTTTATTTTCCCTTTTATGTGTGTGTGTTTTATTTCTATTTATTAACCTCTAAAGTGGAATAACACAGCAAATGATGATACTTCCTCCTAGAACCTGACATTTTGACATAGTTAAAATTTATCTACTGCTCATGTTTGCTCCTATTCCATGAGGTAACTGAAAATTCTGGTAATTCCCAAATTTATCATGCAGTAACTGCAACAAAACTCCTGTGTAAACTGCAGCTGAGGCTGTTCCAAGCATTTCTAGAAGGGAGGGCTGCCATGAAGTGAGCGCAGAGAAAAGGTAGCTACAGCGTGTTAACTGCATGGCAGATAGCATGGGGTACAATCAGTAACACTTCTCGGGGTGGCATTAACCGCTCTGCACTATTGGCTGATTTAATTAACACATAGCAACTACCTTTGTGTTAGGTGAAAAGTGCAGCCCCTGCCCCAAATGATGTTTTCCACATTAGCTGTTTAATTCAGGAATGACATGTACTAACAGTCAGGGAGGGGCATTTTTTTCTTTTTTTTTTTTAACTTTATTTATTAATTTTTAAACAACATAGTATTTATGAAAACATACAGCAACATATAATATGGAATAGAATAAAATTTAAAAAAAAGTCAGTGGGCTGATATGAGTAAAACAGAACAGTATATGCAACATACTTTAGAGAATTAATTTCTTTTCACAAGATACATAGTCGTCTAGCAGCGACCATGCTTTGTGGAAAGATGAGAAGTGACCCAATCTCATGGCAGCCAGTTCCTCATATCGCCTATAGGAACACAGCAGATTCCACCATTCATGAAAGGAAACAAGCTGATTATTTTTCCAATGCAATGCAATCAGATGAAGAGCGAGAGAAATCATTAAGTTAAACAGTTTGGCATATTTTTGAGGAATGGACAAGCCAGGAGTCAAAGCCTTAAGGATTAATATTTTAAAAGACAGAAAGTCTTGGACCGTAAATATTTTCTGGGTAGTATCCCAAACCGAACTCCAGTAAGACTGTAGGTTACAACAAGAAAGAAGCAAATGTTCTAGGGTACCCACTCCAGACTGACAAGACCAACAGGGAGGGAGGGGCATTTTTGATACGTCATCTAAGTCCGATATTGGATGTTTTGCTAAAAGCATCCAAAAATCGAGTGGTGAACATAGTGATTTTTGAATCAAAAAAAGTCTCTCTTTTTGTTTCAAACATCACCTTATTCTAGA
Organism: Microcaecilia unicolor; assembly: GCF_901765095.1. Classification (NCBI taxonomy): domain Eukaryota; kingdom Metazoa; phylum Chordata; class Amphibia; order Gymnophiona; family Siphonopidae; genus Microcaecilia; species Microcaecilia unicolor. The sequence continues at coordinate 131,436,707 of NC_044039.1, forward strand.
TGTTTTTGTGCTCTGTGCGTCTATCTTTTGGTACCATAAAAAGAATGCCCTAGGGAAAAATACAGAAAAACAAGCCAAAGGGATATATGGGGGGGGGGGGGGGGGGGGGGGGCAGGATTTCTAGTACACTGGTCACACAGACATCCCACTAGAGCAGTGGGGCAGTCTAGGGGGCTTTGCAGAGGACTTCACATAAAAGGTCCCAGGTACACATCTCACTATAAACCCTTATACTGTATTGTGAGCCCTCCAGGAACAGCTAAAATGTACTGTACACAACTATAACAGCCATTAAGCCTGCAACTGTCAGTATGTACAGTAGGTATTTTGTGGTTTTTGGAAGGCTCATACTTTCCACCACAAGTGTACCAGTTAGAGTGGGATATGGGCCTGGGTCTCCTCCTCTACAGTCCTCTACACTGACCACTAGGCTATTACAGGGACCTGCTTGTTACTCTAAGAGGAATGCCCATTATATCTGCTACTGTCACAGAGCCTGGTATGTACTATCACTTTCACCTCTTATGGGGATGGAAGGGGGGGGTCAGTGACCACTGGGGAATTAAAAGGGGGAGGGGTCATGCCTTCATCCCTCCAGTAGTCATCTGGTCAGTTTGAACACCTTTTTATCACTTAGTTGTTACTGAAATGGACATTTTGTCTATGTTCCATTATTGCAGAAAAACCTCCAAATCATAAGCCTGCCCTAGTCCCACCCAAAACATGCCTCCAACACACCTCCTTGTGATTTAGACAAACTAAAGAGAAAAACGTCCCAAATATGAGTTTCAAAATTCGCGATTTGGACGTTTTTCGGAAAAAAAAGGTCCATCTGCTACTTTATGCCAACTTTTGTACAGTTTTCTGTCTTGAAAATGAGCCCCAATGTACTATAATTGCTGTGCGAAACATCTAACAAAGCTCAGTAAACAGGCCCCATGTGTTTTACTGAGTATAATCATTGCCTGCATGCTTCAGGGTACTTGTAAAATAGTCATATCACACTCCACTAATGGCACAGCAGTCCTCATAGATAGGGTGTCCATTATGGAATGGAGGCCTTCCATTTGTGTAGGCCTCCATTCCATAATGGGCACCCATTGTATCCATTCTCAGGCCTCCGGTGCCTCTCTTCAGCCTCCGATTTGCACAGCTCAATCCTCTGGCTTCCCCTTCCTCTCACTTCGCCATGGTTCTTCCTCTCTGCTTGTTTCTTTGCCAAATCTCGATACATAAGAAAATGAGAAATACCATATAGGGTTACTTACACCATGAGATAGGCAGTGGCTTTCTTGGTCAACCTAGCTAATAATGGTTTATTGACCTCTCCTCCAGGACCTTATCTAACCTCTTCTTAAAACACAGCTATGTCAAGTGCCTTCACTACATTTGAGATAAACACGGTGTGCATGTGTTAGAGATGGACCGAATCCTGATACAGCTAATGTGAAACATGCCACATGTCGGCTAGCGGTCCTACACCATGCTGAAGCTAAGTAGCATTGATTCTATATTTTAAGTGACATGATAAAAAGTTTTTGAAAAAAATATCATAGGTTTGGATATAAATGAATAAAATGAAAGAAGTTCTACATGTTGTAGTACTGTGAAGAGGCAGGCAAGTCAAGAGTAGAGAGCTCTTGTGAAACAAGTCACCACTGAGGTCTTATAAAATTTACATGAGCCTGCTAAGTTTCTAATATTTAAAACAACTAAGTTTCATTTGGGTGTTGGGTTGTTTAATTTGGACTGTTCGCCACATCTTCTGGCAACAAATTCTACACTTAAGTTTCATCTTTATTTGATATACCGTTTGGCAAAAATAACTAAGAAGCTTACAATAATATATCTACAACTACAGTACCGAAACAGTTCTCATTATATTAATATCTAAATTCAGATGAATCTTAAGTATGGGTAGGAAGATTATCTTACTTCAATTGGACATGTCTAGTGCATTCGACGTGGTAGATCACAACATCTTATCTACAATTCTTGATGCAATGGGCATCTGCGGAGATGTTCTTAAGTGGTTCATGGGATGCCTTAAATCCAGAACATACAAAGTCAAAATGGGAGGATCCACCTCTCCAGCCTGGTCCCCAGATTGTGAACTTCCACAGGGATCTTCAATATCTCCCATTCTCTTTAACATCATCATGATGGAACCCCTAGGTCGCCTCCTAGAGGCTAAAGGTTTGCAGTCTGCGGGGATGGATGCAGTTCTGCGGGGATCATGAGGGGACGGAAACAATTCCTGCAGGGTTCCTGTGGAAGTGTACGCTGCACTTGTGCCAGCCTCTCAACTTCAGAGTACCAAGTTCTTTGAGTGCTGTCTCCTCCTCCTCCTTGCTTTAACAGCACAGATGTGGAAGGTCTCCATTAAGGAGGTGGTAGAGACACAAATGGTGACAGAATTTAAATGGGTGTGGGATAAACATAGAGGATATCTAATTAGAAAATGGAAGTTATAAAAAACCTAAACTTAAATGGCTGCATGTGTGGTTGTGTTGAGTGACGCTTAGATGGTGACTCCGGTTGTGATGAACTAGGGCCGATACCAGGCAGATTTGTATGGTCTGTGTCCCACAAATGAGAAGACGGACAGGCTGGAGTGGGCTTTGACTGCAACTCAAGCAATTGCAATATAAGGATAGGGCTGGGCAAACTTCTAAGGTCTATGTTCCAGAAACGCCAAAAAAAGACCATAATTAAGTATATAATATCACGTTCATTGTTGATTTAATCATGAATTGATAATGAGTGTGACTATTGGGCAGATTGGATGGACTGTTCAGGTTCTTATCTGCTGACACTTACTATGTTACTATTAATACTCTCTGCTCCTGGGCTGATGAGCAGGCCTCAGCTCTGACATAGGCATGAGCATCAGAAGTCACCTGATGTACTGGCGTGTACATGTGGAGACCTCCTAGCACACGGTGCCAGTGAATGTGGCTCGAACCCACAGAGAGACTGAGAGAGCTGACTGGAATTTTTTTTCATGTACCATTAAATTCTTGCGGGACTGAGTGAGTGGGGACAGGTTAAATTCTTGCAGGGATGGATGGGGACGGGTAAGATTTCTGTCCCTGTGCAACTCTCTAATTATAATATATATATATATATATATATATATATATATATATATATATATATATATATATATATATATTTCTGGAAAGAAATATCCATTACACCCTGTTCACCACTCACATGTGCATGCACACACATGCGAATATACATACACACACACTTGCATGGCCAGGGTGGACTGTGACAAAAAATTGGCCTAGGCATTAAGATCATATCTCCGGCCCCTCCTTTCCCCTCAGGATCTCTATCCCACACACTTTCCACCTAATCAGTAAGACCATAAACACTGCCATACTGGGACAGACCAAAGGTCCATCAAGCCCAGTATACTGTTTCCAACAGTGGTCAGTCGAGGTCACAAGTACCTGGCAAGATTCCAGAACAGTAAAACAGATTTTATGCTGCTTATCCTAGAAATATTATCTACTGCGACCTATGAGACTTCCCTACATAAAGTAATACTATGCTGTTTGTATACGTTTATAAGTTCTACTGAGTTTTGTGAGGTATCCTAGAAATAAGCAGTGGATTTTTCCAAGTCCATCTTAACAATGGCTCTTGGACTTTTCTTTTAGGAAATTATCCAAACATTTTAAAACCTGTTAAACTAACTGCTTTTACCACATTCTCTGACAATGAATTCCAGAGTTTAATTACATGTTGAGTGAAGAAATATTTTCTCCGGTTTGTTTTAAATTTACTACTTAGTAGCTTCATTGCATGCCCCCTAGTTCTAGTATTTTTGGAAAGAGTAAACAAGTGATTCACATCTACCTGTTCCACTCCACTCAGAATTTTATAGACCTCTATCATATCTCCCCCTCAGCTGTCTTTTCTCCAAGTTGAAGAGCCCTAGCCGCTTTAGCCTTTCCTCATAGGGAAGTCATCCCATCCCCTTTATCATTTTTGTCACCCTTCTCTGTACCTTTTCTAATTCTGCTATATCATTTTTGAGATGTGGTGATCAGAATTTCACACAGTATTCGAGGTGCGGTTGCACCATGGAGCCATACAAAGGCATTTTAATAATCTCAGTTTTGTTCTCCATTCCTTTCCTAATAATTCCTAACATTCTATTTGCTTTCTTAGATGCGACTGCACACTGATCAGAGGGTTTCAATGTATCAAGGATGACAGATCCTTTTTCTGGGCAGTGATTCCTAATGTGGTACCTTGCATCACGTAGCTATATTTAGGGTTCCTCTTTCCCACATGCATCACTTTGCTTCTGCTCACATTAAACGTCATCTGCCATTTGGATGCCCAGTCTCCCAGTCTCGTAAGCACCCTCCAATGCTCCATGCCCCAGCCTTAGTATCATCTCTATATGAGCTATGCCTGTGATTGATGTAAACCAACTGCAGTAGCTCTATAATCTCCTCTGAGTTTGCCCTTGTAAAAGCACAGGGGCTCATGGGCTGGCAGCTATTCCTATACGGCCGGCCTGAGAACCCCTGCACCTTAAAGAGTTTGCTAACATTAGTGGCCCACCATAGGATGCCCAATCCCTAAAAAGGCAGTCCACCTGTGCGTGTGGCTCCAAAGTAGATTCAGGATCAAACTTAGGGGCCCTTTTACAAAAGGGCTGCTGCGTGACAACCTGGAACTACCGCTGGCCCAACGCGTCCGCCAGCAGTAGTTCCAGCTTGAGTGTGTTCCATTTCCAGTGCGTCGGAAAAAATTCCTAAATTTCTAGCATAGTGCTAACCCAACGGTAGTCGGGCAGTGCCGTGCGCTGCTCAGATACTGCCGGGTTACAGCGGGAGCTCTTATCACCACCTCAATGGGTGGTGGTAAGTGCTCCCCCCACTGCTTCTCTTTGGGAAATGGAAATTAATGGACCGATTTAGATGCTGGGAATTTACCCAGTTAGATCCTTAGTTCCCTGGTTAGAACTGCTTTGAAAATTGCCCTCAAAGAAAATACTAACAGAAGACAGAAAACAAGTATCTTCTCCCTTTGTTTATCATTAACGGCACCCTGACATAACAGCCCTGACAAAATAGCCCCGACAAAAAAGCCCTGACAAAACAGCCTAGTAACAAAATAGCCCTTGACAAATCAGACTGAAACAAAATAACCCTTGACAAAATGGCCCCTCCCACAAAATAACCCTTGACAAAATAGCCCCCTAGAAACAAATGCAGTGCTATATTCTGGGTAGCCTCATTGGAGCCTTTTGTCAGGGGGCTAATTTGTCAAGGGTTATATTGTGGGCAGGCCATTTTGACAGTGTCTGTTATGTCAGGGGCTATTATGTCGGGAGCTTTTTTTGTTTAGAGCTTTTTTTTCGGAGCTATTTTGACTGGATACCATCATTAACATAGGCAAATGCTGAACACAACACTAATGGTCTACTGAATACATGAAGGGCAGAGACAAAACTAGCACTGACACTGCACCAGGTAGCACACTTTTAAGAAAAATGTTTCTGAAAAAGACTTTTTATCAAAGTCAGGATTTCAAAGCTAAAATAGCAAATCCAGATAATCAGATCAAGTGCAAAATGGAATGATATGTGATCTCCAGTCCTGTGCTCTTAATGAGAAGTTTTTTGGGGAGGGGGGAGGGGATTGACACAATATTTACATGTGCAAGTTATAGAGTAAGGTCAGTTGCATGTAGTGTTAATTGGTGATAATTTGCACCAATTAGCTTAGTCGGTATTCTACAACATGTGTGTACAAAATCAATAGTGCATAACTGCAAGGGGAGGAGTGGACTGGAGATGGGCATGGGCGGGTCAGGGGCGTGCCCAGGACTTGTGCGCACATTATAGGATACGTGGAGGGGCATAATCGAACACAAACGGCCATCTCCATGGGCAACTACCTCCGAGAATGGGTACGTGAAGGGGCGGGACAAACCGTATTTTCGAAAAAAATGGGCGTCCATCTTTTTTCCGATAATATGGTTTGTGCCAGCCAAATGCATTGGATCTGTGTGGATTTGAGCTGGGCGGTATCGTTTTTCAGCGATAATGGAAACCAAAGGCGCCCAGATCAAAAATGAACAAATCCAAGGCATTGGGTTGTGGGAGGGGCCAGGATTCGTAGTGCACTGATCCCCCTGACATGCCAGGACACCAACCGGGCACCCTAGGGGGCACTCGTAAAAAATAAAATAAAAAATTAAAATACCTCCCAAGTCCATAGCTCCTTTCCCTTGGGTGCTGAGCCCCCAAAAACCCACTCCCTACAACTCTACACCATTACCATAGCCAGTGGTGTGCTGGTAAATTTTTAACAACAAGCTCTCTCCCCGGTCCACCTCGGAGCCCCCCCCATCGACCTCTGCGCCCCCCGTCCACCACTGAGCTCCCCATCGACCTCTGCGCCCCCCACCCACCTCTGCGCCCCCCCAAAATTGCAGAGCTGGCTATAGCCGGGGGTGGGGGGGGGGGGGGGGCAATGCATTACTCTCTCCAGGAAAAAAAAATTAAATGATCCCAGGTTCCAATCTAATTCATGTTTAATATGGGATAAAATGCCATAAATAAGTAAATAAATATAAAGTTTTAACGTTCAGCACCTGATTCTCAAAGTGGACATATTCCAAACACTATAATGAAAATAAAATTATTTTTTTCTACCTTTGTTGTCTGGTGACTTTGTTTCTCTGATCATGCTGGCCCAGTATCTGATTCTGCTGCTCTCTATCTGTTCCCTTGACTCCGTTTCCAGGGCTTCCTTTCCATTTATTTCTTTTCTTTCTTCTTCATTTCTGGTCCTCCGCATACTTGACTGTACAGTGGATCCAGCTTCTGCCTATTTTCTCCATCCATGTGCAGTTTCTCTCCCTTTTCCCTCATCTAATCTCCTTCCTCTATCTTCCCTCCATGTCCAGCATTTCGTCTCTCTCCCTTCCCTCCCCTCCATGTCCAGAATTTCTCTTTCCCTCCCCTCCATCCATGTCCTGAAACTCTCTTCTCTCCCCTGCCCCCCTCTACCCATCCATGCCCAGCAATTCTCTCCCCTGCCCCCCTCTACCCATCCATACCCAGCGATTCTCCTCCCTCCCCTGCCCTCCCGCTCCCATCCATGTCCAGCGATTCTCCGTCGCCCCACCCTCCCCTCCCGCTCCCATCCATCTTTTTCTATTATCTCCGTCGAAGCGCCGCATTATTTAAAGCCCTGCTGCCCGTCTCTAGCCTTCCCTGCTTGCTTCGTGATGATGTTCGTTCCCTCAGTCCCGCCTTTGTGGAAAAAGGAAATGACGTCAGAATGACGTCAGAAAGTGGGATTAAGGGCACAAACTCATCAGAAGCAAGCAAGGAAGGCTGGAGACAGGCAGCAGGGCTTTAAATAATGCGGTGCTTCGACGAAGGTAATACAAAAAGACGTATGGGAGCGGGAGGGGAGGGTGGGGGCGAAGGACATCGTTGGACATGTTTGGGAGCGGGAGGGGAGGTAAGCATGGCCTGTGATGGCGCCCTCCTGCCATGCTTACCTCCTGTAATGGAGCCGGCTCGCCCCCAAGAACAACCGGCTCGCAAGAGCTGTCAAAATTTAACAAGCGGCTCTTGCGAGCCAGAGCGAGCTGGCTCCAGCACACCACTGACCATAGCACTTATGGCTGAAGGGGGGCACCTAGATGTGGGTACAGTGGGTTTTGGGGGCGGTTTGGAGCGCTCCCATTTACCACCACAAGTGTAACAGGTAGGTGGGGGGATGGGCCTGGGTCCACCTGCCTGAAGTCCACTGCACCCACTAACAACTGCTCCAGGGACCTGCATACTGCTGTGATGGAGCTGGGTATGACATTTGAGGCTGGCATACAGGCTGGAAAAAATTTTTTAAAGTTGTTTTTTTTGGGGTGGGAGGGGGTTAGTGACCACAGGGGGAGTCAGGGGTGGTCATCCAGTCATTTAGGGCACTTTTTTGGGACTAGTTCGTGAAAAAAAGGGTAAAAAAAGCGACCCAAATTCGCGCTAAAAACGCCTTTCTTTTTTCGATTATCGGCCGAGGACGCCCATCTCTCCTCGGCCGATAAACACGCCCCAGTCCCGCCTTCACCATGCCTCTGACACGCCCCCGTCAACTTTGGCCGTGTCAGCGACAGATTGCAGTTGAAGATGCCCAAAATTGGCTTTCGATTATACCGATTTGGACGCCCACGGGAGAAAGATGCCCATCTCCTGATTTGGGTCGAAATATGGGCGTCTTTCTCTTTAGGAAATAAGCTGGATAGTTACACACGCACCAGCCCAAAGTTAGGCGCATCAATGCAGACTTATTGTCGCGGCTCTGATGTCACTCTGGTGTTGGTGAGCTCTCGAGTTTTCCCGAGCTCCACTAGGCCCAGGAAATAGCCGAGCACCCCGAATCTTCACCCGCGGCGACCGCCGTTCACCGAGGGTTGAGCCCCCAGCTGCGGGCGGCCAGCAGGACTGCTGGAACCACGGGGTGACGGATGACCTGGCTGGCTGTGGATACAGAGTCCTTGGTGAGCGTACCTAGCCGGGCGGCTAGCTGAGCAGTAACAAACACAGTCTTGGAAATAGCTAGCAGGGCGCCTAGCTGCCACGAGGAGCAAACACAGTCTTGGAAGGAACTAGCAGGACGGCTAGCTGGCACGAGGAACAAACACAGGCTTGGAAGGAGCTAGCAGGACGGCTAGCTGTTACGAGGAACAAACACAGGCTTGGATGGAGCTAGCAGGACGGCTAGCTGTTACGAGGAACAAACACAGTCTTGGATGGAGCTAGCAGGACGGCTAGCTGTTACGAGGAACACACACAGGCTTGGAAGGAGCTAGCAGGACGGCTAGCTGTTACGAGGAACAAACACAGGCTTGGATGGGGCTAGCAGGACGGCTAGCTGTCACGAGGAACAAACACAGGCTTGGATGGAGCTAGCAGGACGGCTAGCTGTTACGAGGAACACACACAGGCTTGGATGGAGCTAGCAGGACGGCTAGCTGTTACGAGGAACACACACAGGCTTGGAAGGAGCTAGCAGGACGGCTAGCTGTTACGAGGAACAAACACAGGCTTGGATGGAGCTAGCAGGACGGCTAGCTGTTACGAGGAACAAACACCGGCTTGGATGGAGCTAGCAGGACGGCTAGCTGGCACGAGGAACAAACACAGGCTTGGATGGAGCTAGCAGGACGGCTAGCCGAAACAAGGAACCAGCACAGTCTGAAAGGGACTAGCAGGATGGCTTCAAACAACAAAACGGAAGCACTGAATCCTTTCGGTGCTTCCGTTTAAATCCCCCGCTCGTCCTGGCCGAAGAACAGCTGAGACCAATCCTCTCAGTCCCAGCCGGCAGTGGGCCCCGGATTGGTTCTCCCGTCTGAGGGGCAGCGTTCCTTCGTGGATGCGCCAATCCGGCGCAAGTGGGCGGAGCCTCCTCGCTGGTCCTGCTGCAGCGAGGAGGACGCCGACGCCGGCGCCGCCATCTTGGCCGGCGGCTCTCCTTCTCCGAGGCCGGCGTTAGTTCTTCAGGATCGCCGGCCTCGGAGCAACTTGTGGTCGCGGCCTTCCCGGCGGCAGCCTTCTCTCGTCGCCCCGCACCCCACGGAAACCCCAACCTCCTGCCCCGGCCCGCGGACCGGCAGGTAAGGGCCCGGAACGGGACACTTATTCCAGTATTCTATAATGGCAGTTCTGCGTAGAACTGCTGTTATAGAACTGACACATACCCCCTGAATTCTGTATATGGTGCCGAGATTTTGGTGCCGAATATTGAGCGCAGATGTAAGATGTGCATGCATCTTAATTAGCTAATAAGCCATTAACTAACAATTAATTGATGGTTACAATCAATTATCGTATCTGGCTGAGCGCTATTCTATAACCCCAGACGCCTAAAATACCCTAGCATGCAACTCAAAATGGGCTGTGGCCAGGGGAGGGGCAGGGGCGTTCCGAAAAGTTGCATACAGGATTACAGAATAGAACTATTTCTGTGCCAAAATGCCAGGAGTTGGGCGCTGGCATTTATACCAGGTTTCAGCTGGTATAAATACTGGCACCCAACTTTGGGTGTGGGAATCAGCACAAAGCATTATTCTATAAACTGCACTCTATAAACTTGGAGTAGCGTTTATAGAATACAGCTCTGCGCTGATTTTTCTGCGCCATTTTTAGAATGCCCCCTTTACTCCTGGATACTATATATTGCGTGTCGATTTACATGTCGAAATCGGCGTGGATTCTATAACACTGTGCATAATTTAATTGGCTTAACAAGCTAATGAATCCTGATAACTGCACTTAACAAGCAATAATGAGCACTAATTGGCACTGATTAGAATTTAGGCATACAACTCGTTAAGCATATTCTGTAATGATGTGCAGCAAACTTCTAATGTGCGGAGGCAAAAAGGGGTGTGGTTATGGGTGGGGAAGGTAAAATTATGTATCATACTTGATAATTTTCTTTCCATTAATCATAGCAGATCAATCCATAGACTGGTGGGTTGTGTCCATCTACCAGCAGGTGGAGATAGAGAGCAATCTTTTGCCTCTCTATATGTGGTCATGTGCTACCAGGAAATCCTCAGTATAATCGATATCAAAGCTCCATCCGCAGGAATCACCAAACATAGAGAATTACACCCACAAAGGGACACTCCGCCACCCAATCACCGCCGAAGCCGGGGGAACTGGCATATCCTGCTACCGCTGGCTTAACCCATCACCGCCAAAGCGAGAGGGAAACAAAGCTACCCTACAGCCGCACGAAGCAGGAGGGAGCACTGGCATAATTTAGTTATGAATCCAACCACCGTCGAAACGGGGGGAAAGAAGCAGCAGCTCACTGTAACACAAAGTCGTCCCAACTCCAGGGAAATCCAAGTGGAAGAACTTGAACTCGAAGTCCTCCTGAACAGGAACTGAAGTCTAAACTTGAACCTGAAATATAACTGAACTAGAACAAACAGTACAGATATCTGGGAGGGACTATGGATTGATCTGCTATGATTAATGGAAAGAAAATTATCAGGTATGATACATAATTTTACCTTCCATATCATCAAGCAGATCAATCCATAGACTGGTGGGATGTACCCAAGCAGTACTCACCCAGGGCGGGACATGGAAATCCCAGAATGCAACACTGAAGCCCCAAACTGGGCCTCGGCCCGTGCTGCCACGTCCAAGTGATAATGCCGTGAGAAGGTATGAGCCGACACCCAAGTTGCCGATCTGCAAATCTCCTCCAAGGAAACGGACCTAGACTCTGCCATGGAAGCCGCCTGTGCTCTAGTAGAATGAGCCTTCAGCTGGATAGGCGGCACCTTCCCTGCGGCCACATAAGCCACCGCAATTGTTTCCTTGACCCAATGTGCCACGGTAGGTTTAGATGCCTGCAGACCCCTACGGGGGCCCGCGAACAGCACGAACAGGTGATCCGACGTCCGGAAATCGTTGGTCACTTCCAAGTATCTAATGATAACTCATCTAACATCCAGGCATCTGAGAGTACGATACTCCTCTGGATAATCCTCCCTACGGAAGGAGGGTAGACAAAGCTGCTGATTCACATGGAAGCGAGAAACAATCCTGGGCAGGAAAGAAGGCACTGGGCGAATAGACACTCCTGCCTCTGAGAACCGCAGAAATGGCTCTCTACATGAGAGCGCCTGAAGCTCGGAAACCCTCCTGACTGAAGCGATTGCCACCAAAAAGACTGCTTTCAACGTCAGGTCCTTCAGAGACAGCCGCGATAATGGCTCAAAGGGCGGCTTCGGCAAGGCCCGCAGCACCAGATTGAGAATCCACGTAGGCACTATCGAGTGCAGAGGAGGGCATAGGTGATTAACCCCTTTGAGAAAACGCACCACATCTGGCTGAGAAGCCAGGGAAGCACGCTTCAGGCAACCCCTGAAGCAAGCTAGAACCGCTACCTGGACCTTAAGAGAGCTGAGCGACAGGCCTTTCTCCATACCTTCTTGCAGGAACGCCAACACTGAAGCAATTGGCGCCATGAAGGGCGACAGGGATCCTGCCTCGCACCATGATACAAAGGTACGCCATACCCTGGCGTACGTAGTAGAAGTAGAGCGCTTCCGTGCTCTCAGCATAGTGGCGATGACCTTGTCCGAGAAGCCCTTCTTCTTCAGCCGCTTCTGCTCAAGAGCCAGGCCGTAAGACCAAAGGGGGAGGGATCCTCCATCACCATGGGACCCTGATGTAAGAGGCCCTGCTCCGCTGGAAGCCGCAGAGGACTGTCTACGGAAAGCCGGATCAGGTCCGCATACCAAGGGCGTCTGGGCCAGTCTGGACCCACCAGGACCACCCGGCCTGGGTGTTTGGCCACCCGGCCGAGAATTCTGCCCAGCATAGGCCAAAGCGGGAACACGTAGAGAAGCTCCTGTATCGGCCACTGCTGGAGAAGAGCATCAACCCCCAGAGATCGAGGGTCCCGTCTTCTGCTGAAGAACCGCGGCACTTGGCAATTGGCCGAGGTCGCCATCAGATCCAAGGTCGGCATGCCCCAGTGCTTCGTAATCTCCAAGAACACCCGAGCAGACAGTTGCCACTCTCCGGGATCCAAGGTATGGCGACTAAGAAAGTCCGCCTCGACATTCAGGACCCCGCAATGTGAGCCGCCGACAGCTGGTCCAGATTCGCCTCTGCTCACTGGCATAACTTCATGGCCTCCCTGGCTAGGGAGGCGCTTCTGGTACCTCCCTGACGATTGACATAGGCCACGGCCGTGGCATTGTCCGACAGAATTCGAACTGGCCTCAGTATCAGTACCTGAAGAAACACTTGGAGCGCCAACCGAATGGCCCAAAGTTCCAAGAGGTTGATGGACCACTTCGCCTCTGCCGGCGACCATATCCCCTGTGCTGTCCTTCCTAGGCAGTGGGCTCCCCAGCCTGTCAAGCAGGCGTCCGTCGTAACGACAATCCACTCCGGGGATGTGAGAGGCATACCGGCTGACAACTTGTCTGACATCAGCCACCAACTTAGCGCCCTTCTCACCGCCGGGTCCAGGGGAAGGTGAACTGCGTAATCCTCCGAAACCAGAGTCCAGCGCCGCAGAAGAGAGTGCTGTAGTGGTCGCATAAGGGCCCTGGCCCAGGGCACTACCTCCATCGTGGCCGTCATGGAGCCCAACAGCTGCACATAATTCCAGGCCCGAGGAGCTGAGGAGGCTAGGAACCGGCCTACCTGGGCCTTTAGCTCAGGCTCCGGTTGTCCGGCAGGAACACTCTGCCCACTTGGGTGTCGAACTGAACACCCAGATACTCCAGGGACTGAGACGGGCGCAGCTGACTTTTCTCCCGGTTGATGATCCATCCCAGGGAGCTCAGAAGAGCAATGACCCTGTCCGTCGCTCTCCCACACTCCGCAAAGGAGGGAGCTCGAATCAGCCAGGCGTCCAGGTAGGGATGGACTTGCACTCCTTCCTTGCAGAGATAAGCCGCAATGACATAGTAACATAGTAACATAGCAGATGACGGCAGAAAAAGACCCGCATGGTCCATCCAGTCTGCCCAACAAGATAAACTCATGTGTACACCTTACCTTGATTTGTACCTGTCTTTTTCAGGGCACAGACCGTATAAGTCTGGCCAGCACTATCCCCTCCTCCCAACCACCAGCCCCGCCTCCCACCACTGGCTCTGGCACAGACCGTATAAGTCTGCCCAGCACTATTCCCCGCGTCCCAACCACCAACCCCTTTTTCCCCCACCGGCTCCACCATCACTTTGGAGAAGGTCCGCGGAGCCGTAGCCAACCCGAACGGGAGGGCTCTGAACTGAAAGTGCCGGCCCAGCACTGCAAAGCGCAGGAAGCACTGATGAGGCGGCCAGATGGGAATGTGCAGATAAGCTTCCTTGATGTCCAAGGATGCCAGGAATTCTCCTTCTTGTACCGCAGCAATCACGGAGCGGAGAGTCTCCATACAGAAATGCCGTATTCGCAAGGCCCGATTGACTCCCTTTAGGTCGAGAATAGGCTGAGAAGAGCCTCCTTTCTTTGGCACCACAAAGTAAATGGAGTAACGTCCTGTGCCACGCTGCTCTACGGGCACTGGGACCACCGCCCCAAGGCGGAGCAAGTTGTTCAGAGTCTGCTGAACTGCTGCCACTTTGAGGGGAGACTTGCAGGGAGAGTTCACGAACCCGTCTCTCAGGGGCCAGCAGAACTCCAACTTGTAGCCGTCTCTGATGACTTCTAGAACCCAAGCGTCTGAAGTTACCCTGGTCCACTCGCCCAGAAAAGAGGACTGCCTTCCTCCTATCTGCTCTGGGCCATGGACCATGGCCCCGTCATTGGGTACGAGACCCTGGGGGAGGACCGAAGAACCTCCTGAGCGGCGGTCTCTGTGAAAGGAATGCTGCTTCGGGGAGAGCCTCTGCTTGAAGGAGGAGGAAGAGCCCCGACTTGCCCGGGCGATACCGATGGGCTTCTTGAAAATGGCCCTTAGAGGAACCAGGGCGAGCACCGCTGGCCCTTGCCTTGACCTCTGGCAACCTCTTGCCTTTAGAACTGCCGAGATCCGTCACGATCTTGTCCAGCTCATCCCCGAAGAGCAGCTTGCCCTTAAAAGGCAACTTGGCTAAGCGGGATTTGGAGGCATGGTCAGCTGACCAATGCTTAAGCCATAGCCATCGACGGGCAGAGACTGTCTGAGTCATACTTTTAGCCGAGGCTCTCAAAACATCATACAGCAAGTCTGCCAAGTAAGCCAAGCCCGACTCGAGGACCGGCCAATCCGCCCTCAAGGAAGGATCCGAGGGGGAGGCCTGCTGCACCACCGTCAGGCATGCCCTGGCCACATAGGAGCCGCAAACCGAGGCCTGCAAACTCAAGGCAGCCGCTTCAAAGGCTAACTTTAAGGCCGCTTCCAATTTCCTGTCCTGTGAATCCTTAAGGGCAGAGCCACCTTCCACTGGCAAAGCCGTCTTTTTCGTCACTGCAGTGATTAGAGAGTCCACTGCCGGGCAGCGCAAGGCCTCCTGTTCACCCTCTGGCAGAGGGTACAGATGAGTCATGGCCCTGGCTACCTTGAGGCTCGCCTCTGGAGAATCCCATTGCGCCGAAATTAGAGTTTTCATGGCTTCATGGATGTGGAAGGTCCTGGAAGGGTGCTTGGTTCCCAATATAATAGCGGAACCCGCCGAGGCTGAAGGAGGGCCTTCCTCCGGAGAGGAAATACTCAAGATGCTCATAACCTGAACTAACAGGTTAGGCAATTCCTCTGAGCGAAAAAGCCGCGCTGCAGAGGGGTCATTTCCCCCATCAGGGCGAGGATCAGCCTCCTCAAAAGAATCCCCAAGGGACCTTTGGGAGTACTCAGAAACGCTGCCCTCATCTACATCAGAGGAGACAGAGTCCCCCAAGACCTGAAGATCCACCCGAGGGCGCTTGATCAGGGAAGCCTCTTCCCCCATATCTGACAGGGGAGCAGGAGCAGCGTTTTGCAGTGAAAGGCCTGATGCAGCAACAAAATAAACTCGGGAGAGAAACCCCTCTGTTTGTGCACCTCTGCAACCTGGGCCACAGCCCTAGAGGAACTCTCAACCTCCACTCCATAGAGCGGGGGAGAGGCGTGCTGCGCATCCAAAATGGCGTCCGGCGTGTCACTCTGCAAAGAAGCCGCGCGGGAAGCATGGCGCTTAAACTTCACCATCTTCTTACCGCTGCCCAACTCAAAGGCAGCCATACCAGAGGCCATCCGAGCTGCATAGGCAGGCGACGTCGGAAGGGCAGACATCGGGGAATGGGCGCCTAAGGCGGGAAAAGCCGCCGACGCCCCAGCGGAGGAAAACCCGGCTAAAACCGCAAAGTCCGGAAGGGTGCCCAAAAAGGGCTTTTCTGCCTCCGATCCCCGTGCCTCCCCACTAGCCGCGCGATCGCGGTCTGGGGAGCGCTTTTTCGCGCCCTTACCATCCGACGCCATGATCCACGAGAGAAACATTCGGGGAACCCCCTGCCCGCTAGGAAAAGGTAAAATTACCTGCTTCTTGCTCCGAGCTGCAACGAATTGTGTCCCAGTGAGCAGCTGCAAGGAAAATCTTTTCTGCTTCAAGATTGTTTTTCTTTTTCTAAAGGAGCCAGCAGGAGGGGGGAGAAAAGGAGGGACCTGGCACCACCAGGTTTGCACTTGCTCACGAAGAGCCCTCAACCCCAGGTACTCAACAAAACCTAAGTAAATAGGCGTGGAGCCCAAGCCAGAGCTGCTACGTGTGACCACACACCTGCTAGATCGAGAGAATACTGAGGATTTCCTGGTAGCACATGACCACATATAGAGAGGCAAAAGATTGCTCTCTATCTCCACCTGCTGGTAGATGGACACAACCCACCAGTCTATGGATTGATCTGCTTGATGATATGGAAATGGGCGTTCCATGGGCGCTCCAAAATTTAGGCACCTAGTTATAGAATATGGCCCAGTGTGCCTATATCTATGCACTGCGATTTACACCAGGTTTTTGTTGGTGTAAATGGATGCACGCAGAGATCAGCGCTAAAATATCAACTAAGCATATTCTATAATCAGTGCCTAAATCTAGGTGCTGATTATAGAACACGCTTAGTCGGCTCTGATTTCAGCACCGATTTTTTAAGCGCCATATATAGAATCTCCTCTTTAGCGCCTACATGTTTGGGACTTAACTTTAGATGATCTTTCTTGAATTTACCCCTCAGTGTCCATCAGTATATATGAAGGTTGGTTGCCTCTCTTATGTTTTCAGTTGTTTGTTGAGCTGACATCCCCAGTCTCTGGAATTTGATACACTGGAAAATATTGCTATATAAGGGAATGGTAATGGAAAGTCTCATCTCGAGAGTCAGAGGGCTCAGAGAGAAAATGCAAAAAATTTTGAAGGATTCTATTGTATCATTACCTTAGAAAAAGCCAGGAAGTAATGCTCAGTTACTGATGCAGTGGAGGTTGCAGACCCTAGCTAAGGAGAGAAAGAAATTGTCGCTGTCACACACTGCAGCAAAGTTTGCTGTGCAGATGCTGTGTTATTTTCAGGTTAGTCTGTGGGAGGATCATGCAGTATTTTCAGATATGTGTACAAGGTGGTGGCACAATTGTTTCAGGTCATCATGTGAAGGATGCTGGCATATCTGCAGGTTATTTGTAATGAGGATATAGAATTTTCATGTTAGCATGTGGGTTGGAGGTGCAATACCTTCAGATTTGCAGGCGAGGTGATGGTGCGACAGTTTCAAGCTAGCAAGGTGGGAAGCTGGTACAGTAATTTCCTGTTTATAATGAGGGCTACATTAGCAGAGGTTCATCTGGACGGCACATTCTGGGTGTTGACTGCCACTCTGTCAGTGCAAGAAGTGCAGCCTTAATTCATTATTCTGCAAACTGTGCGTGGGAGCTGTGAACAGAAAGGGGCAGGAAAACAAAGCGATGGAAATCTCCTAGGAAGGGGGGCGGGGAGGACAAATGTTAATGCTTCATTTTCCTTATTTCCAGTTGATGTGACCTCCTGAAATATATTTACAGGCAACAGATGTCAGCTTATAAATACTTTGTTCACTTTTTTCACAATGAGAATACAGTCCATTTGTCAGCCTTTACTCTTGTCCTTGTGTGCCCTCCATTATCTCATTCTACAAACCATACACTTACAGGCCACAACAGGCATGTACTAGAGTTGGTTTCAATGAACTTATCTTCTATATGAATTCAACTCTCATCATTTTATTTTCTCATGGATCTAGTTTTTTAAAAAGCTGTCAAATTAGCAGCATCAAAAGCCCATTTCTCCTGTTTACAGCTGTATGAACCCTTAGTCAAACTGTGGGGAAAGATATCAACACGGACTACTGGTGAAGTTGAATTATTTTACCACAAGCCATGTTATTGTAGAACAGGATCTCATTACCTAAAATGAGACCCTTTAGTAAAATAACCTGACCTGTGATAAAATAAGCTAACAGTACTCCACGTCGATAACTTTCCCCCTTTATGTTTCAATGAATCCCTAACTGATCAGAAGCTGATATAGTCTCTACATAGCACAAAGTTAAGCATAACATCCTTGAGCCAATTTTCATGCAAAGTTGCTATTTATTTGATTATTTTAATAGATTAAAAAAAATGAATACCTGAATATGGCTTGTGCACAAATTTAGACACCTTTCAAATTCATTCATTTCTACTTTAAAAAAATGATTAATAAGCTTAAAAAAAATTAATTAACTCATTAGGCCTTCAGTTGGTCAGGTAAAGACAATTCCATGGTAGAATACATGCTGACCCTCCTAACCTCTCTGCTTGTGACTGTTGTTTTCTCTACTTTTAACCATGGATTCCTCTAAACAGCCATCTTACATACAAAGGGAAGGCTATAAAATTAATCTCTAAGCATTTTCAGCTAGCAGGATTAACTGTCAAAAACATTAAGAAATGGACACTACATGGAACTGCGGAAGTCAAGACAAGATTTGGTAGACCAAAACAAAATCTGAGAAAACTGCCCGAAAGCTGGTAAGAGTTGTGAAACAG
Source organism: Microcaecilia unicolor (assembly GCF_901765095.1). NCBI lineage: Eukaryota > Metazoa > Chordata > Amphibia > Gymnophiona > Siphonopidae > Microcaecilia > Microcaecilia unicolor. The sequence continues at coordinate 131,455,252 of NC_044039.1, forward strand.
AACTCAGAGATCACTGCAAACCATGTGCTGAAAATTTCAGCCGACAATGGAGTATCACAATAACATAGTAGATGACAGCAGATAACGACTGAAATAGTATCATAGCAAATGATGGCAAAGACCAATATGGCCCATCAAGTCTGCCCAGGAAAGATGTTAGGGGTTGTACCTGCCATGCAGTACAGGTTACTTCCCCAAGATTTCTTAGAAGAAGCGAAAAAGTAATTTCACACGTGTTTTGAGCTGAAATGCTCTATGAAGAAATTTTATCTTACCTGATAAGTTTCTTTTCTTTAGTCAGCAACACTGTTCTGAACCACTGGGTGTTATTTCTTCCTACCAGTAAGTGGAGGTAGAGAAAACTGAATTCTGCCAGTGACATCACCAGCATAAGCTAAGGTGCTCCCTGGAACAATCCAGTATACATCTGTCCAAGCAGCAGAAGGTCACTTTGTAATGCACCCATGGCCCATCAACCACAGCAGCTACAATGATAAGCAAGCAAGCAAAATGCCACAGAATGGAACTTGCTGCCCTGAATATACCAGGAAATGACCATATCATATGAACCTTTATGGCTGTCAATCACAAAATGAATTTCAAAGTTCTTTTTTTTTTTTGGAAGCACTGAAAAGGAAACACAGAGCATTCCCAGAACCTTGGGTCGAAGTCTTCCAAGGATGGGACTTCAGAACAGTGTCGCTGACAAAAGAAAAGAAAATTATCAGACAAGACATAATTTCTCCTTTCTTAGCTTCAGCTCCACTGTTCTGAACCAATGGGATGTACCGAACAGGGCCGGTCTTAGGCAGAGGCGACTGAGGCGGCCACATAGGGCCTCATGCCTAAGGGGGCCCCGTGCGGCGCACCTCAACTCTGCCTCCGACCTCCGCTCGGACGACCGCCGCAAATGCACATCATCATGATCCCGCTCCGCTCGTCCAGTTGGCCGCTCCACTCCCGCCACCGGCACCCACCCCCCGCTTGGGCCCGCCATCAGCTGAGCTCCCCGGACCGGACCCCGACAACATTTGCAGCGATTCCGAACCAGTGACGCCGACGGCTCACCTCTCCAGCCTTTCACTTCCAGCTCAATGCCCCGCCTTCTGATGAGGTGTTTCCTGTTTCCGCGAGGGCGCCGGGCGGGAGTCACTGAGCGGGAAAAGCTGGAGCCTGGTCCGAGGTGAGCCATCCCTGTGGAGTGCGTGCAGTGGAGCAACAACAGAGACAGGGAGGGCTACAGCCTACAGTTTGTGCCATTAAGGCAAGGTAATGTATGATAGCTTTTTTTCTTATAAGAGAAACCTTTTTAAATTAAGTGGTCTTCTTGTTTATTATTGCTGAGGAAGAGGATGGGATTGTACAGCTGAGCTGCGGATGGGCAAATGGTCTTTTTCAACTGTCATTTTCTGTTTCTGTATACAAAATTCTGGATTCCTTGCCATATAAAGGAGATGCTAGATCGAGGGTGGGGGTTTTTGAAAGAGAGATGGTGATGCCAGATTGAGGCTGGGGAGAAGGGGTGCTGAGACAGAGGGGAATACGCTGGATTGTGTTTCTCTGCAACTTATCGGTGCTGGCTCTGGTAGGGGTGGCACTTGCCACCCCAAAGCAACGCCTATGGGAGGTTGATCTCAGGTGGGTCACCAATGCCACAGCTCTGGCACTGTATTCATGTCCATGTTCATTTTGATTTGATATACCGCATACAGTGAACCTTGTCCTGCTCTCCAGAGTCAGGCAGGCCTGGGAATAACAGAAAGGGATGCAGCATGCTAACAATTAGTATGCATTTAGTTATGATAATTCCAGGTCTTCTAGGTTTAAAAGAAACAAGAACCTGGGTGGACATTCAAGGGCTCTAGTCTGCTCCAGGCAGAAGACTGAAGCAATTTTGCAGACTACACTGTGTAAGGCTTGTTCACCTTTTTGCACACGTGTCCCGGGAAAGGAATGTTGGGAGGATGACTGATTGCTTAAGGTGAAAGTTTGATATTAACTTAGGAAGGAATTTGCTTTATTTGTCTTTATTTGAAATTTCATAAATAAAAATTTTTTCTAAAAATGGAATAATCTTATCAATGGGGTGGAGCTAGGGTGGGGGCGGGGCTAGGGTGGGGCGGGGCTAGGATGGGGCCGCACCAAATTGGTCTGCACAGGGCCCCGCACTTGCTAAGACCGGCCCTGGTACCGAAGCAGATGTATTGGGCGGGGGAAGACCAGGATCCCCGAACGATGGTTCTGCCAAAGTCCGAGCGGGCTCTGGCCAGCATGTCCAATCTGTACTGCTTAGCAAAGAAAAGAAGTGAAGACAAAGTCATCACCCTGCAGATCTCCTCAAAGAATACTGCCTGGGCCTCCGCCCAGCAAGCAGCCTGAGCCCTAGTAGAATGGGCTTAAAGCCTCTGAGACACCGGACAATTCTTACTGATGTAAGCGGACTACATAGCTACCTTAATCCACCTTGCAATGGAGGCCATCTGGACCTTCTGAGGGCCATGGAAATGTACAAAAAGATAGTCTGAGAGAGACAAAACTTGTTCATCTCCTTGAGGTACCTGAGCAGCATTCTCCGGACATCCAGCTTGTGAAGACTCCGGCGACGATCCCTAAGCTACAATGGAGGGCAAACAAACCTCCTGATTCATATGGAACAAGGATGGCATTCTGCACAAGGACAGGGAGGATGAGTGTTATCCACAGCCATAGAGAATGGGGGAAGAGGAGAGGTTGGTTTAGGGGGAAAGATAAGAAGCTCAGTCTTGGTCATGTTTAGTTTTAGATCCAGGCAGCAATGTCAGACAGGCAGGCTGATACTTTAGCTTGGATTCCTGCTGAAATTTCTGGTGCAGAGAGGTAGATCTGGGAGTCCAAAACTGAACACAATACTCCAGGTGGAGCCTCTCAATAGCAGATTATGGACTTTTCCTCCAGGAACTTGTCCAAACCTTTTCTATAACTGTTATATGGTTTGTTAATGCAAAACTTTATCTCTTCTCTGTATTTACTTAATCTAAATATAAAAATGAAAAATAGGAGGAAAAGACCTCATTTAGACCTTAAACCTCATTACTGGAACAAAATATTTCTTCTGTGTGTGGTCAGTCAAACAAGTCATCATTGGTCTAAAAACCTCATTTCCACCGTTGTTGAACAAACCAAAAAATAAGCGTTTTTATTTATCAATAATTTTATCATTCAACAACTGTATATGGTGAAGTATTACTTAGCTTCTAAATAGCTTGAAGTGATCATCAGCTGCTCTCTTGTGTCTCAACTCTGTAAACGCTGTGAACTCCTTGGTAGAGGTCCCTACGGGGACCCGTTTCGCTATGGCTTCATCCGGAGACCTCACCTCTTATAATAACGATCTCTTATGCTTCATGCTGTATGCAATTTGGCCATCAAATAACTATGATTTGGATATTCTTCCTAATGTGCATCACCTTGCACTTTTCTACATTAAATCTCATCTGCCATTTGGATACCCAGTCTTCTAACTTCCTAAGATCTTCCTCCAATTTTTCACAATCCACACGTGTTTTAACAACTTTGAATAGTTTTCTGTCATCTACAAATGTAATCACTTCACTTGTTGTTCCCATTTCCAGATCATTATTAAATACGTTAAATAGCACTGGTCCCAGTACAGATCCCTGTACTCCAGTACTCCACCCTCCTCCACTGAGAAAATTGGTCATTTAACCCTACCCTCTGTTTTCCAACCACCAACCAATTCCCAATCCACAACAGAACATTGCCTCCTATCCCATGGGTTTTCAATTTTCTCAGGAGTCTCTCATGATAGACTTTGTCAAATGTTTTCTGAAAATCTAGACATATTTCATCAACTGGCTCACCTTTATTCGCGTGTTTATTCATGCATTCAAAGAATGAAGAAAACTGGTGAGGCAAGACTTCTGTTGGCTGAATCCATGTTGACAACTGAGGCTTTAGGGCCTACTCTGTGTCAGTCAAAGACCTCTGGGAAAGCAGCTCTGACATTCCCCCCTCCCCTCCTAATCTGATCCCTGGGAATGTCAATGAAAAACAGGACGTCTCAGAACACCCAAGCTTCCAAGCACTAAAACAAACCAGAACCAATGCTCAGGAAAAACAATAGAAATAAACCACTGTCTCCATAAACTGTGCCCTTCACAGGAATTCACACCTTCTTGGTAAAACTAACCAAATTATATCACATCCACACACCCCTCCTATCAGTCTCACTCACTGACAGAAACACACAGAATCAGACATCAGGTAGACCCTGAGACACACAGAAGCACTGCTGTATTATCTTTCTGTCCTAAGTGCTATAAGCCTATTTCTAGATAAAATACTTTTTGCCAAGCCACCTTTGTGTGTTGTATTATTGTGCCACAAAACCCACTGCCCCTAAGAAGTGGACCTGGGACCAAAAGAAAGGAACTCAGAACCAAGCCAAAGCTGACATCTGACCTCCGAGGCCATAACGGCCAATTTTATTCTTTATAATAGTTTCCATTATTTTGCCCATCACTTACATCAGGCTTACTGGTCTGTAATTTCCCAGATCGCCCCAGATCCCTTTTTAAAAATAGGTGTTACATTGGCCAGTCTCCAATCTTCAGGTACTACGGATGATTTTAACATCAGGTTACAGATCACTAGCAGCAGGTCTTCAATTTCATATTTTAGTTCTTTCAGTACCCTGGGGTGTACACCATCCTGTAGGTGATTTACTACTCTTTAATTTGTTGATTTGGGGTCATATGTCTTCCACGTTCACCAAGATTTCTTTCAGTTCTTCTGCACTGTCACTCTTGAAAACCATTTCTAGTACAGGTAGATCTCTTACAACTTCTTCAATAAAGACCGGGGTAAAAATTTCATTCAGCCTCTCTGCTTTGGCCCTGTCTTCCCTGAGTGTCCCTTTTACTTTTTGATGATCCCATGGATTCCCTCACAGGCTTTCTGCTTCTGATATACCTGAAAAAGTTATTACTATGAGTTTTTGCCTCCGAGTAAAGTTTCTCTTCATATTCTCTTTTGGCCTTCTTTATCAATGTTTTGCATTTAACTTGCTAGTGCTTATGGTGCTTCTTGTTTTCTTCATTTGTATCTTTTTTTTCATTTTCTCAAAAATGTTCTTTTAGCTCTAATAGTCTCTTTCACTTCTCCCTTTAACCATGCTGGCTGTGGTTTGCTCTTCTTTCCAAGAACAAAAAAGGAGTGGGAAAGGAACCAGGCTCTTCAATGATCAAACCTGAGATGTTCAAAGTTGGAACAATATTTTAAATAAATAAAGACTCTATAAGGTACCCTGTTTCTGCAGCACAAGTGCCTTCCTCAGGAGTCTGTACAAACAAGAAAAACATGTATAAGGCATATAAGAACAATTGTTTTGAAAAAAATAATAAATGTATATATTGCTCTTCTTTCCACCTTTATTACGTGGAATACATCTGGTCTGGGCTTCTAAAATGGTATTTTAAAACAACTTCCATACCTGATTAAGTCCTATTTGCAGCTGGGCTTTTCAACTTTTTAAAAACCATTTCCCTCGTTTTATCATAGTTAGCCTTTCAAAATTTAAATGATGCTACTGTAGATTTCCTTAGTGTCTGCACTCCAGTTATTAAGTCAAATTTGATCATGTTATGATCACTGATTCCCAGAGGATCCAACATTGTTACCTCTTATACTAAGTCCTACATTCCACTAAGGATTAGAACTAAAATAGCTCCTCCTCTTGTCAATTCCTGGACCAGTTGCTCCGAGAAGAGAATTTATTGCGTCTAGGAATTTTACCTCCCTAGCACTCCCTGATGTGGCATTTAACCAGTCAATATTGGGGTAATTGAAATCACCCGTTACTACACTGTTGCCAATTTTGCTAGCTTTTCTCATTTCTGTTAACATATCTTCATCTGTCTGATTGCTCTGGCCTGGCAGATGGTAGTATAGCCCTACGAGTATATTTTTTTCTTTCACACATGGAATTTCTATCCATAAGGATTCCATGTTGCTGTCTGTTTCATGCAGAATTTTTATTTTGTTTGACTCAGTTCCCTCTTAACATACAGCGTATCCACTCTCCCGATTTGATCCATTCTATCACTGTGATATAATTTATACACTGGTAACACAATGTCCCACTGACTGTCCTCCTTCCACTAGGTCTCTGAGATACCTATTATATCTACCTCTGCATTCAGTGTTATATACTTTAACTCTCCTATCTTATTTTGTAGGCTTCTAACATTTGTATATAAGCACTTCAAAGTGTGTTTTTCCATTGCACATACAAGCTGCTTAGAAGTTGACAGGGATAATTTGCAACCTTTGCTCTGATCTACCCTTAAACACTCCAAGCTTTCTTTCACCTTTATTGAAACCTCTCTATTTGGATTCCTTAAATGTTCTGTTATAACAGCATTCTTCGAGGATACCTCACTCCAAGCCATATGCTCCTGAGCGACTAACGTTCTAGTTTAAAAACTGCTCTATCTCCTTTTAAATGTTAGTGCCAGCAGCCTGGTTCCATCCTGGTTAAGATGGAGTTCATCCTTTTGGAACATGGGCTCCCCCTTCCCCAGAATACTGACCAGTTCCTAACAAATCTAAATCCCTGCTCACTGCACCATCATCTCATCCGTGCATCAAGACTTTGGAGCTATGATAGCTTCTTGGGTCCTGTTCCTGGGTCTCCAGGCAGTTGATGGACTAGGATGTCTCCTGGCATGACCAGGTGCCCTGTGCCACATGCCTAAGACAGTGAACTCCGCAACTGAGGAGACTCACATCTGTGGTGACCAGCGCCCACAGAGGAGGATCCAGAGGGACCCCTCTTGAAAGGTTTACTAGACTGTCCCCCAGGCCAGACTGATCCTTGCCCTGGGAATGAGCAAGAGAGAACGATGGAAGTTTTGAGAGGCCGGCGCCCACAGGGCAACAGGACCAGATGTAGAGGGCGCATATAAGCCCTTGCCCATGGCACCACCTCCATAGCCACGGAGCTGCAAACAGTCCCAGAATGTAGGCTACAGAAACTCATACAAATGGTGCCTCTGTGCCCATAGTAAGTTGGCTATGGTGGCAGATGTCCACAGGTCCAGAGTACATGCTTTCGAGGCCAACCGAATTTTGGTTTCAATTACAGCACCAAAACCAGTCCAAAGTCCTTTTCTGCCTGGTTTTGGCTGAAATGTTATTTTAATGTTCAGCCATATTTTTGCTTTCAACCGAAAATGTCCATGTGTTTTTGGTGGAAGCCAAAAATTTGTCTCCCTTCCTCACTCCTCTCCATGAATAGGCGTTGCCCCTGCCCCTCCTCCTGGACCCCTCGCCCTGAGTGCTGCCCCCACATAGGCCTCCCTGGGCCTATCTTACAATCCTTGGTGGTCTGGGGAGTGGGGAGTAGTTGGGGCAGGAATGATCCCCAGCTATTCCTATCCATTCCAGCTCTGCTCTCAAAATGACTGCCGTAACTGGGGAATTGCTCCTGCCCTGACTACACCACTAGATCACCAAGAATTGAGGGGGGGGGGGGGGGTTACTCTGTATTCTTCTTTTTTTTTTTTGTAGTGCAATTGCAAGTAATGCAGTTATGACTTTGCACAATAGTTTATAAGGTAAACAGAGTGCTCCAGATAAATGCTTTTGATACAAAGTTTTAGCAGGAATTTAAGCCTGTAAATTTGGGATAATAAACTCTTTAGGAATAAACCTCTCTGTGGAGTTACAATGTCAGCTGTCACTCCGAATGGGACGCAAAGTCAGCCACTGTAAAAGCACTGTGGCTTTTAGTTTCAGTTTTCATTAGCTGCAGTCCATATATGTGGAGGCACTTTTGCTTGGCGGTAAAATACAGTTTTTATTATTTAAATTATATTCTGACTTGGATACTGTGGGTTTAGCAGATGGATGCAGACTGCAAGCTCCGACAATTCCTAGTGGCCCTCATTAGTTCACATTCACACAACCATACGTGAGTTTTCGGTTTCAGCTGAAACCAGGTGATGAGTTTCAGTTTTGGCCGAAAGCTTTCAGACAGTTTCGGTTTCAGTCGAAACTGAAAAAAGGAGTTTTGGTCAGATTCTACCATGCTTAAATGACACGAGAAACCTTTTCTAGAACCTCATCACAAAAATTTAGAGGTCAACCAAACATCGATTTTGGATTCGGCACCGAAACCGACCCGACTGGCACTGGCATAAGCAGAAACATTCTCTAGTCGCTCCTGCTTATGCTGGTATCAATCTCAAAATGGCTGCTGGGACCTCCCGCGGCAGTCTCGGCAACCATTTTGATTCACAGTGGCACCAGGAAGGAATAAGTTGACTTCATTCCTGCTCCCAAAGAGGCCACTATACCTTGTTAAAGTAGTCCTGGTCAGCCTGAGTGGTCAGATGGGGGAGGGGATAGCCCAGAGAGACCTGTTTTCCTGCGAGCGGGTGGCTGGCTGCTTCCTGCTGGAATGGGGGTGGGTGGGGAGGGCATAGTGTTTTTGGTTTTGGCTGAAACCGAGTTGTGGATTTCAGCCATGGGTGTGGTTTTGGCCAGTTTCGGTTGGCCTCTACAAAACTTAGCATCTAAAATATGCCAAGGAAAATCTTAATAAGATTGAAACTCAGATATAATTTTTTTTCTGCTTGAACCTGCACAAAGAACCATTTCCTCCTGTTTTGTCTTAAAAGGTTGTGAGTACTCTTATGCTCACAGCAAAAATTAGAAACTGATATTAAATCCTCACAGACCCCGCACCAGAAGAATGAACTAACCCTTCTACTCCTCCTCAGACCTGGAATTTAAGTTCTCTCTAGCATGGTGCTCATCTTAAAATCTTCTGCGTGCTTCTATGCATTAGGGCTGAATAGCTAATAGCTTCATTACCATTCATTTTAATATGTTGTGCTCTGGTGTCTAACACAAGGTTTTGTTCAGGGTCAACTTTTGCACAAACTCTTTTCTGCATTGTGCACCCACAAACTTGTGAGCAGATGTTACACTAACCATGTACTACCATCTGTGCTAGCTTTCTGCATTGACTCCAAGGTTAGCAAATATTTTCATTTGGAAAACCTGCTCACTTTTATGCCACTAACGGGCTTATTTTTGAAAGTGATCACCAGCCATCTTCCGACATAAATCGGGAGATGGCAGGCGATCTCTCAAAAGCAGCCAAATCGGTATAATCGAAAGCGCCTTTTTTGACAGCATCGCCACTTTCCTGTCACCTCGCCGGCGAAAGTTCAAGGGGGCATGTCAGTGGCGTAGTGAAGGCGGGCATGGACGTGGCTACCAGATGGCCGGCTTTCGCGGATAATGGAAAAAAAAAGCGGTGTTCATCAGTATTTCGCCGGGTTTACTTGATTCTTTTATTTTCACGACCAAGCCTCAAAAAGGTGCCCCAACTGACCAGATGACCACCGGAAGGAATCGGGTATCACCTCCCCATACTCCCCCAGTGGTCACCAACCTCCTCCCACAGTAAAAAAAACACAATTATAAACATATTTTGGCAGCCTCTATGCCAGCCTCAAATGTCGTACCCACCTCCATGACAGCAGAATGTGTTCTATCCTCTGACAGCCTTTCCCTGGTTGTGATGTGGCTCTCGGGTGAGTGTGACACCTTTTCTGTTAGGTGCACTGCAGAGTCACATCAGCAATGCATTGTGGTGGGTGTAGGGTAGCTCTACTCCCATGGTGCTCTTCCCCCTGCTAACTGGGTCAGAGTGTGTCCAGTTTTGTTTCCAGTAGTCCATGAGGTAGTGGCCATTTTTGTAAGCCAGTTTTAGATCCCTTTCATGTGTTACCCACGTTAGAGAACTTAGTTATTACCTTGAATGTTGCTGAAAGAGGGCATTGTACACCATTCTGCCAGCTCTGACTTACTGCTCATCTCAGTACCATGGAGACTCTTTGCCAGTGGGATACAACCTATGATCTGCAGTTAACTGTCAGTAAACGTGCTTATTCAAATAAAGGACTTTTTCAAAGAGATTAGTCTTCAGGTGTCAACTGGTGTGCCAAGGTTATACAGCAACAACAAGTCCTAGAGGCCTGCGTGTATGCAGGTCCCTGGAGCACTTTTAGTGGGTACCGCAGTGCACTTAAGGCAGGCGGACCCAGGCCCATCCCCCCCTACCTGTAACACTTGGACTGGTAAATGGGAGCCCTCCAAAACCCACTGTACCCACATGTAGTTGCCCCCTTCACCCCTAAGAGCTACGGTAGTGGTGTACATTTGTGGGTAGTGGGTTTTGGGGGGGTTGGGGGGCTCAGCACCCAAAGTAAGGGAGCTATGCATGTGGAAGCTTTTTCTGAAGTCCACCGCACTGACCCCTAGGGTGCCCAGTTGGTGTCCTGGCATATCAGGGGACCAGTGCACTACAAATGCTGGCTCCTCCCACGACCAAATGCCTTGGATTTTGCCGGGTTCAGGATGGCCGGCATTTTTTCCATTATCGCTGAAAAACAAAACCGGCGATCTCAAACCCGGCGAACTCTGGCATTTGGCTGGCCTAAACCATATTATCGAAAAAAAAGATGGCCGGCCATTTTTTTCGATAATATGGTTCCGGCCAGCTGTTGCGCCGCCGCCAAAATATCACTGGCGACGTTCGATTATGCCCCTCCACGCCATGATCCTGATGATAAAAGCTGTAGAGGAGCACTAAGCCACAGCATAAATCTTGAAAAAGAAAACCCACAAAAAAGACTTCATCTGGACTCAAAGTAGGTCAATTATGTACCTAACTGGAAATCTTTTATATTACCATAAAGAAGTCCTACCATAGAGAAGACTGAGGTGTATTTTCAAAGCACTTAGACTTACAAAGTTCCATAATTAACCTATGGAACTTTAAGTGCTTTAAAAATGAGTCCCAATGTCACCCACCCTTTCCTTAAAGGAAATGCAGAATAAGTCCAGGAAGCAGGATGTGAATGCTTGAACACTGCCTTAATGTTTCTTTGTGTAACCCAGACATCAGACTTTCCATTCACGTCTGGAAAATTTTCCCTGGCAGGCTCTAACATGGTATCTCAAAAAAGTAACCTAAAGCTAGTCTTCCTATGGTAATGTTATGCTTTGTTTATTTGAAAATATCTTTATTGACATTTCAACGAGTTAGACCGGTACATAACAGAAACACACACCCCATCCCCCAAGACAAGGAAAGGTGCTACAGATCAACAGAATCAAAACAGACTCCTTGAAACTTGTATGATAGTTAAAGTTCCAAATTATTCAGCACAACCAAACTAACCCGTGTACTAAGGGTGTTCTGAAAAGGAGTCTAAAGTTGAAGAAATTGCCACTTAAATAGACTATGGGGTTCGTTTTCAAATGAGAAAAACATCCTAAACGTGACATGTCTGTATTTGGTTGGTTATCTCACAAAAACGTCCAAATCAGTATTTTCGAAACCTCTTTTTAGACTTTTTTCTCCAAAGTCCATGTAAATCTCAAGGTGGCGTGCCAGGGGCGTGTTCAAGGCGGGACTTGGGTATTCCTAAGACTTAGACATCTTTCAGCCATAATGGAACAAAACAAAAATGTCCAGGACTAAAACTCAGACATTTTGAGCTAGACCTATTTTTATAACAAATAGCTGCAGTGGGAATTGAACCCACAAGCCCAGGATCAAAGTCCACTGCACTAACCACTAGGCTGCTCCTCCACGCCACACAAAAAGATGCCCTTACTCTCCCCAGTGGTCACTAACCCCCCCCCCCCCCAAAAAAAAAAAGATTAAAAATATTACTTGCCAGACTCTGATGTTATACTCAGGTCTATTAGAATAGCATACAGATCCTTGGAGTAGTCTAGTAGTGGCGCAGTGCACTGCAGACAGGTGGACCTAGGATTCTACCTCCCCCTACCTGTTACACTTGTGGAGGAAACTGAGTCCTCCAAAACCCACTGTACCCACATACTGGTGCTCCCTTCACCTGTAAGGGCTATGGTGGTGGTGTACAGTTGGGGGTAGTGGGTTTTGGGGGGCTCAGCAGACAAGGTAAGGGAGCAATGGTGATATGTGTACCTGGGGGCATTTTATAAAGTCCACTGAAGTGCCCCCAAGGTTGCCCTATTGCTTTGCTGGGATGTCACTTTTCCACTATTCTACCTGATGCCAAGCTTTCTATTTTTTTTTTATAACATCTGAGCTTTGTGTCTATTGTTTATCAGTAGATTTGGGCTTTGAATTCAGATCTATAGATAAAAAGGAGGTCTCATTATATATATCTAAATACCAGAGTGATATTTTTCCATACTTCATAGCAAGAGTGTACATTCCTAATTACCTGCCCCAATACAACTGAAGCTTTTACCTCCTCAGTGCATGTAAATGGTTTCATCCCTGTATGGATTCTCTGATGCCATGTGAGGCTTTCTTTCCAACCAGAGCTTTTACCACATTCAGGACATGTAAATGGTTTCACTCCTGTGTGTATTCTCTGGTGCATTGTGAGGTTTACCTTCTGACCAAAGTTTTTACCAGACTCTATACATGCAAATGGTTTCTCTCCCGTATGCACTTTTTGATGCGCTTTGAGATTTATAATTACAACCAAAGCTTTTACCACACTTAGAACATGTGAATGGTTTCACTCTATTGTAGATTTTCTTGTGTATTTCGTACGTTTTGCATTTGGACGCGTTTTGTTTGAAAATGGACCAAACAATAAAACGTCCAAATCACAAAAAGTTTTTCCAAACAGCATTTTCAAAAGGAAAAGATAGACTTTTTTTTTTGTAGAAAACGACCTTTCCTGTTTTGATTTTGGAAATTTTACCAAAAATGTCCAAATTCAGACTTAGATGTCATATCCCAAAATGCCACTTGTGCATTTGACTTGCCCAAAGTCACAAGGAGCAGCAGTGGGACTTGAACCCATGTTACCAGGATCAAAGCCCACTGCACTAACCATTGAGCCAGTCCTCCTCTGTCCACAGTATTTTCGAATACAAGAGATAGATGTCTATCTTTTTCGAAAATTACCTTTCCTATTCAGAATTTGGACGTTTTTGTAAAATGTCCAAATTCTGATTTAGACGTTCAATCAAAAATGCCCCTCCATGTGTGCTTATCGAGAGTCCACAATAATTCATGCATGTGACTTCACCACTGAGCCAAAGTGGGAGTTCAGAATAAATCCACAGAATCATAATAGAGCACTTAGAGACCAAAGAAGCCTTGCGTAGAAAAAGACCCGAGACTCAGGTCTCTTCACGGATCATGGTTACACTATCTGGTAAGCAGATCTGAGGTGTGGCCTGCCAAGATCACCGATACATCTGTCCCAAATGGGTCCAAACCACCTGCCAAAAGTGACGAATAGGCATGCAGTCCCAAAATGCAATGCTTATAAGATGCTTCTGGGGTGCAACATTTCATACAGGATGCAACTGTGGGAAATCCCATTTTCCGAGCTTGGGATAGGTGTATACATTCGCAAAAGAAACTTGTAATGAAGTTCTTGTAATTAAATACTTTCCATCAACTGTGGAGCTGAGTGTAAACTCTGCAGGAATTTATTGATGTCTTGGTAGCCAAAATCGGTGATCCAGAGCTACCAACTTATATAGGGGATAGAGTCCTCAAGGCTTTAACAGGGTGGTGTAGTGATGGTGCAAAAGTCTCTTGGTCACCGCTGGAATAGGCCAAGCATCATCAAAATCTGATCCTTTAAAAACTCTGCATAAAGTTCTAAGTAAGGTGGAAACAAAGTGATATAGCTGCCTACAGTGGTACCAGGACCGCTGGGGAGATCATAAGCATGAATGTTAAGGAGGTAAAAATCTGAATGGAGAAAGAAGCAGAATAATAAATGGAAGAAACCTGAAATATCAGTGTTAAACAGGAGACCCTGTGCAGGGCCGTGCCGATGCGGTAAGCGGGGTAAGCGCCGCAGGGGGGCGCCCACCTCTGGAGGGCACCGCCACGGTGCTTACCCTCGCCCCGCGCCACCGAGGACTTTAAATCTTTTACCTCGGTCGCAGCAGCGTCAGTGAAAGCGCTGCCGACATCTCCCTTCCCTTGCACTCATTGGTTCCCTCAGTGTCCCGCCTTCTTCTGACGTCAGAAGAAGGCGGACACTGAGGGAACCAAGAGCGCGAAGGGAAGGGAGACGTCAGCAGCGCTCCGCTTTCACTGATGCTGCTGCGACCGGAAGTAAAAGATTTAAAGTCCCCAGGACGCGGAGGAAAGAGCAGAGAGGCATGGATGGGAGGGCAGAGAGGCAGGCATAGATGGGAGGGCATGGATGGGAGGGCAGAGAGTCATGGATGGGAGGGCAGCAGTAGGGCCCAGGGAGAGGACAAATTGCTGGAAATGGAGGGGAGGGGAGAGAGGAGGATTGCTAGCTATGGATGCAGCAGGGAAGGGCAGAGAGGGACAAGGATGGACATGGGGGCCCAGGGAGAGGACAATTTGCTGGAAATGGAAGGGAGGGGAGAGAGGAGGATTGCTGGCTATGGATGGAGGAGGGAAGGGCAGAGAGGGACAAGGATGGACATGGGGGCCCAGGGAGAGGACAAATTGCTGGAAATGGAGGGGAGGGGAGAGAGGAGGATTGCTGGCTATGGATGGAGGAGGGAAGGGCAGAGAGGGACAAGGATGGACGTGGATGGGAGGACAGGACCCAGGGAGAGAGAAGAAATTGCTGGAAATGGATATAGAACAAGAAATGAAGAAGAAAGGAAGAAAGTAAAGAAATAAATGGAAAGGAAGCCCTGGAAATGGAGTTAAGAGGACAGATAGCAGCAGACTCAGATACTGGGCCAGCATGATCGGAAAAAAAAAGTCACCAGACAACAAAGGTAGAAAAAAATCATTTTATTTTCATTTTAGCGTTTGGAATATGTCCACTTTGAGAATTTACATCTGCTATCTTATTTTGCAATGTATAGCAATTTGTTTCTAAGAATATTGCTGACAATTCCTGTCAGTGTGGCAAGTGGTGAGCGATCATTTTCACCGGGGGGGGGGGGGGCGGGATCATTTTCACGGGGGGGGGGGGGGGCGCCAACTGATAGTCTGCAGGGGGGCGCCAGAGACCCTAGGCACGGCCCTGACTCTGTGAATAGGGTTAAGTGGAGAAGAGGAAAGCAGAAAGAAGAAACTGAGAGTAAGAAGATTAGAAAAATACAAGGCGGACTGGACTATCCTCACTATCATTATCTACTACATGTTGGAGCCTCGTAAGGCATTATGTTGTGCTTATATATCGCTTTCCTTAATCCTAAATTCAACCCAGGGCTTTTTACAAAGTAATCAAATGCACAAAAATACAACTATGTGTCACCTGTATGTCTCATACCCTTCTTATATCTGTTATTTAATTACAAGTTAGGACTGTTTTGAAATTCCAACTGAAAGGCATTCTAAATCACTCCAGCTTGTATTCTGATCTTAATTACGAATACTCAGGGATATATATATATATTTTTTTACTTCTGTGGCTACATCTAGAAACTTCTTACCTGCTTATGTATACTGAATTAAGTTCATACAAGCTGGAAAGGAGTGAAGTGTTACATAATGGGAGTCTTAACAGAGCCAGTGCAAGGGTGGTAGGCACCTTATGTGGACCTTCAGCCCTATGCCCCCTCAGTTAACTTTCAGGGGAGGGTGAGAGACTCTGTGGAGGATTGGGAAGGCTGAGAGACTAACTGAAGGCCATTCAAGATTTTAACAATTAAACTCAACAGTCATGATCATCAAACAAACATTCTATAAAAGTGAAAAAGTTAGATTATATGCTAATAGTTCTTTGAGTTTGTGTGGCTGTCAAGACATGTTGTTTTGCCTTGACTGTAGCTGATTTTTGCTGCTCCAAAGAAGCTGCTGCCCTAGGTGACCACCAGGTCTTGCCTAAAGGTTGGGCCAGCCATGAGTCTTAGCATATTTTCTGACCTGTGGTAACATGTGTTGCAAAAGTAAGACCTAAAGAGGATGATATTTATGTTTAAACTGTTTTTATTATCGAAAGGCACAATACAATGCAACTTGGAGGCTTCATACAACAAAGTTCAGTTTTCCAATCAACATTGCAATAACATTATATCTGCTTCATTCACTGAATCCCATTTTTCCCCCCCCTCCCCCCCCCCCCCCCTCCAACCCCCTCCCCACCTTATATCATTATTGTCCACAATTGTTAAAAGAAAGTCATAACACATTAACAATATAACACAACTTTTGCTTTGGCAAATATACAATTGTTAATCAACCATTGTTATACCGTGATGTAAAGTGATCAGCTTATCACACTAATGTAATTCAAAACCTCTTATTCCTCTATCCCCTTCCCTACACCCTCCTCCCACTCTTCCCTATTAACCCCCCTCCCCACCCCCCTTGACTAACTCAAATTAATATATCCCAATATTGTAGTGATGTATGGTTCTTTTATAAAGTATTAATGACCAAACTTCGGCCTCTCTGTGTCATTTTTTCCAGGTAGCTACCCCATGTTTTAAGAAACCTTATTTTCCTTTTATATTGTCCTTTAACTTCTTTCGCCTCCCACACTAACAACTGATGCACCCTGTTACGCCAATGCCAGTAAGGTGGTGAACTGGCTACAGTCCAATATTGCATAATACATTTTTTCGCCACCAGACATAACTTTCGATATAATAATGCTTTGTCAGCATTGAGTCTTAAAGGTTCATCCTTCAAATCTAATATCAACTGTCGTGGATTCATGGCTATTCTCCTACCCAAAACATGTGACAGGTAAGTAACTATTTGTCTCCAATATCTCTGTATTACTACACACCCCCATATCGCATGGTATAAAGTATTGTCATGTCTATTACATTTCAAACAGAGCGCTGTCTCTATACCCCCTGATTTATATAATTGTACCTGAGTAAAATAAGCTCTGTAAATTATTCGATATGCGCATTCCCTGTAATCTGCGCCCCCAATTATTCTTGGTATATTTTTTATCTGCGCAGTAATATCCCATGATTCCAAATTACAACTCATATCTTTTTCCCATCTCTGTCTAATCATGGTTGTCTCCTTCAATGGAGCCAGCTCCCACAACTTCCGATGTATCTGGGATATAGATGGGGCGTTTTCAGATATCTCATCAAAGAATTTTTTGATTTTGTTGCCCAGATTACTCTGCAATGCTGTTTTATCTAATGTTTGTACATAATGTTTAAGTTGACAGTGCGCGTATACATCACCCCAGACCTGCTCCCTCTGAGCCAATAGCTGTGACAGTGGCAGTATGTCCCCTCTCTCTCCCAGTACATCAGCTATACAAGTAACACCTGCCTGTGCCCACCTATCAAATGTTTTATTTTCCAGCCCGGGCACGAAAGACGGATTTCCCCTAATGTTTAAATACTCAGTGACTCTTGAATCTCCCCCCAATAGTTCCCCTAAGAATCTCCACGCTGCTCTAAGTGATAATATCAGAACATTTTGTCTAAGTCTATACGGTATCTCCTTTTTCTGTAAATGTGCTAATGTTATCCCATGATATGGACTATATAACGCTTCCTCCATCTCTAGAGGTGTGTGTTCCTGGGTTTGGTAGAGCCAATCTCGTATTTGGCGCAGGAGGCATGCCATATTATAAAACTTTATATTAGGTATTCCCAGGCCCCCTTGCCTCCATCCCCCCAACATATGTTTCAACTGCATCTTAGCCCGTTTTTTTGCCCAGCAGAATCTAGATATCAATCGATATAAGCGCTTAATATCTTTTTGCAATAGCACTATGGGCAGTACCTGTAATGTGTATAGCCATCTTGGCAATATCACCATTTTGATAAGACTAATCCTCCCCATCAAAGATAGTGTTAAACTGCCCCATGAATCCAACTGTTGA
Organism: Microcaecilia unicolor; assembly: GCF_901765095.1. Taxonomy (NCBI): domain Eukaryota; kingdom Metazoa; phylum Chordata; class Amphibia; order Gymnophiona; family Siphonopidae; genus Microcaecilia; species Microcaecilia unicolor. The sequence goes on from NC_044039.1 coordinate 131,473,098, forward strand.
GTTGTCTGTTCCAACATGTTTGTAACATTTAAAGTATAAAGCTCCTTCAATTTAGCCGGTAGTTGTATCCCTAAATATGTAAAAGACTTGCTCGCACGTTTCAAAGGAAATCCTTCAGGCCAATAGGCCCGAATGTCTAAGTTTATCCCAAGAGCTTCAGATTTGTCTATGTTTAATTTAAAGCCCGAGTAATCTCCATATTCTTGAATTAACTCTAGTAGGTTGTACAGGGTCTCCTTCGGTTTTGTAATAACCATCATTAGGTCATCCGCAAACGCGGCAAGCTTAAATTCCTGATTTTTAAGTTGTACCCCAGGAATCGCCACACAATCATATATGTCTCTAATTAAGGGGTCCAACTGCAGTGCAAAAAGTAGAGGTGAGAGCGGACACCCCTGTCTAGTACCTCTACTAATCTGAATCTCCTCCGATATATTCCCATTCACCATCACTTGTGCTCTAGGTTGGTGATACAATGCCCTGATCGCCTGTACAAATCCACCCTGAAATCCATATCTTTCCAGCACAGAATACAGGAAGGGCCACTCCACTCTATCAAATGCTTTTTCAGCATCGAAGCTTATCATTAATGCTTGTGCCTGGGAGTGGCCCAAACCTTCCAATGCTGCCAGAATACTCCTCAAATTTTTGGAAACTGATCTACCTTGTACAAACCCCACCTGAGCTGTGTGGATAAGACGAGGTAGCACTCGCCCCAGTCTATTTGCTAGAATTTTTGCAAATAATTTTGCTTCCTGGTTAATTAATGAAATAGGTCTATAGGAGGTTACCAGTTTTTCATCTCTTTTAGGCTTAGGAAACACAACTATCCTAGCCAAATTTAATTGGTCTGGCATCCTACCCTTCTCCATCCATTCATTAAACACCTTGACCAGTGTTGGGACCACCGAGTCACCCATCAATTTATAAAATTCTGCTTTATACCCATCCGGGCCCGGGGCCTTGCCCATTTTACTTTGTGTTATTACCCATGTCACCTCATCAGCATTAATCTTTGCGTTTAATTGAGTACTATCCCCATCTTGTAGTTTAGGGGTCTGAACCCCATCTAAAAATAGCTCTCCCGGAAGTCCTTCTTGTTCCGACGCCTTATAAAGGCTTTGGTAATATGCCTGGAACGCTGCTCTAATCTCTTTATTAGTGTGGAGATAATTCCCCTCTTTATTTTTAATAGCTGTTACATTTTTAGATGAATATTTAGATGCTATAAGTCTAGCTAGAAATTTGCCTCCTTTATTTCCATGCTTATATAGCTGAAAGCGATAATAGGCTTGAGATTTCAATTCTCTATCATGTATCAGGGAGTTCAAAGTTGTTTGTAGTTCTATCACCTCTTGTCTAATCTTACTACATGGGGTTAGACCATATTGTCTATTCAACTTAATTAGTCTCTTTTCTAGCCGCACAATTTCCCTATCACGGGCACGTTTATATTGTGACACATAACTTATTATCTCCCCTCTCAATACTGCTTTCGCTGCTTCCCAAAAGCTGGTGGTACTGTCTACCGTACCCTCATTAAAGTGCTTATATTCAGTCCATTTAGCCCGTAAATATTCCCCAAATCGTGGGTCTTTAAACAAGTAGATTGGAAACGTCCAACTATTTAATTTCTCTTCCTCCCCTCCTCCTTTCCAGCACATTCTAATCACTGAATGATCCGATATAACACAAGGTTCTATATGTGCCTCAGTAATATCTGTTAATAAAGTGTGGGAAGCTAGCAAATAGTCAATTCTGGCTGAGGTGCCATGTGCTCTAGATTGATGGGTATATTCTTTGTCTAGTGGATGCAGTGTCCTCCATATATCTATGAGCCCGAGTGTTGTGCATAGATCCGGCAGACCTCTGGTACTAATCCGCCTTAAATCAGCCGGGGGATGTGATCTGTCCATTATAGGGTCCCAAGTCATATTAAAATCACCTCCCAGCAATAAGGGCAGTGGTTCCAGTTGAGTGATCTGCCTAAGCAATCTTTTATAAAATTTTAAATCCAATGTATTAGGAGCGTAAATACTACCCAAGATTATTTTCTGTCTATTTATTGTGGCAATGCAGAGTACAAACCGGCCTTCCACATCTTTAATCGTTTTATGCACTTGGACAGTTATACCTTTTCCAAAAAGTATCGCCACCCCCCCTTTCCGGCCCAAGGCCGCCGTTGCCACACAGTCCGCAACCCACCACTTAGCCAATTTGGTGTGTTCAGCATCTGACAAGTGCGTTTCTTGTAACAGCGCTATATCTGTTCCAAGACGTTTAAGCTGTCGCAGAATCTTGGAGCGCTTAATAGGGGAGTGTATACCTCCTACATTCCATGAGACTACCTTAATTGTTTACCCTCCAAAGTCTCGCCAATCTGTATCAAATTCATCTTCTCTTTTTGAGAGAGGCCAGCCCAGCCTCCAGCCTCCCTCTCGTAAATTTCGGTCCTCTACAAGTTGTAATAATTTCACTTTTAATACAAATTGAGTTAGTCCCCCCCCCCCTCCCCTTTCCCAACCCAATGTTCTCCCTCTTCCCGTTCCCTCCCAGTTCCCCCTCTCTACCCCTTCTGTTCCCTAAGGAAATGGATCACTTCCGACACCCCTTCTCCTCTCTTAATAATAATCTTCTATATGGTTACTCATCTCTTGACGTTTCAACATTACAGTTTTGCATTCCTCATCTCACCATATAGGTCTATATATCAATCGTGCTATCACATCCGTTCTATCATATAGTTCTTTACCGCATTTAAACATTCTTATCAATTAAATTGTCTATCTTTTCTCTTCAGTATGTCCCATATCAGTTGCTATCTGGGAGATTATCTCCCCTTCTTTATACGATACCTGAAGCATTGATAAACAGTTCACTTTTACTTCTGTCTATGTTTACCAGGTTGACGAGTTATATGCCTTCTTCAATTATTAAGGTTTACTAAAATAGTCCAGTTTCCAACGACATTTATCAGCAACTGTCTCAGTCTCTATGATCTTCTCCTTGACTATTTGATATAGCCTCATCTTTTAATGTACTCTTCCCGCTGAGTTTCCCCAGTGGGACATAGCTTTAGGGTCTATATGCAGACTTTTTATAATTTCTTGGTGCGTCTTTTGTCCGTAATCAGTCCCCCTACAAATTATTCTCAATCTCAGATTTTATGGCATTGCATCATATCACCGCATTATTGTCCATTTTCCATCTGTTGTACAAAAAGTTTTGCTGTTTCCACTGAGTCAAATATTTTTATTCCCGAGTGATGATTAATTCTCAATTTCGCCGGGTATAGTAGCGCAAATTTAGCTTTCCGGTTGACGAGTTCAGAACAGATTGGCGAAAACTTTTTCCTTTGCGCTGCCACTGCTGCTGAGTAATCTTGAAAACATAATACTTTGCGATTTCCACTGTGCAGTTCTTTCCCATTCCTTAAGGCCTGCAAAATCGCGTTTTTATGGGCAAAGTTTAAAATTTTGCAAATGACTACAACGTGGTCTACCTTCTGCCGTCTGCTTTGGGCCTAGGCGGTGAGCTCGTTCAATTTTCAGCGGGCCCAAAGATTCCGGTAGTTCAAGTTCCTCTGCCAACCATGTTTCCAAGTATCTGCTTAAATCCCGATCTCCTTGTCCCTCCGCCAGACCCACCATACGAAGATTATTTCGTCTTGACCTGTTTTCTAAGTCCTCAAGCTTTTCTTCATAAGAGGCAAGTGTTTTTTTCAGCTGGTTTACTTCTGACTCTAAAGTACCAACGCGATCTTCAGCTTCACTGGCTCGCTGTTGGTAAGTCACCATTTCTAGCTGAATTTGATTTACACTGTTATGCAGCGATTCTAACTTAGTGTCTAGTGAGCTGAGTTTTTTCTCCAAAATAGCTTCCAAAGCTTGCGTGACTTCGCCCACTATCTCGGCGGCCTATGCGGATCCAACCGCTGAAGTTCCCGGGCTCGCCGGCGCCGCCATTTTGTCCTCAGCCTGCCGGTTTTTATCTTTCTCTTTTCTGGTTGATTTGGTCGCCATTAGCTTCTGAATCGATAATAAGTAAATCCTCTAACGTTTCCCAAAGCTTCCTCTTGCCGATAACAATCAAACAAATGCTTTTAGATTGAGTTTTTTCAACTCGATTCTTGAGGAGAAGGCAGGAGCAATTCGACTAGCGTCCGCTCCTGTGCATAGCGTCACGTGATCCAAGAGGATGATATTTAAAGGTTGTTATGTAAGCAAACATATAAAACTGCACTTTGAAAACTGCCCCCATCCTGCCCATGGGAACGTCTCCACGAAAATGCAGGGAAAAGTAACTATGAAAAATATTTTCACCCATATAGGGGGTGCTCAATGTTCAGCCAGCCTACTTACCAGTGTAAATGTATGCTTATACTTGAACTCCCTATGAATAATACCAACAGTACATCAAACTTACTACATCTAGAAAGGGCAGTTATAAGGTCAGTTCCTAGGTAGGTTCATATGACCTCTGGTCTGCTTACATTTCTGGTTTCATGGCAGAATGCAACTTACTTAGATGCCAAAGTTAATATGTTTCTCTCATTCCCTGCAGGATTATACTGGTTTTTTCCTGCTCATTTCCATCCTGCAAAGCAAAGTGAATCTGAGCAAACTCATATCCTCTGTGTATGCTGTTTAAAATTTGCATTTAGCTTACACTTTTTCAGTAGTAGCTCAAGGTGAGTGACATTCATGTCCCTTGAGGGCTTATAATATCAGGGGCCCTTTTACCAGGTGGTGGTAAAGCTAATATGCAGGTAGCATGCGGAAAAACAACATTATCTCCAGGCATGCCCAGGAGCCTGGTAGTAGTTCTGAGTTTGCCACGCGCCACGCAGAGGCAGGGAGTAAATGTTCGCAGTAGTAATCGGGAAGTGCAGGCACATCGCTGCACACTCCCCGATTATTGCTGGGTTAACGCGTGAGCCCTTACTGCCTTCTAAATAGGTGGCGGTAAGTTCTCAGGCAGTAAATGGCTGCACGCTAATTTTGATATTAGCGCACGGCCATTAACAACTCCAAAACAAAATAAACCTTTTCCCTGCTGCAGTAAAATGTGGCCTCAGCATGTGGAAATTCCATGCACCAACACTACTGTGGGCCACTTTTAACCGCCGCTTGGTAAATGGGCCCCTAAATTTGTACCTGGGGCAATGGAGGGTTAAGTGACTTGACCAGGATCACAAGGTGCAATGGTGGGATTTGAACTAGGCTTTTCTGGTTGTCAGTCCAGTGCTCTAACCACTAGGCTACTCCTTCACTCCTGGCACCATAACCTACACCAGAGCTGCCAAGTTACCCATTCCAGGAAGGAGACTTTTTGGTCAGTCCTGGATTTCTGTCAACCTCATCCTGGTGCATTATGGGACCTGCAGCACTGATTTCAATTGATAGCAACATAGACTACAAATACTACACTGCTTTGGGATGTAAGTTTAAAACCATGACTGACCAAAACGTCTCCCCCCCCCCACCCCTCCGGAATGGGTATCTTGTCAGCTCTGATACAGTGTTTTCAATACAAGGCACAGCTTATTATAATATTTATTTATTTCACCAATATTTGATATATCGCTGATAAAACAATATCTAAGTGGCTTACAATGTCTAAAAGTGAAGAGAACAGGGGAGGAAGAATATAAGAGACACAAATTGTATTAAAATAGTAAATATGCTACCTGGGATGTGTAATATATTGAAGAGACTAAGACACAGAAGGCGGGAAGGATAATGAAAGCAACAGATAGTAATTCAGCATCAAAACCAAAACCTGAGAATCCTGTGTACCACACCAAAATGTTAGATTGGTGGCCTCTTTAATCTATGTACAACTGCTAAATCACACATATATTACATGTTTTAAACCAAGTTTTGCACTGCTTATAAAAGCCTACCCTGGGCAGAAATTAAAGCTGATGAGTATCATACTTCCCAAATGAGATGAATAAAAGTAATCACAGAAGCCATCAGTAGGATAATCAGCCCTAAGGACTGCAAATTTCTTTGCACACGAGGCACAGCGCAGCAAGCAATTCTCCTGTAATCACTCAGGATACCACAGCTCTTCAGTTAATTGGAGAGTTTCATAATGGAGAGGGATATTTTCTATTGCAAAGTGGATAAAATGGAAAACGCTGAGGGGCCACACCTAGAGATAATTCAGAGAACCGTAAAAGAAAATCACAAATCTAGTCAGTGTATGGGCTTCAAAACTGTCCTCCAATATCTCTTGTGACATTATACAATATTAAACCTTGGCCTCTGGCAGCAAAAGTCATTCTTTTGAGTAAAGAATTCAAGAGTCCCCAGACGACCCTGTGACTGCCCTACACCACCATCAAGCCACACAAATTATGACCCACATACCAAAGCAGAAACAAATATTCACAAGTTTACCACTCTGAATTCTCATGTAGGTAATGTATGGCTTTTCCAAAAATTAAGATGTACACGTGCTTATTCACAGTATATACATCAAGGCTACTGAAGTGGTGCACATTCAGGTACAGTAGGTATTTTTTTATTCCTGGGGGGTTATAATTACAAAATTAAAAAGTGGGATTTGAACTGAGGACCCTTGAAGTCCACTGCACTGACCACTAGGCTACCCCTCTACTCTGTTTAGATGTCTGTGTAGCCATTTTTTTTTTAATTTTAAGAGATCTTTGTATTAGAAGCTCAAGTCAACGTTACAAAGAAAAGCTAGTATAATCAAACATAAGAAGCAAAATGTATATTATGTAAAACAAATCACTTCTCAAACATAAAGGCCCAAACAGGAACCTCTAATATATATATATATATATATATATATACAGTATATATATATATATATATATATATATATATATATATATATATATATATATAAAGCCCCCCACTCATTCCTCAACCCTCCCCCCAATTTCCTCCCTCCTCTACCGTACTATGCAATAAAACAAATGAGCAATGAATGTCCATAAACAAATTCTGTGAGCAATGAGTAAGAAAGGGTTCCCATATGTGCTCCCATTTAGCCAGGATCTTGTTATGCTGTGCCATGATCTTTTCCATATCAGCGTTTTGTAATCCATTTATAGGCAGGTAGAAGAGTCTCTGATATCCAGGCAGTAGCCAGAGTGAGTCGTGCAGCATTAAGACAATACTGGATAAGATGTTACTATCTCAAGCGTGCTCCCGGAACCAGTCTATTAAGTAAGTAAATGTCCGGGTCCCATGCTATCTCAAGACCCAACCAAGAATGCAGTTTATACTGTACCATCTTCTAATAAGCATGCACCTTGAGACAGGTCAACCAAATGTGTCCCATAGTTCCTCTCTCACCACATTTTCTCCAACAAAGTGCCGAAACAGCATGAAAAATGTAATGGAGTCAGGAAGAACTAAGATACCAACAATACATTAATTTAACACTATTCTCTTGAAAGTTAACAGCTTTAGACAAGAATGGCAATGCCACTTTCATTGCCTTCCAATCACGCTCCTCATATCGACTACCTAGCTCAGCTTTCCATTTAGCTTTATGAGATAGATCAAGGGGCAGTCTGTCCCTAAGATAATGATACAGCATTGAAGTTACTTTACAAGTATTATGAAAATCTTCACATAAATCTTCCAGGAAAGTGTTTTCCTGTGTGACAACAGGCTTAATAGATTTCAAAGTTAAGAAATGAGTAAGCGGCAAATAAGCAAAATGATTACTTGGAACAATTGATAGTCACGAGCCTGTTCTTCAAAAGATGTTAAGTCAGCGTCATCAAAAGGTTGCCCCCAGGTAACTAACTGCATCAGACGCCACCTCCTAAGACCCCAGGGATTTGACCAGGTGGAAAAAGAAGGTTATCCACAATAGGAGATAACGTGTAGTGGTCATTGCAAGCTCCCTATGTTGAGAAGGCACTCACAACAAAGAGGCCATGTTCATAGGGCCAACTTGACTCTGCTCCAATACATTCCACAGCTTATGAGGATGGGCTCAAAACCACTTAATGGCCACACGCAACTGAGCCGCTTGATGATAAAGAGAAAAGCAGGGCACACCAAGGAACCCCTGTATCCTATCTCTATAAAGAATGCTACGAGGCAATCTCGGATTTTGTTATTCCATATAAAGCATGCTATACAATTTTGAAGGTAAAAGAAAATGTTCTAGGCAGTAGTGTACCAAGGGTGGGGCAGTGGGGGCGGTCCACCCCGGGTGCAGGCAGCAAGGGGGTGCACTGAGCAGCCGTGCAGCTGTTGGCTCCACCGGTCCCCTGCCCCCTCAGACGTTACTTCCTGTTCCGGGGCAGAGGACTTGCAGAGCCAACAGCCGCACGACTGCTCCAGAGCAGGAAGGGTAGTGGGGGTGATGCGCTGTGGGGTGGGGGGGGGGGTGGGATAGGGATGATGCACCTCAGGGGTGGGGGTGCAATGCACCTTGGGGGGATGGGGGTGTGGCATGCCTCGGGGGATGGGGGTGAGGCGACCTGCCTGAGGTTGCAAGTAAACTAGGTATGCCACTGGCTCTAGGCAAGGGTACAGGCAAGACTTGAAATAAATATAAGAGTTTCGGTAATGATTCATTGTTATCGTGGCTATTCGACCGAACCAGGAAAGGGAAAAGTGATCCAGTGATCAAGATCAAGCTTTAATTCATGCAATTTGCAGGATAATTTGCCTGAGACAAACCAGAACAGTCAGTAGTTATGTAAACACCCAAATATTTAATTTTATTGGCCATCCATTTAAAGCTAAAAGATTGCTGAAGAGCCTGTTGAACAGCACTATCCAAATTAACATTAAAAGCTTCAGACTTACTCATGAAACTTTAAATCCTGAGACTGCCGAGCACCTTTGCAAAAAAGATAGTAGGTTTGGAAATGAGACAGGGGTATTAGTAAGCGATAGAAGTATACTGTCCACAAAAAACACAATTTTGTATTCAATGTCACCCAGATGAAGTCCACGAACATCCCGACTGGTGCAAACAACACTTGCCAATGGTTCCATCACCAGTGCAAAAATCAGGAGACACAGGACAACCCTGTTGAGTTCCCCTGCTCAACTCAAACTGCTGAGAATTACCCCCATTAATGCGCATGCAGACCTGTGGCTTCGTGTAGAATGCCAAAATCCAGGCCTATAATTGGGAGCCCAGACAAAATTTGGATAGATCTGCATCCATAAAAAGCCGATGGACACGGTCGAAGGCCCTCTCAGCATCAATGCCGAGAAGGCACATCGGCGTCTGAGTGAAACAAGCAATCGTGACCAGGTCAGTTGATGTACGAATATTATCAGAGGCTTGCCTACCTGGAATAAAGCCTACTAGTCAAGAAGAATCAAGGAAGGTAGGATCGCAGCAAGCCTACTGGCCAAAATCTTCACCAAAATGTTTACATCTGTGCTCAACACTGAAATAGGGCGATAGGACTAGCATATCATCAGATCTTTCTGCAGCATAGGGATCACTGCAATGCAAGCCTCAATCATAGACAGTGGCAAGGGGTAACCTAAATGAACAGCTTTCAAGAGATCAGTAAGTAATGGAGCAAGCTTGGAAGCAAACGTTTTAATAGAATTCCCCTGAAAATTTTCAAACATCTAATCCCAGAGATTTATGATTAGGTTGGAATTTAATAGCTGAGAAGCACGTTGCTAAAGTTGGAAGAGCAAGCTCGGACAAATAAGAACCAGCGGCCGCCAAGTCAATCCCAGAGTCCGCAGTATATAATTTACTGTAATATTCTCTAAACTGCTCCCGTATCCATATCTGAGTGGTACGGATCAATAAAATGCCAGATCTATCTTTGATTTTATATATGCTTTTATATACGCAGGCGCAAAGCCAACATATGACTTATCTTGTTGTTTTTCTCATAATGTTTCAGCCTGGTAGAGGCATAGGCCACTTTTTCTGTGCAGTAGCTATCTAATTGCAATCTGGCAGGCTTTAGCTGCTGAAAAACAGATTCAGAGCCTGTAAGTATATGTTGCTGCTCTAAGCTGTTAATACCAGTACAGTCATATTAATCTAGTCTCCTGCTGCTTACACTGGGAAGCAGTTTTAAGGGAACCCCCCCCCCCCTAGAAACAGCCTTAAGGGCATCTGAAACAATGCTCAAGGTAATCCTTCAGCAAAGCTCTATAAGCCTGAACCAGAGGCTCATCTCTCAACAAAACATTATTAAGTGACCAGTGTCTAGTCCTAGGTTCTCTCCAACATCAAATAATTCAACCCAAATAGGAGCATGATTGGAAACAGGATACAAAATCAGCAGTGACAGAAGCAGCATCAACAAGCAAATAATCAATCCTAGAATAGGAACCGTGAGAATGGGAATAAAACGTATAGTCTCGACTTCTAGGATGTGCTAGTCTGCAAGCATTGTCTGTGTGGCCACTTTTATCAAAATGATGCCAAACAGACATCCCTATCCCTGTTTTTTTGCAGTTCATAAGTTGGATGTTTTATTTTGGAAAATGGCTATTCATTTTTGGACATTCTCAGCACAAAAGCATTCACCTCACAGCCATTTTCAAACAGAAAATCTGGACGTTTTTCCTGTTTGAAAACGGCTGTGAAATAGATGGGGTTTTTTGGACATTATGAGCAGGACGTCTTTCTGACTTAGATGACTTTTCAAAACTGGAGCTACACTCTACATGCAGTGCAACACCATAGAAATAGAAACAGTAATGCATTTCCTCTGGGCTTCCCTGTGAGCCCAGCAGTAGGACTGAATCGCCAAGTGCCAATCTGGTGGTATCCCTACTGCCCTTTTATAAAGGACCCCTTAGAAACAATGCTAGCTTGAAATGGCATAAGCATCAACTTTGGCATCGTTTCGCTGCAGAGGATCTTCCCAAACCCCACTTGTGAAATGCTTATAGGATCTAGAGGAGTCCTGAATATTGGTGATTATATCCCAGTACACAGAAGCACATCTGAAGAACATAATAGCTATCTTGCAGCTGTTTTTCTGAAACTACGATGTGAAAAGCTGCCATTCTCCTTCCTCACATATTAGTTTTCCCCTGTGATGTAAAACCTTTGAGTGCCATCCGATTCCCCACAGGAGCTGTATGCTGGGAGAAGCATTTTTATGAGAAATCCAGAAGGAGATATGTCCTAAATGATGTAACAGAATAGTATATACATGGCAGGAGTAAGGCATAGGTAAACTAGGCATCTGTCTACAGCCCAAATGTTTAGGAAGGGTCCTCTCAGATGTGCTAATTCAATGGCTTCCAAGGTAGGTTTTGGTCTTGGTAAGTCAGCTGCTGGCAGAAGGAAGAGCTGGGGGAGGGGAGCAACAGCCACCACTGCCCTCTGTCTATTCTCCCTAACTCCCCTGTGCAATGTCCTTGATTTATTTTTCATTTTTTTGTTACATTTGTACCCCACGCTTTCCCACTCATGGCAGGCTCAATGCGGCTTACATGGGGCGATGGAGGGTTAAGTGACTTGCCCAGAGTCACAAGGAGCTGCCTGTGCTTGAAGTGGGAATTGAACTCAGATCCTCAGTTCCCCAGGACCAAAGTCCACCACCATAACCACTAGGCCACTCCTCCACAGCAAGAGGCGCTGGGGAGCAGCAATGGTGCAGATTCCCTGCTTAGATTGGGGAAGGGCAAGGAGTATGGAGGTCATGTTAAAGTGGGGAGGAGGGGAGCCAATTCAGCACTAGCACCTGAAAAATGTGGTCCCCCCCCCCCCCATGTTCTCTCCTGCATATCCTCCTCCTCTGCTGGTTTTCCTTTGAAGTCAGATTCACAAGGAAAGTGGAACATTTGTGGGAGTTTTAAAATGCATATATATTTTAAAGTGCTTCTTTGCTTAAGGCCCATCAAAGTGTTAATACTGCCCTAAGTATATAACTCCTAATAAGGAGGGGGTAGGAGCAGCCAGGGCTGCAGTGAGAGGATACTAGGATGAGATGTGCCTTGGACAGGACAGGGAAATCCTGCAGGAGTCTTCATCCTATGGGTAGACAGCTAGAGCTGAAGAAGGAAAACTAAACCCCACAGTGAGGGGCTGCTGGCTGGAAGTTACCTGAGACAATGGACAGAACTGCAGAGGGCTTGTCTCCTGATTATTTTTACAGCATCCATGCTACCAACTGGCAATAACACCTTGCCAAACTGCCAGCAAAAATGCCAAAGCAGAAGTACACACTGACCTCCTTCTCTGACACTCTGTTCCCACAGCCATGACTCTTCCACAGAGAAAAAGCTGTTATAGTGTCAGATACCTGCTTATAAATAATTCTTCTGCCAGTGCTGGTACAACCAAGCTAGACAAGAATTTCACTGGGAGATTCAAAATGCCGTCAAACCAGGTAATGGACCCCTTTCTCACAGTCTGTTCAGCTCCTGGGTTTCAAGCACTTATGAGAAAGGGAAAGGGGATGGGATTTGATATACCACCTTACAGAGATTACAATCAATGTGGTTTACATATTATATACAGGTACTTATGTAACTGGGGTAAAGGAGGTTTAAGTGAATGCCCAGAGTCACAAGGAGCTGCAGGGGGAATTGAACCCAGTTCCCCTGGTTCTCAGGCTACTGCACTCAATATTAAGCTATTCCACAGAGTCCCATGAAACTTCTCTTGCTTCAAAGCTGGCTATGGATCTCATTCTGTGCAAGATGTTGGGTGATGTTTGTACTTCCAGAGCCAAAGTAAACCAGGTCAAGCCCTTCTAGTCACACTGAGGCATCAGGACTGAACCTCCCTGTTGCCAAAGGTGTCGGTGAACACAGCAGTATCCTCAGAGAAAATACCAACTTCCAAACCTCTCCCCTCCCACCCCATCAATTCCAGTACTAAGTGTTTTAACATATTCTGTATCCATTTGTTGACTTTTCTGGCTTCTAGTCCCAAACAGGATTTATTTGCAGGGCCACATCAAAGCAAAGGCAAACTAAGGACATTCTTTTTTTTTTTTTTCAATTATTTTTTATTAAAGTTTTAATTTCAAATAACTATCACACATCATACAATTATGGCAACATATGAATATTAACAATGTAATCAAGTCCCCCCCACCCCCCTCTCCTCCTTTCCCAGCTTTTGAGTCATGTAATCCAACTGATGACCATCATTCATGAGCCCTGAAGTATATCAGCCCACCAGACACCCTCACATTGGTGTAACTATCAGCCTGGGGGCATCCAGATCAATCCCAGCTTGAGATCTCCAAGTGACATATTTGTCCCAATGTTTATAAAATTGTGTAATGTGTCCAGCTCGAATAGCAGTCATTTTTGACATTTGATACAAATAGTCCATTTTATGGATGACCTTTACCACTGGTGGTGGAAGGGGGCTCCTTCAAACCGATGCCAAAGTAATTTTCCCCACCACCAGCCACACTGAGGCCAGGCGGTGTACTGTCGAGGACATACCTAAGGCCTAAGTATTTAGTGGGCCCTATCAGATGTACTCAGGACTCAGGAAGATAGAGCTGCCCGCTGTCTGACTTTTTTCGGGACTGTACAGATTTTTATGTTAATGATGGCTAAAGAGTCTGGACACTTTCTGGACATTTTTCAGAGTTAAAGATAGATAGATAGATAGATAGATAGATAGATAGATAGATAGATAGATAGATACTGTAGTAAGGCTTTAGCTTTCACTTTTTCAATGGTATTGAGGCAGTCCTGGAAATAGGTGATAATTTAGATTCTGTCATAAGGAATTCTGATTTCTGCTTATTTTAAAATATGTTTTATTCTGTTTAATTTTTAATACTTTCTTTTAATTAAGTTCTATTTCTCCCTGTAAAATATCTTTTCAATTCAGTGTCTGACTTTCAAGTGAGATTTTCTACAGTTTAAGAGGTCATCATCTGGTTTCAATTATCCACAGTCCTAGCTAGTTCTGTGTATGAAGCTAAAGGTGAAAGAGGTCAGGAAAAGTCAACTTTTTTCCTTGATTGATTATAGCTAAGTGTAGGATTGGCCCCTTAATGAATGCCAGAGTCCAGTTAGCATTTTAAGTTATGAAGTTAACTGGGAATCTGAGAATTTAATAATAATAAAATGCAGGAGATAGGTGCCGCATTGTCTAGTTTGAGAGGTCCCAGGTCGTAGGTCAGTTTAGGAAATATCTGAAACCTATGTAACTGATATTTTAAGTAATGTGTAGAGATAATTAGTTCAAGACAGGGTAATCAATCTATTCCTTACCATCTGGAGAGAAAGGGGGGCTAGAGGGGTTTAGGACCATATATAAATGAGAACAGAAGCAGCTTATACAACAGACAGGAGACGCAGGACCCAGAGAGCTCAGAAGAAGAGACACAGAGAGCTGAAGAGAAGGAGAGGTCTAGCGCTGATGTCCTACTTTGTTTGCTGGCAAATAAAGAAGACTTCTCTCTCATTCTGGTGTGTGGTATTTGACTCCTGAAGTACCATAGATTCTGCTAACAATAGTGGTAATTCCTGCATCAATTTCTGGTGTCAGAAGTGGGATCCGAACCCTGCGTGGGGCCCGAAAAGAACTGACTGAGGAACACTGGCCGGGTATGTATTCTGTATTGTAATCCTAGGAAACTGTAATCAGCCCCTCTAAAGTTGAGGGAAGGGGAGTCTGATCAACTCTCAGCGAAGGCCTTAGTACCTTCTAGTCTAGTGGGGACTAGCAGGGAAACCGTCAGAGCTTATCTGTATCTGAAAAATCTGAAATTGTTGGGTGAGATTTTTTGTACAGTGTGTGTGTGATGTATGAATGTTAAATGAGTGTGGACTTCTTATAGCTGCGGTTCCAGTTAACGCGAGTTCAACTGGCCAGCGATGGAAGGAAGCGATTGTTGTTTGTCTACCTTGTGTCTCGGGACGTGTGGACCCCTTACCACACTTCCAAAAAAGTTTCCCTTCCTTTCTGTGTGTTGTAACTGTAAGCATTATGGGGGGGACATCGTCTAGTCAAACTGGTACTCCCCTAGATTGTATGCTTAAGAATTTTAAGAAAGGATTTTTAGTTAATGATTATGGACAGACTTTAAGCTTAAGTACTCTAAGAACTTTGTGTGAAGTTGAGTGGCCATCTATGGGAGTGGGGTGGCCCCCTGGTGGCAGCTTAGATATTGAAGTAATCCGGAAGGTCTACAGCATAGTTGTAGGAGAACCAGGATATCCTGAACAGCTCCCCTATATAAATTCCTGGGACAGCCTTGTCACTGACCCTCCATCTTGGTTAAAAACCTATATGGGATCCCCGGTAAAGTTCATGCTGGGCCGCGTTCAAAGAAAGATTATTAGAAAATCTAAACTGGAGAAGGGAAAGAGCCCCAGGAAGCCTACCACCCAATCGGTGGCTTCCGCCCCTACCCTGTCCGAGAAACCCATACTCTCTGATGACCCCTCAGATCTTGAGCCACCACCTTTTGGCCCATTGTTGGGATTCCGCTCCACCCCCAGAGATCCACGGCGTCTAGCCCAAGTCTCTCCAGCACAGGCTTCTCCGGATAGTTCCTCCCCTTCTGTGCAAACCCCGCCACATCCTAGGTTGGACTTTTCAGCCAGCATCTACCCTCCTCTGCCACATCCTTCCCTGTTAACCTCCCATGACCCGCTTTGGGCCCCACTCCCTGACTCCTCAACTCCCGACAGCCCAGCCTCTCCCTCTAGTACCCCTTCCCACTCATCAGGGGCCCAGCATCCCTTTCAATGGACTGAATCACCTGTGATCACCTCTCAGCCTATGAGTACCCCTCCCCATCCCTCAGGGATTCAACACACCTCCCCTGAACGGGTTAGACCCGCTGCAATCACCTTTGAGCATGATAAGGGGGTAGCTCCTCGCTCTACCTCAGGTTGCATTCCCACCTCCTCGAGAGCTCTGCCCCTCTGTCAGGTAACCACCACTCGACCGGATCCTAATAATCAGGGTCAGGTTATACAGGCCTACCAGTATGTACCCTTCACAACCACTGATCTCCTGAATTGGAAGACGCATTACCCCTCTTATACTGAAAAGCCTCAGGCAGTGGTGGACCTAGTGGCTAGCATTATGGCCACCCATAACCCAACTTGGACTGATTGTCAACAGCTCCTCCTGACCCTCTTCACAACTGAGGAGAGGCGGAAGATTTTACAAAATGCTGAGGCCATTACTCGAACGCGTGTCCCCGAGGGGACACCGGACCCAGAGGAATGGGTTAGAGCTCGGTTCCCTCGCGCAGCTCCAGCTTGGGATTCAAATAACGGGCAGCACTATGAATTGTTGTCCGGCTATTGCCGGGACTTGCTGGAAGGTATGAAGAAAGGCGTAAAGAGGCCCATTAATCTGGCAAAGGTCTCTGAAATTCTCCAAGGGGCAACTGAATCCCCTGGGGCCTTTTTAGAGCGACTAATTGAAGCCTACAGAACATACACCCCATTCGACCCTGAGGCACTAGAAAACCAGAGAATGGTGAATAGTGCATTGGTGGCCCAGAGTATGCCAGATATCTGGAAGAAGCTGCAGCGTCAGGAGGGATTCGCAGGGATGAATACCACCCAGCTAATTGAGATTGCAACAAAGGTTTTCGTTAATAGGGATCAGGAGATGCGCCGAGAGGCTGACCGGAAGATGCAGAAGAAGGCCGACCTTTTGGCGGCAGCCATTACTAATTCCACCCTTAACCGAGGTCGACCTCCAGCCAATGGGAAGCCGAAGTGGGACCCCGGACCGCTAGCCCGGCCTCGAGATTCCTTCAATCAATCCCGGCCACGAGGGGAGAATCCCAGACCACGATTGGAGAGGGATCAGTGCGCCTACTGCAAGGAAAGAGGGCACTGGAAAGATGAATGCCCCCAGAAGCGCCAGGGACCAAGAAGGGGACCAGGAGATCGAGGAAGCCGAGGCCGAGTTCGAGAGGGAAGGTATGAGCCTTCTGAATCTGACGTCATTGGGATAGCCGAGATGGCAGAATGGGATGAATAGGACAGACCGGGTTCCTACAAACTGGGCTCCCAGGAACCCATGGTCAAGCTAACCATAGGGAGCCGCTCAATTCCATTCATGATTGATACAGGAGCTGAACACTCTGTTGTGACGGAGCGATTAGCGCTGTGTCTGGAAAAACTGTTCGAGTGGTGGGAGCCACGGGGGTGCAGGACCGGAGGCCCTTCCTGACGACCCGTAGATGCCAATTAGGCTCACACACAGTCACTCATGAATTCCTGTATATGCCAGACTGTCCAATCCCTTTGTTAGGCCGGGACCTGCTGTCCAAGCTTAGGGCCCAAATTTCCTTTGACTCTGATGGCCACACATTCTTAGCATTGCATGTTGAACATTATTTTTTATTTTCAGCAATGAAAGGGGAAATATACTAAATTACAGCACAGTACTATTTTTGTAATACATACATGACTGTATTTCTATTTAAAAAAGGAATTTTCGTTTCTCTGCTGCACGCTCACAGAAAGGGACATTTTCGATAGGACGTCTAAGTCTGAATTTGGATGTTCTAACAAAAACGTTCAAAATCGGGTAAGTATAATGGAAAGATAGTATGGACGTCCTTAGACATTCCAAAATTGCAGTGGAAAAAGGCTAAATCAGAAACGTCCAAAGTAAAGTAAAAAGGATGTCTTTCCAGCACAACTGCCGAAGAAAGTCTATAAGGCAATGTCGCCAGCTACAAATGTCCACTGTATTTGCGAGACATCCAGGTACTGGAAATGTAAGGAATGTTCATATTTTGCATTGTATATAATCATCCACATAAGGCTCCGCACATGTGAAAACGTCCATTACGTGATAGCCGGCCATGTGATGCCCATCCATATATGGGCTAGACGTCCATATATGGAGCTGTGTACGTAACAACGTTCATATGTGTTGGACGTCCATATAAGGTGATGCACGTTTTAGAACGTTTATTCACTGAGAAACATGGCACTGCGAAGAGAGTCCAATTTCAGTGTGGCAGAAAGCATGTGCCTAGTGCAGCTTTGCCTGAGGCACAGATGGTGCCTCTTCATGCATCACCACCATCTGCCCCCGAGGACCATCTCCATTAGAGCATGGACTCTAATAAGGGACACTTTGGAAAGGTAATTGTTTGGGAATTGCCTCTCCCCCACCAGCACTGGGCATGGGCTATCAGGTCCCCCTTCTGTAGCACCACATATAATAGCTCCCTCAGCAATGTAAGCACTAACTGTAGTCTGCGTTCAAGTGTAATCAGTCATATGTGCACATGCACATCCATTAATAAATCAATGTACTAGAAAGGAAAACCATTCCCACATCCCTGCAATACTGCACAGAAACGGTACTCTTTGTCCTCATGTCCACCTCAGGGCTCGACGTAAGTATTATAAACAGAGCACCTGTAGTCATTTCTAAATGTATTTATTTAATAATGCAAATTTCATGTACAAAATCAGTTTTCATGTGGCTAATAGGCAAAATGTAAGTCATAATACCTCTGTCCCAGATCAAGGCCTGAGGTTGCAGCTACCCTCCCATGAGTGTGGCTGTAACTTCCAACTAACCTCCTCTGAGATGAATGAGATGACAATGGGTGATATTGCAACAGCTACGGCAGGGAAGGGTGCTTCACTTCTGTATCCCCCTTTCTGGGGTGGATAACGTTTCATGGTATTCCTGCCTGAGGTCCTGCTATTAGTGCATGTCATAGCATGATTTTAAAGTAATTTAAATAAATAGTTCTTCCCTCCCCCCCCCCAAAAAAAAAAAAAACCTGGTGATTCATGCATAGTCATTCATGCATAGTCACAACTCAAAATGCTGAGGAATGAGTGTGCCCTGCCAACACATCCTGTGTACTCCTTGTCAGACCAGCTTCCAGGGTTCCCTGTCATGTCACCTCATGCATCTCACACTCCAGGCGTATACCCCAGGGCTCACCACTGACCACTCCTTTCCCCATCCCTGCCTCATGCCAGCCAGCTCCTGCACTATGCAAGCCATGTTAGATGTGCTGAACTCAAAGACAATCTTTTTACATACACAGAGCAGCAGCAGGAGGAGGAGGCAGTGGCAGCAGGAGGAGCAGGAGGAGGAGGCCGAGGCTGTGGGGCAGGAGAAGGAGGAAGTGGAACACAGGACCACCCCCACTGAGGAGGCAGAGGAACAGGTGGTCCTCATTGAAGGTGGGGAATGGGAGGTGCCACATGTGCCAGACCAATGGGCAAATATGCCTCCTCTGGAGGTGGAGGAGCAGGAGCAGCACCCACCACCACCAGCAGCAGCAGCAACACCACCAGCAGCACCAGTGGACAACAGTGCCGCAGTACTGCAACTCCTGCAGAAACTGGTTGCTATAGAAAACCAGTTGCTGCTGGAGATGGCAACACTGCGGAACTCGGTACAGCAGCGGCAGGAACTCAGCAGCGGCAGGGGACACAGGGCCATCTCCTGCTGCTGCTGATAGAGCTGCTAAGTAGGGCCATGGAGGGAAGGGAGAACCCTCAACGGTTGAAAGGCTAGGTACTCATTTTTCAGACATAAAGGGGCATACTTTGAAAAAGCTGAACGTGTTGGTTTGCAGCCCCGATATCTAGCCTGATAAGTTACCAAGACCAGTTAAAAGATAAGTAGAGACAAACTTTTTCTAGAAGTGAATGGCATTTAAAGAAATCTATTTATGAAAATTATACAATAAGAAATACATATAGGTATTCTATACCATGACTGATGACGAGAAAGGTGGGAAATATTCACCATATGAAAATATATAACGGTGTAACACCAACAAACGGAGTACCGCCTCTGATGGTCTGAAGATACCATATATGTGAACAACTATAATAGTAATCAAGTATATATAGCAGTGTATTGCATACAGTATCGCGATTACTTAACAGATAATTAAAGTAGGCATTTGATTTAACATTTGTACATGGCCATTATCGAAAAAAAAAAAAGAAAATTGACCATTTTCTGGCTGCAGTAAAAACGGCCTTAGTGCCAAGGGAAACATTATGTAAGGACCTGCTAGGGACACTTTTTACCATAGCTTAGTAAAGGGACCCCAGAGTGGAGGAGTAGCAGAGTGGTGGACTGGCCTAGTGGTTAGAGCACCAGTCTTAACATTCAGAGGTGCCCTGTTCAAATCCCACTGCTGCTCCTTGTGATCTTAGGCAAGTAACTTAACCCTCCATTGCCTCAGGTACAAACTTACCCCCCCCCCCTGTTTACTACCATGCACTAATGCTGACACTTTGAATGGGCTGTCTTAATGCCAACACAGCCCATTCATCAGCATTGCCACATGGCTTAGTAAACAGGGGGGTTAGATTGTGAGCCCTCCAGGGACAGGGAAATACCCTACCCAATGTAACTCACCTTGAGCTACTACTGAAAAAGGTGTGAGCAAAAGGTCCAAATGCATTAATGTTTATTAACATAGTTTCCACACTACTTTATCCTATAGTAACAAATAAAATACTTTTCTACCTTTGTTGTCTGGCCATTTACTTTTTCTAATTGTGTTGGTTCCACTCTCTGCTTTCTGCTTTCCTCATCTTCTCCTTAACTCTCTTGCCAGCTTTCTTCAATTTATTTTTTCTGCCTCTGTCCAGATTTAATTCTTTCTTACTATACATTCTTCAATTTCCCTTTTTTTTTTTATTGTGTCTACCTACAGCTTGTGATCTCTTTCCCTCACTCTGGCTTTCCTATTTCACTTCCTCTTATTCCCCAGTCTCTTGGTAACTCTATCCTCTTTCTCTCCCCCTCCCCAACCAGTATCTGCTTCCGCTCTCATCCAGCATCTACCCTCTTTCTCTGCTCCCTTCCATCCAGCACCTGCCCACTCTCTCCCCCTCCATCCAGCGCCTGCACACTTTTTCTCTGCTCCTTTTCATCCAGCGTGTGCCCTTTCTCTCCCCCTTCCATCCAGCGTCTGCCCAATCGTTCCCCCCTTCCAACCTGCATCTGCCCACTCTATCCCCCTCTCTCATCTAGTGTCTACCCTCTTTCTCTACTCCCTTTCATCTAGTGTGTGCCCTCTCTCCCCTTCCATCCAGCCTCTGCCCTCTCTCCCCCTTCCATTCAGCATCTGCCCCTCTCCCATCTTCCATCCAGCATCTGCCCACTTTCTCCCCCTTCCATCCAGCTTCTGTCCCCTCACCCCCTTATCCGTCGAGTGTCTGCTCTCCTTCTTACTAGCATCCGATCCTCTCTTCTCTCCCCCCCCCCACCCCGCCGTTATTGCTGCTGTTACTACTGCTTCTCCAGAACAGCAGCGGCAAAAGAAAGTCTAAGTGATTGTGGGGCCACACTGATCATATACTTGTGACTGCCAGTTCTGCCCCGAAAGAGGAAATGATGTTGGGGGTCAGGCTGGCAGCAAGAATATGACCAGTGTGGCACCGAGATCACTTAGACTTTCTTTTGCCACTGTTGCTGGTATGGAAAAGCAGCAGTCGTGAGGATGGTGGGCGCCGCTGCGACAGGAATGGAGTGGGGCAAGTCCTGATGAGGCACATTAATTTGGGGGGGGGGGGGATGCCATGATGTGGCTCCCCCTATTCTGACACCTATGCTTCTGCCATTTTTTTTCCTGACACTCCCTTTTTTAACGTCACCACAATATCTGTTTTGTCTTTTAATGACAGACCAACCCTTTCTCGCTTTGACAGCATTTTAATTTTCTTGTTAGAAACACAGCACTGTACTGAAGAAACCCTTCCACATGGGAGTTGGGAGGAAAGGGAAAGGGCGGGGTTTTCCTCTGCTGCGTCCCCACTCTCACTGACGTCATTTCCTAAGGGAAGCTGCAGATGTAATGAATCGCTGGGAGCCTCTGAGGTACACTGGGGAGGATTCAGAGAGGGGGCAGATGTTGGGCCACTGGCAGAGGAGAGGGGGACAGGGGAGTAAGGCACTGCTGCTAGGTGGTCATGTGCCCACCCAGGCCCACCCATAGCTATGCTACTGCAGTACAGACACTGTATTGTAATAGCACACAGTTTTCATCAAATCTTCTTCACAAAATTGTTTAAAAAACCTGCTTCTAGTTTCCAGAATACAGTACACTGTACGTTTTTTGTTTTGATCTTAAACACAATAAACTGCACCATCGGAGTTTGGATAATCGGCGTTCCACTCTATTCAGGTCTGCTTAAGCTTCACCCCAAGTTTTGGGGAAAAGGCTACAAAGCTCACATAGTCAGAATGAGAGAACATGAGAGCCACTCTCCTGACTGTGAGCTCCATGACACATTTTAAGAAATGTTTTTTTTTTCCACTGCTGGCTGGATCATTTTTAAAATATACTTTGCTTTTGAGCTTCAGGGTTAGTATACATGCTGCAGTTTTCCCTTTTTCACTTTGCAGATGCCAAAATGTATCCCAGGATGCACCTCCCTCTGTGACACCGTATTGCTGTGCTCTCTGTGAACTGAGGGCTGATATATTCAGTAATGTTCCCTCCTACATGCACACACACTTCTTGCCACTGAAGCCTGCATCCTCCACCCCACCTCCACCCCCCAGCTCCTATTCAGACCTCATCAATCTCCAGCTGCCAATGCTCCTATAATTCTGCTCCCATATGTTGCTGGTTTTCAGGTTCCCTCTGCTACTTCCAGCCATCCTCAGTGTTTATCGGCCTTTGGTTGCTTTCACATTTCCCCTGCCTCCTTTCTACGTCCAGTCTCCAGTCACAACATCCTCTGAGTTTTATGCGGTGCTCTTACCTCTCCCTGGGCTTCTCACCTCTAGTTACTATTCTTACCACTCGAGCTTGCCATGCCACTTCTGCTCCATAAAAGAGACTTAACACTCAGAACATCCTAGCTGCTTGTTCTGCTGAATCTTTTACACAAGTCGGCTCCTGACCCTGGTCCCTTCCACCTGCCTCTGGTTTCCTCTTTCAGTAAGAAGTTTCTCCAGTGGAACCAAAACAGTCAAGTGTGCATAAACTCCCCACAGCACTGTTAACATGATTTTGAGCCACCAACCCTGAAACACAAAGGAACTCCTCTGCCCTACTGTACACATGGTAATTCAAAGGGAAAACAGGAAATTACTCCAAAAGCAGTTTTCCCATTGACCAAGGAGAGAAGAGGATCACTGCCCACAGCCCTCGCCCTCATTTATCACCTGTGTAAAGAGAAGAGCCGGAAACAGTGGCCATGGGAACCAGTGCACTGCCACTATAGCAGGGAAGATGAAGTCTGACTGATAATGGGCCAGAGAAGCCTGTACTCCCACAGCCAAAGGAAAGAACAGAAGGGAAGGGGCAACAGCCATAAGGTGTGCCAGATATGTAGGGTAGGGAACCAGCAGGAAAGAATGAAAGAGAATGATAGTTAACAGGCTTTGGAGGGGGTGAAGAGAGAGACAGTCAACACAAACACAATTCTCTCTTCCTACCTGTCCTGCCCTAGCTCTCTTACACCAACTGACATGGTTAAGACTGGATTTAATGTTCTGGGGCACATAGGCAGGACCAGAGAGTAGTGGGGAGGGGATGTTTCTCTCCCATGGGATCCTAAAGCAAGTAGACTCAGGGTCCCGTTTAAACTAGGTAGTTGGTGCCTTCAAAATATGGTGTCTTAGGCAGTTGCCTCTGGGACAGAATACAGTACCTATTATTCTAAAAGAACAACTCCTGTCTACGGGTATCCAAAACCTATGCCAATGCATATTCCAAAATCATATTACTAGCAAATGAAAAGATCAAAAAGTTTAAGAAGGCAGGTTCTAGGAAAATCAGCATTGCTGGCTCCAGGAAAGATACAGCAGGTTCCAGGCAAAGTACTCAAAACTGAAAAAAAAATTGACCATCCTTACTGTTTACTTAAATCTAAGCAAGGGGATTATTAGTGGGAAAGGCCATTCATTACTGCTGCCTGCATCCATACTTACATCCAAATCTTTACTGAGGTACTTCGAGGGGCATAATCGAACGGGGCAACCACGTTTTTCTGAGTATGCCCTCGCAGGACATCCCGGCGAAGGGGCGAGGAAACCCGTATTATCAAAACAAGATGGGCGGCCATCTTTCGTTTCGATAATACAGTCGGGGATGCCCAAATCTCCACATTTAGGTTGACCTTAGAGATGGTCGTCCTTAGAGATGGTCATCCCCAGTTTTCGGCGATAATGGAAACCGAGGACGCCCATCTCAGAAACGACCAAATCCAAGCCATTTGCTCGTGGAAGGAGCCAGCATTCGTAGTGCACTGGTTCCCCTGACATGCCAGAACACCAACTGGGCACCCTAGGGGGCACTGCAGTGGACTTCACAAATTGCTCCCAGGTGCATAGCTCCCTTACCTTGGGTGCTGAGCCCCCCAAACCCCACTCCCCACAACTGTACAACCCTGGGAGAAGGATGCCCATCTCCTGATTTGTGTCGAAAGATGGGCGCCCATCTCTTTCGAAAATGAGCCCACTGGTGTACCACTATTCATGCAAATCATAGCCAGCACCATAGCTACCGAGAAGGGGGGGCCCAGCGCAGGGGTCTCTCTCTCCTGCTCCTGACAGGACCCGGGTGATCGCATCCCAACAGGAGCAGGAGAGAGAAAACTCCGGTGCCGGGCCCCCCTTGCATTGCCTGCCTAGCAGCTGCTGGGCCCTCTGGCCGTGCATGCTCAGTTTTGAGACTGAGCATGTGCGACCTGAGGAAAGCAGCTACAGGGGCAGGCAATGCTGGGCAGAGGAAGGAGCCGCGCTGCCTGCAGCTGGCAGAGCCAGCCAAGGTACTTTGGGCAGGCAGGAGGGGAAGGCGGCGGTAGCGATGACGATTTGGGGAGTGGGGGTGGCGGCAATGACGATTCTGCTCTGGGCCCAGCGGTGGCGGCAGCCCTGCCCCAGGTCCAGCTCAGTCTCTCAGCAGCCCTGACCAGCACAGCAGTTCCCAGCACAGATTAACTAGCCAGTGAAGTACAACAAACAAATTCAAGAAGGTCTCTTCATACATTAAAAAAAAAAAACAAACAAAAAACAAAGGAAGGAGATGCGGAAGACAACAATTTCACCTGGAGGGACATCAGAAGCAAATTCGTCTATTTCAGAAGTTCTCAACGCAAGGACACACCTGGTTTTCAGGATATCCACAATAAATGTGCATGGGTAGATTTACATGTAAAGGAGGCAATGCATGCAAATCTCTCTTATGCATATTCAAATGTAAATATCTTGAAAGCCAGGTGGCTAGGAGGTACTTGAGAACTGGCTTGAGAAACACTGACCTGGAGGAAGCCAGTTGAGGGACTACCAGACTAACACTAGAATTGTAGGCCACTCACTTTCATGTTCTAGTTCACCAAACATAGGCAGTGTGACAGCACATTTTCATTCACTAGTAGTCAACTTTCAAAGAAAGCGTGTAAGTGAAGTGGCTGCTTTTTACCTGCAGCTCTACATCAATCTTGAAAGGGAAAACTTAAGTGCCCAAGTCCACATTACTCTCCATCCCATTTTCACCCCAGAAACACCTCTCTAATATGTGTATACATTTACAGGTGTATTTGTTATACATGCCTATGTGTTGGGCAATTTTCAAAAGCAGAACATTTTCTGAGCATAAAATCCTGTTTTTTGTGTGTGTGAACATGCCTTTGAAAAGTGGTCTCCAATCAAATTATACAAAACTCACCTGCCCTCCCAGACCTTGGAATCCAAGGCACAGAAAGGTGTTAGCTAATTAGAAGGCTGGACTCAGGAGACTCTGGTCTTCCATTCTAACCAATTAACCATTCAACTGCATTAAGTTATTAAAACCAGCTCCTGCATCTCTCTCCGGTAATAACCTACTCCAAGTGTTCCTGAAAAGGATCACTATTATGCAATATTAATTCATTTGAGCTCGAAACAATTCACAATCAGGCTGATATTCAAAGCAATTATGCATTTGCTGGGCACACGTTGGGCCAGGGTGAGAACAGCCCTAAAAATTATCTGAATATTGGCAAAATTGAGCTGCTATATGGATAATTTATCTGTTTAAGCTAGCACTGTTGAATAGCAAGTCTAAATTAAACAGGCAGAGGGGAATTCTATAAGGAGCCAACTAGGTTGGAAGACTCTGGGATGTAGGATTATTTCTCATTCTTAGAAGATAACAAATGCAAAAACAGGGATAAACATTTTCAAATAGCTGTAACTAACACTGTGTAAAACTACAGAATCTCTGACAACTATTGCTTAATTTTTTTATTTATTGTAGATCATAAATCAATAGTAATATTTTATTACTCCCATTAACAACTCATACATCACTCTCATACTCCCCAAACACATCACATGCATTCAATCAAACAATTATCCACAAAAATCAACATGCACAGGTAATTCAACAATTTTTTGATACTGAATGGTATAGACTGCAAAGATAGGGAGATCACATATCTCCAATCAGTAAGATTACACAATTCTTTCACAATGATAGCACATTAGAAAGCTGAATATTTCTTTTGACAATATTTTTGCTCCTGTGGGACGTCATCACGTCTTACCTGTGTTTTCCTATATACACATATGTCTAAGAAGGTAGTGCACATCATTAGAAAACACTGGATGATACTCATTATGTATGCCCAATTTCAACAAAAACCTGTTTGCCTTTACCAGAAGTAATAATTTAGAGGAGAAATTGTTCCCCCATATTACTACTGAATGTATGAATTTATCTGAGGAGAGTAGGGGGCATTTTAAATGTAATCAATGTACATATTGCCAATATGTATTACCAACAGCAGAGGTGCATATTCCCTATACACATAACAGCATGTTTGAACTATATGGGAAAACAGATTGTAACTCATCTCAATGTGTCTATGGCGTGCACTGCCCTTGTGGGTTATGGTACTTGGGCCAAACCATACGTAAAATCAAACTAAGCATTGCCCAGCATTTGAGCAATCTACGATTGCAACGGGTGGAGGCTCTCTTGGTGGCACACTGGTTGGAAGCACGACATGAGGTACATGAGTTAAGATTTATTGTCCTTCAGCAGGTAGTGGCCCCCAGAGGTGGTAACATAACTTTAATGTTATTGCACAGAGAACAGCGCATGATTTTCAAATGGAATACTGTGGCCCCGATGGGGCTTAACAGGGAAACTGATTGGATGAGTATATAGGGACTGATGTATTTAAGGAGAGATTTCCCGAGGCATCCTATGCGCATGTGTGGGCATTTGTCCGTTTCTGAACCCCGCCATTTTGTGTGGGTGTGAGAGGCATCCCAGGCGATCCAGAGTGGCTGGTAAGGTTGATTTGTGTGATTGTTTGTAAATTTAGTATTTGTGAGATATGAGAATATGAGTGAAAATAGGGTATTGTGATGCTGTATTGTTATGTTGTAGGTGTTGACCCCTGATGATGCTTTTGATAGCGAAACACAGTCTGTGTAGGGTCTGAAAGGCCCAACACATGCAGTTTATTTTCATTATGACCTGGAAAGCATTATGGTGGAAGACAATATCTGAGTTATACTGAGTTATGGTATCGAGCAATCATGGTGGAAGAATCACATTGATTTTGATATATTTGCTGAAAACAGTGAGAGGCAAACTGAGACTTTATTGATCGACACAACCGGGAGGTGATTGCATCACCATACTGGAATGCTGAACAACAGGAGCAACGGTGTGTCATCGTTTGATTTGTGTGCGTAAAACTAACGGGACAATTTTGATCTAAGGACTGCACACATGTATGAACACTTTCAAAAGAAATATTCAGCTTTCTAATGTGTTATCATTGTGAAAGAATTGTGTAATCTTACTGATTGGAGATATGTGGTCTCCCTATCTTTGCAGTCTATACCATTCAGTAACAAAAAATTGTTGAATTACGGGTGTATGTTGATTTATGTGGATAATTGTTGATTGAATGCATGTGATGTGTTTGGGGAGTATGAGAGTGATGTATGAGTTGTTAATGGGAGTAATAAAATATTACTATTGATTTATGAGCTACAATAAATGAAAAATTAAGCAATAGTTGTCAGAGATTCTGTAGTATTCTTAGATGATAAACACAGAGGATCCCTAATTAGAAAATGAATGGTATAAAAAATAAAACTTAAATGACTACATATGTGTTGACGTGTAGAGTGATGATTAGATGGCGACTCCGGCTATGAAGAACTAAGGCCAGTGCTGGGCAGACTTCTACGACCTGCGTCCTTTATATGGCAAGACAGTTTAAGATGGGCTGGAGAAGGCTTCAACAGTAACTCCAGTAGTTGGACTGCCAGGCGGACTTCTACAGTCTGTGTCTTGTATATGACAAGACAAATTGGGATAGGCTGGAGAGTACCCATGTTGTTTTAATCATTCCCACGATAAGTAATTTCATAATCCCTTATTTATCCTGTTTGTCTGACTTGATTAGATTGTAAGCTCTGTGGAGCAGGGACTGTCTCTTACATGTTTAATGTACAGAACTGCATACATCTAGTAGCGCTATAGAAATCATAAGTAGTAGTAGCAGTTGTGGCTTGGACTGCAACTCCAGTAGTTGGAACGCAAGGGCAGTGCTGGGCGGACTTCTATGGTCAATGTCCCAGAAGTGGTAAAGAAAGACTAAGATCAAGTATTTTACACTACATTCATTGTTGGCTTCAGGGGCAGATTGACCATTCGGGCAACCAGGCAGTGCCCGAGGGCCCAGATGCTCTGCCAGGTTGCCCTTATTCCGCTGCTGCATCCGCACACTGCCACTGACTGTGTCCTGTGTCGGCTCTGTGGTTTAAAATGGTGGCCGCGAATTCTCACGAGACTACCGTGAGAAGTCGCAGACACCATTTTAAACTATGGAAAAGCAGCGGCCAGCAGCAGCAGAGATGGAAGAAGGTGGGAAAGGGGAGATCAGAGGACATGCTGCTGGACATGGAAGAAGGTAAGAGCTGCGGTGACGGCGGTAGCATGTGGGGGGGCAGCGGTGGTATGTGGGGGTCATAGGTGACAGGGGGGCGGCGGGGGGGGGGGGGGCAGAGTACCCTCAGTCCGCCCCTGGTTGGCTTAATCATGAACTGATGAGTGTGACTACTGGGCAGACTACATGGACCATTCAGATCTTTATCTTCCATCATCTACTATGTGTTTTAGAGTTAATTATATGTATATATGTTTTAATGGTAATTTTAGACTGCTTCTGCTTATTTGTTTTGATGTATATGTATAGTTTTAGACTGTTATGATTTTGCAGGTTGAGCCATAATTGTAAACTGCTTTGATTGCTTTGTACTAGAAGGGCAGTATATCAAATTACATAAATAAATAGATTTAGGCAGCAAGAATGCATGTAAATGATGGTATTCAAGTCATGTGTGTGTGTGTATGTTGACAAATAAGCAAGTAAATGATAATCTTCCAGGTATGCACACCGATATTCAACAGCACATACTTTGCAGGTGGGCATTCACATGGGTGGAGTTAGGGCACAGTGCACATTTCTATATGTACATCAGTGCTTCCCAAACTGTGGGCCGAGGCACCCTGGTGTGCCGCGACAAACTCACAGGGGTGCCGCGGAAGGAGATGCACAGTGGGTGTGCTGGAGCCGGCTCACGGTAGTAAATTTTTTCTGAATTGAGAAAGCCAACTGTTGTGCAGCAAGAAGAGGAGGAAGTGAATACTGCATAGCAAGTCACTTCCTCCTCCTGCACCGGCTTAGAACCGACTGTTTATGTGAACAATGCAGTTCATATAAAAACAGTCTGGTCTAAGTCAGCGCAGGAGGAGGAAGAGACCTGCTATGCAGCCGGTCACTTCCTCCTTGCCATAGCCAGCGGAGGAGGGGAAGGAGGTATATCCCTCTCTCACACTTGCTCGAGGTCCGCCGGCTAAGCTCCCCCTCCCATATTTTCTTGTAAAGGCATCTTTTTCCCCTCAACACACAGCTGCGCGCCAGTCCCGAAGCCAGAAAAGATAAGACTCCATGCTGCTGAAGGGGGGGGGGGGGGGAAGAGACCTGTATGGCTGGGGGGAGGTGACCTGTGTGGCTGGGGGGCGCGTGACCTGTGAGGCCGGGGGGGGGGGGGGGGGGGGGAGGGTGCAGCATGGCCTGTGAGGGGGGGGGGGCACCGTGAAAAATTACTTGGACACTAAGGGTGTTATGAACCAAAAAAGTTTGGGAACCACTGATGTACATTATAAAATACTATAATGCATGTACACTCTTTAAAAATCTAGGCATGGGCCTAACACTAGCTCTACGACTGGTGTAAGTAATTGTGCCAAAAATACAGGCACACATTTTGACCTATTACGCTCGCATTCTATAAAGAAACTAGGCGCCAACCTTTTGGTTCCAAATAAGTGTGTTCACAGTGCCTAAAAATAGGTACCCCTTCATAAATTACTTCCACATGCTGGCGCAGTCACTGGCCAATATGTATATTTAGCACCACTACCTATATGGATAGTGGTGTTAAATATATGAATTAAAGGCTGGTGTCTCCATTTAACTTAAGCCGGTGAGTACACTGGTTGAAAACTGATCCTAATGATTTCATAATGTGTATCTGCAAACACGGATCTACAGAATGTAGTACCGTTAAGACAAAACGGTTGTTTCAAATATCTTAAAGGAATATTACAAAGCATTATTGATTGAAAAAATCTGGACAGGTTCGATCTTATATAAATATTTGTGTCTAAGCACTTATTTTTTAAAGAAGATGGCTACAAGTGATCTCTAAGCCTAGTTTTTCTTCCTTAAGTGTACTGTGACTTTAAAACTGAAAAACCTTACTTGCCAATTTTTCCAGAAGCAAGGAACTTAATCAACCGTGCCCAACACAGCTAGATTTAAAGTGAACAGAACACGCATGCAAATTGCAGGGCTAAGATCAGCCCTGTGCATGGCCAGACGACCCCTGAAGAAGTCCAAAAACTCCTATGCAAAGAACAGTTTTGACATCAGAACGTAAACATTAAAAGTGAAGAAATATTATTAATTAACCAGAACCACAGGGTTCCTTCCCGTCCAGTCTCAGACGTTTAGCAAAAACTATGTGCATATTATTTAATATTATCTTTGGAAAGACCATGGCAATACAGGAATTAATTTAATTGAATTCGTTTTCGTTAACGTAAACAGAGTTAGCACCCAGACGCTGAGATCCAACCAACTCCATTATAAGGCAGAGAATGGCATTTCAATCTAACATCATTTAAATGATCCCTGTGCATTTCCTGTTCTTTATGCTTGGCTACAGTACAGTATTCCTCTCTGCCGATCACACTCCATCTTCGGCTGAACCGACGGAACGGATATATTTACAATACACATCGTACCTTCAAAAAAATACATTTTATTTTATACTATAAAGAATAAGAAAGGGACGAAGGCTAAACGGAAAAAAATGCAGCGCATTAAGTGGGATTCTGAAATATCCCATTTACTCCTTTCATCCCCAATCTGTCAACATGATCCCCATTTTCTGCGCACAATTTGTTTTTGGTGGATGCATATAATACCTTTGTGCGAGCCCTACAGTGCATCCCGCCAGGGTAGTTAAAAAAAATTGACATGCCCTCCCAGCCTCCCTTTCTCCCATCATCGCCAAATAACCCCCTTCCATGCGGGGAAAAACGCTTAAGCAAAGCACATTTAAAGGGAGGGGGGGGGGGGGGGGGGGAAAGGCACAAGATGCCTCTCTGACCTGCTAAGCTGTTGTAACAGTCGATCTCGATGCTCTCCACCATCTGGCTCTGCTCTTCGGTCAGCCTGCTCTGCCTCGCGGCCGAGGATGAAGAAGAGGATGAGGAGGAAGAGGCAGAGTCTTGCTCGCGGTCCTCCTGTGACAGCAGTCCCTTCAGCTCCAACAGAGCCCGGTGGTACTTGCCGATGGCTTCCCGGAATTTCTTCTCCTTGTAGCACTGCGCTCCCTGGCTCTTGAACTCCAGGGCTCTCTGGATTAGGTCCCCACTGTCCACAGCCTGGCCGACGTGGGGACCCCCCTTCATGCCCACTGTGTTCCCGTCGCAGGAATCCGATCGGGAGACTCTGGTGGCCGTCCCGGAGCATGTTTTGCCCAGATGCCCATCCCCTGATCTCGCCGGAGTTAGCCCGGCTGGATTTTTCCTTTCCATCTCAGTGGTCCCTTTTTGATCTCCTCCTGCCTTTCCACCTTTTTTTTTTTTTTGTCTAATTAGAAGAAACAAAAATCAAGCGTGGTATTCATTTCTATTTTCTTCTTTGCTTGGTTGCATCTCTTCTCCTTATTCCATTTTTTGGCCAGCTTCTCTCCCGGCGTTCATCCTGTTTTCTCTTTTCCTCTTTGTAAACCTCCAGGCTCTGTAGATGTCTGAAATCTCGCTGCCTTATTTTGCACTACTGTATGTTATTGCTGACCCGGAAGGAGCTTAGGAGGCAGAAAACATTACGATTGCTTATGTTTTTAAGTCCTTTTTGATGTATTGTGAAGAAGATGGTAGTACTGCTTACAAGAAAGGCCAGAAATATATGTTATATATTTTTATTTAAAAAAAAAAAAAAAGGGTCTTCCAAAAAAAATAAAAAATCAGACAACAAAAACCCACCTTCCTGCGATTTAAAGCCAACTACTTGTCTTCTTAAAGGAACAGTGTCTCTATTTCCAATCAATGCCGATTTTTTTTTTTAACTGTTTCTAAGCCTGGGCGACTGATTGCTGGCATATAGCAGAAAGAGTGCGAGCACAGACAGCTTTCTTTCAGCCAAGAGAAGATCAACTGCGCTACTCGCACGGAGTCCTGTAGAGCGCACTCTGGTAACCCGCCCCGCCTAATCGATAGGGGGCGCATGCGCAGGACCTGACCAAACAACCGTCCTCCTCCTCGTGCTTAGGCTGTCAGTTGTTCTTTTATTGAATAGGCAGACTACGTGTGTGGCGAGGACGCCGAAAGTGAGAGTTTTTGGTGTGATTCTCCTGATAGCTGCTGTGGGTGGTGGTTGAGCACCCATAATGTTGAGCAAACTCTTTTCTCTGTCCTAAGAAAGGGAATTTAATGTTGAATTTAACCCCCCCCCCCCCGATTGTTTTAGGTTAACTGTTATGAATTTTATTTGCTTTGGTTGGCTGCAGTAACCAGGACCACTCCTGAGATTGGTACATAGTGCCTATGTTTTCTGTTTGTATGAGTACTAACAGGGGTGATGAGGGGTGATATGATACAGATGTTCAAATATTTGAAAAGTATTAATCCGCAAACGAACCTTTTCCGGAGATGCGAAGGAGGTAGAACGACAGGACATGAAATGAGATTGAAGGGGGGCAGACTCAAGAAAAATGTCAGGAAGTATTTTTTCACGGAGAGAGTAGTGGATGCTTGGAATGCCCTCCCACGGGAGGTGGTGGAAATGAAAACGGTAACAGAATTCAAGCACGCGTGGGATAAACATAAAGGAATCCTGTTCAGAAGGAATAGATCCTAAGGAGCTTAGCCGAGATTGGGTTGCACAGCCGGTGGCGGGAGGCGGGGACAGTGCTGGGCAGACTTATACGGTCAGTGCCAGAGCCGGTGGTGGGAGGCGGGGCTGGTGGTTGGGAGGCGGGAATAGTGCTGGGCAGACTTACACGGTCTGTGCCCTGAAAAGGACAGGTACAAATCAAGGTAAGGTATACACAAAAAGTAGTACATATGAGTTTATCTTGTTGGGCAGACTGGATGGACCATGCAGGTCTTTTTCTGCCGTCATCTACTATATTACTATGTTACTAAGATTACAGTACTTCCATGTAGTAAGAGGCTTTAAGTGTACATAAAACTTTGCTAATTGGGAGGTAACATACTAGTAATTTCAGACCTATTGATACAGAAATGCATATCTATCATGACATTTCTACCCCGCATTTTCCTAAGAAAGCTCAGGTTCAGTACGGCTTACACAACAAATTAAGCATTACAAGACAATTAATATTAATACAAGAATACAACTATTATGTATTGGTCGTAGAGTTTTAGTTATGCAGTTTCACATGTCAGCCGCGTTTGATTTGGTAGATTCACTATATTCTGTTACAGTTGTTGGATTTTTATGGAATCGGTGTGGTTATTAATTGGTTTAGGGTTTTTTTTTGTTTTTTGTTTTTTAAATCGTGCATATTGGGTTAAGCAAGGGTAGACTGAGAGTAGTCTGGGCCCACGGGCACTGAGAGTGGTCTGGACCCCCTGCCCAGCTGCTGCTTGACGTCCCCCCCCCCCCCCCCACTACTGTCGTGCTGCTGTCCCCCCTACTGCCACAGCTGATGCATCCGCCATCCTGGGCCTACCTGAAGGGCCCTGGTGGTCTAGTGGCCTCTGCAAGGGTGAGCATATTCTTTCCTGACCACTGCATTGCCGCTGTTCCCCTGCCTGCTAGTGCCACCATGTTTTCACATGGCCGAGACTTCCTATGGTAGTCTCATGGGTCTTGGCAGCAAATGCAGATTTCAAAAACGGACATATTTCAATCACTATACTATAGGTTAACATTACAAATAAAACAAAAAAATGGAAAATTAGCTTTCAGAGGCCAAAACCTCCTTCCTCAGGTCAGGATAGTAAGTATATTGCTGTTAAAGTATTCTGTTCTGACATGAGAAAGGAGGGTTGGATCTCCAAACATTAGTCAAAAATGTTTTAAAATTAGTCTAATAAAGATATCACCTTATTTCCATTTTCTACTACTACTACTACTACTACTATTTAGCATTTCTATAGCGCTACAAGGCATACGCAGCGCTGCACAAACATAGAAGAAAGACAGTCCCTGCTCAAAGTGCTTACAATCTAATAGACAAAAAATAAATAAAGTAAGCAAATCAAATCAATTAATGTGAACGGGAAGGAAGAGAGGAGGGTAGGTGGAGGCGAGTGGTTACAAGTGGTTACTAGTCAAAAGCAATGTTAAAGAGATGGGCTTTCAGTCTAGATTTAAAGGTGGCCAAGGATGGGGCAAGACGTAGGGGCTCAGGAAGTTTATTCCAGGCGTAGGGTGCAGCGAGACAGAAGGCGCGAAGTCTGGAGTTGGCAGTAGTGGAGAAGGGAACAGATAAGAAGGATTTATCCATGGAGCGGAGTGCACGGGAAGGGGTGTAGGGAAGGACGAGTGTGGAGAGATACTGGGGAGCAGCAGAGTGAATACATTTATAGGTTAGTAGAAGAAGTTTGAACAGGATGCGAAAACGGATAGGGAGCCAGTGAAGGGTCTTGAGGAGAGGGGTAGTATGAGTAAAGCGACCCTGGCGGAAGATGAGACGGGCAGCAGAGTTTTGAACCGACTGGAGAGGGGAGAGGTGACTAAGTGGGAGGCCAGCAAGAAGCAGATTGCAGTAGTCTAAACGAGAGGTGACAAGGGTGTGGATGAGGGTTTTGGTAGAGTGCTCGGAAAGAAAGGGGCGGATTTTACGGATGTTGTAAAGAAAGAAACGACAGGTCTTGGCGGTCTGCTGGATATGAGCAGAGAAGGAGAGAGAAGAGTCAAAGATGACCCCAAGGTTTCGAGCTGAGGAGACAGGGAGAATGAGAGAGCCATCAACAGAAATAGAAAACGGGGGGAGCGGGGAGGTGGGTTTGGGGGGGAAAATGAGAAGCTCGGTTTTGGTCATATTTAATTTCAGGTGGCGTTGAGACATCCAGACAGCAATGTCAGACAAGCACGCTGAAACTTTGGTTTGGATGCAAGGTGAGATATCAGGGGTAGAAAGGTAGATTTGGGAGTCATCAGCATAGAGATGGTAGGAAAAGCCATGGGATGAGATTAATGAACCAAGGGAAGAAGTGTAGATAGAAAAGAGGAGGGGACCAAGAACAGAACCCTGAGGTACGCCTACTTTATCCTAAACTAAAAATAAAATTCATTTTTCCAGTTTGTTGACTGGCCGTTTACTTTTTCTAATTGTGTTGGTCCCAGTCTCTTGTTTCTTCTTTCCTCGATCTCTTCTTAACTCTTGCCAGCGTCTGCCCTTCTCTATCCCCCACTTTCCATCCAGTATCTGCCCCATCTCTCCTTTCCATCCAGCATCTGACCCTTCTCTCTCCTCACTTCCACCGAGTCTCTCCTTTTTTTCTCCCTTCTCCATCCAGTATCTGGCTCCTCTCTCTCCTCACTTCCATCCACTCAGGCCCCTTTCTCTCCCCATCTGACATCCGCATCCTCTCTCCCCTTCCATCCAGCATCTATCCCCTCTCTCCCCCTCATCCATTGTCTGCCCCTCCTCTCCTCATTTCCATCTAGCATGTGTCCCTTCTCTCCCCCTCATCCAGTGTCTGTCCCCCCTCTTCATCTGACATCTGTCCCCTCTCTCCCTCTCATCCAGTATCTGGCCCTCCTCCTTTACATCCATTGTCTGCCACCTCTCTCTCCCCTTCCATCCAGTATCTGACCCCTCTCTACCCCTCATCCAGCCCCTGACCCTCCTCCCTACATCTAGCATCTGCCACTTCCATATCATCAAGCTGATCAATCCATAGACTGGTGGGTTGTGTCCATCTACCAGCAGGTGGAGATAGAGAGCAAACTTTTGCCTCCCTATATGTGGTCATGTGCTGCCGGAAACTCCTCAGTATGTTCTCTATCTCAGCAGGTGGTGGTCACACACAGCAGCAGCTCTGGCTAGGCCTCCAAGCCTAATCCTTAGGTTTTGTTGAGGCCTGGGGTTGAGGGCTCTTTTGAGCAAGTGCAAACCTGGTGGTGCCAGGTCCCTCCTTTTCTCCCCCCTCCCGCTGGCTCCGTTTAAAAAAAAAAAAAAAAAAATATTTTTAAACGTCTTTAAAGGCGTTTAATTCGACGTTTCTTTAAACGTTCATTGCAGCTACTCACTGGGACACCAGTTCGTTACAGCTCGGAGCGGCAAGCAGGTAATTTTACCTTTTTATAGCGGGCAGGGGGTTCCCCGATTCTTCTCCTCGTGGCAATGGCGTCGGAGGGCGAGGGCGCAAAGGGTCGCTCCCCGGATCGCTGGAGCGCTTCTAGAGGGGATGCGGGGGTTTTACAACCTGATTCGCCCTTGATGGGTGATAGTTTAGTGACCGATGAATGTCCCGGTCGTTCCTCCGGCGTGGCGGTTTTTTCCCGCCATAAACGCCCATCCCCCGCTCCTCGCCTCCGCCATCTTGGCCGGCCACGCGGCTCGGACGGCTTCTTCGGGGCCGCCCTTGAGGTTGGAGACATTAATGCCATGAACGCCCTTAATTTGGGCGACGGCACAAAAGCGGCTAAAGTTAAGCGCCGTTCTTCCCGCGCGGCTCCTTCACGGAGTTTCGCGCCGGACGCCATTTTGGATGCGCAGCATGTCTCTCCCCGCTATTGCGAGCGCCGGTTGAGAGTGCGTCTAGGGCTGTTGCCCAGGCTGCGGAAGTGCACAGTCTGGGGGGTTTCTCCCCCGAGTTTGTTTTGCTGCTGCATCAGGCTTTCCTCATGCAAACGCTGCCCCTGCTCCCTCTTCTGATAAAGAGGTTGAGGTTCCCAGAGGTAAACGCCCTCGGGTTGATTTCCAGGCCTTGGAGGACTTTTGCCTCCTCCGATGTAGATGAGGGCAGCGTGTCTGAGGTCTCCCAACGATCCTTTGCGGATTCCTTGGAGGAGATAGATCCCCGCTCGGATGGAGCGGATGACCCCTCTGCAGCGCGGCTTTTTAGCCCAGAGGATTTGCCCAACCTGTTGTTACAGGCCATGGACACTTTGAAGATTTCCTCTCCGGAGGACGTCTCTCCCTCAGCCCCTGTTGGCTCTGCCATTATGCTGGGGACGAAGCGCCCGCCTAGAACCTTCCACGTGCATGATGCCATGCACACCTTAATTGCGGCTCAATGGGATGTCCCGGAAACGAGCCTTAAAGTGGCTAGGGCTATGTCCCGCCTCTATCCTTTGGCTGTGAGTGAACGTGAGGCCTATCTGTGGCCTACCGTGGATTCTTTAATCACTGCGGTGACTAAGAAAACGGCGTTGCCGGTGGAAGGTGGCACGGCCCTAAAGGACGCCCAAGACAGAAGATTGGAGGCGGCCTTAAGGTCGTCCTTGGAGGCAGCTGCTTTAAGTTTGCAGGCCTCAGTTTGCGGCTCCTATGTGGCCAGGGCGTGCCGGACTATGGTGCAGCGGGCTTCCCCCTCGGATCATTCCTTGAGGGCTGATTGGCCGGCCCTGGAATCGGGCTTAGCCTATTTGGCAGACTTGCTGTATGATGTCTGGAGAGCCTCAGCTAAAGGCATGGCTCAGACAGTCTCTGCGCGGCGGTGGCTTTGGCTGAAACATTGGTCTGCTGACCACGCCTCTAAATCCCGCCTGGCTAGATTGCCTTTTAAAGGCAAGCTGCTCTTTGGGGTCGAGTTGGACAAAATCGTGACCGATCTCGGCACGTCTAAGGGCAAGAAATTACCAGAGGTCAGGGCTCGGGTTAGTACTTGTCCCGAT
Source organism: Microcaecilia unicolor (assembly GCF_901765095.1). NCBI lineage: Eukaryota > Metazoa > Chordata > Amphibia > Gymnophiona > Siphonopidae > Microcaecilia > Microcaecilia unicolor. The sequence goes on from NC_044039.1 coordinate 131,511,407, forward strand.
ACCTCCATACCGCCCGGGCAAGTCGGGTTCCTCTGCCCCCTCTTCCTTCAAGAGGAATTTCTCCCCCAAGCAGCATTCCTTTCGCAGAGACCGCCGTCCCGGAGGTGCTCCCTCCGGTCCTCCCCCAGGGTCTCGTACCCAATGACGGGGCCTTGGTCCACGCCCCAGTGCAGATTGGAGGACGGCTGTCCTCGTTTCTGGGCGAGTGGACCACTATAACTTCAGACGCGTGGGTGCTGGAAGTCATCAGAGACGGCTACAAGCTAGAGTTCTGCCAACCCTTAAGAGACGGGTTTGTACTCTCTCCCTGCAAGTCTCCGGTCAAGCTGTGGTAGTGCAGCAGACCTTGGACAACCTGATCCGCCTGGGTGCGGTCGTTCCGGTGCCAAAAAATCAGATTGGCAAGGGACGTTACTCCATTTACTTTGTGGTTCCAAAGAAAGGAGGTTCTGTCCGGCCTATCCTCGACCTCAAAGGGGTCAATCGGGCCTGGAAAGTGAGGCACTTTCGCATGGAGACTCTCCGCTCTGTTATAGCGGCAGTGAAGGCAGGAGAGTTCTTGGCTTCCTTGGACATCAAGGAAGCGTACCTGCATATTCCCATCTGGCCTCCTCTCCAACGCTTTCTGCGTTTTACAGTCCTGAGACGACACTTCCAGTTCAGAGCCCTCCCTTTCGGGTTGGCTACTGCTCCGCGGACCTTTTCCAAAGTAATGGGGGTCATAGCGGCCTTCCTGCTAAAGGAAGGAGTACAAGTCCATCCTTATCTGGACGACTGGTTGATCCGAGCCCCCTCTTATGCAGAGTGCGGCAAAGCTATGGACCGGGTAGTTGCTCTTTTGAGCTCCCTGGGATGGATCATCAACTGGAAGAAGAGCCAGCTGCGCCCGACTCAGTCCCTGGTGTATCTGGGAGTTCGATTCGACACCCAAGTGGGCAGAGTGTTCCTGCCAGACAATCGGATTGTCAAGCTTCAGGCTCAGGTGGACTAGTTCCTAGTAGCCTCTCCTATTCGGCCTTGGGACTACGTGCAGCTGTTGGGCTCTATGACGGCCACGATGGAAGTAGTGCCCTGGGCCAGGGCTCATATGAGACCACTACAGCTATCTCTGCTGCTGCGCTGGACTCCGATGTCGGAGGATTATGCTGTGCGCCTTCCCGTGGACCCAGCAGTGCGCAAGGCGCTGAGCTGGTGGACGCAGACAGACAAGTTGTCTGCAGGATTGCCTCTGGTGACCCCGGAGTGGATTGTCGTCACGACAGACGCCTCTTTGATGGGCTGGGGAGCCCACTGCTTGGGAAGGACAGCGCAGGGGCTCTAGTCTCCTGCAGAGGCAAGTGGTCTATCAACCTCCTGGAACTCAGAGCCATTCGCTTGGTGTTATTGGAGTTCATCCCGGTACTCGTGTTGAAGCCTGTACGGGTCCTGTCGGACAATGCCACGGCTGTGGCCTATATCAACCGCCAGGGAGGTACCAGAGCGCCCCTCTAGCCAAGGAGGCTATGAGTCTTTGCCAGTGGGCGGAAGCGAACCTGGAGCAGCTTTCAGCGGCCCACATTGCCGGAGTCATGAATGTCAAGGCGGACTTTCTCAGTCGCCATACCTTGGAGCCCGGAGAGTGGCAACTATCTGCTCAGGCGTTCTTGGACATCACGAAGCGCTGGGGCCAGCCGAGCCTAGATCTGATGGCGTCATCGGCCAATGGCCAAGTGCCGCGCTTTTTCAGCAGAGGACGGGACCCTCGATCCCTGGGAGTAGATGCTCTTCTCCAACAGTGGCCGACACAAGAGCTCCTCTATGTGTTCCCGCCCTGGCCCATGTTGGGCAGGGTGCTAGACCGGGTGGCAAAGCATCCCGGCAGGGTAATCCTGGTGGGTCCGGATTGGCCCAGACGTCCCTGGTATGCGGACTTGTTCAGGCTCTCAGTCGACGATCCTCTGCGGCTGTCAGTGGAGCAGGGCCTGTTACATCAGGGTCCCGTGGTGATGGAGGATCCCTCTCCCTTTGGTCTTACGGCCTGGCTATTGAGCGGCAGCGTCTGAGGAAGAAGGGCTTCTCAGACAAGGTCATCGCCACTATGCTGAGAGCGAGGAAGCGCTCTACTTCTACTGCTTACGCCAGGGTTTGGCGTATCTTTGCAGCATGGTGTGAAGCAGGCTCACTTTCTCCCTTCACTGCTCCAATTTCTTCAGTGTTGGCGTTCCTGCAAGAAGGTCTGGAGAAAGGCCTGTCGCTCAGTTCCCTTAAAGTCCAGGTAGCGGCTCTGGCTTGCTTCAGGGGCCGCCTGAAGGGTGCTTCCCTGGCTTCGCAGCCAGATGTGGTGCGCTTTCTCAAGGGAGTTAATCACCTGCGCCCTCCTCTGCACTCAGTGGTGCCTGCGTGGAATCTCAACCTGGTGCTAAGAGCATTGCAGAAGCCGCCTTTGGAACCCTTGTCGAGGGCATCTCTGAAAGACCTGACGTTGAAAGCAGTCTTTTTGGTGGCTATCACTTCAGACAGAAGAGTTTCCGAGCTCCAGGCGCTCTCATGTCGAGAGCCTTTTCTGCAGTGCACTGAGGCAGGAGTGACTATTCGCACAGTGCCTTCCTTCCTGCCCAAGATTGGTTCTCGCTTCCATGTGAATCAGCAGCTCTGTCTCCCTTCCTTTCGTAGGGAGGACTACCCAGAGGAGTACTCCGCTCTTGAATATCTGGATGTGAGACGAGTCATCATCAGATACTTGGAAGTGACCAATGATTTCCGGAAATCGGATCATCTGTTTGTCCTGTTTGCAGGTCCTCGTAAGGGTCTGCAGGCTGCTAAGCCTACAGTGGCAAGATGGGTCCAGGAAGCCATTGCAGCGGCTTATGTGGCCGCGGGGAAGGTGCCGCCTATCCAGCTGAAGGCTCACTCCACGAGAGCTCAGGCGGCCTCGATGGCAGAGGCCGGATCCGTCTCCTTGGAAGAGATATGCAAGGCGGCAACGTGGGCTTCGGCTCATACATTCTCCAAGCATTACCGTTTGACTGTGGCTGCACGGGCGGAGGCCCGGTTTGGAGCTTCAGTGTTGAATTGGAAAAGGTACAGCGAAGGGCGACGAAAATGATAGTGGGGATGGGACGACTTTCCTATGAAGAGAGGCTGAGAAGGCTAGGGCTTTTCAGCTTGGAGAAGAGACGGCTGAGGGGAGATATGATAGAAGTGTATAAAATAATGAGTGGAATGGATCGGGTGGATGTGAAGCGACTGTTCACGCTATCCAAAAATACTAGGACTAGAGGGCATGAGTTGAAGCTACAGTGTGGTAAATTTAAAACGAATCGGAGAAAATTTTTCTTCACCCAACGTGTAATTAGACTCTGGAATTCGTTGCCGGAGAACGTGGTACGGGCGGTTAGCTTGACGGAGTTTAAAAAGGGGTTAGATAGATTCCTAAAGGACAAGTCCATAGACCGCTATTAAATGGTCTTGAAAAAATTCCGCATTTTTAGGTATAACTTGTCTGGAATGTTTTTACGTTTGGGGAGCGTGCCAGGTGCCCTTGACCTGGATTGGCCACTGTCGGTGACAGGATGCTGGGCTAGATGGACCTTTGGTCTTTCCCAGTATGGCACTACTTATGTACTTATGTACTTATGTAGGTCAGGGATTTCTATGTCCCGCCCTGGGTGAGTACTGCTTCGGTACATCCCACCAGTCTATGGATTGATCAGCTTGATGATATGGAAGGTAAAATTATGTATAATCATACCTGATAATTTTCTTTCCATTAATCATAGCTGATCAATCCATAGCCCCTCCCAGATATCTGTACTGTTTATATTCTGGTTGAATTTTAGGTTCAAGTTTAGCCTTCAGTTACTTCAGGAGGACTTCGTGTTCAAGTTCTTCTTTCACTTGGATTCTTCAAGAGTTGAGACGACTTTGTGTTACAGTGAGCTGCTGCATTCCTCTCCCCTCCGTTTTACGGGGCTGGATTGAGACATAAATTCTGCCGGCACTCCCTCCCGCTTCGTGCGGCTGTAGGGCAGCTTTGTACCCCTCCCGCTTCGGCGGTGTTAGGGTCAGTCAGCTCCTCCCGCGGTTGCGGTTGCAGGATAAGCCAGATCCCCCCGCATCGGCGGGTGTGGTGTCCCTCCCCCGCTCCGCGGGGATGAGCTGGACGGATTCCCCTCCCCCACTTGTGTGGGGATGAGCTGGGTTAATTCCCCTCCCCCATTTCGGCGGTGGTGAGCTGGGCAGAGTGTCCCTTCGTGGGTGTAATTCTCTAAGTGCTGAGTCCTGCGGATGGAGCTTTGATATCGACATACTGAGGAGTTTCCGGCAGCACATGACCACATATAGGGAGGCAAAAGTTTGCTCTCTATCTCCACCTCCTGGTAGATGGACACAACCCACCAGTCTATGGATTGATCAGCTATGATTAATGGAAAGAAAATTATCAGGTATGATTATACATAATTTTACCTTCTCTCATTTCCATCCAATGTCTGCCCCCCCCTCCATCCAGCATCTATCCCATCTCTCCTCCCATCTGGCTTCTGTTCCCCCTCCCCCCTCTATTCTTCATCCAGCGTCTGCCCCCCTCCATCCAGTGAGAGTCTGTCTTTTTTTCTGCCCTCCGAGTCCCAACACCCAACCCCTCTCTCTCTCCCCCCCACAAAGGACAATGCCACTAGCGCACCAGTCTCTCCCCACTTCCACCCAATACCCCCCCTGCCGCAGCCACCACTGCTGCTGCTGCTGCTGTTTCAGCAGTGATGGCAAAAACAGTGAAAAAGATTGCGAGGCCGCACTGTTCCTGCTTGCGGCTGACCGGCTCTGCCCCGGAATATGAAATTATGTCAGAGGAAGGCAGGACCGGCAGCTGTGAACAGGAACAGTGCAGCCCCGTGATCTTTTTCTCTGTTTTTGCCGCCATTTCTGAAACAGCAGCAGCAGCAGTGGTGGCCGCAGCAGGGGAGTATTGGCTGGGAGTGGGGAGAGCAGTGGGCATCCAGGCACTGCCCGGTTGCCCAAATGGTCAGTCTGCCCCTGGGGTTAAGAGTAAGTTGTATGTGCAATTCTGTTGCAGAAAACTGCCCTGAAGAGTCTAGTGCAGTTTTTTACTTCCACAATAATGCTGAACTTTTACCTCACCTCCAGAGGTGGAAGTAAAATAATTTTTTTTTTTTTTTAGCTTCCCATTGACTTTGATGGAAGTTAGTGGGAAGGGGGAAGTTAAAAAAAAATCAGACAGAAGATCCCGAAGTTGAACACGGATGCCTTTTTAGAATCTTTTTAGTTTCCCTCTTTGGAAACACTTCTGTTTCTATTCTCATCTGGCCTATTAAATAACGGTGTTCCTATTTCCTTGATTATAAATTTCATATTTTTTGTAAACCACCTAGAAGGTCCTCTGATTGGGCAGTATATCAAGTTTTTAATAAACTTGAAACTTGAGATGGGATTCCCAGTTCAGAGATCCACAAATCCAAGATACCTAACTCAAGGACCCCATGTCCCGACTCCCAGGAAGCCCGGACCTGGGAACTCTGCAGCAAGGATGCCATGTTCTGGAATTCCCAAGCCAGGAATTCTGGCTTGGGACCATCTAGTCAGTGACACCTGATCCTGAGAGCCCCCAAACCCACCCACTAACCAACCTCCTCCAGTCATCTATCCATCCACCCAAGTGTTCTCACCCATCTATGTACCCCCCACCTGCCTACTGAAGTACTTCCAGCCACCTTCCTACATTTCCACCCACTGTACAGAATCCTATTATGTTTGCACCCTCTTACTTCTATAGAGTGGATGGAGTAGATTGGTGGAAGGGAGTACTTTGCTAGGTGGGGAGGTAGGTGGCTGGAGGTATTGGTGGGTAGGGCTAGGAAGGGGGGTTAGTGGATATGGTTGGGGGCTTTTTGGCCCAGAAGAATGCCAAGCTGTGTGAGAGGTATTACCACTAGGAAAAAGAAGGCGATAATACTTCCATAGAGGTCATTGGTAAGACTTCAGCTGGAATATTATGTTCATGTCTGTTCAGATTAGAGGTGGTACAGAGTCAGAAGAACTATAAGCCCTATGAAGTAAAGCACATGGGACATTTATAAACCATTTACATGAATATATACTGATTTCTCTGTGTTGACAGCATTGTTGAGTGAATTGCACAGTATGCTTGACTCCAGTAGGGCAACCATACTGGAATGCACCAAATGTCCATCAAGTCCAATATTCTGTTTCCAACAGTGGCCAATCCAGGTCACAAGCAATGTTCCCTCTAATCGGAGTGCATGAGCGATTGCTCATACATTTTAGGAGCGTCACTCACAGATTTTACATGGTTGCTCACAAAATTTATTTATTTTTTGTGCTATATACAGGAATGCTTTGCTAATGCTGGCACTGAAAAATTGTTGGTTTTTAAAACTTGTTGTTCACATTAAAAAAATGTTTGCATATACCAGGCCACTCCTTAGATGAAACATTGGTCACAAATACCTGGCAAGATCCCCAAAGAGTAAAATAAATTTTGTGCTGTTTATCCCAGGAATAATCAATGAATCTTCTCAAGTCCATCTTAATAATGGCTTATGGACTTTTAGAAACTTGTCCAAACCTTTTTTTAAAACCCTGCTAAGCTAACTCCTTTTACCACATTCTCTGGCAATGGATTTCAGAGTTTAATTACACATTGAGTGAAGGAATATTTTCTCCAATTTGTTTTAAAGTTACTATTTACTAGCTTCATTGTGTGCCCCTAGACCTTGCTTGTCTCTTGATCTGTTGGCTGCCTTCAATCTAGTTCTTCACTATTTGCTTCTTGCCTTGTTTCTATTGTAATATCAGGCCAAGTTCTCCAATGTTCACCACATTTTTTCAAGGTCACTTCTTTCAAGACTGTACTAACAATCATATACCTCATATGTGCATCAGTTCCTCTGTGGTATTCTACAGGGATAGGTCCTAGCCCCCACCTCCTATACAACATCTTTCTCATCCCTGTGCCAACCCTTGTTCAGGATTTAGGCATAAACGCATTCTACTATGCCGACAATATTTTGTGTTACTGCACAGATTCATACTGCCCAGAACATACCCCCTTACAGCATTGCCTCTCCTACATCACTGATTGGCTACTGAAAAATCAGCTCAACCTAAACCACACTTAGACTGTTGTCTCTTGAATCACTGGTCAGCCTGGGAAAACTGACTATCCCTCCTATGTCACCTGCTCAATTGGATACCACACATCAAGGATGACGTCAGAAGAAGGCGGAACACAGCGAAGGGAAGGCTAGACGTCGGGAGCGCCGCCTCTTTCCCTGACGCTGCGCTGCCGGAACCGCCACCACGGAGGTAAATTTAAAAAGAAAAAAAAAAAGAAAAGGGATGGGGGAAGAGAAGAGGGTGGGCAGTTGAACAATGGGAGCGGGAGGGCAGGGGAGAAACGACAGCAAGGATGCGAAGGGGGGGGCATGGATGCGAAGGGGGGGGGGGGAGAAGAGGGCGGGCCAGGCTGGGACATGGGAGAGAGAGGAGCATGGATGCGAGGGGGGGTCATGGAAGGGAGAGAGGGGAATTGCTGGAGAAGGATGAATGGAGGGGGCAGGGGCCAGAGGAGCATGGATGGGAATGGATTGGGAGGGCAGGGCTCAGGGAGAGAGGGGAATTGCTGGAAAGGGATGAATGGAGGGGGCAGGGGACAGAGGAGCATGGATGGGCATGGATTGGGAGGGCAGGGCTCAGGGAGAGAGGGGAATTGCTGGAAAGGGATGAATGGAGGGGGTAGGGGACAGAGGAGCATGGATGAGCATGGATTGGGAGGGCAGGGAGAGGGGAATTGCTGGATAGGGATGAATGGAGGGGGCAGGTGACAGAGGAGCATGGATGGGCATGGATTGGGAGGGCAGGGCTCAGGGAGAAAGGGAATTGCTGGAAAAGGATGAATGGAGGGGGCAGGGGACAGAGGAGCATGGATGGGCATGGATTGGGAGGGCAGGGCTCAGGGAGAGAGGGGAATTGCTGGAAAAGGATGAATGGAGGGGGCAGGGGACAGAGGAGCATGGATGGGCATGGATTGGAAGGGCAGGGCTCAGGGAGAGAGGGGAATTGCTGGAAAAGGATGAATGGAGGGGGCAGGGGACAGAGGAGCATGGATTGGGAGGGCAGGGCTCAGGGAGAGAGGGGAATTGCTGGAAAGGGATGAATGGAGGGAGCAGGGGACAGAGGAGCATGGATGGGCATGGATTTGGAGGGCAGGGCTCAGGGAGAGAGGGGAATTGCTGGAAAGGGATGAATGGAGGGGGTAGGGGACAGAGGAGCATGGATGAGCATGGATTGGGAGGGCAGGGAGAGGGGAATTGCTGGATAGGGATGAATGGAGGGGGCAGGTGACAGAGGAGCATGGATGGGCATGGATTGGGAGGGCAGGGCTCAGGGAGAAAGGGAATTGCTGGAAAAGGATGAATGGAGGGGGCAGGGGACAGAGGAGCATGGATGGGCATGGATTGGGAGGGCAGGGCTCAGGGAGAGAGGGGAATTGCTGGAAAAGGATGAATGGAGGGGGCAGGGGACAGAGGAGCATGGATGGGCATGGATTGGAAGGGCAGGGCTCAGGGAGAGAGGGGAATTGCTGGAAAAGGATGAATGGAGGGGGCAGGGGACAGAGGAGCATGGATTGGGAGGGCAGGGCTCAGGGAGAGAGGGGAATTGCTGGAAAGGGATGAATGGAGGGGGCAGGGGACAGAGGAGCATGGATGGGCATGGATTGGGAGGGCAGGGCTCAGGGAGAGAGGGGAATTGCTGGATAGGGATGAATAGAGGGGACAGATGGGCATGGATGGATATGGATTGCAGGGCAGGGCTCAGGGAGAGAGGGGAATTGCTGGATAGGGATGAATGGAGGGGGCAGGTGACAGAGGAGCATGGATGGGCATGGATTGGGAGGGCAGGGCTCAGGGAGAGAGGGGAATTGCTGGAAAGTGATGAATGGAGGGGCAGGGGACAGAGGAGCATGGATGAGCATGGATTGGGAGGGCAGGGAGAGGGGAATTGCTGGATAGGGATGAATGGAGGGGACAGATGGGCATGGATGGATATGGATTGCAGGGCAGGGCTCAGGGAGAGAGGGGAATTGCTGGAAATGGATGAATGGAGGGGCAGGGGACAGAGGAGCATGGATGGGCATGGATTGGGAGGGCAGGGCTCAGGGAGAGAGGGGAATTGCTGGAAAAGGATGAATGGAGGGGGCAGGGGACAGAGGAGCATGGATGAGCATGGATTGGGAGGGCAGGGAGAGGGGAATTGCTGGATAGGGATGAATGGAGGGGACAGATGGGCATGGATGGATATGGATTGCAGGGCAGGGCTCAGGGAGAGAGGGGAATTGCTGGATAGGGATGAATGGAGGGGGCAGGTGACAGAGGAGCATGGATGGGCATGGATTGGGAGGGCAGGGCTCAGGGAGAAAGGGAATTGCTGGAAAAGGATGAATGGAGGGGGCAGGGGACAGAGGAGCATGGATGGGCATGGATTGGGAGGGCAGGGCTCAGGGAGAGAGGGGAATTGCTGGAAAAGGATGAATGGAGGGGGCAGGGGACAGAGGAGCATGGATGGGCATGGATTGGAAGGGCAGGGCTCAGGGAGAGAGGGGAATTGCTGGAAAAGGATGAATGGAGGGGGCAGGGGACAGAGGAGCATGGATTGGGAGGGCAGGGCTCAGGGAGAGAGGGGAATTGCTGGAAAGGGATGAATGGAGGGAGCAGGGGACAGAGGAGCATGGATGGGCATGGATTGGGAGGGCAGGGCTCAGGGAGAGAGGGGAATTGCTGGAAAGGGATGAATGGAGGGGGTAGGGGACAGAGGAGCATGGATGAGCATGGATTGGGAGGGCAGGGAGAGGGGAATTGCTGGATAGGGATGAATGGAGGGGGCAGGTGACAGAGGAGCATGGATGGGCATGGATTGGGAGGGCAGGGCTCAGGGAGAAAGGGAATTGCTGGAAAAGGATGAATGGAGGGGGCAGGGGACAGAGGAGCATGGATGGGCATGGATTGGGAGGGCAGGGCTCAGGGAGAGAGGGGAATTGCTGGAAAAGGATGAATGGAGGGGGCAGGGGACAGAGGAGCATGGATGGGCATGGATTGGAAGGGCAGGGCTCAGGGAGAGAGGGGAATTGCTGGAAAAGGATGAATGGAGGGGGCAGGGGACAGAGGAGCATGGATTGGGAGGGCAGGGCTCAGGGAGAGAGGGGAATTGCTGGAAAGGGATGAATGGAGGGGGCAGGGGACAGAGGAGCATGGATGGGCATGGATTGGGAGGGCAGGGCTCAGGGAGAGAGGGGAATTGCTGGATAGGGATGAATAGAGGGGACAGATGGGCATGGATGGATATGGATTGCAGGGCAGGGCTCAGGGAGAGAGGGGAATTGCTGGATAGGGATGAATGGAGGGGGCAGGTGACAGAGGAGCATGGATGGGCATGGATTGGGAGGGCAGGGCTCAGGGAGAGAGGGGAATTGCTGGAAAGGGATGAATGGAGGGGCAGGGGACAGAGGAGCATGGATGAGCATGGATTGGGAGGGCAGGGAGAGGGGAAATGCTGGATAGGGATGAATGGAGGGGACAGATGGGCATGGATGGATATGGATTGCAGGGCAGGGCTCAGGGAGAGAGGGGAATTGCTGGAAATGGATGAATGGAGGGACAGGGGAGCATGGATGGGCATGGATTGGGAGGGGAGGGCTCAGGGAGAGAGGGGAATTGCTGGAAAAGGATGAATGGAGGGGGCAGGGGACAGAGGAGCATGGATGAGCATGGATTGGGAGGGCAGGGAGAGGGGAATTGCTGGATAGGGATGAATGGAGGGGACAGATGGGCATGGATGGATATGGATTGCAGGGCAGGGCTCAGGGAGAGAGGGGAATTGCTGGATAGGGATGAATGGAGGGGGCAGGTGACAGAGGAGCATGGATGGGCATGGATTGGGAGGGCAGGGCTCAGGGAGAGAGGGGAATTGCTGGAAAGGGATGAATGGAGGGGGGCAGGGGACAGAGGAGCATGGATGGGCATGGATTGGGAGGGCAGGGCTCAGGGAGAGAGGGGAATTGCTGGAAAAGGATGAATGGAGGGGACAGAGGAGCATGGATGGGCATGGATTGGGAGGGCAGGGCTCAGGGAGAGAGGAGAAATTGCTGGACATAGAGGGGAGGGAAGAGAGATGAAGGACATGAAATGGGGGAAAAGGAAGAGAGGAGAAAAACTGCACATGGATGAAGAAAATAGGCAGAAGCTGAGGACCAGAAATGAAGAAGAAAGGAGGAAAGGAAAGAAATAAATGGAAAGGAAGCCCTGGAAACGGAGTTAAGAGGACAGATAGCAGCAGAATCAGATACTGGGCCAGCATGATCAGAAAAAGAAAGTCACCAGACAACAAAGGTAGAAAAAAAATCATTTTATTTTCATTTTAGTGTTTGGAATATGTCCACTTTGAGAATTTACATCTGCTATCTTATTTTGCAATGTATAGCAATTTGTTTCTAAGAATATTGCTGACAATTCCTGTCAGTGTGGCAAGTGGTGAGCGATCATTTTCACGGGGGGGGGGGGGGGGGGGGGCACCGCCGCCGCCGCCAACTGATAGTCTGCAGGGGGGGCGCCAACTGATAGGCTGCAGGGGGGCGCCAGAGACCCTAGGCACGGCCCTGGGAGTAGATATAAGAGATCTACTTGTACTGGAAATGATTTTCAAAGGTGACGATGCGGAGGAACTGAAAGAAATCTTGGTGAACCTGGAAGACATATTGAGCCAAATCGACAAGTTAAAGAGTGATAAATCACCTGGATCAGATGGCATACGCTGAAATTTTCTGCCCAGCGTGCGGCAGCAGCCAAGAAAGTGAACACTTTGCTAGGAATTATTAGGAAAGGGATGCAAAATAAAACCAAGAATATTATATTGCCTCTGTATTGCTCCTGAGTGGTGAAGAACGGGTAGAAGTGAAGTGATTTTTCACTCTTTTAAAAAGTACAAAGACCAGGGGACACTCGAAGAAATTACATAGAAATACTTTTAAAACAAATAGAAGGAAATATTTTTTCACTCAAAGAATAGTTAAGCTCTGGAACTCGCTGCCGGAAGATGTGGTAACAGTGGTTAGTGTATCTAGGTTTAGAAAAGGTTTGCACAAGTTCATGGAGGAAAAGTCCATATGTTATTGAGATGGACATGGAGGAAGCCACTGCTTGCCCCAGGGCTGGTGGAATGGAATGCTACTAATTGGGTTTCTGCCAGGTATTTGTGATCTGGATTGGCCACTGTTGGAAGCAGGATACTGGGCTAGATGGACCCAGTATGACTATTCTTATGTTCTTATACTAATTGTTTCATTTCATTTCAATTATTGTATTTGCTATACCGCCTTTGTTAACTGACAGACGAAGGCAGTGCACAATCTAAAAACAACTTAAAATGATTCAAGAGTAATGAAAAGAACTACAATGGTTGTGTAGAACTGTACATAAAAAAACACTTGCCTGTCCTCAGTCTAACAATTGTTTATTGATATATCGATGAGAACATACAAGTCTTAAAAGCAGACAAGGTATGCTCTAAATTCTGGACAGAAGCCAGTTCCTTACATAGGGAATCTGGCATCTTGAACACAAAAGGATCAAAAGAATACATAAAAAGATTAATTATTACAGGAGCATAGGTTAGTTTACTAATGACTGCATTGTCTCCGTGATCGTCTCCTTCACTCCTTCACCATCAGATTATCCATAATATATTGGAGTCATAAATTGCTCCCAAGTTAAGATACAAATGACTTACAATGTTTTTCCATTCCTAAAGGACTCTGGGTCACCTAACAGCTTACCCTGCTTTCTAACCTGCTATTAAAATATATTTCTAAGGTAGAATTTTTTCCACAGTTGAAAGAAAAGAAAATCCAGTCACCACAAAAAGCAAACTTTACAAGGGAGGGAAGAAAGGGTGGGGGGCATAGGGAAGGGTAAAATGGTAAATGCACAGGGAAGAGGGTACAGAAGGTCAATCCAGCAGCCAAACATAGGGGCCCTTTTACTAAGCCACGTAGGCGCCTACGCGCGCCCAACACACGACAATTTGGAGTAACCGCCTGTAATGGAAGGATTTTAAAGATTGCTTTCCAACTCTATCTGAGTGACCGACCCTGCATTTTCTTATTAAAGTGTATAATTCTGTTTGTGTGAAACAGAGGCGTATATGCGTGGGGCCACGGGGGCCTGGGCCCCCATAGGTTTGGCCCTGGACCCCCCTGCCGCCGACCCTCTCCACCCCCTCCCACTGCCAACCCATCATCGCCTATCTTTGCTGGCGGGTGACCCCAACCCCCACCAACCGAGGTTCTCTCTTCCATTGCAGCAAAGCTTCCTGTTCTGAGTCTGACGTCCTGAACGTACAATGTGCAGGACGTCAGACTCAGAATTTGAAACTGAAGTATAAAACCAGCCACGCATCTACCTTTCCCTACATCAGTGCACGTTTGTGGAATGGTCTACCCAACTCTGTAAAAACAACCTCCAAACAACAGGCTTTCAGAATCTCCCTGAAGACTGCTTTATTCAGGAAAGCTTACACTGCAGCTCCGCACTGCCTTAATGTTTTCTGACCTATTACTGTTATGTGACCATACTGCATTCCTTACCTCCGTCTCACTTCTCTCCCTCTGTCTCTCCCCACCTACGCCCTTAATGTGTCTGTTTGTTTATTACTTGATTGATGTGTCTTTTTATATTGCTGTTAACCTTTTGAACTAATGTAAACCACATTGAGCCTGCCCATGGGCGGGAAAGTGTGGGATATAAATGCCAAAATAAATAAATAAATAAATATAAGGTTGGGATACGGTACTATATGGTACTATAGCCACTGAGTGGTCAAAATGTGCAGGGTTATGTGAGGAATAGGATTCCGGTTTAATGGAATCAGAGTCTTTGTATGCAAAAAAATTAAAATAGGGAGAAGGAACAGTATTGCTTATCGGAAAACCTATTAGAGCTGGGATAAACAGCATAGGAAAAGTGCAGAATTGGAATGATGGGTATGTGATTTACGTAGTCAAAATGAGATGCTTAATTGTCAGAATAAGTAACTGACTGATAAGCTGAATACATATCAAACCATAATTGAGCGTGCCACTGTAAGAGCGGTAAAATATAAATATAGAAAGCGAAGAGGGAAATTAACAAAAAGAAAGTACATTTATATCATGATTTAAGGGGATACATAGGAAGATGTTTAGACTCATTTGGAGTCATTAATTTCACATTTAAAGGACAAGAGATACTACTACTACTGGGAGATAAATCTTAATAAGATATAAGGACCATCTCAGGCAGTGAAATGTTTAAGCATTGGAATTTGTTTCTCTCTGTAAAAAGAAGGAGGTACAATGATTTATTCAGCATTTGCAAGCAGCGCATACCTCACTTAAGTAATCAGGAAAAAAATATGACCTTGATTGGAGGGAAAAAGAGCAACAGGCTTTTTAAAAGAGGCTTTTGGGAGGACAACACAGATTGCTTTAGATTTGTGGCCAGTGCAAGTAGGAGAAGTAGAATTGTCTCAGTGAATGAAAAGTATGCTAATTAGAGCTTTTGGCAAAAACAAAGGAATCGAGTACCACTAGGGTTTTAGAACCATAAGCTGCCAGATGTAGAAAAGAAAGTACAGAATGCAGTGGATAAGGAGGAAGTAGTTTATATGCATAGTTAAACATTGTTTATATGGTTTTGAAAATAGAGAATTTGGGATAATGTCATGTTTAAACTAACTCATGGTCTGTGGCAACTAGATTAGCCAACTTGGTACAAAAATAATTGGAAAATTATATCAAGGATTTGTGGGGCAGAGAATTGTGGCAAGATATTTGGAATTATGTAACATACTGATGTTATTGTTTTTTATGTAGATGCCCATTGCAAGGGTGATACTTTAGAATGTCTCTATAGCACAGTGGCTGATGAACAAAGTAAAATCACACCCCTCGAGGTGGAAACTGTGGAAGAGCCAGATAATTGCTCTGGTTTGGCGAAATGGGCGCATCAAAAATGTGGACCTCTGGGAGGAAAGGCCACTTACAGGTGGGCAACAGATCGTGGTATTAGTTTAATTATGGATTTTATTAGAACTGTTATTGTTCAATGTCTGGTCTGTTAATACCAGATTAAGCGATCTGTTCCCCACATGTCTAAGGGACAGTTATAAAGGAGAAAATTACCTGAACAAATTTGGTAGATGGATTATATAGGACCTTTGCCTAATTTGCAAGGATGTCAATATGTGTGTACAGCAGTAGATACTTATTAGATATTTAATTGCTTATCCTTGCAGGCGAGCTGTTCAAGCTAGCACTATTAAAACTTTAGAATTGATAATTGATAATGGTTCCCATTTTAAAGGCTAATTAGTGCAACAATTATGCCTTAAGTCATAATATAACCTTGACCTGATCCTCCGATCTGGGCAAGAAGAATGGACTTCTGTCCCAGTAAATAAGTGTTATCTTAGAGAATAACCGATCTGTTTATATGCTTTATTCATAGATCCTTGTAAGAATCTGTATAATCTTCCTTCTTACGGTGTCATTGGGTATGGCTATTACCCCCTGTGGACATTTATGACTCACCACCGAGAGTCAGGGCAAGCTGATTGGGAGATGGAAGAATTATGGTGAAATTTGACAACAAGATGACTACACATGTTCAGCTTGCTAGATGTGTCCTGTGGCAACTACGGAGTTCTGCCACATGAACGAGTTTAATATGACTTGCACAAGTCAGAGACAGACAATACAGCAATGTTGACCCAACAGTGCGGACATTATTGACATTTATACCACTAATGTGTCATTAGCACGTTAATACGTTTTTTGTGTGAATGCTACACCTATGAAGACCTGTGTAAATACTGTAGTACCCTCAATTGCCTAGATATAGAGTAAAATGAGCTTGGTATGATACATTGCTAGGAGCTTTTGGTACAATTGTAGGGATAATAAATGCCATTAGTGCTGACAAAGCAAAATGTATTAGAACTGACATTAATCAGCTTTACTTTGCAATATGATAAAGTGTTTTTTGATTATACTCAGATAGTTTATTATAGAAAGTTTACAAGTGGACATTAATATAACATACTTTACTACTTCCATATTTATTTATTTGCCCTTATACAAAGGAATAAGGCTCAGGATGATTTAATGACTCTGAACACTTGTGGAGGTGAATCTTTCACCGGTGGATTCCTTCCACAACTTGATTAATAACTTCAAATACTGCCTTGTGCACTGACCTCTTTTGTTCTGGACAAATTGCGTAACTAAGCAGCGTGTATTATGTAAATTTGTAATATTGCTTATTGTTTGTGCTATTGAATTTTTGTTACCATATTTTTAGTTATTGGTGG
This sequence comes from Microcaecilia unicolor, assembly GCF_901765095.1. Lineage (NCBI taxonomy): Eukaryota > Metazoa > Chordata > Amphibia > Gymnophiona > Siphonopidae > Microcaecilia > Microcaecilia unicolor. Next base: position 131,527,823 of record NC_044039.1, read on the forward strand.
GCAGCTTTATTAACGTTTGCCCTTGGACTAATTTTAGCATATTACCCATTTGTATAATCTGTCTTGTTTTTTTTTGTTTGTTTTTTACCTGATATAGAGCAATAACTTATGTATGGAATTGTTATACCACTGTCGTTTAGACAGAGTTGAGCATCAAGGACCGAATGTAATGGAAGATTTTAAAGATTGTTTTTCAACTCTGCCTTGACTGACAGTGCACTTGGGGGTCTGTATTTTTGATGAGAAGTAATTCTGTTTGTGTGAAAATGATTTGGAATGTGTAAGAAGATAAGACACAGCTCCAATTAATTTGGTATGTGAAGGGAGAGGTGGAGCTTGTTTTGAGTTCAGACTGGCCATCTAGCCTGAGAAACAGGTGACCACATTCCCACAGTATGGCTTGTTTACCTAAACAGAAAAATTCTCAAGCGTTCTGTAATTTTCCTTAGCTCTGAACATGAGTTCTAAGCCTAATAAAAAGGGAAATTTTTGCCAGTGAAATTGGGAACTTGTCTGTTAGTAACATACTTACTGTGCAGAGAACTGTATTTCCTGGTCAAGACTGTTGGCTTTCGCTGTGAACAGGCCCCCCCTAGCTGATGATAAGAGCCTGGATGTAGAGATTATTAATCAGTGATGTATATCTAGTTTATTATTGCTTCTTTTCCTGGTCTAGAAACTCCTAGCTTTGCTCGGATGTAGTGATCAGTGCAGGGGCGTATCTGCGTGGGGCCACAGGGGCCTGGGCCCCCGCAGATTTCACCCTGGACCGCCCTACCACCGACCCTCTCCACCTCCCCTCCCTCCCGCCCGCCACCAACCCGTCGCCGATCTTTGCTGGCGGGGGACCCCAAGCCCCCGCCAGCCGAAGTCCTCTCTTCCATGCAGGATGCAAGTTGCAACGCTTCCTGTTCTTCTGAGTCTGACATCCTGCACATACAACGTGCAGGACGTCAGACTCAGAATTTGGAACTCAGTCTGACGTCCTGTGCGTTGTACGTGCAGGATGTCAGACTCAGAAGAACAGGAAGCATTGCAACTTGCAGCCTGCATGGAAGAGAGGACCTCGGCTGGTGGGGGGTTGAGGTCCCTCGCCAGCAAAGGTAAGTGACAGCAGCGGGGGAGGGTTGGCAGTGGCGGGAGGGGGTAGAGAGTGTCATTGGTGGCGAGGGGGGGTCTGGCAGTGGCGGGGGGATCGGTGGCGCCGGGGGGGGGGGCTAAAATGTGCCCCCTCCCTCTGGCTCTGGCCCCCCCTACCGCCAGAGTCCAGATACACCCCTGGATCAGTGATGTAATGATTGTTTATATGTATTATTTCTTTTCAGTTATATAGCTTAATCATTGTGTATCTTAGACAATAATGAACCTCTAATAAAAGTCTCATTTAGCTAATACGAATCCAAAAGAATCCACAGAAATTATAGAGTAGTCTGTGTCAGTGAGGCAGGCTGTAAAACCAGGTCAGAATACCGCCCGGCTACCACATGGCCTGTGTGGTAATTTCATGTTTTACTTACGTCCACTATGCGAGCTAGAAAATATATTTTATTTTCTGGCACACAGGGAAAACCGGGTGGTAACTCCGACTTGACTTGCATAGGCGATTACTGTACGGTTAATGCAAGAGACCTTACCGCTAAGTCAGTGGCTGGCGGTAAGGTCTCAAACCCAAAATGGACACGCGCAAATTTTTATTTTGACGCATGTCCATTTTTGGCAAAAATTTTAAAAAGGCATTTTTTTCAGGCGTGCTGAAAAATGGATCTGTGTGCACCTGAAACCCATGCCTACTCTGTTGCAGGCCATTTTTCAGCGCACCTTAGTAAAAGGACCCCATAGTTCAGTTGTCATTGAAAGCCTGAGTGAAAAGCCATGCTTTTAAGGAGATCTTAAATTGCTTCAGGGACTGTTCAGCACAAAGTAATGGAGGCATTGAGTTCTGAAGGGAAAGTGAAGCAAAAAACAAGGCTTGGTGCCTACTGGAATCTATACTGACTTGTTTCGGACCTGGGACAGCCAAAAGGTGATCATTAAGAGACCGAAGTGAGCGGGATGGAGAATAGGGAATGGTGAGTGATGACAGTCAGGAAGGCCAAACTGGACAACCTTAAAAGCAAGTAACAGTGTCTTGTAGATGATTTGCTGCTGTACTGGGAGCCAGTGGTGTTTACGGAGTAACGGAGAGATGCAATCATATCGGTTGGCATGACATAGGAGACGTATCCCGGTGTTCTGAAGAGTTTGTAACTTTCTTAAATGTGAACGAGGACAGCCTAGATAAATGATATTGCACTAATCCATTCTAGACTTAAGTAAGGAAAAGATAAATGAGTGAAGAGAGTCATGGTCGAAATACCATCTAATAGAGTGTAATTGTCTTAAAATAGTAAAGCCAGATTTACATACAGCTGAGATTTATTGTGAAAAGGAAAGTTGAGAATCTAAGATAACACCCAAGTAACAGAAAGATTCAGAAGGCTGGATCATAGTCCCAAATAAATTTAGGGGAAGGTCTGGTACTGGGCAGCCCCCAGTAAACCTAGCATGCTGCTGTTTTTTGAGTGTTCAGCACCAGCTGATGTGAGACAAGCAAGCCAGTGATAGACATTCTTGTAGAGGATGAATATCTGGTGAATTAGGATTTGTGGGAAAGAACAATATTACCAGAACATTTGGATGGTAATTTTATAAGGGAAAATTAGATAAAGCACAATTTAGGCTTCATATGTGAAGCCTATTTTATAAAGATAAATAGGTGCCTACTTGTTTTCATTACAAAAAAAAAATACTAGTGCGAGTGGCTGATGCAGATATTTACACCAGCCCTAGAGACAATGTAAATGTCCGCGCTAAGAATTGTCAAGTATGCACATAAATTATAATATTTTATAATCTATGCCTGTACTCGTAGACTCTGTCCACACTCTGCTCAAAACTCCACCCCTTACATACCCACTGGCAAAGTACACAGCATCATTCCAAAGCTCACTTCTGCATTAGTCATAAGGGGTCATTTATGTTTAAATCATTTTTATTGATGACAATCAGATCATATACATTTCCACATGGATTCTATCATCATTTCCATTTTTATTCCGTCCCCCCCTCTCCTCCTCCCCACCCTCCCCTCTTCCCTTTCCTTTTTTCCCCCTGTTAATTTATCTTATATATACAGAGTTGGCTATTAATTATGGATTAGTTACATATTCAACAGTTGGCTTTGTGCAGCCGGGGTTAGAGTTCTCAAAAATGGGGTCCATCTTGTCAGAAATTGTTCAAATTCTTGGCTTGGTCTGTCTTTGTGGTATAATCTCTCCATTCTTAGAAGGAAAATCATCTGGGTCCGCCACAGTTGGATCCGCGGTCCTTTTGCTTCCAACCAGTCTATGAGTATGGTCTTTTTTGCTACCATCACTGCTCGTTTTGCAAAATCCGTGTATCCTCTGGGCCTAGATGTACCCAGCTCCAGCTTTCCAAACAGCATCAAAGGCGTACCTCTCCATGTTGCGTCCCAGGTTCTCCGAGTGTGTTCTACGATAGTCATCCAGAACTTGTGAACTTTCGGGCAACTCCAAAACATGTGTCCCAATGTTGCTCCTTCCCCCCCACATTTTGGACACGCCCCATCCAGGGACAAGCCCATGTGGAACGCTCTGCGAGGGGGAATATGGAGTCGTGCCGCAAACTTATATTGTAGCTCCCAGTATGCTGACCAAGGAGTTGTTCTTCGGATCGTCAGTATATGAGACTTGAACACCGTTGCTGGGATTGGCATTGGTAAGTCTCCACTCCAGACCTCGGCTTGTTTAACATAGTCCATTTCCAGCTTGGTGTCTTTGATATGTCTATGGTGGAATGATTGGGGCACCTTCTGTTGTGAGTTCAAAGACAGAGCTGAGGTCAATTCCTCCTGGGCATCCTCTGTCAATGCCTCCCATGGCAAGCTCCGCACGTAGTGCCCCAATTGCCAGTAGTAAAATTGATCTTTAGGTCCAAAAAGTTGTGCTTCTTTTAAGTCATTAAAAGATTTTAATCTCCCATCTTCAGTGATTATATTCAACAAATATATTACTCCTTTGGCTTTCCATTTTCTAAATGTTTCGTGTAGATCACCCGGAGGGAACGCCGGGTTTCCGCCCACTGGCAATAAGGGAGTGACTCTGTGGGAGAAATGATGCAGTCTGCAGATCCATGCCCACACTCTCTGCAGGGTGGGCAGAATATGAGATGTCATCAGCGCTGGTACCGGCGTGCATCTCAACCCATGTAGATAGCTGCTGAAATGATAGTTTTTAAAGAGGGTCATCTCGATTTGAGTTGCAGAAAAGTCTGCCGTGCCTCGGAACCAGTCATTTAAATGTCTCATGGCACATGCTATTGACAGTGTTCTTACGTTCATTAGACCCAAGCCGCCATATTCTGTCGGAGCGCACACCATGCCCAGTGCCATTCTTGACCGTTTCCCGTTCCATATGAATTTTTGGAGTGCAGCGTTCAACTTCAGTTCATCTGCTTTGTTGAGATATAGGGGCAACATCTGGAATCTATACAGCCAACAAGGTGCTATCATCATGTTACACATTGCTATGCGCCCCAGCAGCGAGAGCGGGAGCCCCTGCCATTGCTTCAGTTTTGTTATGGTCTCCTTTAACAATGGGATAATATTACGCTCATATAGTTTTGTTAAATCTTGTGGGATTTGCACTCCTAGGTACTTCACCTCCTCAACTCTCTGTAAATTAATTACACTATCTCTCTCTCTCCCTTCTACCTTCCCCATAGGGTATAATTGCATAACATTGGATTTTTGCATGTTTATCTTAAATCCCGAAAGTGCTCCAAACTGAGTAATTTCTCGAATTAGAGATTTGATTGATGTGTTAGGTTGCTCTGTCACTATCAACAAGTCATCTGCAAATGCCATTGCTTTGAGTTTTCCTCCTCCTATCTCCACTCCCGCTATTGTGTCTGTCTTGGCTATTGTCCTTAAGAGGGGTTCTATTGCCAGAAGGAACAATGCTGGGGATAGGGGACATCCCTGTCTGGTCCCTCTCTTTATGGGAAATTGACTGGTCCGCTCTCCATTCACTAGTACAGTGGCTCTAGGGTTGGAGTAGAGCGCCATAATCGCCTAAGTGCCCATCCCCCCAGGCCCGTGTAGCGTATCACTTCGAATAGGTATCCCCAATCAATGCTATCAAACGCTTTCTCAGCATCTAGGCTTATCAGCGCTGATTTTATCTTTCCTTGTTGGCAGTGTCCCATTGCTAGTAGTACTCGCCTCACGTTCACTACTGATTGGCGGTTCCTAACAAACCCAACCTGTTCCGGTGCTATCAAGCTCGGGAGGTGTTGGTGCAATCTATTCGAAATCAATTTGGCCAGGATTTTTACTTCAACATTAATCAGCGATATCGGCCGATACGATTCTGCTTGCATTTCTGCTTTCCCAGGTTTTAGGATCAAAGAGATCAAAGCTTCATTTGTGAATGGGGGAAAGCTTCCTCTATCCACCACTTCCTCAAAGTAGTCCAAGAGGGTGGGTATTACCATGGGTCCCAAGATTTTATAAAATTCACTTGAATAGCCATCTGGGCCTGGGGCAGAGTGGCCAGGCAACGAACTAATAATTTCTTGTAGCTCCTTTCCTGTTATGGGGCTGTTTATAGACTCTACGGCCTCACTAGGGAATTGGGTCATGCCTGACTTTTCCAGATATTCTTGTATTCCTGCCTGGCTCGATATCTTCCTTGCCTCATATAAGGAGCCAAAGAATTCCTCCAGAACCCTGGCTACCTTCTCTTTTTCATGTTGGATCTTCCCTGTTTGGTCTTTTATTGCCGTTATCACCCTACTACCTCCTTGGTGTTTGACTAATCTGGCCATTAGCGTTCCTGATTTGTTGCCAAATCGTTGGAGCTTATATTTCTGAACTATTAGTGCCCTAGTCGCTCTCTCATGTAGTAACGTATTTAAAGCTATTTGTGCTGTTTGCATTTGTTCCTTAAGGAATTTATTAGGGGAGTGTAAAAACCTCCTTTTTGCTTTTTGAAATTTCTGCTCCAAATTGATAATGGCCCAGGACAGCCTTTTCTCCCTCTTAGCCGTGAAAGCAATTATGTCTCCCCTTAACACCGCCTTTGCGGCTGGCCAAAACACAATTGGGCGGTCTTTGTAGTCTATATTGTTATCAGAGTAGTCTACCCATCTACTTTGTATGAATTCCTTAAATTCTGAGTTGGCTGATAAATAAATTGGGAATCGCCATCCCCTATTTACCGTTTCGGACCCTGGGACCCGCATATCTACCCAGACCATCGCATGGTCTGATATTTCTTCTGGGCCTATCTCTGCTGAACACACCTGGGAAAAAATCTTCTTGTCTACTAATATGTAATCTATCCTGGAAAAGGTTCCATGGGCTCTAGACATGTGGGTAAATTCCTTCCTTTCAGGATTCAATGTCCTCCATGTGTCTGTAACTAACAGGGACTGCATGAATTGATTTAAAGCTCTTTTGTTTTGCCCTCCCCGTGTTGCGCGTCTTGGTGCTGAGCAATCCAGCATAGGATCTGCCACTAGATTGAAATCACCTAATATGATTAACGGTAGGGATTTATATAGGAGGCAAGATTGCACTACTTTATCGTAAAATGATCTCTCGTATAGATTCGGACCATACATCCCCACCACCAAGTACTCTTTGTGGTGAATCCATAAATGTACCATCACATACCTTCCTTGGGGATCACTTTCTATTAGTTGGGATTTTGCTACTATTCCTTTGCGGATTAGGATGGCTACTCCTCTTTTCCTCCCCGCGGCCGATGACGCATGTACCTCTCCCACCCAAGTTCGTTTTAACTTTAAATGTTCATCAGGTGTTAATCTGGTTTCCTGGAGACATATCACATCTGCTTTGTGTCTATTTAGTGCAGCTAATATTTTTGCCCTTTTTATTGGACTGGAGACCCCTCCCACATTCCAAGTTAGAAACCTTGTGGAGTTAGCTTTCATGTTCAATGGAGGGCTCAATGTCATTCATGCACTTATTTTCCTCCCTTGACGCCCGTGGTGCCCAGCTCACCCGGACCTCTTGGTTCCACTCCCAATCTCCTTCCGCGTAAATCTGCCTGTTCCCGGCAAACTGTGGTCTATGTGTGTTCCTTAATCCTTCTTGATTACCTCCTCCTCCTTTCCTCCTAGGTAGCCTACTCCTCTGTGTGTTCCTACTCATGTTATCGTTGCACTTTTCCCCCCCTCCCCCCCTTCCCTCATCCCTCCCCCCCTCCTCCCATTCACTCCCCATTACTTACTCTTAGCCTCACACTCTCTATATGAGCACCAGGTATAAGAGTAAAGGTCTAGCGATGGAGGTACTCCCCTCTCGCCTTAGCTGTATTGCTGCTGTAATCAGTGCGCTTACAATTATAACTTAACATAACTATAACTCACAACATACTCGTGAATGAACTTTAACTACTACTTAACATTGTCTTTGTGCTGCCCAGGAAGCTGGGTGGCGTGTCATCTGTTCTTCCTCCCAAGTTCAGGAGATCTGTTCCTCTCTTATTGTATCCAATATCCAAAGTTTATAGTTCCATCAGGTATTCTCTGTAGCTGTCTCCTGGTTCAGTGCCTTCTGCGCCTCTGATGGGGTTGTAAAAGTTTTCCATGTCCCTTTTATTTGGACTCTTAACTGTGCTGGATACAGTAATTTAAAACGCTGCTTCCTGGCCACCAGGCTCTGGCATATAGGATTAAAGGCCTTCCGTTTTTCTTGAACCACCAGGGAGTAATCTTGGAATATCCTGATATGCTCTCCTTCCAGCATTAAAGTGCCCCTTTTGGAGCGGGCCCCTCTCAAAATCTCTTCTTTGTGAATAAAATTGTGAATTTTTATGAGCACCGCTCTTGGTCTGGTCGTCGCTGGGTTTTTCTTTCCCACTCGATGGGCCCTCTCCAAGCATAGTGACCCCGCGCTATCGGATAGCGCAAATTCTGCTTTTAGCCACCGTTCAAGCTGAGTTGGTAAGGTACGATCAGGTATCGTTTCCGGTACTCCTATTAGTCTAAGGTTCGATCGTCTAGATCTGTTCTCGAGGTCGTCAACCTGACATCGCAGGGCCTGGAGCTCTTGCTGAGTTTCTTTGAAGGCCGCTTCTCTGTGGATTTCCGTGTCTTCGACCTCCGATACGCGAGCCTCTAATTCTCCCGTTCGGCGGGTCGTCTCGTTCAAAAGCGATTCCATACTTGCCAGCCGATTTGTTATTTTATGTAATTCTGGTTCCAGCGCCTTTTTTACCGCCTCTGCCAGCTGTGAAAGTTGTCCTTCAGTGAAGGCAAAGCCTTTTTCCTGGTTCGGGCTCGCCGCCATCTTGGGTGTCATCTGTGCTCTGGCTTTCTCGCCTTCTTTTTTTATCGTTTTACTCGACATCGCCCTGGTTTCTCTTGTTACATATAAGTCCATAATCTCTTGGGAGATAGCGATTCCTGTTGTGTATAATTCCGTTGTTTTTTAGCGCGATTTTGGGCTTGAGGGGAGATTGACCCGGAGAGACCTGAAAAAACGTGTCTTCGTCTCTCAATCCATCACGTGACCCCTCCATAAGGGGTCATTTATTAGGTCGGCTTGTGTTGGTAAGTGTTTGACGTAATATCATTGTTCCACTGTTTTGGTTCTTTTGATCTGGTTGTATTGTGTGCGGTGGAAGAATAAATTAGATTTAAACATAAGGGGGTCATTTATGCATATATATGGCCACATCTGTCTGTAAATGATTGAAACAGCACCAAAGTTAGTATGTACTTTACAGCTAAAAGTACACATCCCCTTATAAAATTATCCTCTTTATGGGTATAAGAGTACCATCTCTATTTTTGATCTCACCAGTTGGAGAAATGGAGAAATCAAAATAGTTATTACCTTAGAGGTAGTCTTCCATAGTAGGGGTTTGGTACTGTGGCAGGGAAAGGGAGCTTGGTTTGTGCTATCACAATTTGTATTGTACTTGTTTTTTGTGATTAAATGGAGGTCATTGGTTTCCAGTCAGATCACTTGCATGGGTTAGCAGCCTCAGTACACCACTTTCCTCACAGTAACCCTCAAAAATACTGCTTTGCAAATAGTGAGTGGTATTCTTGAAGCAGAGAGATGTTCAGGCATTGAGGAGAGCGACGAGGAATGTTACATTTTGCATGTAACTGATTCAGCATGCACTCGCAATCCTAGCAGTAGCCCCATCCCCTTTTCGGTTGGACTTCCTGTGTGGAAAGGAAGCTACAGAGGTGTTGCTGCATGCAGTGTGCACATGTGCTGCCAGCTCACAGTCCCACACACAGTATAATATCAAGAGTGAGAACATTGGCAGTGGAGGAGATGGTCAAAATAGTGACAGGGATAGCAGCAATAGCAGGAAGGGGCAAGAGAAGCAGTCACCTTGGAAAAATAGGTATGAATGGCATGCTAATTCCCAGCCATCTTGATTTCACATTTATATGGGAACCCAAGCCTGTTATTCCCTTTGGGACTGGTACTAAAGAACCTTGTTAAGTGTGGAGGAACATTTTCGATAAAACGTCTAAGTCCAATTTTGGACGTTTTGCTAAAAATGTCCAAAAATCGAGTGGTGAACATAGACATTTTTCCAACCTGAAAAAATGTCTATCTTGTTGGTTCAAAAATGACCTTTTTCTAGACATTTTGTGCTCAGTGCATTTTTTCTTTTGGGACCATTTTGGAGAAAAAAAAACATCCAAGAGAAAAATACCCAAAAACCAACCATTGGCCTAGCAGACTGACCACACAGACATTCCAGCAGAGCAATAGGACAGTCTAGGGGGCAGTGCAGTGGACTTTACATAAAAGGTCCCAGGTACACATCTCACTATAATTCCCTTATATTGTATGTGAACCCTCTAGGAACAGAGAAAAACCTACTGTACCTCACTGTACACCACTACAATAGCTCTCAAGCTTGCAGGTATCACCTATATGTCAGTACAGTAGGTATATAGTGAATTTTGGAGAGCTCACACATTCCACCACAACTGTACCAGTTAGAGTGGGATATGAGGCTCATTTTCAAAAGAGATGGACGTCCAAAAAGTGACATAAATCGGCACTTGGACATCCATCTCTCAGAGACGTCCAAATCGGTATAATCGAAACCCGATTTTGGACATCTGTAACTGAGGTCCGTCACAAGGACATCCAAATTTCAAGGGGGCGTATCGGAGGTGTGGTGAAGGCGGGACTTGTGCATTCCTAAGACTTGGACGTCTTTGACCCATAATCGAAAAAAGCAGAGACGTCCATGACTTGGACGTTTTCACCCTGACCTGTTTTTATTATGAATAAGGCACAAAAAGGTGCCCGGAATGACCAGATGAGCACTGGAGGGAATCGGGGATGACCTCCCCTTACTCCCCCAGTGGTCACTATCCCCCTCCCACCCTCAAAAAACATTATTAAAAATATTACTTGCCAGCGTCAGTGTCATACTCAGGTCTATGACAGCGCATGCAGTTTTAGTGGGTGCAGTGCACTTCAGACAGGTGGACCCAGGTCTATACCCCCCCTACCTGTTACATTTGTGGACCTGCTTGCTGCTCTAATAGGAATGGCCATCATATCTTAAGCTGTCATAGAGCCTGGTATGTACTGTCACGTTAGGAGGATTGGGAGGGGGTCTGACCACTGGGGGATTCAGGGGGGTGGGTTACCCTTTAATCCTTCCTGTGGTCATTTAGGACAACTTTTGATCATGTATTCATGACTGAAACAGGTCTAGCCAAAAACATTTAAATTTTGGCCCTATGCATTTGTGATCTTCCATTATTGCAAAAATATATTTTCTTTTGAGACCACCTAGGTCCCACTCAAAACATGCCCCCTTGAAAAACTGTGGCGAAAACCATCTAAAATCGGAGTGTTGAAAATCGCAACTTGGATGTTTTTGGGAGAAATATGCCCATCACCATGCACTGTAGGTTATTAAGGGCTAGATATACTAATGTGTGTTACCATATTGAAAATGAATCGTTAGAGTAAGGCTGTGGCACAGTGAGGTCATATGCCCTGAGGCAGGTTTCCAAAACATGGACCATGCTGGTGATGGGTCTGGCACAAGAGTGAATTATGTTTTAAGCAAGCTGGATTTAAGCTATGAAAATAAACATTTTGTATGAAGAATTACATTGAATCTCCATTTTTTCAAGTTGGATGTGGAGTTGCATTGAGAATTTGTCCCCATATCTATTTGTTGAGTGTTGGGCTTATTGTTTGGATATACATTTGCAACTGTATGACATTTCTTGGATGTATTTTTGTTTTAAAAATGAGCCCAATAGTGTCCCTGAGGGCTAGCCATATTTAAGAAATGTCTACTTTCCAATAAGTCTCAGTAAAACATAAAACACGGCACATTAGCTATTCGTTTTTAAAATAAAAAATATGCCAGAATTGAAAGACGTAATGGTCCTACCTCACTAGCCTGTAAAATGGGATTATTAAATAAAAGCTGCTTTTCCTGAGGCTGTAATCATAGTTGTTGTAGAACGCAATAGCAATATAATTATGCAGCAAGGTGAAAAATATGTATCACTTTCAGAGTTTTCTGTTGTAATGAATGATCCAACTAGAAATAACGATGTTTTTTGCTGACACATGCAAACAGCTGGCCTCACTTCAACCCATTAAGATACAGTCACAGCATTTTATTTTTCAAAAATCCAAATTTTTATTGGAAGGGAAAATTATTTACACAACAGTCCATACATACATAAACAAAATTAGGTGCCTACCCAGATCAAATTGCAAACAAGTAAACAGCTTTCAGAATTACCCTCGTAGTGTATGTTGGTGATTAGGAAACAAATATGACCGACAGGGGAACTGGGCAATAGAATCTAATTTAGTTTATTTTAGATGGAAAATATTTGGAATTTCACTGGCCATTTTTAATGCCTTTAACTCCATGGCCTAGCCTTGGTAAGAAAGCATGTTCTTTTAAGGAACTTACTTCTTGCAGAATATGTCTCACTCTCAAAAGATGAGCTGAAGGGGCTTTAACAGATCTTGGGGAATTCTGAGGTAGCAACCTGCTGCAGGCAAATATAATTCCATTTTATGGCTGCTGTTTTCATAACTGTCATAATAAAGGAGAGAGCCAGAAGATGATGCTTAGTGACAGAACTCAGCACTGTACCACTGCTCTGAAGCTGCACTAGCTGTCCCTGCAGAAGCCCACATTCATCTGCTGCTAAAAAATGTTTTGGCAATTGCCATGCACTGCATGTTATTAAAGGTTAGATCTACTAATGTATGTTACCATGTTAAGGGAGGGATCTGGGTGTAACACTTGGATGTTTTTCTGCCATAATAGACGTTTTTGTCTAGACCTGCTTTATTTTTTTTTTAATTTATAGAAGTCTTTATTAAACTTATAAGTGTCAATACAAACGCAAATAAGTCACAACCTTTAACAGTGGCATACACAACTTGATGGTAAAACCTTATAGTTCAATACATACAACAAGAAACTCTCAAGACTGAAATAATTAACTTACAGAATACTTCTAGGTTTTATGCAGTGGAGTATCAAGGGGGGGGGGCGGTCCGCCCTGGGTGCACGCCGCTGGGGGGGGTGCTGCGCACGCCTGTCCTTCGTTCGTTCCATGCTCCCTCTGCCCCGGAACGCAGAGGGAGCATGGAACGAACAAAGGACAGGTGCGTGCGGCACCCCCCTAGCGGCGTGCACCCAGGGGGTTCTTTCGCGGGGAGGGTGTGTCCTTTCGCCGGGGGGGGGGGGGGGTTGCGATCCGCCCAGGGTGTCAGCCCCCCTAGGAACGCCACTGGCTTTATGACAGAGTTTTCCATTTGTCTACCCCTCCAAAAAAAACCAAAAAACCACAACCCACACCTCTCCCCCTCCCACCCCAGACACTCAACACTCACAGTGTGACACAAAGCTCCCACTTGGACAGAGTTTTATGACGCATGGCCCAAAGCCTCTCTATTTCACAAATATACCACAACTTATTTAACCATTTTACCAAAGAAGGAACCTGAGATTTCCAGTGGGCAGCCAACGTAACCCTAGCAGCCGACATAGCATGTCGAAATAAAAGGGATTGTGCTTTATTAATGAATAATGCACCAAAAGTGCCCTAAATGACCAGATGACCACTGGAGGGAGTCATGGATGACCTCCCCTTACTCCCTCAGTGGTCACTAACCCCCACCCACCAAAAATGTGATTAAAAACATTACTTACTAACCTCTATGCCAGCCTCAGATATTACACTCCGGTCCATTAGAGCAGGATACAGGTCCTTGGAGTAGTGTAGTGGTGAGTACAGTGCAGTGCACTGCACTGCAGACAGGTGGACCCAGGCCCATACCTCCCCCTACATGTTACACTTGTGGTGGAAACTGTGAGCCCTCCAAAACTCACCAGAAACCCACTGTACCCACATGTAGGTGCCCCCTTCACGCATAAGGACTATTGTAATGGTGTACAGTTGGGGTAGTGGGTTTTGGAGGGCTCAGCAGTCAAGATAAGGGAGCAACAGATAGATGTATACCTGGGAGCATTTAAATGAAGACCACAGTAGTGTCCCCTAGGATGCCCCATTGCTCTCCTGGGATGTCTGTGTGGCCAGTTTACTAAGAATGCTGGCTCCTCCTACATCCCAATGGCTTGATTTTGTGTGTTTTATAAAATACAATCATTTAAGCAAATGGATAACAAATATTGGTGCAGACATTTCTACCTGTAAATGACCAGGCCTACCATTTACGCTAATGGGGCCCTTTTACTAAGCAGTGCTAAAATGTGACCTGCACTATCTCCAGTGCAGGTCTTTACCACATGCAAAGGCCACTTTTAGTGCTGCAGGGATATGGCCGATTTTTCTATTTCGGTAATAATGGCCATCATTGATTTTCCCATTAGCATGTGGCCTTTAGTACATGAGCAGTTACCAATACCTACTTTGTAGGCTATAAGGGCTCACGCACTAATTGGTTAGTGTTCGGCAACGTAGCTGCGCTTACCGATTAGCGCAGAACACGCCTACTCTCCTCCCCCTGTGCTAAAAAGGAATAAACTTTTTTAGCAAGTGGGTAGTGCGCGTACATGCAAAAACTACCACAGGACGTCTGGGCACACCACGTGATAGTGCATTGTAACCTGTGGTAAGCATGCACTAGTGCTTACCGCAGCTCAGTAAGACTCCTAGTGTTTAGTAAGGAAATGTGGGCACCTGCTTTTCTTTATAAAGTAGTGCCTAAGTAGGCTCCTTCTTACCCACTTATTCTAATGCCTTGTTATGCCAGATAAACCTTTGCTGACTTTCGCAAACAAATTCTTCAAAAATGCCCATTGCAGATTTATATGTGGAGAATGCCACATACAGTGGGCATACATGAGGTTATATAATGGCCTCTGCTCTGAGTTGTACTGCTTTCTCAGTTCAAACTCTGTGCCCACCAATATTCTTTTCTAGCACCTTTTATAAACTAAAAATACAAGTGTGATTTCACTGTCCTTTCATTCATCTGTGACCATAGGCGCCAGGTATAAGAGGCTTGGAGAGGCTAAGCCTCCCCCCTGCTGCAGCAGAATGGATCAGCTGTGGAGTCCAGCTGCTCTGAGGGGATTAAACTGTTGATTTACCTCCATCCTCACAGCAGGAGCTGCAGTGAAAGCCCTCTAGCAGTTGTAGAAATTGGTTTATGGTTTGTTTACCTTACTGCTGGGAAAGCAGGGGGGGTTGGCTGGAGGTGTCCTGGGTTGCCAGGGAGATATTTAAGGAGGATGACTTCCTGACCTGCACTGAGGACAGATAGCAGCAGAATGGATACTGGGCCAGCATGATCAGAAAAAGTCACCAGACAACAAAGGTAGAAAAGATCATTTTATTTTCATTATAGTGTTTGGAATATGTCCACTTTGAGAATCAGGTGCTCAACATTAAAAGTTTATATTTATTTACTTATTTATGGCATTTTATCCCACATTAAACATGAATTAGGGTGTTTTGTGGCTCTACATGAGAATTATGATAATATGATCCCTTGTTTCATATTGTTGGCGGTCTGCATTTTCCGTATGGGTGGTATATTGGTGTATTAGGTCTGCCCAGTGTAATATTTATGGTACAGTAAGGTTCTGAGTGTGTTTTTGGACAAAGTTGTGCATAGTGTTTTGCAGTTGAGCGATTGTGGTTAGAATATGCTTTGAGCGGGAGGACGGTGACGTCACGCGATAAGATGGCGGCGTGAGTGAACAGCTCTGCATGCCCAGCAAACAAAAGCGTCTGTTATAGCGATTTTGGCACTCCAGGTCCTGAAAGGTCGACGGATTCTGATACAGGAACAGCGGGCGAAACACACTATGGCAGGGAAAGAATCAGGCGGCCCCCGAAAATCGCTAAAAGCATTTACATACCAGCCGCAGCTCGAGGGAAACAAGATGGCGACGGGGCAGCGAGCTGCAGTAACAGAAAACAGCAGGCGGGAAGCAGAACGGACTGCGATGGCAGCCGAGGGTGAGCTTTCCACAAAAGAAATGCACGCATTATTGATGGAGATCCGGGCAGAAGTAAAAGGTGGCAGAGAGGATATTACTAAGCTGGCCACAGAACTTCGCGGTGAACTAGTAGAGATGGGAAGATGGGTGTCAGAAGTGGATGAGCGTATCGACGAACATCAGGAAACTTTAAACACGCTGACATCTGCTCTCAGAGAACAACAGGATATGTGCGGAACGCTCATAAACAAAGTGGAGGACTTAGAAAACCGAAGCAGAAGATCAAATATCAGAATCAGAGGTATCCCGGAACAACCAGAATATATAAATTGTGAAAGGGTTGTACAACAAGTTGCCAGTATGATTCTATCAGAAGAGAAGCAGACGATTCAACCGGAAGATATTAAAATAGATCGGGCACACAGAGTGTTGGGGCGTACACGGGCAAACGTGCCCAGGGATATAATAGCATGTCTTTCAGAATACCGGATTAAAGAAGCTATTATGAGCAAAGCCCGTAAAATGGACATAATCAAATGGGATTTACTCCCAATTGAGATATATCAAGATGTGGCCCCGCAGACACTAAAACGCCGTGCAGAGTTCCGGAGCTTCACGAAATATCTACGGGATCAAGGAATATTTTATCGCTGGCAGTACCCTTTTGCGCTATCATATAAAGAGGATGGAAAGTGGATTAAAATTCAATCGGTGGAGGAAGCACGTGCAGCCTGGCCAGAGGTGGAGATAGCGCAGGATACTCCAGAACATGCAGCCGAGCCGACAACACGTCCGAAACATCAAGGATGGACCCGGGTGACCAGAGGGAGAGGGCGTCTCACCCGACAACCAGCAAGTCAGCTGCAAAAATCCACAGCTATAGAGGGACTCTGACAGACAGACCTGAGAGGCTATCACCCTGACTGGATAAGGATGAGACATTATATACAGGTTTCACTGAGTGAATGTGGACTTGGAGACATTATATAGAGGTTTGAGCAAGCTTAATAGTATCAACCAAAGGGCATGTATGTTGTCACCGCTCTCTTGTTGAATGGGTGGGATATGTTGGACCCATTGGCTGAAAAGGGGAAAGGGGGGAGGGGGAAGGGATACCAGGGTAACTCAGAAAGAGGGGATATATGTAACATTAAGATGGAAGTCATATAAGACACAGACCAAACAATTAAAGGATAGAAATAGAGAATTAAGATGGCACAGGTAAAATGCATGACATTAAATGTACGAGGTTTAAACTCTCCACAAAAAAGGAAGAGTCTTCTGAGAGAAGCCTATAGGGTGGGAGCGGATATTATCCTAATACAAGAAACACACTTGCTGGAGAGAGATGAGCATTTATTGAGATCCCCGCGATATCCAATTCAGTATCTGGCATCTAATAGGCAACAGAAGAAAACGGCGGGAGTAGGGATACTGTTAAAACAAGGGCTAGCTTGGGAAAAGATAGTGATAAAAAGGGACATAAGAGGACGTTATATAATCATGGTGGGTAAAATGGAGGGCCAAATATATACCATAGTGAATGTTTATGCCCCGAATCAGGCCCAAGGGGAGTTCTTCGACCAGGTCAGCTCGCAGCTTTCAAAAATAGTACAAGGGGAGGTTCTAATAGGTGGGGACTTCAATATCACTATGAACCCTGGGATAGATAACACTGGGATGGCAGCTGGATACGCGCAGGTAGAACGGGACAAACTGCTTTCCTTTCTGAATGCATGGGGCCTGGTGGATATGTGGAGGGTCTTACATGGGACGGAAAGAGATTATACATGCTATTCGGCACCACATGGCACACACTCTAGAATCGACATGTGGATGGGCAATGAGGGAATGTTGTTGCAGGTCAGGTCCATAAAAATAGAGGCACGCACATGGTCAGACCATGCTCTGGTTGTTCTCTCTTTGAGGGGACGGCGGGAAGTGCGTGGACAAAAAAGCTGGCAATTCCCAGATAACTTGCTAACAGACCCAAAGCAGATGAAGGCAATTGAAGGTGAACTAAACGAATTTCTTTCTATTAATGATACAGCCGATATTACACCGGGGATACTTTGGGAAACTCTGAAAGCAGTGATAAGGGGAAAGATGATATCTCTTCAAGCGTATTTATATAAAGACATTAAACAACAAGAAAAAGTATTAAGACTTAAGATACAGGATCTAGATAACCTAGTGAAACAGCAGTGCGCTACACCAGATCAACAGAGTATGTTACATAAAACGAGGGTCCAACTGGCCGCTTTAGAAAATAAAATTATTCAAGAACAGCTGCAGAAAGTGCAGCAAGAATATTACGAGTTCAACAATAAGGCCAGTAGGATACTGGCATATAAATTAAGACAATTAACTAGGCGTAACAATATTCATAGTATAAAAGACGTGAAAGGGAAAGTATACGACCAGTTAGAGGATATTCAAAGAGAATTTGTCACATACTATGAGAAACTTTACCAACCGGAGTTCGCTCCATCAGAGGAACAGATCCGCTCTATATTAGAGGCCGTAGACTTTCCCAGATTAACAGAGACAGAGCGAGCTATGTTATCGGCCCCTATAGATCAGGAGGAAATAGATGTAGTGATTAAGGGACTCCCGGGGGGGAAGGCCCCTGGGTTAGATGGCTTCGGCAATCGTTTCTATAAATGTTTCAGGACTATCTTGACCCCAATACTGACCCGAGTGTATAACGATATTACAGCAGAAACCATTCTTCCACACTCGTGGAGACTAGCAGAAATAGTGCTGTTGCTTAAACCACAGAAAGATCCGCAAGAATGCGGATCCTACCGTCCAATTTCACTGCTAGGGACAGACTACAAAATTTTCACCACTATCCTGGCCAATAGGTTACAAAAAGTGCTACCCCGTTTGGTTCATGAGGACCAGGCGGGTTTTATCGTAAACAGACAGACCTTTGATAACACCAGGCGAGCACAATATATAATAGATAGAATTCAGAAAATAGGGCAGCCAGCGGTCCTTCTTTCATTGGATGCAGAAAAAGCTTTCGATAGAGTGTTGTGGCCCTTTCTATTTGCACTGTTGAAGAGAGCCGGTTTTGGTGGACAGTTTATACTGTGGGTAGCAGCACTTTACCGACAGCCAATGGCTCAACTTAAAATTAATGGCACTCATACTATACCTTTTGAGTTGTTCCGCGGAACAAGGCAGGGTTGTGCATTGTCCCCCTTGCTATTTGTGCTAACCATGGAGCCGCTGGCTAGAATGATAAGGCAGGAGCCGAGGATACAGGGTATACATATGGGAAGTCAAGAAATTAAAATCCTACTGTACGCAGATGATGTCCTGTTGACCTTGGCAGAACCAGGGACCACATTACCAGTGGTATTGGATATTCTTAACTCATATGGGGAAATAGCGGGCCTAAAGATTAACATACAAAAATCAGAACTTATGCCTTTACAATTTCCCCCAGGCCTACAAGCTGAAATTCAACACCTTTTCCCGTTCAGATGGACATCTAAAGCTATACG
The DNA here is from genome assembly GCF_901765095.1 of Microcaecilia unicolor. NCBI lineage: Eukaryota > Metazoa > Chordata > Amphibia > Gymnophiona > Siphonopidae > Microcaecilia > Microcaecilia unicolor. The sequence continues at coordinate 131,546,874 of NC_044039.1, forward strand.
ATATCTGGGGGTGAATTTGACATCAAATACCTCCGACCTCTTTAAAGAAAACTTTGTACCCAAAGCTCAAGAGATGTTTCAGGACTTGGAGCGCTGGGGGGGATTAGGTATGTCCTGGATGGGGAGGATAGCAGCAGTAAAGATGACCCTACTCCCCAGATTACTATATCTGTTTATGGCTATCCCCATCCACATTCCAAAATCATTTTTTAGGGCATTAGATCGTAAGGTTTTTGCCTTTATATGGAGGAGAAGGCTCCCACGGGTTAAACGAAATGTGCTGTATCAATCTAGAAAGGATGGTGGAATGGGGGTGCCCAATTTCTGGTTATATTATAGAGCTACATTGTTGCAAATGTTGTCTATGGGGCAGAAGGGGATACTCAAACCCTGGTCACACGCAGCACAATGGGGCCTGAGAGGCGTTCCCCTGTGGGCTGCCCCATGGCTCCCAATACCATTGTTGAGAGGCCTTATAGAAGGACTGCAGGGACCGATGGGAGTGGCCCTAGGGGAATGGATTAAATGCAGATTAACATGGTTTCCTGGCCGCAAGTACCATCTGAATACCCCCATAATTTTTGCGCTGGACTTCCCTGCAGGGAGGGAGGAAGGAGTATATGGGCATTGGGCCTCAACCTCTTTGAGATTACTGGGACAGATATGGGACGAGGGACAGTGCCACACATTTGAAAGCCTGAAAGAGGAATATGGTCTGACTGACAGAGACAGATTTCATTATATACAAATCCGGGACTTTATACATCGGAAAGCTAAACATGAGCTGCTACTAGCTGTCACGGAACTGGAGCGGGCAATGGGATCCGGGTCAGGGAAGGGAGGAGTATCTAGAATTTATAAAGCATTAATACACCATTCTCTCCCTTTGACCTCATATAATGCAAAATGGGAGGCCCTACTGTCGACCACTTATACACCTGAGAAATGGACTAAAATATACAAAAATTTATTATCTTTTTCGATATCGACGCCCCTGGTGGAAAATGGATATAAGATGCTATATCAATGGTATCTTACGCCACACAGATTGGCACGCATATTTAAAACAGGGGCGTCGACATGTTGGAGGGGCTGCGGGGCAGAGGGCACATTCTGGCATATATGGTGGGAATGTCCGATCATTAAGACCTTCTGGGTGACCCTGATGTCGTATATTCAAAGTAAACTGGGAATTTCTGTTCAGCTGTCCCCAGGTTTATGCATGCTTAATATACAGGAGACAGGGATACCATATCCACAGAATTGTTTATTGACATATATAGTTACAGCAGCCCGTACGTTAATTGCAAGAAAATGGAAACAAGTAGTAGCTCCCACAGTGGAACAGGTATTTGTGAAAGTAGATTTTTGTTGTGTGATGGATAAACTAACAGCTATGAGAAGAGGAAGGGTGATCCGTTTTTATAAAACATGGAGCAAGTATATGGAATGGAGGGGCCTGCAAGTATAATAAGGCATAGAGGCCATGGTAACAAAGGATCAGGATATAAAGTTTGAGTTACCTTTGGTGGGAGGGGAGGAGGGTGGGTAGGGAGGGGGGGGGGTATATGTTCATATTTGACGCTATATGTAATCGCAGGCATGGAAAATGTCAATTGTATGCAATTTGCAATGTTAAAATAATAAACATATTTGGGAAAAAAAGAATATGCTTTGAGCAACCACTTTATTCTTTGACATATGATACATATCCAATATCTAAATTTAATAAAAGGTATTAATTGTGACTTTTATTTTTATTTATTTTTTCTGCGTGTTATCAGACAATTATGGATTTAAGCTCCACCCCTAACCCCGCCCCCTTTAGCCTCCCCAAACAGTTGGGCTACCGACCGCCTATGTCTGTGACACTGATATCACAGGCGGGGAGTAGCAGTGAGGAGGTGGATAAAGCAAAACCATAAGCTCAGAAGCCATGTGCCTAGCAGAATTTGCTAGGCCCCACCAGATAAAGAGAAGTCCACAGCAAAATAAGAATGATTGACTAGGATAACTGCCAGCCATAAAGATAGAGGAGCCCAATGGCAGAAGGGTGACTGGCAGTTATCACCAGCCCGTCGCAGCATCCAAAGAAATGGAACAGCTGGCGGCTGATCATGTGCAACCCTCCCATTCTTACTACTGGTGTCCCTGACACCTTTCCTTCCGCTGTCCTTCCAGTTACTTTGTCTGTTTGCTAGCGGCAGTGTGGATGTAGGCAGGGGAGAGAGTATGGGGGAATAGAGAGGGGGAAGTGGGAAAGAGTGGCGGAAGAGTACATCATATGGGGAAAACCCGGAAAAGAGAATGAGCAGAAGAACACGGGGAGGAGACTGCAGGGAAGTGGGAAAGAGTGAGCAGGAAAAGGAAAGAAGCAAATCAATCTCATGCAATATTTATTGTTGAAATCTTGAAAACCACACTGGGTTGTTCTCCTTGACGACTGTAGTTGCCCATCCCTGGCATAGTGGATGCTTGTGATACTTGATATAATCACGTTTGATATCACTTTGTAAAATTACCCCCATGTTGCATAAAATTAAGTACTAGGTTTCTGTGCACTTACTTTTTACAGATGGATCTTGCCAGGCAGTTTTATAAGAGCCCACTTGAGGGCATAAAATGCTGTTCTATATCCTCACATCCCTTTTATTATTTCCCCCATAATGCACTCTCGTAAATCTGCCATGCAATTCTAGACTTACTGGATTTAGCATCATCTCCTGGAAACAGAAGGAAGCAACAGCAGAATGAACGTCTGACCTCCCAATGGCAAATCACAGAATACATCACCATTCCTCCAACCCTGTTCACTGAAAAGCAGAGTTGCCTTAATGTTGAATCAGATTTTTCTCTCAGGCTTCCTTTCCCGATGCACGTATTAGTCACTGCAGTGATGGATCTCAGCCAATCTAGCTTGATGCAGCTGTATTTTCAAATATGCCAAGATTTTAAGTGAACCTCAAACAATAAAACACTGTATCCTGCAGAACAAGAGTGTGTATAATGCACCACATACATTTTAAAACAAATATGCTGAAAGAATAAGAGGGTTTGGTGAATTCTCATCTTTTATTCAGCAACTAACTCCAGTCTTTTATGCACATTACAAAATGCAACTAGAGACTGCTTAATGACAAGAAATTTAACTTCCAGCTCCTGTGCTGCATCTTTTCCACCTAAGTTATATCCTGCTCACATCAATGCTTTCCATCCTCTTGCATACAGTTCCTTTAATTTTTGCATCCCAGATGCATCATTCTACACTTCTTCATATTAGCCGTTAACTTACTTCCAAGCATTTGATCATTCTTCTAGTTTTTATAGATCGCTTTGCATTCTTTTTCATTTGCTTAGGAGGTTCACTCTGTTGCTGATATTTGTGCCATCTCTAAAAGGACACTTTTCCTTCTAACCTTTTGCCTTCCTTTCTTCCGAGTAAGCAGAATTAATTCAGAAGAGAGAAAGTTTAGTAGTGGAGGGCCTCAAGGATTTGTCCTGGGGCCAATTCTGTTCATTATTTTCATGAGTTATAGTGACAAAAGGGCTAGAAGGGAAAGCTTGCCTTTTTGCAGATTACAAAAAGATTTTCAACAGAGTAGACAACACAGAGTGCCCTGCTTACTAAGCCACGCTGTAGGCAAGCTAACTTTTTAGTCTGCGCTAAAAATTAGCATGTGCTAATGCTAAAGACACCCATAGGGTTTCTCCGAGGACAAGCAGGCTGCTTGTTCTCACGACTGGGTGACGTCCGCGGCAGCCCCCACCAACCGGAAAAAGCTTCGCGGGACGGTCGGCACGCAGGGCACGCCCACCGCGCATGCGCGGCCGTCTTCCCGCCCGTGCGCGACCGCTCCCGCCAGTTCCTTTTTTTCCGCGTCTGGAGAGAGTCGTGCTTTGCCGCTCTCTCTTTTTCTCAGCTGCCGGAAAGTCGTTCGCGTTTACGCGAATCGCTTCTCTTTTCTTTTTTCTCTTTGTTTTTCGTTTAGTACACCGCCCGGTTGTATTTAAAAAAAAACAAAAAAAAAAAAACAACACACGGAGCGTGTGGAGCACGCGCTCCCATTTTTCCCTCGTTTCTAGCGGGGGCGCCGCGTTGCGGCCTAGTGGCCGCACGGTCGTTTTTCCCCTTTTCGAGGTGTGATTTCCGCCACCATCGACGACTTTGACTTCGCCGACGCGATTTTTCCGTCGATGTCCTCGAAGGTCCCGAGTGGATTTAAAAAGTGTGGTCGGTGCGGCCGGCCCATCTCGCAGACCGACACCCACGCTTGGTGCCTCCAGTGCCTCGGGCCGGAGCACAATCTCAAGTCGTGTCCCCTGTGTCTCGGTCTCCGGAAACGGACTCAGGTTGCGAGGCAAGTTCTACGGGACCGTCTTTTTGGAACTTGCGCCGGCCCCTCGACGTTGACCTCGACGGCATCGGTATCGACGCCCGGTCCTTCGGTACCGGTATCGATGCCCGAGACATCGGCACCGATGGCATCGACCCCAGGAGAACAGGTCCCGTCGGCCCGCCGGTCCTCCGGTGAGAGTAGAGGTGAGAGGCCGCGTGGGCAGTCGGCCCCGGTCACTCCCTCAGCTCGTGGCCCACGGGACCGAACCCTGTCTGACCCGGTCCCTCGAGACCGAGGGGGATCGACCTCCTCATCCTCCATACCTCCCGGCGCCGGTGACGGGCATCGCAAGAAGGATAAGAAGCGTCGTCACCGGTCGCCCTCGGTGCATCCGGACATCGGAGAGGAGGCGACGCCGAAGCGTCCACGTCGAGAGGAGAGGTCCCCGTCGGTTGTGGAGGTACCGACGCGTCAGGGTTCCGGCACCTCGGTGCCGTCTCCTGGCCCCCATCAGCTTCTGGCGCCGATACCCCTACCGGCCCCACCGCCTTTCCCGGCAGCGGGCCTGGACGAGTGCCTCAGAGCCATCCTTCCGGGGATCCTGGAAGGGCTGATGCGCCAGGCTGTGCCGGCGCCGGGGGTGCTTGCGCCCTCGGCACCGATGTCTGTGGCGCCGGCGAGCTCTAGCCCGGCGCAGAGGCCGTCGACACCACCGCCGCTTGCGGCGCCGGTCTCGACTGCCACGCAGGTGGAGTCCCCGTCGACGTCGATGGAGGGAGCTCCGTCCCCGCCGGCGCGGGAGTCCACCGCTCGACGACACCGAGACCTCGGTGCCTCGACGTCGAGCCGGGCCCGGTTCAGGACTCAGCTACATGAGCTTATGTCCGATACCGAGGATGAGGCCTCGTGGGGGGAAGAGGAGGACCCTAGATATTTCTCCTCAGAGGAGTCTACGGGCCTTCCCTCGGACCCCACGCCTTCACCGGAGAGGAAGCTCTCACCTCCTGAGAGTCTCTCTTTTGCCTCCTTTGTGCGGGATATGTCTATTAGCATTCCCTTCCCCGTGGTCTCTGTGGAAGAGCCGAGGGCCGAGATGCTCGAGGTCCTCGACTATCCATCACCACCTAGAGAGTCCTCCACGGTACCGCTGCACAATGTCCTCAAGGAGACACTGCTTCGGAACTGGGTGCGACCGTTAACTAACCCCACCATTCCCAAGAAAGCAGAGTCCCAGTACAGGATCCACTCCGACCCAGAGTTAATGCGGCCCCAACTGCCCCATGACTCTGCGGTCGTGGATTCTGCTCTCAAGAGGGCACGGAGTTCGAGGGATACCGCCTCGGCGCCCCCGGGGCGGGAGTCTCGCACTCTGGACTCGTTTGGGAGGAAGGCCTACCAATCTTCCATGCTCGTGACCCGCATCCAGTCATACCTGCTCTATATGAGCATCCACATGCGGACCAATGTGCAACAACTGGCGGACCTGGTCGATAAGCTCCCGCCGGAGCAGTCCAGGCCTTATCAGGAGGTGGTCAGGCAGCTGAAGGCGTGCAGAAAGTTCCTGTCCAGGGGTATCTATGACACCTGTGACGTGGCATCTCGTGCTGCGGCCCAAGGTATAGTGATGCGCAGGCTCTCATGGCTGCGTGCCTCTGACCTGGACAACCGCACCCAGCAGAGACTGGCCGACGTCCCTTGCCGGGGGGATAACATTTTTGGTGAGAAGGTCGAGCAGATGGTGGACCAACTGCATCAGCGGGAAACCGCCCTCGACAAGCTCTCCCACCGGGCGCCTTCAGCATCCACCTCAGCAGGTGGACGTTTTTCCCGGGCCCGGCAGGCTGCACCCTATCCTTTTGCAAAGCGTAGGTACAACCAGCCGGCCTGAAGGCCTCGTCAGGCACAGGGACAGCCCCAGCGCGCTCGTTCTCGTCAACAGCGTGCGCCTAAGCAGCCCCCTGTGCCTCCACAGCAAAAGCCGGGGACGTGCTTTTGACTGGATCCACGGGAACATAGCCGCCCTCAAAGTGTCCGTACCGGACGATCTGCCGGTCGGGGGGAGGTTAACATTTTTTCACCAAAGGTGGCCTCTCATAACCTCCGACCAGTGGGTTCTCCAAATAGTGCGGTGCGGATACGCCCTGAATTTGGCCTCCCTGCCACCAAATTGTCCTCCGGGAGCTCAATCTTTCAGCTCCCATCACAAGCAGGTACTTGCAGAGGAACTCTCCGCCCTTCTCAGCGCCAATGCGGTCGAGCCCGTACCACCCGGGCAGGAAGGGCAGGGATTCTATTCCAGGTACTTCCTTGTGGAAAAGAAAACAGGGGGGATGCGTCCCATCCTAGACCTGAGAGGCCTGAACAAATTCCTGGTCAAAGAAAAGTTCAGGATGCTTTCCTTGGGCACCCTTCTGCCACTGATTCAGAAAAACGATTGGCTATGTTCCCTGGATTTAAAGGACGCATACACTCACATCCCGATACTGCCAGCTCACAGACAGTATCTCAGATTCTGCCTGGGCGCACGGCACTTTCAGTATTGTGTGCTGCCCTTTGGGCTCGCCTCTGCCCCACGGGTGTTTACAAAGTGCCTCGTGGTGGTAGTGGCATACCTTCGCAAGCTGGGAGTGCACGTGTTCCCATATCTCGACGATTGGCTGGTCAAGAACACCTCGGAGGCAGGAGCCCTCCGGTCCATGCAGTGCACTACTCAACTCCTGGAGCTGCTGGGGTTTGTGATAAATTACCCAAAGTCCCATCTCCAGCCAACTCAGTCTCTGGAATTCATAGGAGCTCTGCTGAATACCCAGACGGCTCAGGCCTTCCTTCCCGAAGCGAGGGCCAACAACCTCCTGTCCCTGGCTTCGCAGACCGGAGCGTCTCAGCAGGTCACAGCTCGGCAGATGTTGAGACTTCTGGGTCATATGGCCTCCACAGTTCATGTGACTCCCATGGCTCGTCTTCACATGAGATCTGCTCAATGGACCCTAGCTTCCCAGTGGTTTCAGGCCACCGGGAATCTAGAAGATGTCATCCGCCTCTCCACCAGTTGCCGCACTTCACTGCTCTGGTGGACCATCCGGACCAATTTGACCCTGGGACGTCCATTCCAAATTCTGCAGCCCACGAAAGTGCTGACGACGGATGCATCTCGCCTGGGGTGGGGAGCTCATGTCGATGGGCTTCACACCCAGGGTCTGTGGTCCCTCCAGGAAAAGGATCTGCAGATCAACCTCCTGGAGCTCCGAGCGATCTGGAACGCACTGAAGGCTTTCAGAGATCGGCTGTCCTACCAAATTATCCAAATTCGGACAGACAATCAGGTTGCAATGTATTACGTCAACAAGCAGGGGGGCACCGGATCTCGCCCCCTGTGTCAGGAAGCCGTCGGGATGTGGCGTTGGGCGTGCCGGTTCGGCATGCTTCTCCAAGCCACGTACCTGGCAGGCGTAAACAACAGTCTGGCCGACAGACTGAGCAGAGTCATGCAACCGCACGAGTGGTCGCTCCATTCCAGAGTGGTACGCAAGATCATCCGGGAGTGGGGCACCCCCTCGGTGGATCTTTTCGCCTCTCGGACCAACCACAAGCTGCCTCTGTTCTGTTCCAGACTTCAGGCACACGGCAGGCTAGCGTCAGATGCCTTTCTCCTTCATTGGGGGACCGGCCTCCTGTATGCTTATCCTCCCATACCTTTGGTGGGGAAGACCTTACTGAAGCTCAAGCAAGACCGCGGCACCATGATTCTGATCGCGCCTTTTGGCCCCGTCAGATCTGGTTTCCTCTTCTTCTGGAGTTGTCCTCCGAAGAACCGTGGAGATTGGAGTGTTTTCCGACTCTCATCTCGCAGAACGACGGAGCGTTGCTGCACCCCAACCTTCAATCCCTGGCTCTCACGGCCTGGAGGTTGAGGGCGTAGATTTCGCTGCGTTGGGTCTATCTGAGGGTGTCTCCCGTGTCTTGCTTGCCTCTAGGAAGGATTCCACTAAAAAGAGTTACTTTTTCAAGTGGAGGAGGTTTGTCGTTTGGTGTGAGAGCAAGGCCCTAGAACCTCGTTCTTGTCCTGCACAGAACCTGCTTGAATACCTTCTGCACTTATCGGAGTCTGGCCTCAAGACCAACTCAGTAAGGAATCACCTTAGTGCGATTAGTGCTTACCATTATCGTGTGGAAGGTAAAGCCATCTCTGGAGAGCCTTTAGTCGTTCGATTCATGAGAGGTTTGCTTTTGTCAAAGCCCCCTATCAAGCCTCCTACAGTGTCATGGGATCTCAACGTCGTCCTCACCCAGCTGATGAAACCTCCTTTTGAGCCACTGAATACCTGCCATATGAAGTATTTGACCTGGAAGGTCATTTTCTTGGTGGCAGTTACTTCAGCTCGTAGGGTCAGTGAGCTTCAAGCCCTAGTAGCTCATGCTCCATATACCAAATTTCATCACAACAGAGTAGTGCTCCGCACCCACCCAAAGTTCCTGCCGAAGGTGGTGTCGGAGTTCCATCTTAACCAGTCAATTGTCTTGCCAACATTCTTTCCCAGGCCGCATACCCGCCCTGCTGAACGTCAGTTGCACACATTGGACTGCAAGAGAGCATTGGCCTTCTACTTGGAGCGGACACAGCCCCACAGACAGTCCGCCCAATTGTTTGTTTCTTTCGACCCTAACAGGCTAGGGGTCGCTGTCGGGAAACGCACCATCTCCAATTGGCTAGCAGATTGCATTTCCTTCACTTACGCCCAGGCTGGGCTGGCTCTTGAGGGTCATGTCACGGCTCATAGTGTTAGAGCCATGGCAGCGTCAGTGGCCCACTTGAAGTCAGCCACTATTGAAGAGATTTGCAAGGCTGCGACGTGGTCATCTGTCCACACATTCACATCACATTACTGCCTCCAGCAGGATACCCGACGCGACAGTCGGTTCGGGCAGTCGGTGCTGCAGAATCTGTTTGGGGTGTAAATCCAACTCCACCCTCCAGGACCCGAATTTATTCTGGTCAGGCTGCACTCTCAGTTAGTTGTTCTTCGTAGGTCAATTTCTGTTATACCCTCGCCGTTGCGAGGTTCAATTGACCTGGGTTCTTGTTTTGAGTGAGCCTGAGAGCTAGGGATACCCCAGTCGTGAGAACAAGCAGCCTGCTTGTCCTCGGAGAAAGTGAATGATACATACCTGTAGCAGGTGTTCTCCGAGGACAGCAGGCTGATTGTTCTCACCTACCCTCCCTCCTCCCCTTTGGAGTTGTGTGTTTCATCTTTTTGCTAGTCATTCAACTGGCGGGAGCGGTCGCGCACGGGCGGGAAGACGGCCGCGCATGCACGGTGGGCGTGCCCTGCGTGCCGACCGTCCCGCAAAGCTTTTTCCGGTTGGTGGGGGCTGCCGCGGACGTCACCCAGTCGTGAGAACAATCAGCCTGCTGTCCTCGGAGAACACCTGCTACAGGTATGTATCATTCACTGTATCTAGCATTAGCACGCGCTAATGTTAGTGCTCTTACAGTGCGGCTTAGTAAATGGGGCCCTGAGAGAGTAGACAATGAGAAATGATCTACAAACATCAGAACACTGTTCGAATGCTTGACAGTTAGGCTTTAATGTAAAAAGTACAGAGTAATCTAATCTAAAATAGACCTTGATTAGTTGCTAAAATCCCTAAAAAGGTCCAATGCGACTTACAAAATAAAAAGAACCCCAGTAATGGGGGGACAACAATATACAGTTATAGCGACAATTGGTGACACCAAAGCCTCCGGGTCTAAGTGACTTTCTGCGAAGGACTGTACTTATGGGGAAAAATCTATACTTCTCTGCAGGCTGGATTCCACTGAGCCCTCTTTGGAACTTTGGCAAACACAGATGATTTCACTACTAGCTATGGAAATATTTAGCATCTCAGAGTGCACTTTCAGCGGATCTGGGAGCGATTTTGGACAACGCTGCAGCCAACTGCACACGGTAGAATTTTTTAATTGATGAGCCCAGGCCTCTAGTGCCTCCATGTGGATGCTTATGTATGTTTTGCTTGTGGGGGAGGGGAGGTGAGAGGGTTGGGGGGATTAGAAAGGGGGAGAGTTTAGGTGGGTTGTTATGCTACTGTATGTAGTGATTTGCTGTTGATTTTGGTATTGTATGATTGCCTGTTCTTTTTTTCAGTCAGTTACTGCTTAATAAAAATGATTCAAACATAAATAATGATAACAAGTAGCACAATAATCATTTGACATCTGCTGAACCACCACCATTTTCCAAAATGGCAGCAGAAAACAAGCCCTTTGGAATCAGGAAAAAGGGGCGGGATGGGTGCTTCGGGGGCTTTCAGGTCCGAGGCTTCTCAGTGTCCTGGGCCAAGAGTGCCTCTTCTTAGGATGACCAGGCCAGGGGTACCATGGGACTGGGGGCATCCCATCTCCAGGAGGCTAGACTTGAGGATTCTGTGCTGATTTTTTTGTAACTTCCTGTTGATTTCCATGTTGAATCATTAGGAGCGTAAAACTGTATTTCATCTCTGAAAGTAAAGCAAAGTTTCAGTGCTATGAGAGAAATAGAAAACTGCAATGTTAGCATCTCATTAGAATGTATTTCAGTGCTAGTTGTGCTCTGATTGGCACAGTACTTCTGATTTGATGCTTTTTGTTTGCACCGATCCTTGCTACATCAGAAGTAATTATAGCGCACAAAAAAATCAGCAATAAACTAGAAGTAAACTGCTACACTGAGATCAGGTCAGTTTATTACATCAGACCCTAAATGCTCTTCATCTGTAATGAGATACTGTTTTGAAGACTACAAATCCTACCATGGAAATGGAAGCCTAAAGCTTCTGGGAGTTTTGGTCTAGTTTTTGCTAAGAAACCAACCTGAGGGATGCAGAATAAACCCCCATTCACACAACACACCATCCTGGATCCAAAATCTTTTGATGCTAATTTCCTAACCTGATAGAAAACGTGGTTTCTGAGTCAGCGCTTCCTTTCTGCAGTTTGCAGCAGCATTTGACATCCTCTCCCTCACTTCTGTTCGCATGATTGGCAGTGCATGATTAATCAAGCCTGTCTGAATTTAGATATTTTTGTGCATTTGCCAGCCACATGCATAACTTGGCCAACTGGTGGAGTAATTCTTTTGAAAACAGCACTGTTATACTTTACTGAGCAGCAGAGGTACTGATGATAATACTAAGAGGAACAACTACTTTGTTGAAAGAAAGTATGTCAGTCGGAAACATAATTGAGTGCACAAAATATTTTTCATTAGCTCTCTAGATCTGTGTACGATTTTACTGTTTCCAACATTCAGCTCCAGTTAGTCTCAAAAGCATCTGACAAGCAAGTAGAGAAATGACAGGTGCCCTAGATATACTGAACAGCAGAATTAATGGGAAAACCTTGTTCTTGCAGATTTACACAATTGCGCATCTATTTCTCAAGGTTTTCTTCACAATGAAATTTCGTCACAGGTTTCCAATAGAGGACAGTCATGGATATGCACAGGCCTGGCTCCCCACACTTCAGTGCTACACTCTTTTTAAAAACATGTCAGCGAATGCAGTCTGCATATGGCATTCTGATAAAAAGCCAGCCTTTAAAGAAAGAAGGCCCTCTGCCTTTCTTGGAAGTCGCTGCCATGTACTGGAAGTTTCATCCATTTCAAAGCTTTCCTTCGGCATCCTGCTGCAGAATGCTGCCTCAGCCATCTGGCTTGGCAGAGATGATACTACCAAATGAGTTGTACTGACAAGTGCATAGCAGAGTAAAAGGCACTTATACATCTCAGCAGACTCTTCCTTCCCACTGGGATCCCTCTCAGTGCACTATATGCATAACATTCAGACGGAAAAAGTCATTTATGTTTCATGTTCTGCTTCCATCTAAGGATGGCAGAATGATGTACTGAAGCTTCTGATAAAAATATAATGTAGAAAGGGTAGCTTACAGGGCATTCTTTAAAGAGGCGTGGATAGGGCCTGATATACAATCCTCAGCTACATAATCCTTTTAGTAGAATGTTATTGGGATTTAGAGTAATCACATTGCCGTTAGTGAAAAATACGAACCGGGAAATACTCAGCCAGTGGCGGTCAGTGTTTTTTGTAAACACTGATGTGGACTAAATTTAGCCCCAATATTCAGTGCCAACACGGGGCTTTGTGCAGGCTCTGGCCGCAGCCAAAATGCAGCTAGCTAGGTCAGATATTCAGCCCACTGCCTAGTTAGCTAACTGGGTAGCAGGCTGAATATCAGGTTTGCTACTAACAGCCAGGCCACCTTCCAACCCCTTCCCCACAAGATATTGGGCCCCCCCATTCCAACCTCTCTCTCACCTGACCCCCCCCAAAATAGGATCACAGCCTCCTCCCTCCCACCTGACCCCCTCCTCATGAACAAACCCTATACTGGACCCCCTCACCCCATTCCATCCTCTCTTTCACCTGGCCCCCCCCAAAAATAGGATCACAGCCTCCTCCCTCCCACCTGATCCCCTCCTCATGAACAGGCCCTATACTGGACCCCCTCACCCCACAGTAGGCACCCTGGGCCTACCTTTCAAATCTTTGGTGGTCAAGGGGTCAATGGGGCAGGAACAATCCCCCACTCGCTCCTGCTCATTGTGGCTCTTCCACCAAAATGCCTGCCCAGATTGACCCCAAGTGTCCAGGTCATACTTATAACAAATGGAATTAGCGCTTCTATGCTGTGGTAAAAGACAAGATGTCTGTAGGCAGTAGAGTGCAATGAGAAATGGTAGGAAAAATAGATGTAGCGACCTAGGAGTACAGATGACAAATAACGAAGTCCTTCAGTGAAACATGGATCCATGTTCAGGACATTATCTTTTTTACTGGAGAAACTTAATACATAAGGCAAAGTCATCCTTTTAAGATCACTATAGTATTGTGCATAGAACACAGAAATCAGATTTTGAAGATAAGTATTTATTTCATCTTTATTTTTTTGGAAGAGTTACAGATGCGAAACATTAATTTATGTAAAGGACTGTGTAGAATGATAGAAAAAAGGATGCCTACCTGTTGCTGACAATTTGATTTTCTGAGAATACTTTTTCACATTTTAGAAAGTTATTTGTAGAATTAAGGGCCTTTTTACAAAGGGCTTGCCATGCGCCATTGGGTTTGGTGCGCAGCAATTTGGAACTACTGCAGGAGCCCAACAGTAGTTCCCACTCCCAGCGCATGCCATTTCCAATGCTACAAAAATATCTTGTATTTTTGTAGCACCAGGTTAGCACAAGAGCCCTTACAATCACCCAAATAGGTGACAGCGCTGCTGTAAAGAAGAAATCGCTTCGTCGGCCCTTCCCTCACTCACTGTGTCCCGCCCTCTGACGTAACTTCCTATTTCCTCAAGGGCGGGACACAGTGAGTGAGGGAAGGGCCGACGAAGCGATTTCTTCTTTACAGCAGCGCTGCAGATGGATGGAGCTCGTAGGCAGGTGGGGACCGTGTTGGGGGGGGGGGGTGGCGCTATGCCGGGGGGGTCCACGCCGGTGGGGGGGGTTGCCATCTTCATCTGCAGATGGACGGAGCTCGTAGGCAGGTGGGGACTGTGTCAGGGGGGAGGTGCTGCGCCGGGGGGGGGGTGGATGGATGCACCCCCCCACCCATTGACACCCGGGGCGGACCGCCCCCACCGCCCCGCCCTTGCTACGCCACTGTATATACATAATAACAGGGGAAATCTGGGGGGGGGGGGGGGTTAATACGTTTTCATACTAAAATTTATAAAGCACACTAATGAACCAAATGTACATCCCTAGTACCTCCAGAGGCTTGTACCTGCTTTTTTGCAGGAATATTTTATGCCCAAAACAAAAACATAGAATAAAAGGAGTAGCGTGATGAACAGGACACTTCCAAAGAAGCCAAGGAGACGAAAACTAAGGAATAAAAATGTTCTTTAATAGTAGAAGATAAGACTCAACACAGCACCGTGTTTCAGCGAGAAACGCCTGCCTCGGGAGTCTGTATACGGTAAACGCCAGTAGGTGGAGCTGAACCGAATCAAGCCTTTAAAAAGACTAATGATTGGTAGATGTGCAGGATACGTTGGTTGAAAGCACAAGAAAAACTGAAAGGAGAATCGTGTCCACAAAAATGTCACTGTGTCATACAATTTTGAAACTCCAAAACTATATGCATTATTACGTCTCTTGCTTAACCCCATCCACGAATGCCTGTGCAAAAATGTGGGCGGGCAATTTTCAAAAAGCTCTTTTACATGGGTGACTAACCTCTGAAAATAGCCCTTTTTAAAAGCATTCAGAAAATAGTTTATCTGTCTTTTCTGTATCTGTAATGTTTGTCCTTTAAAGCTGCCTGCAATACATGACAGTACAGCCTGACAAAACATATACAAGATAATATTCTTCAGTAGTAGACAAGTACACTAAGCACCCCCTGTGGAGGCATAAACAGTAATTGCATCAGGATTTCATAGGAAGTTATAAAGCGCAAAATGAAGCTCTTAATGAAATGGTAGCCTCATTAATACCTCATCATTGACTTCTTTATTAATAATAATACAAGCCATGGTGATTCAATTTATTTGAGCTTATTTTTGTGAATGACAACTACTAATTTTCCATTATGGGATTTCAGTGAATTTCGTTTTTCTAGGATCTTCCTCCTAGACACCATCACAGATGACCCCAACTCCCTACCCTTGACACCTCCCTGTCTCTCATACCGGGGGGGGGGGGGTTCTGTTGGTTTAGCAGGGAACAGGAGTAGGGTTGCCAACTGATTTCAGGGGGCAGCACTTACCGTCACCCATTGAGGTGGCAGTAAGGGCTCCTGCGCTGCGCAGCACTGTCCCATTACTGCCGGGTAAACACGCTGGGGGTGGGAACTACTGTCAGGCTGCTGCAGTAGTTCCAGATTAGCGGGTGGTAAGCTCACATTGGACTTACCGCCGCTTAGTAAAAGACCCCCCTTAACTAGCTATGGTGTAGCCAGCTCCAGAAACCTGGAAATTGAATGCCAAAGCCCGGACAGTATTGAATTTCAAGGAATAACATCAACGGTGGTCAGCAAAATGCTGACTGCCACTGGCTGAATATTGACCACAGAGTTTTCTTGGGCATGGTTTCAGCATTCCTAACAAATAGACACGAGCTTCTAATTTTACAACTTCAGCAAAAAAAAAACAAACCTCAGCTTTGTACCTTCTTTAACCCGACTGTTTACAAAGCCAAGCGGCAATGCCAATACAGCCCATTCAAAGGGGTGGAACAACCCTATAGGGCGAATCTGGAGCCAGTTGGCAATATTATGCAGGAGTGATCCACAGTCACTCCTGCTCTGTCAAGTGCCTGAGTTCATTTGGTGCCTTGAGACTACCGCTAAGGCTCAAGCTGCCAAATAAGTATTGTTGAGAGTGGGAGTAGTGGTGCCGGGGTAGGGGGTCTGGGGTTCTGGGTGGAGGGTAGGAATGGGCTTTGGGGGCTGGGAGTTCCATTGGCCTTTTCATCTGCCCTTTCAGCCTGGCACATGCATCTATCTTACCCCGTTTACAAAGCCGTGCTAGCAGCTGCCAGTGTGCTAACATCGACACAGCCCGTTCACAAGACATTACGGGCAAGGGAATTACAGGGTAAAGAGGAACAGGGGAGGAGGAGGGCAATGAGTAGTGGCTAGGAGCCAAAGGCAGCAGTGAAAAGGTGAGCCTTCAGCATAGGTTTAAAAACAGGTAGAGATGGAGCTAGACGTATGGGCTTGGGAAGACGGTTCCAGGCATAAGGTGCAGCAAGATAAAAGGAACGAAGTCTGGAGTTAGCGATGGAGGAGAAGGGGGACGACAAAAGAGACTTGCTCAGAGAGCGGAGTTCACGGGGAGGAATGTAGGGAGAAATGAGAGAGGAGAGGTAATGAGGGGTCATAGAGTGGATGCATTTAAAGGTCAGTAAGAGAAGTTTGAATTATATACGGAAGCGGACAGGGAGCCAGTGAAGAGACTTGAGAAGTGGGCTAGTGTGGGCATAACGATTCTGGCAGAAAATAAGTCGAGCTGCAGAATTCTGAACAGAGTGGAGAGGAGAAAGATGATTGAGCGGAAGACCAGTGAGAAGTAAATTGCAATAGTCCAGGCGAGAAGTAACAAGGGTGTGAATAAGGGTTTTGGTGGCGTGTTCAGAAAGGAGGGGGTGAATTTTGCTAACGTTGAAGATAAAGAAGCGACAAGTTTTGGCGATTTGTTGAATATGAGCAGAGAAGGAGAGAGAAGAGTCGAAGATGACTCCAAGGTTACGAGCCGAGGAGACAGGGAGGATATGAGAGCCATTAACAGAGATAGAGAATGGGGGAAGAGGGTCGTGGTCGTTTTTAGAGGCATTAACTGGTTAAATGCTGCTGAAAATGACCAGCTAGCCTCGAACAGGTGATTTAACCATCCAGTAGCCATTTCTGGCCAGTTAAATTGCATTGACTATTGACCCCTCTGTGTCCCTGGGTTCTATGTATTCAAATAAGGAATTTCCAAAATTAGTATTTGCACATATACCATCTACATGTGTAAATGTCACATGCTCACATGTGCGGATGCTTCTAAAATAAGGACCTAAATGTGTAGGGTTAGGATGGCTTTATTATTATGATACAAGTGGCAACAAAATTATCTCTGAGAAGGGGATCCCAAGTTTTGCAGTCCAATAATAATTCTCTGCTCTCAGCCTCCCTCCCTGTCCTGGGAAGTGGATCCCCAGCCAGTGGTGACAGTCTTCTCCAGGAAAGCACAAAATAACTAGCAAAACAAAAACAGACAACGAACAACACAGTGGTGATAAAATTTGTAGAAAGAATGGAAGTAGTCTAGATCGGATGAATTACTCTTTCAAGGACTCTCATGCCTAGCAGCCAGCTGCGTGGGTGCTTCATCACCCCCAATATTTAACAGACTCCTTGACTGTGCCAATGGAGTGCTAATTTTCATTGGGTTTAGCACCCCAATATATTTTGAATAGTTGGCTCCTATGCTCTCATATAGAGCATGATAAACTCAACGGTCTTATCTAATCCTTATTTATCATAATGGCGTGGAGGAGTGGCCTAGTGGTTAGAGCACTAGTCCTGACATCCAGAGGTGGTTGGCTCAAATCTCCACTACAGCTCATTGTGACTTTGGGCAAGTTATTTAACCCTCCATTGCCTCAGGTACAAAATTAGATTTTGAGCCTTCCTGGGACAGAGAAATACCCAGTATAACTGAATGTAACTCACCTTGAGCTACTACTGAAAAAAGTGTGAGCAAAATTAAAATAATAGATACCAAAATAAAAGAATTTGACCTAACTATAATGAAAAATAATGTTCAAACTTACTAAGCCACAAGAAAACCAGCTGTATCCTAAATGTATTATGGTTCAATGGATGAAAACATCAAAATATACTTCCCAACTCAACAAGAATATACAAAGTCCCAAGTATAAGGAAGTCTTAAATGTCCCAACAGGGTGGGTAATTATATAGCAGTCCACCTGGCTTGTAAGGCAAGAATGTGAATAAGTTTAGAGGGCAACCAAAACCAGTTTCTTCAGTTTCAGCCAAAACTGAATCTGCAGCCTAAATTAACATAAGCACCGCCATACTGGGAAAAGACCAAGGGTCCATCAAGCCCAGCATCCTGTCTCTGACAGCGGCCAATCCAGGCTTCAAGAACCCGGCAACCCCCCCCCCCCCAAAAAAAAAAAAATCACTGCTCAGTTTCAGTCAAAGCCAAAATCAACCCAGCCCCCACTCCCTCCCTCCAGCATCTTCCTTTCTCATCTGTATCCACCATCTTTTTTAACAGAAAAAAAATGAATAGTAAATAAATAAACAAATAAAAGTTAATCACAGTACTGTACATAAAAGTTAAACACAATACTGTACATCAAAAGTAAGATGCAATACTCTGGCAACCACTAGAGGTCTGTAGTAATACAAAATCATAAGTCAAACACTTCTCCAACCCACCACTAGAAGTCACATTTAAATAAAAGTAAGAAAAGCATGCCAAGCGTGTTTAATGGAATTCTCTCCAACCCCTCTGCATGTGCATGTGTGTTTGTAACTCTGTTGCTGTGTATATCTGTTTTGTTTTTGTTTTGCACATGTGGTGTGTATGTGTGTTGGCGTTTCTGTGTTTATGTATATGGGTGTGTTTGCATATGTGGGTGTGTGTATCCATATCTGTGTTGGCTTTTAGTGTGTCTGTGACCACGAGATGAGATGAAAATAATAAAGGGGAGGCCAGTTTGAAAGGTGTGGGACATATATTGCCAGATATGAGTACTTTACATGACATTTCATGCCCAAGTTTTGATTAATGACATGCCCTCTAACCGCTTTACTTTGGGGAAGGGGACACAGCAGAGGTGTCCATTGTCTCCAATTCTTTTTATATTATATAAGGAACCACTCATCCAAAAACTGATTCAAGAAAAAGAAATACATGGGATAATTATGAACTTAAGGTCACTTTATTTGCAGATGATTTAATGCTACTTTTAATGAATCCTAAAGGGATCCTCTTGTATGCATTACATCATGTGGAGTGTTTTGGTAGTTTTTCAGGCCTGTGTTTAAATTTGGAAAAAAATTCATAGACTTAACGAAAGGTCAGGATAAAGCTTGGGTAGCATGTTTATGATTAAGATGGACACTTGGCAAATTAAAGTACCTGGGAATCATTATACCAAGTCAGATACATAAGTTATATCATTTGAATATCTCACCTTTCCTGTTAGGGCTGGATGAGCAATTGAAAACCTGGGCAGATCTCCCCCTGACACTGATTGGGAAAATTCAATTCCTCAAGATGATTATCCTGTGCCAAAATGGTTAAATATGCTTCAGAATTTGCCTATACCACCCAGAGGAAGGGAACTTAAGCAATGGAATAAGCTGCAAACATATTTTTTGTGGAGAGGAAAAAAACCTCAAATACGCTTATCATTAATGAGAGTAACTAGGTAGGAAGTGAGGTGGGTAGAACCTATAGTATCACCTGTCTTCTTTCTCAGGCTCAAGAGTATATACTGTAATTTAAAGATGGAAAAACAGATAGTTATCATTTAACATATATACACATTGAGGGTGCTGATTTGCCATCTCAGACAAAATATAATCCATTATACCTTCAGTATGATGGGTGTGGAAAATGGAATGTAAAAGGTATAACATAATGCCAGAGTACTTCCCATACCTGCTTATAGTTTGAAAAGTTTGAAATGGCAGATTTGACCCAGGGCTACATAGCATGGGCTTCCACAGATGGTGAGACAAACAAAGGCCTTCTGGGATTACAACATCTATTAGATGAGCATACCTGAAAGTTACTTTTGAGGCCTTACAGAATAGATATGGGTTAGATAAAGGTAACAGATACTGCTATCTGCAAATCCTTCATTATGGGGGAAGAATATTAAGACACACCCCGAACACATTAAATTGAAAAACTGTGGCCCCAAGCAGAAGCAGATAAAGGACCGATAAGCCATTACTATTGGGAGTATATAAAGCATTCTTGCCTGCCCTGTTTGAGAAAACTATAAAGAAAAGGGTGCGTGTGACCAAAGAGGAGTGCACATACACAGAATTTCAGAAGGACTCAGAGGGGCAGAGGTGTTGGTGGAAAGCACACAGCTCTGGTAAGTTTATTATAAAAGTTTGAACAAATCATACAGGGCCCTGTTCACTAAGATGCATTAGTGTTTTTAGCGTGCGTGCTAACCATGTAGGTGCCTATAGGGATATTGTAGGCATGTACATGGTTAATGTGCATACATAGTTAACACACGTTAAAAATGATAACGCGCCTATAATGCTGCTTAGTAAACAGGGCCCATAATGTATTCTCATTGGGCATATAAGGCCTGGCCATAGTTCTTAGGGGGTCTTTTACTAAGGCATGCTCACTTTTTTAGCATGCATCAATTTTTAGTGCGCACTAAAAACGTGAGCGTGCCTTTGTAAAATGTCCAAATTCTGACTCAGACGTTTCTTTCGAAAATGCCCCTCTATGTCACTCAAATTGACTTGCAGAACTAAGCGGTGTACATACTAAAAAGGAGCATTGGAAAGAACGCCAGTTTAAATGATAGGGAAGTTAAATTACTCATACCACAAAACAGACCTTGAAAAGAGGAGAGAGAGGGAAAGGAGGAAGAAATAAAGAAGGGAACAGTGACCATAGTAGGAGACTCTGACCCTAACCAATATTAAATGCTTGGTGGAATAACCAGGCTTTGACTGTGGATTTGAAAAGGTTTTATAGGAGAGTTCACCATGAATAGACAGGGGAAGGTTGTTCCAGGTGGAAGGGGATAAAAAATAGAAAGCACTATGTCTGGTGACTTCAAGCTGGGCAGATCTGGGTCTTGGAAGTACAAAATGTTGACCGTTCAAAGACCGCAAAACCCGAATAAGTAATCTGGTAAACCTATTCTGAATGCTTTGAAAATCAGAATCAGGACTTTGTAAATAATTCTTTGTTCAACTGGTAACCAGTGATGTTTTATGAATAGTTGGGTTACAGGCTCAAAGCGATCGGCATGGCAAAGAAATCTAATTCAAAGAGAATTCACAAACGTGGAGAACTCAAGAGATCCCACGAAGAAACTGAAGTCAAAGAAGACAGTGAGAATAAAAACCAGGGTATCCAGAGACAGGACCAAAAAAGATCTTGAATAAATCAGTCTTTATTAATAAACAAAATGACTCAACACAAAGCTGTGTTTCGGCCACAAGGCCTACATCAGGAGTCTAAAAATTGAAATAAAAATAAGAAAAAAAATAAATATAAAAAAATAAAACTAGAACTAGGAATACGAATCAAACAACAGAAAAATCATAAAACTTGTGAACATGCACTGTAGTGTATGTAACCTGTGTCTTGAGACCTCTGTTTTCACTCATCCAATTACGGGTAAGAACTATGCTCTGAAGCACACGTCCGATTGCAACACTGCCACTGCCATCTACATCATTCTTTGCCCATGTCCTCTTTTATATGTGGGTAAAACCATTAGGTCTATTAAGACACGCATCATAGAATACAGAAGTTGCATCAATAGGAAGGTAGAATCTGCACCTCTGGTCCAACACTGGTATGCAGCTAACCACACGACAGCAGATCTATGGTTCTTAGTGTTCAAAACTTTCACCAAAAAGTGGAGGGGCGGTAACCTGGACAATCTTTTACTTCAAGAGGAACAGAAACTCATTTTCGATCTAAATACATTGAGTCCCCAGGGTCTGAACAAAGAACTGATTTTCATCCATTTTTATAATATCATATACTTAATGTTCGTATTTTGGTCTGTATGCCAAGGAGTTGTAAAATTACATATTTATTGCAATGACCAAAGAAATCTAATTGCCATGTATTGCAGAGTTTTTTCAATGTTGAACATGGAAGAGAGAGAATAAGGGCATAGAAGTGGTCATGATTAAAGATGAGTCTAAGAGAATGTAATTGATGGAAGAGGAAAAAGCTTAATCTACATAAATTAGACACTTAAGGACAAAGGAGAGATTCAAATCCAAGCTGACTCCTAAATATCGAAAATTGTCTACTGGGTAATTAATTTTCCAAAGAGATTGATAGAAATATTGGGTGTTGCAAGAGAACTGGTAAACCAGCATGCTATACAGATGTTTTCTTTATTTAAGATAACTGCTGATACTTGTCCCTGAGGTAAACTACTATATATACAATGGCAAGATAGAGTACTCTGAGTGTTAGCTATAAGGAGGAAAAGATTTCAGAAACTCTGTATTCACTATATCAATGATGTGAATTACAGACTGTCATAGATCTCATACATATTTGATATTAGAGACTATGATACAGGTTCCTCATTAGTCAAAAACCTCCTATTTTATCAAAATCAAAATTTATCTTGTAGTAGATTATATTCTATTCTATTATCTACAATCTATATAGGCAATAAATACACCTATCTGGGCTGTAGCATTGTCTGGAGGGTATGCTCGACAGAAAGCTTCTGTTTCCCAAACACTTCATCGGGAGCTCAGCCCTCAATTGCCAAAAGTGCCCAAAAATTGCCCTAAAAAGAAAACAAAGATACACTCACAAGAAAAAGTATTGGGGAGACAGACATACAGGCTTGAATAAGTGGTTAATACAGCTATGTATAGGAATAAAGTCCTACCACATGGCGCCCGAAATTTAAAGGGACGCCAAAATCAACCACCCTGCGACTGGATGATTTAAAGAAACAGGACTGAGGAGAATGATTTAAAGGGGACCGTATCACTACCAAGACACCAGAACAGGCATCCATCACACACTGCAAAAGTAAACAACAACTTCTACAGAGTACATCCAAAATTTAGGGCCTTGTTTACTAAGCCACATTTTTAACGTTCGTTAACAATGTAAGCGAGTTAACTGTGTACATGCCTACAATATCCCTAAAGGCACCTATATGGTTAGCATGCGTGCTAATTGTAGGCTTGTTAAAAATGTTAACCCTCCTTAGTAAATAGGGCCCTTAATTTTAATTTTCTCATTTCCATTTTCCAAAATTCCAGACAGCAGATGTACAGATCAGCAGGACCCAAAGCAGTCCAAAACAAGTAAATTAAAAAAACAACAACAAAAAAACACAGTTTATACCTAATTGTTCAACCACACTTAGGATTCACCTTTGGGTTTAAAAAGCAAAACTATCAGGGGTATTTTCGAAAGAGAAGGGCGCCCATCTTCCGACACAAATCGAGAGATGGGTGTCCTTCTTTCAGGGTCGCCCAAATCGGCATAATCGAAAGCCGATTTTGGGGCCCTCAACTGCTTTCCGTTGCGGGGACGACCAAAGTTCCCGGGGGCGTGTCGGAGGCGGGACTGGGACGTGCTTAATAGATGGGCATCCTTGGCCGATAATGAAAAAAAGGGCGTCTCTGACGAGCACTTGGCCGACTTTACTTGGTCCCTTTTTTTTCAAGACCAAGCCTCAAAAAGGTGCCCGAACTGACCAGATGACCACCGGACGGAATCGGGGATGACCTCCCCTTACTCCCCCAGTGGTCACCAACCCCCTCCCACCCTAAAAAAAAACTTAAAATGTTTTTTTTTTGCCAGCCTCTATGCCAGCCTCAAATGTCATACCCAGCTCCCTGACAGCAGTATCAAGGTCCGTGGAGCAGTTTTAGTGGGTGCAGTGCACTTCAGCCAGGCAGACCCAGGCCCACCCCCCCTTCCTGTTACACTTGTGGTGGTAAATGAGAGCCCTTCAAAACCCACCCGAAACCCACTGTACTCACATGTAGGTGCTCCCCTTCACCCCTTAAGGCTATGGTAGTGGTGTACAGTTGTAGGAAGTGGGTTTGGGGGGGGGGGGTTGGGGGGCTCAGCACCCAAGGTAAGGGAGCTATGCACCTGGGAGCAATTTGTGAAGTCCACTGCAGTGCCCCCTAGGGTGCCCGGTTGGTGTCCTGGCATGTGAGGGGGACCAGTGCACTACGAATGCTGGCTCCTCCCACGACCAAATGGCTTGGATTTGGTCGTTTCTGAGATGGGCGTCCTCGGTTTCCATTATTGCCGAAAACCAGGGACGACCATCTCTAAGGTCGACCTAAATGTGGAGATTTGGACATCCCCGACTGTATTATTGAAACGAAAGATGGACGCCCATCTTGTTTCGATAATACAGGTTTCCCCGCCCCTTCGCTGGGACATCCTTACCATTCGATTATGCCCCTCCATATGTACATATGACAGGATAAACGAATTAAAACAAAATTTACAGCAAATGCCCTTAATATGTAATACTTTGTATCAATAATGAAACAGTGATGGAATATTCACATAGCAAGTAGCCTGAGCCAACAGATTTATTTTTCATTGAACATAATTAACTATGTATGAAACTGGCTGCTAATAGTATGCTGAAATGTATAGGCGTGTTAGCGGTTAACGCAACATAACTTTAAAGGCACGTTAGAAATGCTAACGCACCTTAGTAAACATACTCCTTATACTGCCTCTGTACAGGACTTCTGCATGAAGCCCCTACCACATTATTCAATACCTATCTGTGAAATAGTAGTAATAAAAAAAGTGTATTTTTATAACATACCACTGCATTCCACAAAACAAAACAAAAAGGTGCAAGTCCCCCACATGCCAACTTTTTCTTTTGATGTAGGCACTGGAAAAAAATAAAGATGTTAAATGCTACCAATTTCAACCTAATTTGGTTTTTTTTAAAAATTGTACTTATAAATAGTAAGTCTGATTGTTAACTACCTGATTCTCATAACATGATGTCTGTTTTGGTGGCCCTTTACTAGGTGAAAACATCGTACTTCTCTGCAAGAATACAGGGAGTCCCTATATATCCAGCCCCTCCAAATGACACAAGGTCTTTTAATAAAGATTAGCTCGAGTTATCTGCAGCAGGGCCCATTTTATTCCTATGGGCCCTGCTGCAGATAACTTGAGCTAAATCTTTAGTAAAAGGCCCTTACCTACAATGATTTAAAATGTAGAACAAACTAGTACTCTAACCGATGAAATCAATACTTCCTTTGTGTACATCCATATACTGCACAAGCCAGCATGTTACGAGATTAAATAAAAATGCTACCTACACAATAAAGAACGAGGAGGATGTAGGAGCTCATGCGCCTACCCTGCTCGCTTTGTTTTGAGTGCACTAGATGACGACTGCACGCGGGGAATGGGAAACAGCGATTGATCAACTTGGCTTCAACATTTTGATGTCAGGCCGGCACCAGCTTTCTTCTACTTCCTTGACTAATGTTGACTCTTGTTCTTTCTTCAACCTCCTTGGTTTGAGATCTTGCGAGACGTCACTTTGTAGCGCCGGAAGTTCTTTTTCTTTCACTATGGCGGCTGTGGATAGCCGTGGTAAGTTTGAGATCCAGGGCGTTATTTCTTGCTGAAACCGTCCGTGACTCACTTCAGTTGCTTCTCGCGGTACAGCTAAGAGCGGCTGAGGCTATGCCGTGGCTTTAAATGTGTGTGGCGGGAAAGCTCTAGGAAGAGCCCCTGCTCTGCGTCTTTGTGGCAGAGGTTCTGACTATTTGTTTTTTCCACCTGAGAATGCAGTTTATCTGTACGGCCACTATTGGAAAGGCTCTTGAAGACGTTCAGTATTAAATGAACATGCCGCTTGAGGTACTTAGTCCCCATTAGTGTCGGCAGCTGGTCCCAGTTCTTGTAGACTGGCTTAGCCAGTCCTGATTTATCCCCATTGCGTGTGTGGGCGTATAGTTTTAGTTTTCTAAAGAATGAAAAAATAGTTATCTGCATGCAATGAAAAGAACTGTGAGACAGCTGTACTAGAGCCAATCATGTCTGGGAAACTGGAGAAGTCTATTATGTACAATCCCAAGATTTTTATGGAGCTAATATTTATCTGTTTTAGCTTGTGTATGAGTGCTGAAGGGCAGTAGTCACCGTTCATAGTGGGATTTATTTTTGTTCTGTTAAAATACTAATTCAAATACCAATTCAGATTGTCATTTTGATCACGTATATATTCATGAAAATAAGTTATGTATGTAGCTCTTCATAACCTATTTGAGGAGTAACTTAGCAGTTATAGTGGGCTTGTGATCTTAGGCAAGTCACTTAAGTTTCAGACTTTCTATCCTGCCCATCATACACCATTAGAGTGGCTTAAAAGCTAAAAGTAGTGGGTGTGTGGGGTGGCAGGAGGCTAATTGAAGCGAAGATAGGTAGGTAGGAACTACAAAATTCTTGATAGGATAGTGGGGAGGGGGTGGAGAACTCGAAGGAGGGCTGCTCAATCGTGCTTAGAGACACTGGACACAAGTCCTGTAAAACTTAACCTTTCATTGCCTCAGGTTCAAACTTACTGGTCAATATTAGGCCTGTGGCGTTTTCTAGAATGCTGACTGCTGTGAGAAGAATTAGCTCCAGATATTCAATGCTGAGTACTGAATATCTCAAGCTAGTTGCAGAAGTGTTGGCCCCTGGAGCTTGAATATCCTAGATGGTCTAAGGGGGGTTGAGGGGCGGCAGTGATGTCCACTTCTGCTTGTTGCGTGTGCAGCCTCAAAATGGCTGCAACCCCTTAGCAGCAATTTTGTGGTATATAGTAGATAATGGCAATGTGGCCTATCCAGTCTACCTGCCATACAACTTTCCCCTTTGTACCTGCCTTGTGTTGCATTCCAAGTGTTAGAAAAGGTACAGAGAAGGGCGATGAAAATGGTAAATGGGATGGGATGACTTCCCCATGAGGAAAGGCTAAAGCAGCTAGGGCTCTTCAGCTTGGAGAAAAGATGGCTGAGAGGAGATATGATAGAAGTTTATAAAATAATGAATGGATTGGAATGGATAGACGTGAATCGCTTGTATACTCTTTCCAAAAAAAAATACTAGGACTAGGGGGCAAGCAATGAAGCTACAAGGTAGTAAATTTAAAACGAATCAGAGAAAACATTTCTTCACTCAATGTGTAATTAAACTCTGGAATTCGTTGCCAGAGAAAGTAGTAAAAGTAGTTATCTTAATTGGGTTTAAAAAAGTTTTGGATAGCTTCCTAAAAGAAAAGTCCATAAGCTATTATTAAAATGGACAGGGAAAATCCACTGCTTATTTCTAGGATAAGCAGCATAAAATGTACTGTTTTAGGATCTTGCCAGTTACTTGTAACCTGGATTGGCCACTGTTGGAGTCAGGATGCGTGACTTGATTGACCTTCGGTTTGTCCCAATATGGCAATACTTATGTAAGTAGTTGCTATTCTAGTGGTTCTTTATTATGTAAAAAGCCATTTCACAGCTGTTTTGAGCTGATGTATTTATTTCCATCCTCTTGCTCCTTAGAGCTCCTCTCTCTATATATATATATATCTCATGCCTTTTTGAATTCTAGCATTTTTAAAAAATTTTTATTTTTCCACCTTTTGAATGCATATAATAAGTTTCCAGCATCATTTTTTGACTCCACGGCCTCTTTCAGGAGGGCATTCTAGGCATCTACCACCCTTTCCGGTGGATATCTTTAATGCCCTCCTGGGAAAGGTGGTGGAGTAAAAAATGGTGCTGGAATTCAAAAAGGCATGGTATATACACAGAGGAACCTTAAAGAAAGAAGTTAAAGGTATGACTGCATATGTAGCCCTTTGGGAGAAATTTGTGATTCTTGATTTTTGGTATTATTTTGGGTCATGCTGTTTATTTTATTTACTTAAGATGGATGTGTTTGTGTGTGTTTTTTTTGTTTGTTTTTTTAATCTACTTGATTACCTGCTCTAAACCCCATAGCTACTAAGTTTTAGTAAAACAAACAGTTGGAAAGGCAAGTAAATGTAGTTAAATCTAAAATCCACATAAGGAGCAATCTCAAAATATTACCAGCACTTGGTGCCATATATGCTCGTTTTGTACATATTTACTTACATTTCAGCTGTGTTCATGGGACTTATTAACAACTTTTGTTCTTTTTATATCTGCCTTCAGATAACTTACTGGGAATTTCCTGGGTTGATAGTTCATGGATCCCTATATTAAACAATGGTACAGTTCTGGATTATTTCTCAGAAAGAAGTAACCCTTTCTATGACAGAACATGCAACAATGAAGTGATCAAAATGCAGAGGCTAACACTGGACCATTTGAAGTAAGTGCTCTTTTAAAGAAGTGGATAAGGAAATGTTTAACTGATTGCAGTGGTTCCCAAACATATCCTTAGGAACGCTTAGTCAATCTTAAGAAAATAAGAATAGCCATACTGGGTCAGACCTGCTATATGTAATCTTGTTTTCAGGATATGCACAGTGAATGTGCATGAGCGATAGTTGCTTCCTCGTCATCCTTGCCAGACCTGTCCATGGGTTATGTCCCTTCTGCTGGTGATGCAGTAGGGAAGCCAGTATTCTCTTTCACCAGTAGAGGGGACATTCCAATTGGTGCAGCAGTGGAGAGGAACAGTAGGAGTCTCTGGTGGCAGAGATCCTCATGGGTTTGCTTCCATCCCTTGAACCAAGTCTGGGAAGGGACCTTTTTTGGGCGGCATTCCTTGGCCGATCCTTCTAAGCCTTCCTGGGAAGCAAGCTAGCCTGCTTCCTTGAGGTGCTTGGCAGGACCCATTCTTTGTGATAGGGCTTCTGTAGGCAGCATACAAATAAATTAAAAAAAAAAAAAAAAAAGAGAGACTGCTGGCACTTGTGTTGCCCTGGCCAGAATTGCAAACGCGTAGTTTCCAAGATGCGCTGGATCTGCTGGGAAATAAAAAAGCAGCAGAGTGTCCTAGGGGACTGAGCTACCTCATACCTACATTTACTGTGTGAATAAGCTGTGGGGTCCCAGGGACAATAATGGAGGAGAAGAATTCCATGGTTTTCACGGAAGAAAAACATACCACCACAGATTCCTGATGGAGGAGTAGCAGCAGGAGAAGCAGTTCCTTGTAGCTTACACCAGAGGAAGTAACATCCTTGTGGGGACAGAGGGATAGAGGTTTGCCACAAGGAGCCACTGTGGCTACCTCAGACCTGAGGGCTGCTGAAACAGGGACCAGTTGCACTGGAAGACTTTTTGATCTGTAGTCGCTTACGGCCTGGCTCTTGAGAGAGCGACTGAAGAGGAAGGGACTTGGCAGTGGTGATCTCCATATTATTGAAGGCCAGCAAGGTGTCCATGTCACTGGCCTATATTACAATGTGGAAAATATTCAAAGCGTGGCTCTGGAGAGAGAGATTGGTAGCTCTACTGGGGGGGTGGGTGCTGGAAAAAGGTCTCTGGGTCCAGATTGCAGCAGTAGCAATCCACAGGGCACAGTCTAGGAGAAATGTCTGGCAGAATATCCAGATATGATGTGCTTTCTTAGGGAAGTTAAACATATCAGACCTCCAGTAAGGCAAGTGATAACCTTAGTGCCACCTCTGATGTCACATTTAGGTTTCACAATCAGAGCCTTTGAAGCAAATCATAGCTGCAGAGGGTTGTGTTTTTGGTTGCCAGCTGCTCAGCCAAGCAAGTCTCGGAGTTGTAAGTACTTTCTTGTAAGGAACTGTATCTCAGGGTGATGTTTCTCATAAAAGTATCTCTGTGTAACATAGTAACATAGTAGATGACGGCAGAAAAAGACCTGCACGGTCCATCCAGTCTGCCCAAGAAATGTGCCATTTTTTTGTATTTACCTTACCTTGATTTGTACCTGTCTTTTTCAGGGCACAGACTGTACAAGTCTGCCCAGCACTATCCCCGCCTCCCACCATCGGCTCTGGCACAGACCGTATAAGTGTGCCCAGCACTATCCCCGCCTCCCAACCACCAGCCCCGCCTCCCACTACCGGCTCTGTTATCCAATCTCGGCTAAGCTCCTGAGGATCCATTTCTTCTGAACAGGATTCCTTTATGTTTATCCCACGCACGTTTGAATTCCGTTACCGTTTTCATCTCCACCACCTCCCACGGGAGGGCATTCCAAGCATCCACCACTCACTCTGTGAAAAAATATACCTGTATGTAATATGTAAACTGCTTTAGTTGTACCCATAGAAAGGAGGTATATCAAGAATCTAATAAGCGTAAACATAAATGATGTCCCAGTTCCATTTGAAAGATGTAAGCTATGGACCTTTAGAGCATAGGGAGCTATCTTCGGTCAGTGCTTATCAGTCTTTTGTAGCTATGATCCCATAATTGCAGCCAAATTGTGTGCAGAATAATGATGCATCTATGGAGAGTTCACCAAGGTTGTGACCCCCACATAGAGGTTTTGTGACACCATTTGGGATCCTGACCTATTGTTTGGGAAGCCCTGTCTTAAAGGTGACAAAACTAGTCATGAAATCGGACTAGCCCTTCATGTTGTTGAGAGAGTCAAGGAAATGAGAAGTGGCTTCTAAAGCCTCCATACTCAGGTAGAGTGAAGAAACAATAGTATCAGTCTATGCAGCCATGGGTTACAGGATATCTTGAGGACTGGAGACTTAGTAGAAACCTATGGAACTTTGGAAGGCTAAGTGCTTTGAAAATATGCCTCAATTGCACAAGAAATCTGCAGAGCAGCCACTTGGATCAGCTGGTTGCATTCTTTCTCTAGAAGTTACTGGCTGGATATCCCAGCAATGGAGCAGGCCGTCTTCAGGATAGATATCTTGAAGGTCATCGTGGACATCTCTCACCTGATCTTCCACCTTGACTCTTTCAACAGGCTTGCTTGCTTGGTACATCCCATCCATCTGGATTGGTCTGGCAGGGATAAAGAGATATGCTTACCTGACTTTTTTTTCCTTGAATCTTGCCAGATCATTCCAGGACCCACCCAAGGAAGTCCCAGTACATGGGGCAGAATGAAAAAATTAAATTTTGCAGGTGACTGTGGGTGTTTTAGTGGTGAATGAAGGCAGTGGACACATGTTACGCTGAGAGAACAAGGAGGATCGGTTCTTTGGTTTGCCTGGGGAGGGAGGGATTGAAAGATGTTGAGGAAGTTGTGGTACAAGGATAGTGATTGGCTTCCCTGCTGCACAAGTATATATAGGGAAGGCAAGCAACTTTTCTGTTTCTATCTGTTGTCAGGAGGAGCATAACCCATCCATTTGGCCTGGTCTAGCAGGACTCAAGTAAAGAAAATTGTCAGGTTTCTTAACCACATACATATGCTACTGTATCTAATGCTTATTTATTGTAAATATCCTGAAACCTTGACTGTCTTGTGACTGAGATTTCTGAGTTCAGGGACTCCACTGCCTTACTAATTTCTTTCTCTTCTGTTAAATTTTATTACATATTCATACTGAGTCTTTAGAATGAGTTTGCTCAAAGAATGTCTGCTGAGCAAATAATGTAATTTTGTGATTTAAATTTGTTTTTTTAGAAGCATATGTTTCTCTTGCAAGAGCTCAGTTGAGTTTTTTTGTTTCTTTTGCTGTCATTGTGACCAAAAAATTAAGTTATTGGGGATCCTTAACATTTGTGATTTGGATGTTAACAGAAGAATTGTGAGGAGAACATTTGTTGTAAATCGGTGATCTTTACTGTTTTTTAAGTCAGGGGCCACTTTGGCAACCCCCCCCCCCCCCCCCCCCCAAAAAAAAAAAAAAAAAAAAAAACCAAAACAAAACCTCAGTGTGAGAGCCAAGACCATTGCCAGTCATAATGCCAACAGCCTGGGAAAAGGGTGTGTGCCCCTCTAGTGACACAGTTGAAACTGGTAGGATTTCTCATTTTATGATGTAGTTGACCTGACTGGTAAATTTGATTCAGAATTATGTAACTAAAATATGCAGTGTCCTACGTGTTCTTTGTCAAAGGCCATATTCCCACTATGTATTCTCTACTCTGTTCCCAATCCATTTCTCCCACACGCTCGCCTCTAACTCTCTCTCCTCTCCAGCTATTTCCTCCCCACATATTCTTTTCCTAAAGTAAATTTTCTTTTTCAACACCAGCTAGCCTTTTCCATTTTGTCCCCATGCCCAGCTTGTATCACTTCTGGAAAAGCTGGCACCACATGTCTCTTTTATGCTTATGAACTGCATGGTGCCTGAACTCCCATACTGCTATCTTTGTCTCACAAGAATATGCAAGATTTCAGGTAGCATGTATCTCAGACTTGCTGAGAAACTGAATGCATTGGAGGAAATGCCGACAGGATGGTTTTGGAGAAGAGAGTGTATTGGAGAGGGAGTCAGGGGGCCACACTTTGGGTCAGTAGGAGCAGCTACTGGCTCATACGCCAGAGAATGTGGTAAAAGTAATTAGCTTAGCAGGGTTTAAAAAAGGTTTGGGTACTAAGTCCATAAGCCATTAGTAAGATAGACTTGGGAAAATTTACTGCTTATTTCTATGGTAAGCAGCTTAAAATCTGTTTTACTCTTTTGGTATCTTGCCAGGTACTTGTGACCTGGATTGGCTACTGTTGGAAACAGGATACTGGGCTTGATGGACCTTTGGTGTGTCCTAGTATGGCAAGATCTATGTTTTGATGTTCTTATAACAGTGAACCTTATAGTAAATGCTTCTGCTGTCATCTATTGCAGTTAGTCATAAAGGATAGTCGATGCATCCATTATTGTGATTAATTGATTGGTTAAGCGGATTGTAAGTGCCAGATCTAAATATAAATTAAATGTTTGTTTTCACTTTGAAAATGCATATGTCCTCTGCCAGTATTTGCAAAATGTTTCTCCTCCCCTCCCACTCCCCCCAAAATAATTTCTCATAATGTTAAAATGCTTCTATATGCTGGAAGATGGCTCACTATTTTGCTGAAGGACATGGAGAGAAAAAAAAGAAACTATGTGGGAATAACTTGTGTACATGGGAGAGAGCAATGATATAGGCAGTCATCCATTCAAGGTGTGATTGCAGAGGAGACAGACCTCTTTCAATGGAAAGAAGGCTCTGGGACAAAGGGTGAGAGGAAGCAGACTTGGGAGTAATGTAAAGAAATAATTCCATTTCCAGTTAATGTACTCTACTAGGTTACAGAACTCTCTCAAATCCCAGATGCATTTCCACCCTTGTTCATCAGAGGGCACATTCATCTTTACTATAGGAATGTACAGGCTTTGGCAATGGCGCTTCTTTGTTTGTGAATTGTCTGCTATCTTCTTTATCTAGTGAAGATCAGTCCCTCTGGCTTGGACATTGCATCTTCTCAAAGAGCTGGAATATTTGCCCTTTACCCTGCTGAAGAGGAACAAGCATTCGGTTGCCCTTTCTGCTGTACGGAGAAGAGACTGGGGTGCATGCTTTATGAGAGAAGCAATTCTGCTTTTTGCAGCATAGAAACTTTGATATGGTGGAACATAGCAGTTAGCAAATTGCTCCTTTTAAACTGCCTCTTCTATTCTTTCACATACATTTCTGGCCCGCCTATTAACTCTCCTGATCACAGACAGAGAGCCAACGCGTACCCATATGCCTACAAAGGATTGGAAATAATTCACTTTCCCTGATGTGCTGACTTTCATTGATTTTGATATAAATTTAAAGTTTATTGTGAAATCTACTAACTGAGTTGTAAAGTTTTTCTTATTGCCAACTAATACCTGTTGCTGTTGGAAGGGCTAGGGTACAGCATTGAAAAGCTAGGCATATGCCTAGGGCCCAGACATTTAGGTCCTAGCATGTCTAGCTCTTTCCAGGATTCTACAGATTTTTCCATTAATGTCTGGAAGCTAGAAGGATGGCCAAAGGGTCTAAATTCTCCTTGCTGCATGAGTGAGCCTGCCCTGCTTGCTTGCTTCCAGTGTCACTAGCAACAGAGACTGTAAGTAGGATCCAGCCAATGGGGGTTGGAGCACTGACAGGCTGCTGTGGTCACAGGAAGAGAAGACATGAGCCAGGGCAAAGCCCTGTGCTGTACAAGTTAAACTCATGCATGAAGTGGGAAGTTGGGGGGTGGGGCTGGGCTCTGCAGGAGGAGTGGGGCTGGGCTCTGCAAGAGGCACTAAGCCAGTGACTCCCAAACCTGGTAGTGGCCCTTGAAGTGGCGAGTCTGTTGGTGGGTGGAGATGCATCCACAGACTCTCTCAGTGGTCCTCATTGTGGGCAGTGGCAATGTACAGGTGGACTTTCTCAGTCACTCTCTCCTGGATCTAGAAGAATGGGAATAGGAGCTTAGGCCTTCCAGCTCATAGACCACTGTGGATCTCCTCAGTTTGGCTTGATGGCGTGCAGAGTCAGTGCAAAGGTAGAGCCCCTTTTTTCAGTTGCCGGAGGGACCCAGACTCTTGGCAGATAGATACCCTGGTGCAGCCTTGGCTGAGGTAGTGCAACTTCCCTATATCTTCCTTCTATGGCCTCTCATTGGCTGCTTGTTGCTCAGAATTGCGCGTCTTCCTCATTTGGTCTTGCTGGTGGCATCAGATTGGCCTTGCAGACTTTTGGTGTGCAGATCTCTGGTGTCTGCTGGTGGAGGACCCATTTCCATTGCCTAAGGGCCGGTAGAGATGGAAGATCCAGATCCTTTTGGCTTACATTATAGCCATTGAGAGGTGACGGTTAGAGGAGCATAGATTTTCCCCTGCGCAAGAGCCTTCAAATTGGTGGGAAAATGTGGGATACAAATGCTACAAATAAATTGATTTCAACCTTGCTTTGTTCCAGGAAGTTCTCGTCGTCCCTGGTTTATGTCAGGATCTGGCATGTGTTTGTATCCTGGTGTGGGGAACAGTCCCTATCTCCCTGGAGGGCTCGGGTTCCCAGTGTTCAGGGTTTTCTGCAACAGGGCCTGGCCTTGAGCTCCTGGAGGGTCCAGATTGCTGCATTGCCAGCTTTCGGGGAAAGGTGAATGGCATCTCTTGGCTTTTCATAGAGAGGCCACTTGGTTTCTGAAGGGGGTGATGAATCTGCACCCCCTCTTCATCCTTCCTTTTCTTTTTGGGACCTCAGTCTGGTCCTCTGTTTTGAGCTCCTACACTTGGCTTCCATTAAGAATCTTAACCTTAAGACATTTTTGCTGGCTATCTCCTCTGCTAGGAGGGTTTCAGAATTGCAGGTCCTGTTGTCTCGGGATCCTGATATCTCTCCTTCTGGGAAGATTCTGTGTCCTTGTGCACGGTACCATACTCTCTTCCAAAGGTGGTGTTTCCGTTCCATGTGAATCAGGAGGTTTATTTGCTCTCCTTTGTGGTGCAGGGATTGTCACTGGAGGATCAGATGCTTCACAAGCTGGACATCTGGAGGATGCTGCTCAGGTACCTCAAGGAGACGAAAGAGTTTTGTCTCTCTTTGGACCACCTCTCTGTAGCTCTCTGAAGGGCCAGGTAGCCTAGAAGACCTCCATTGTGAGGTAGATTAAGGCCTCTATTGAGTCCGCTTACATCAGCAAGAATCGTCTGGTGCCTCAGGGGCTCTAAGAGCACTCTGCTAGGGCTCAGGCTGCTTCCTGGGTGGAGGCCTGTGCTGTATCCCCTGAGGAGATCTGCTGGTGACTTTGTCGTCGATTCATACCTTTGGATGTGCTGGCCAGAGCCTGCTTGGACTTTGGCAGAGCTGTCATTCGGGGGGGGGGGGGGGGGGGGGGCTTATCTTCCTCCGCTCATATCTGCTTTGGTACATCCCATTGGTTCAGAACAGTGGAGATAATTCTGAGAAGCAAAATTTATGTCTTACCTGATGATGATTTTCTTTTCTTTAGTCTGCAACACTGTTTTGAAGTCCCCTGGAAGAATTCAGCCCAGAGTTTTTGATGCACTCTGTGTTTCCTTTTCAGTGTTTCTCCAAAAAAAGGAAAAGAGAAATTCATTTTGTGATTGGCAGCCATACAGGTTCACGTGATATGGCTATATCCTGGTATGCGCAGGGTAGCAAGAGCCACTCTGGTGGTTTGCTCGCTTGATTATCATTGCAGCTGCAGTGGTTGATGGGCTATGGGTGTGTTACAAGGGGAACTACTTCTGCTTGAGCAGATGCATACTGGATTGTTCCAGGGAGCACCTTAGCTCAGTGGTTCCCAAACTTTCTTGGGTCATGGTGCCCCTAGGCTACATATTTACTCTTGTGTCTCCCCCCTCCTCCCTTCTGCCACTACCACTGTTGATGGTATTTAGTCCTACCTTTTGCTGGCAGGGATGTAAGCCCCACCAGCTGAAGAGGTCTACTGCCCGAGGCCTGAGCTCCCAGAGCAAATTTGTGGTATGCTTCAGCCACTGATGCCAGCATTCCCATACCATGCCCTCTTTCTTTCTCCCCCCCCCCCCCATTTTCATCCAGCATGTGCACTCCTCTTCCCCCCTTCCATCCAGCCTAAGCCCCCTATTTCCCCCCCCAAATCAAGCATCTGCCTCCTCTCCCCCCCCCCCCCCCACACCTTCACACACGCCTGCTGCTGCTGCTTCTGTAGACCAGCAGCAGCGGCAAATCAAGTTACAGCCACCATGAAGCAAGACTCTTCATTTGCACGGCTACCAGCCGTGACCCCAAACAGGAAGTGACATCAAGCGGCAGAACTGTCAGCTGTTCGTATTGAGAGTCTGTCCCTGCAGTGGTTACAGCTTGTTTTGCCACTGCTGCTGTGCTTCTAGAGAAGCAGCAGCAGCGACTTTGGTGGTGGCGGGAGAGAAGGGAAAAATATGCCATGGCACCCCTGTGAGTTTTCTGCAGCACCCTGGGGTGTCGCAGCCTACAGTTTGGGAACCACTGCTGTAGCTTATGTTGGTGATGTCACTGGTGGAATTCAGTTTTCTGTACCTCCACCTGCTGGTAGGAAGGGAATAACACCCATTGTTTCAGAACACTGTCACTGACTAAAGAAAAGAAAATTGATCGGGTAAGACGTAATTTCATCTTTTTTGTTTTTCAGTCTGTGAAGCCTAAGTATTTCTAGGCTTATATCTGGGACCCATTGCCTTTAAATCATTCCAGAGGAGATGGAGGATGAAAATGACTTGCCCAACTTTCTTGGTCCTCAGCCCAGTGCTGTATGCACTAAACCATTCCCTTTGAAGCATCTGCACCCAAAACTAGGCTCTGTAGTTTTCCTTACAGATGGAATGTGGAGCAAGGGTTGTGAACAAATATCCTGGCTGGAGGTGGAGGTTGGGGGGGGGGGTTAGAAAACAAGTAAATGGGAGGCTACTGTGGGGGCCCACCAATTGTTCACTATGGTGTCAGTCTGGCCTTGTCTTTGGGACAGTGGCACCCTGTGTTTACACTGTAAATGTATTCTTTCAAAGCTGTTTACATTGTCATCTAATGGTTTCATATATTATTGCACTTACTCTAATTTTATTATTTCTTCCACACTAACAGAATATTTAGGTACTGTGCTATTCAGGGTGCCTTCTCCCTTCTTTCCTCTGAGTCAGACACATAGAGACAACACAGCTACACTCACATTTCTGCTTGCCCCATAGTATTCCATGGCAGTAATTTTTTTACCTAAGACTGAATAGCACACAGAAGCAGGAAACCCTTTTTAGAATTACGAGCATTCTGACTTGACAATTTAATTCTAAACTTTATAAAACATAGAAAATGATGTTGGTTAAGGACCTAAGGCCTATCCTGGCTACCCAGTTTTATTCCTGGTGCATAGCTATAGATCCCTGTTGATTTTGGCTTTCCCTTCACTTCCTTGTGTCAGTGGATTATGATGATATATTGAGAATAAATAACCTGACCTAGCTTGACCTCCCTTTGATGAATACTTAGTATTTATTTATTTATTTATTACATTTGTACCCCACATTTTCCCACCTATTTGCAGGCTCAATAGCGCTGTGGGGCGAAAGCCTCCTCCGGTCAATAAACAAATATAGAGCAATGTATTACAAATGAAATAGATATGTACAGACACAATTGGAAACATAGAGAGGGAAGTTATATAAAGTTCACTAAGTTCTAAAAACAAGCCTGGGTTTACTTGAGTTGCTGGATTCAGGTGATTAAGTTGGATCATTAGGATATGCCTTTTCGAACAGATAAGTCTTTTAGTGATTTCCGGAAGTTGAGGTGGTCATACATAGTTTTCACGGCCTTTGGGAGTGCATTCCAGAGTTGTGTACTTATGAGAAGCTGGATTCATGAACTGATTTGTATTTGAGTCCTTTGCAACTAGGGTGGCGGAGATTTAAATAAGAGCGTGATGATTTGATTGAGTTTCTGGTTGGTAGGTCTATAAGGCCAGACATATATCCTGGGGCATCGCCGTATATAATTTTATGGACCAGGGTGCAAATTTTAAAAGTAATATGTTCTCTGGAAGCCAATGTAATTTTTCACGAAGGGGTTTGGCCCTAACAAATCATGGTCGTCCAAATACAAGTCTGGCTGCCGTATTTTGAGCAGTCTGAAGCTTCTTTATAAGATTTTCTTTGCATCCGGCATAAATTCAGTTAGAGTAGTCGGCATGGCTAAAGACCATTGATTTTACCAGATTGCAAAATATTGCCCTCGGGAAGAACGGCTTCATTCTTTTAAGTTTCCACATTGAGTGGAACATTTTCTTCATTGTAGAATTAACTTGGCTCTCAAATGTAAGGTTCTTGTCAATAATAACACCAAGGATTTTCAAATTATCTGAAATAGGAAGAGTATAGTCTTGGGTGATTAGGTTCTAGGGAATATTTGAGTTGTAACGGGATGAGAGGATGAGGCAATGAGTTTTCTCTGCATTTAATTTGAGCTTGAATGCATTTGCCCATGAGTTCATGGTATGCAAGCCGAGGTTAATTTCGTTGGTGATTTCTGACAAATCCTGTTTGAAGGGGATGAATATTGTAATATCGTCAGCATAGATGAAGGGGTTGAGGCCCTGGATGGATAAGGCCTTGGCTAGTGGAGTCATCATTAGGTTGAAAAGGGTTGGAGATAATGGCGATCCTTGAGGTACTCCACAATCTGCTTTCCACAGGGGTGATAGATCTGAATTTGAATTCACTTGATAAGATCTGGTGGTTAGGAAACCCTTGAGCCAACTGAGTACATTACCACCAATCCCGAAGTAATCCAGGAGTCTTAGTAATATGTTATGATCAACCATGTCAAATGCACTAGACATATCGAATTGGAGAAGAAGTACGTTGTTGCCAATTGCTATTTCCTGTCTGAATCTGGCCAGGAGGGTGATTAACACTGTTTCTTTGCTATGGCGGGGGCGAAATCCTGATTGTGATTCAGGTATAACCCAGGGCAGAGTAAACTTAGTATCCATCAGGACCTATTTCCCCAATGCAGATGCAGTGCTGAACTGGTTGTGAGATTATTAACTTGGATCGCCCACACATCTTCATATTCGAAGAAACAATTTTATCGATCTAGCTGGAGAGCTGCCACGCTGTGCATATTAAATGAATATTGGTTCGTGCGAGATCGAGCTAGTTTGTTTTAGCGTACTGTTTCTTCAAAATGAAAAGTGAGCGAAATAGTTATAAGTGAATATTATTGGACTTTCGCATTTTTATATTTTCATACATAGGGCGCCCTGTGCATATTTTATATATAAGGGAGAATCGATAGCGTTAGTGTAAATGTTAGGTAACAGTACCTCGTTTGGGAATTAGATTTCATTGGATCGCAGTATGGACATGGTCCTTTTAATTTTAAACATTTGTATCCCACATGTTCCCACCTTTTGCAGGCTCAATGTGGCTTACATATAACCGTTAACGGTGTTAGCCGATTACGGTTTGAACAAATACATAGTATGAATGAATACAAAGTGCTAATGTGGTATAATGAGGTATATGTATGATAGGAAACAGTTGGGGGAACTTAAAGGGGGAAGAAGAGTCAGGTAATGTCCATTGCAGTCTTTGGTTATGTTGTGTCGCAAGTGACTGGTATTTTTATGTTGGGTCAGTGGGGTATGCTCTTCTGAACATGTCTTTAGTGCTTTCCGAAAATTTAGGTGGTCGAGCGTAGTTTTTACTGCTTTTGGCAATCCGTTCCATAGTTGTGTGCTTAGGTAGGAAAAGCTGGTTGCATAGGTGGATTTGTTGAATTCTATACATATTTAATCTTAGCGATGACTTTAGGAGCGTTTTTTTAATTTAACCACGGTACATTCCAACATCTGATAAGTTGTGAATAATCCAATATGGCTGAACGAGATTTTGCAATAATAAGTATGCCTACTTTTGTTTCAGTGTTATAGTTCTTCAAGTTTGCAGTATGAACACGTTATCAAAAGACACTATGGTTTTTATATTGTTGCCATGCCTCATTACACTTTGTCACGTAACCCTCTTCACCTACCAACACAGCATGACTATGATTGAACAGGACATCACGCAATCTTCATTCTGACCCTCCACTTATACCTCATACGATCACTATACAACTTTGTATTTGTTATCCACCGACTGGGCAAACGCGTTTGACAGTACTATGTAAGCCAAATTGAGCCTGCAAATAGGTGGAAAAATGTGGGGTACAAATGCAACAAATAAATGATGTTTTATTGCAGCCTTCAAAGACTCACTGCAGTTGGTAAGGTCTTCAGACTTTATTTCGTTTTTTGTTTTATATTGGGCTCACATAAATGCACTCTAAATACCCACTAGACATGGACACATCACTTTGGATGCATGGATTATTGCACAGAAGAGACGCACACAACCATCCATGTAGACACTGATCTCATTCTGTTGCAACACTAGTAATTTTGCTTAAACAGCTTTTTCTTTCAAATACACACTTGGTCATGTTTGCATGAATCTCTCTTTGTTTGTAATTATTAGTTTGCATAAAAGCTTTATATATGAAATTATCATATTCAAGAGATATGTTGTTTTAAAAGAAATATGTCTGTTGGGACATTTTTTAAACACTTCTTATGATTTGAATATATATGTCACTTGTATGTATGATGATTTTTATATACATGTCATGCTTATTATGCATTTTTATTTTGTCAGACCCCTCAGGCAGGCACGGTTGAGCACTGAAACATGGTCCGTGTCGGGTCTATTTTATTAAAGATTGTACCATTGTTCCAGTTCTGGAGGCCCTTTTGTGCTTTTTTGTGCTGTGTGTGGGACTGAACAGCAGCAGTGCCTCCAGGTAAAGGTAATGCAAACACAAAGAGCTAATTCTAAGCATCTGATCCCAAGGATGTCTATTTTTATCCACCGACACAAGGAAATGAAGGGAAAGCCAAAATCAACAGGGATCTATAGCTATGCACCAGGAATAAAACTGGGTAGACAGGATAGGCCTTAGGTCCTTAAGCAGCATCATTTTCTGTGCAAACACAAGGAACTGATTCTAAGCATCTGACCCAAGGATGTCTATTTTTACTGCATCACAGACCAAAACACCGAGAGCTATAACTTCAGATTAATTCATGCTTTTCGACAATTAAGGAAGTATTGTAACTTTACAGAATCGGAAATTTGGTGATAGCAAAGTCCTTCCCAAGGGTATATTGTACACTACACCATCAAATAGAAGAAAACACTTTTTAAAAGGTCTTTTTCCCCCTTTTGCCTTGGAGTTTGCTGTGCACCCATCTGCCTCTTCGCCTGTGGCAGAGCCTCATAAGGAGCTGCCAGCTTT
Source organism: Microcaecilia unicolor (assembly GCF_901765095.1). Taxonomy (NCBI): domain Eukaryota; kingdom Metazoa; phylum Chordata; class Amphibia; order Gymnophiona; family Siphonopidae; genus Microcaecilia; species Microcaecilia unicolor. The sequence continues at coordinate 131,588,177 of NC_044039.1, forward strand.
CTGATAGGTACTAAAGAGGCATTAAGCACTGCCTGCAAGGAAAACATCATCTTCCCCTGAATCAAGGAGAAAAGAATGTTTAGCTGAAAAGTCGATTTCCCCATTTGAGGATGCAATGTGCTAGTTTAGGACTTCAATCCTGGGGGGTGTGATTTTGATTCAGATGCTGAAATGCTTCTTTATGGCATCTCTTCAGCATTCCTGATATTCAGTTTTTTTTCTAAATATTTGCAATAGCACATATCATCACATTTCAGTCCCCTCTTTCCCTGTGGGCAGTCTCAGAATCATCTACATGGTCTGTGCCGTTCTTTGTTTGCCCTGCTGGATTTAGAAAGCAGTTGGCAGAAGAGCTGGGAGCTGTTAATGTTTTTTTTTTTTTTTAGAGGCTTTTAAATAAATTGTTTTCTGCAGGTTAGCAATTTAAATTTTTTCTGTACTGGTGTTGGGATAGATGACTACTACTGCTTATCGTTTCTATAAAACTAGTAAATACATAAAAGGGTACAAGCTAATTTCTGTTCTTCCATTTTCCTGCCCGCCATTCTGGATCCACAATGATAGAACTGGTACATAAAGGCACCTGTTTACCAAAATGCAACTTTTTTGTTTAAAACTTAAAATAAATGTACAGTAAGTGCAAAGGCTGTATATAACTGAGAGCATGGCTGGATTGGCCACTGTTGGAAACAGGATGGTGGGCTTGATGGACCTTTGGTCTTTCCCAGTATGGCAATACTTATGTACTTATGTATGCCTAGCATGTTCCCTGCAGTTACTGCACAAAGTCTTTAGCACTTAATGCCTCCTTTACAAGGAGTGGAGGAGTGGCCTAGTGGTTAGGGTGGTGGACTTTGGTCCTGGGGAACTGAGCAACTGAGTTCGATTCCCACTTCAGGCACAGGCAGCTCCTTGTGACTCTGAGCAAGTCACTTAACCCTCCATTGCCCCATGTAAGCCGCTTTGAGCCTGCCATGAGTGGGAAAGTGCGGGGTACAAATGTAACAAAAAAAAAAAGTGACAATGCATAGTAAGCACCATGTACTCACTGTAAGGTGCAGGTTACACATATTCTCTGCCCAGTTCCCATCCCCTAATGCAGCATACAGTTAACACATGAATTAGTGCATGCGGTCGTTCCAGTGCAGTAACATAGTAACATGGTAAATGATAGCAGATAAAGACCTGAACGGTCCATCCAGTCTGCCCAACAAGATAAACTCATTTTACATGGTATGTGATACTTTAAATGTATACCCGAGTTTGATTTGTCCCTGCCTTTCTTAGGGCACAGACCATAAAAGTCCGCCCAGCACTGTTCCTGTACTAAAAGTTCTGAAGCAGATGTCGAAGCCCCTTAAAATTTACACTCCAGCCCATCCATATCTATTCAGCCACGATCAGGGCACAGACCGTAGAAGTCCACCCAGCATTGGTTTTACTCTCCAATTACCGGCGTCGCCACCCAATCTCCGCTAAGAGTCCGTAGATCCATTCCTTCTACACAGGATTCCTTTGTGTTTATCCCACGCATGTTTGAATTCCATTACCGTTTTCATCTCCACCGCCTCCCGTGGGAGGGCATTCCACATATCTACCACCCTTTCCGTGAAAAAATACTTTCTGACATTACTCCTGAGGCTGTCCCCCTCTAACCTCAATTCATGTCCTCTAGTTCTACCACCTTCTCGTCTCTGGAAAAGGTTCGTTTGCGGATTACTACCCCCCATTCTATAAGGTTGTGCACCCAAATGTCTAACTAGAATGCAAACTGCCTCTGCCAGTTGTGCACCTAACTTAATTGTTAAATTAGGCGCCATTCTGTAACATCACGTGAAACTTAATTGGCTTAACAAGCCAATCAGCATTTTTAACAGCTCTTAAGCAATGATGAGCACTAATTGGCAATAATTAGAATTTACGCACACAACTCGCTAAGCATATCTTGTAACACAGTGCACCTACGTTTTAACATGTGCAGGCTAAAAGGGGAGTGGTTATGGGCGGGGAAATGAGCTTTCTAAAACTTATGCACGTAGTTATAAAATATGGCCCAGTGCGTCTGAATCTGTGCTCCGGGATTTATGCCTTATTTTTGTTGGTGCAAATGGACGCACGTATTTAAGCGCTGGGATATCATCTAAGCATATTCTATATACCATACCTAAATCTAGGCACCGCTTATAGAATACACTTAGGTGGAAATGTTTGCTGCGCAGATTTTTTTTTAGGCACCATATATAAAGAAATTTTAGAACAAGGTCAGTGTTGGGCAGACTTCTACGATCTATGCCCTAAAAACTGCAAGGATAAATCAAGATCAGGTATACGTATGATTTATCACTTCATGCCATATATAACAAGTTTATCTTATTTGGCAGACTATATGGACCATACAGGTCTTTATCTGCCGTCATCTACTATCTTACTATGAACAGTTTACACCAGCCTTTGATGTAGCATAACTGCTTGCACCTAAAGTTAGGCACACTCAATTGCCATTACAAAATCGGTGCTTAGTGCCCATATTTTTGTTACTTAATTTTTGGTGCACTTTCTTGCACATACCGCTGTTTGCTTAGTGCAATTTAGTAAATAGGCCCTAAAGTGTTCTACAGTAGAGGGAAAGAAGGTCCTTGATAAACTGGAGTCTGGGATTAATCACAGGATGCCTCTGTGATATGCTTAAGGTAACAGTGAATTATAAAGGGAGGAAACTTTGCAACTTTACATCTTAACCACTGCTTGTCTCCGTAATACTGTCCTACGCCCTCATAGCAGGAAATTAATGTGTCTGAGTAGGTGGAACTAATTCTCTCAGATGCTTAAAAATATACTGAATGCATTAAAATCTGAACCAAACAAGAGAAAAAGCAAGAACCAAAAAAGCACTTTGTTAGATTTTGGTGAGAACTTCAGGTCCAAAGGTTGCTGTAGATGCAGAAACTCTAGCAAGATGAAACTGCTAGCTATGCATGGTGAACTGTTTTTTGCAGATAAGCTTTCTGCCGTTTAAATTGTTTAAGAAAGATTGCGTCCTCAGTACTGTTAACTGTTAAGCTACTGTAGCATACAGTTTCATTGTCCCTGCTGCAGGTTCTGTGCACTCCTTTAGATATGTGTGGGCAGAGAAAATGTGGTTCAGCATTTCCAAGAGGTACGAAGAGGGGTCCTGGTTTGTGGACAATCCATAGCACTTACTGGCAGATGATGCATGGGAATTATTTGGATGCTGCCTGCTTCAAAAATATAGAAATTCAGCTGTTTTTTTCAGCATTAGAAAATGGAATTTCTTTTTCCATAGTTCATAAAGTGCCAGATTTATAATATGGTGATAATTTTACATCTGTGTAGTGCCTTGCAAACAAAATTAGAATGTATTTTATAATTTAGTATTTAAGAACCCTACATAAGTAATGCCACACTGGGAAAAGACCAAGGGTCCATTGAGCCCAGCATCCTGTCCATGACAGCGGCCAATCCAGGCCAAGGGCACCTGGCAAGCTTCCCAAACGAACAAAACATTCTATACATGTTGTTCCTGGAATTGTGGGTTTTTCCCAAGTCCATTTAGTAGCGGTTTATGGACTTGTCCTTTAGGAAACCGTCTAACCCCTTTTTAAACTCTGCCAAGCTAACCGCCTTCACTACGTTCTCCGGCAACGAATTCCAGAGTTTAATTACGCGTTGGGTGAAGAAAAACTTTCTCCGATTTGTTTTAAATTTACTACACTGTAGTTTCATCGCATGCCCCCTAGTGCTAGTATTTTTGGAAAGCGTGAACAGACGCTTCACATCTACCTGTTTCACTCCACTTATTATTTTATATACCTCTATCATGTCTCCCCTCAGCCGTCTCTTATCCAAGCTGAAAAGCCCTAGCCTCCTTAGTCTTTCTTCATAGGGAAGTCGTCCTATCCCCGCTATCATTTTAGTCGCCCTTCGCTGAACCTTTTCCAATTCCACTATATCTTTCTTGAGATGCGGCGACCAGAATTGAACACAATATTCAAGGTGCGGTCGCACCATGGAGCGATGTAACGGCATTATAACATTCTCACACCTGTTTTCCATACCTTTCCTAATAATACCCAACATTCTATTCACTTTCCGAGCCGCAGCAGCACACTGAGCAGAAGGTTTCAGTGTATTATAGACGATGACACCCAGATCCCTTTCTTGGTCCGTAACTCCTAACGTGGAACCTTGCTTGACTTAGCTATAATTCGGGTTCTTTTTTCCCACATGCATCACCTTGCACTTGCTCACATTAAACGTCATCTGCCATCTAGCCACCCAGTCTCCTAAGGTCCTTCTGTAATTTTTTACAATCCTGTCGCGAGTTGACTTTGAATAACTTTGTGTCATCAGCAAATTTAATTACCTCGCTAGTTACTCCAATCTCTAAATCATTTATAAATATATTAAAAAGCAGCGGTCCTAGCACAGACCCCTGAGGAACCCCACTAACTACCCTTCTCCATTGTGAATACTGTCCATTTAACCCCACTCTCTGTTTCCTATCCTTCAACCAGTTTTTAATCCACAATAGGACTTTTCCTCCTATCCCATGACCCTCCAATTTCCTCTGTAGCCTTTCATGAGGTACCTTGTCAAACGCCTTTTGAAAATCCAGATACACAATATCAACCGGCTCCCCTTTGTCCACATGTTTGTTTACTCCTTTAAAGAATTGAAGTAAATTGGTCAGGCAAGATTTCCACACACAAAAGCCGTGCTGACTCTGTCTCAGTAATCCATGTCCTCGGTTGTGCTCTGTAATTTTGTTTTTAATAATAGCCTCTACCATTTTCCCTGGCACCGACGTCAGACTCACCGGTCTATAATTTCCCGGATCTCCCCAGGAACCTTTTTAAAAAATGGGCGTTACATTGGCCACCCTCCAATCTTCCGGTACCACGCTCGATTTTAAGGATAAATTGCATATCACTAGCTCCGCAAGCTCATTTTTCAGTTCTATCAGTACTCTAGGATGAATACCATCCGGTCCAGGAGATTTGCTACTCTTCAGTTTGCTGAGCTGCCCCATTACGTCCTCCAGGTTTACCGTGAGGTCAGTAAGTTTCTACGACTTGTCCGCTTGAAATATCATTTCCGACACCGGTATCCCACCCAAATCTTCCTCTGTGAAGACCAAAGCAAAGAATTCATTCAATCTCTCTGCTACGTCTTTGTCTTCCTTGATCGCCCCTTTTACCCCTCGGTCATCCAGTGGCCCAACCGATTCTTTTGCTGGCTTCCTGCTTTTAATATACCGAAAATTTTTTTACTATGTTTTTTTTGCCTCTAAATGCTATCTTTTTTCGTAATCTCTCTTGGCCTTCTTTATCTGCGCTTTGCATTTGCTTTGACACTCCTCATGCTGCTTCTTGTTGTTTTCAGTCGGTTCCTTCTTCCATTTTCTGAAGGCATTTCTTTTGCCCTAATAGCTTCCTTCACTTCACTTTTCAACCAGGCCGGCTGTCTTTTGGAGTTCCATCTTTCTTTTCTAATTAGTGGAATATGTTTGGCCTGGGCCTCCAGGATGGTATTTTTGAACAGCGTCCATGCCTATTGTAAAGTTTTTACCCTCTCAGTTGTCCCCCTAAGTTTTTTTTCCACCGTTCTTCTCATTTTATCATAGTCTCCTTTTTAAAAATTAAACGCTAACGTATTTGACTTCCTGTGTATAGTTACTTCAAGGTTGATATTAAAACTGATCATATTAAGATCACTGTTATCAAGCGGCCCCAGTACCATAACGTCCCTCACTAGATCATGCGCTCCACTAAGGACCAAGTCTAGAATTTTTCCTTCTCTTTTCGGCTCCTGCACCAGCTGCTCCATAAAGCTGTCCTTGATTTCATCAAGGAATTGTATCTCTCTAGCGTGTCCCGATGTTACATTTACCCAGTCTATATTTGGATAATTGAAGTCACCCATTATTATCACATTGCCCATTTTGTTTGCGTCTCTGATTTCTTTTATCATTTCTGCGTCTACCTGCTCATCCTGGCGAGGCGGACGGTAGTACACTCCTATCGCCGTCCTTTTCCCTTTTCTACATGGAATTTCAACCCACAATGATTCAAAGGTGTGATTTGTGTCCTACTGAATTTGTAATCTATCTGAGTCAAGGCTCTCGTTAATATATAATGCTACCCCCCCACCAGTCCGGTCTACCCTATCATTACGATATACTTTGTACCGCGATATGACAGTGTCCCACTGGTTATCCTCCTTCCACCAGGTCTCAGTAATGCCTATTATATCCAATTTTTCATTTAGTGCAATATATTCCAACTCTCCCATCTTATTTCTTAGACTCCTAGCATTTACATATAGACATTTCAGAGTATGTTTGTTGTTCCTGATGCTTAGTACTGGACACTACTGATTTGCCATCTTTTGTCTGATCTTTAGTTGTATTTAAGGGCACCTGGCCTACCACTGTCTGTTGTGCAACCTCACTATCCAGAAACCCTATCTTCCCTGTTTGTGAGGTATCCTTGCAAGATACCTTATCCTGAACCATGCATTTTTGAGCGACTGTCGGCCTTCCCCCCCATTTCTAGTTTAAAAGCTGCTCTATCTCCTTTTTAAATGCTGACGCCAGCAGCCTGGTCCCACCAAGGGTGGAGCCCATCCTTTCGGAATAGGCTCCCCCTTCCCCAGAATGTTGCCTAGTTCCTAACAAATCTAAAACCCTCCTCCCTGCACCATCATCTCATCCACGCATTGAGACTCCGGAGCTCTGCCTGTCTCTTGGGCCCTGCGCGTGGAACAGGTAGCATTTCAGAAAATGCTACCCTAGAGGATCTGGATTTGAGCTTTCTACCTAAGAGCCTAAATTTGGCTTCCAGAACCTCTCTCCCACATTTTCCTATGTCATTGGTACCCACATGTACCAACACAGCGGACTCCTCCCCAGCACTATCTAGAATCCTATCTAGGTGACGCATGAGGTCCACCACCTTCGCACCAGGCAGGCAAGTCACCAGGTGATCCTCACGTCCACCAGCCACCCAGCTATCTATACGCCTAATGATCGAATCACCAACTACAACAGCTGTCCTAACCTTTCCCTCCCGGGCAGCACTTGGAGACATATCCTCGGTGCGAGAGGATAGTACATCCCCTGGTGGGCAGGTCCTGGCTACAGGAGTACTTCCTACTTCACCAGGGTGATGCTCTCCTTCTAGGAGACCTCCCTCCTCCAGGGTAGCACAAGGGCTACCAGACTGGAGGTGGGACTTCTCTACAACATCTCTGTAGGTCTCCTCTATGTACCTCTCTGTCTCCCTCAGCTTCACCAAGTCTGCTACTCTAGCCTCAAGCTGAGCTGGTATCTGAACTGCATCTGTAGTCTGAAAGTGTTAAGGGGAGGAGCATCTGTATTAGTATTTCATTTTTTAAAAACTTTTTTGCATTTACTGGAGCTTTATACACACAGCAGCCTATAAACTGTTCTGTTTCCAAATGTAGTGGGACAGCAACAGAAAAACTTCAAACAAGTATAAGCACTTCCAAGCAGCATTTTTTCCATTCTCTCCAACACACCCCAGTTATAGCCATTATACATATCATAATTAAGAAATATCAAGCATAAATAACTAACTGATAACTAGTGTTTTTTAAATAGGACATAACCTGGTAAATCCCTTCCCCTTTAATAAGAAAGGTAAACCGCATCTATTGTGTTGTGACCACAATGAGAGATAAAAATAGATTCATAGAGCATGAGAATGTAAGTTTAATAAAATCCATATCGAGTCTCAAGCTCAAGGAATTCAAGAGGTGGGTGTCCCCGTCAAATTAAAATTTTTTTTTTTTAATTTGTTTTCAACATTACGTGCAAACATACCAGGCTATAATCTATTTAGGAAGGATAGAGAGGGCTGTAAAGGTGGAGGAGTAGCTCTATATGTGAGAAATGAGATCACAGCGACTGAAATGACAGGGACATGGGGAAAGGAAGAAGCGATATGGATCACCTTAAAGAGAGATGATAGAACCTCTGTCCACGTGGGTGTTGTTTACAGACCTCCGACACAATTAGAGAAATTAGATAAAGACCTGATCGCAGATATTCAAAAGTTGGGAAAGAAGAGAGAGGTGCTGTTGCTGGGAGATTTCAATCTGCCGGATGTAGATTGGAAGGTTCCGTCTGCGAAATCGGAAAGAAGTAGAGAGATCGTGGATGCTTTCCGAAGTGCTCTGCTCAGACAAATGGTGACGGAACCCACGAGGGAGGGAGCGACGCTGGATCTGGTGCTCACAAATGGGGATAATGTGTCAAATGTCCGAGTGGGTGCACACCTGGGAAGCAGTGACCATCAAACAGTTTGGTTTAATATGACAGCTGAAGTGAAGGGCGGCCACTCTAAACTCAAAGTCCTGGATTTCAAGCATGCTGACTTTAGTAAAATGGGGGAATACCTGAGGAAGGAGCTGATGGGCTAGGAGGACGTACAAGAAGTGGAAGGACAGTGGTCCAGGCTGAAAGAAGTAATAAATAGGGCCACAGACCTTTATGTAAGGAGAGTAAATAAAAGCAAGCGAAAAAGGAAACCGATATGATTCTCCAAGCAAGTGGCTGAGAAAATAAAGGCTAAAGAGTTGGCGTTCGTGAAGTATAGAAAAACTCAAGAAGAGGAACACGGGGAGGAATACTGGATGAAACTGAAAGAAGCCAAGAGAGAGGTACGTCTGGCGTAGGCGCAAGCAGAAGAACAAATAGCTAGAAATGTAAGAAGGGGCGACAAAACTTTCTTCAGGTATATTAGTAAAAGGAGAATGACTTAAAAGGGAATTGTGAGACTAAAAGATACAGCGAACCACAATGTAGATAATGATGAAGAAAAAGCCAATTTGCTAAATAAATACTTTTGTTCTGTTTTCACTGAAGAAAATCCTGGAGAAGGTCCACGAGGGACTGGCAAAAGTACATTTGAGAATGGAGTGGATATAGCACCGTTCACGATAGAGAGTGTGTATGAAGAACTTGGAAAGCTAAAGGTGGACAAAGCCATGGGACCGGATGGGATCCACCCCAGAATATTGAGGGGGCTCAGAGAGGTTCTGGCGGGTCTTTTTAAAATTTTGTTTAATAAATCCTTGGAGACGGGAGAGGTTCCGAGGGATTGGAGAACAGCGGATGTGGTCCCTCTTCACAAAAGTGGTGATAGGGAAGAAGCTGGAAACTACAGGCCGGTAAACTTCACCTCGGTTATTGGGAAAGTAATGGAAGCGATGCTGAAGGAAAGGATAGTGAATTTCCTGGAAACCAATAAGTTGCAAGATCCGAGGCAACATGGTTTACCAGAGGGAAATCGTGCCAAACGAATCTCATTGAATTCTTTGATTGGGTAACTGCAGAATTGAATCATGGACATGCTATAGACGTAATCTACTTAGATTTTAGCAAAGCTTTTGACACGGTTCCCCACAGGAGGCTCTTAAATAAACTCGATGGGCTGAAGATAGGTCCCGAAGTGGTGAACTGGATTAGGAACTGGTTGACAGACAGACGCCAGAGGGTGGTGGTAAATGGAGTTTGCTCGGAGGAGGGAAAGGTGAGTAGTGGAGTGCCTCAGGGATCGGTGTTGGGGCCGATTCTGTTCAATGTATTTGTGAGTGACATTGCCGAAGGGTTAGAAGGTAAAGTTTGCCTATTTGCGGATGATACTAAGATATGTAACAGAGTGGACACCCGGAAGGGAGTGGAAAACATGAAAAAAGATCTGCGGAAGCTAGAAGAATGGTCTAAGGTTTGGCAATTAAAATTCAATATGAAGAAATGCAAAGTGATGCACCTAGGGAGTAGAAACCCACGAGAGACTTATGTGTTAGGCGGTGAGAGTCTGATATGTACTGAGGGGGAGAGGGATCTTGGGGTGATAGTATCCGAGGATCTGAAGGTGACAAAACAGTGTGACAAGGCGGTGGCCGTAGCGAGAAGGTTGCTAGGCTGTATAGAGAGAGGTGTGACCAGCAGAAGAAAGAAAGTGTTGATGCTCCTGTACAAGTCGTTGGTGAGGCCCCACCTGGAGTATTGTGTTCAGTTTTGGAGGCCGTACCTTGCGAAGGATGTAAAAAAAATTGAAGCGGTGCAAAGAAAAGCTACGAGAATGGTATGGGATTTGCGTTCCAAGACGTATGAGGAGAGACTTGCTGACCTGAACATGTATACCCTGGAGGAAAGGAGGAACAGGGGTGATATGATACAGACGTTCAAATATTTGAAAGGTATTAATCCGCAAACAAATCTTTTCCGGAGATGGGAAGGCGGTAGAACGAGAGGACATGCAATGAGATTGAAGGGGGGCAGACTCAAAAAAGATGTCAAAGTATTTTTTCACAGAGAGAGTGGTGGATGTTTGGAATGCCCTCCCGCAGGAGGTGGTGGAGATGAAAACGGTAACGGAATTCAAACATGCGTGGGATATACATAAAGGAATCCTGTGCAGAAGGAATGGATCCTCAGAAGCTTAGCCGAAATTGAGTGGCAGAGCCAGTGGGTGGAAGAGGGGTTGGTGGTTGGGAGGCGAAGATAGTGGTGGGCAGACTTATACGGTCTGTGCCAGATCCGGTGGTGGGAGGCAGGGCTGGTGGTTGGGAGGATGGGATAGTGCTGGGCAGACTTATACGGTCTGTGCCCTGAAAAAGACAGGTACAAATCAAGGTAAGGTATACACATGAGTTCATCTTGTTGGGCAGACTGGATGGACCGTGCAGGTCTTTTTCTGCCGTCATCTACTATGTTACTATGTTATATTACATTCCAAAAATGTTTTAAGAATGATAGAATAGCAAAATACATATTCATAGGAAACAATATAAACTAAGAGGTAATTTTAAATACAGTAGAACACCAATTATCTGGACTATCCTCTGCAGAGGGTGGTCAGGAGAATCATAAATCTGGATAATTAGAGTAAAGCTGTTTGTTTCCTTAGCCGTGTCCCCTCAAGCTGAAAGAGCAAGGCTGTTTCCTCTGCTGCGTCCCATAAGGCTATTTTCTCTGCCGTGTCCAGGCTGAAAGGGCTTTTTTTCTGTTGCATGTGAGTCAGGAAAGAGCCGGAAAAAGAAAGGAAGAGGGCTTTTCTTTGCTGCGTCCCTGCTCCTGTTCACATCACTTTCTGTAGCAGACTGCGCAAGGATTGGCTGGGAAGATACATTACTATCGGTAGATAGGTCTAGATAATTGGACATCTGGATAATCAGCGTTCTACTATAACAAATTTTGCCCACAAAATTAGGAGCCAAGGAAAGGAAAATCTTCAAAAATAAGATGATTCTAGAAATATGAAAGGTGTCTCAGTGTTAGCTCAGCTGCCTCTTGGAATTAGTCAATTATAGAGGGTTTCAGATAAACCCCCCCCCCCCCCCCAAATAATTATGACCACCAATTAACATCGAAGAGGAAATTTTAACACAAATGCCCCCCCTCCTCAAACATATACACTTGGTTTCAAACCCAGGAACTCCTTGCATCTTAGACATCTCAGGAAATAACATGAATTAAAGATCCCTAAAACTATTGTGACGTATATTGAAAGTAAAGCTTTAAAACGGTATTGTGGTCCGATTGTAATGCAAAAGTAGTGAGGAGTGTCGTCTTAGAAGTTGACTCGATCGATGTTTCAAGGAACTCTGTTAAATTCAAGAGTACCTGTTGGCTCCACCAAGATCAGCGATTGAGATAAATATACTGCTCTCACAGTAGGGGGTAAACTATCTTCTGGAAGGTTCAAAATTTCCCAAAAATATTTCCTAAACATCTCAAGTGGTGACACTAGAGGAGATTTAGGAAAATTCAAAAGATCTCTATTTTTTTCTACTTCGATTCGCTAGATATTCCATTCTTCTTTTTCAAACTCCCCTTTCTTTAGATTGAGCAGCACTAAATTCACAACATTGAGTTTCCAAATTGTCTAATCTCGCAATTTATTCTTGCACCAGAGAATAGCCAGCACTCTGTGTAGTAAAATCATCCACTCTTTGAGAAATATTTGAAAGTTGTACCTGAAGGGAGTCATCCATCCTGGTTAGTACTTCCCAGAGAGAGTCAAGAATGGTAAAGCCTGCAGTAGTCAAACACCGCAAAACTCACTTTGAAGTCGATGGTTCCACAATTTTATCCCATAGGAGTAACTCACACTCTGGGGCAGCTTTATTCTCCCCTAAGATTGGGGAGGATATCATCAGCGGCATCCCTTCCACTGCTGGTTGTTGCACATGCCCTGATAGGATAGATGAGTAGACAGTGCTCGCTGGGGAAACACTTCCAGATTGCAGCAGAGGAACAAGCTGAACAGACTCAATGTTTCCCCTTCAAAACTCCTTCCCATGGAGCTCTTGGGACCACCCATATCTGAGGAATCTGTCGAATGGGCCAAATTCTGCATTCCAGAGTTGCTTTTTTCAGTCAGGGAAGCTCAGTCGGGACAGGAGGGTAAGCCCTTAAATTTGCCTTTCTCTTCTCCATCCTATCATTGTGCAGATTTAGATGCCTTAAAAGTTAGCACACCCCGCACCTTTTGATGTCCTTGGCAATTTATAGGACAAAATTGGAGTCCAAGATTCGCGTTTCGTGAACCACACTATTGATTATGGCTGCATACCTCTCCATCTCTATTATTTTCCAGACATTTGTCCACCAGTCTTCCAAAGGGAGGCTGCATTTCTCTTCCAAAAAGCCGCTATCATTAATCTGGCAGCTAAGTACAGAATCCAAGTTAAATGGGAAATTGGGTTTATTTGGGGATAGGAACATTAGGTTGAAATATGGGAAAATCTACCCAGAATTTCTGTACGTACAAGTCATCAAGATACACCAATTTGAAAATATTGTTTCAACATATTTAACTCCTTATCCTTTAAATAACATGGTCTCTGATATTAGTAGTTCTTGATTTCAGTTTGGTAAACTGAAGCAGATGAAGCTAACCTGTCTGTTTTTTTATAAAGATATACACAAGGTTTGCAGGGACAGCTTAACACTCCAGTTGAGAAAGGTATGTGAATTGTTAACATTTTTCACTGGTGATCCACTGTAACACAATAGAAATATTCACAGAACCTATATATGAAATATTTTTCAGCCAGATGATAGGAGTGGAGTACGTCCTCCTACACGCTCAAGATCCCATACTCTTTATCATCAGGAAACAGCAAAGACAGTCTCCTACACAAGGTAAGCACGTCCTATGAAGGAACACTCTGGCCTCCTACAAGTTAAGCAGGGTAATTTTTTTTTTTTTACTTAAACAGTGAACTAGAAATGTTCAATCAAAATGTCTCATTTAAATACCTAGTAATGTAGGACCTCTTTTACAAAGCTGCGCTGCCGATTCTCAGTGCGGCAAATTAGGGGAAGCCATTCAATTCCTATGGGCTCCCTCTCATTTGCCGCTCGGGAATCGCTAGCATGGCTTTGTAAAAGAAGCCTGTAGTTCCTCCTGGTCCATCATCCACTGTGCAGGCCAGGTGAAATCCGTTTCCTTGAACCACAAATATGTTGAGAGGTTTTTTTTTTATACATGTTCAAAATATGCATCTGTTTACTCATGGATAAATAACCTTGTATACTGTGTTTGTTTTCATGTGGTCAAAACTTTTTAGGACAGGCAGATAAAGCCAACTGTTTTGTCAAGTAAAATTGGAGAATTGTTTTACAGGCCATTTTTCAAAAAAATTTTTTGTGATCATCGTGAAATGACGTAACTGGTTCCATGAAGCATAGCAACGGGTATAACAGAACCAAAACACATAAAATCCACACTCACTGTTCAGTAATACATCAACACATCCACTTATGAATTTTCTATCCTGAAACCTCACCACACTCACACCTCTACTCACAAAAACAAAAATGTATATCATATGTTTTCTGTTATGATATATTGCCCCTTAGCTCCTCGTTGTTTCCTTCCAATGTTTCAACGTTCTTTTCCATTGATATGTTCCTTAACGATACTTTGATTTTGTCTCGTATAACTCTTCACAATGTAATCCATAACCAAATTGTAACAAAATGTATTTCCATCATTCATAATGTATTGTAAGCCACACTGAGCCCGCAAAAAGGTGGGAAAATGTGGGATACAAATGCAATAAATGAAAAAAATAATAAATAAATAAAACTTTATAAGACAATGCAGATCCAACAATGCAGAGATTGATACCGGTGCATGAATGACCATATTGATACAAAATGTTTACAAGGAGTTATTCAGTGTTGCATCTTGAGATTAAAGTGGATTAGAGGACATAAGAGATGAAGGATAGTTGAAAAAAAGCAAGCACATTGTCTTTCATGTGGTAAGTCATAATTTAGCATGGAGGTGCCCAAAATATGCTGGATTTACTTTACTTTTGAATCGCAGCATACCCAAAGGAGTTCAGTGTGATTTACATAATAAAGAGAAACTGGACATACCAGGAATTACAATCAGATTAAAATTACAATAAAAACCCTTAAATACACTTCATCAAAATTTGCCCAATACATATCTTTCAAATATGTTTTCAAAGCCCTGTGAAACATCTTATAACAAGGGATAGACTGTATTTGAGCTAGAATAGCATTCCACCATTTTTTATTTTATTTTTTTAAATTTGCATGAAGCTTTTATTGAACAACTGAACAAAACAACATTGCTTCCTGTACAGAAAGGAGAAAGCTTTGATGCACAGCTTATACAGTTACACATAAGTCCCCATTCTTCCCCTTTCTATAGCCATGACATACTTAGTATAGCCTCTTTATACTTCAAACTTTATAATGAGTTTTTATAAATTTCAATCCCCACCCACCCTACCTGCCAGGATACATGTGAACAGTTTCATAGAAGCCTCCCTCATTAGGGTTCAGGTATTCTTCTAATTATAGAGTTGTGAAAATTGTTTCCAGATCGTTTGCCATTTACTCGTCTGATGTTTTCTTTCAGCTAACAGCCTCTCCATTTCGCACACATATCGCAATTTGTTGTGCCATTTAAGGATTGATGGTACTCCCACTTGTTTCCACTGGGACGCTATAACCACTCTGGCCACTCCCACCACTAATCGCACCAGAGCCCATTGGTGGTTCTGAAGCCCTGCGGGTCTTGTGGTAAAGAGAAAAAGCTCTGGTGACCAGGGAATAAGGCCTCCCGCCCACTTCTGCAGCCGGCTATGAACTGATTTCCAAAAAGCTTGGGCCTTTACACAACTCCACCACACATGCCCCATGGTACCCCTTTTACCACACCCTCTCCAACACAGACCTTCAAGACCTGGATATATTCTCCTGAGACGATCTGGGGTGAGGTACCATCGAAACAGAACTTTCACTGCATTTTCCTTAAGCGGGACATGTGTGGACACACCAGCCGCTGTGCGTTCTATTCTCTCCCACTCGAGCCCCCCCCCCAGAGTCAACCCAAGCTCTTTCGCCCAACTTTTCCTATGCAGGGTGTACCTGGGTGCCTGTGAACTTATTCCGCTATATAACCTACTGATCAAGCCTCTAGACGAGGTACTGTTATCACAAATGTCTTCTAGACCCAGCCTAGTCCTGCCTAGGACTGATCTAACAGCCTCAGTCTTAAGGAAGTGGGTCAATTGATGATATGCAAATTCCTCCCCAGCTCCTATAAGGCCCCTATTCTGCAAGGCCTCCAGCGAAAGCAGAGACTATTATCATCAAACAGTTGACCCCAGCATCTCATGCCCTCCTTATACCATCTTGTAAATACCCCCACTTCCGTCCCCGGTAGGAACAAAGGATTGAATGCTATGGGCGCCTTCCAGGTCAGTATGCACTTTCCCTTTGGGAATAAACTATCCCAGTAATGGAGCGTGACACAGATGGACGGACACATCCCCTCTTCCAGTACTCGAAACATTTTGGGAAGCCACATGAGTGCCCCCAGCGGCCGGGACCCCACAGAATGCTGTTCTAAGTGTACCCACTGCCTATCGGGATAATCTTGGTACCATTCGATAGCCGCTTTCCCTTGTACTGCCCTATAGTACCACAGGAGATTGGGAACACCCAGGCCTCCATGTCTCCTATCCTGGTAAAGAAGCCTACGTGCCAGGCGCGGCCTCTTACCAGCCCAGACGAAACGCACAATAGAGTCCTGTAGTGATGTAAGAACTCACCTGGGCATCATCACAGGCAGCGCTTGAAACATACAGCAATCGGGGCAGCACGTTCATCTTGACAATGGCTACCCTACCAAACCAGGAGACATCTTGATCCCCCCACCTCTCCAGATCTGCCTTTATTTGGCGAATTAGACCCCTATAGTTGGCCTCAAATAACTCAGTTAATTTCAAAGTGATATTCACCCCCAGGTATTTAATTTGTTTATTAGCCCATTTAAACGAACAGGACGCCTTCAAATAGTCTATGTTTTCTGTTGGAAGCGTAGTATTCAATGCCTCTGACTTTGCCATATTTACCTTGAACCCCGATAATTTAGAGTATTCATCAATGAGGCGTATAAGATTTGGAAAGGTTGTCAGTGGACGTGTGACATATAGCAGAATATCATCTGCAAACAGGGCCATTTTATGAGTTCTATCTGCCACTCGGGCCCCCGAAATTCCCGGATCTAACCTCATGCGCGAAACAAAGGGTTTCATGACCATAGCAAATAATAAAAGGGATAACGGGCAGCCCTGTCTAGTTCCCCGGTGCAGGGTGAACACCTCTGAGTTGCTCCCATTTATTCTAATGCAAGCTCGAGGGGACTCGTAAAATGCCTGAATCCATCTTCTAAATTGTGGTCCAAATCTCATTGCCTCCAAGACTTTATACATAAAGGGCCAATGGACCCGGTCAAAAGCTTTTTCCGCGTCTAAACTGAGGAGACATAACGGTCTTTGATTTCTTTGGGCTAAAAACATGAGATCCAAAGAACGTCTGATATTATCCATGGCCTTGCGATACGACACAAAGCCTATTGGTCAGGGTGTATGAGTGGTCCCAACATATTGGCCAGTACTTTCGCTAATATTTTGACATCTGCATTCAATATCAATATGGGCCTGTACAAACTGCACTCCGCAATATTCTTATTTGGTTTAGGCAACACTGCTATCCATGCCTCCATCATGGATGGTGGCAGGGACCCCCCCCCCCCCTCCCGTCTGGTTGAACAGATCTGCTAAGAGTGGGGCCAACTCAGGTGCAAACTTCTTATAGAACTCATTGGGAAGCCCGTCCAGTCCAGGAGACTTGCACGAGGGTAAACCCCGAATAGCCTCCTGGACCTCCTGTGGGGGTAACCGGTTTTCCCAACATTTCCTGGTATTGTGGGGACAAGGTAGAAAGTTCGCTATCTGCCAGATATTCAGCAATGGATTCCAGAGGGGGCGCTATCTCCTGGGAATACAAATTTTGATAAAATTCTCTAAAACATTTGCGAATTGAAGTAGTATTACTCAGCATGGCACCCGTGCCATCTCTCACTTGTTTGACCATTTGATCAACTTTTTGTCTCTTCAGCTTTATCGCGAGGCGACGTCCCACCTTGTTGGCTGTCTCATATGCTCCCACCCGTAACCTCTCTCTTCCCAGGCTGAGCTGCTCCTAGTAAATAGAATCCAATATTGCCCTCTCACCACATAACTGGTTCCAAATCAGAGGGGATCTATGCGCCTTATGCTGGCACTCCAGGTTTTGTATTTTCTCCAGACATCTTGCTATTTGTGCCTTACACACCCTAAATCGCTTACTAGCAAGTTGTAGAAAATATCCCCTGGAGACCACCTTCAGGGCATCCCAGACTGTGCCCAAAGGAGGACCCAAATCCAAATTGAACTCCAAGTACTCCTTCAGCACCGCTCTATAGCCCTCCTCCACCTCCTTCTCCTGCAGCAAACTAGTATTTAAGGTCCATCTCTTATCTTTTAGTTCGGGCCTTATGGTTGGTAGAGTAACCCATACCGGTGCATGGTCTGAAAGTGTCACGTTGCCTATTCCTGCCTGGGGTCCCCTCTCCACCAACGTGGCATCAACAAATAATATAGTCGATGCGTGAGTAGGAATCATGCACTGGGGAGTGAAATGTATAGTCTCTGTCCGCCATATGTGTCAGTCTCCATAGATCTATAGTTCCCAAGGAATGTGCCAGAGATTCCAGTGCTGCAGCCTCTTTTTGCTCCCCTCCCTCTGTGCTGGAGGCGCCTGACCTGTCTATACTGGGGCTCATAACAGCATTGAAATCACCCCCCATTATTAGGGAACCCTGTACAAAAGATGCTAGGGAATTTTTCACTTTAGTAAAGAACTCTATCTACCCACTATTCGGGCTGTATACTGATGCTATCGTTAAATCTACCTGGTCTATTTGAATGTGTAAAAATATGAAACGCCCACCTGGGTCTTTCTTAACCTTCATTACCCGTGCCCCTGTCGCATTGTGAATTAATATACCCACTCCCTTTGTTTTTGAGCTCTCAGAGGAGGCGCAGTAGACCCCAGGGTAACCCAGGCAGGAGAGAAATCGCTCATGTTTGTGGCGGAGGTGTGTCTCTTGTAGAAGCACTACATGCGGCCCCAGCTGCTGTATCTCTTTATATAGCTTCTGCCTCTTTTGAGGCATATTCAATCCCTTGACATTATAGGATAGGATTTTTAACTCTGCACTCATTGCTCTTGATGTGTATGGTACACATCTTCAACCTTCCACAATTTCCATACACTATTATTCATTAAACAACCTGGCCAAATCATCCCAACCGCCCCCCATTCATCATCCCTCCCGGTCCTTCCCCCTCCCCCCTTTCGTTTTTTAGCTGGACCTCCGCCCTCTGCCAATTCCTCCCTCTGCCCATCCTTTCTACTGTCCAACCCCCATATACACTATCCCTTTCCCCACCCTTACAAAACATCCCCTCCTTCTGTGATTCCCACCAGACAGCGCCTTGAGCACTGAATGGGATTTTTGGAGGAGCAACCCACTAACCCGATGTACTACCCTTCCCCCCTCCCGCACCTTTCACACGACCCCAACCTATCACACCTTTAGCTTATTATGCCACTTTCCCATTTCCCCGCAACCATATTATAAACAGTATTAGCTGAGCGGTTCCCAGCCATTACGCCAAAACATTTTGTTCACCCCATACTTGTTTTACACATCCATTCAGAGTCAGCATTTGTACACACCAAGTCAGGTCCCAGACTTTGATGCCTTTTGCCCCACGCACTTCCATTTCTGAAGCTTGGCTTTCGTAGAAGGAGCAATCTCCGCTGGCACTGCTGCTGTAGGAGTCAGTCCCGCTTCATGCAGACTCTGCCATGCTTCAGAAACCCGACGGATTCGGTACTGCTTGCCATTTAGTTCAAAGCAGAGTGCAAAAGGAAAGCTCTAGCGGTAAGCAATCTTCTCCTTAACCAAAATTTCCAAGACGGGTTTCATAGATCTTCTCTGCGCCAGGGTGTACTGTGATAAGTCTTGAAAAACAGCGATTCTCGCATCATTGTAATCCAGGGTTGGCTGTTGGCGAGCCCGCTGCCAGACCCGCTCCTTGACTGAGTAAGACGTGAAGCGCACAACTATATCCCTGGGTTTATTGGCCAATGTTTTACCCAGTGCGCGGTGTGCCCGATCGATCTCCACCTCTGCCAGATCAGAGTTGTCGCCCAGTAGCTTTCCACATATTGCGCGTACAATGGTAGGGACATCCTCTCTGCCACCCGCCTCCGGAACGCCTTGAAATCTCAAGTTATGTCTGCGACCTCTGTTTTCGAGGTCGTCCAATTTGTATTGTAAATCCTCATTTTGCTCTGACAATTGGGCAATGCGCGATTCCAGAGCCTCATTAGTTTCTGCCTGCTCGTCACATCGCTCTTCCAAGGCCTCAACATGGCCCCCCAGCTCGCGTAAGTCCAAGCTTATGGCGTCCATGTGTTCAAGGATCTCCACCTTAGAGGCTTTGATTTCCTCTCGGATTGCTTCCAAGCATTTTGCCAGGTCATCCGGCGCATTTTTCTTTTTTTGAACCGTGGAGCAGCTTGGGTCCGCGTGGGATGAAGCCTTATCGGAGTCCGACGACCGTCGCAGCTCCGGTGACACAGGACGCAGCGGGCCCTTCGCCGCCTGCCGAGTGGAGTGGCGCTCTCCCTCCCGGTGCTGCGACGCCGGTGGCTTGCTCATTGCAGGCAGTTGCTGTTCCCCGACGTAAACACTCGATGAAACGCCAAAAGTATTGCGGGTGAACGTGGCAAATGGCTCAGAATCGTGGGGAAGTGCAGGAGCTAAGGTTTTAGGCAGCCATCTGTCTTCGTGACGTCACTTTGACCAGCATTCCACCATATTACTGTCAAATGAAGTTGTCTTGTGCTCCTCCACTCACTCCACGGTCCCCCACCCCCCTTCTCCAATGGTGCTGATGCTGCCACATAAATCAACAGACCATCTCGGTCCCTCAGGCTCAGGCGGACCCGAGTTTCAGGCCTCCCAAAGAGTCCCAACTGGCCTCCTAGTCTCAACCTCCCCTCCCCCCAGTCCCCACATAATCGCATGCTGTGCCCCAAATGGCACCACCAGGAGAACAAACTGAAACAAAATCAAATCCCACTCCAACCCCCCCCCCACCTCCAACCTTCCAAACAACAACACATATCAAAACTCACCCAACTAGGCACCCAAACCACTTGCCCGGCATTCACAGCCCCAGACCCCTGCCCCCCCGGACAATCCCCCAGTGACTGGCCTACCAAGCAGAAACAACGTTAGCACACAAGATTTAAGTCTGAGAGATCTGGCTGCACTATATATTTCCATTTTTCTGCATCAGCAATCTGTTCTACTACAAGAGAGTAAGGGGGTCTTTTACTTAAGGTTAGCTTTATCTGCAGCAGGGCCCATAGGAGTAAAATAGGCCCTGCTGCAGATAACTCAAACTAATCTTTAGTAAAAGACCCTCTAAGTATAGTGTTGGATTTTTCTGTATATCACCAAGGTTTACATAGTAATATATAACATAGTAGATAACGGCAGAAAAAGACCTGCACGGTCCATCCAGTCTGCCGAAGAAGATAAATTAATATGTGCTACTTTTTTATTTGTACTGTCCTCTTCAGTGCACAGACCGTATAAGTCTGGCCAGCCCTATCCCCGCCTCCCAACCACCAGCTCTGGCACAGACCCTATAAGTCTGGCCAGCCCTATCCCCGCCTCCCAACCACCAGCTCTGGCACAGACCCTATAAGTCTGCCCAGCACTATCCCTGCCTCCCACCACCGGCTCTGGCACAGACCGTATAAGTCTGCCCAGCACTATCCCCGCCGCCCAACCACCAGCCCCGGTACGGACCGTATAAGTCTGCCCAGCACTACCCCTGCCTCCCACCACCGGCTCTGGCACAGACCGTATAAGTCTGCCCAGCACTATCCCCGCCGCCCAACCACCAGCCCCGGTACGGACCGTATAAGTCTGCCCAGCACTACCCCTGCCTCCCACCACCGGCTCTGGCACAGACCGTATAAGTCTGCCCAGCACTAGTCCCGCCTCCCAACCACCAGCCCCGGCACAGACCGTATATGTCTGCCCAGCACTAGCCCCGCCTCCCAACCACCAGCTCTGCCACCCATTCTAGGCTAAGCTCCTGAGGATCCCTTCCTTCTGCACAGGATTCCTTTATGTTTATCCCACGCATGTTTGAATTCCGTTACCGTTTTCAATCTCCACCACCTCCTGCGGGAGGGCATTCCAAGCATCCACCACCCTCTCCGTGAAAAAATACTTCCTGACATTCTTCTTGAGTCTGCCTTATAAATCTACCTTTCTAACTGTCAAAACATTGGAGGGCATTTTCCATGCAGAAAGTGGATATTTTGTGTTTGTCCTGCTTATATTGTGCAGCATGTGTGGGTTTTTTGGGTTTTTTAAACATTTTTTGTGTGTGTGTGTGGGAGGGGGGGGGTTCTCCTGCCTTTGGGTAGTAAGATGTATGAAGAGCCTAAAAGCAATCCATGCCCAGCTTGGTAAACAATGTTGATTTGGGTCCAGTCTGGGAAGCACAGTGATCCTGTGCTAACTTGAGGAGGACCATTGATTTGTCTTGACACAGCTCCGTTAGCATGTTGGCAAAAGGCCAAGCTGAGGTAGCAGGTTTTGGGTTTTTTTTCCAGAGAGCTAGACAAATGTGGTAAGTGGGACATGTGCCAAGTTGGTCTGATAGAACTGCAGAGCATTTGGGTGGGGTGGGGGGGGGGGGGGGGAGGAGGAACTAAATTGTGGCAGGTCATAGTAACAATTGAACTTGACAGTAATTGTAGCCCCCAGTTTCAGCTTGAGGACTAGATCCGTAGCAAGAATTAGACATTTCTCTGGCACATTTGCATAATTAAAATGTTTTTCCAAATTTTCTTTTGTGTATTTCTTATTTATTTTGCTTTTTTTGGAAGAAGTGGTGGGTATCAAAAAAAAAAAAAAAAAAAGGAAAAAGATCTTGGGGATGAGGAGAAGAGGAGGCAAGAAAACCCAAGATGGAAAGAAGGATAATGTAGGGGAGGGGAAGAGAAAGGATTGTAAGTGAGAGAAGGTCAGGGATGGAGAATCTCTTCTCTGGGATCTTGGGGGAATCAAAATGGGAGAGAAAACAGTGTCTCATTCTAGCTCCAGTCTCAATATCCTTTGCACTCCTAGTTCTTTTTTTTTCTTCTCTCTCTCTCTCTCTTTCTCACTTCCACATTCCATCCTGAATATACATACCCAGCCCCTGTTTCTCACCCCTT
The DNA here is from genome assembly GCF_901765095.1 of Microcaecilia unicolor. Taxonomy (NCBI): domain Eukaryota; kingdom Metazoa; phylum Chordata; class Amphibia; order Gymnophiona; family Siphonopidae; genus Microcaecilia; species Microcaecilia unicolor. The sequence continues at coordinate 131,610,921 of NC_044039.1, forward strand.
CACATTCCTAGTTCATCTTTTACACAGTTCCCCACTGATTGCTTTGAGTCCTTCTTTTGTTTTTCCACACTCCCCATTCCAACCCTCATCCCCCTGCCCACATTGATTGGGCTGGCAGGAGGCAAAGGTGAGTGACAGTGCCATGTGGCCTATGTTCCTGCTTTACCACTTGTGCCTCAATAGGCATACAGTATCCCATGAAGTTCAGTTAGGCTTTGGAGGAAAACAGAAGAGGAGGGTAATGTGACCCAAAGTGCTGATGCTCACTTCTTGCTCTTGTTGGCTTGATCAGTGCAAGAAGAGTGGGAATAAATTGGTGAACAGAAGGAAAGGGTTGCAAGCATGCATGCTGGTGAGCTGCTTCCCAGCCTTGACTTGGCTCCCAGTCTGGTGATTCCATTGGAACTGGCCAATTTGATAATATAAGGCCTGGATTTTTTTTAGTTCATTTCCATGGCAAAGAAAATGCATGTGATCATGGTCCCTCTGGAATAATCCAATAATCTGTGATTATTTGCATTTTTTGGGGTTCAGTTTGGGGGAAGTTTAGATGTGTTCAGGTTTTGGGCTATAGTTATACAGAGCCTGGATATCTGGATCTATAATGAACAGACTTGAAGCTGTAGGTGTTGGCACTGGCAGCGCTATAGAAATGCTAGTAGTAGTACAATTATGTGTTGGTCATATGTAGATGATTTCTCAGTTGAAGCATTATGGGGGCAATTTAGGCCCCATATTTCTGAGAGCAGTGTACAAAGATCAGGGGACTCTCAATTAAATTACATGGAAATACTTTTAAAACAAATAGGAGGAAATATATTTTCACTCAACGAATAGTTAAGCTCTGGAACTCGTTCATGGAGGATGTGGTAACAACGGTTAGCATATCTGGGTTTAAAAAAAGGTTTGGACACGTTCCTGGAGGAAATGTCCATAGTCTTATTGAGACAGACATGGGGGAAGCCACTGCTTGTCCTGGGATTGGTAGCATGGAATATTGCTACTATTTGGGTTTCTGCCAAGTACTTGTGTCCTGGATTGGCCACTATTGGAAGCAGGATGCTAGGACTGGATGGACCATTGGTCTGACCCAGTATGGCTATTATGTTAGGGTGGAGTCAGTAAAAAGTACCGATTCTGACTCCAGTTTCAAAATAAAAACTAACATAATATAGGGTAAATGTATCATCTTACAGTTACTTATATATTTTTTTTATCCTGGATCTAAAATTCTGGTAAATATTATATCCTGAAATTGTTAGAGATGTTGCCCTGGTGATTACTGCTTTGCCAGTGATGCAAGTTGGCGCAAAACCATTGAGAGGTGGTTCTCTGCGAACAATTCGATCAGATTGAGAACATCCATGAAGCAGGATCTAACTGGGGCTATTCTTTTTCTGAAGACAAATTCTTCAAAGATTTATTAAAAATATGAAGTGCATAAGTGTTTGCATATTTTCATTTTACAGCATTTTTTTGGTTCAGGTTCTTTGTTCAAACTTCAAATAAATATATTTTTTGCATAAAGAAATAGCCTATGTTTCTGAAATTTAAATTTCTTTTAGATTTACTTTACATAAGAATCGAGGTCAGACAGTAGAAAAATAGAGGAGCTGGAATTGAAGGTTTGGCGTACTTATTCCACAGCCCTGGTTTCACTGAAGCGAGAGAGAGCCTCTAAAGGAGTGTTTATTTGTCCCTCTGTCTGTCTATATGCACAGGTGTGCTTGCAAACGTGTAGTCGCAGAAAAATAGGAGGCAGAGCAGAAGAGTAGCAGTGAAGAGAAGCTGAATGTGCTGTGGGGGCCGCAAAGCCTTGTGGTATAGGAAGCTTATTATAATTTGTTATACTGCCCTTTAAAATAGCTCTGAGGGTTTACAATAATATACAAATTGGTGAATGTCAAAGGTGAAAGGAATTACATCAGTGACAGAACGAGGAGGGAAAAAGTCACAGACCTAAGTTGGATGCCCCATCTCTAGAAGGTACCACAGTAAGACATGTGAGCTGACTTTCAAGGAAAAGCATCTTGAAATGGCAAGGTCTTCAGCCCAGCCTTAAAATTTTCAAAATGTTTTCTAGATGAAGAGGGGAAGGGAGGGCGTTCCAGAGCGAAGGACCACTTATGCTGAAAATTGAACTTCTGGTAGATTCAAAACAAATGTATCAAAGATGGAATTACTAATTGATTAAATTGTGAGGATTGTAGATTGCATGCTGAGGAGTAGGATATCAGAAGATGAGTAGTCAGAAGATGAATGAGGTATAGAGGGAGTCCAGAGCAATGGATGTTATGTACTAGGGAGAGAATTTTGAAAGAGATCCAGTGATGCATTAATAGCCAATGTTCAGAATGCAGCCAATGTTCACAAAGCAGGAGGGGGGTGATGTTATCGAAGAATGGCCTAGGCAGCACAAGGGCAAAGAAAAGGTGAATGTGCCATTGGGATCCTAAGCAGTAGCCGCAAATAGCATAGCAACTGTTGCAGCCATGATGAAGTTGGATTTTAAAAGGTAAGAGCAAGTTTGCATTAGGAGGAGGAGGGGCCATGGGGCAGTGAGTGGATGGTGGGGGGGAGTGGAAAGCTGAGAGGAGGGGAAAATGAGGGAATGAATGTAGAGAGAAGGGGGTGAGTGGATGGTAGGAAGGATGAGGGAGGAGTGGAGTGGTTAGGGTGGTGGACTTTGGTCCTGGGGAACTGAGGAACTGAGTTCAATTCCCACTTCAGGCACAGGCAGCTCCTTGTGACTCTGGGCAAATCACTTAACCCTCCATTGCCCCATGTAAGCCGCATTGAGCCTGCCATGAGTGGGAAAGCGTGGGGTACAAATGTGGTAAAAAAAAAAAAACATGGGAAGGGGAAGAGGAGTAAGAAGACTATTAAAAAAAACCCTTCCAGAACCCACTATCCTCCAAATACACCTGACATCCTGTATGTTCTGTACCCCTATCAGACACGTACACATTCCCACATCAACAGAGATGCTTGAGTTTTTGAGTGAAAGAGGTTAAATGTGCCATTGTATCACATTTATAAGAGTGTACTTTTCAACTTGTGGATTTATTCTGGAGATTTATTGTGTAAGTAGCAGTAGTAGTAATAATGCATGTTAGGTTTTGGTATATTATTATCTAAGGTATGTGCTCCTGGTAGTAGTGGTCAATAAAGTGTAAAGAAATACAGTAATATTGATCTCTGAGAAAACATTTGCACAACAATCAGTTTATCTCGAGATCAGTTCACTTGTTTACAACCAGGATAACTGGAGTTGTAATGCAAGTGATTGGTATGATTTAAAATGACAGAGGCTCCAACTGGTGAAGAAATTCAAACTTCCTCGAAGAATTCTTGTACTAACTTACAACAGATCAGAAAATGATCATATCTGATGATTTTAAAGTGAGACAATGGAAACTAAGTGCTTATGGAGGGCAGTTTTATAAATGTGCTCCTATATTTAGGCACCAGGAAGGTCCTATTGGAATCTGTTCTATAAAGGGGAAATAGGCATTTACTGGGTACATATGTGTGTATGTATTTAGTTGCAAGCACATATGCCAGCTATAGAACTCATGTAAAGGGTATGATACATACCTGTAGCAGTTGTTCTCCGAGGACAGCAGGCTGATTGTTCTCACGACCGGGTTGACGTCCGCGGCAGCCCCCACCAACCGGAAGAAGCTTCGCGGGACGGTCGGCACGCAGGGCACGCCCACCGCGCATGCGCGGCCGTCTTCCCGCCCGTGCGCGACCGCTCCCGCCAGTTGAATGACTAGCAAAAAGATGAAAACGCAACTCCAAAGGGGAGGAGGGAGGGTAGGTGAGAACAATCAGCCTGCTGTCCTCGGAGAACAACTGCTACAGGTATGTATCATACCCTTTCTCCGAGGACAAGCAGGCTGCTTGTTCTCACGACTGGGGTATCCCTAGCTCTCAGGCTCACTCAAAACAAGAACCCAGGTCAATTGAACCTCGCAACGGCGAGGGAACAATAGAAATTGACCTACGAAGAACAACTAACTGAGAGTGCAGCCTGACCAGAATAAATTCGGGTCCTGGAGGGTGGAGTTGGATTTACACCCCAAACAGATTCTGCAGCACCGACTGCCCAAACCGACTGTCGCGTCGGGTATCCTGCTGGAGGCAGTAATGAGATGTGAATGTGTGGACAGATGACCACGTCGCAGCCTTGCAGATCTCTTCAATAGTGGCTGACTTCAAGTGGGCCACCGACGCTGCCATGGCTCTGACACTATGAGCCGTGACATGACCCTCAAGAGTCAGCCCAGCCTGGGCGTAAGTGAAGGAAATGCAGTCTGCTAGCCAATTGGAGATGGTGCGTTTCCCGACAGCGACCCCTAGCCTGTTAGGGTCGAAAGAAATAAACAATTGGGCGGACTGTCTGTTGGGCTGTGTCCGCTCCAAGTAGAAGGCCAATGCTCTCTTGCAGTCCAATGTGTGCAACTGACGTTCAGCAGGGCGGGTATGCGGCCTGGGGAAGAATGTTGGCAAGACAATTGACTGGTTAAGATGGAACTCCGACACCACCTTCGGCAGGAACTTTGGGTGGGTGCGGAGCACTACTCTGTTGTGATGAAATTTGGTATATGGAGCATGAGCTACCAGGGCTTGAAGCTCACTGACCCTACGAGCTGAAGTAACTGCCACCAAGAAAATGACCTTCCAGGTCAAGTACTTCAGATGGCAGGTATTCAGTGGCTCAAAAGGAGGTTTCATCAGCTGGGTGAGGACGACGTTGAGATCCCATGACACAGTAGGAGGCTTGATAGGGGGCTTTGACAAAAGCAAACCTCTCATGAATCGAACGACTAAAGGCTCTCCAGAGATGGCTTTACCTTCCACACGATAATGGTAAGCACTAATCGCACTAAGGTGATTCCTTACTGAGTTGGTCTTGAGGCCAGACTCTGATAAGTGCAGAAGGTATTCAAGCAGGTTCTGTGCAGGGCAAGAACGAGGTTCTAGGGCCTTGCTCTCACACCAAACGACAAACCTCCTCCACTTGAAAAAGTAACTCTTTTTAGTGGAATCCTTCCTAGAGGCAAGCAAGACCCGGGAGACACCCTCAGACAGACCCAACGCAGCGAAGTCTACGCCCTCAACATCCAGGCCGTGAGAGCCAGGGATTGAAGGTTGGGGTGCAGCAACGCTCCGTCGTTCTGCGAAATGAGAGTCGGAAAACACTCCAATCTCCACGGTTCTTCGGAGGACAACTCCAGAAGAAGAGGGAACCAGATCTGACGGGGCCAAAAGGGCGCTATCAGAATCATGGTGCCGCGGTCTTGCTTGAGCTTCAGTAAGGTCTTCCCCACCAAAGGTATGGGAGGATAAGCATACAGGAGGCCGGTCCCCCAATGAAGGAGAAAGGCATCTGACGCTAGCCTGCCGTGTGTCTGAAGCCTGGAACAGAACAGAGGCAGCTTGTGGTTGGTCTGAGAGGCGAAAAGATCCACCGAGGGGGTGCCCCACTCTCGGAAGATCTTGCGTACCACTCTGGAATGGAGCGACCACTCGTGCGGTTGCATGACTCTGCTCAGTCTGTCGGCCAGACTGTTGTTTACGCCTGCCAGGTACGTGGCTTGGAGAAGCATGCCGAACCGACACGCCCAACGCCACATACCGACGGCTTCCTGACACAGGGGGCGAGATCCGGTGCCCCCCTGCTTGTTGACGTAATACATTGCAACCTGATTGTCTGTCCGAATTTGGATAATTTGGCAGGACAGCCGATCTCTGAAAGCCTTCAGTGCGTTCCAGATCGCTCGGAGCTCCAGGAGGTTGATCTGCAGATCCTTTTCCTGGAGGGACCACAGACCCTGGGTGTGAAGCCCATCGACATGGGCTCCCCACCCCAGGCGGGATGCATCCGTCGTCAGCACTTTCGTGGGCTGCGGAATTTGGAATGGACGTCCCAGGGTCAAATTGGTCCGTATGGTCCACCAGAGCAGTGAAGTGCGGCAACTGGTGGAGAGGCGGATGACATCCTCTAGATTCCCGGTGGCTTGGAACCACTGGGAAGCTAGGGTCCATTGAGCAGATCTCATGTGAAGACGAGCCATGGGAGTCACATGAACTGTGGAGGCCATATGACCCAGAAGTCTCAACATCTGCCGAGCTGTGATCTGCTGAGACGCTCTGGTCTGCGAAGCCAGGGCCAAGAGATTGGTGGCCCTCGCTTCGGGAAGGTAGGCCTGAACCGTCTGGGAATTCAGCAGCGCTCCTATGAATTCCAGAGACTGAGTTGGCTGGAGATGGGACTTTGGGTAATTTATCACAAACCCCAGCAGCTCCAGAAGTTGAATAGTGCACCGCATGGACCGGAGGGCTCCTGCCTCCGAGGTGTTCTTGACCAGCCAATCGTCGAGATATGGGAACACGTGCACTCCCAGCTTGCGTAGGTAGGCCGCTACCACCACGAGGCACTTTGTAAACACTCGTGGGGCAGAGGCGAGCCCAAAGGGCAGCACACAATACTGAAAGTGCCGTGCGCCCAGGCGGAATCTGAGATACTGTCTGTGAGCTGGCAGTATCGGGATGTGAGTGTATGCGTCCTTTAAATCCAGGGAACATAGCCAATCGTTTTTCTGAATCATTGGCAGAAGGGTGCCCAAGGAAAGCATCCTGAACTTTTCTTTGACCAGGAATTTGTTCAGGCCTCTCAGGTCTAGGATGGGACGCATCCCCCCTGTTTTCTTTTCCACAAGGAAGTACCTGGAATAGAATCCCTGCCCTTCCTGCCCGGGTGGTACGGGCTCGACCGCATTGGCGCTGAGAAGGGCGGAGAGTTCCTCTGCAAGTACCTGCTTGTGATGGGAGCTGAAAGACTGAGCTCCCGGAGGACAATTTGGAGGCAGGGAGGTCAAATTCAGGGCGTATCCGCACCGCACTATTTGGAGAACCCACTGGTCGGAGGTTATGAGAGGCCACCTTTGGTGAAAGAATTTTAACCTCCCTCCGACCGGCAGGTCGTCCGGTACGGACACTTATAGGGCGGCTATGTTCCCGTGGATCCAGTCAAAAGCCCGTCCCCGGCTTTTGCTGTGGAGGCGCAGGGGGCTGCTTAGGCGCACGCTGTTGACGGGAACGAGCGCGCTGGGGCTGTCCCTGTGCCTGACGAGGCCTTCGGGCCGGCTGGTTGTACCTACGCTTCGCAAAAGAATAGGGTGCAGCCTGCCGAGCCCGGGAAAAACGCCCGCCCGCGGGGGCGGGTGCTGAAGGCGCCCGGTGGGAGAGCTTGTCGAGAGCGGTTTCCCGCTGATGCAGTTGGTCAACCATCTGCTCGACCTTCTCGCCAAAAATATTATCCCCCCGGCAAGGGACGTCAGCCAGTCTCTGCTGGGTGCGGTTGTCCAGGTCCGAGGCACGCAGCCATGAGAGCCTGCGCATCACTATACCTTGGGCCGCAGCACGAGATGCCACGTCACAGGTGTCAAAAATCCCCCTGGACAGGAACTTTCTGCACGCCTTCAGCTGCCTGACCACCTCCTGATATGGCCTGGACTGCTCCGGCGGGAGCTTATCGACCAGGTCCGCCAGCTGTTGCACATTGGTCCGCATGTGGATGCTCATATAGAGCAGGTAAGATTGGATGCGGGTCACGAGCATGGAGGATTGGTAGGCCTTCCTCCCAAATGAGTCCAGAGTGCGAGACTCCCGCCCCGGGGGCGCCGAGGCGGTATCCCTCGAACTCCGTGCCCTCTTGAGAGCAGAATCCACGACCGCTGAGTCATGGGGCAACTGGGGCCGCATGAGCTCTGGGTCAGAGTGGATCCTGTACTGGGACTCTGCTTTCTTGGGAATGGTGGGGTTAGTTAGTGGTCGCACCCAGTTCCGAAGCAGCGTCTCCTTCAGGACATTGTGCAGCGGTACCGTGGAGGACTCTCTAGGTGGTGATGGATAGTCGAGGACCTCGAGCATCTCGGCCCTCGGCTCTTCCACAGAGACCACGGGAAAGGGAATGCTTATACACATATCCCGCACAAAGGAGGCAAAGGAGAGACTCTCAGGAGGTGAGAGCTTCCTCTCCGGTGACGGCGTGGGGTCCGAGGGAAGGCCCGTAGACTCCTCTGAGGAGAAATATCTCGGGTCCTCCTCTTCCCCCCACGAGTCCTCATCCTCGGTATCGGACATTAGCTCATGTAGCTGAGTCCGGTACCGGGCCCGGCTCGACGTCGAGGCACCGAGGTCTCGGTGTCGTCGAGCGGTGGACTCCCGCGCCGGCGGGGACGGAGCTCCCTCCATCGACGTCGACGGGGACTCCACCTGCGTGGCGGTCGAGACCGGCACCGCAAGCGGCGGCGGTGTCGACAGCCCCGGCGCCGGGCTAGAGCTCGCCGGCGCCACAGTCTTCGGCGCCGGGGGCGCAAGCACCCCCGACGCCGGCACAGCCTGGCGCATCAGCCCTTCCAGGATCCCCGGAAGGATGGCTCTGAGGCACTCGTCCAGGCCCGCTGCCGGGAAAGGCGGTGGGGCCGGTAAGGGTGTCGGTGCCAGAAGCTGCTGGGGGCCAGGAGACGGCACCGAGGTGCCGGAACCCCGACGCGTCGGTACCTCCACCACCGACGGAGATCTCTCCTCTCTGCGATGACGCTTCGGCGTCGACTCCTCTTCAGGGTGCACCGAGGGCTCCCGGTGACGGCGCTTCTTATCTTTTTTCCGGTGCACGTCACCGGCGCCGGAGGGCATGGAGGAGGAGGAGGTCGATCCCCCTCGGTCTCGAGGTACCGGGTCCGACAGGGTTCGGTCCCGTGGCTCACGAGCTGAGGGAGTGGCCGGGGCCGACTGCCCACGCGGCCTCTCAACCCCACTCTCACTGGCGGACCGGCGGGCCGACGGGACCTGTTCTCCTGGGGTCGCTGCCATCGGTGCCGATGTCTCGGGCATCGATACCGGTACCGAAGACCCGGCCTTCGATACCGATGCCGTCGAGGTCGACGTCGAGGGGCCGGCGCAAGTTCCAAAAGGACGGTCCCGCAGAACTTGCCTCGCAACCTGAGTCCGTTTCCGGAGACCGAGACACAGCGCGCACGACTTGAGATTGTGCTCCGGCCCGAGGCACTGGAGGCACCAAGCGTGGGTGTCGGTCTGCGAGATCGGCCGGCCGCAGCGACCACACTTTTTAAATCCACTCGGGACCTTCGAGGACATCGACGGAAAAATCGCGTCGGCGAAGTCAAAGTCGGCAATGGTGGCTAAAATCACACCACGAAAAAATTAGCCGACCGAGCGGCCACTAGGCCGCAACGAGGCGTCCCCGCTGGAAGCGAGGGAAAAGGGGAGCGCGTGCTCCACACGCGCGAAAATCTTTTTTTTTTTTTTTTTTTTTTTAACAATACAAATGAAAGAAAAGAAAGAGGAACCGAACGGGGATCCAAAGCAACGATCCGCGTAAACGCGGTCGAAAAATCCGGCGGCTGAACGGAGAGAGAGGCAATTGCACAACTCTCTCCAGTCGCGGAAAAAAAGTAACTGGCGGGAGCGGTCGCGCACGGGCGGGAAGACGGCCGCGCATGCGCGGTGGGCGTGCCCTGCGTGCCGACCGTCCCGCGAAGCTTCTTCCGGTTGGTGGGGGCTGCCGCGGACGTCAACCCGGTCGTGAGACAAAGCAGCCTGCTTGTCCTCGGAGAAATGCTTATACTTAGATGGGGGTAATATAGATTACTATAAATTATGCACATAAGTTACATGGAGAAGGGTAGTTAGTGGGGTTCCCCAGGGGTCTGTTCTGGGACCACTGCTTTTTAACATATTTATAAATGACATAGAGATGGGAGTAACTAGTGAGGTAATTAAATTTGCTGATGACACAAAGTTATTAAAAGTTGTTAAATCGCGGGAGGATTGTGAAAAATTACAAGAGGACCTTACGAGACTGGGAGACTGGGTGTCTAAATAGCAGATGACATTTAATGTGAGCAAGTGTAAAGTGATGCATGTGGGAAAGAGGAACCCGAATTATAGCTACGTCATGCAAGGTTCCACGTTAGGAGTCACGGACCAAGAAAGGGATCTAGGTGTCGTCGTTGATGATACGTTGAAACCTTCTGCTCAGTGTGCTGCTGCGGCTAAGAAAGCAAATAGAGTGTTAGGTATTATTAGGAAAGGAATGGAAAACAAAAATGAGGATGTTATAATACCTTTGCATCGCTCCATGGTGTGACCGCACCTTGAATATTGTGTTCAGTTCTGGTCACCGCATCTCAAAAAAGATATAGTGGAATTAGAAAAGGTGCAGAGAAAGACAATGAAGATGATAAAGGGGATGGGATGACTTCCCTATGAGGAAAGGCTAAAGCGGCTAGGGCTCTTCAGCTTGGAGAAAAGGCGGCTGAGGGGAGATAAAATAATGAGTGCAGTTGAACGGGTAGATGTGAAGCGTCTGTTCACGCTTTCCAAAAATACTAGGACTAGGGGGCATGCGATGAAGCTACAATGTAGTAAATTTAAAACGAATCAGAGAAAATTTTTCTTCACTCAATGTGTAATTAAACTCTGGAATTAGTTGCCAGAGAATGTGGTAAAGGCGGTTAGCTTAGTGGAGTTTTAAAAAGGTTTGGACGACTTCCTAAAGGAAAAGTCCATAGACCGTTATTAAATGGACTTGGGGAAAATCCACTATTTCTGGGATAAGCAGTATAAAATGTTTTGTACATATTTTGGATCTTGCCGGGTATGTGTGACCTGGATTGGCCACTGTTGGAAACAGGATGCTGGGCTCAATGGACCTTTGGTCTTTTCCAGTATGGCAATACTTATGTACTAATCATTTCTATAGTGCTACTAGAGGTATGCAGTACATGCGCAGGTACTTTCTCTGTCCCTAGTGGGCTCACAGTCTAAGTTTTTGTACCTGGGGCAATGGAGAGTTATGTGACTTGCTCAAGAAAGATCACAAGGAGCTGCAGTGGGAATTGAACCCAGGTTGCCAGGATCAAAGCCCGTTGCACTAATCAGCCCGCTCCTCCACGGAAGAGTGCAATTGACACATGGGAACCCAACAGTGGGTAGCCAGGTTGCCATTTATGCACGTGTACATTCACATCAGAATGCTAGCATTTGCACATGTCCCCTTGCCTAAATCTATGTGGCTCCTTATAGAATTACCCCCTCTATGTATATGTCTGAAAGGAGAAGAGTGATTATAAGAGGTGGACGTAGAAATTCAAATATATATGGCTAGATTCAGTAAATCATGCTCAAAATTCGGCTCTGAAATAAATTGTTGGTAAGCTCGCCTGTTCTTTAACAGAATTGAACTTGGTGCCGATTTCCACACTTTAGGCGCCCAAATTAGGCATGCTGAGGCTGTGTTCTACAATTCCGCAAGCAACCTTTTGGAACTCCCATGGCCATGCCACCTTTTCAGTTAACGCGCTAGTAGAGTTAAATGCCATGCCTGATAGAATAGCGCGCAGCCATATGCGGGCCCAAATTTTAATGAGTGCCAATTAACTTCAATAATTGGTTGTTAGCACCCAATTATTGGTGTTAATTGTTTCATTACTCAGTTTGCTGCGTATCTTTGGCGGGTGCACAATTCTGGGCGCCATATTTAGAATCTGGGGGATCTAGAGCAAGAGGCCGTGCTATGATTCAAGAGAAGGAAATACTTCTTAACAGACAGGATGGTAGATGGTGTGGAACAGAAGAGGTGCTGTGGAGGCAGACAGCGTTGGAATTGAAGAAAGCATTGGGATAGGCACCGAAGATCCTTCATGGTGAGAAGCAACTGTGAAGTCCACAGAGTTGATGGGCAGACTGAATGGAACTTGACATTTGTTATTGTCCGATTCTGTTTATGCATATTCCTGTGTAAGAGTGACTTGTTTCACTACCTTCTAAATCTGCAAAGATTTCTGATGGTGATCATTCAAGATCACTCACTTCGGCAGGGAATCTGTACCATGGCCATTTACTGCTGAATTCCATGTTGCCTGCTCTGGCTTCATAGGAAGCATCAAATATGTGTGATCTAGTCCTTAGGCTTTGGATTCATCTGGTTATGTGTCCAGATTGGCTATTGGGGCAGTGAATCGGGTCAGACAGATTGGCTATTGGGGCAGTGAATCGGGTCAGACATGCTGCAGTGGAAAAGCGAGTCTCATCTTTCCTGTAATGCTACATTGAGGCGCACAATGTATTCTGATGGGTTTGTAGCACTCAACATATCTTTACAGGATAGATGTTAGGCAGTCATTCTGCAGTGAAAATCAGTCTGCTAAGTAGATTATTGGTTGCTATGTCATTATTGCAGCAATAATAAGAAACTAAGTTACTAGCAAATTTCTTAGCAATGAACTGTTGTTCATTTGTACATTTTGTACTTAACAGCAGACAAAGGCAATGTGACTAGTGTAATAATGGCAAGCTGCTTTGTGCATGGATTTTCTTATTTGTACATGGAGATGCTCAGTGGAACTTGTCCAGGGTTCTTCTGCTTTTAAATAAAACTGCTGTCATGAGGACATGTTCATAAGTATCCAATTGTTTTGGTACAGAAAAATCTGTGAAGTGAAAAATTACCGTCTGTTAAGGGCAACAGAACACTGAAAATCAGTTTAGATGAGAGACTGAATTTTTCCTTTTTTGTTGTTGTTGTTGTACTCAGGGCTGACTAACAGGTCAGTTGATTTGCTTGCTTTGCTAAGTTTGCTTTTGTAACAGATTTGTCTTTTAAAAATTCTTAGTTTTAAAAGAGGTGAAAAAATTACTGATATACCCAAACGCCTCCCTGACACCCTCTTCATGAAATATGCCAATGAAAACACAGCACAAGAAAAGGCAATGTATTAAAGCCCCAACGTTTGTGCACTTTAGAATATTTTAAAATTACAAATGGCAACAACTTGCACAGTTTTAATAGGGGTAGTTACTAACATATGTTAAAGCAATAATGTATGATGTTTCCTTCATAGAACTGTAATGTGCATTACATTACCATAATCATTTACACTAGTTTCAATTACTGCAGGATCTATAACAATGAGATTTATATGCATGCAAAACGCCTGAGTAACACAGCTTACAGTGAAATTCAATATCTGCGTCATTTTTCCTCCCTGGGTTGCTAACCTGTGGCTCAGTGTTCCGAAGGAACCTCTCTTAAAGGAACTGGCTTGGTTAAATAATAGGAATACCCCTATCTTAACTACTCATTGGTGATCTGGGGATGGCTACGCAGGGGGGTCTCCAGTCGCTTCTGCCTCTGCTGGCAGTGGGCTTAAAAGGACACGAGTTGATCCTTAGTTGGTTGTCTCATGGTACTACCTCTAAGAGGTCAGGTTGCATATAAGGGCAAAAATATATGGCAGCTCAATCCCCTAGCAGTTGTTGCCATTCTGCCAGTAGAGGGTTGCAGGTGCCATTTTGAACCCATCACTGGCTGGGGCAGGATTGCTTGGGGGACCTCGCATGCACTTCTATCCCTGGATCACCAGTGACTTGTTAAAGAAGGCCTGGGAGGGAGCTGGGTCTTACTTTGATGAAATGTTATGTCTTTGGAGGGGGGAGGAACACTTAACCATTCATATTGTTTTACCAAACTAGCTCCTTTAAGAGCAGTTCTCTTGAAGCATTGGGCTATAAGTTAGCAGCCTGATAGTAACATAGTAAACAACGGCAGATAAAGACCTTTACGGTCCATCCAGTCTGCCCAACAAGATAAACTCATTTTACATGGTATGTGGTACTTTATTTGTATACCCAAGTTTGATTTGTCCTTGCCATTCTCAGGGCACGGACTGTAGAAGGTGTGCCCAATGCCCAGTACTCTTCTTGTACTAAAAGTTCTGATGCTAATGTCAAAGCCCCTTAAAATTTACACTCAAACCCATCCATAGCTATTCAGTCACGATCTGGGCGTAGACTGTCGAAGTCTGCCCAGCACCGGTTTTGCTTCCCAATTACTGGCGTCGACAACCAATCTCCGCTAAGATTCCGTGTACAGGCTTTCTTTTTCTTAGAATAACACAGCTTGTGAAGTTTACACCATGCTGCATTTCTCCTGTACTGCAGGCGTCATTAGTGTCTTATTTTACCACAGTTTAGTGATTTCCCTCATAAATGGTTTTACTTTTAAGCTGTTATTTGACATTTCTTTAAGCTGCTTTTCTGCAATTGCCCTGCATTCCTAAGAGCAGATGTCCTTGGAAGCCACAAGATCTGGCATCTGATTGTATCATGAAGGTGCAGAGAAAATTGTTTTGAGACCACATAACCAGAATGTACCCATCCAATCTAGCACGTATGAGACGATCCCCGGCTGCTTTGCAAGCACGTCCACTACGAGCATTAAGGGTATTACATGCAATATGAATAGAGTGGTGTGATCTCTGATCACACCACTTCACTTGCATTGATTTTTGATCTGAAGAAGGCAGGCTACCTTTGAAAGCTAATCAAAAACACACGCGCATGCTGCCACATGCCATTTTTTGGCGCACCTTTGTAAAAGGGCCCTTTAATGCTTATTCCTAAGCTGTTTCTATAGATAGTAATGCTGGTTGTACCTGTTGTTGGGACTTTATCCTTGAGGCAAACAGGCTTTCCGTGAAACAACTAAATAAATGTACTGAGCTAACAAATTTTTATTCATTTATCCACCTTTCTGTTCATGTTTGCTTTTTATGTTTCAGTTGTTCCTTTAGCCGATTATTATATCATTGCTGGAGTCATTTACCAGGCACCTGACTTGGGATCTGTTATAAACTCCAGAGCGGTAAGCATTTTATTTATTTATTTTTAATTTTGCATACACAGACCCAATTAGTTCCAGCTCATTATCCTTACTAACTATAGTTAGACCATAAATCAAATTACCCAGTATGATGATCTAAGTTTTGATACCATTAGTGCTGCCAGATGTAATTTGGTGCTTAGTTATGATGGCAGTCACCTGTGAGGGAAATGAATGTCAACTGCAGATTTGCATGATGAACTGGACCTGGTGATATATCCAGCAATTCACTTGATCCACATGTTGAAGAAATTATCTTGTGGTTAGCTAATCACTAGGGCTTCAACAGAACACTTGCCTGTAATCTGTGCCATTGAATGTATTCAGATATGGCAACAGATAGTGGTGGTGGATACTTTTTTCTAGATTTTCCCCAAGTCTAACTTTCCCTTCTTCCTCATTCATTTTGCACCATCATCAAGCAGTATGACTGCTGTGAGAATGGTGTATGTGAATGGAACGTTTCAAGAACTTTCTCCTCCTCTTGTTCAGTCTGTGGCCACTGCTTGACATGTTAAATTCATAGGCAGTGTTTTGGATGTGGTGTAGTTTATTTGTTACTGCACTGCTTTACTGAGCTGTATTTCCTCCCCGCCCTGTACTGTAATTCTGCAAAGTCAACAATTTATCGACCGCAGAGCAGGAGAAACACATCGCATCCTTTTAATGCCACTATCACTTTCCTACCCCCCTGGCTCCCCCCCCCCCCCCCATACTATACCCACCCCCTCTTTCCTCCCCCCCCTTCCAATCCCCACTGAGGTATCTTCCAGAGATTAACCAACATGTAGTCTATGCCCACCCCCCTCGGAATCAAAGGGAATTTAGTACCAGACTTCTACCTCTTGTATGTAATGACTGAATATATGGGCCCCAAATGTGGATGTGGTATAGTTTAAACATTCAACTGAATATGAGTAATGCATTCGGGGCACGAGGGGGCTGAATATTCGGTACAGCTCTAGTTTAAATGAGTGAAAATCTTAGACTAAAATCCATTTGCCTTTAAAACAGACTCGGTTTGGGGTACTGAAAATTTAAACAAAGTTTCTGTTTGAAACATGTGACTTTCATAAGCATTAATGTCAAAATAGCCCTTGCTTTTTTCTTTTATGTGCATACGGTTGGAAAGGAAGAAGGGGTGATGGAGGGAGTCTGTCCATTGTGCAGCAATGACACCACCTGGCTTGAGTGTGCTTATATTCTGGTTCTGGAGGGAGCCATCATTTTGTGCCTGTCAGCCAGAAACCTGTCACTGTACTAATGGGTCAGATTGCAGTGGCCGTGGCCAAAGGGATATTAGGCTGCATAGAGAGGGGTATAACCAGCAGAAGAAAGGAGGTGTTGATGCCCTTGTACAAAACATTGGTGAGGCTCCACTTGGAGTATTGTGTTCAGTTTTGGAGGCTGTATCTTGCTAAGGATGTAAAAAGACTTGAAAGAAAAGTGATGAAAATAGTATGAGGTTTGCATAACAAGACATACGAGGAAAGACTTGCTGACCTGAACATGTATACCCTGGAGGAAAGGAGAAACAGGGGTGATATGATACAAATGTTCAGGTATTTGAAAGGTATTAATCCACAAACAAACCTTTTCCAAGACAGGAAGGCAGTAGAACTAGAGTACTTGAATTGAGGTTGAAAGAGGACCAACTCGAGAATAATGTCAGGACGTATTTTTTCACCGAGAGGGTGGTAGATACCTGGAATACTCTCCCACGGGAGGCGGTGGAGATACAAATGGTAACAGAATTCAAAAATGCATAAGATAAGCACAATGGAATCCTGTTTAGAAGGAATGGATCCAAAGAAGCTTAGCAGAGATTAGGTAGCAACACCGATAACTGGGAAACCAAGCCATTATTGGACAAACTTCTACGATCTGTGCTCTGATCATGGCTGGACAGATTCAGCTTCAGAAGTTGGCAAACAAGGCCAGTGCTAGGCAGACTTCTATGATCTGTGCTCTGATTGTGGCTGAAAAGATTTGGATGGGCTGGAGTGGAGCAGCACCAGGCAGACTTCTGTGGTCTATGCCCTGAAAATGACAAGGACAAATCAAGTGATATATAGAAATAAACTAAAGACAATATTAGGGAGCTGGTTTCAAAGTAATATCATACATATCTATTTAGAAATCCAGTCATCAAAAAGTAAGCAATAGTCTGGTATAGCCTCTAGAAGCACAACACCGTTTTCAATGTTAAGGTGAGAGCTAGGGCTTCATCATCATCGGCAGTTAAAAACCTCCTTCTTTTCTTAATATTTTTCTTAAAAATTTTTTAATTTTTTAATTTCTTCGGATTGTCGTGCATTTCTCAAAAGAAATTTTACTTAGCTTAGAGAGACGCTCAGCCCGCTTTTCTCTAGACCGAGATCAACAGGTCCCGTTTCACAATAGCTGCTTCAAGACCAACAGTCATCTGTTAATCAATTCACCGGTCTTCAATCATACTAGAAAAATAAAAGGAGACAAACAAACTTTACTCAAACTTTGAGTCACCTCCTTTTTTTCTCTCTTATAGATCTCCAAATACATGCTTACAATCCGTTCATTCCGCCGACGGTCGCATGAAAAGCAGCCAGAAACTAAACATGGCGGCTCTATATACTGCTTATGACGTCACACGCTGTCAGAAGCAGCCAATCCAACCACTCCCAAAGATGTTAAAGTTGCATTATTCAAAAACATATTGAAAAAATCCCTTCTTTCTCATATTTAAACCTAAAGCTGCCATTATAAGTATGTAGAAATGTAAACATAAAAAAAAAACGTCGGAAAAAACAATACCGACTTCAGAAAGAATAATCTTCAAAGAAAGCCTATTCAGAAAAAATGCTCAGAAAAAATGTATCCACTCAATTCTGCCATTCAAGCCACCAGGAGCCATAGAATCAAGGCGGAATATCAACTGCTGTTCTTTCCTCAGAAGCCACAACTGGGCTTCTTCTTCTCTCAGTAAAGGACTCGCTTGCTGTAAAACACATTTGAGTGAGCTAAAGCTATGCTGCAAATCTGTGCAATGTATTGCTAATGGTGACGTAGTTTTTTTAGTAGAAATAACACTCTTATGTTCAATCAACCTCACATATAATTGTCTAGTGGTTTGACCACCATACAGTTTGTCACACAAGTCCTTTACTGAGAGAAGAAGAAGCCCGGTTGTGGCTTCTGAGGAAAGAACAGCAGTTGATATTCCGCCTTGATTCTATGGCTCCTGGTGGCTTGAATGGCAGAATTGAGTGGATACATTTTTTCTGAATAGGCTTTCTTTGAAGATTATTCTTTCTGAAGTCGGTATTGTTTTTTCCGAAGGGATTTTTTCAATATGTTTTTGAATAATGCAACTTTAACATCTTTGGGAGTGGTTGGATTGGCTGCTTCTGACAGCGTGTGACGTCATAAGCAGTATATAGAGCCGCCATGTTTAGTTTCTGGCTGCTTTTCATGCGACCGTCGGCAGAATGAACGGATTGTAAGCATGTATTTGGAGATCTATAAGAGAGAAAAAAGGAGGTGACTCTAAAAGTTTGAGTAAAGTTTGTTTGTCTCCTTTTATTTTTCTAGTATGATTGAAAACCAGTGAATTGATTAACAGATGGCTATTGGTCCTGAAGCAGCTATTGTGAAAAGGGACCTATTGACCACGGTCTGATCTTGGTCTAGAGAAAAGCGGGCTGAGCGTCTAAGCTAAGTAAAATTTCTTTTGAGAAATGCACGACAGTCTGAAGAAATTTAAAAAAATTTTAAGAAAAATATTAAGAAAAGAAGGAGGTTTTTAACTGCCGATGATGATGAAGCCCTAGCTCTCACCTTAACATTGGAAATGGTGTTGTGCTTCTAGAGGCGTTTTCCTCCAGTAATACCAGACTATTGCTTACTTTTTGATGACTGGGTTTCTCTATAGATATGTAAGGACAAATCAAGATCAGGTATGCATATGAAGTATCACACCATACCTTTTGTAATGAGTTTGTGTTGGGCAGACTGCATAGACCATAGAGGTGTTTATCTGCCGTCATTTACTGTTACTGTGTTAGTCGGGAAACTATTAAAAGTGGAGGGCAGGGGGAGTGGCACATATGTTGTCATAGCCTCACAAAGTGCTTCTTCCAGTAAGCTTGAAGACCAAAAGGAGCAGGAGGAAATGGCTGGGTGAAAAGAAAAGGTACAATTAAAGTGAAATAGAAATGAGAAATTTTCTATACCTGTCACCAGACCCATGAAGTGGGCAATTTTACAATTGGGTGTCTCTATTTAGGCGCCCTGATGGTGGGCATTGGAAACTATTCTGTAATGGAATAGTAGCATACAGCGTAACCCACTATTGGTGCACCTAACATTTAGGCATCCCTGCCTACACCAGCCATAGAACTGGCATAAGTGCAGCAGTGATGGGTGTAACTTATGCCTTTGTTCTGCCCATGTCTATGTCGCCTTGGCGCTTTTGCATGATGGTTGTGTGTTAACAGAATTGTGTTTAGGTGGTATACTGGCATAGGCTTGTATATGCTAGTATTCTAAATATTTATGCACACAATGGGTATAAATGTTGGTATCCAGTTTATAGAATTTCCCTTCACATGCGGAGAATACTGTATCTCAGAACTGTGAGCTGATCTAGTTTATTGTTTATTTCAGTTTAATATATTGTCCTTCCTGTGAACATCACAGTGTGCTTTATATAATAAAAGAAATAAGAAAAGTATGAAAAACAGAAAAAGAACACCATTAAAGATAGGAAAATGACCATTCATACAACAGCAGAGACTAAAGGGGAGGAGAGAGAATACAAGGTTATTACTAAAGAAAGCGAGAAGGAAAAGGCTTCTGAGGTTCTTTAGCCTGAATAATCTTGTGTGCAAAATTATTGAGTGGAGGAGTGGCCTAGTGGTTAGAGTGGTGGACTTTGGTCCTAGGGAACTGGGTTTGATTCCCACTTCAGGCACAGGCAGCTCCTTGTGACTCTGGGCAAGTCACTTAACCCGCCATTGCCCCAGGTACAAATAGGTACCTGTATATAATATGTAAGCCGCATTGAGCCTGCTATCAGTGGGAAAAGCGCGGGGTACAAATGTAAATAAAATAAAAAAAATTCCATTTAAGTGTCATACCAAGTGACAGTTTCAGTGCATGTATTTACATTTCTGCCCCATTTCCTTGAGAAACTGTATTACTTGCTCATTTCTGTGACACTAGATTTGTTTGGGAGAGAGAGAAAAAGATCACAAAAACCCATTGGCTACAAAGCAACATAAACACAGTAGTGTACCAAAAACAAGAATAATAAAAATCGAATTTGCTCATTTATAGTGTGTCGGTAGTGAGAGCTCTTTTATGCAAGTTCATTCTTCAGGTGGGGCAGAATATGAAAAGTGCTCAGCACCGTAAAACAAATTTTCCTTTTGGAAGGATCCTTGGTGCAAGCAATTCTGTGGTGAAAGATGGATTGTATTGAGGTGCTATGCTGCCAGGGCAATTCTATAACTTCGCATCTCCATTTAGTAGCCTAGGTTCCATTATAGAATATTAGCATAACCCAGTATAAATGCGCCTATCATTTAGGCGCAAGTGGGAGTCTCATCTACGTCCTACTCCTGTGTGCTCCCCCTTTCTAAATGCACATTATGGGGTCCTTTTACCAAGCTGTGGTAAAAGGGGCCCTGAGATAGCAGCGGGGGCCATGTTTGCCACGCACCAGGGCATTTTTTACTGCAGCAGATAAAAAGCCTCTTAAAGACAGGGCCATGCAGTAAGATTATTCTTGCTATGTTGGGGGGGGGGGGGCACTTACTCCTGCATAACCTGGCGGTAAGCGGGCAGCACACTGCTCGATTTACTGCCATGCTGTTGAAGTTATGAAGTTACTTTCTGTAGGCCTGGAAATGACATGCGTTTGAGGCAGAACTACCACCAGCAGCTGGGCTGGGCTGGCGGTAGTTCCGGGTTGCCACACGGCAACCCTTTAGTACAAGGGCCCCTATGTAACTTAGGCAGGAGTTTGTAGAATAGCGCTTTAGGCAGTATGCTGGCATATACGTTTAATTGCGTACATATATGTATATATGCCAATGTTCTAAATGTTTATATATATAATGCAGTGTAAATATGAGCGCATGGGTTATAGAACTGCCTCCTACATGGGAAGATGGTGGCGTTTAAAAAAATGTGAATATATATTTTTTGCACTTTCATGGGCCAGATTCTATATAAGGTGCCTAAAAAAATCCACACAGTAAACATTCCTGCCTAAGCATATTCTATAAGCAGCGCTTAAAACTTTGCGCATCCATTTACACCAGCGAAAATGTGGCGTAAATCCCTGCGTGTAGATTTGCGCATACTGGGCCATATTCTATAACTATGCGTGCAAATTTGGGAACACCCATTTCCCCACACATAGCCATACCCCTTTTGAACTGTGCAAATTAGAATTTAGGCGCAGTTCATTACAGAATATGCTTATCGAGTTGTGTGTGTAAATTCTAATTATTGCCAATTAGTGCTCATTACTTAAGTGCTGTTATCAATGCTGATTAGCTTGTTAAGCCAATTAAGTTACGCGCATTATTATAGAATACGGCTGGATTTCGGTGCAGATCTCTAGGCACGTTATATAGAATCTGGCAGTAAATGTCAAGCCTTGACTATATAGTAATGGTGTTGATGATATATGGTCTTTGTTCTACAGATGAGCATCCTATAAATATCTGAGGGGTCCTTTTTACAAAGCGTGCCCTTACACAGGTCTTTCTTACATGCTAAGACCATTTCTGCCACATCCGGAAAATGGCATTCTTTCCCCCCCCCCCCCCCCCATTTTCTGAATTAATGTTGATGCACTAATGTTAGCAAAAACAGAGAAGCGGGAATAGACCATGCGATCCGGAGACAAACGAGACTTCAGTTGATTATGAGCAATTTATTGGTGAAGACTCGACACAGTACCATGTTTCGGCTGGTAGCCTGTATTAGGAATCGTTAAATAAAATGCAACACCATCAAATGGTCAATAACCATAAATTAATTTGATGGTGTTGCATTTTATGTAACGACTCCTGATGCAGGCTGCCAGCCGAAACACGGTACTGTCGAGTCTTTACCAATAAATTGTTCATGAGTCTTGACCAATAAATTTTTCATAATTGACTGAAGCCTCCTCGTTTGTCTCCGGATCGCCGGATTTATTTCCCACTTCTCTGTTTTTGTGTTCCCTCGCCTCAGCAGACTCTCACCAAACCCATGCACTAATGTTGCCATTAGCGTGTGGCCATTAACAACAAATGTTGTAGGTGCTCATGCGCTAATGCTGCAGCGTTTGTTAGTGCCAACATGCTAACACATTAGCACAGAAATGCCCATTCTCTGCCCCCAGATATGACCCCTCAGCCAAAAAACAAACAAACAAATTTTAGTGTGTTGTTAGCGCACACAATTTGAAACGTACTGCGGGATGCCTCAGCACGCCCCATAGTAAAACCTTTTAAGCTGCTGTAAGCACGCATTAATACTTACCGCAGCCTAGTAAAATAACCCCTGAATTTATTCTGTTTGGTTCATCTCTGTGGTGGCTTTCATTTTTTTTTTTTCCACTACAGTGGAATTCCATCCCTTTCAGCAGTTTAGTGTCTTTTAAGATTAAGGGCTGTGCTGTACATTGCAGAAGGTAATAATGTAATAAATTTAGCACAGCTGCCTACACAGGCTGTAGTGAAACGAAAAAAAAATTGATAAATTTGTAGTAACGTCAACAATAAATTTGGCAAACAAAATTAATCCAACATATGACAGTTGATATTTTGTACTCTTCAGTACTGGTTAAATAATCATATCGCTATAGTATTAAACTCATCTTCACATGATGTTTACTTGTTCAGCTCACTGCAGTGCATGGAATTCAGTCGGCTTTTGATGAAGCCATGTCCTATTGCCGTTATCACCCTTCCAAAGGCTACTGGTGGCACTTCAAAGACCAAGAGGACCGAGGTAAAATGCATAGGTTGCTAGATTAAGCAGCTGATTTTAGAGTGGGCACCATAAGTGAATGTGGCCAGTATGAAATTCATTTTATAAAAAAGGTGCCTAGATTAGATTGAGGACAAACAGGCACCTGGTTAGGTGCATTTTATAAATATACATTAACACCCACGTGTATTTATAAAATACTAATGTAAGTGGCAGAAATCACACCTGCCTTGCAAGTGCGAATATTTACATCTGCTCTTGATTATTTAAATATCTATGTGTTCAAATTAGTGTGTTTTTGTGTACTTGTGAACTCCCATACTCTGTTCATGTCATCTTTTACTCTAGTCAGTATTTTATGAGAGGCCACGTGCATGCAAATATGACATAAGCATAGACTTTTGCTTTTGAAATTGCCACTTACACATGCAACCAGCAGCAGCAGGAGCATGCTAGAGCAGGCATAAATATACAAGTGTATGACTGATGGATTATGCACATATACTTTGCATTTTGCAGGGTGGCTTGATTATTTTTTGGGAGGTGAGCTTATGGGGTTGTCCAAAAATGGCACTATGTTAGGGATGGGGTTGAGACTTTTGTGGTGATGGGGGAGTTGAACTATGATAATGTCGTGAAAGCCTTAATATAACCACCAGTATGATTTTTGTACTGCTCATCCTATATGGAACTTGGCACTGAAGTCATTAAAAGCCTAGATTGAGCACACAGCACTCTGATCTAGTCTCAGCCAACTCAGGCCAGGCTTTTAATAAGGTAACATACAGTCTGATGTCCAGCCAGGTGGGTTTACCTGTGTTTTCCAGTATGTAGGCTCGTTTCAGGCTCCAGCTGATGCATCTTTACATTGGGCTGACCTATAGTCACCTGACAAAGCGAAGAGATGCCATAGCCAGCCACTGCTACTGCTGACATTGGTGAGCTTGCCAATCTTCTTGTGTGTATAACTTCTCTGTTTTAGTATTTTCACCGATTTACCTGATGAGTTAGCTTTATTAGGTGGTCTGTTTCTCTCTTCCCTGCCCATCCAGCATTACACCATCTGTGCTCTTCCCATCCCCTCATCCTGCATCGCTCCGTCTCTCTCTCTCCGTCCCCAAATCCAGCATTGCCCCTGTCTGTCTCTCATCTCCCCCTCCCCCCTTGCATCTTGTTGCCATTCTAGGTCGGTCGCAGCAGTAGTGGCACCTTTTCTCTGTGTGCGTCGCTGATAGCTTTGCAGTTTCATCCCTCTGACACAGGAAATTTACTAGTTTGCAGCAGAGTGCACAGGGAAATGGTCCCACACGTCTTCCTGTTTAATCACTGCCGCTGACTTGGAAAAGCAGCAGGCCCAGCAGTGGTGGCAGCAGGAGAGAAGGGAAAATTGTGGTCGGAGCTTGAGAGGCTTATACTGAGTGCTTGTGCCTGTGAAAAACCTATGGTGGATAAAAAAAACCCCAAACTGTTTGTCACTATTCAAAGTGTGTATAAGAACATAAGAGTAACCATACTGGGTCAGATCAATAGTCCATCTAGCCCAGTACCCTGTTTTCCAAACAGTGGCCAAGCCAGGTCACAAGTACCTGGCAGAAATCCAAATCGTGGCAACACTCCATACTACAAATCCCAGGGCAAGCAGTTGCTTCCCATGTCTGTCTCAATAGCAGACTATGGACTTTTCCTCCAGGAATTTGTCCAAACCTTTTTTAAACCCAGATACGCTAACTGCTGTTATCACATCCTCTGGCAAAGAGTTTCAGAGCTTAACTATTCATTGAGTGAAAAAATATTTCCTCCTATTTATTTTAAAAGTATTTCCATGTAATTTCCTCGAGTGACCCCTTGTCTTTGTACGTTTGGAATGAGTAAAAAATCGATTTACTTCAACTCATTCTACACCACTCAGGATTTTGTAGACCTCAATCATATCTCCCCTCATCCACCTCTTTTCCAAGATGAAGAGCCCTAAACCTCTTTAGCCTTTCCACATATGAGAGGTGTTCCATCCCCTTTATCATTTTAGTCGCTCTTCTTTGAACCTTTTCTAATTCCGCTATATCAGAAAAGATTCAAAGATGCTGAACAGATTACAGACTGTCTCAATGCTGTGTCACCTTAGCTGTAGTTACTGTTTCTATTAGGCTTATTTAATATGAGTACATTGTTTTTATTGTGATGTTTTCCATCGGTAAACTAGAGCGGACTGGTAAGTGTTTTTGCATTATTAAAACAGTAGCACTTACTTTCTTGAGGCATTTCATTTGTTTTGCCTTGGGGAGAATCATAAGATTTTTGTTGTTGTTGTTTTCAAAGGGTGGGGTCAGAGGTTTTTGGTGAAATGTGATGACAGGGGTGGAGATCAATTTTTGCATCAAAATCAAATGATGTCATTTATGGACAACCCCTATGGACTGTACTATTTTCTCCTGTGGTTTTTTGTGTTGGGGTCATTTATGTTTTTGTTACTTTATGTATCTTTCCTTGGGCAAAGTATTTATCCAAACCCTAAAGTCCACTCAATTCTGTCCTCAGGAATGCCTACATTTATACACACACAAAACTTCCATGTAGCATATTTCTTACATGTATATGGCAATGAATCTCGCCCTACCCAGCCTTCTAAAATTGTCCTCCTTTCTGTATCGGAGAAGTGCTAAGATAGCAGGTCATAGTTACTGAGACCATTAAGACTGCCAGCCAGCCTTTATGTGTCAAGATGACAACGAATATAGGCTTTTATTGTTTTTATGATTTGTATTTCTTTTAAAAAATATTTCCAGTTAATATTTCTTGATTGGCCCTTGGTTTATGATGTGTTTTACTAGTGAGAGTGTAGGAACTATCTTCATTTCCACTGGGTAGAAAATGATAACTTTTTTTAAAAAATCAAATTGAGAATGCTGTTAAGCGTGGGTGACTTTAGAATGAGCTATGCGTGCCCTGCAGGGCTATTTTCATGGTATAAAATATGTTAAACAAGGACCTTTGGTTGTACTGTCAAATGAAATCTTGACAGCTGAGCTCTTAAATTCCACATTCCATTTTTCAATAAATCTTAAAGCTTCCGTTTTAGCTCAATGCCTTAATTTTAACATACCTGTGTCTCAGTTCTTGCATTATTTTTTATTCTTGGGTCTCATTTCTTATTTTCATTTAGGGGATCTTTTACTAAAGACTGGCACATTATCTGCCACAGGACCCTGCTGCAGATAACATGCACTAATCTCTAGTGAAAGATACCCTTAGTGCCTTGTGCATAGATATAAAATAGGGAAGTAAAGGGGACATTGCAAATGAATATTCATAGCTTGATAGCTCCCAGTAGAGGCTATTTTTTAAAATCTGTTTATTATTTAGTAACTAGTAAAAAAGGCCCGTTTCCGAAACCAATGAAACGGGCGCTAGCATGTGGCTTTTTGTGTGTGTGTGTGTGTGTGTGTCAGAGTTATTTTGTGTGTGTGTGTGAGTGTGTGAGGGTGCAGTGTGTGTGCAGGTTGTTTTGTTTTTTGCTTGGGGATTGGGGGATGTGCTGTGCTGTGCTGGCAAAGTGGGTTGGATTGGTGTGTGGCTTTGAGGGTGTGTTTCTGTTGTATTGTGTGTGTGTGGTTTTGTCTTTCAAGGAGGTTTGTGGAGGGGGGTCTTTCTGTTGGTGAAATGTAAATGTGGTTGTAGGGGGGTCAGCCTTTGCTGAGTGGTGGTTTTTTTTCCAGGTTTTTTTTTTGTGTTGTGCTGAGGCAGCAGTGTTGTTTTAGATGGGCGGAAGGTAGAGGAGCACGTTCTTTGTCTGTCAGTATTTTTTGGCCGTTTCAGGGCTGCTGTAGGGGAATGCTGGAAGAGAAATGTGCTGTTGGAAGCAGCGCCATCTTTTTCCATTGGGCTGGGGTTCTGGGCATCCTGGAGGTGGGTGATGGCTTGCCTGAGGACGGGGATGGTTGTTTTAAGTTGGCGGAAGGGAGAAGAGCACGGTCTCAGTGTGCGGTTGTTTCGTTAGTTTGGCAGCCAGTCTCCAGCGATTCCTAGGCAGGGAAGGAGTACTCCTCCCCCTTCCTTGGTTGCTGTTTGCGGCTGGCTGGGTCGCGGGTAATCCTTCCAGCTGGGCCGCAGCTTGTCCTGTTCGCCCACATCCCAGATGGTGACGAGCACGTTGTTTTCCGGCTCCTCCGACTCCATGTCAAGTGATCCCAAATATAGTCTGTGCTATAGCCCTCTGGCACTCTTCAGTACTGGCATTAGGCATTTAAAAATTTCTCCCCCCCCCCCCCCGGGGGTCTATTTTTGCACATACCCACAGCAGGAATATTCTTCTCTCGTTCCAGCGGTGGTTCTGTGCTCTCTGTGCTTCAACAGATAATGAGCCATTCCGCTGGGGAATGCTCCTCCCTTATTGTCACGTAGTTTCCTCTGATTGGTCCGTCTTACGTTGCCTAGTGTTGCCTGGGAACGGTGTTGTGATGGTCCTTTGTGTTTCAGAATGTTGAGGGTGTTTTTTCTGATTGGTCCGTCATGCGAGGGCGGGGCAGAGAGACATGGTCAGTGTTGTGGCTTCACCACCATGAATCCATGAACCCTTCAGGGAGTGACTGAGTGACTTCAGAACGTTGTCTTCAGAATGTTGAGGGTGAGTTTTATTATAGTAGATAAGAACAGTAACCAAAATGAATTATCAAAGGAAACATGAAAACTGCATTGATATATAGTAAATACAGAAATAAACAATAACTGGAGAGTATGAAGAATAAGAATTCATGATTGTATTAAGCAGTTACAGCTGATTGGGTGGCAGAGCTGGAGGCGGGGATGGTGCTGGGCAGACTTATACGGTCTGTGCCAGAACCGGTGGTGGGAGGCGGGGCTGGTGGTTGGGAGGCGGGGATATGCTGGGCAGACTTATACGGTCTGTGCCCTGAAAAGGACAGGTACAAATCAAGGTAAGGTATACACAAAAAGTAGCACATATGAGTTTATCTTGTTGGGCAGTCTGGATGGACAGTGCAGGTCTTTTTCTGCCGTCATCTACTATGTTACTATGTATTGTTAAAACATCAGTTGGAGTTCGTAGACATTCAGTCAGGGGTTGCCATAATAATTGTATCTGAAGAGCTAATGTCAGTAGAAGGTCCAGATAGATACACTTGCTGCAAAGCCATCAACTTCAAAATTACAGCCTTATAGCTAACTGAACTATTGATATGAAACAATTCTAAATGTATCCCAAACTAAGCCACAAAAATAGTTGTCAATTCGGACAAAAATATAACATGGCTAAGTGTACCCATCTCATCATTGCATGACTAACAGATTGGAAGCAGGATAGACCTTGTACAATTTTACTTGTGTCCAATAGGCTCGATGTGCCAAAAAGTATAGCGTTTGAATAATAGAAGCCCATTTAAAGTATTAAAAAATTTTTTTCTATCCTGTACCAGAACTGGGACTGGCATCCAGGATGAAAAGTATGAGCCTATTCATGCTCCCAGATTTTGGTTAGCCCTACAGTTTTAATCTTATCCAACATTTTTATATCTTTGGACTGCCAAAGAGATCACTTAATCATGGCTTTATCTTAAGCTTTGGATTATTCCATAGATAATATTTTAATAGCTATTTAGCAAGCTTGGGGCCCCTTTTATCATGCTGTGGTAAAAGGGGGCTGCAGTGGCATCAGCATGTGGGTTTGCTGTGTGCCAAGGCCCCCTTTTACTGCAGTGAGTAAAAGGTCTCTTTTTTTTTTTTTTTTTAAAGGGAAATGGCCAGGCGGCAAGTTAAACATTTGCCATATGGCCATTTCCCGGGTGAGCCCTTACTGCCACCTATTTAGGAGGCAGTAAAGGCTCCAGGGCTACCCCGGCACAAAAATTAGAAAAAGAAATCTGACGCACCAGAAATGTCTCGCATTGGGGGCAGGCACAGGCACTACCGCTGGGCTCCTGTGGTAGTGTCGGATTGGCGCACGCCACGTCTTTGTAAAAGGGCCCCCTAGTGAGGACCAGATTTGTAGCATGAATAATAGTATTAGTGGTTATTTGTACGGTTAAGCAATTCCACAAGATCTTTGCAGGGGAACAGGGGACACCAACGCAGCTTCAAGCTAAAACAGTGGAAAACCAAAGCCCACTTTCCCTCCACCTGTCCTAGTAGAGGCTGCTTCTGTATATATATCTACGTGATGCCACATTTCAGATTAGGAGTCGCTGCCCAGAAAAAGGATCTAGGTATTATCATTGATACGTTGAAACCCTCTGCTCAGTGTGCAGTGGCGGCTAAGAAAGCAAATAGAATATTGGGAGTTATTAGGAAAGGAATGGAAACCAAAAAAATGAGAATGTTATAATGCCTTTGTATTGCTCCATGTTGTAATGTCTTTGTATTGCGATCACACCTCAAATACTGTTTTAATTCTGGTCACCGTATCTCAAAAAAGATATAACGGAATTAGAAAAGGTACAGAAAAGGGCAGTGAAAATGATAGAGGATGGGACGACTTCCCTTTGAGGAAAGGATAAAGCGGCTAGGGCTCTTCAGTTTTCCAAAACTGGGCAGAAATGCACAGATCTCCCTTTGTACATTGCTCGCTATTTGCGAACCCGAGATGTCAAATGCGTTTGACAACTCTGATTTGCCAGACCCCCCCCCCCCACCCACCCATTTCCACCACCGACAGCCTCGCGCCTCCAGACCACCCTCCTAACAAAATTTCTTGGTGGTCCAGTGGACCACACGCCCCTCTCCCCAGTAAATGACCCTGGTGGTCTACCAACCATCTTCCCTCCCCTGCTCTGCAAAGTACCTTAAAAAAAAAAAGGTTGGACTGGAGCAACAGCTCCTTCCTTGGTGCTGCTGCTTTCAAAATGGCAGTGCTCGGCCACTGCCTGTGCATTCTGGGATGTACCAGGTGAGGTTAATGCACTTGTCAGAGGCTGGGCACCACCATTTTGAAAGTGGCGGCACCAAGGCAGGAGGGAGGAGCTGTTGCTCCTCTCCTCCCCGGTACCTTAAAAAATGTTGGACAGGGGAGGAGGGAGGGGGGGTTGCTAGACCACCAGTATCATTTGCTGAGGAGGTGTGCGCTCCACTGGATCACCATGGGATTTTGTCGGGGGGGGGGGAGGGGTCTGGAGGTGCGGGGGTTCAGGAGGTGTTGGGAGTGTATGCAGTCCACTGGGACCACCAGGGATTTTGTCGGGGGGGGGGGGGTCTGGGGTCCACCTGACCTCCAAGGAATTTTGTCATGGGGTGGTCGGGAAGTGTGGGTTTGTGTGCGGTCCACTGGAGCACCAGGGAATATTTTTGGGAGGGGGGGTTCTGGGGTCCACCAGGGAATTTTGTCCGGGGGGGGGGGGGAGTCGGGGTGTATGCAGTCCACTGGACCATCAGGGAATTTTTTCAGGGGGAGGCGGCAGGGCGGGGTCTGGGATCTACCAGACCTCCAGGAAATTTTGTCTGGGGGGGGGAGTCGGGAGATGTGAGGGGGGGTGTGTGCAGTCCGCTGGACTACCAAGTAATTTTGTTGAGGGGGGGGGCTGTGGTCCACCAGACCACCAGTGAATTTTGTTGGGTGGGGGGAGTCGAGAGGTGCAGGGGGTTCAGGAGACTGGGGATGTTCAGTCCACTGGACCACCAAGGAATTTTGTCAGAGGGGAGTCGGGAGGCGTCAGAGGGGGTCTGGGGTCCACCGGACCACCAGGGAATTGCATGCGGTGGGGAGGGGGAGAAGGTGGGGAACACAAGCAGGCAGCCTTTGCAACTGCTTATATTTCCTTCCTCTTCTGACAGCCATAAAATTAGCTCGTTAGAACTAGGTGCTCTGGAGCCGTGATCGCCTGGAATTCTCATTAAAATACTAATGAGCTCATTTGCATGGGGTTCTCAGTGGTTGCTCACACGTTAGAGCCACAGGAAACCCCTTTGTGCATTGCTCACTAAATAACGTTTGTTTAGTCTGGCTTGAACCAGTCTAAGCAAATGTTCAACTTCACGGTAAGCTTTGTGCATTGGGCCCTGAGTGGAACGAGTAGATGTGAATCTCATGTTTACTCTTTCCAAAAATACTAGGACTAGGGGGCACGCAATGAAGCTACTAAGTAATAAATTTAAAACAGACGGAGAAAATATTTCTTCACCCAATGTGTAATTAAACTCTGGAATTTGTTGCCTGAGAATCTGGTAAAAGCAGTTAGCTTGGCAGTGTTTGGATAATTTCCTAAAAGAAAAGTCCATAAGCCATTATTAAGATGGACTTGGGAAAATCCACTGCTTATTTCTAGGATAAGTGGCATAAAATCTGTTTTACTTTTCTGGGATCTTGCCAGATACTTGTGACCTAGATTGGCTGCTGTTGGAAACAGGTTACTGGGCTTGATGGACCTTCAGTCTGTCCCAGTATGGCATCGCTTGTGCTCTGTTTTTTTTTCTTTATGTTCTTAAGTTGCAAGACCAAGGAGCAGGAAGGAATTGCTGCTTCTCCTTTGTCTCCCCCCCCCCCCCCCCCCCCAAAAAAAAAAAAAAAGTTAGTACACTATTTTTATTATACTCTTTTTTTTTAAAGTCTTTCACAGTACCTATTTTCTAGTTATTCAATTCTCTATTTTAACACAAATATGCTATTTCTATAGAACTGCTGGACCAGCGCTGCGTACGTCTAGTAGCGCTATAGAAATGATAAGTAGTAGTAGTAGTAGTATATATGTAATGCTGTGTGATTACATATGAGGGTCCAAGATTCAACAACTATGTTATTGGGGGGTTGGGGGCCAAGAGATCATGTTGGACCTAATGTGAGCTTCCTCCTTTGGTTGCCAGTGGTGCAGAAGGTATAGTTCAAGTTGTTGGCGTTGGCTTCAAAAATCTTTCAGCAACTAGGTACTGGCAAAATTACAATTCTGATTACGGAAATTATGGTTCCAATTGGCGGATGGCTGTCCCTGTTCTTCGAGGAGTGGGCCTGCATAACTATAGACCAATGGGTCCTGGATATTATTTGAGACGGTTACAAATTAGAATTTGCCTCTCCTGTTGCAGATTTTTCTTGAAATTCCCATCCAGGAACTTAAGTGGAGGGCGATTTGCTCAGTGCTTGCCTCCTTCCAGGCCTTGGAGGCTGTTGTACTGGTCCCAGCAGGCGAGCGCTGGTGGGGTCGTTATTCCATTTATTTTGTAGTTCCCGAGCAAAAAGGGGATGCCTTTCATCCGGTTCTAGACCTCAAACAAGTCAACCGGTCTCTGGTGGTCGAGCACTTTTGCATGAAATCGTTGCAGTCCATGCTCATGGCACTAGAGCCAGGGGAGTTCCTTATGGCTTTGGACCTCAAAAAGGCATATTTGCAGATCCCAACTTGACCCCCGCATCAGAAGTTCCTTTATTTTCTGGTCCTCAGCCAGCATTTCCAATTCCAGGCACTGCCCTTTGAGCTAGCCATGGCACCCCAGACCTTTTCCAAGGTCATGGTGGTGGTGGCTGCCTGGTTGCAGCACCAGGGACTTTGAGTTCATCCTTATCTAGACAATTGACTGATCAGAGCCTCCTCCGTTCAGGAGAGCAAGTGGCCTACATCTTGAGTCATCTCATTCTTAGTCGTTGGGGTGGATAATCAATTTCACCAAGAGTCAGCTCGTTCCCTTGCAGACTGTGGACTCCAGAGTCTAGTGTGTGGGGGTGTGCTTCGACACAGCCCAGGGCAAGGTTTTCCTACCAAAGCCCTGCTGCCTCAAGCTGCAGTGGTAGGTTTGTCTTTTGCTTCAGATCCAGGCTCTTCAGGCCTGGAGCTATGTTCAGGTGCTTGGGTCCATGGCAGCAGCCCTCGATGTTGGTACCCTGGGCTTGGGTGCATATACGCCCATTGCAGCAAATTTCTGCTCAGTCGTTGGTCCCTAGTGTCTCAGGATTACGAGAGACCACTCCGCTGGGCTGCCTTGACTCAGAACAGCATGCGATAATGGCTGATGAATTCCAACTTGTATAGGGGTCTCCCTTTTGCGACCCCAGCATGGACGATAGTGATCATCGACACCAGCCTGTTACGTTGGGGGGCTCATTGCCTGTGGTGGGTGACTCAGGGCCAATGGTCCCCAGAGGAATCTCAGTGGCTGATTGGCTGGAGCTTCGGGCCGTGCACTTTGTGTTGAAAGACTTTCTGCTCCTGGTGCAAGGCAAGCCGGTAAGAGTCCTCTCAGACAATATGACAGCACTAACTTACATCTCTAGCAAGGGGGAAATGCACAGTGCAGCTCCAGCTCTCGAGGCATACCTATTTGTCAGGTCGGCAGAGGTCTACCTACAACAGCTCTCGGCAGCTCACATTGCTGGAGCTCAAAACGTGTATGCAGACTTCTTGAGCAGACATGTCTTAGATCCAAGTGAGTGGAAACTAGCAGATTCAGCATTCCAGCTGATGAAGGCAAGGTGGGGAACACCTGTTCTGGATCTCATGGTGACTCGCCACAATGCCAGCACCCTGCGGTTCTTCAGTAGGAAACGGGACCATGGGTCAGAAGGACTGGATGCTCTACTTCAGCTATGGCCGAGCGACCTTCTTTACATCTTTCTTCTGTAGCCCATGTTGGGCAGGGTACTGCAACAGATTCTTCACCATCCAGGTCAGGTGGGTCTGGTGGTGCCGGATTGGCCTCGTCATATGTGGTATGCAGACTGGGTTTACAGGTTGACGAGCCCTTGCGGTTGCCTCTCAGACCCAGGCTTCTAGTTCAGGGTCCTATTCAGATGGAGTATCCCTCCCGTTATGGTCTTACTGCTTAGTTGCAGGCAAAGTTGAGGAAGAGAGGTTATTCTTCAGAGGTGATTGCTGCACTGCTTCAGGCGAAGAAGTGTTCAACCTTGGCGGCCTATGCCCGCATGTGGAGACTGAGTCATGGTGTTTGGATTGGGTGATTTTCTCCACTGTGTTCCTCCCTTCCTCAGATATTGGCCTTCCTGCAGGATGGCTTGGGGAAAGGCTTGGTTTACAATTCCTTGCGGGTACAGGTGGCAGCTTTGGCTTGTTACAGAGGCAGGCTGCTTGGTTCCTCTTTGGCATCGCATCTCGATGTTGTCTGTTTTTTGAAGGGAGTGTGTCGTCTTAAGCTGCACTGCATCCTCTACACCTGGAGTGGAATCTTAATCTGGTGCTTTTAGCTTTCAGAAGGCTCCTTTTGATTCGTTGCGTCTTGCTTCCCTGAAAAATCTGACCCTGAAATCTGTTTTTTCTGGTGGCTATGTCAGCATGCAGGGTTTCGGAGCTTCAAGCGGTGTCCTGTCGTTATCCATTTCTGTGTTTTTCCCTGGAAGGGGTCACACTTAGTACGGTTCCTTCATTTCTTCCTAAGGTGGTATTGGCCTTTCACCTTAATCAGCTGTTTCTTCCCACATTTCTGGAGGATTTATACCCAAGGGATTATCGTTCTTTGTGCCAGCTTGATGTTCGGCATCTGCCTCGGTGTTTGGCACGACCAGTGAACTTCGTCGTTTTGATAACCTGTTCGTCCTTCACTCTGGCCCTCGGAAGGGGGTGGATGCCTCTAAAGTGACTATTGCTCAGTGGGTGCAAGAAGTGATCTTCTCGGCATATCTTCTTGCAGGGAAGATCGCCTGAGTGTCTGTGGGTGTATTTGGCGCGGGCTTTGGCTACTTCTTGGGCGGAGATGCATTTGATTTCTTTGGATGACATTTGTAAGGTGGCGACGTGGTTATTACTCCATACCTTTTTCCAGACATTGTCATCTGGATGTCCTGGCTTAGGCAGATGTGGCCTTTGGTTTGTTGGTCCTTTCTACGAGATTGTCGGTTTCGTACCCCAGTTAGGATTGCTTTGGCACACCCACTAGTCTCTGGATTCATCTGCTGTTGTCGCTAAGGAACATAAAATCATGCCTTACCTGATAATTTTCTTTCTTTTAGGTGCAGCACATGAATCCAGAAACCCTTCCTTAGATTCAAGTTCTGGTGGTCTGTTGTTGCCGGTTGCTTTGTTGGTGCTTGCTCTACAATGAAGGTTTTGTTTGTTGTACTTGGTTGCTCTGAGAAAGGGGAATTTGTCTGTTCCTGTTTCCCTCTGCTTTGTTAGGAGAAATACTGAATTGCCAGGAGCTCTCCATCCCATGAGGCACTTCTGTTCAGTGTACTCTATCTCTACCTGCTGGTAGATGGTCACAACCCACTAGTCTCTGGATTAATCTGCTGCACCTAATGGAAAGAAGGCAAGATATAATTTTATGTTAATGGCAGGTGACAGGGTGCTTGAATATATATATGTGTGTATGTATATATATATATATATATATATATATATATATATATATATATATATATATATATATATATAATTTTTTTTGGGGGGTGGGGGCAGAGCTTATGGACTGTACTATTTTTCTCTTGTGGCCTTTTGTGTTGGGGTTGTGTGTTTTTTGTACTGTTTCTATTTTATGTATGTTTTTATGTATCCTGCCTTGGGCATTTCTGTAAAGGCAGGTAAGGTATTGAAGAAATGAAATGTCCTGTGGAACTATCTAGTCTGAGCACAAACAAGACCAACTGGTTTCAGTAAATATTTTTATTAAAGTAAAATTGAGTAAAACTGACAAGGAGGTCTCCTGACCTTTGCTCACAAGCTTTTCTCAAGCAGGGGCTGACAGTGTATCCAGTCTCTCCCCCCTCCTTTTTTTTTTTTTTTGGGGGGGGGGGGGGGGGGTTGCTTTAGCCTGGCTTGTCATTTATTCAAAGGTTGCTTCTCAGATCTATACCACTTTGAAGCACAGATTCAGCAGCCTTGGAGAAACTGCCAACCCCAGCCTGAAAAATTCTTCAGATCAATGTTCCATAACCTCCTGAACGGAGCTCTTCAAGGAAAAGCCTCAGCCCAATTTTACTAAGACAGCCTTACTTTTTCTTAATTTATTTTCGCTTTCCAGCATTACAATTATCAAGACAGAATTTTATAACCTGTTTAATGGGGTTCCTTTCAGATCTGCCTGCCTTCAAATGCTCTTTATACAAGTATACTCAGTTTATGCATTGTTGAATCCTTACAGACATTGTGAAAATCATCAAAAAAATGTTTAGTCTATAAAAGAGCCTAAAAAAGATTGTAAATATCATCATATGGTGTTAAATTCAGTACATACCCCAGGATGTGTAAGGAGAGACAAGTCTGAAGGACAGGTACCTTCAATACCCATGCAAAGTGTCCATGGAGCAAAGCCTGGATTATAATGTTTCCTAGGTCTAAAATCCATGCATATTTTTCTTGTGAATTAAAAACATTTATTTTTTTTGTATTGTATGCTCACTTAGCTTAGTTGAAATATCAGATAGCTAGACAATACTGTGGTGGTATGAAGCACTGTTAGAACGAATGTGTCATTTAATTGTCACAGGTGGTGATCCTCCAAAAATTATGGAGGGGATCCCTATGGCCTGTGGCAACCTCATCTGGATGCTGGTTAGAGGATTGCCTGGCCAGCACAATTTTTTTTCTCACCTTCCTGACCTCAGTCCCATGCCTACTCCTTTCTCCTCTTAGATATAGAGTAAGGGACTTAAAACCATAGCAACAGCAGTGCTGTGTACAGTAGCCAGTTTTTTAAATTCACTTTCAGGAAGTATAAAATAGGGGAAATTATAGTTTCCAGCAAAAAGTGAATGTTCTGCTATTTTAAGGTATATCAACCATGTGTAGAAGATGTCTGTATAAATATGTTGTATTTCTTACTAGTATATATATGTGTTTACCATACATTAAAAGATTTGAATAAAACATTGTGAAGAAACAGTGAATTTTCAGGCCTGTGAATTGAATAATTTCATGAAAATGTATTTCTTCTAATTGGCCAGCAGGTGGTGCTTGTTTACAGTTTTAGAGCAGCCGTAGAAAAGATTACTTTCTCTTTTCCTCTTTAAGCTTGTGGAAAGGCAATTTGCAATACCATTGGCCAGATATTTTCAAAGTTAGTGCCCTGGGTGCTGATTGGTCCTGGAGTTCAAATCTAGCCAGGAGGTACTGGATTTTTCTTTAGTCTCAGCCAGGGAGCAGAGAGATAAATATCTCTTTACTTGAGGCCCTGTGAGCAGCTATATTTCCTGAACTCCCCAGGTACTACTCAGATAGTAAACGGTTAGATAGTTTTATAATTGATCCATTTCAGTTACCTGTTTGCTAATTTCACCTTTTTCTGTTCACTGTTCAAGTTCTGTGATAATAAACCTTATTAGTTTATTGACTCTGCTGTCCTGGACTGACT
Source organism: Microcaecilia unicolor (assembly GCF_901765095.1). Lineage (NCBI taxonomy): Eukaryota > Metazoa > Chordata > Amphibia > Gymnophiona > Siphonopidae > Microcaecilia > Microcaecilia unicolor. The sequence continues at coordinate 131,647,879 of NC_044039.1, forward strand.
AAGAATCCTGGTTTGTGTTTTTGCGTCTGAGGGTTCTTTCTAGGAACTGTGGGATCCCTGGAGTGTGGCCCCAGTATCCTAGAAATCACCGGGGGAATAACCTGAGAATGGGAGACTAGCCCAGAGGCAAGTAGGACCCAGTTTGGTGGGAGAAGGGTGCTATTATTATTATTATTACATTTGTACCCCGCACTTTCCCACTCAAAGCAGGTTCATAGAGCATGTGCCCAGGTGCAGGCGGGCCTGAGCAGTGCTGGGGACAGACACTTCAGGTGGCCGCAGGGCAACCCTAGGTGGGTGCTAGGCGTTTCATGACAGCCATCACGCAATGCTAGCAAATAAAGATGCTAGAGTTTTCTCAGTTTCTTTTATAGAATGGTTGTATTGGCAGGACATATGTAAATGAATTTTATTTCAATGTTGTGTGTGTGTCTCTGCAGATAAAGTCAAGCCAAAGTCCAAGAAAAAAGAAGAGGCCAGCTCTCTCTTCCAGAGGCAGCGAGTGAATTTTTTGCTTCAAGATCTTCGGCAAAACTTTGCCCCTAAATTTGTACAGGTAATTTCTCCGGTTTGTTTTAAACTTACTACTTAGTAGCTTCATTGTGTGCCTCCTAGTTCTAGTATTTCTGGAAAGAATAAACAAGCAATTCATGTCTACCTGTTCCACTCCACTATGCATTTTTTACACCTCTATCATATCTCCCCTCAGCCGTCTCTTCTCTAAGCTGAAGAGCCCTAGCCGCTTTAGCCTTTCCTCATAGAGAAGTTGTCCCATCCCCTTCATCATTTTCGTCACCCTTCTGTGTACCTTTTCTAATTCTGCTATATCTTTATTGAGATGTGATGACCAGAATTACACGCAGTATTCGAGGTGAGGATGCACCATGGAGCAATACAAAGGCATTATAATATTCTCATTTTTGTTTTCCATTCCTTTCCTAATAATTCCTGACATTCTACTTGCTTTCTTAGCTGCCACCGCCGCACACTGAGTAAAGGGTTTCAACGTATCATCAATGATGACACCTAAATCTTTTTTTTGGGCAGTGACTCCTAATGTGGAACCTTACATCATGTAGCTATAGTATGGGTTCCTCTTTGCCACATACATCACTTTGCACTTGCTCACATTAAACGTCATCTGCCATTTGGATGCCCAGTCTCCCAGTCTTGTAAGGTCATCTTGTAATTTTTCACAATCCTCTTGTGATTTAACAACTTTGAATAACTTTGTCATCAGTAAATTTAATTACCTCACTAGTTATTCCCATCTCTAAATCATTTATAAATATGTGGAAAAAAGCAAGTCCCAGCACAGACCCCTGGGGAACCCCACTAACTACTCTTCTCCATTGAGAATACTGATCATTTAACCTACTCTGTTTTCTATCTTTTAACTAGTTCTTAATCCACAATAGGACATTATCTTCTATCTCATAACTAATTTCCTGAGGAGTCTTTCATATTGTCAAATGCCTTTTGAAAATCCAGATACACAATATCAACCTGCTCACTTTTATCCACGTTTATTCACCCCTTCAAAGGAATATATAATAACTGATAAAAAACACCATGGACCTACCATTACAAACTAAACCTATCCATAAAGTGGCGGAAGAAGGACTCACACCGTACACAAGAATACGCAACCTACAGCACAAGAGGCCAAATAGACTCGAAAACATTCTGGCAACAAATATACAAGAGTGAATGGACAACACAAACGTACTCCATACACTAAGCTCTCTAACTAGGACAAAAGATGTAGAAGCATACTAGACGAAATAGCACCCCTACATACAAGTACATCACAAAGACATATTCCGATACCATGGTTCAACGACGAACTGAAAAAACTAAAAACACAAACCAGGAAACTCGAAAGAGCATGGAAAAAAAGAAAAGACGAACACACGCTCAATGCTTGGAAACAAATACAAAGAAAATACAAATACGCAATAAGACAGGCCAAAGGTCATATTACAGAACCAAAATAGGACCAGACTACAAAGACACGAAGAAACTATACCAACTCGTAAACAAACTAATAGACACCACCCTGGTCACCACAACCAATACAGACATCCCATCTGCAGACAAACTTGCTAAATATTTCAATGAAAAAATTGTAAATCTACGCAATATACTTCCTCTTGACAATACTGATATCGAAAACTTCATCAATGGTCTGGACCCAACCCCTGGAGAATACCCAGTGGACCGAATCTGGACAAACTTCGCCCCCCTCACCACCGAAACAGTTACCCATGCGATTAATACGTTCTCCAACACTCACTGCAAATTGGATACGTGCCCCAGCTACCTAATAAAATCCGCCCCCGCCCGCTTCATAGCAGACCTCACATTCCACCTAAACTACTTGCTCCAACAAGGTCTCTTCCCTAAGGAAAATGGTAACATCCTACTCACCCCAATTCCAAAAGACACCAAGAAAAAGACAAGTGAACTCACCAATTACCGCCCAGTAGCATCTATCCCACTGGCAGTCAAACTGATGGAAAGCATGGTAACCAAACAACTCGGTGATTACATAAACAAATTCTCAGTCTTACATGAATCACAATCAGGATTTTGCCCCTTCATAGCACTGAAACAGTACTCATTACTCTCCTGGCCAAATTCAAGCAGGAAATAGCAACAGGTAAAAGCACACTTCTCCTTCAATTCGACATGTCTAGTGCATTGGACATGGTAAATCATAACATACTACTAAGACTCCTAGATTACTTCGGTATTGGTGGAAACATACTTAGTTGGATCAAGGGTTTTCTAACCACTAGTACATACCAGTGAAATCAAATTCAAACATATCATCACTGTGAAAGCCGACTGCAGAGTACCTCAAGTATCACCAATCCTCTTCAACCTAATGATGACACCACTAGCCAAGTCCTATCCACCAAGGCCTCAACCCATTCATCTATGCAGATGACGTCACAATATACATACCTTACAAACATGACCTGACAGAAATCACCAACAAAATCAAGCTCAGTCTAAACATCATGGACTGATGAGCAAATGCATTTCAACTACAACTCAACACAGGTAAAACACACTGTCTCATCCTCTCATCCCGACACAATATGAACAAACCCACAAATATAAACACCCCAGACTTACACCCTCCCTATCTCAGACAGCCTGAAAATCCTCGGCGTTACTATCGACCGTAACCTTAAACGTGACAGCCAAATTAACTCCACAACTAAGAAAATGTTCCACTCAGTGTGGAAACTCAAATGCGTGAAACCATTCTTCCTGAGGGAAAACAATTCACAGCCTGATACAGTCAATGGTACTAAGCCATGCAGACTACTGCAATGGAATTTACTTGGGATGCAAAGAACAACTCATAAAGAAACTTCAGACTGCTCAAAACACAGCAGCCAGGCTTATATTTGGAAAAACGAGATTCGAAAGTGCCAAACCCCTCTGAGAAAAACTACACTGGCTACCAATCAAAGAACATATTGCTTTCAAAATCTGTACCCTGGTCCATAAAGCGAATGCTACATACCTGTAGAAGGTATTCTCTGAGGACAGCAGGCTGATTGTTCTCACTGATGGGTTGACGTCCTCGGCAGCCCCCTCCATCGGAAAAGTTTACTAGCAAAGGCCTTTGCTAGTCCTCGCGCGCCCATGCGCGGCCGTCTTCCCACCCGAAACCGGCTCGAGCCGGCCAGTCCAGTATGTAGCAAGACAATACACTTCAAGGGAAGACACAACTCCAAAGGGGAGGCGGGCGGGTTTGTGAGAACAATCAGCCTGCTGTCCTCGGAGAATACCTTCTACAGGTATGTAGCATTCGCTTTCTCTGAGGACAAGCAGGCTGCTTGTTCTCACTGATGGGGTATCCCTAGCCCCCAGGCTCACTCAAAACAACAACCATGGTCAATTGGGCCTCGCAACGGCGAGGACATAACTGAGATTGACCTAAAAAATTTACCAACTAACTGAGAGTGCAGCCTGGAACAGAACAAACAGGGCCCTCTGGGGGTGGAGTTGGATCCTAAAGCCCAAACAGGTTCTGAAGAACTGACTGCCCGAACCGACTGTCGCGTCGGTATCCTGCTGCAGGCAGTAATGAGATGTGAATGTGTGGACAGATGACCACGTCGCAGCTTTGCAAATTTCTTCAATGGAGGCTGACTTCAAGTGGGCTACCGACGCAGCCATGGCTCTAACATTATGAGCCGTGACATGACCCTCAAGAGCCAGCCCCGCCTGGGCGTAAGTGAAGGAAATGCAATCTGCTAGCCAATTGGATATGGTGCGTTTCCCTACAGCCACTCCCCTCCTATTGGGATCAAAAGAAACAAACAATTGGGCGGACTGTCTGTGGGGCTGTGTCCGCTCCAGATAGAAGGCCAATGCTCTCTTGCAGTCCAATGTGTGCAGCTGACGTTCAGCAGGGCAGGAATGAGGACGGGGAAAGAATGTTGGCAAGACAATTGACTGGTTCAGATGGAACTCCGACACGACCTTTGGCAAGAACTTAGGGTGAGTGCGGAGGACTACTCTGTTATGATGAAATTTGGTGTAAGGGGCCTGGGCTACCAGGGCCTGAAGCTCACTGACTCTACGAGCTGAAGTAACTGCCACCAAGAAAATGACCTTCCAGGTCAAGTACTTCAGATGGCAGGAATTCAGTGGCTCGAAAGGAGGTTTCATCAGCTGGGTGAGAACGACATTGAGATCCCATGACACAGTAGGAGGTTTGACAGGGGGCTTTGACAAAAGCAAACCTCTCATGAAGCGAACAACTAAAGGCTGTCCTGAGATCGGCTTACCTTCCACACGGTAATGATATGCACTGATTGCACTAAGGTGAACCCTTACAGAGTTGGTCTTGAGACCAGACTCAGACAAGTGCAGAAGGTATTCAAGCAGGGTCTGTGTAGGACAAGAGCGAGGATCTAGGGCCTTGCTGTCACACCAGACGGCAAACCTCCTCCAATGGAAGAAGTAACTCCTCTTAGTGGAATCTTTCCTGGAAGCAAGCAAGATGCGGGAGACACCCTCCGACAGACCCAAAGAGGCAAAGTCTACGCCCTCAACATCCAGGCCGTGAGAGCCAGAGACTGGAGGTTGGGATGCAGAAGCGCCCCCTCGTCCTGTGTGATGAGGGTCGGAAAACACTCCAATCTCCACGGTTTCTTCGGAGGATAACTCCAGAAGAAGGGGGAACCAGATCTGACGCGGCCAAAAGGAGCAATCAGGATCATGGTGCCTCGGTCTTGCTTGAGTTTCAACAAAGTCTTCCCCACCAGAGGAATGGGAGGATAAGCATACAGCAGACCCTCCCCCAATCCAGGAGGAAGGCATCCGATGCCAGTCTGCCGTGGGCCTGAAGCCTGGAACAGAACTGAGGGACTTTGTGGTTCACTCGAGATGCGAAGAGATCCACCAGGGGGGTGCCCCACGCCTGGAAGATCTGTCGTACCACACGGGAATTGAAGCGACCACTCGTGAGGTTGCATAATCCTGCTCAACCTGTCGGCCAGACTGTTGTTTACGCCTGCCAGATATGTGGCTTGGAGCACCATGCCTTGACGGCGAGCCCAGAGCCACATGCTGACGGCTTCCTGACACAGGGGGCGAGATCCGGTGCCCCCCTGCTTGTTGACATAGTACATGGCAACCTGGTTGTCTGTCTGAATTTGGATAATTTGGTGGGACAGCCGATCTCTGAAAGCCTTCAGAGCGTTCCAGATCGCTTGCAACTCCAGAAGATTGATCTGTAGATCGCGTTCGTGGAGGGACCAACTTCCTTGGGTGTGAAGCCCATCGACATGAGCTCCCCATCCCAGGAGAGACGCATCCGTGGTCAGCACTTTTTGTGGCTGAGGAATTTGGAAGGAACGTCCCAGAGTCAAATTGGACCAAATCGTCCACAAATACAGGGATTCGAGAAAACTCGTGGACAGGTGGATCACGTCCTCTAGACCCCCAGCGGCCTGATACCACTGGGAGGCTAGGGTCCATTGAGCAGATCTCATGTGAAGGCGGGCCATGGGAGTCACATGAACTGTGGAGGCCATGTGGCCCAGCAATCTCAACATCTGCCGAGCTGTGATCTGCTGGGACGCTCGCACCCCGCGAGGACGAGGGACAACAAGTTGTTGGCTCTCGCCTCTGGGAGATAGGCGCGAGCCGTCCGAGAATCCAGCAGGGCTCCTATGAATTCGAGTTTCTGCACTGGGAGAAGATGGGACTTTGGGTAATTTATCACAAACCCCAGTAGCTCCAGGAGGCGAATAGTCATCTGCATGGACTGCAGGGCTCCTGCCTCGGATGTGTTCTTCACCAGCCAATCGTCGAGATATGGGAACACGTGCACCCCCAGCCTGCGGAGTGCCGCTGCTACCACAGCTAGGCACTTTGTGAACACCCTGGGCGCAGAGGCGAGCCCAAAGGGTAGCACACAGTACTGGAAGTGGCGTGTGCCCAACTGAAATCGCAGATACTGTCTGTGAGCTGGCAGTATCGGGATGTGTGTGTAGGCATCCTTCAAGTCCAGAGAGCATAGCCAATCGTTTTGCTGAATCATGGGGAGAAGGGTGCCCAGGGAAAGCATCCTGAACTTTTCTTTTACGAGATATTGTTCAGGGCCCTTAGGTCTAGGATGGGACGCATCCCCCCTGTTTCTTTTCCACAAGGAAGTACCTGGAATAGAATCCCAGCCCTTCTTGCCCGGATGGCACGGGCTCGACCGCATTGGCGCTGAGAAGGGCGGAGAGTTCCTCTGCAAGTACCTGCTTGTGTTGGAAGCTGTAAGACTGAGCTCCCGGTGGACAATTTGGAGGTTTTGAGGCCAAATTGAGGGTGTATCCTTGCCGGACTATTTGCAGAACCCACTGATCGGAGGTTATGAGAGGCCACCTTTGGTGAAAAGCTTTCAACCTCCCCCCGACCGGTAGGTCGCCTGGCACTGACACTTGGATGTCGGCTATGCTCTGCTGGAGCCAGTCAAAAGCTCGCCCCTTGCTTTTGCTGGGGAGCCGCGGGGCCTTGCTGAGGCGCACGCTGCTGACGAGAGCGAGCGCGCTGGGGCTTAGCCTGGGCCGCAGGCTGTCGGGAAGGAGGATTGTACCTACGCTTACCAGAAGCATAGGGACCAGTCTTCCTTCCCCCGAAAAATCTTCTACCTGTAGAGGTAGAGGCTGAAGGCTGCCGGCGAGAGAACTTGTCGAATGCGGTGTCCCGCTGGTGGAGAGACTCTACCACCTGCTCGACTTTTTCTCCAAAAATGTTGTCCGCACGGCAAGGCGAGTCCGCAATCCGCTGCTGGAGTCTATTCTCCAGGTCGGCGGCACGCAGCCATGAGAGCCTGCGCATCACCACACCTTGAGCAGCGGCCCTGGACGCAACATCAAAAGGTGTCATAAACTCCTCTGGCCAGGAATTTTCTGCACGCCTTCAGCTGCCTGACCACCTCCTGAAAAGGTTTGGCTTGCTCAGGGGGAAGAGCATCAACCAACGCCCGCCAACTGCCGCACATTGTTCCGCAGTGTGTATGCTCGTGTAGAGCTGGTAAGACTGGATTTTGGCCACGAGCATAGAAGAATGGTAGGCCTTCCTCCCAAAGGAGTCTAAGGTTCTAGGGTCTTTGCCCGGGGGGCGCCGAAGCATGCTCCCTAGAACTCTTAGCCTTCTTTAGGGCCAAATCCACAACTCCAGAGTCATGAGGCAACTGAGTGTGCATCAGCTCTGGGTCCCCATGGATCCGGTACTGGGACTCGATCTTCTTGGGGATGTGGGGGTTACTTAATGGCTTGGTCCAGTTCGCAAGCAATGTCTTTTTCAGGACATGGTGCAAGGGAACAGTGGACGCTTCCTTAGGTGGAGAAGGATAGTCCAGGAGCTCAAACATTTCAGCCTGGGCTCGTCCTCCACAACCACCGGAAGGGGATGGCCGTAGACATCTCCCGGACAAAGGAAGCGAAAGACAGACTCTCAGGAGGAGAAAGCTGTCTTTCCGGAGAGGGAGTGGGATCAGAAGGAAGACCCTCAGACTCCTCGTCAGAGAAATATCTGGGGTCCTCTTCTTCCTCCCACGAGGCCTCACCCTCGGTGTCAGACACAAGTTCACGAACCTGTGTCTGCAACCTCGCCCTGCTCGACTCGGTGGGAACCCCGTCCACGGTGGGGGCGTCGAGAGGTAGACTCCCTCGCCCGCATCGGCGAAGCTCCCTCCGCCGACGTAGTCGGGGAGCCTTCCTGGGAGGTGGCCGCGGTCGGCACCGCACGCGGTACCGACGTCGGGGACCTCAACCTGGGCGATGGGCCAGCCGCGCCACGCTCGACGGTACCGAGGCGCAAGCACCGCCGGTACCGGAGGGGTAGGGCGCAACAGCTCTCCATAATCTCTGGGAGACGGCCCGGAGGACTCTCGTTAGATGCGGCTGCAGAGAAAGGCTGAGGAGGCCGATGCAGGCGTCGACGTCAGAACCTGTTCCGGGCGAGGAGGCTGTTCCGGGCTGTCCAGAGTGGAGCGCATCGACACCTCCTAACAGAGGGTGAGCGGTCCTCTCGGTGCCGATGCCTGCTGGGTGCCGAATCCCTTGGCGACCCAGAGCTCCGGTGCCGACATGGGGAGGAGACCGGTGTCGATGCTTCTTCGACTTCTTCCGAAGCATGTCACCGGAGCTCCCCGGCACCGACGAGGAGGATGTAGAATCCATCCCGTCACTTCCTCGGTGGCCGAGACCGAAGAAGGTCGATCCCGGGGGGGGCTGTACAGCAGGAGCCCTCAGGGTAGGAGGAGACCCCACACGAAGGCTCACCGCCACCAGCAGGGGAATGGACAGCCTCACCTGCACTCCTGACGATGCACCTCCGTCCGACGACATCAGCAGAACGAAGTCTCGGTACCACCGACGTCGATACAGTCGCCCGATGCCTCGCGCCGAGCGAGGTACGATGCCTCGATGCAGTCGATGGAGCGGCAGCCAAGGAGATGGTCCGGACGCTGACGACGTCGATGCACTCGATGCCTCCGGTGCCGATGCCGACGAAGAGCCCGAGAACAAAACGTTCCACTGGGCCCATCTCGCTACCTGAGTCCGCCTTGTAACAGGAACACAGACTGCAGTTCTGAGGCGGTGCTGGGCCCCTAGACACTGAAGACACGCCAGAGTGCCTATCAGTGAGCGAGATTACCCGGGCGCACTGGGTGCACTTCTTGAAGCCGCTGGAAGGCTTCGATGTCATGGGCGGACAAATCACGCCGGTGAAATCAAAAGCGAAATGGCGAAAAATGAAGCACCAAAATTTAGAGGGAGAAAATCCTCGACCAGAGGCCAAAGAGGCCTACCCCGACAACGAAAGAAAACTTACGGGGCAAAAACTTGAGAAATACGGGAAGGGCAGAAACCCCAAAAGGGTCTTCCGGAACACTTCCGGAGCGCTTCCCGAACTTTTTTTTAATGAAAATAGGACAAAAACACATCGAAAAGGACGCGCGAGGTCGACTCTCTGGGGCACGAACGGCGTAACACGACCGTACCGAGTGCGGACGAAAGAAGACTGGCCGGCTCGAGCCGTGTTTCTGGGCGGGAAGCTGGTCCCGCGCATGCGCGGTGCGCATGGGCGCGTGAGGACTAGCAAAGGCCTTTGCTAGTAAACTTTTCCGATGGAGGGGGCTGCCGAGGACGTCAACCCATCAGTGAGAACAAGCAGCCTGCTTGTCCTCGGAGAAATTATCTACGGCGAAGCCCCGGGATACGTGACAGACCTCATAGACCTACCAATAAGAAATACATTCGGAACCACACGAACATACCTAAATCTCCACTACCCAAGCTGCAAAGATATAGATGGGTAAGAGAGTTAGATAATAAGGTGACTAATTTAAAGAAAGATGTACATGAGGTCAGAGAAATGGTTAAATATCTCAGGATAGGAACTGATAAACGTGTCCTACTGCTTTATGTACAGCCCATGTCACTCCTTCTGTGTGTGAATGAGACTAACAAGTTAGTTACTTCTTCCATTAAAGGCCTGGTTGAAGAGCCAAGCTTTCACCTGCTTCCTGAAGTAGAGATAGTTGGTGATTAAGCGGAGCCTTTCAGGGAGTGCATTCCAGAGTGTGAGGGCTACGCCGGAGAAAGCTTACTTGTGGGTATCACATTGTGTAATGTCTTTTGGAGAGGGTGTGGTTAGGAATACCCCTTGGGAGGAGTTTAGTGTCCTTGGAGGTGTGTAGAGGGATATCCTGTTCTTCAAGTACTGGGGGCCATTTCTTTAAGGGCCTTGAAGATCCAGTGCGGTTTTTCTAGCAAAAAAAGGTGCCAGTACTCAAATGCTAGGCCATCCTTCAGGGGTGGGGTGATCACTGAGGGACTCATCCCACAATAATAGCCAGGCCCCCTGCAACCAGTCACAGAATCTATGACAAGGCAGAATTGGTGTGTAGAGCCAGAGCTCTTTCATTAAAGCTTGGGGGTCCATGGATCAATTTTAGCAGACAATGGAAAAGGTGCGGGTACTCAGTACCCCCTCAAAAAAGATCAGACATAGAGTTTTAAATTTAGCCCTGTATTATAATGGTAGCCAATGAAGTTTGCACAGTGCTGTTCAGCAGGGTTTAACTACTGTTCATTTATCCTAAGTTAGTCTGACTGAAGGCCTCTGGTAATTTTACAGTTGTTCCTTGAAGGTGATGTGCAGGATCAGAACTGTAATACTTTCGAGAGGGCTTCAGTCAGGCTGACTTAGGTTAGCTGAATGGTGGCTAGGCTGTGCTGGATGGCACTGTGCAATGCTGACAGTAAAGACTATAGAAAACTAAGGGTTAAGCACTTAATAAAAAGGAGAAAAACTGAATGCCAGTAGATGGCATTGCAAAACAAGAAAAATTGATTTTTAGGAGGGAAAAGGGTAGTCCAAAAGTTAGAATGAATTTGTCTGATTAAGACGACTTCTACTTAGAAAGAAGCAGTGCCTGTGAGGCCAGTGTTATAAGAACATGTTGAAATGAGTTGCTTAAGTAGATTGTTATAAAGTAATGATATGTAAAATGTACAATAGTTTAAAATGGCACTAAATCCAAATGTAAATTAATGAAGTACATTAAGTTTGAACTCGGTGGTTATAGGTGGAAGTTTAACCCTTTAATGTCCAATGTTCCCGTAATAAGCCATATGGGAACAGATTGATGGGAACATTGGACACTGAATGATCTGGGACCTCTGAGGTACAGAGACTGCGCCCCACCTGTGAAACTAGAGAACCTCACACACACCTCCAAGCTAGCACCCAACTACCTAACACCCAACCATGAACCAACATCCCTAGGGATCGGTAGGTAGGCTGGGGGTGTGAGTAGAGGGGATAAGTAAGTGAGGGTGTGGAGTGTAGTGGGTGGGGGGAAGATATAGGTTCGGGTTCCACACTCAGAGCCACTTAGATGTGTAGTTCCTTAAATTGGGGCCTTGGATCAGGAAATACTAGCGCTGGGGTTTACTAAGCCGCTAGTGCAGCAGGCTGTGCACTAGTGCTGACACAGCCCATTCATTTTGAATGGGCTGTGTTGGCAATGTCGCGTGGAAACCCTAGGTGCGTGCATCTTTGATATCTGATCCCTTTGGTGTTTTTTTTTTTTAATTTTCTGATTGACTTCTCATTGAAGTTGACGAAGTTAAAGTAATTTCAGTTGTAAACAGGAAGAGTAAGAAGTTCACTAATTTTAACACACTTTTCTGAATTGGAAGTAATTTCGTTATGTGGCTGAATAGCATGCCATTAGCTCACACCTTTTTTTGTCCTGTTTATCATGCATGTTTTGCACCCTAAAAACCTTTAATACATTGAAAGGAATCTTAGTATAACAAATCAGCACTAAACTGGAAGAAATAAGCTGAGCCAAAGGTTAGTGCCTCTTATTACAGACTGTGATCTCTTGCTCTTTTTATAGTGGCAGTGTGGAAAGACTCACATGGCTTGCTGTTTCTCATCTTTTAAATTCTTTTTCCCCGTCTTTTTTCCTTTTTCTGTTTTGCTTCCTTGCAACCTCCTGTTTCACAGTTACCAGCTGACTCATTTGGATAAAATTACATACAATTTTCCTAGCTGAATAGTATGAAACATTTTGTACAGAAATTCCTTTTTTAATAATTTACGAGGCATACGGGTACTTTGACACTGCCTTGGATGAATCTCTTCATAAAGGTTGTTAACAAATCCCAATAAATAAGTATATGTGTTTTAGATTAAATGTCACATAAACTCCATTAGTGTGAGCCAGCTGGTGCTCACTAGCCAATTCTTTGAATAATCCATCATTTAATTTCACTTCTGTGGAGATTTCTATACTGAAGCTTGGCTTTTCATTCTTTGTGCTGAAGATATGTGTACTAAGATACAGGGCAATATATTGGAGCTTCTGATTTTATATTTTGACCATAAACACAGATAAAAACACCTTAGTGCAAAAAATAAGTCCCCCCACCCCCCCCCAAAAAAAAAAAAAAAAAAAGAAATACTCGTCCTGTGGTGGTCAGTGTGTCTTTAAATGCTAGCCACCTTAAGAAAATAAGAGTAGCCATACTGGGTCAGACCAATGGTCCATCTAGCCCAGTATCCTGTTTTCCAAACAGTGGCCAAGCCAGGTCACAAGTACCTGGCAGAAACCCATGGGCTAAAAATCCAGAAGATCATGGCGGTGGCAGCAGCAGCCATTGCGCTGAATATGCAGATAGTGTGATGACTGCCTGGATAGTAGCAAGTCAAACGCTATCCAGATAGACTTAGGACAGCCATTTTGCTATCCTAAATTATCTGGCTAGTTATCCAGTTAAGAACGCTGAAAAGTGCCACTACCCAGATACTTTCAGCGGCCATAATCGAAAGAGAAGGATGCCCATCTTTCGACACAATTGGGAGATGGACGTCCTTCTCTCAGGGTCGCCCAAATAGGCATAATCAAAGCTGATTTGGGCGTCCTCAACTGCTTTCCGTCGCGGGGACAACCAATGTTCACGGGGCCGTGTCGGCAGTGTACAGAAGGCGGGACGGGGGCGTGGTTAAGAGATGGGCGTCCTTGGCCGATAATGGGAAAAAGAAGGGCATCCCTGACTAGCATTTGGCCGACTTTACTTGGTCCAGTTTTTTTCACGACCAAGCCTCGAAAAGGTGCCCGAACTGACCAGATGACCTCCCGTTACTCCCCCTGTGGTCACCAACCCCCTCCCACCCTAAAAAAAAATTACAAAACATTTTTTTCCAGCCTTTATGCCAGCCTCAAATGTCATACCCAGCTCCATCACAGCAGTATGAAGGTCCCTGGAGCAGTTTTTAGTGGGTGCAGTGCACTTCAGGCAGGCGGACCCAGGCCTATCCCCCCCCTACCTGTTACACTTGTGGTAGTAAATGTGAGCCCTCCAAAACCCACCCGAAACCCACTGTACCCACATATAGGTGCCCCCCTTCACCCCTTAGGGCTATGGTAGTGGTGTACAGTTGTGGGGAGTTTTATTTTGGGGGGGGGGGGGTGGGAGGCTCAGCAACCCAAGGTAAGGGAGCTATGCACCTGGGAGCAATTTGTGAAGCCACTTCTGTGCCCCTAGGGGTCTGGTTGTGTTCTGGCATGTCAGGGGGACCAGTGCACTACAAATGCTGGCTCCTCCCACGACCCAATCCAGAAGGCTTGCATTTAGTCGTTTTTGAGATGGGCGTCCTCGGTTTCCACTATCGGCGAAACCGAGGTCGACCATCTCAACATTTAGGTTGACCTAAATGTTGAATTTGGGTGTCCCCCTACCATATTATCGAAACGAAAGATGGACAGCCGTTCTTGTTTCGATAGTATGGGATGCCCTGCCCCTTCGCGGGGACGTCTTCAGAGATGGGCGTCCCTGTTCGAAAATGCCCCTCTTGTGTCTCCACCCCTGCTCTGCAAATCATTGATGAGCACAGATTTTTGTGTATCCTCAAATAACTAAAATAAACAGCTAAATTTATCATTTATAACATCTAACAGAAGTCGTTATCCGAATGTGCAGTAGATTTTTAGCCATTTCCTTTGCTAACCTTGACATCCTACCTTACTGCCTTAATGTTGCTCAGTTCTGTTTTCCAAGTTGTTTGAGCCCAATTATCATTATTAGAATTTGCCTACCTTTCTGAGAGAAGCTCATCCAAGGCAGTGTATAGCATATAAAAATAACATTAAGTTGGCAGTGTAAAAACACAAGTGGCTTAGCATATAATTAGGTCTTACAATAACCCTTAGTAAGAATGGATCTTATAGTGGGATATATACAATGACCAATAATGTGACTATGGATGGCTGAGTTGGCCAGAGGCCGGCTACCTGACAAATCTTAGTAATTCAAACTCTGGTCATGGGCGCAATAGGCAAGTGTGGAACTGGTGAACGTAGGGTTAATTTATTTTAAATTGAAAAACAGTAGAAAATGTTGTTAATTTATATGACTAACTTGTTCTTTCAGCCTTCACCCTTAACCTCAGGATTGTCCAGACACTACAGGCAATAGCTAAAAGATAAGCTGATTGTTGAGGAATGTTTCTTACCCTTTCTCAGGCACCAAAGCAATTTATTTATGGTCCTGGGATTGGCCATCTGTATTTTATCTAACCCCTATCTTTGTATTTTGTTATCCCTGAATAGAAAGCGAATGCTACATACCTGTAGAAGGTATTCTCCGAGGACAGCAGGCTGATTGTTCTCACTGATGGGTGACGTCCACGGCAGCCCCTCCAATCGGAATCTTCACTAGCAAAGTCCTTTGCTAGCCCTCGCGCGCCCGCGCGCACCGCGCATGCGCGGCCGTCTTCCCGCCCGAAACCAGCTCGAGCCGGCCAGTCTCATATGTAGCAAAAGAGATACAAGGGAAGACTCAACTCCAAAGGGGAGGCGGGCGGGTTTGTGAGAACAATCAGCCTGCTGTCCTCGGAGAATACCTTCTACAGGTATGTAGCATTCGCTTTCTCCGAGGACAAGCAGGCTGCTTGTTCTCACTGATGGGTATCCCTAGCCCCCAGGCTCACTCAAAACAACAACCATGGTCAATTGGGCCTCGCAACGGCGAGGACATAACTGAGATTGACCTAAAAATTTACCAACTAACTGAGAGTGCAGCCTGGAACAGAACAAACAGGGCCCTCGGGGGGTGGAGTTGGATCCTAAAGCCCAAACAGGTTCTGAAGAACTGACTGCCTGAACCGACTGTCGCGTCGGGTATCCTGCTGCAGGCAGTAATGAGATGTGAATGTGTGGGACAGATGACCACGTCGCAGCTTTGCAATTTCTTCAATGGAGGCTGACTTCAAGTGGGCTACCGACGCAGCCATGGCTCTAACATTATGAGCCGTGACATGACCCTCAAGAGCCAGCCCCGCCTGGGCGTAAGTGAAGGAAATGCAATCTGCTAGCCAATTGGATATGGTGCGTTTCCCTACAGCCACTCCCCTCCTATTGGGATCAAAAGAAACAAACAATTGGGCGGACTGTCTGTGGGGCTGTGTCCGCTCAAGATAGAAGGCCAATGCTCTCTTGCAGTCCAATGTGTGCAGCTGACGTTCAGCAGGGCAGGAATGAGGACGGGGAAAGAATGTTGGCAAGACAATTGACTGGTTCAGATGGAACTCCGACACGACCTTTGGCAAGAACTTAGGGTGAGTGCGGAGGACTACTCTGTTATGATGAAATTTGGTGTAAGGGGCCTGGGCTACCAGGGCCTGAAGCTCACTGACTCTACGAGCTGAAGTAACTGCCACCAAGAAAATGACCTTCCAGGTCAAGTACTTCAGATGGCAGGAATTCAGTGGCTCAAAGGAGGTTTCATCAGCTGGGTGAGAACGACATTGAGATCCCATGACACTGTAGGAGGCTTGACAGGGGGCTTTGACAAAAGCAAACCTCTCATGAAGCGAACAACTAAAGGCTGTCCTGAGATCGGCTTACCTTCCACACGGTAATGGTATGCACTGATTGCACTAAGGTGAACTCTTACAGAGTTGGTCTTGAGACCAGACTCAGACAAGTGCAGAAGGTATTCAAGCAGGGTCTGTGTAGGACAAGAGCGAGGATCTAGGGCCTTGCTGTCACACCAGACGGCAAACCTCCTCCATAGAAAGAAGTAACTCCTCTTAGGGAATCTTCCTGGAAGCAAGCAAGATGCGGGAGACACCCTCTGACAGACCCAAAGAGGGAAAGTCTACGCTCTCAACATCCAGGCCGTGAGAGCCAGGGACCGGAGGCTGGGATGCAGAAGAGTCCCTTCGTCCTGCGTGATGAGGGTCGGAAAACACTCCAATCTCCACGGTTCTTCGGAGGATAACTCCAGAAGAAGAGGGAACCAGATCTGACGCGGCCAAAAGGAGCAATCAGAATCATGGTGCCTCGGTCTTGCTTGAGTTTCAACAAAGTCTTCCCCACCAGAGGAATGGGAGGATAAGCATACAGCAGGCCCTCCCCCCAATCCAGGAGGGAAGGCATCCGATGCCAGTCTGCCGGGGGCCTGAAGCCTGGAACAGAACTGAGGGACTTTGTGGTTTGCTCGAGATGCGAAGAGATCCACCAAAGGGGTGCCCCACGCTTGGAAGATCTGGCGCACCACTCGGGAGTTGAGCGACCACTCGTGAGGTTGCATAATCCTGCTCAGTCTGTCGGCCAGACTGTTGTTTACGCCTGCCAGATATGTGGCTTGGAGCACCATGCCTTGACGGCGAGCCCAGAGCCACATGCTGACGGCCTTCCTGACACAGGGGGCGAGATCCGGTGCCCCCTGCTTGTTGACATAGTACATGGCAACCTGGTTGTCTGTCTGAATTTGGATAATTTGGTGGGACAGCCGATCTCTGAAAGCCTTCAGAGCGTTCCAGATCGCTCGCAACTCCAGAAGATTGATCTGTAGATCGCGTTCCTGGAGGGACCAGCTTCCTTGGGTGTGAAGCCCATCGACATGAGCTCCCCATCCCAGGAGAGACGCATCCGTGGTCAGCACTTTTTGTGGCTGAGGAATTTGGAAAGGACGTCCCAGAGTCAAATTGGACCAAATCGTCCACCAATACAGGGATTCGAGAAAACTCCTGGACAGGTGGATCACGTCTTCTAGATCCCCAGCAGCCTGAAACCACTGGGAAGCTAGGGTCCATTGAGCAGATCTATGTGAAGGCGGGCCATGGAGTCACATGAACTGTGGAGGCCATGTGGCCCAGCAATCTCAACATCTGCCGAGCCGTGATCTGCTGGGACGCTCGCACCCGCGAGACGAGGGACAACAAGTTGTTGGCTCTCGCCTCTGGGAGATAGGCGCGAGCCGTCCGAGAATCCAGCAGAGCTCCTATGAATTCGAGTCTCTGCGCCGGGAGAAGGTGGGACTTTGGGTAATTTATCACAAACCCCAGCAGCTCCAGGAGGCAAATAGTCATCTGCATGGACTGCAGGGCTCCTGCCTCGGACGTGTTCTTCACCAGCCAATCGTCGAGATATGGGAACACGTGCACCCCCAGCCTGCGAAGTGCTGCTGCTACTACAGCCAAGCACTTTGTGAACACCCTGGGCGCAGAGGCGAGCCCAAAGGGTAGCACACAGTACTGGAAGTGACGTGTGCCCAGCTGAAATCGCAGATACTGTCTGTGAGCTGGCAGTATCGGGATGTGTGTGTAGGCATCCTTCAAGTCCAGAGAGCATAGCCAATCGTTTTCCTGAATCATGGGAAGTAGGGTGCCCAGGGAAAGCATCCTGAACTTTTCTTTGGCCAGATATTTGTTCAGGGCCCTTAGGTCTAGGATGGGACGCATCCCCCCTGTTTTCTTTTCCACAAGGAAGTACCTGGAATAGAATCCCAGCCCTTCTTGCCCGGATGGCACGGGCTCGACCGCATTGGCGCTGAGAAGGGCGGAGAGTTCCTCTGCAAGTACCTGCTTGTGCTGGAAGCTGTAAGACTGAGCTCCCGGTGGACAATTTGGAGGTTTTGAGGCCAAATTGAGGGTGTATCCTTGCCGGACTATTTGGAGAACCCACTGATCGGAGGTTATGAGAGGCCACCTTGTATGTCGGCTATGCTCTGCTGGAGCCAGTCAAAAGCTCGCCCCTTGCTTTTGCTGGGGAGCCGCGGGGCCTTGCTGAGGCACACGCTGCTGACGAGAGCGAGCGCGCTGGGGCTTAGCCTGTAGAGGTAGATGCTGAAGGCTGCCGGCGGGAGAACTTGTCGAATGCGGTATCCCGCTGGTGGAGATGCTCTACCACCTGTTCGACCTTCTCTCCAAAAATATTGTCCGCACGGGAAGGCGAGTCTGCAATCCGCTGCTGGAGTCTATTCTCCAGGTCGGAGGCACGCAGCCATGAGAGCCTGCGCATCACCACACCTTGAGCAGCAGCCCTGGACGTAACATCAAAGGTGTCATACACCCCTCTGGCCAGGAATTTTCTGCACGCCTTCAGCTGCCTGACCACCTCCTGAAAAGGCTTGGCTTGCTCAGGGGGGAGCGCATCAACCAAGCCCGCCAACTGCCGCACATTGTTCCGCCATGTGTATGCTCGTGTAGAGCTGGTAAGACTGGATTTTGGCCACGAGCATAGAGGAATGGTAGGCCTTCCTCCCAAAGGAGTCTAAGGTTCTAGAGTCTTTGCCCGGGGGCGCCGAAGCATGCTCCCTAGAACTCTTAGCCTTCTTTAGGGCCAGATCCACAACTCCAGAGTCGTGAGGCAACTGGGTGCGCATCAGCTCTGGGTCCCCCATGGATCCGGTACTGGGACTCGATCTTCTTGGGATGTGGGGATTACTTATGGCTTGGTCCAGTTCGCAAGCAATGTCTTTTCAGGACATGGTGCAAGGGAACAGTGGACGCTTCCTTAGGTGGAGAAGGATAGTCCAGGAGCTCAAACATTTCAGCCCTGGGCTCGTCCTCCACAACCACCGGGAAGGGGATGGCCGTAGACATCTCCCGGACAAAGGAAGCGAAAGACAGACTCTCAGGAGGAGAAAGCTGTCTTTCAGGGGAGGAGTGGGATCAGAAGGAAGACCCCTCAGACTCCTCGTCAGAGAAATATCTGGGGTCTTCCTCTTCTTCCCACGAGGCCTCACCTCGGTGTCAGACACAAGTTCACGAACCTGTGTCTGCAACCTCGCCCGGCTCGACTCAGTGGAGCCAAGTCCACGATGGGGGCGTCGAGAGGTAGACTCCCTCGCCCGCATCGGCGAAGCTCCCTCCGCCGACGTAGTCGGGAGCCTTCCTGGGAGGTGGCCGCAGTCTGCACCGCACGCGGGGGGGTACCCGACGTCGGGGACCTCACCCCGGTCGATGGGCCAGCGGCGCCACGCTCGACGGTACCGGAGGCGCAAGCACCGCGGTACCGGAGGGGTAGGGCGCAACAGCTCTCCCAGAATCTCTGGGAGAACGGCCCGGAGGCTCTCGTTCAGAGCGGCTGCAGAGAAAGGCATGGAGGTCGATGCAGGCGTCGACGTCAGAACCTGTTCCGGGCGTGGAGGCTGTTCCGGGCTGTCCAGAGTGGAGCGCATCGACACCTCCTGAACAGAGGGTGAGCGGTCCTCTCGGTGCTGATGCCTGCTGGGTGCCGACTCCCTCGGCGACCCAGAGCTCTCGGTGCCGACGCGGGGAGGAGACCGGTGTCGATGCTTCTTCGACTTCTTCCGAAGCATGTCACCGGAGCTCCCCGGCACCGACGAGGAGGACGTAGAATCCAGCCGTCGCTTCCTCGGGGCCGAGGTCAAAGGAGGTCGATCTCGGGGGGGCTGTACCGCAGGAGCCCTCAGGGTAGGGGGAGACCCACCCGAAGGCTCACCGCCACCAGCAGGGGAATGGACAGCCCTCACCTGCACTCCTGACGATGCACCCACCGTCCGACGACATCAGCAGACGAGGGTCCGGTACCACCGACGTCAATGCAGCTATCCGATGTCTCGGCGCCGATGCAGAGGGCCGATGCCTCGATGCACTCGATGCACTGGCGGCCGAGGATGAAGGTCTGGACGCTGACGACGTCGATGCACTCGATGACCTTGGTATCGATGCCGACGAAGAGCCCGAGAACAAAACGTTCCACTGGGCCAATCTCGCTACCTGAGTCCGCCTTTGTAACAGGGAACACAGACTACAGTTCTGAGGACGGTGCTCGGCCCCCAGACACTGAAGACACGACGAGTGCCTATCAGTGAGCGAGATTACCCGGGCGCACTGGGTGCACTTCTTGAAGCCGCTGGAAGGCTTCGATGTCATGGGCGGAAAAATCACGCCGGCGAAGTCAAAATCCGAAATGACGAATTAGAGCACCAAAACTTTGAGGGAGAAAAAATCTCGACCGAGGCCGAAAAGAGGCCTACCCCGACGACGAAAGAAAACTTACCGGGGCAAAGACTGGAAATACGGGAAGGGGCAAATGAAACCCAAGGGGGTTTTCGGAGCACTTTCTGAACGAATTTAAACCTTTTCCGAAGAAAAAACACGTCGATCTGAATAACGGACGCGCGAGGTCGACTCTCCGGGGCTCGACACGGCAAAAACACAGCCGTACCGAGTGCGGACGAAAGAAGACTGGCCGGCTCGAGCCGGAAGACGGCTGCGCATGCGCGGAGCGCGCGGGCGCGCGAGGGCTAGCAAAGGACTTTGCTAGTGAAGATTCCGATTGGAGGGGCTACCGTGGACGTCACCCATCAGTGAGAACAAGCAGCCTGCTTGTCCTCGGAGAATGGATTTATTACCTTATCTGTGGGCTAGGCTATAAAAATGTATCCATTTTGAATCTTAGCTCAGAAGAGACTAAGGTGAGCAGTGTTCCTGCTGGTCTCTTCTCTCTGTTAACAGGCTCCGTTATGCAAATCTAAAATAAATGACTGGTTTCACTGACCAGTTGTAGAATTGGATTTATTTATAGGATTTACAATTCAACACAAGCAGGCGACTTACTGATTGCACCTCAAGGCATCCTCTTAGGCTTTCTGAAATTAAGGTAATCTTGGGTTTGGCATGTTACATCCAGCAGGAATTTTCAGAAGGCAAGGCCTGATCCCATAAATGTGTTATCCATCAGATTTAGTCCTGAAAATTTATTTTGTATAAATGTTTAAATGAAATTCGAAATACTTGTTTTATGAAATTTTGAAAAGTAAAAGATTGCATGTTGAGGAAAGATTGTTGGTGTGCCTTAGGGATTTGTTTGATTTGATTTATTGTTTGATATACCACCTTACACCAAAAAGGTACCAAAGTAGTTTACAATACTAAATAAAATACAATCAACAAATATCAGCATTACAATGATAATAAAACATAATATAATAAAAATTATTAAAAGGCAGGAAAATCAGACAAAACTAGGCAAAATTTTGAGTGTAAAGACATGTCTTTACAGATTTACAAAGCTGCAAATAGAAACATTCTGTATACCCTCCTGTTACTGATTCCACAATAAAAGGGCAATGGTATGAAAAGACGCACTGTTCCTGGTGGATGTCAGTTTAATTGTTGATAGTGATGGAAATTCCAGCAGTGCAGTTGCGAGGAGCAGAGACTCCTTGGAAGGATATACTGATTAATTAAATCAGAAAGGTATTCAGGAGCATCCAGTTGAAAGGCCTTAAAGACCAAATACAAAATCTTGAGTAGGATTTGTGCTGATATAGGCAGCCAGTGTAGCTTGGCTAAAACAGGAGTATTATGATCAAACGTTGTCTTACTTGTTAACAGTCGAGCTACAGTGTTACTAGTCTCTTAATGCTGACTTGCCTCTTAAAGCCTCTGAAAAAGGGAATTGCAGTAGTCTAGCCTGCTTACCACAAATGCATACGTTATTTTTGCCATATTATTTATTTATTGCATTTGTATCCCACATTTTCCCACCTATTTGCGGGCTCAGTGTGGCTTACAATAAGACATGAATAATAGAAATACATTTGTTATGACTAGGTTATGGATTGCATTGAACAGAGTTGTGCGAGACATTCGAATATCATTGGGAGTATAACAATGGGACATCAACATAGAAACATTGGAAGGAGACAATGGGAAAAAAGGGCATTGTTAGAAACTTAGACATATAGTGTACATAGTTCCGTGAGTAAATGTATGATTGACTGGATAAAGGGATGAGGGATCAGAAGTGGATGTGTATTGCATTGGTGAACAGTGAGTGTGGTTTCTATGTGTTTTGGCTCTTTCCGTAAGTTTGTTCAAACAGGTGAGTCTTCAGTAGTTTACGGAAGGAGGCTTGTTCATTAATCGTTCTTAGGTTGCGTGGTAATGTATTCCAAGACTTCGTGCTCATGTAGGAAAAGGTTGACGCGTGTATCGTCTTGTACTTCAAGCCCTTGCAAGTTGGGTAGTGAAGGTTGAGGTGAGTTCGGGATGATCTTTTGGCGTTTCTGGGTGGTAGGTCTATTAAGTCAGACATGTACGCTGGGGCTTCACCTTAAATGATCTTATGGACTAATGTGCAAATTTTAAAGGTAACGCGGTCCTTGAGTGGAAGCCAATGTAGTTTCTCTCGTAGTGGTTTTGCCCTTTCATATTTGGGTTTTCCGAAGATGAGCCTGGCTGCTGTGTTCTGGGCTGTTTGAAGTTTCCTCAGTATTTGCTCTTTGCAGCCTGCGTATAATGAGTTGCAGTAATCCAAGTGGCTAAGGACGAGGGATTGCACTAGGCTGCGGAAGACGAATCTTGGGAAGAATGATCTTATCCTTTTCAATTTCCACATGCTGAAGAACATCTTCTTGGTTATGTTGTTTGCGTGAGTTTCGAGTGTTAGGTGGCGGTCGATAGTCACTCCGAGGATTTTTAGCGTTTCTGAGATTGGAAGTTTTAGGTTTGGTGTGTTTATCACGTTGAATTCAGTTGTGTTGTATTGGGAGGTGAGTATCAGGCATTGGGTTTTTTCTGCGTTTAGTTTCGGGCGGAATGCATCTGCCCATGTGTTCATGATATGTAGACTTTGATTTCGTTGGAGATTTCTTTGGTGTCGTGTTTGAATGGGATGTATATTGTCACATCATCGGCGTATATATATGGGTTGAGGTTGTGGTTTGATAGGAGTTTTGCTAAAGGGATCATCATTAGGTTGAATATAGTTGGCGATAGAGGTGATCCTTGTGGGACTCCACATTCAGGTATCCATGCCTTGGACGTGGTTGAATTTGATGTGACTTGATACGAGCGCAGGGTTAAGAACCCCTTGAACCAATTCAGGACATTTCCTCCGATGCCAAAATATTCAAGTATGTGTAGTAGGATTCCATGGTCAACCATGTCGAAGGCGCTTGACATGTCAAATTGCAGGAGGAGTATATTGTTGCCGGTTGCAATTATTTGTTTGAATTTAGTCATAAGGGTGACTAATACTGTTTCTGTGCTGTGATTGGATTTGGTTAACACAGATCTTAATTGCCTTATCATTCTCAATTGATAAAACAGAAAACGTACCACTTTTGTAACCTGAAAGTTGAAGTTGGTCATTGCATGGAAAACCCAAAGTTGTCAGCTCGTGTATAATACTATCCAAAGTCAGCTCTTGTACAATACTAATTTCTATCCTCTGAAAAGATGGCTTATGCTAGATTTATGAGAAATCCAAATAGCAACCGTTTTGCTCATATTTAAAACTAATTCATTCCTGTGTAGCCAAGTATTTCCAGCTTATTGTTCAATCGTGAAATTGTTCCTCCTTGATCTTCTTTACAAAGACTAACTGTATTATATCATCAGCAAAGATGTGGAAATTTGTCTAATTCTTGCCAATATTTTAGCCAGAGGAGCCAGATACAGATTGAACAAAAGAGGCAATAGAAGAGACCCTTGTGGCACTCTTTTCTGCAATTTCTTTAGTGGAGAAATTTCCTGATTCCAATTTACTACTTGTGAATGATCCGACAAATAGGAATAAAACCATTTAAAGACAATAGAACAATGCGCCACACGCATGTGGTACTTATCCCGGGCTGCATTTCAGGGACGCCCCCTGCAAAGCAACTGCTGCTGCAACAAGGAGCAAGGAACGCATCTCCCCCACAATATTCTCTCTATGTGGTTGAGTCAAGGTACAGATCACAGCTCAGCTGTGATTGGTCACAGAGCCTGTCTGCTGCCTAAAAGGGTGATCCTAGTCACCATGCAGGCTGTAGTGTAGCCAGCTTGATACAGCTGACTACAACCCACCAGAAATGAACCAGACCAGGGCTGATAGGTTGGTGGTGGCTAGACCAGAGGGACTAGTTTTGCTAACTTTCTGAATTATTATAAAGCTTGGTGATAAGACATATGGAAGTATTACAGCCATAGGCGGTTGGTGGCCCAACTGTTTGGGGAGGCTAAAGGGGGCTGGGTCAGGGGCGATGCCAGGAGTGGGGCTTACATCCATAATTATCTGACAGCACAGAAAAAAATAAGTAAAAGTAAAATAGTAACAAGTAATACCTTTTATTAAATTTAGATATTAGATATGTATCATATGTCAAAGAATAAAGTGGTTGCTCAAACTGTCTGAGAGCTTGATGGCTGAACAGTATAGTTGAAAGGAAAGTGCATTTCTATAGAATAGGCAGTCAACTTTTGGATGACACAAAAGCACCAGTGCTAAGGTCCAATTTCCAGAGTGCAGAGATACCAAGGGTGTCCCATCCCAAATGTGAAAAGTACCACCCCAATTAGTGAGATTCAAGGTTAGCAAGTGAAAGTTTTTCTCTGTTGTCATCAATTGTTAGTACGAGTTCTATTCATTTTTATTTTCTTGTCTTCCAGCAAAAGTCAGGGGAAAAACCTGTACCAGGTAAAGTGCTTTCTTTAACTTTTTTTTTTTTTTTTTTTGAGTAATTCATATTGTAACATTATGCTGTTAGTACCTTGTATATTTTTTTCTACTTATACATTTTGATATTAGTAACATACAAGGCTGAGAGTTGTGGATTATGAGATCTGGATTCCATTCCTAAGCCAGGCTTCTGCTCCCTGGGGGCCAATGCAAAAAAACTACTGTGAGCTCTGCTGCACAGTTACCACAGGGTATACATGCATGTTACTAGCTGAGCAATGCAGTAAAGGGGTTGAGCAAGGATTTAGCTCATGCAGTATGTGTGGCCACACATTGCATTCAAAGGAATGACTATGAAGCCATTTAAGTATGCCATGGCAATGTAGAAAATGGGAACGCATGCCTCTGACACACAGTTACTGCCAGAATATTTTTTGCCAGGTCTAAGCCTGAACTGACCCCTCCCCCCAATTCTACACCTGTGCTCACCCACCTCTACAAGGCCCAATCCATCCCGAACACCCTCTCCCCTCCCCTCAACTTAAAAAAGCTTTCTCTGGTGTCTAGTGGCATCCCCCACCCGCCAACCCAAGCCCCCTACCCCTGGCTTAATAAAATAACCCCTGATCCAAACCCTTCCCCACTACTTTAAAAAAATCTCCGGTATCTAGGGACAACAACCCCCCCCCCCCCCCCCCCCCCCCCAGGCATACCCACCCCAGATTTGACTTTCCAGAAAAGTCTCTAGTATCTAATGGTTCCCCCCAACATGACCAGCCCTCCTCCCACCCTGACCTGATGCCTGAAAAACATTGTGGCAACCACTTCTTTACAAAAAAAAAAAAAAAAAAAAAAGTTCCTGGTGTCTAGTGGCGATGCCCCCCCTCTGACCCTGTACCTTAAATGAGGCAGGAGTGATGCTCACTTCCTTCTGCCTCTGGCGCCATTATCTTCAAAATGCTGGTACCTATGCCACCACTGGGGAGTAGGGGGGGTCAGTCTGTCATATAAGGGAAAAATTCCCTTATATGGCAGATTGACCCTGCCCGTGAATCCCAGAATGCACTGCACAGGGCTGTAAAGGGACCGCCTAATTGTGCATTTTTAAAATACTTGTATATGGGAAAGAGCAAGTGTAAAACCCAGAATGAGCATTGTTCCACATATATGTGTATTCCCTTTGTGAAATAAAGAATACATGTGTAGATTTTATTCCCACCCAAATCTGCCCATATCATGTCCAATCGATGAGAAGAGAGCAAACCAGAACAAGGAAAACTAGATTTGTTTGACAACATGTGAGGGTTTCAAACAAAGGCCCTTGATTTGTTATCAGATAAATCTACAGTTTGGAATATGTCTTTGTTCTGGTTTGCTCGCTTCTCCCCGGTCTGGCATTTGTGAACCAGCTGCCTTTTTGCAGTCTGGGCACATGAATCCCAAGCCACACCTCCTTGCAAACTACATTTAGTGCAGATATACACATGTAAACACCACTGTTTACACATGTAAATATTGGTTTCTAAAATAAGGACCTTTGTGTAATATTAAAAAAATGGACCTTTCCAATATCAAATTAACTTGGGCCATGTAATGTAACAAACCAGTCCTTGTTCTTTGAAGGTACTTGGTGTGTAGACTGTTATTGCTGTTAGCAACTTGATCACTTCTACGAGTTATACATTTTGTTTTTAGTCCTTGGCAGTGCACAATAAGTTTTTAATTTGGTGACACAAGGTTTCTTTCTTATATTCTCGGAAAAACATACTGAGTGATTTTAGACTCAAGCACTGTGACTAGAGGTTACTCTCACACCGCTGCTGGGAGCATTCAATTTGTCCCATCAGCAGAGGGGTTGGTGAGATCAATATGTCTGTCTGTCTTCCAGTAGGGGCAAAAGACGTGCCATCACTGCTCTTTTGTTTTAATATGAAATGAACACTCCCAGCAAATCAAATTCTTCTTCGTAAGCTAGGTCAGAACCCACTCAGGTGTAAAGTTCCATTCATCAGGTAAAAATGGATGAATGGAACTTTACACTTGTTTCTACTTTCCTAGTTGTTCTGCACTTTGAGCATGATATAGAAAGGTTTGCAATCAGAGGATTGTTATGATTTTTTTTTTCCTTCTAGTGGATCAAATAAAAAAGGAGCCTGAGCAAGCACCAGAAGCTGTAAAGCAAGAGGAGAAAGAGACTGTGAAGAACTCACAACAGAGCGGTGGCCCAAAGGCCCTCCGGAGAAGCGAATGAGACTCCAGTGATACAAGAAACTAGCTATGGCATGAGACCTAAAGTGAACTCATTGGGAAAAAAATGTGCCCATGATCAGTATTCTGAAGCTCATTTGCACAGGCAGTGTGAAATGTGTTCAGTGGAAGCCTATATCCTAATTTGGCATTGTGGCTAATAGAGCAAAAACCAAATGTCTGACATACATTCATTCAGTGCTAGGAAAGTTGTTGGTCATTCTTGTGTTTCCCCATCTGCTCACAGGAGGGCGATTAACGTTTTCTTTAGATTTTCTGATTGGGAACCTGTGGGTGCATCCTCAGGCTGTTAGACAAAAAAAAAAAAAAAGAATAGTGTGCAGAGGGCTCCTTTTTGAGTGGTCTAGAAAGTTACAAAGAAACAGACTTCATGCCACGTATACGCGGAGGAAGGGGAAATATGCCATTTTGTCACACTATAAGTGTGCACATTTCAAGGTGACTAAGCTATATTTTTAATTCCAAGTTTTAAAATTGTAATGCTGTAGTGGAATCATTCAGTTGGTAGTAAAATCATGAAGCTTTCCCTTTAATGCATTTTAATGTTTTGGGTTTGTCCATTTATCTGTGATATCAATGGCACAGATAAGCAGTAACAGAGGTAGGCAAACAAATCTGGAGTTCTAGTGGAGGTGGGATTTCAGCAGGACTGGCAGGGTTCCCAGGCTCCACCAGCCAACGGAAATGAACCACAGGTGGCTGGGGGGGGGGGTGGGCAAGGCAGGAAAAGGAAGAAGAAGAGAATGGGAATGAGAAGGTAGGAGGAGAGCGTATGAGGGAGTGGAGTGGAGTGGAGACATCACAAGAATGTGTAATTGGGAAATAATCCGTCCTCTGAGCAACTGCAAGAGACAAAAATGGAGCAACTGTACCATCCTCAAATGGGCAAGGAATCAAAGTATTTTTCTTTTTGAGTGGCAGTGCAATTCTAGACTTGTTCCTTTCTTGTTTTTCTTTTGTCTCTATGGAGATGCCAGTGTTTAGAGATTTAATAAAATTGGGTGTACTGCTGTTATATGTAAAACAGATAAAATACAGAACAAATTGACAAAAATTACACAATGTGTCTAGCGCATTGGCAAGATCTGTTCTAGTAGGATCCCCACTTTTATAATCTTCTCAGTTTGGTAGTCCTTTTGACAATACTGCTAATTTGTATAGTTGTATTAGATGTAAGCAGCACACAGTACCCCCCCCCCCCCCCCCCCCATCCATCCACACACACACAATTCTTCATTGGATAAAAGTATTTGTAATCAGACAAAGTTGAAATAATGTGTTATATATTTTATGGATGTTGGAATAAAGGCCTTTTTTTCATATGCTTTACATTACACATTAATCTTGTATTCCACAAAAGCCTTCACAGTTGAGTGCAGATCATAAAAGAGTAGAGAATGAGACAATTTGGGAATTTATAGTTTGAGTACAGTAAAGTTAAAACATTAAACCAACATATTTCTTAAAGAGAAATGTTTTCAATTATTTTTAAAAAATTATTAGTTCTGTTGATTATAGGAACTGAATTCCAAACCGAAGCAGCCTTATATGATAGGTGTGAAGCCAGCTGTGTCCTAAGTTTTTAATCATAGCTATAGAAGGAAGTCTCAAAACTACCTGGCCCCTACCTAATTGTCTATTCAACAAAGAGAAAAACTTAGCCAAATATAATGGAAGAGCCCCATACAGAGACCTAGTGGCTGCTGGTAACCCATGAAGTTTGGCAAGGTAAGGAGATATATGCTTTTCCCTAATCAGAGAAAAGATAACTGTAACTACAAGATTTTGATTCGTCTGTTGCTTTCCAAATTGGATTATTGATGGGGCAAGAGAAGAAAAAGAAAGATCAGTGCAGCTCTGGGGAGCCCACCTAATCGGAAAAACCTTTTAATGAATCATAGTCATGACAGTGGTAAAGTGATAGAAAAGATGGAAGGGGCTAGAAAAATTGCAGGACCAGAGGGGAGGGAGAGCCTCCCATTCTTTTTCCACTTCAGCAATGTTTGGGGGGATATTTATTTGAAATGTTTACATTCTACCCCTGCCCTGCACCAAAGGTCCAGGGTGATGTGGACAGTTTATCAGTCTGTTTGTGGTTTAGATTCCATCTACTTCATCTCGTGTCTCCTTGCTTAGATTATTGCCCTAGGCACGCTCAGGAGCCACACCTCCCCCATCCTAGGAGAGAGAGTTTACATTTTAGTGTTTTTTCTCTACTTAATAAGTTAGGTGCCCTTTTTTTCTAAAATGTGCTAGAATCTGGGCTTAATGTGTGATAAAGCAAGATTTTACCACACATTTAAGCCCAGATTTAATGCAGCACTTTGGGGGATTTCAAAAATATATTTTATTGCATGACATGCACTAAAGCATAGAGTTAATATGAGGCACTTACCTCCCCCCCCCCCCCCCCCCCCAGATTCCATATAACATGGCTGAAAGTGTGTGCGCAAATCTGGTCATATTTGGGATTTGCATGTGTAATTTAATTACTGAATAAGCCAATTAGTGTTAATTGCCACTGAAGCAAATAGTGACACTAACTGGCAGAATTTACATGCACAACTTTCTAAGAGGCAGATGCACTAAAGCTAAATGAGCCTTTAATGACCCTCCAACGAGGAAATTTGATCCGTTGCATGCATCAAAGGGCTTTTACGTCAGAAGGAGGCGGGGCCTGGGCCAGGGAAGAAGAGACGTCATGGAGACTCTACAACCAACACAATAGATCTTCCTGCCCGTGCAGCGCTTCTGAAAGAGGTGAGAGGCGCTGCTCGGGTCGTTAATAGGGAGGGGGGGTCTCGGTGGAGGGGGGGAGCGGCGTAGTCGACCTCAGGGGGGGCAGCGGGGGCGGGGCACGGTGCGAAAGAATGACGGAGGCGGAGTTAGCTCTGTAGAACACAGGAACAGGAAGGGAGGGGGACCGGGGCAGCCAGCTAGCATTTTGCTTTTTCGGGGGGGGGGGGGGGGAGCGGCGGGGGGGGGGGCAAGGCCGTCCATACAGGACGCTCCTGATGAGCGCCCTTGCCCCCTCCCGATCCTTTGTTTTTGGATATTGCTGACCGGGTAGCCACGTGTATGTGTTGTGGCTTTTTTTTTTTGTTTTTACGTTTGCAGCATGCGCAGAGCAGCCAGCAAAACGCTTGGCTGCTCTGCGCATGATTTAGGGGCCGATTACTGATGTGTATTGTGATTCTTTGATACATTGTACGTTTGAATACCGATCTGAGCATGTGTGACTTTTTTTTTTGGTGCATTCTTCGTTTTTTAAAAATCGTTAGGGACTTTAATGATTTTGATTTTTTTACGTTTGGTTGCTGCATCTGCCTCTAAGTGTATTCTGTAAAGTGGTGCTTGTAAATTCTAATGCATGCTGCCAAAAAGGGAGCATGGAATGAGCTGGTTGTGGGCATTCTGAAAATTTACAAGCAGGATTATAGAGTACAGTGACCTGCTCTGCACCTAACTCAGGTGCTGGTATTTACACCATTTTACTTGGCGTAAATTGACATGCCTAGGCTGCTAGGTGTTTTCTATAAACTGCACTTAAATCTAGGTGCAGTTTATAGAATATACCTATGTGGAAAACTTTTCAGATGCCATAAATAGAATCTAGCCCTTAATGCCTCCTATTTAGAAAGCGCTTCCTTCTTTATCCGATCAGTCAAGTACGGCTCTCGGTCACTCTATGGATCAGTGTTCACCATGCCTTCCAGTTTCTCACAGCTTCTTTCAGTTCTGCTATGTTCATTCCAGTATCTTCCTTGATAGTATCAATCCAACGAATTCTTGGACGGCCTCTTTTTCTTTTGCCACTAACCATTCCAAGCCTTTCCTCATAGGGAAGTCGTCCCATCCCCTGGATCATCTTTGTCACCCTTCTCTGCACCTTTTCTAATTCCACTATATCTTTTTTGAGGTGCGGCGACCAGAATTGAACACAATACTCGAGGTGCGGTCGCACCATGGAGCGATACAATGGCAGAATAATATCCTCATTTTTGTTTTCCATCCCTTTCCTAATAATACCCAACATTCTATTTGCTTTCCTAGCCACAGCAGCACATTGAGCAGAAGGTTTCAATGTATCATCAATGATGACACCTAGATCCCTTTCTTGGACCGTGACTCCTAACGCTGAACCCTGCATGATGTAGTTATAGTTTGGGTTCCTCTTTCCCACATGCATCACTTTGCTCTTGTTCACATTAAACGTCATCTGCCATTTAGACGCCCAGTCTCGTAAGGTCCTCTTGCAATTTTTCACAATCTTCCCGTGATTTGATGACTTTGAATAACTTTGTGTCATCAGCAAATTTGATTACCTCACTAGTTACCCCCATCTCTAGGTCATTTATGAATATATTAAAAAGTACAGATCCCTGAGGGACCCCACTAACTACCCTTCTCCATTGCGAATATTGACCTTTTAACCCTACTCTGTTTCCTATCTTTCAACCAGTTTTTAATCCACAGTAAGACACTACCTCCGATCCCATGTCTCTCTAATTTCCTCTGTAGTCTTTCATGAGGGACCTTATCAAATGCCTTCTGAAAATGTAGGTACACAATATCAACTGGCTCACCTTTGTCTATATGTTTGTTTACCCCTTCAAAGAAATGCAGCAGATTGGTGAGGCAAGACTTCCCTTCACTAAATCCATGTTGACTTTGTCCCATTAGTCCATGCTTTTGAATGTGCTCTGTAATTTTGTTCTTGATAATAGTCTCTACCATTTTGCCTGGCACCGACATCAGACTCATCGGTCTGTAATTTCACGGATCTCCTCTGGAACCTTTTTTAAATATCGGCGTTACATTGGCCACTCTCCAATCTTCCAGTACCACGCTCGATCTGAAGGATAAATTACAAATCACTAACAGTAGCTCTGCCAGCTCATTTTTTTAGTTCTATCAGTACCCTGGGATGAATACCATCCGGTCCAGGAGATTTGCTACTCTTCAGTTTGCAGAACTGCTCCATTACGTCTTCCAGGTTTACAGATATTTCATTAAGTTTTTCCGACTCGTCAGCCTCGAATACCCTGTCCGGCACCGGTATCCCTCCCAAATCTTCCTCGGTGAAGACCGAGGGAAAGAACTCATTTAGTTTTTCTGCTATTTTTTTGTCTTCCTTGATCGCCCCTTTTACACCCCAGTCATCCAGCGGGCCAACCGATTCTTTTGCCGGCTTCCTGCTTTTAATGTATCTAAAAAAAAAAAATTACTATCTGTTTTCGCCTCTAGCGCTATCTTTCTTTAAAAATCCCTCTTTGCCTTTATGAGCGCTTTGCATCTGACTTGACATTCCTTATGCTACTTCTTATTTTCTTCATTCGGTTCCTTCTTCCATTTTTTGAAGGATTCCTTTTTAGCTCCAATAGCCTCCTGCACCTCATTTTTTAACCACGCCGGCTGTTGTTTAGTTTTCCGTCCTCCTTTTCTGATACGTGGAATATGTTTGGCCTGGGCCTCCAGGACGGTGTTTTTGAACAGCATCCACGCCTAACCCTCTCAGTTGCTCCTCTAAGATTTTTTTTTTTTTTTTTTTTACCATTCTTCTCATTTTATCGTAGCTTCCTTTTTTAAAGTTAAACGCTAACATATTTAACTTCCTATGTTTACCTTTTTGAAAGCAAATTTCAAAGGCGATCATGTTATGATCACTGTTCTCAAACGGCCCCCGGACCGTTACCTCCAGTACTAGATCATGCGCTCCACAAATGACTAAGTCTAGAATTTTTCCTTCTCTCGTTGGCTCCTGTACCAGCTGCTCCATAAAGCTGTCCTTTATTTCATCAAGGAAGTTTATCTGCCTAGCGTGCCCAGCAATGGATGATAGGGATATGTGGCCTAAAGTTCAGGTGCTGATCTAAAATAACACCCAAAACTTGTGGGCTGAAGTACCATGGCAGATCCAGTAATAGGGATGATAGGTTTAGGATCTCCCTTCCATAAACACAGGACACCTTTGGTTGCATAGGGATTTAGCTTTAACTTATAGGATGATAACCAATCGGAGATGAGATCCAACTTGGTATTTAGTGCAGAGATGTCTTGGGGCAAATTGTAGTCAACAATGCTAAGGATCTGTATATTGTCAGCATATATATATATATATATATATAATATATGGAGTCAAATCTAATGATGTAGAGTAATAAAGGCAACATGAATATATTGAAAATTGTAGGATCAAGTATGACGCCTTGAGGCACCCCACATGGAAGAGTGTATATCTGAGACTGCAAATCTTGCCATAATACTGTATTAGTCTGATTGTTAAGATATGAGGAAAACCACTCATAGACTGTATCTATGATTCCTATTTCATGTAGGTGGCTAAGTAGAAGATCATTAGGTTGAATGCAGTTGTCAGATCTAATGCTAAGAGAAATATGATCTTATCCTAAGCCAAGTGGCGATTTATGTATGTGGTGAAACCTATTAAACAGTTTCAGTGCTTTGATGTCTTTTGAAATCATGTCAGCAAACAATGCTCCAAATATCTGGACACATTTTCCACTTTACACCAGTCACAATTCGGATTTAGAACTGCACGTAACTCGGAAACCCTGCTCTTAGTGCTAACAACATATGTCAAACAATACTTATGTAAGGGTGACCAAGTTTTACTACTTCAGTTTGACATTTCAGCAGCATTTGATACAGTGGATCATGCAATGTTGCTTGAATGTCTGAACCAGATTGGAATAACTGGATCAGTCTTCAAATGGTTCAGCGAATTCCTCTCAAACAGAAGCAACTCAGTGAAACAAAACAAACATCTTTCCAAATACTGGATTCTGAAATGTGGGGGTCCTCCAAGGGTTCCCACGCTCTCCAATCTTGATCAATTTCTTCATGTCTTCCCTCAATTCAATACACCTGGGAACTGGAGAGCTTCTTCTATCATACATCCTCACAACAAGACCCAACCCAATCAGCAACAATTGTGATGAACACCATTCAAAACTGGGCCCTTGCAGACAAACTAGAACTTAACACACAAAAGACCAAGATTCTCTGGTTCCAAAATCAAGGACTTGAGGCTCCAACCTCAATAAAACTACTCAACAACAGTATTCCCAGTTGAATCAGATGCTAGAGTGCTTGGGGTCATACTTGACTCCTCCCTAACATTCGCGTTCTACATCAACCAACTATGGAAGAAAACAATGTTTAAATTGAGACAACCATGTCTAATTAGGTCATCCTTTGATCAAAAAGCCTTTGCGCTACTGGTACAAATTCTTATCCTACCACACCTGGATTACTGTAATGTCCTACTACTTGGCATTAAGAGCAAATATCAAAGAAAACTACAGATCATACAGAACACTGCAGCAAGATTAATTTACAAACTGAATAGAAATACTAGTGTTTCATCTTATCTTACAAAACTACATTGGTTACCAATAGCTGAAAGAACTAAGTTCAAGGTCGCTTGCATAATCTTTCAGATTCTTCAAGGTACCACTTAAGAACTGCTGATTAACATATCCTCTATCTATACTGTCCACTCCAATAGACTGAAAGAGCAACTGATCTTAGCCACACTGTTTCACAAAGGAATTTGCCTAAGTACATAAGTATTGCTACACTGGGACACACCAAAGGTCTATCAAGCAGAAGCATCCTGTTTCCAATAGTGGCCAATCCAGGTCACAAATACCTGGCAAGATCCCAAAAAAGTTCAATACATGTTATGCTTCTTATCCCAGAAATAAGCAGTGTATTTTCCCCAAGTCAATTTAATAATGGTCTATGGACTTTCCCTTTAGGAAGCTGTCCAAACCTTTTTTAAATTCCTGCTAAGCTAACCTCCTTAATCACATTCTCTGGCAACGAATTCCAGAGTCGAGTGAAGAAAAATTTTCTCTGATTCGTATTAAATTTACTACTTTGTAGCTTCATCAAATGCCCCCTAGTCCTAGTATTTTTGGAAAGAGTAAACACGTCTACCCGTTCCACTCCACTCATTATTTTATAGACCTCTAGCATATCTCCCTCAGCCGTCTTTTCTCCAAGCTGAAGAGCCCTTATAACATCCTCACTTTTGTTTTCCATTCCTAATAATACCTAACATTCTATTTGCTTTCTTACCTGCCGCAGCACACTGAGCAGAAGGTTTCAACATATCATCAACAATGACACAGAGATCCCTTTCTTCGTTGGTGACTTCTAACGTGGAACCCTGCATTACATAGCTATAGTTTTCCTACATGCACCACTTTGCACTTGCTCACATTAAACGTCATCTGCCATTTAGATGCCCAATCTCCCAGTCTTGTACGGTCCTCTTGTAAAGAAGACCTATAACTTGCTCTTCTTGGTATCATAGATCGCAATATGGAACTCACTCCCTATGGCTATTAGATCAGACAACAACTACCTCAGCTTCAGTAAAAAATTAAAAACTTTCTTCTTTACAAAGTCCGATACATAACAACCCCAATCTTGATCCCCTAATGAACTCTAGAATTATCATACATAACACAGCTACATGACAACCACTGCTCATGGACCCCCTAACGAACTGTAGAAACACCAGACTGATAATAGTCACAACTTTCATGCTATACTTCCATAGCAATCACCCAACGCCCTACTTATATTGTAATTGTTGTTCAATAATGATGTAAACTGCACTGAACAATCAGTGGTACTAAGCCATATAGACTAATGGAATTTATGCGGGATGCAAAGAAACAAACCTTAAAGAAACTTCAGCCCACTCAAAATATGGCAGCCAGGCTTATATTTGGTAAAACGCGATTCGAAAGCGCAAAACCCCTCCGTGAAAAACTACACTGACTCCCTATCAAAGAACGCATCGTATTCAAAATCTGCACCCTGGTTCACAAAATTATCTACGGTGAAGCCCCAGGATACAGGAAAGACCTGATCGATCTACCAATTAGAAACACATCCAAATCAACACAAATATATCTAAACCTTCACTACCCAAACTGCAAAGGACTTAAATACAAATCAACCTTCACATCCAACTTTTCCTACATAAGCACACAATTGTGGAACGCACTACCAAAAGCCTTGAAAATGACGTATGACTACCTAAACTTCTGGAAAACACTAAAAACTTACCTGTTTCAGAAGGCATAACCTACCGACCCAACCTAAATGCCTGCTCTCTGCAACACAACAAAACCAAAGGACATAGTAACATAGTAGATGACGGCAGAAAAAGACCTGCATGGTCCATCCAGTCTGCCCAACAAGATAACTCATGTGCTACTTTTTGTGTATACCCTACTTTGATTTGTACCTGTGCTCTTCAGGGCACAGACCGTATAAGTCTGCCCAGCTCTATCCTCGCCTCCCAACCACCAGCCCCGCCTCCCAACCACTGGCTCTGGCACAGACCGTACAAGTCGGCTCAGCACTATCGCCGCCTCCCAACCACCAGTCCTGCTTCCCACCACCGGCTCTGGCACAGACTGTATAAGTCTTCTCAGCATTATCCCCGCCTCCCTACCACCAGCTCCGCCTCCCGATCTTGACTAAGCTCCTGAGGATCCATTCCTTCGGCATAACACAACTCTTCCGCTGTACGATTCCCTAATGTGGCTGTGCCACATGAACTTTATCTTACCATAATATCACTTTGTATTTGTTCACACCGGAGCCTGCCAACGCCTCTCCGATACTATGTAAGCCACATTGCGCCTGCAAATGGGTGGGAAAATGTGGGATACAAATGTAACAAATAAATAGGGGATATTAGTGGTATACAAAGCTTAAATTGAATTGAAACCTGTTTGATTGGGATGCAGTGAATTTTCTTTTTAAACTAGAAAATCAGTTAGTTGACCTTGAACTAAAGATTGAAAATAAGGTGAAAGTTGGGTAGGTGGGTGGGCAGCTCTGGCGGTTGGAGTCTTGATCGTTGGATGAACTGATCCTTGCTTCCAAGTAGTAGGAAATTGACCAAGTTCAAGACTGGTAGTGATCAGTAAGGAGAGTTAAGGAAGCAGTGTATCTGGGCATTTCTTAACAAAATGTGATGGAATGTGATTTTGGTGGGGTTGTCTTAATCTTAGTATGAGTAATTATGATAGTAGATGGGAAAGAGTGGTTGAAGGTAGAGAATTTACTGATGTGAGATATGTAACAGGTCCATTGCGTTATTCACAAGAGTAGAGCTCTTAATCGGAGTGTTGATTGAGAAATGAAGATCTTTGTAGAGAACTGAATAGCAATAGTCTGCTGATGATAGTGGCGATATAGCGAGTGCTGAAGATTCTGAAAGTTCATCAGCAAAAATTACTCTCAGCAAAGTTTTATTTAGAAGCATGATGTTCTGGGTGGAAGGATTATGGGCCTGAATGTTAATTGAGAGAGGGTTTTAAGTTGAAGATTCCTCTTTGGTACCCAATACCCTTGTACTGGCCTTACTCTTCTTAAGCTTGGCGCTCATGAACGTGGTGGCATGGTGCATCTGAGAGAGAGAGAAAGAGTTCTGGGTTTGAGTGTGACACGCACCTAATGAGAGAAAGCTACATTTCTATATTAACAATCAAAAATTGCACTGTAAATTTGCAGAAAGATATCATATTTAATGCTCCATCATTGTAGAGTGGGTCAGTTTCAGTATACATGGAACCCTTAAAACATACAATTAGACTGGGTTTCTTGATCTTGGCATACTGTATATCCCTATAAAACAATTTTATCCTAAAATTGAAATTAAAAGTCTTTATCCCCACTAGGTAAAATTAGTTTCTCCGAACTGCTCTGCACTTATTTTCTTACTTGATCTTTATATGAAACTAGTAAAAAAGGCCCGTTTCTGAGAAATGAAACGGGCGCTAGCAAGGTTTTCCTCGGAGTGTGTATGTTTGAGAGAGTGTGTGTGAGATTAACTGTGTGTGAGAGAGAATGTGCGAGAGTGTGTGTGTGTGAGAGACAGAGAGTATGACTGGGTGCGAGTCATACCCAGAGTGTGTGCCAGGGGCCCATCACTCCCTCCCAGTTCCAGGGTCTCCCTCCCGCCTCCCTGTGCACCCCAGCTGCCCTTGTTAATCACCCAGGGCAAGACTCTGGGAGGAGTTAATTGCTTTACTCCAGCTGACCTTGTTAATCACCCAGGGCAACCACTCCAGGTGCCTGACAAAACAACTGTGGCAGGAGTTAATTGCTTTACTTGCAACTCTCTTTTCCTTTGTGTACTTGCTAAACCGGATATCTATGCCACCTCAAGTTTCTGGCTGGAAGCTTCAATTAGAACATTGGAGGTGCCTTTTATATATAGAGATAACTAACTCACAAAATCTAAGGTTTTCATTACTTTGTGAAGACGAGAGGGGACCACAAAAGTGGAGGAACACTCAATCCCTACGTAAGAAACAAACTAAAAGAGGAGCAGGGAAGGCTGGCTCTTTCCAAAAAACCAAGAGGGATGTGTGCGCAGTATTAAGTCTTTATTAAGAAGTCATCACGTGACTCAACCCAGCTGCTGTGTTTTAATGCCTAAGCGCTTGCCTCAGGAGTCTATAAAGTATTTTAAAAAATACTTGAACAAATAATAGAAAAAGGCAATAAAAGTGGAAATGAAACACCAATAGAAAATATATATAGATATAAACACACACACAAATTAATTATAGATGAAAGATAATAGAAAAGCTAAATGAGGCTACATCTACAAAGGATAAATCAATATACAAATACAAACATGTCTCTACTATAATAAAACGCACCTCCAACGTTCTGAAGCTGACTCCATGGCTTCACTGAAGGGTTCGTAAAGCCTATCACATCTGTCTCTGACCCACCCTCGCGTCAAAACGTGATGACGTTGAGGGCGGGTAATCAGAAGCCAGGACTGAGGCAACAAGCTCACCTCCAACATTATGAAGCACATTCGTAAGTCACTGCATGGCTGGAGGGGGAGGCAGGGAAGAGAGGAGAATCGCTGGATGGCTTGAGGGGGGCTGGGGACAGAGGAGAATTGATGGGTGGCTGCAGGGGGGGGCAGGGGAGACGAGAATCGCTGGGTGGCTGCAGGGGACAGGACAATCACAGGGTGGCTGGAAGGGGGGCAGGGGACAGAGAACACTCAGGTGGCTGGAGGGGGGGGCAGGGGACAGAGGACAATCACAGGGTGGCTGGAGGGGGGGGCAGAGGACAATCGCTGGGTGGCTGAAGGGGGGGCAGGGGAGAGGATAATCGCTGCATGGCTGGGACAATCGCTGGGTGGCTGTAGGGGGGCAGGGGAGGCAGGAGAATAGCTGGGTGGCTGGAGGGGGAGGGAAGACGAGAATAGCTGGATGGCTGGAGGTGGGCAGGGGACAGAGGAGATTCGCAGGGTGGATGGAGGAGGGGGCAGGGGCCAGAGAACAATCGCTGGGTGGCTGGAGGGGGCAGGGGACAGAAGACAATCACTGGGTGGCTGAAGGGGGGGGCAGGGAGACAGGATAATCACATGGTGGCTGAAGGGGGGCAGGGGAGACAGGATAATCAGAGGGTGGCTGGAGGGGGAGGCAGAGAAGAAAGGAGAATCGCTGGATGGCTCGAGGGGGGACGGGATAGAGGACAATCGCTGGGTGGCTGGAGGAGGGTCAGGGGCGACAGGAGAATCGCTGGGTGGCTGAAGGGGGGCAGGGCAGAGAGAGGAGAATCGCAGGGTGGCTGGAGGGGGGCAGGGGACAGAGGACAATCAAACACACTCTCTCACAGACATACTGAAACCAGGGGGGAGGGGGGAGGTATTTCTGTCACACACACAGTCTCTCACAGTCAGTGTCTTTCTCTCTCACTCTCACACAGTCTCTCACACTGCGTCTCACACTATCACATTCACTCTATGTGTTGCACAGTCACTCTCACACACTCGGTGTCATATACTCTTGGTCTCACAGAGAGTCTGTGTACTCTCTCTCTGTCACACACTCGCACATTCACTCTCCCTTTGTCACACAGTCACTCTCACACACACTCTCTCTCATACACACTCCGAGGAAGACCTTGCTAGCGCCCGTTTCATTTCTGACAGAAACGGGCCTTATTTACTAGTTGTAAATAAAATGCCAATATAGAATACATATAAATGTAACTAGACATAAAACAATAGAATAAGATATTTATACCAAATCATGCATATCATATAAAAAATAAATTGAACTAAAAAAAATAAAGCTAAATGAACTTACATATACAAAGAAATGATCCAATTTGCAGACAGAACAGTCAATCTTTGTTCAAGTAAAAATTAATAGAAACAGAGGTTAAAGATAACATTATGTCTAAGTGCTCTAGACCACTGACCTTGTGATGCCTCTAGGGTATCGTGCTAAGGTAAAGCTTTTGTGCAAAAAGACAAAGCTCGAAAAACAAATGTCATACTCCTGTAAGGGATAGAAGTGAAACATTACTCATTCAACCAAAAAGAAAGGGTATATAACGTCTTGCTGAAAAAATTGGGAATAAAGAGACCGGATAAATCTTGTACAAAAATCGAATCGTCCGAAAAATGTGAAATATGGTAAATGTTTAAATCATACATTAATGAAAGTCTTGTTTGTGTATCGTACAATGTCAATTATGGCTGTGCAAAAGTACACTTTGCACCCCGAGCTCAGCATATCCGTCACCTAAAGCACTCCTCTCTCTTCTCTGCCCTTTGTGCTGTCTCATCCGTCCTCCAATTTGGAAAACAGCAAGTTATTCTCCAGGAAGTGAAATTCCTGTTGTTTTGTTTTTAGAGACAGCGTTTTAGATCCTTGTTCTTTAGGAAACAGGAACGAAGCAAGAAGGAGATGGGCGTGGAAGCAGTTTAAAAAGCGAAAGACAACAAGTCCCGGCGTGCCTCGCGGGTTCCAGGCTGCTGCTGCTGCTGTGCTAACTAAAGTGAAAGTGCTGCTGCTGGGGCCGGTTCACCTTGAGGCGCGTGCGGTGTTGCAGGGCTATCGCTGAATCCCGGGAAGTGGGCGCGATGAACGGCGGCGTGGATTATCTACCGGACGATGAGGAGATCCAGCTGAAGAGAGGCCCTTCAGGTACTGGGGAGAGAGAGGAGCCAATCTCTGCAGGGCTAGTAATCTGCTGTCTCTTCGGCCCTTGTTCGGGTCAGCTCGCAGAATTGCAGATCTGGGCCCATTTACATCCAACAGGCCTAGGAAGTGCTCCCCACTTCCCCCAGCAGAGCACTGCATACAGGCAGGTTTATTCTGGCAGTCCGCATCTCGGAGGCATAAAATAAGCCTTTCCAGACCTGAACTCGCAACAGTATTAGCCAAGCGGCAGGATGACTTGTGTTGTAGTTGCAAGCATTGGTTAGGACGAGCTGAGGTGGATTCAGATTGTGGCACAGAAGAAATTCATCTTTTCTCTGGGCTGAAATCAAATGGATTTCTTTTCAAGCACTAAATATATCCGATTAATGTTCTTATAACTGTTGCTTGTTTTAGGTGTTGCCAGATACTGTCTGGGCAAAGGTTCTCCATATGTTTTCTCCTCTAGCGATGCAAGGCCGTATGCAAACTCCTGACCAAGATCCTGTGCTAAAGGGAAATAATACATCAAAATGTAGCATGATTACTGATCTGGTAGACTTACATGCCAATGCGAGTCCTCTTTATGAGCATGGGCTTTACGGTGATTTTTTTTTTTGTGTGTGCAAAAATTTAATCAGGAGTCAGGTTGGTGTGGAAAATTGAAAGTACCTGATACCCAAACTAGGGCTGATGAAATAAGCAATATATGAGAAGGGTACACTAAAAAGCTTTTTCCTTCTGATGCAGTAAACTAAAAGTATTCAAAACTATGGCTTTGAAAATGTGCACCCTACCACAAAACAATGCACTGCCAAAAGACATTTTGTTTCCCTTCCTGTCAGCCTGTAAGTGGGGATTGGGTCACTCACTGACCAACAGCAACAACATATTAAAAAATCTTTTTGTGGTCTTTCCAGTCGGCCAAGGAAGTTAGATTGAGAACAGGAGACCGTACACTGTTATCTTATAGCCCATTATTTGGAGTCACAAGTACACTTAAAACAATAGCAAACGGTATTGAAAGCAATAGTAAAAGATTATCAATTTTTTGACTTTGTGCCGTCTCTGGTTCTCAATCAAACCTCCTTGCAATCACCAACTTCCACCCCCATTCCCCACATCCTGCAAATGATCCTTAGTGGGTTCTAGACCCTGATCCCCCCCCCCCAAAAAAAAAAAAAAAAAAACAATCCTGCAAACAATCCCTGGTGACCCAGTGGGCTCAGACCCATCTCTACTCCCCTCCCCACTCCCTCCTCCCCATCTGAGACTATCTGGCCCAGGGATGTGCTTGATATGGCATTCCCATGGGCCCACAAACCTTACCTGGTCTGGCTCCATCTTAGAGAATGGTGATACCTAATCCTTAGGGGTGCATTGGGACACACCACTAGAGGTCAGTCTGCCAAATAGGCTGTGCTTCCCAATAAAGGAGGCAATCTTATTTATTTTTATTTTATTTGTTACATTTATATCCCACATTTTCCCACTTATTTGTAGGCATAATGTGGCTTACATAGTGCCGGAGTGGCATTACAGACTCCGGTGTAAACAAATACAAAGTGATGTAGTGGTAGGATAAAGTTCATGTGGCACAGCCACATTAGGGAATCGTAGAACGGAAGAGTTGTGTTATGTTCGTTACGTTCTTTAGTTTTGTTGTGTTGCAGAGATTAGGCATTTATTTATTTATTTGTTGCATTTGTATCCCACATTTTCCCATCTATTTGTAAGCTCAGTGTGGCTTACATAATGCCAGAGTAACAGTCGCCACTTCCGGATCTGAGAAATACAGATTGGTATAGCATGTACATTATACAGTATAGCATTATACTCCCTACCCTACAGTATATACAGTATAGCATTATACTCCCCTCCCTACCCATCTTCAAATCCTTGCTCAAAGCCCACCTCTTCAGTGTTGCTTTCGACACCTAACCTTTATACCTCTCAGGAAATGTAGACTGCCCCATTTGATTGACTATACATTTGTCCTTTAGATTGTAAGCTCCTTTGAGCAGGGACTGTCCTTCTATGTTAAATTGTACAGCGCTGCGTAACCCTAGTAGCGCTTTAGAAATGTCAAGTAGTAGTAGTAGTAGATTGGTAGTTTTTAGTGTTTTCCGGAAGTTTAGGTGGTCATTTGTAGTTTTCAAGGCTTTTGGTAATGCGTTACACAGTTGTGTGCTTATGTAGGAAAAACTGGACGCGTAAGTTGATTTGTATTTGAGTCCTTTGCAGCTTGGGTAGTGCAGATTTAGGTACGTTCGTGTTGATTCGGATGTGTTTCTAGTTGGTAGGTCGATCAAGTCTGTCATATATCCCGGAGCTTCACCGTAGATAACTTTGTGAACCAGAGTGCAGATTTTGAAAGCAATGCGTTCTTTGATTGGGAGCCAGTGTAGTTTTTCGTGAAGGGGTTTTGCACTTTCAGATCGCGTTTTTCCGAAGATAAGCCTAGCTGCCGTGTTTTGAGCGGTCTGAAGTTTCTTTAAGGTTTGTTCTTTGCATCCCGCATAAATTCCATTGCAGTAGTCTACATGGCTTAGTACTATTGATTGTATCAGGTTGTGAAATGTTCTCGGGAAGAATTGTTTCACGCATTTGAGTTTCCACATTGAGTGGAACATTTTCTTTGTTGTGTATGTCGCTTGGCTGTCTCTAGTGTTAAGTTGCGGTCCATTGTAACTCAGAGGATTTTCAGGCTGTCTTAGATAGGGAGGGTGTAATCTGGGTGTTGATAATTGTGGGGTTATCTGCGCTGTGTAGGGATGAGAGGATGAGACAGTGTGTTTTTTCTTCGTTTAGTTTTAATTGAAATGCATTTGCCCAAGATTCCATGATGTTCAAGCTGATCTTGATTTCGTTGGTGATTTCTGTCTGTTTAGATTTGTAAGGAATGAATATTGTGACATCATCTGCATAGATGAAAGGGTTAAGGCCTTGGTTGGATAAAGACTTGGCTAGTGGGGTCATCATTAGGTTGAAGAGGATCGGTGATAGCGATGATCCTTGTGGTACTCCGCAGTCTGCTTTCCATGGTGATGATATGTTTGAGTTTGATTGTACTTGATATGTTCTTGTGGTTAGGAAACCCTTGATCCAGCTAAGTATGTTTCCTCCAATCCTGAACTTATCTAGTAATCTTACAGTGGGGGAAATAAGTATTTGATCCCTTGCTGATTTTGTAAGTTTGCCCACTGACAAAGACATGAGCAGCCCATAATTGAAGGGTAGGTTATTGGTAACAGTGAGAGATAGCACATCACAAATTAAATCCGGAAAATCACATTGTGGAAAGTATATGAATTTATTTGCATTCTGCAGAGGGAAATAAGTATTTGATCCCTCTGGCAAACAAGACCTAATACTTGGTGGCAAAACCCTTGTTGGCAAGCACAGCGGTCAGACGTCTTCTGTAGTTGATGATGAGGTTTGCACACATGTCAGGAGGAATTTTGGTCCACTCCTCTTTGCAGATCATCTCTAAATTATTAAGAGTTCTGGACTGTCGCTTGGCAACTCGCAGCTTCAGCTCCCTCCATAAGTTTTCAATGGGATTAAGGTCTGGT
Organism: Microcaecilia unicolor; assembly: GCF_901765095.1. NCBI lineage: Eukaryota > Metazoa > Chordata > Amphibia > Gymnophiona > Siphonopidae > Microcaecilia > Microcaecilia unicolor. Next base: position 131,692,488 of record NC_044039.1, read on the forward strand.
GACTGGCTAGGCCACTCCATGACCCTAATGTGCTTCTTCCTGAGCCACTCCTTTGTTGCCTTGGCTGTATGTTTTGGGTCATTGTCGTGCTGGAAGACCCAGCCACGACCCATTTTTAAGGCCCTGGCGGAGGGAAGGAGGTTGTCACTCAGAATTGTACGGTACATGGCCCCATCCATTCTCCCATTGATGCGGTGAAGTAGTCCTGTGCCCTTAGCAGAGAAACACCCCCAAAACATAACATTTCCGCCTCCATGCTTGACAGTGGGGACGGTGTTCTTTGGGTCATAGGCAGCATTTCTCTTCCTCCAAACACGGCGAGTTGAGTTCATGCCAAAGAGCTCAATTTTTGTCTCATCTGACCACAGCACCTTCTCCCAATCACTCTCGGCATCATCCAGGTGTTCTCTGGCAAACTTCAGACGGGCCGTCACATGTGCCTTCCGGAGCAGGGGGACCTTGCGGGCACTGCAGGATTGCAATCCGTTATGTCGTAATGTGTTACCAATGGTTTTCGTGGTGACAGTGGTCCCAGCTGCCTTGAGATCATTGACAAGTTCCCCCCTTGTAGTTGTAGGCTGATTTCTAACCTTCCTCATGATCAAGGATACCCCACGAGGTGAGATTTTGCGTGGAGCCCCAGATCTTTGTCGATTGACAGTCATTTTGTACTTCTTCCATTTTCTTACTATGGCACCAACAGTTGTCTCCTTCTTGCCCAGCGTCTTACTGATGGTTTTGTAGCCCATTCCAGCCTTGTGCAGGTGTATGATCTTGTCCCTGACATCCTTAGACAGCTCCTTGCTCTTGGCCATTTTGTAGAGGTTAGAGTCTGACTGATTCACTGAGTCTGTGGACAGGTGTCTTTCATACAGGTGACCATTGCCGACAGCTGTCTGTCATGCAGGTAACGAGTTGATTTGGAGCATCTACCTGGTCTGTAGGGGCCAGATCTCTTACTGGTTGGTGGGGGATCAAATACTTATTTCCCTCTGCAGAATGCAAATAAATTCATATACTTTCCACAATGTGATTTTCCGGATTTAATTTGTGATGTGCTATCTCTCACTGTTACCAATAACCTACCCTTCAATTATGGGCTGCTCATGTCTTTGTCAGTGGGCAAACTTACAAAATCAGCAAGGGATCAAATACTTATTTCCCCCACTGTATATTATGGTTTACCATGTTGAATGCAATAGACATGTCGAATTGGAGGAGGATGATGTTTTTGCCTATTGCTATTTCCTGCTTGAATTTGGCTAGGAGAGTGACTAGTACTGTTTCTGTACTATGGAGGGGGCAAAAACCTGACTGATTCGTGTAATATTGAGAATTTATTTATATAATCTGTAAGTTGTTTGGCTACCATGCTTTCCATCAGTTTCACTGACAACGGAATGGATGCTACTGGACGGTAGTTAGTGATTTCATTTGTTTTTTTTCCTTGGTGTCTTTTGGTATCTGAGTGAATAGGATATTGCTCTTTTCCTTAGGGAAGAGACCTTGCTGAAGCATGTAGTTTAGGTGGGATGTGAGTGGGATGTGAGGTCCGCTATGAAGCGGTCAGGGTCGGATTTCATTAGGTAGTTGGGACAGGTATCTAGTTTATAGTGAGTGTTGGAGAACCTGCTGATCGCCTGTGCAACTGCATCAACGGTAAGGAGGGCAAATTGTAACCAGGTTCGGTCAGCCGGGTATTCTCCAGTGGTTGGGTCCAACTCATTAAGGAAGATTTCGATGTCAGTGTTGTCCTGAGGTAGCGTGTTGCGTAGGTTTGCAATTTTTTCATTGAAATACTTAGCAAGTTTGTCTGCAGATGGGATGTCTGTATTCGATGTAGTGACCAAGTTGGTGTCTAGGAGTTTGTTCACGAGTTGGTATAATTTCTTCGTGTCTTTGTAATCTGCCCCTATTTTAGTTTTATAGTATGATCTTTTGGTCTGTCTTATTGCGTATTTGTATTTTCTTTGTGATTGTTTCCATGTGTTGAGTGTGTGTTCGTCTTTTGTTTTTCTCCATGCTCGTTCGAGTTTCCTTGATTGTGTTTTTAGCTTTTTCAGTTCATCATTGAACCATGGTATCGAGTTATGCTTACATGAAGTTCTTGTTCGTAAGGGTGCTATTTCATCTAGTATGCATTTGCATCTTTTATCCCATTCCACAAGGTAATATATGGAGTCTGTTTGTGCTGTCCATTCATTGTTGTATATCTGTTGCCAGAATGTTTTCGTGTCTACTTGACCTCTTGTGCTGTAAGATGTGTGTTCTTGTATTTGGTGTAATCCTGTCTTCCGCCAGTGTAGGGATAAATTTAATTTGTAGTGATCGGTCCAGGGTGTTTCTGTCCATTTAATATATGTTGTTATTAGGTTCTGGTCTGTTGAAAGTTTGTGTGAGATAAGATCAAGTGTGTGCTCTTTGACGTGGCATTTGTGGCCATTTGAGATCCCATAGGTGGAGGAGTTTCTTACATTCTCGTGCGTTGATTGAGTTTGGGTCTTCTAAGTGTAAGTTGATGTCTCCTAATACTAGTACATTGGAGTTGGTTACACATGTGTTTGAAATGAAGTCCATGAAGTTAGTCTGGCTTTCGTTCCAATTACCTGGAGGGGTCTGTAAAACAATTCAAATGATTGCGTAGGGTTTTGTTGTGGATTCTGATTGAGGCCATTTCAAGTTGAAGTGTCATGGTCTCGGCAGTGGTTTCGGTGGTAAAGTGGGATCGATAGATTAGTGCTATGCCTCCGCCTCTCTTTTCCTTTCAGGTTCAGTGTGTGATTTTGTATCCTGGAGGGCACAGGTCTAGGATTATGTGGTCCTTTTGGTCGTGGATCCAGGTTTCATTGATGAAGAATAGGTCAAGGTCTTCTGCCATGATCCAGTCTGTTAGTATTGCTGTTTTGTTTACTGCGGATCTGGCGTTGATGTAGCCCACTTGGATTGTTTGGAATGGGTCTTCTACGTCTGGTGTTGTGTGGACTTTTATTAGTTGTCGTTTCTTTGTTGAGGTGAGTTTGGACCCTTCTTTGCATTCTGTAGTGATTGTCCGCGTGTTGGTGTTCTTCCTTTGTTTAAGTTGTTGTCAGTTTGATGAGGTGTGGTGTATCTGATCAATATTTGATGATTGTATAATATACGTATAATGTTACTTTCTGCAAGAGGGGTGGTTAGCGTTAAGGAGTAGATGATTATTAGGAGTAGTTTGAAGGTATTAATTTTGGTTTCTTTTCGCTGTGGGCTACTTAGCAGTGCTACAGGGTGCATTGCTTGTGGTCAGGTGCCATCATTTTTCAGGATAGTAGTGGAATGATGCGGAATGCCTCCCCAGACAACATAATTAAGATAAATATTATTGATGTAAGGGGATGCTGCAGCATGAAGGCTATCTGGTTAAGGGCTTCCCTGTGCAGGTTGCCCAGTCCTGTGGTGTCTTTGGAGTGCCCCTAACCAGATAGCCTCAGCGGTGTGATGGCTGTTGGGCCCACTGAGCCACAAGTCTTCTGAGGTGAAGTGCTGCTCCCATGTAGGATTTGTTTTTAATCATCCCTTAGCTAAAATAAAGATTCTGTCAAGGGGCATTTGAAAAAAAAAAAAAACACATCAACATTTGTAATGGCTTCTTACAGGAGCAGTTCTTGACTTCACAAGTTTGCATGTAGTTTTCATGTCGACTCTGCTGCCCTTTAGCACAGTGGTTTTACTGTGGAGTTTTCCCACTCAAAAAGTCTTAATAGTATCGGGAGTAACGTTAGTGCAGGAAAAAAAAAAAAATAAACCACTGTGCTAAAAGATTGCTCAGTTTATTTCATTGGTGTCTTATTGTTGAGTTTATTTGTTGAAAAGAGAGCTCAATTAAATAAATAACTTGGAGAAAAAATTGACTATGGTCCTCGTTTTCAAAACACGTAGACTTACAAAGTTACATAGAGGCTCATTTTCAAAGCATTTACAGAGGTCCGTAGTAACTTGTAAGTCCAAGTGCTTTGAAAATGAGCCCCACAGTAACCTATGTAACTTTGTAAGTCTATGTGCTTTGAATATGAGCCTCTTTGTAAGTCTAAGTGCTTTGAAAATATGCTTCTAAATGTCTTACTAAGGTTTAGGATCTAATGTTTTGAGTATGCTAAAATGCAGACCATCCCAGTGTGTTTGTAAAATTTTTTTAGCACTGTCTGTGTGATCTGTCTGTGTGAATGCGTGTGATAACATTTCTCACACACGTGTGCATAATGAGGGACTTTCCAAACACTGTTTATTTACCCAGGTAAATGGGCTATTTGAATACTGACACAACGGTGAGCTGAAAAACACCCTAATATTCGTATCACTGCCCCTCAATATCAAGAACAATATTGTTCACGTCTAATTAGATGGAGGAAAAGATCTCAACTATCCTGGCTAGGCAGCAAGTATGAAGTCATAGTGCCAGCTCATACTGGACTCCGATTATATCATTGGTCAAAAAACCCTCCAAATTTCCTAAAGTTTAATTCTTCTGATTGTTAATTATTGTAATTGTTTCTTAATCCTTTTTTTTTTAATTTCAATTATATAAAAATACAATGTGGCTGTGAACCTTCTCACTTTGTACGAGTCCAACAGGCTCCTCCATTTAATGTGGTTCAGATACAAAATTGAATCTTTGAATACTGCCCACTGTCCCACCTTAATGGTTCTTTGAGTTTGTGCAGCTCTCAGGATCTGTTGTTTTATTTTGATTGAAGCTGCTGCTTCTTAGGCTAATGATTAAGCCGGCCCTGCCAGGCGTATGGGTAGTCGTGTACCATACTGAAATAGCTGCCGATGGTCTGGGTCTCCATCGGTCTGTCTCTCTCACTCATATCCCCTCTGAAGCTCCCCAGTCTCTCTCATCTCTCCCCCCTCCCCCAGCCTTCACCTAGTCTCTCACACCTTTTAGTTTCTCGCATAACCCCTCCCCCTATTCTTCTTCCAGTCTCTCCTGTTGCTCATACTGTGCCCCCCCCCCCCCCCACTCCCATCCCCTCTGCTCTCTATAAACTTGAGCTACACGGTGCAGGAAGTTTGGGAAATCTTGTGACTTCCTGCACTGCATGGGAGTTTGTTCTTTTTTTTTTTTTAATTTAAAGAATTTGATTGAAAATCCAGACAAAATACAGCCTTGGCTAAAGTTTTATAGACAACAAAAAAGTGGAGATGGCCAAGGGGGTAAGGATGTTACTGGAGCCACACTTAGGTTAATAATTTATTGATGACATGGCCATGTTTCGGTAACATGGCCATGTTTTTTCCTCCTGATGCAGTAAACTAAAAGTATTCAAAACTATGGCTTTGAAAATGTGCACCCTACCACAAAACAATGCACTGCCAAAAGACACTTTGTTTCCCTTCCTGTCAGCCTGTGAGTGGGGATTGGGTCACTCACTGACCAACAGCAACAACATATTAAAAAAACTAGTAAAAGAAGCCTGTTTCAGAGCAAATGAAACGGGCGCTAGCAAGGTTTCCGTCGCCAACACCCTCCTCCCTCCCTGGCCAACCCCTTCCTCCCTCCCTGGCCAACTCCTTCGTTATTCTGGCATTGCTCCGCCCCCAACGTCATGACGTTAGATGTAAGGGCAGGGCCCGGAGCGATTTCCCACCCACCCCCGCCTCCCTGCCAACCCCTTCGTTGTTCTGCCATTGCTCCGCCCTTGAGGGTGGGGCCCGGAGCAATTTTGGTGGCTTCACCACCACGAACCTTCGAACCTTTTTGAAGGAAGTCAGAGCTTGGCTTCACTGACGTCAGTGTCCTCAGAACGTTGAGGGTGAGTTTTATTATAGTAGATCTTTTTGTGGTCTTTCCAGTCGGCCAAGGAAGTTAGATTGAGAACAGGAGACCGTACGATGTTATCTTATAGCCCATTATTTGGAGTCACAAGTACACTCAAAACAATAGCAAACGGTATTGAAGCAATAGTAAAAGATTATTATCAATTTTTTGACTTCGTGCCGTCTCCTGTTCTCAATCAAACCTCCTTGCAATCACCAACTTCCACCTCCAAGGGCGGTAAGGGCTTGCTTCAGGGGTCCTTAATTCTCTATAAGATTAAGCTCAATGTGTTTACACAAGCACAGTAAGATCCTCATACAGTAAGTTGACCCAGCAAAGGCTTTGCTGCACCTTTCAGGACAATATTGGAAGAAAAAGATTTCACAAGCTCATATGTTCGTAGCCTCTTGAGTGCCATTCATGCTCTTTATCTTAATTTCTGTCTTCCCAACCTCTCAGGTCTGGGCTTTAATATTGTTGGCGGGACGGATCAGCAGTATATGTGTAATGACAGTGGGGTCTACGTCAGCAAGATAAAAGATGATGGAGCAGCTGCTCTTGACGGCCGACTGCAGGAAGGAGACAAAATTATAGCGGTAAAGTATCATGTTGGCTTCCCTGAGGGTTGTGTCCTACTCTATGCTCATGGCAAGGAATATGTTCCAGGTCAAGGAATATGTTCCAGGTCATTTAAGATCCTTTACTTCCACTGAAAAATGTACTGTACCTTTATCAGAAGTCTGTGCATTAAAAGCAAATTTTTTTCTTTTTTAATTTGAAGTTTTAAAATATACATGTTCAAATTCAAACATTAAGCAGTTACAAAGAAAAAGAAAACACCTAGTGAAAAGCAAGCTCCTGATAGAAACTCAAAAGAAGAGAATGGCACACATCCTTGCAATATATCTAGCTGCAAACTATGCCAACACATTTCACAGGATCCCACAGTCATTCACAAAGGAAAATATATTCAACATAAAGGAATCCCTCACATGCTCATCTTCAAATGTGATATATGTCATTCAGTGTAAAAAGTGTGAAGAAGGGTGCTTTATTGGAGAAACAAGCCAGATGCTAAAGACGAGGCTCAATTTACATAGATATAATATCAAACAGTCCAATACCAACCAGGATGTCACCTCTATGGGACAGCACTTGACAAAACCAGAACACTGTATCAATGATTTTATAGTGAGAATAATAAAGGGAAACTTTAAGATCATTGAAATCAAAATGATTAAATATTTTGACACCCACCAAACAGGACTTAACGAAGATCTGGGTTTTCTAGCCCATTATAAACCATAAAATTCTGTTGCTTTGTCTCACCCTCTTACCATCCGTCTTTCCCAGACTCTCATCCACCCCGCTCTCCCTGTTTCTTACCTGACCTACCCCTCCCTCTTCCTGTGAGACTGTCATTGGAATGCTTTTGTGTTTCACTTATATATTCTGATATTTGTCAACATTTGCTCATTTCTGATCAGAAGAAGAAGGGTTACCTTGGAAAGCTAATCAAAAAATGTTATTAAGTTAGTCCAATAAAAAAGGTATTATCTTATTTTCTTTTCTATGTTTTGTTTTATTTCTATTTATTACCTTACAAAGAAAAAGAAAAATCCTCAAAACAAGGTAGGCAATAACAATACAAAGAAACAGAAATAATTTCAGCCCACATCAATGGGGGAATAAAGAACAAATTAGAAATAAAAATACAAAAAATAGGAAAATCGACCTTAATCAGTGAGACTAGCAAAACTTTGATTTTAAAACAGCACTAGGAGCTGGGGAGGTAGGGGAAATTTTCATGTTCATACCTTAGCCACTTGACTTCATTAAGCTTCCTTGCTGTTCTTCTTCTGTCAGCTGGCCATGGTTCTCAGTTGACCTGCTACCTCATAATGTAGTTCTTGGATTATGGTTGGGAAGAGTTTGTCCAATCAACATTGGCCTAATCATTTCTGACTTACATGGCTTGTGGCATTGTTAAATGCTGGTCTATTATCTGATTCAACATACGTGCTTTCACCTTCGGAAGGTCATAAGAGCCCAGACCCTCTGAGGAAGTCTTTAGGAATTATATGGAGGGATGGGATATAATGCAGCTAAAAGCGAAACCAGGATTATTGGATGCTGCTTGTTTGAATTCCATATCATTCTGTATCCTCAATAAGAATAATTTAAGCATAGAGTAGCACTAGTATAGTGCTGTGCTCTGATGATGATAAAAGTTTTTTTTCAGGCTAGTAACTCAGGTTACCTTGGGTTAGTTCAGCGGTTGTATATGTGTGCAGTCATGACATGCTGAAAGCAGTCTAGTCTGAGCTGTAATGTTTTGATGTCCAGTTACTGGGAACTGAGGACACCAAAAAGGCAATTCTGGAAGCTTTAAAATGGGGGAATCCAATGCATCCTGTAGTAGCAATATGAATTGCGATCAAAAACCAATTTCTAAACAACCACACTTATTTGTTACTATCTGCCACCTTGCCCTTCAGCCTCAAAAAGTTTCATTTGCTGTGGTGTGCCACTTGGTTGTAATCTGATTAAAACTAAATGGAAAAAAAAATTGGTTCCCTAGATCACTGGTTCCCAAACCTGGAGTCACCCAGCCAGTCAGGGTTTCAGGATATCCACAACAAATATTCATCAGAGAGATTTGCATGCACTGCCTCCACTGCGTGTAGATCTCTCTCATGAATATTCATGGTGGATAGCCTGAAAACCTGACTGGCTGGGGTGCCTCCAGGACCAGGTTTGGGAGCAACTTCCCTAGATGACTAGGCATTTAGATAAAACTTTTTCAGTTCTGTTTTCAATGAAGAAACCTGGCATACAGCTAACGAAGGCTTCCTCGTAGCCTTTGAAATATGATGGGAAGTTGAATTCGTTACTCCAGAAAAAAGCATATCTCTCTTTTTTTCATCCAAAAATGTTAATTCCCACGCTTAGTCACCTTCCAAAATGAAGGTGACCCTGGTAACCTCTTTGGATTTGATAGGCAAGGGTGAGGTCTGGTTGCAGTAGGGCTTGAACTGAGGATGGTTTGAGTTTTATGGGGGATGGCCAGATCGTTTGCGTAACCTCAAAATTCCCCTAGGTTTGTGTGTCAGATGTGCTGACAATTGTGATTTCATAAAAGTTCCTCCTAGTCTCCTTTAAAAGGATAAATAGCCACTTGCTATTAACATGTTCCACAACATTTATGATTTTATGAACCTCTTCTATATCCCCTCAGTCTTTTCGAAGTTGAAGAACCCTAACCAGTTTATAAGGGAGCCACTCCATATCCTTTATCATTTTCATTGCCATTCTCTGAACTGTTTATAGTTCTGCTGCGTGGTTATACCTTCAGTTTGCATAGAGCATAGGTTTTCTTTTTTTGACAATTTGTGTTGAATTATTTGCTTTTTTACAAATCTGAGCTTGAAGTGAGTTACACTGCCCAAAACATAGAAACAGAGAAAAATGTAGGCAGATATGGCCTGTCCAGTCTGCCCATCCATGTCATGCACTCTCCCTTTCACTCCCTTAGAGATCCTATGTACTTATCCCAAGCTTTCTTAAATTCTGGTGCAGTTTTCATCTCTACCACCTCCACCGGGAGGCCGTTCCATGGATTCGACACCCTTTCCATGAAGAACTATTTTCTCAGGTTACTTCTGAGTCTATCCCCTTTCACCTTCATCCTATACCCCCTCATTCTAGAGCTTCCTTTCAGTTGAATGAGAGTTGCTTCCAATGCATTTATGCCACGTAGGTATTTAAACGTCTCTATCATATACCCTGCCTTTCTTCTAAAGTATACATATTGAGATAAGAACATAAGAATAGCTATACTGGGTCAGACCAATGGTCCATCTAGCCCAATACCCTGTTTCCAACAGTGGCCAGTCCAGATCTTTGTTCCCATACGCTTTATGACTAAGACCACTGACCATTTTAGTAGCTGCCCTCTGGACTGACTCCATCCAGCTTGTATTTTGAAGGTGCAGTATCCAGAATTGTACACAATATTCTAAATGGGGCCTCACCAGAGTCTTACACAGGGGCATCATCGCCTCCTTTATCATATTTTGGCCCGCTGAAAATTTACGGTTAGCAGCTAGTGGCTAGCTGGTTATATTGTGGGATATAACTGGCTATCCGTCAATTTTCAGTGCAAGGTTGGCATCCATATTTGGCCACATGAATACCAGGCCTATGTTTTTCGGTTCAAACTTAACTGGCCAGCGCTGATTATCGGCTTGGCTGGGTAAGTTTGAACCGTCCAAAAGTAAATCTGATATTCAATGCCGATCACCAGAAATGCTCCGGCATTAAATATCCAGGCTCAGCTCCAACCGCAGGAGTTAACCAGGCTAATTCCTGCAGTCTGAATATTGGGCCCACAGTGTCCCATTGGTTATCAGATCTTAAATGTTCAAGGGAAGGACTAAAAGGCATAATGAGTCTCTGAGATGACTATTATGTCTGTCAATATTCTTGAAGTAATTATGAAGTTGCAATTGTTTAACTGGAGGAGTGGCCTAGTGGTTAGAGTGGTGGACTTTGGTCCTGGGGAACTGGGTTTGATTCCCACTTCAGGCACAGGCAGCTCCTTGTGACTCTGGGCAAGTCACTTAACCCTCCATTGCCCCAGGTACAAATAAGTACAAATATGTAAGCCGCATTGAACCTGCTATGAGTGGGAAAGCGTGGGGTACAAATGTAATAAAAAATAAAATAAAAATAAATCAAATTAACTGCCAATATCTCTGAATTCACCCCAGCTGTCTGGGCTCTGTGTACTGATGGATACTTGGCCACATTGCTTAATTTGCTGGAGGGAGGCTGAGTGCCGTGGAGAGGGGGCAAATTCATTTGAAATTGCCTGCTGTGCATTGAAGGCTGTGATTTTGACCCTTGCTCCTTTTGCTAGGTCAATGGCCAAGTGCTGAAGAACCTCCTGCACAAGGAAGTGGTGGACCTGTTCATAAATGCAGGCGAGGATGTCAGGTTAGAAGTTCAACACAAAGTGAGTATGAGCTGCTTTTGAGGAGCTTTGTGCACTGTACTCTGGGTGCCTGCAGCTCTTCAAACTTGGGTAAAGCTTTTAGATGTTTCTTCAAGAGATTCCCGATCCTGTTCTTTATTTGATTACTTTGAAAGTCTCGTACTAGATCCTTGTGAGTATTTAGTCAAAACAAAAGCAACAAACACTTGAATGTATTCCCTCACTGCTAGAGCTCCCACCCTCTTCACCTATCCTCTTTCCTCCTCGTTCCACCCCAGCTGCTATTTTTTGCAGCATATTTTAATTTTAGTATATTATCACAGCTGCTGTGGAATCTGGTAGACATGATGTCTCATGATCCAGCAAAATTGATTCTGTTTCTTGTGTCGGACAACTTTGGAGAATTACAAGTGAAGCTACAGTGTTATTTTAAACACTTTTTTTCATAAAAGAAGGTGAGAGTATTTTAGAGCCTTTGCCTTATCAATTAAAGGGAAAAGGAGCGGTGTTTGATCTGGGAGGAGATGTAATGCATGTGTTGCATTGTATGAACAAACAAAAAAGAAGAGCACAAAGGGCCTTTAAAAACGGGAAGGAACTCTGATTGAAGAGAGACCCAATCAAAGTTCACCATTAAAGGATTATTTTAATGAAAAAACTGTGTTCCTACCTGTTTTTAAAGGCCCTTTGTGCTCTTCTTTTTTGTTTGGTCTTTTTGTACTTGGTTCCCTCTCTTTGTTACGCATTGTATGAACAAGCATTTTTTTGCAATGAGCGCGAGTCATGTAATCTTCTTTGAGATGATGCCATAATGCCCCACTTCTGTGCAGCCTACCCTGTTTGGCCCTTGGGCAACTTGACAGGCAGATGTTGCAGGATTACTGGAGGTGCTATATGTGGGTGTCCCGACCTAGCCTAATTAAGCTTCTCTATTTGCAGGTTCAGACTCAGCAGAACGGCCCATCGGGTCACAAGGGGGATGGAGAACCTGGAGGCTTCTCGCTAAGCACGATTGTGGTGCCACTGCTGTTAGCTGGTGCAGCTGCTACTGTCTGGCTGGTCTTGAAATACCGGCATCGACACTGAAAAATTTCCTTAAAGAGAGATGAAGATATATGCAATCCAGATTAAAAAAAAAAAAATCAACATCCTATCCTGGACTGAAACTTTTGAGGACTTCCAGAAGTTTATAATGGCACTGCTGCTATTCATTGCATTACCTTCGGGCCGCTAGAGAGGGGCGAGGAAGGGAGGGATGGTTTGTGCACACCTCAGTGTGACTGTTGTAGTGCAGAGCATGTTGGCCCCTGCCTTGGTATTCTTGTCTGTGTTGCCCTGAGACTCTTGAATGCTTTTTTTTGTGCGTGTGTTCATTCATCTGTAGTGTTAAAAACTGAGCTCCAGGTTCTTTTTTTTGGGGGGGGGGGGGGTAAGGGGGGGCAAGAGGTTAGATTTTAGTTTTTAGCTATCAATATAAGAAACAAACCAAAAAAAAGAAAAAAGCTGTAATAGTCTGTGGAGTGTTACTGGCCAGTTGTAAGCTTACCAGCTGATGGACTACAGTACTGATTGGGTCTTTGAAAGATTCATGGGAACGTACTACTTAGGGCAATGGCAAAAAGGGGAGAAAAATGTTATTTGTAGCCAAATTCTGGAAAAAAGCTGCCTTTGGTGTAGACTTTTTCTTGCTGGTTTATGGTTGTCTGTGTCCTGAGGATGAATTCTGCTCAAGAAGCCTGTGGATGTGGTATGTAGCAGACAAGGAAGGTTTGATTTACAGATGAATGTGCTGTTCTGTAGAGCGCTCTTTGGAATGTGTATAGTTCATACATGTGATGTGTTTGTTATAAGAACACATAGACAGATGGAATTCCATATCAGCGATTGTCTTTATATAAACAGTGATGTTCCACTTCGGAGTCACATGCCCTAAGGAGTCTGGCCAATTTTGTTTCCGTTAGGGAAAGCATTCAATCAATCATTTCACTAGTGCCTCCCTCCCTTCCCCTACTCCAGACATCCCTCCCCACTGCCTCTCCTGGTATCAACCCTAAGTCCAATGTCCCCAGCCCAATCCTATCCCAGATACCCCAACTCTACCAAGCTTCAAATTACCCACCCAATAGAGCTGCCGCCCACCCCCCTGACCCAGTATATTCCCCAGATTCCTAATTCACTGAGAGATTTGAAAAAATTGTGTTTATCATTTACTTGTGCAGTCAGTATTAATATAGGCTTCCTCAGCATCTGGATTCTGACAGACCTCTGTTTTCCGATTCCCATCACGTTCTTCCCTGCTCCCAAAATGGGAACTGGGTGGGACCCGAAAACCACAGGAGCTGTGCTAATATGGAGCAGGTCCATGTTTCAGTTCTGTGACAGGGGCTTCATGTGCATTCAGTGATCACCGTGGGAGAGGGCTGTATTATTTTCCGCCCTCCTTACAGTGTCGGAGCAGCAGCATAAGCAAAAATGGTTATTTTAGGATAGTTCTGTTGGCAGTCAAGTCAAACATAAACATTCACCTGTGTTCTGGTTTTAATTCTTTTATAAGTAGTGTGAGATGAAATATCTTCTGTTTTTGGTTTCGGCTCACCTTAACCCCTCTCTTTAAGACAGTAGAATGTTAGCAGCTTTCTCTGTTTCTTGAAACGCCAAAGAATTTTTTCCACTTGAGAAGTAGGCATGTACGGCCATTAAAAAAAAAAAAAAAAGCTATTGAGGGAAATGGAGAGAACTCTTTTCAGTCACCTGAGATGTGCCACTATGTCAGTGCCTTAGTGCATTTATGAAATAATTTTAACAAAAAGAAAAAAAGAAAAGATGGTGTTTATCTCACAAGCACTATTATGCTGGATAGCCATTATAAAAGGGGCATGGGGGAGGTCAGCTTCCTTCATAAGCCAGTTCCGTAGGAAGGATTTTTCCTGGCACTTTAGATTTCAAAATAGCGTATGTTGGAAATTGAAAGATGTTTGTGATTAGCATATACCAAAAGAACTGGTGTATGCAGTGCAAAAATGAAAAATATAGTAACTTGAATTGCTGGGGTGAACGCATCCCTTCACGTCTTTATTAGTAGAATGCTGATTTTTGTAATTATCAGTTGTGCCTGTTGTACAGGGAGCTATGGATGATTCCACCCCTGTGCATTTATGTCATTGCCCTGTACGCTTTAATCAAACCTACCTGGGGTTTATGTACTACGCTATGTAATCTCTTTCATTGAAAGTATTTCTGTCCTCAAGCGATGGTACTAACCATAAGATTCTTGTTTTTCCCTTGTAAACAAGCAGAATAATGCTGTTTGAAATGAAGTACAAAATTATATTTTAATATCTCCAACAATCATCCGTGCGTGGTGACAAGTTATTGAGCGGTACAAGAGAGAGAGACAGATGTGGTAGGTCTGCAGAACTTATGGATATCAATGTTGCAACCGAATTTAACCATTCTTGGGACAGATACAGAGGGCTGTGGTAGGAACAAGGTTGAGGGGTCATGTAAAAGACATATAATAGGTGGGAACTGGTGTTGGTTTAGGTATGGGACTGTATATTCTCACCTATTCAAAGTGATAGAGATATAGAGAGGAAGGCTGTTGGGATGGTTGGATTGGCCAGTTGGTTCTGACCTCCCTCCATCTGCATGTTGGGGTAATTTCTCCAAATGGGTCAGTTTTGTGCATACCATGACAGGAGTGAACCTCACTCCTAAGCCTGGGTATGTGAAGTATAATATCAGTCTCTCAAATTTACTACTAAGTTGTATGTATTCAACATCGCATATCTCACACAGCAACACAAGATGTCAATTGTTGTGCAACACATTCCTAGAAGAACAAATTTGGGTAGTTAAAGGGGTGGGAGACAATATAAAAACCTCACAGTGATGAATGTATTTATTTGTGTTATTTATATTCTACATTATCCCCAAAAGTCTTGAGTTCAATATGTCTTACAATATAGGTTGAATGAAAAATTACATTGGTCATAATACGTTGGATTGAGTAACAAGGAATAACAGGTTAATAGAAGGGTTATAACAATGTACAATTTGATAAAGACCTAATACAATCAGAAGATAAGGTTATTGACAAGTTAATTAGATCAAAAATACTTAGACTAATGTGAAGAAATTTGAAATGAATTTGTAAAGAGATGAGTGTTTAACTTCTTTTAAAATTGCATATAATTAGAATAGAATTTAACAGATTTAGGGAGAGACTTCCAACATTTAGTTCCAATGTAGGAGAAATCTGAGGAAAGTACTGATTTGTAGCGGCTGTTTTTAAAATTTGGCAGGTGGAGTCTGAGGAAATCTCTGGCTTCAAGGGAGGCATTACATGAAGGTAGTTCAATTAGATGGTGTATATAATCTGGAGATAGTCTGTATATTATTTGAAAATTAATGGTACATATCTTAAACGAAACCCTAGCTTTATAGGGAGCCAATGCAATCTAATTAGCAGAAGGGAGACTCTTCAGGGCCCGCTCCTTGCAACCTCAATAAACAGCATTACAGTAATCTAACTGGGAGAGAACTAAGGTAGAACAAGAGTTCGAGGATACCAAATGGGAAGTAAGGCTAGATGCATTCAAGATTCCAGAGGGTTGACAATGATTTGCAATGACCTTGTTTGCATTTTGCTCAAATGTAAGCTGCTGATCAATGGTTACTAGAATCTTTAGTGTGGATTTGATGGGATAGGATATTTGATTAATAGTAAGTGAATTGAAAGGGGTAGAATCAAATGGATTGGTAATGACCAAGAACTTGGTTTTATCTCAGTTATTTGAACTTGGATGCCTGAGATTCCATTAGGTTGAGTCCAGATTTGATTTGGTTCAACATTTCTGAGAATCATTTACTAAATGATAAATATATCTGCATATATGAGGGTATTAAATGCTGCATATTCTAGCCTTCTACCCAAAGGTGACATCCATACATTGAATAGAATGGGGAGGGGGGAGCCCTGGGGCACCCCACAATCAGAGGGCCATGGAAAAAAAGAGAGAGAACCAGTACAGTCCACAAAAGCAGAATACACATCTTCTGATAGTTAAAAAGGCTTTTATTCTTGCTACTTTAAAGCACAACCCGACGTGGCATTGTTTTGCCTCTGCGTCAGGGATTATCAACCATTAGGGTCCCAAAGGGCACAAACACCTAATAGTTGGATGTAACAATAAAAGCTGAGCAGCTAGCCCCCTAGGTACAGAAAAAGCACCTGTAAATAATGTGTACAGCGTTGTGTATATCTGGTAGTGCTATAGAAATGATTTATAGTAGTACCTGGGATTTCTCATGCTCTCTTGTAGACCCCACTTTGTATAAATGTATCCCATGCGTACATGGTGGATATCCTGAAAACCAACTGGGTATGTGGTCAGTAGGAGAGTCTAGGGAACCACTGGTCTACACAGCATGAATTTCTATAGGTTACACCGCAGACTTTCTCCTGTTGGCTCTTGTTAAGGTGTGCAACGCTCATGAAACCCTGTTCTGTTTTTCTTTAGTCCGGCTTCCTCAATTCCTGTATAAAAGTGCTTTTGTGTACAACAAGTGAAAGGCTGCTTAAGTTCTTTGGAGGATATTTAATGAAGCAGTGTGGTGACTGAAGCTTAGATTAGTTTGCTGTTTTTGCTGCTATCAGTGGAGTATGCTCAGTACACTTTCTCTGCCCTAAGCCAGACTTTGGTGATAACAGGAGAACTGCACAGTCAGGGGAACTGATAACGAAATAATGCTTGTTGTAACAAAGCGGATGGGAAGTCAGTATGGGAGTTGGATTTGGCTTTCCTTGCAGTGTTGTTTTTTTTAACCAAACTCAGCAATTGTATATGGGCGGGGGTGGGGAGAATTCTCTAAGCTTTTATTTTGTATGAATTGAGCCTTTTCTTCAAATTTCTCTTTGGGAAAAATCGTAATACATTAATAACTGTTCATCTCATTCTGATCTCAATCCAGCATCGATGTGTATTTATGAAATTAGAGCTGTGGAAGGGCTAGGTGGGAGAATGTGCCTGTTAGCAAATGATATATACATTTCTGTAATGGCGTAGAGATACCAGACAGGGTAGGTAGATGGTTTTTAATGAATACTTAAATCCAAGGAAGGAATGAACTAGCAGTTGCCAAATAGGAAAGAGACCAGGGGTTATTTATAGCCACATCAAGCAAACTCAGGCGTGCTTGGGACAGTCAGAAAGGGACCCTAATGACAGGGGAGGGAGAAGACCGCAAATGGTTAGTACTGTAGGCAAAACCAAAGGGACAGACAGCTGGATTAAGGGGGAAGCCATCAACATGGGCTACCATTAAGCCGTGTTATTTTACTGTTAACCCCAGTGTTATTAGTAACTAGGTCTCATTGCATAAAATTGCTTTAATGTTGATAGCTGTGCCCCTATGTGTTTATCTACCAACATCTCCTATACCTCTGAAATCTGTTCCATTTTCTCCATCTAATTCTGCTTTTCAAGCTTATGTATTTTTGTATTTTAAATTTGTTGACTGAGTATATGCAATTGCTTTGGGTATCCTAAATTGTAAACTAATTTGCTGCTTTAATAGGAAAGATTTTGCCACAAGCCAAATCATATACAATAAATTAATCAGACTGCATGGAGAAATTTTTAGAATAAAGTGCTTGATCAGTATAGAATTTGGTTAATTTTTAAAAAAAAGATGTATGGCATTTCATTTAATATTTGCTATTGTTGCTTTTAGATCTGTAGTAAGTAAAAGTTCAACAGGGCCTCCTGGACTGTAATGTACAGCATGTTTAATTTGAAGTCCTCATTTTGCTTCCAGTGACTCTCAGGTATTTTGCACTCCTGTTCGTACCCCTGAAGGATTGTCAGTTTGTTTTAAGCAGATTTATTCCTGCTTTGGCCATGATCATTATATTATAGTTCACCCCTTAGATTTTTCCAAGGTGTGTCCAGGTGTGTACTACTGTCATATGTTAACATAAGTCAGGAGAAAGTACAGAGGGGAGGCAGTTCCCCCCCCCCCCCTCCTTTTGTAAGCTTTTTCTACCATAGAACCAGCACATAAAAACTGGTGTCACCAGGGACCCAAGCTCCATATGTCTTCCTGGTTCTTTTCATCTCTCTCCCCTTTAGCTTCATCATTTCTCACTCCTCCCTAACTGTTCTTAAAACTTTCAACTCTCACCTATCTCTCCACTCCATTTTCCTCTTTCTATTCCTTTTCTTTCCCTTCTTCATATCCATATTAGCTCTCATCCCTCTTATCACCTGCTTTCCACATCTCTCCATTGATCTCTTTCCCAGCAGTGGGTTAACCAGATGAATTTTGGGTGGACATATTTTCTCTTTGCCTCCCGCAGCACTCCTTTCAAACACAAAATATAAATACCTGACCTGATGGGGAACCCCAAGCCTTGCTAGCTAAAGACCTCCTCTCTCTTTCAACCAGAACTCTCCAAGCTCGGTAGCCATCAGTGGTGTCCTTGAACCAACTGAGCATGTGTGGGGAGAGGGAGGGTCAGCGGCAGTGGTGGCTCAGTGACGTTGCCGCAGGATGCCAAGTTTGGAGAGAGGTTGTTGAAGGAGGTCTTCACCTGATGGGGCTTGGTGATCCCTGCTATTTTTGGGTGGACCAGAGCCCAGAATAGCTGTTCTGCTACCCACCCATGGCTGTGCCACTGTTTTCTAGCATTTGTACCTCCTCCTTTGCTTCCCCTCCCCTGATCCTGCCGTGTTCTCTCTCTGTTAAGCTGAGCAGTGAGAGCCATTTCTGCTTCTTTTGTGCCAGCACTGCAATCACATTCAAAACTCACGGGCTGGCATGAGCTCAGCAGACAGGAAGTGTGAAATTTTAGAGCATGAAATGCCAGGACAGATAAACAGTTGGCAACCACTGGTTCTCCTGTTTGGTGCTGTGTGGCATGCACTGCTATTAGAGGAACGCTGTGCAGCCATGCCCGTGCGCACCTCTCAAGGGAATATTGCATGTGTGTCTCTAGTTGGGTTGGGTGACAATTCTTAATCCCCCTCCCCCATATGCTACAGGTTCTCAGTTTCTGCCAAAAGACCCAGAAGGGATCATCCAGAACTCATAGCTCAGACACTGAACTTAGATCTTCAACTAAAGGTCAAGAACCAATTGTGGGGTCCTTTTTTACAAAGTGGCAGTAAGCCCAAAGTGGGCTTACCATTTGTTAAAAGGGAAATACCTCTGGGCTACTGCAGCAGCCCAGTGGTAGTTCTCACCCCCAGCACGCGTCATATCTGGCGCTACAAAAATATTTTTATTTTTGTGGTGCTGGTGTGTGCCTGGTGGTAATCAGGCAGTGCTGCTCACTGCCCGGTTAGCGTGGGAGCCCTTATCACCACTGGAGGCAGTAAGTGCTCCCCCTCCCCCCGAAATGGCCACATGGCACATGGCCTTTTCCTGAAAAAAAAAAAACCCCAAAGACCCGCCTTTTACCTGCTGTGGTAAAAAGGGGCTTCGCCACGTACTGGCGCAGCTTTGTATAAAGACCCCATAGTTGCTGTGGGCTTCTGATGTTAATGGAAAGACACCACAGCGGTTGGTATTGGCCAGTGTTGCTCTTAAGGGTCTCCTGAACATATGCGCTTCAACAATGCGGGAGTGGTCTTCCATGAGAAGAGAAGGAATGAGGCTTTAAATATTCCGGTTTTTTTTAAAAATAAAGGTCAGGTGCAGCAACTTGTTAATTTATAATTTTCTGTGTGTTTAGTCTTGGAATTTTGAGGGCCAAATGAGCTTTCCATATAAGAATTTAAAGTCAGGGATACTTGAGACCTTGTAACACTGTAATCTATTTGCTAAGTGTTAATCCTATGGTTGTTAAAATGACAAAATACTACATCGCAGTGCCTTGCTTCTAGAACATCTTGCCCAGCACTCCTGAAACCCGTTGTCGGTGAATGTGAAATGGTGGGCAATATCCTGGCATGTTTTAATATTATCTATTTGTGATCGGCTTGTTTGAGGGATCTTGGCTGAGTAAATGACTGTATTGCTCTTGAAAATGTTCCTTTTTAATTAGTTGGTCCAGGCAGTTTTAAGGCACCCAAGTTGTCAGGAGGAATCAAACTTCAAGAGGGTTCCTATCACCTTCTTTCCCAAACCGTCCACCCACAAGCATAATTTATAGACTGTATAACTGAAAGACAATAACAAGCCATTTTTAACATATGACTCAATAAATCATAAAGTGAAATATTTTCTGTGTGATTTTTTTTTTTTTAAATTTAATCTACACCATGCTCTGGCAATTAACCAGTGGGTGTAATGGTTTGCAGCAGATGCAGAGAGGTTTAATGGACCTATTCTAATACAGTGGTGTGCAAAAGTCTGGAATAAGCAGATCTTAATGCAGTTTTGAAGCTTCAGTGTGCAATTTTTCACATAACTAGATGTTGGAATATTGTACATTATGGGCTCATTTTCAAAGCACATAGACATCTCAAAATGGCAATAATAATGTCTCTCTACCAAAAATGTCCAAATTGTGATTTTTGGAATAGCAGAATTTGGGTGTCCTATACTGCAGTTCATCCAAGTAACAAGAGGGCATGTTTTAGGCAGAACTAGGGAGAGCCCAAACTTAGGATGTCCAACAGTGATAATGAAATGGGAAGAAACGTCCAAGTCTTTAAAAAGGAGGTTTTTATTTAGACCTGTTTCAGTCATGTCCAGGGTCCAAAAAAAGATGGTTGCACATATGTAAGATGATTTTCAGGTGAAGAATGCAAGCCAGAATGTGAATGTGTCTGTCAAACATCCATTGAAGATCATAGCTTGGGGTTACATGACAGCAAGTGCTGTTGGGATGTTTACAAATTGTCAATGACATGATAAATGCAAAAAAAAAAAATATATAGATTTGAGATACTGCAGCAATGTATGATTCCATCAGCAGAGAAACTTTTTCCTGGTGACTATCCTGCTTATAATCGAAATAGAAAAACGCCTATATTGTGACCCAAATCAGGAGATAGACGTTTATCTCACAAAAACGAATAAAGCGGTATAATCGAAAGCCAAATTTGGACGTTTTCAATTGCACTCCGTCGCGGATGTGGACAAAGTTGATGGGGGCGTGTCGAAGGCGTGGTGAAGGCGGAACTGGGGCGTGGTTATCGGGCGATCAGAGATGGGCGCCTTTCGCCGATAATGGAAAAAAAAATATGCGTTTTTAGCGAGAATTTAGGGCACTTTTCCTGGACCCTGTTTTTCCACGAATAAGGCCCCAAAAAGTGCCCTAAATGACCAGATGACCACTGGAGGGAATCGGGGATGACCTCCCCTGACTCCCCCAGTGGTCACAAACCCCCTCCCACCACAAAATATGCCGTTTCACAACTTTTTATTTTCACCCTCAAATGTCATACCCACCTCCCTGGCAGCAGTATCACTGGAGCAGTTATTAGGAGGTGCAGTGGACTTCAGGCAGGTGGACCCAGGCCCATCCCCCCACCACCTGTTACACTTGTGCTGGTAAATGGAAGCCCTCCAAACTGCCCCCCAAACCCACTGTACCCACATGTAGGTGCCGCCCTTCACCCCTTAGGGCTATAGTAATGGTGTAGACTTGTGGGCAGTGGGTTTGAGGGGGATTTGGGGGGCTCAACACCCAAGGGAAGGGTGCTATGCACCTGGGAGCTGTTTTACCTTTTTTTTTTTTTTGTAAAAGTGCCCCCTAGGGTGCCCGGTTGGTGTCCTGGCATGTGAGGGGGACTAGTGCACTACGAATCCTGGCCCCTCCCACGAACAAATGCCTTGGATTTATTTGTTTTTGAGCTGGGCGCTTTCGGTTTCCATTATCGCTGAAAAACAAAAACGCCCAGCTCAAAAAAAGATAAACGTCCATGTTTTTCGAAAATACGGTTCGGTCCGCCCCTTCACGGACCCGTTCTCGGAGATAAACGCCCATGGAGATAGACGTTTTCCTTCTATTATGCCTCTCTATATGTTCTAAGACCACCATGCCCCATGCCGTTGAGCAAAAGCAGTTGTTGAATGGAAGAAATCCAAGAATCTCTCCCTTGATTGGCCAGTCCAAGAACATCTGGCATGAAATAGCACTGAAATATTGGGGTGGCATGCTACATCAAAGAGAGCTGACAGGAACACTCAGCACAGCCAGGAATCAAGTGGTCACCAGCCACTATCTTCTAATGTTTGTCCATTCGATGCCAGGACAGGGCTAGTCCGTGTGAAAGAGTAAAGGCTGACCTACCAAATCCTAACTATCATTAAAACGCACCCAAATGGCCAATGTCAATAAAATACTAAGTGGAGTGGAATAGGCAGACTTGAATCGCTTGTTACTCTTTCCAAAAATACAAGGACTAAGGGCCACACAATAAAGCTACCAAGTAGTAAATTTAAAACAAATAACAGAAAATATTTCTTCACTCAACGTGTAAAACTAAACTCTGAAATTTGTTGCCAGAGAATGTGGTAAAAGCAGTTAGCTCAGCAGGGTTTAAAAAAAAGGTTTGGATAATTTCCTAAAAGAAAAGTCCATAAGCCATTATTAAGATGGACTTGGGAAAATCCACTGCTTATTTCTAGGATAAGCAGCATAAAATCTGTTTTATACTTTTGGGATCTTGCTTGCCAGGTACTTGTGACCTGGATTGGTCACTGAAACAGGATACTGGGCTTGATGGACCTTTGGTCTGTCCCAGTATGGCAACACTTATGTTCATTTTCTTGCCTCATTAAAAAAAAAAACCCAAAAAACGTTATATATTATGAACGCAACATTTGAATAGCTGCTGAGCCACACTGAAATTGCAATGAATAGATCAGTACCTGTGTTTTATGCACTTTCACATATGTAACGTGCATTTATGACTGGAACAGCATTACAAAATTATGTAGAAAGCCACAATGAATAATAATACTAAATAAGCACAAATTTAAAAATGACAATTAAATGAATGCCAAAGATATTGAAATTCCACAGTGCAAAATATTATTCCAGACTTTTGCACAGCATTGTAAATGTCAATGGTGATTGATATTAGGGTACGTTGGCATTATGGGTGTCACTGGAGGCTTTTACGCACTGTGTGAATAAATGATGCTGTCGGTGTGCCACTTTCTTGTCTTTAAATCATTCTTCAGTTTTAAACAGCACTTCCATCCTTAGCCATAAAAGCTATGAAACTTTCTTAGCCTTATCCGTTATGAGGTAAATATTTGATGGACCAACAACCTTTTGAAAGATAAATGGGTGAATTGTCTGTACTATGAATGTGGCTGAAAATATAATCATAACTTTATATGGATAGCTTATCCATGTAAAAGACCTGCTGTTTTTATGTTTGGTCTTGCCCCGGCACACTTCTAATTCCATCCTTCTCTAAGGGGGTAAGTTTGTAAAAGGGTGACTAGCAGGCTTATTTAAGAGAAGGGCACCCATCTTTCGACACAAATCAGGAGATGGGCATCCTCTCAGGGTCGCCCAAATCGGCATAATCGAAAGCCAACTGCTTCCTGTTGTGGGGTCGACCAAAGTTCCTGGGGGCATGTCGGAGGCATAGCAAAGATGGAACAGGGGCGTGCCTAATAGATGGGCATCCTCGAGGGATAATGGAAAAAAGAAGGGCATCCCTGACGAGCACATGGCCGACTTTACTTGATCCATTTTCCATTACGACCAAGCCTCAAAAAGGTGCCCGAATTGACCAGATGACCACCGGAGGGAATCGGGGATGACCTCCCCTGACTCCCCCAGTGGTGACTAACCCCCTCCCACCCTGAAAAAAAACAACTTTAAAAACTTTTTCTGCCAGCCTCAAATATACTCAGGTCCCTCGCAGCAGTATGCAGGTTCCTGGGGGAGGAGGTGTGTGTGTGTGTGTCAGCGGAGGTATAGCGAAGGCGTGGACGTCCTTTCAAACATTTTGGAGGTCCTGAACTGCCCCCCCCCCCTACAGGGACTGCCAAATTTCAAGGGAGTGGAGTGGAGGAGTGGCCTAGTGGTTAGAGCACTGGTCTTGCAATCCAGAGGTGGCCAGTTCAAATCCCACTGCTGCTACTTGTGATCCAAAATCCAAATAAATAAAAGGGGTGTCAGAGGCATAGCAAAGGCATGGACATCCTTCTCACAGAAACATCCACATTTTGGACGTCCTCAACTGCCGTCGCAGGGACAGAGGCATAGCGAAGGATGTCCTCCATCCATACTCCCCCCCCCCCCCAAAAGACGTCCCTGACGAGCACTTGGACCCTTTCACCTGGACTTGTATTTTTCTAAGGTTGTACACAGCTATTATACACACAGCTTGTCTGCATGGATGAAGCCGTCTTTGGCATGCGCAGACCAGCCACGCATAATGCTTGGCTGCTCTACTACTACTACTTAACATTTCTAGAGCGCTACTAGGGTTACGCAGCGCTGTACAATTTAACAAAGCGAGACAGTCCCTGCTCAAAGAGCTTACAATCTAATAGACAAGTGAACGGTCGGTCCGATAGGGGCAGTCAAATTGGGGCAGTCTGGATTCACTGAACGGTAAGGGTTAGGTGCCGAATGCAGCATTGAAGAGGTGGGCTTTAAGCAAAGACTTGAAGACGGGCAGGGAGGGGGCTTGGCGTAAGGGCTCAGGAAGGTTGTTCGAAGCATAGGGTGAGGCGAGGCAGAATGAGCGGAGCCTGGAGTTGGCGGTGGCGGAGAAGGGTACTGAGAGGAGGGATTTATCCTGTGAACGGAGGTTATGGGCGGGAACGTAAGGGGACATGAGGGTAGAAAGATAGTGAGGGGCAGCAGACTGAGTGCATTTGTAGGTAAGAAGGAGAAGCTTGAATTGATGCAGTATCTGATCGGAAGCCAGTGAAGTGACCTGAGGAGAGGGGTGATATGAGTATATCGGTTCTGGCGGAATATGAGACGTGCAGCAGAGTTCTGAACAGATTGAAGGGGGGATAGATGGCTAAGTGGGAGGCCGGTGAGGAGTAAGTTGCAGTAGTCCAGGCGAGAGGTAATGAGAGCGTGGACGAGAGTTCGGGAGGTGTGTTCAGAGAGGAAAGGGTGAATTTTGCTGATGTTAAAGAGGAAGAAGCGACAGGTCTCTGCACTAGCTTCCCCTCCGTAGGAAGGAAATCGTGTGCAAACAAGCTAACAGTGAGCAGCTCATTTGCATGCGATTTCCTTCATGCATGCCCGTTCCTTTCCGAATCACTAAGGGATCGGTAAGGGAAGGGCTTTTTCCATTCAGTTAGTGCATCAGTCCACTGCAGTGCCCCCTAGGGTGCCCAGTTGGAGTCCTGGCATGTCAAGGGGACAAGTGCACTATGAATGCTGGTTCCTCCCACAACCAAATGAGTTGGATTTGGTGATTTCTGAGATGGGCGTCCTCGGTTTCCATTATTGCCGAACCATCTCTAAGGTCAACCATCTCTAAGGTCGACCTAAATGTTGAGATTTGGGCATTCCCGACCGTATTATCAAAACAAAAGATGGACGCCCATCTTGTTTCGATAATACGGGTTTCCCCATCCCTTCGCGGGGATGTTCTGCGAGGACGCCCTCAGGAAAACTTGGGTGCCCCGTTTGATTATGCCCCTCCACGGGGCTCATTTTCAAAAGAAAAATGTCTAAAAAATGTCACGAAGCATCATTTGGATGTTTTTCTCACAAAAACATCCAAATTGGTATTTTCAAAACCTGTTTTACAGACGTTTATCTATGCAATTCATCTGCAGTTCATCCAATCACAAGGAATCATGTCGGGGGTATTTCAGGGGTGGGATTTGGGTGTTCGAATATGGCTGTAAGACATCCAACTGTTAAGAACAAAATGGAAATGTCTAGGGCTGAAACTTCAACATTTTGGTCTAGACCTGTTTTTAGAACAAGGCACATAAAGGTGCTCTAAATGACCAGATGACCACTAGAGAGAATCGGGGATGACCCCCCTAGTGGTCACTGACCCCCCTCCCATTCCCCCCAAAATGTGAATAAAAACATGACTTAACAGCCTGTATGACAGCTTCAGATGTTATGGCCAGATCTATTAGAGCAGCATGCAGGTCCCTGGAGCAGTCTAGTGGTGGGTGCAGTGCACTGTAGACAGGTGGACCCGGACTTGTATCTCCTACCTGTTACACTTGTGGTGAAAACTGTGAGCCCTCCCAAACTTACCAGAAATGAACTGTACCCACATATAGGTGCCCCCTTCACCCGTAAGGGATATTGTAGTGGTGTACAGTTGGGGGCTGTGGGTTTTGAAGTGCTCAGCAGGCAAGCTAAGGGAGCAACAAGGAGATGTGTACCTGGGAGCACTTATAATGAAGTCCACTGCAGTGCCACCTAGGAAGCCCCACTTCTTTCCTGGGATGGCTGGAGGACTAGTCTACTAATAATGCTGACCCTCCTCCTACATCCCAATGGCTTGATTTTCTACATTTTTCACTTGTATGTTTTTGTTTTTTTTCAAAAATGGACCAAAAAGATAAAAGTTTTGAGCACAAAACGTCTAGAAAATAGCAGTTTAAAAAAAAAGAAGAGGTTTTTCTGTTTCTAAAATGGCTATATTCCCCACTTGAATTTTGGACGTTTTGAGCAAAACATCCAAAGTTGGACTTGCACATCATGTTGAAAATGCCCCTCTATATGAAAGAGCCAGACAGGCCTTTATAAAACTATCCCTAGAAGTGCACAATTTTTCACACAGAATTTTACACCTGCTCTGAAGAAGGTGTAAATGTATGTGTGACTTGTGCATTTTACAAAATACATGTCTACATTCCAACAGTGGAACACCTATGTGTACCACACATATATTTATTTTTCAGTAGTAGCTCAAGGTGAATTAGATTCAGGTATACTGGGTATTTATCTGTCCCTGGAGGGCTTACAGTCTAACTTTGTACCTGAGGCAATGGAGGGTTAAGTGACTTGCCCAAGATCACAAGGAGCAGCAGTGGGATTGGCACCGGCCACCTCTGGATGTCAGGTATGCACCATCTTGATGCATGTACACGTATCCGGCTGCACGGTTTTATCAGAGCCTTTCCTGCATGTAAAAGGTGCTTCACAGCTGAATGCTTTAAAAAAAATGATCCCCCCCCCCAAAGGTATTTCTATAAGGGTGCCTATGAAGGAAGGGCACCTACTTTTCTTTATAGAATGCTAGTGTAACTGGGTATATTTATTTGTTACATTTGTATCCCACCTATTTGCAGGCTCAGTGTGGCTTACATAATACCGTAGATGCGTTCACCATCTCCGGCATGTGCTTAATAATAATTTCCATAGTGCTACTAGACATATGGAGCACTGTACACATTATATACAGGTACTTTGTTTTTTTCCTGTCCATAGAGGACTCACACTAAGTTTTTTTTTGTACCCGGGGTAATAGAAGGTTAAGTTACTTGCCCAAGGTCACAAGGAGCTGCAGTGGGACTTGAACCCAGGTTGCCAGGATCAAAGCCCAATGCACTAACCATGAGGCTACTCCTCCACTCTGCTTAGATGCAAATACTTATGCCAGTCATAGAGCTGGTGTGTATGCACACTTAGTTCTGGTGATATGTGTGTAACTTTGCCCCTCATTCATGTGCCACCCATGTAACTACTGTAAATGAGCTTGCACGTGTTGACAGAATAGTTTGTAGGTGGAATTTTGGCAAGTATGTGTGTATATGCACATATATGTGGTATATGCCATTGTTCTAAACATTTATACATATAGGGAGAGACTATATGGTGCCTAAAAAAAAATCAGTGTGGAAATCGGTGCCAACTAAGTATATTGTGTAAGCAGCGCCTAGGTACTCTTTATAGAATACGCTTAGTTGATATCTCTGTGCCTAAAACTACGTGCATCCAATTACACCAACAAAAACATGGCATAAATCCCAGCATGTAGATTTACACACACTGGGCCATATTTTGTAAGTACTCATGCAAATTTTGGAATGCTCATTTCCCTGCCGATAACCACACCCCGTTTTGCCTGTGTGCGTTAGAAGTTCGGTGCACTTTGTTACAGAATATGCTTAGTGAGTTGTGTATATAAATTCCAATCAGTGCTCATTATTGCTTGTTAAGTGCTGTTAGCGCTCATTAGCTTATTAAGCTGGTTAAGTTATGTGCGTTGTTATATTTGACATGGATCTTTATGTGCGCTATATAGAAACTAGAGGGATAATAGCATGGGCGTAGATTGGGGGGGGGCGAGGGGGGGCATTGCCCTCCCAAACAAGTCGCACCAGCGAACTGGCGGGGCTTAATTGTGTCTTCCCCGCTGGCGCTGCCTCGGTCCCTGACTACCTGCAGCATTTTTGTCTTCACCCGTCCTGTACCCGTCGCCGTCAGCGCTGCCATTCATTCTCTCACAGGCAGCCTCGTTCCCGCTCCCCTTTGCCGCGTCCACTCCTCCGGCTCTCTCTGATGCACTTCCTGTTTAACAGGAAGTGCATGAGAGAGAGCCGGAGGATGCGGCAAAGGGGAGCGGGAATGAGGCTGCCTGTGAGAGAATGAATGGCAGCGCTGATGGCGACGGGTACAGGATGGGTGAAGACAAAAATGCTGCAGGGAGTCAGGGACCGAGGCAGCATGCTGGCTGGTGGCAGGGAGACAGGGAGAGACAATCACAGGAGCACTGTTGGGGTGATGGGGTAATGCTAGGTAGAGGTGAGCGAGAGAGGTGGGGAATGTTGGTGGGGGGAGATGCATGGGGGGGAGAGAGGGAGAAATAATGCTGGATGTGGAGGAGGAGGGAGGGACAGCAAGAGAAA
Source organism: Microcaecilia unicolor (assembly GCF_901765095.1). NCBI lineage: Eukaryota > Metazoa > Chordata > Amphibia > Gymnophiona > Siphonopidae > Microcaecilia > Microcaecilia unicolor. The sequence continues at coordinate 131,721,044 of NC_044039.1, forward strand.
AGGGGAAATGTTGGCACATGGAAGTGGGAGGGAGGGAGACAGAGAGAGATGCTGTATGGGGATGGGAGGGATGCTAAAAGGGGAAGGAAGAGAATGAAAGAGATAGATGTTGGGCCCAGGGTGCAAGGAAGGGAGATACTGAGAGTGATGTGGGCAGTGGGAGAGAAGAAGGAGGGAAGAGAGGTTGTACATGGGGATGGATGAGAGGGAGGGATAGATATACATTAGAGGGGAAAGAGAAAAAGAGGGAGATTGTGGATCCAGGGACAGAAGGGAGTGAGGGAGAAATGCTGGACAATTGGAGGGAGGGGAGAGAAAGAGGAAGATATGCTGGACCACAGGGAGGGGGGGGCTGGAAGATACTGGGATGTGGATGTGTGTGTGGAAGGGACAGGGAGATATTAGGCTACAAGGGGAGAAAGGGAGCAGGCGTGCTGGGCTAGAAGGTTGGAGGGAGGAAGATGCTGCAAATGGTGGAACTATTTGGGAGAGGCCAAAGGGGAGGTGGGAAGGAAACAAATGAGAGGATGATAGTGATGGGGGGGGGGGGGGCAGAAATGTGGTAATGGAGAGTTGATTAAAGATGAAAGGAAATGGAAGGTTGGAGGAAGGACTGAGAAGAGGAATGGGGCAGCTAGTGGGTGAGAGAAGGAAATGGAATTTGATAGCTGAAAACTAAAAAGGAGAAGGATGAGGACGAGGGTGAAATTTAAGTGAACAGAGAGGCAGCAAAGAAAAAAAAAAAACAGAGGAAACAGCTAAAAAAGAAATAATGTGTCAAAGGTAGGTGTAGTGAAGGAATGGAATAAGACAGGAGAGAAGAGAAAATACAAATGGACAGCAAGCAGTTGAAGGAGAATTAGCAGAAAGACAGGAAAAGAGGAAACTGGAACCAGCATGATGGAACAGTAAAATGTCCAGACAACAAAGGTACAAAAAAGTATTTTATTTTGAATCTATTAAATGGAATATCAAATGGAAAGAAGACACTGCATAAAACAGAAGACACTGGGACCAAAGAGAATAGAAAAACTAAATGATCAGACAACAAAGGTAGAAAAAAGTATTTTATTCAGAATTTATTAATTGGAATATGTCAGCTTTTTGAAATGTGTATCTGTGAAATTTTGCATGTAAGTTTCAATTTTTCTGGTATTGCTGCATGCTGAGTCTGACTTCTTTAGTTAACTTTCCAGTTCAGTATTTTGCCTTCATATTTTTTGCTTTCTAGTTCCTTGTGTCATGTGTTTTTCACGAGGTAGTGTATTGGTGTTTTAGAGCCTGGTGTAATTACAGTTCTGCCTTTTCATGCATAAGGTTGCAGCTCGTCCTGTCCTTGGAATTAGTGCTGTTATGGTTTAGTAAAGTTATGAGTGTGTTTTTGCACAAGTTTGTGTATAGTGTATTGCAGTGGAGAGATTGTGTGTTGGCTTTACTGAGGTGGCACCAAAACATCAGAAAGGGTGTAGAGCCTAAATCATGACACACTACCTCTTGAAGGATCTACATATAGAGCTTATGCACTTCTAAGGTCAACACTGGCATGGTATGGGAAAGGGGGTGGGGAAATACTACTGGAGTGGAAGAGGGAGTGCTGGGTAAGGAGGAAAGAAGGAAGGAAAGGAGAAAGAGCTGGCTTGATATCTCATACATATTCATTATGGTTATTCCCAAAAAAAGCCAGCTCTTTTCCCCTTCCTTCCTGCCTCCATATTAGCATATCATTTGCATATGTATATATGCAAATGAATATGCTAATATGCTCCGCCCCATCCTTTGCCCCCCCCAAATGAAACAGTCAAACTACGCTTATGGATAATAAGTACATAAATGTTAACACCCATTTTGTAAAATCGATAAATTTTGGTCATAATAGATTCAGTAAATAGTGCTCACAAATTGGCATCGGAAAAAAACTGGCGCTCAGTTCTATTTTATAATGTTCACTCAAGAAGTAGCACTGAGTGCCAGTTTTGGCACCCAGAACTTACAGCTGCTGAAACCAGGTCTAATTCTTAGCACCCAATTTGAGCACATGTTCCTGGTATTCTATAAGACTATTTCCAATTTTAGGAATGCTCTTGAACCACCTATGCACCTCTCATCATCGTGCCCCCTTTTGGGTTTTGCACTATGGGTTTTGGGTGCACATTGTTACAGGAGTAGGGCTAGATTCTATATATAGTAACATAGTAGATGATGGCAGATAAAGACCTGTACGTTCCATCCAGTCTGCCCAACAAGATAAACTCATTGTATGTGCTACTTTATGGTGCCTGAAAAATCCACGCAGAACAAATTTCCACCTAAGCATATTTTATAAGCGGTGCCTAGATTTAGGCATGATATATAGGGAAAGGGAAATGGGACTTGATATACCGCCTTTCTGAGGTTTTTGCAACTACATTCAAAGTGGTTTACATATATTCAGGTACTTATTTTGTACCAGGGGCAATGGAGGGTTAAGTGACTTGCCCACAGTTACAAGGAGCTACAGTGGGAATCGAACTCAGTTCCCCAGGATCAAAGTCCACTGCACTAACCACTAGGTTACTCCTAGTATGCTTAGCTGATATCCTAACGCCTAGAACTACGCACATCCATTTACACCAAGGAAAATGTGGCGTAAATACCGGTGCATAGATTTAGGCGCAGAGGGGCATATTCTATGCCCATTTCCCCACCCATATCTATTCCCCTTTTTGGCTCCGCACATTAGAATTTAGATGGTCTGCGTTAGAGTATGCTTAGCGAGTTGTGCATGTAAATTCTAATTATTGCCAATTAGTGCTCATTCTTGCTTGTTAAGTGCTGTTAAAAACGCTGATCGGCATGTTAAGCCAATTAAGTTAAGTGCATTGTTATACAATACGCTTAGATTTCAGCATGGAACGCTAGGTGCGATATGTAGAATCTGGAAGATAGTGCATAGCAGGACATGCCGTGCACACAAATCCAAATTGATGGCAATTAGTGTCAGCACCCAAATTATTGGTACTAGTTGGCTTCTTAACCAGTTTAATTGGGTTGTGCATTGTGGATCAGTGTTCAATTTTGGACGCCATATATAGAATCCAGGGGATAGCAACTTAAGCATTCTGCAGGATGGGGAATTTAAACAGACACAGTTATGCAGCTAGCGCCCTATGTTTCGCTGTGTCAATGCTTTTTGACTATCGGCCTCCGATTAACATTCAGAAAGTGTAACTTAATAAACTGTTTCCTACCTCTTACATGAACATGTGCAGCTGTAATACTGCAGAGGGGACAGATGAAAAGGAATGAAAAATGTGTTTCAGGGACTGCTAGCGCTGTGTCCGCCTGTCTCCTCCTCAAGGTAGCAATTACTAGCTGAACTGGCTAGTCTTGGGAAAGGTTTCTGCATTCATTTTGATTTTTCATCATCTGTTAAACCAGCTGGTGTGCACTGTTGCCTTCCATTGAAATATAAACAGAGGCTCAAGAGCATAAAAGCACACAACTATGGAACGCATTACCAAAAGCCGTGAAAACAACTTATGATCACCTGAACTTCCAGAAATCATTAAAAACTAACCTATTCGAAAAGGCATACCTTTCCAACTTAAATGCCTGTACCCTGCAACACAATGAAACCAAAGCTCGTAATGGACATATAATAACTCTTCCTCTCTATGATTCCCTAATATGTCTGTACACACGAACCTTATTCTACCACAGCATTACTGTATTTGTTCATACCGGAATTGGCGAAAGCCTTTATGGTACTATGTAAGCCACATTGAGCCTGCAAATAGGTGGGAAAATGTGGGATACAAATAAGAAAGAAAGAAAAGAAAAGAAAACACCCAGAAGGATGGACTGGCCATGGCTGTTTTGCTTTCTGGAAGTCGGGGCTCCTTCAGGCTCTGCACTAACCTCTTTTGGATTCTGAGGGAAGGCAGATAGCTTTAAAGGATATCTTGAGTCATCTCTCTTTCAGGGCTAGTGCGCAGGGTACATGGATGCCCTAGAGGCTGTAGGCATACCTTTAGCCATGTGCATTTCATCCCTGAAAAAGTTATAATCTTGTATAGTCGTATACAAGAAACAGAAAGGAGAAACAGGGGTGATATGATACAGATATTCAATTATTTGAAAGGTATTAATCTGCAAATGAACCTTTTCCGGAGATGGGAAGGCGGTAGAACTAGAGGACATGAAATGAGGTTGAAGGGGGGCAGACTCAAGAAAAATGTCAGGAAGTATTTTTTCACGGAGAGAGTGGTGGATACTTGGAATGCCCTCCCGTGGGGGGGAGGTGGAGATGAAAACGATAACGGAATTCAAACATGCGTGGGATAAACATAAAGGAATCCTGTTCAGAAGAAATGGATCCTTAGAAGCTTAGCAGAGATTGGGTGGCAGCACCGGTGGTTAGGAGGCGGGGCTAGTGGTTGGGAGGCGGTGCTAGTGCTGGGCAGACTTCTACGGTCTGTGCCCTGAAAATGGTAGATACAAATCAAGGTCAAGTATACATATAAAGTAGCACATATCTTGTTGGGCAGACTGGATGGACCGTTCAGGTCTTTTTCTGCTGTCACTTACTATGTTACTATGTATGAAAACAACAATGTGCAGTTTAGCTGGATAGGGCTCAGTACAGAGATGTGTGGCTCAATTTATCAGGCTGCCCCTGATATTCTGCCAGTCCTGCCCTTTCACAGTTTCTTAAATGTATGTTGCCATTGGCCCATCCAGGTCAATATCTGCTGCTGGACCTCACAACCAATGTGCTGGAGTGAGCAGCTACCTGTATAAATATTCGAATAAAAGGATCCTCCTTTTGCTGGTCTGAAGCTGTCACTGCAAGTCAGATCTCTGCTGCAAACCAGCATGCCCAGGGAACAGTGCTGCACAGAAGCATGGTGTGCCTGTACAGAAGGGAAACCAAATCAGAGAGATTCAAAGGAACTAGCAGCCATGTTGGGGGGGGGGGGGGGGGGGGGAAGCAGATGTGAGAGAAAATTGCAGGGTGGTGACTAAAAAGCTACTGCTTCCACCTCCCACACTTGTCACACTACAGGTATGACCCTTATTGCGGTGGCAGTATTCCACTATCACAGGAGGTGCCATTCCATTAGTTTCACCTAGCATGAACAGCAACCCCCCAACCCCATTTACCCTCTCTCAGCAGGCACCTGTAGAGAACACTAATGCATTTCTGTGGTAGCCTGTTTGTGTGTCAAGCCTGCATTCTTAATGCCCTTTGTAAAAGAGCTCCTAATTGATTTAATGCATATTAATTCATAGATTAAAGCATGCTAAATGGATGTGGGGTGTAGCACACTAAAAACCTTGAAGCACACTAACAAACCATCACCTATACCCCACATTCCTACTCATTAGTCAACTTGGTTCTCCAGTTCTTAATGCTAAGAAACAAGTAACTTAATACTTTATTATTACTTTCTTCAACCAGAAAGGGTTATATCCAGGCTAATTCCAATACTAGAATGTGAAAAGAAGATTTATTGCAAAGCTGTAATTCAATCCTGAATTCCTCATATTATTATAAGCAGAGAAAGTCAAGAATGAGCTACTCCTGTTATCGTATGATTGAATTAGAACTCCAGGAATCAATAATACCCTTCCTTATTTATTACTCTTTTCATTATTGTCTGTAGTGGTAAACAGAGATGATATAGCACAGCAATTAACATTTTCAGTAATTAGTAAAATGTGCAAATAGAAACTCATTCTCAATTCTAGGGGCCTTGATGAATTATAGTTCAGTGCAAAAAAAGGAAAAATATAATCTCCCTCTATTATAGTGTAAACTAAAATCATACATTTAGGATAAAAACTTAAAGGTAAAGGTAGTCCCTGGTACAAAAGTACCAAGTCATGAACCATATAGGGTTGCCACTTGCGTAATAGTTTCCTGGCAGACTATTAGTGGGGTGGTTTTACCATTGTCTTCCCCAACATTTAGGACAATGGATGGGAAATTGAAATCCCTTCTCTCCCACTGACCTTTTTTGATTTTGGCCAAGTTATTTCATATTACAGTTCTAGACCAACTGAATGCTGGTACATTTTCGGCTGAAATCGAAAATGTGCTGTGTTGTGCAGCCCACAGCCCCACTCCCTCCCCCTGACACAAGGAGATCCCCTCCTGGACCCACACATGGCTTGTTTTGAATTTGTTTGGTGTGGTCAGTAGTCATATCCAAATCTGCTTTTACATATAAAATTAACTTCAATTTCTTCTTGAAATTTCAAAATGGTGTCGGGGAAAAAAAATTCCTACTCTCTAAACTTGAGCACTGCGGAGGACAATTTTAGTTCAGTACTACCTTAATCCTATCCTCTTCCTAATCTAAATCTCTACATACACACTCGCTTGGTCTCCCACGTTTTGGAGGAAAAACCTCAACAGACTCTTTAACATGTAGCTCTCTGGCTCTTAGTTACCCGGAGCACTTGCTGTCATCATTGGCATAAAAACCTCCAGTATGCACAGTCTCTATTTTTAATTACTCTTTTGTGCGTTAAGTATAATGTATAACTTATCTTGCTGTTGCTCAGTCTTTGCTTCCCACAGCCTACTGGAGGTTTTTATGCCAATGATGACAGCAAGTGCTCCGGGTAACTAAGAGCCAGAGAGCTACATGTTAAGGAGTCTGTTGAGGTTTTTCCTCCAAAACGTGGGAGACCAAGCGAGTGTGTATGTAGAGATTTAGATTAGCAAGAGGGTAGGATTAAGGTAGTACTGAGGAAAAAAAAATCAACATTTGCTTTTTATGTTGCAGGCACATAGCAATTTGGATTAATATTTTGAAAATAGCTTTTGAAGCAGCACTCATTTCTTCACCGCCTTCTAATGCCAGTAACTAGGAGGCATGTGTTCAGTATGGATAATACAGTAAAACTCCTGGGAGGCTTGAATTAGGAATTAGTTTACAATGGTGGAAGTCATGTTGGGTGTTTGGGTGCTTTTTATTCTTTCCAAATCAAGTTGGAAAGAATTATACATAGGGGGTCAAGAATGTCTGCCTGTCTATCTGTCTAGGGGGAAAAATAGCTCTCCAAAAATTGTATGGCATGGGATGAAACTTGGCATGAGGGAAAAAGACACAAACTCCAAAAGGATTGAGGATTCCAGAAATCTAAATCCCCTACCCCCCCCCCCCCCCCCCCCACGACTTAGTGCATTTCTGTGGGAGAAGGAGTTCCATAGCAGAGAATAATACATTTACTTATTCATTTGAATTTTGCTCACACCTTTTTCAGTAGTAGCTCAAGGGGAGTTTCAATCAGGTACACTGGGTATTTCCTTGTCCCTGGAGGACTCACAATTTAAGGGTCACTTTTAAAAATGTGCAGCAAAAGGGGACCTGCGCTGGCATTAGCGTGTGTTTTTGATGCACGCCGAGGCCCCTTTTTACCGAAGTGGGTAAAAGGCAGGTCTTTCTTTTTTTTTTTTTTTTTCAGGAAATGGCCATGCGACAAGTGAAGAACTTGCCATGCGGCCATTTTGTGAGGGGGGAGCATTTACCGCCATCCACTGAGGTGGCGGTAAGGGCTCCTGCACTAACCTGGTGGTAACCAGGCAGCGCATGGCACTGACCAATTACCGCCAGGTATACACCAGTGCTACAAAAATAAAACAATTTTGTAGCGCTGGCTATGACGCATGCTGAGGGTGGGAGCTACAGCCAGTCTGCTGCGGTAGCCTGGCAGTACTTCCCTTTTAGAGAGTGGTAAGCCTGCATTGGGCTTATCTCTGTTTTTTAAAAGGGCCCCTAAGTTTGCACCAGTGGCGTAGCCACGTGAGGTCACGGGGGCCTAGGCCCCCATAGATTTGGCCTAGACCCCCATGCCAATGACCCTCTCAACCCCACTCCCTGCTGCCAACCCGCCGTCGCCTACCTTTGCTGGTGGGGGACCCCAACCCCCGCCAGCCGAGGTTCTCTTCTTCCCACGCAAGGCTTCGTTTTGTTTCTGTGAGTCTGACGTCCTGCACGTACAACGTGCAGGACGTCAGACTCACAGAAACAGAACGAAGCCTTGCACCGGAAGAAGAGGACCTCGGCTGGCGGGGGTTGGGGTCCCCCACCAGCAAGGGTAGGCGGCGGGGGGAGGGGGGTCGAAAGGGTCGTCGGCAGGGAGGTCAAGGTTGTTTGTTGGTGGTGGTGGTGGTGGCGGCGGTGGGGGGGTTGGCAATGGCGGGGGGGGGGGGGGGGGTCGGCAGCGATGGCGGGGGGGGGGGGGGCTAAATGTGCCCCTCACCTCGGGCTCTGGACCCCTGTCCCGCCTGCTATACCCTGGTTTGCACCTGAGACAATGCAGGGTTAAGTGACTTGCCAAGGTCACAAGGAGCAGAAATGGGATTTGAACCAGGCACCTCAGGATGTCAAGACTGGTGTTCTAGCCCCCCCCCCCCCCCCCCACCCTCCCACAGATGCACACACAGGAAATGTTAATATTTCTCTATCCCTTTATTTCATTTTGTTTATTATTAATTCTACTGTGAAAACTATTTAAGAATCATACAGTTTTCTTATTGGCTGCTATAGGGAAAATTCTATACCGTGGCACCTAAATTAAGGCACCACAATGGGGCATACACCGCCAATTCAATAATGGTATTATGCTGTGCCTTACTTGTTATAGAACACTAGTGCAAAGATTTGGTGCAACGAAATTTAGATGCAACCACTTAACCCAGATCAATGACTGGCATAAGTTGTTATTCCTAAATGTGCCATGAAGCACATTCAACTAATAGTATTGTATAAGTTGCAGGCATCATATGACAAAGTGCCCATACTGCTTATTTTCGAAGGAGAAGGGCGGCTATCTTCCGACACAAATTGGGAGATGGCCAGCCTTCTCCTAATGCTGGCCGAATCGGTATAATCGAAAGCCTATTTTGGCCGTCTTCAACTGCTTTCCGTCGCAGGGCCAGCCAAAGTTCAAGGGGGGGTGTCGGCAGTGTACCGAAGGTGGGACGGGGGCATGGTTAAGAGATGCCCGGCCTCAGCCGATAATGGAAAAAAGCAGGCCGGCCCTGACGAGCATTTGGCCAACTTTACTTGGTCCCTTTTTGTTCACGACCAAGCCTCATAAAGGTGCCCGAACTGACCAGATGACCACCGGAGGGAATTGGGGATCACCTGCCCTTATTCCCCCAGTGGTGGTGGTGGTGGTGGTGGTGGTGGGGGGGGGGGGGGGGGTTGGGGGCTCAGCACACAAGGTATGGGAGCTATGTACCTGGGATCAATTTGTGAAGTCCACTGCAGTGCCCCCTAGGGTGCCCGGTTGGTGTCCTGGCATGTGAGGGGGACAAGTGCACTACAAATGCTGGCTCCTCCCACGATCAAATTGCTTGGATTTGGCCGGGTTTGAGATGGCCGCCATTAGTTTCCATTATCGGCGAAAACCAATGGCGGCCATCTCTATCGCCGGTGATCTCTAAGGGCGGCCCAAATGTTGAGATTTGGCTGGCCCCGACCATATTATCAAAACGAAAGATGGCCGGCCATCTTGTTTCGATAATACAGTTGGGTACGCCGCTTGACGGGGCCATCATTAGAGATGGCCACCCTTATAGATGGCCGCCCCTGTTTGATTATGCCCCTCCATGACACGCTTTTGCTCCTTCCCATGAGTATGACTCACTTGCAGTTATGTGCAATGCAAAGTGTGCACCAAGTTTATAGAATAATGCCAAGCACTTATGCATTTAACAGTCAATTAAAGGCACCAATCACACATGTTAATGCTGTTATTCTATATCCTAAGGCACACAATTGGTGTCTTACTTTAGGCATAGCTCATAGAATTGCCTTTTTTGTATATTGCCAAGTAATATCTGTTGTGGGCAGGGTCAGATTAATCTATTTGCAAACTTTGTATCCACATGTTTCGGGAGGCCTTTTCAGTTTCTTGGTCATCTTCCTCTGTCTTCCCCCCTTGATCCATTTCGTCTTTTCCTTATCCCTGGGCCTTCTTCGTCAGCATCGTTCTGTTGTTCTATTGTTTTAAGTCATGGTGTAAAACCATTTAGTCGTCTATCCAGGCTCAATTTTGTGTTATATCAAAAATAAGAAATAAGTAAAATGTGCTCAGGAGGTTAGGATTGCCAACTGTCTGCCTCTTTTCAGAAGTCAACAGACAGGACCTGGCTTTGCATATCTGGGAATAATTCCATTGGCGGTGAGCGACTATTGATCCCTGTACCTGTAATTCTCCCCACCACCACTTTGTGAGTGAGCCGCCCTACCTATGTCCATTGTAACTAGCAGCAGAGAGTGTAGGTAGGTTCCAGGCAGTGGGGATAGAGGACTGGAAGGCAGCTGTAATCTCAGGAAGGGAGGAGGTGACCTGAAGGAAAGGTTCTGCATCTGTTGGGAGGTGGAAGCTAAACAAACTCCTTCTATAAATACTACAATACATTTCTATGGGAGAAGCAGTTCCAACAGCAGCAGTATACGTACACTAATTTACTGTAACATTGTGATTAAGGAATTGCACCTTTCAAACTGCTTTCACCTCACCTCACCTCACCTCTCATCTCCTTGCCTTATCACATGGAGGAATAGAGGAGTGGGGTAGTACTTGTAGCATTGGGCTTAATATCCAGAAGGGCCCAGTTCAAATCCCACTGCTGCGTCTTGTGATCTTGGGCAAAAAAAAAAAAGTTATGAGCCCTCCAGGAATAGAGAGATGCTGAATGTAACTCACCTTGAGCTATACCTGAAAAAAATGTGTAAGGAAAATCAAAATTAATAATAAAATATATAGAAAAAACAAATACAAATTTTATTGCTGATTTCTGCTTATTCCTGCACAGACCCTTGAATGAGGGTCAATTGTGACTTGACCTTGAAGGTGCTTTCAGGCCCTGCTCTGCTTGACCTGCATGCATACACTTAGGGCTAGCTAGCTATACATAGCCACACAGGGTGCAAGGGAAGCTGGGGCACCAAACATGTGCCCCATCCAATGGCTTGAGCAGGGCAGGAGTTTCTAGGCTGTACCACACAAGACATACACCTATACACACAGACCCCCCAACACACATGCCACTGGACAATGGTCTGGAGCCCCTCACCAGATAGGATCCAAAAAGGATACAATGGAAAGAATCATGATTACATGTTTGAATTTTGGTCATAAACAAAAGGGACAATCTGAAAGGGACAAACTGGATGACAAAAAGATACAGATTTTTCAAGATTATTCAGAAAACATTTCTCAGTGGCAGAAAGAGCTCTCCCAGAAATGTACTACACTGTTTGAGATTAAAAAAACTTTAACTTGCACACACAGTGCAAAGCTGCCAAGTTACCCAGTTCCAGGAAGGAGATTGCAGCCCAGTCCTGGATTTCTGACAACCCCAGCCTGATGCATTATGGTACCTGTGGCACTGATTTCAAGAGTCAGGGACTACAAATCCCATACTGCTTTGGGTTGCAAGTTCAAAACCAAGATTAGACAAAAAGTCTCCCTCCTGGAACTGGGTAATTTGGTAGCTCTGCCAGTAAAACTTTAGTTACAGCATGAAGGGACTGTTTCTCATTTCATGGAGGGACTGGGGCGTTTTTGACAAAAATCAGCACTGAATAGTCAGCTGGACAGTGAGAGTAAATCTGGGCTGCACAGATTGTGACCAACTCCTCCATCCAATCAGAGAACTATTTTATTTGTAATTTGATGTCTGGCATATAATCATAGGCTCATGCCTCTTGTAGAGGTTTACTATCTATTGGAATCGATGCCACCTTACATAGAGATGTGAGGCCAGAGAGAGATAGAGGCTGAAGCCTAAGCTTCCTAAACTGAGCTAAGCTGTACAGAGATATGAACAGAGATACGAGACCAAGAAGACTCTTTTGCTGAGAGCATTTGGTCTCATGGACATGTTTTTTCTGATGAGTGCTACTCTGCCATCCAAAATGTAGTTTATTAGTAACTCTGAGTGCCTGAGCATTCTATACTCATAAAGGTACTGCCTATAAGTCAGTGGCGTAGCTACGTGAGGCCATGGGGGGCCTGAGCCCCCCCCCCCCCAAAATTTACTGTGGGCCCCTGGTTTTACTGGTGGGGTCCCCAACCCCCACCAGCTTCTGAAGCATTGTCCAGCGCCGGTCTCTGGCGCCGCCTCGTTGCCGGCCCTGCTCTGTCTTCCCCTCACATCTGGCATGCTCCTTTTAGTGAAACTTCTTTTAGTGAAACTGAGCATGCTCAATTTCACTAAAAGGAGCATGCAGGACGTGAGGAAGAAGACAGCATGGCAGGCAACACAGCGGCATCGGAGACAGTGCTGGACAACGCTTCAGCTGGCGGGAGTTGGGGACCCCCGCCAGCGAAGGTATTTGCTACGGCAGTGGGTGGGGCAGACCAAAATGTGCCCCCTCTCCCACTTCAAGGCCTGGCTACACCCCTGCGCAAGTTTATGCTGTCCTGAATAACAACCAGTACTGTGTAGCATCCCAGTTACACAAAATTCTTGAGAACGGCGTGCTTCCAAAATTCCTACATCATCGCTGAGCCAGCCTTTCACCTAGAACATAGACTGAGACATCGCAGAGCAGAGACATCCAATCTACTCAATTTTGTACAGTCTGCTGGATCCAGAAGTCAGTTATGAAACATTGGCTTGGGGGTCCAAAAAAGGGAGAGGTGAGCAGAGATGCCAAGTTACCCAATACCAGGCTGGAGATTTTAGGACAGTCCTGGTTTTGAACTAACATCCCAGAGCAGTGCGGGATTTGCAGTGCCTGATCCTGCCCTTGAAATCAGTGCTGCAAGTTCCAGAATGCACCAGGATGGGGTGCTCAGAAATCCAGGATTGTCCCAAGATCTCCAGCCTGGAACTGGGTAAGTTGGCATCTCTGGGTTAGATCTGCCTCACCGAGGGAGCTAAGGATTCTTCCATGTGTATCACTCATCACGGGTGGGGCCAATGGAATCCTCTCTATGGTCCAGGATTACATAGAAAGCATTGTTAAGTTCCAAGCATGATTCAGGCCCTTTGGCAAGTGATTTCTTTGATATCTGTTGTGTTCATCTGATAGGGAACTCTAAGTTTGTATCAGGAATAATTATTAGTTGTACTGCTATTGCTACCTCATTACAGTGCTAAGTTTTGCAATACCTTTGCCATTCCAAAATATATATATATATATATATATATATATATATATATATATATATATATATATATATATAAAACCAATAATTAGGATAATTATCTGACCCAAATGCACCTACACTATCAAGACCTACAAAGGCAGCTGTGCACTTCAGTATACCCCTATGCTATAGGCACAGAGGTCAAATATATGCTGAAACCAGTATAAAGAGTACTGTTCTCCTTGTCTTCCTTGTCTGTCTTCTCCCTCACGTCCTGCATGCTCCTTTTAGTGAAATTGAGCATGCTTCAAAAACTGAAAGAGACGAACAAGGAGGATTTTGCAACAAAGCAATGACAGCGTGACAACATTCACCTAAAGACCTTAAATATTCCTTTTTTTCAGTTGTTAAATGCAAAAATGGTACAGTTGTGATGGCTCATTGATTCTTCAATACATCTCCTCATCTTCACTTCTTCTATTCTGTCCTATTAATTGTTGTAGCTCCTTTCCATCTTTAATTTTTAATGACTGTAAACCGCTCAGATGGTAAATACTTATGACGCGATATATCAAGAATAACCTCAACTTGAAACTTGAAACATAAATTGGTAACACATGCCTTGGGTGGAGGTGCATCGAGGGCTGAAGGTCAAGTGCTTTAATGTGTAGACCATAATATCATTATAAAAATACACCAGCCTATCCCTGTCACATAGAGAAGTTGTGTTCCTATTTATTCCTGATTCACTTATTGCTACTTCTGCCTGCACCTTACTCTAGCTCTATTGCTGATTCCTGTTTCTTCTTGCACCGAACCCTTAAATGAGAGCCAATTCTGACTTGACCTAGCCATGACCTTGAGTGTGCTTCCAGTCCCTGCTCTGCTTTAGCAGCAGGTATTTTCCCTGCAAACTGAACTTGTGTTAACTTATGGTCTCTTCCTAGGACAAGCACAACCTCTTAAGCAATGCTGGGAGCTACATAGGGCAGCCAGCTACAGGAAGTTGGTTTTGTCATAGACATCCTCAAAAGATTCCTTTGATTTTATAAGTAAACATTAGTTAATATTGATTAGGTTGATCCTTCTGTGTAAGATATACTTCTAGAACAATAAGAGGCATTAAAAAGATTTTCATAGTTACACTCTATCAAAGCGTCAGAAGCAAAACATACATTGGAAGAATGGGAGCATTAACCTGACTGACCCCTAAAATCACCTTTGACACTGCCAATTATTATTTGACAACCACTATTTCTTTTGTCCAAACCATTTACAACAACAATTGATTTTCTGATTTGCTCACTCCAGGTTCAATTAATGTGTACATTAAAACGTCTGCAAGATTATTTAGAAAAAGGCTTATCTATCAACTGATATGTACATTTATCCATCTAGCTGAGGTTACCTATCTTTTCAGCCTTCATTAATCTCTTTGGTTGTCTTTGAGAAGATATATAGGTAGTTAAACTAAAAAATACAGCACCGGCTTCTTTCCTTCCTGCAAGACTAAGGGACTATAAGTTTACAACAAGTGGGGAAAGCAAGTGGAGCATGGCTCAGGGAATTCTTTCCAACCTCCCTGTATTGATTATGAAAGGATGGCTATGATGCATTCAATCTTTGGTTCATAGGCCTTATGCAAATAAACAGGTATGGCAGTATATGTCACCACAGTGGTATTTGTTTACAGAAGGTTCCGGCATGATTACCAGTTCCTTCATCTGTGCAGCCCAGATTTACTCTCACTGTCCAGCAGACTATTCAGTGCTGATCTTTGTCAAAAACGCCCCAGTCTCTCCATGAGATTCAGACTGAAACACAGTCCCTTCATGCAATAACTGAAATTTCACTGGCAGAGCTGCTAAATTACCCAGTTCCAGGAGGGAATCTTTTTGGCCAATTGTAGTTTTGAACTTGCATCCCAAAGCAGTATGGGATTTGTAGTCCTTGATTCTACCTATTGCAATCAGTGCCACAGGTACCATAATGCATCAGGCTGGGGTTGTTGGAAATCCAAGACTGAGTGTGCAAGTTCAGAGATGCAAAATTACCCATTCCAGGAGGGAGACTTTTAGGCTGGTCCTGGTTTTAAACTTACACCTCAACGCAGTATAGTATTTGTAGTCCATGACTCTATCCATTGAAATCAGTCCTGAAGTTCCCATGATGCACCAGATGAGGTTGGCAGAAATCCACAACAGGCTAAAAGTCTCCCTCCTGGAATGGGTAGCTTGGCAGCTCTGCAAGTTAATTTTTACCTCAAACAGGGTAATACTTTTCTGGGAGAGTTCTTTTTGTCACAGAGAAATGTTTGCTGAATGATCTTGAAAAATCAGTATCTTTTTGTCATCCAGGCTGTCCCTTCCAGATTGCCCCTTTTGCTTATATCATACAATCATGATTCTAGGCCTTTCCATTTTATCTTTTTTTTTGTAAGATTTTGCCAACTGGATTCAGATTCACCAGATAGGGTTGATTCAGTCTTAGGTTTACCCCATTTTATGCAGGGATTTGTAGTTCTGATTTCTCCTATTGCATGCCCTACGAAAAGCAAGACTACAAGTCCCAGCAAGCACTGGGGTATACCGAAAACTGGATCAATCCTGTCAGGTGAATCTGCATTCGGTTGGCAACCTTATCTTTTGGGCCTTATCTGGTGAGTGGCTGCAGACCAACTTTAGCTCCCTGAACAGCCAAGTTTGCTTTTACGCCCTCCCAGAATATCACTCACAAAGATATTGAATAGAAGTGGCGCCAGGACCAATCCCTAAGGCACTCCACTAATCACCCTCCTTTCCTCAAAGCAAATTCTATTAATCATTGCTCTCTTTGGTCTGTCACTCAACTGGTTTCTAATGAAATAAACACAGTTCAACGAAATGGCTAGAAGACATGCATTGATTAAGTACAGACATTCATCCTGCCCTGCAATTTTCCATAAACCTATCCCATTCTTTTGTGCTGGGTACCTATTTGTTAATGTTTATATTTATTAAAATATTTGATATTCCGCAATTTATTTTATTTATTTATAAAATGTACACCTGCTTAAACCTAAGTAGCTAACAGCAGAACATACACAATATTAAAACAAAACACACAAATCACAAAATCACAATTTCTTGAAAACCAGACACTCCCCCCCCCCCCAAAAAAAAACAAAAAACAAATAATAAAAACATTAACTGCTGAACTCTAATGTAATATTTCTCTGTATTTCTCATTTCGGAATGGCGATCACCATTACGGCATAATGTAAGCCACATTGAGCCTGCAAATAGGTGGGAAAATGTGGGATACAAATGCTGCAAATAAATAAATAAATAAATAACTGCATCATACTAAAAAGTCAGTAGAAAGAAATGAGTTTTCAAAAGCGGATCACAGCGGTTTACAATCCAGTTTAAAACAACATATAGGTTTATTAAGGTACGCTAGCGTTTTTAGTGTGTGCACAAAATTAGCACGTGCTAACTGTGTAGGCGGCCATAGGAATATGTGTAAATAAACAAGACAACTATTGTTTAGATGAGTTGTCCTTCAGCATAAATCTTATTGAGGGTAATTTTATGAAAAGTCATGTATGTGCAAAATGCAAAAAGCTACCTTTTTGTAACCTAATCTATAAAGACACGTGGAGGGGCATAATTGAAAGGGACGCCCAAGTTTTTCTCAGGACGTCCCCATGAAGGGGCGGGGAAACCCGTATTATCGAAACAAGATGGACATCCATCTTTCGTTTCGATAATACAGTCGGGGACGCCCAAATCTGGAAATTTAGGTCGACCTTAGAGATGGTCGTCCTTAGACCTGGTTGTTTCTGATATTCAGCGATAATGGAAACTGAGGACGCCCATCTCAGAAACGACCAAATCCAAGCCCTTTGGTCGTGGGAGGAGCCAGCATTCGTAGTGCACTGGTCCCCCTCACATGCCAGGACACCAACCGGGCACCCTAGGGGGCACTGCAGTGGACTTCAGAAATTGCTCCCAGGTGCATAGCTCCCTTACTGTGTGTGCTGAGCCCCCCAAAACCCCCGAAACCCACTACCCACAACTGTACACCATTACCATAGCCCTTATGGGTGAAGGGGGCCACCTAGATGTGGGTACAGTGGGTTTCTGGTGGGTTTTGGAGGGCTCACATTTACCACCACAAGTGTAACAGGTAGGGGGGGGGGGATGGACCTGGGTCCACCTGCCTGAAGTGCACTGCACCCACTAAAACTGCTCCAGGGACTTGCATACTGCTGCGATGGACCTGAGTATGACATTTGAGGTTGGCAAGAAATATTTTTAAAGTTCTCTTTTGAGGGTGGGAGGGGGTTAGTGACCACTGGGGGAGTAAGGGGAGGTAATCCCCGATTCCCTCTGGTGGTCATCTGGTCAGTTCGGGCACCTTTTTGTGGCTTGGTCGTAACAAAAAAAGGACCAAGTAAAGTCATCCAAGTGCTCTTCAGGGACACCCTTCTTTTTCGATTATGGGTTGAGGTGTCATATGTGTGTGCCCGATGCAAAGAGCTCCTAGCTCTCAGAGAACGTGTCCGTTCTCTTGAGGCTAGAGTAGCAGACTTGATGGAGCTGAGGGAGACAGAGAGGTACATAGAGGAGACCTACAGGGATGTTGTAGAGAAGTCCCACCTCCAGTCAGGTAGCCCCTGTGCTACCTTGGAGGAGGGAGGTCTCCTAGAAGGAGAGCATCACCCTGGTGAAGTAGGAAGTACTCCTGTAGCCAGGACCTGCCCACCAGGGGATGTATTATCCTTTCGCACCGAGGATATATCTCCAAATGTTGCCCGGGAGGGAAAGGTTAGGACAGCTGTTGTACTTGGTGATTCGATCATTAGGCATATAGATAGCTGGGTGGCTGGTGGACGTGAGGATCGCCTGGTGACTTGCCTGCCTGGTGCGAAGGTGGCGGACCTCACGCGTCACCTAGATAGGATTTTATATAGTGCTGGGGAGGAGACGGCTGTCTTGGTACATGTGGGTACTAATGACATAGGAAAATGTGGGAGAGAGGTTCTGGAAGCAAAATTTAGGCTCTTAGGTAGAAAGCTGAAATCCAGATCCTCCAGGGTAGCATTTTCTGAAATGCTACCTGTGCCACGCGCAGGGCCCAAGAGACAGGCAGAGCTCCAGAGTCTCAATGCGTGGATGAGACGATGGTGCAGGGAGGAGGGCTTTAGATTTGTTAGGAACTGGGCAACATTCTGGGGAAGGGGGAGCCTATTCCGAAAGGATGGGCTCCATCTTAACCAGAGTGGGACCAGGCTGCTGGCATTGGCGTTTAAGAAGGAGATAGAGCAGCTTTTAAACTAGAAATGGGGGGAAGGCTGACAGTCGCTCAAAAGAGCATGGTTCGGGATAAGGTATCTTTCAAAGATATCACCATAACAGGGAAGATAGAGTATCCTGATAGTGAGGTTGCAAAAGAGATTGTAGTAGATCGGGTATCTTTAAATAACAATAAAAATCAGACAAAAGATTGCCAATTAATACTGTCAAGTACTAAGCATGATGTACTTAGGAACAACAAACATAGTTTGAAATGTCTATATGCGAATGCCAGGAGCCTAAGAAATAAGATGGGGGAGTTGGAATATATTGCACTAAATGAAAAATTAGATATAATAGGCATCTCTGAGACCTGGTGGAAGGAGGATAACCAGTGGGACACTGTCATACCGGGGTACAAATTATATCGTAGTGATAGGGTGAATCGGATTGGTGGAGGGGTAGCATTGTATATTAACGAGAGCCTTGAATCAAATAGATTGAAAATTCTGCAGGAAACAAAACACTCCTTGGAATCACTGTGGATTGAAATTCCATGTGCAAAGGGGAAAAGGATAGTGATAGGAGTGTACTACCGTCCGCCTGGCCAGGACGAACAGACGGATGCGGAAATGTTAAAGGAAATCAGGGACGCAAACAAACTGGGCAACACAATAATAATGGGGGATTTCAATTACCCGCATATAGACTGGGTTAATGTAACATCTGTACACGCAAGGGACATAAGATTTCTTGATGAAATCAAGGACAGCTTCATGGAACAGCTAGTTCAGGAGCCGACAAGAGAAGGAAAAATACTAGACTTAGTCCTTAGTGGTGCTCATGATCTAGTGCAGGGGGTAACGATACGAGGGCCGCTTGATAACAGTGATCATAATATGATCGGTTTTGATATTGGCATTGAAGGAAGTGAAACTAGGAAATCAAGTACGCTAGCGTTTAACTATAGAAAAGGTGATTACGACAAAATGAGAAAAATGGTGAAAAAAAGACTGAAAGGAGCAGCTCGCAGAGTAAAAAACTTGCATCAGGCGTGGATGCTGTTTAAAAACACCATCCTGGAGGTTCAGGACAAATATATTCCACGTATTAGAAAAAAGGGAAAAAAGACTAAACGTCAGCCGGCGTGGCTAAACAGTAAGATAAAGGAAATCATTAGAGCCAAAAAACAATCCTTCAGAAAGTGGAGAAGAGAACCAACTGAAAGTAACAGGATAGATCATAAGGAATGCCAAGCCAAATGCAAAGCGGAGATAAGGAGGGCAAAAAAGGACTTTGAGAAGAAATTAGCGTTGGAAGCAAAAATACATAGTAAAAATTTTTTTAGATACATTAAAAGCAGGAAACCGGCCAAAGAGTCGGTTGGGCCGCTGGACGAAAATGGTGTTAAAGGGGCGATCAAGGAGGACAAAGCCGTAGCGGAGAAATTAAATGAATTCTTTGCTTCGGTCTTCACCGAGGAGGATTTGGGGGGGACACCGGTGCCGGAAAGAATATTTGAAGCGGGGGAGTCGGAGAAACTAAACAAATTCTCTGTAACCTTGGAGGATGTAATGGGTCAGTTCAGCAAGCTGAAGAGTAGTAAATCACCGGGACCTGATGGTATTCATCCCAGAGTATTAATAGAACTAAAAAATGAACTTGCGGAGCTACTGTTAGAAATATGCAATCTGTCCCTAAAATCGAGTGTAGTACCGGAAGACTGGAGGGTAGCCAATGTTACTCCGATTTTTAAGAAGGGTTCCAGAGGAGATCCGGGAAATTATAGACCGGTGAGTCTGACGTCGGTGCCGGGCAAGATGGTGGAGGCTATTATTAAGAATAAAATTGCAGAGCATATACAAAAACATGGACTGATGAGACAAAGTCAGCACGGATTTAGTGAAGGGAAGTCTTGCCTCACCAATCTAATGCATTTTTTTGAGGGGGTAAGCAAACATGTGGACAATGGGGAGCCGGTTGACATTGTATATCTGGATTTTCAGAAGGCGTTTGACAAAGTGCCGCACGAAAGACTCCTGAAGAAATTGCAGAGTCATGGAATCGGAGGTAGGGTATTATTATGGATTAAGAACTGGTTGAAAGATAGGAAGCAGAGAGTAGGATTGCGTGGCCAGTATTCTCAGTGGAGGAGGGTAGTTAGTGGGGTCCCGCAGGGGTCTGTGCTGGGTCCGTTGCTTTTTAATGTATTTATAAATGACCTAGAGATGGGAATAACTAGTGAGGTAATTAAATTCGCCGATGACACAAAATTATTCAGGGTCGTCAAGTCGCAGGAGGAATGTGAACGATTACAGGAGGACCTTGCGAGACTGGGAGAATGGGCGTGCAAGTGGCAGATGAAGTTCAATGTTGACAAGTGCAAAGTGATGCATGTGGGTAAGAGGAACCCGAATTATAGCTACGTCTTGCAAGGTTCCGCGTTAGGAGTTACGGATCAAGAAAGGGATCTGGGTGTCGTCGTCGATGATACGCTGAAACCTTCTGCTCAGTGTGCTGCTGCGGCTAGGAAAGCGAATAGAATGTTGGGTGTTATTAGGAAGGGTATGGAGTCCAGGTGTGCGGATGTTATAATGCCGTTGTATCGCTCCATGGTGCGACCGCACCTGGAGTATTGTGTTCAGTACTGGTCTCCGTATCTCAAAAAGATATAGTAGAATTGGAAAAGGTACAGCGAAGGGCGACGAAAATGATAGTGGGGATGGGACGACTTTCCTATGAAGAGAGGCTGAGAAGGCTAGGGCTTTTCAGCTTGGAGAAGAGACGGCTGAGGGGAGATATGATAGAAGTGTATAAAATAATGAGTGGAATGGATCGGGTGGATGTGAAGCGACTGTTCACGCTATCCAAAAATACTAGGACTAGAGGGCATGAGTTGAAGCTACAGTGTGGTAAATTTAAAATGAATCGGAGAAAATTTTTCTTCACCCAACGTGTAATTAGACTCTGGAATTCGTTGCCGGAGAACGTGGTACGGGCGGTTAGCTTGACGGAGTTTAAAAAGGGGTTAGATAGATTCCTAAAGGACAAGTCCATAGACCGCTATTAAATGGACTTGGAAAAATTCCGCATTTTTAGGTATAACTTGTCTGGAAGGTTTTTACGTTTGGGGAGCGTGCCAGGTGCCCTTGACCTGGATTGGCCACTGTCGGTGACAGGATGCTGGGCTAGATGGACCTTTGGTCTTTCCCAGTATGGCACTACTTATGTACTTATGTACTTATGAGGACGCCCAAGTTCCGCCTTCACTATGCCTCCGACACGCCCCTGGGAACTTTGGCCATCCCCGCAACGGAAAGCAGTTGGGGACGCCCAAAATCAGCTTTCGATTATGCCGATTTGGGTGACCCTGGGAGAAGGACACCCATCTTCCGATTTGTGTCGAAAGATGGGCGTAATATGCTTAGTCGGCAATGATTTATGCGCCAATTTTTTAGGCACCATATATATAGAATGTCCCCCTATGTGCACACGTGTAAGTGGCACTTTTCTGTGCACTTATGTGCCCAAGGTGTGTGTAACTGTATGTGCCTAATTATAGAATTGCCCTTCATATGCAACACTTCCAAGGAGCAAGAAGCAGGGTGTGAAATCAGTATAAATGCATTGGTGTGCCCATGGTATATTTTTGCTACAAATGATTTCACCACTGCCTGATAGTGCTGTTGGTAATTGTTTTGTGCTGAATGTGCACATTTCTTACAGCAGCATAGAACCTGTCCAAACCTATTAATACACTGTGCCTGAAAATGCCTGGACGAGCCTGACATGCTGCTACTGTTTGTGCTGGGAAGGGATCTCAGATACACCAGATCAGCCCTGGCTTTTATTTTGACCTCAGTGTAATCTAATTCCTTTGCTAATGGAGACTGAGATAAGAGTGTTACCTCATACATGAGTAAATTAAAGAGGATCTCAAGGCAAAAGAACGATTCTTTCTATCTAGTTCCGAGAAAAGTATCCTTTTTCTGTCATGTATCTTAACTCCTTATGTGCTATCTCTCACATAGTAACATCGTAAATAGAAAGGGATAGATATTCGGCACTATTTGACCAGGCAAGAAAGACTCCTCTCTGCTTACATATTGCTAAATGGGTCAGGATATAATATTCAATTGCCCTTAACCAGCTAGTGCCACCGATGAGACCCCGGTGTGAGGAAATAAGGGATACGGGGGGTCTTAAGATATCAAACTTTAGGCGTAGTTTATAAAAGGATAATCTGCGGTGTACAAAAGTGGAACAAGTTGAAATTTGTGATAAGTTTTTAAGACCTTTTCTGAATCAGATTCCTTCTTATGTATGTGATTCCACACACTTTGTGGAATTGACTGTGATTTTTCAGAAGACTTAGATCATGGTTGGTCGGTGACATTAGATGTGAGCTCTTAATATACTAGCATTCCTCAGAATGAGGCATTAATAATGATTAGGGATGTTAGAAGCTCATCCTAACCCTCACTGAGTTTCTACAGTTTTTTTTTTCACTTGATTTGAAACAGAATTAATTTATCTTGAAAGACAATACCATTTACAGATTTATCGGACTGTGATGAGAGCAGGCCATAACTCCTTTACAGGCCAATTTTTTATGGTGTCTTTTGAGAATAAATGGGTAAAATAGTCTTCTTTTTCGATGACATTCAAACTATGGTGCAGATTTATTCATTTCATGTTTATACTTTGAGCTTTTGTACCTGATTAAGGGGCTCTGTTACTAAATTATGTTTAGGTACTAACACATGGCTAACATAGCTTAAAAAAGCAAACCATGGGATGCGCTCAGGCATCTTGCAGTAACTACCAAATCTGCAGGCACTTACTGCATGCTAAAAAGGTTTTTTTTTGAGTGTATGTGTCAGGGTTGTGGAGAGTGGGTATTCCTGCCCTAATCAGCACAGCTACATTACAGTGTACTAACTGGTTAGTGCTTGAAGAACAAGGAAGGATCCCCTATGGAGAAAAGTATAGTCCAACAAAGTAGGGAAGGGACGTAGGTCAACTAAAACAAGTGGGACTCTAGAGGTAGGTAAATAGTCTTTATTGCCCAAAAACCAGTAGGATGGACTTGACACAGTCCCGTGTTTCGGTAACGGTGTGCCTTCTTCAGGAGTCTAAGCATCTGTAATACTGTCTCATAATCTTTCCACAGAAAGGATATAAACAGAGGCCCTTTTACTAAGCCACAGTAGGCTCTATGCGTGTGCAGCATGCACCCAAATGAGACTACCGCCAGGCCAATGTGCCCTGCTGGTGATAATTTCAAATCTGGCGCATGCCTATAATGTGTGGATGAATTATTTATTTATTTCCTCTGGTTCAGGCGGTAATCAGCACTTGGTGTGCGCCGACTGCTCACCACGTGTGTAGAGTGTGAGCCTTTACCGCTAGATCAATGGGTGGCGTTAAGGGCTCAGGCCATTTTTGGGCGCTCACTGGTTTCATTTTTACCATAGGCCCTTTTCCCTTCCTATTTTAGAAAAGCCATTTTTTGTAGATGCAGTAAAAACCGAGCCGGCGTGCACCCAATACACATGCCTACGCTACCGCAGGCTACTTTTACCGTGGCTTAGTAAAAGGAGCCACGCCAAGGTATCACTGCTATATCTTGGATTAACTGTTGTAGCAGTGGGTTTTGTATTATATCCTTTGTGTGGAAAGATTTTGAGACAGTACTATAGATACTTAGACTCCTGAAACATGCATACTGTTGCCGAAATATGGGACCATGTCGAGTCCATCATACTGTTTTTTTGGCAATAAAGACTTTTTATCTACTTACCTCTGAAGTCCTACTTGTTTTCGGTTGACCTATGTCCCTTCCTAACTGGTTAGCGCACAGATAGCAGTGTCCAGCGCTATTCTATAAAGGGTGCTCTGGGATTAGTGCTCTTTATAAATAGCATTAGGCACTGAATATCACATCCAACTTTGGGCATGAAAACTTATATCAACTGAAACCAGGTGCAAGTTTTGGCACACATCCACAGTGTTCTATAATACTGCGTGCAATTTTCCAAAACGCCCCTGATCCACCCATGCCCCTCCCATAAGAACGCCCCCTGTGCAGTTGCATGCAGATACACTTAGCTGCTATCTAATAACTGGGTGCATAAGTGTATTTCCACACCGATCTGCCATTTCATCCCCATTTCGACACCTTGCATCCATTAGAATGCATTTCTATACAATTCCCTAGTTACTGCATAAGCTCTTACAGCCTACAAAACCATGCGGTAAATCTTTTAAATGGTCCCACACTAATGGCAACCTTAGTGCATGGCCATTAATACAAAAAAAATACAGTAAGACCACCTGTACAGCTGTGGTAAAAAGGGCCTTAATGCATGGGAAATTCCGGCATAAGGGCAGGCTAAGGTCGTTTGTTTTGCCTCAGCTTGGTAAAAGTGCCCTAAATTTTTCTGACGATCACATTCAATTATGATTTCAGAATAATTTCTTATCTGGACAATTTGGTTAAGAAGGAGGCTTTTCCAATTTCCGTTACTGTTTTTCTTAAGGTTACAGATTGCAACACCTTTCTGCATTTTATTATAGAACAGTGCTTAAGCAGTTTTTTCCATACTGATTTTTCAGGCGCAATTTAAAGAATTCACCCCTGGGCGCCTAACTTTAAGTGACTGTTTGAGAATGACCCCTATAAGCTATGAGTGGTCAGTAATATATACATATGGAAAGGAGCATTAAGTATAAATATAGCAACAGTGAATTACAAGGTGTTTTTTTTTTAGAAAATTTTAGAAAAACCACTGGCTATCAGGCCTGAATTTTAGGCCAGTGAATGATTTGATAGTATTTCACAACTGTAAGTGTTGAGATACGGTGAAGCCCACATGGGATGTTAATGACATACAGATATTTTTACAGGCAGAAAATGGGAGACTATTCTTACTGAGGTGATGACAAAATGAAATAATCTATCTATTCTGACCCTCCTTTAAGCTTCTAGCAGTATCCTGTAGCTTAGTATAAAGCACATCACACTGAAAACTGGAGTCTTCGGATTGGATCACCTCTCCTGTCCTCAGTGTGTGACCTTGTATGAGTGTCATTTTCTCCATACCTATATTTAGGTTGTATGATGTTTCAGACAGGCGCATTGAAGTGTTCCATTTATCCTGTTCCATGTAGTTTGTGCAGGCTTGTTGATAACTATAATGAACAATCATTATATCTCTCGCATCCTGGCTATTGTTTTTGCCAAACCTGCTACGCCCTCTGCTCTTATTGTATCTGCATTTCTCTTGGTTCCCCCCTTTTGTACTTTGCACTAATTTCCCAAAATAAAAATTGAAAAAGAGAAAAAAAGAAACTATATCTGTCCTCATGCATTTATCATCATCAACTGCGTTTCTTTCTTTCTCAATGAATGGTGTAATTTGGTAGAATTTATATCAGACTGTGCAAATAAATGGAGACAGGATAGCAGTCATTGCTGGAGACACGGGAATACAGAGGGACAGGATGGGAAGGGACCCAGCAAGCAATAAATTACAGAATGGCCAAAAGCAATCCAAAACAGGCAATGGGAAAACAGTGTGAGGGTGCATAAAAGAAAAACAATTGATTGTTTTATATTGCTTGGGCACCTTGTAAACACATCATCCAACACTCTTGAATCAAGAAAGGAAAATGCAGAAGAAAGCTGACCTGCTGACATAGGAACTAGCTCTGTGGGTGCCAGTGGGTGCTGAGCACCCCCAATAATGAGCAGATTTTGTCATTGTGTCCAGGAAGGGGCAATTTATATTCCCCCTGACCATTTAAAAAGCATTTAACCAGCTAATCGTGAATATTCAATGGGAGATAACCGGTTATCTCCGCTGAATATTTACAGTTAGCAAATACCCTCGGATTCTATATAGTGCGGCTTGAGTTGTGCGTGCAAATCAGGTCGCTTTCTGGATTTGCGTGTGCACCCTAATTTGCTTAACAAGTCAATCAGCACTGATAATTGAACTTAAGCAATTATTTACACTAATTAGCATTAATTAGAATTTACGCACGCAAATGTCTAAACAGAGAAGGGCGACAAAGACAATACAGGGGATGGGATGACTTCCCTATGAGGAAAGGCTGAAGAGGCTGGGGCTCTTCAACTTGGAGAAGAGGCGGCTGAGGGGAGATATGATAGAGGTCTATAAGATAATGAGTGGAATGGAACGGGTCGATGTGGAGCGTCTGTTTACGCTTTCCAAAAATACTAGGACAAGGGGGCATGCAATGAAGCTGCAGTGTGGTAAATTTAAAACGAATCGGAGGAAATTTTTCTTCACTCAACGCGTAGTTAAACTCTGGAATTCGCTGCCGGAAAAAGTGTTTAAGGCGGATAGCTTAGCAGACTTCAAAAAAAGGTTGGGAGGCTTCCTGGAGGAAAAGGCCATAGAATGTTATTGAATGGACGAGGGAATAATACACTATTTCTAGGAGGGGCGGGACAAATTGCTTGTTCTTTTGGCCGCTGTCAGTGACAGGGTGCTGGGCTCGATGGACCCTTGGTCTGTCCCAGCATGGCGATGCTTATATACTTACTAGCTGTTGAGCCCGTAAAAACGGGCTAGTAAAGGAAGGCGGGGGTTTGAAAGGCCCCCCCCCCAGATAGGTCACCGCCGCCCCTCCCCCCCCGGGTCGCCGCCGCCGCCCCCCCCCCCCCGGAGTCCCCTCCACCACCTGTCCACCCGGGCTGGGTACCTGGCTTCACTAGTCAAACCGCCGGAACGCAGCACATAGCTCATCTGAGCTGCCGTCGGCCTTCCTTCTTCTCTGCGTGTGTTCCGCCCTCGTGTGACGTAACGTCGGCGAGGGCGGGACACAGGCAGGTAAGGAAGGCCAATGGCAGCTCAGATGAGCTGTGTATTGCGTTCCGGCGGTTTGAATAGTGAAGCCAGGTACCTGGGCCGGGTGGAGGGTGGGTGGGGGGAGCGGTAGCGGCAACCCTGGGGGGGGGGGGGAGCGGTGGCGATGGCAGTTCCCTCACTCGCAGGTGCGCAAGTTCCCTCTCTGTCACGCCCCCGTCATCACGTATTGATGCGGGGGCGGGACAGAGAGGGTCTCTACTGCGCATTTGCGAGTGAGTACGCCTCTTGCCATTTATATGTTTGATGTACTTATATATTCTATAAAGTGATGCATGTAAATTCTAAAACATGACTCTGAAAAGTGGGCATGATGGCAGTTTATGGGCGTTCCTAGAAGTTACGTGCACTGTTATAGAATATGCCCACTCTGTGCATAATTTACACTAGGTTTTCATTGGTGTAAATGGCCATGACTAAATATAGTTGCAGAAAGTGGCAGTTGAGCATATTCTGTAAAGTTCACCTCGATTTACGCGTATTCTAGAAACTGTATCTAAATTTAGGCATACATTATAGAATATGCCTAGGCGTATTTTTTTCAGCTCCAATTTTTTTAGGCATGATATATAGAATCTAGCCTATAGCTGCTAATCGGCTATAACGCACAATATAGCCGGTTACTGCCAATATTCAATGCTGGGTTTAGCAGTTAAATAGGACCATATAAATAGCAGTCCTATCTTTAACCGCTAAGAATTTAACTGGTTGGCACTGAATATTGGCTTAACCGGTGAAGTTCCAACAGCCAACAATGAACCCAGAAATTCAATACTGATTGCTGGATATGACATGGCATTGAATTTCTGGGTTCCGCGCTGGCAGCGGGCTTTAACTGCAGTGCCCGCCACTGGCTGAATATTGGCCCCATTATATGGCGTGGAGGAGTGGCCTAGTGGTTTGAGCACTGGTCATGATATCTAGAGATGGCCAGTTCAAGTCCCACTGCTGCTCCTTGTGATCTTGAGCAAGTCACTTAACTCTCCATTGCCTCAGGTACAAACTTAGATTGTGAGCTCTCCTGGGACAGAGAAATACCCAGAGTACCTGAATTTAACTCACCTTGAGCTACTACTGAAAAAGGTGTGAGCAAAGTATAAGTATATATATATATATATATATATATATATATATAAATATGTAGCACCCCCAATCATTCTAAAATGTTGGTGCCTATGCAATCTGAGCCACAACACCTGCTTGGCATGACACTTAAGAGTCTCCTTTTAGTAATCATAGGCCAATTTCTCTCTTTTGATTAATATCTGATCTCATAGAAGGAAATAAGTCAGCCCATTCATAATATTTCAGAGTAGGCAAGATGTTATTCTGAGAAATGCTATCCGACAAAAGCTGACTTGGAGCTGGAGCCAGGGTGCATGCCCCGTTTTGCCTCCAGCCACATTCACAGTAGGGTTATTCATTCAGAGATTTCATTCACTTCCATTAGGCCTCTACATTGAATTTATTAAATCCCACTCAGAGCAGGCATTAGTCCATGTGAAGGCCTCTGGTCCCTTTTATTCCACAGAAATTATAGGTGCCACCTTATTATTTTACTCTTTCCTATTCCAATGGAATGGCATAGAAAAGAATCGTCAGCAAAGCAAATTTCAAAATCGTTATGATTTAAAGATTCATTTTTTGTTACTTTTAAATAGATAGCTGTCTCTTTAAAAGTTGCTTGCTGCCTGTCAGTTAGGACTTCTACAGCTCCAGCAGACAGTGCACTTGTGATTCGTGCCCAGACATGGTCCAGCACTGAATATTTGGGGCTCAATATTGACTGCTATATTTTTAAGCCATATATAAAACCATATTTTTTTCTCTGGCTAAGACCGCTGTTAAGAACATATTTACTGTATTTTTCTACTTTGGGGAGAGACTTCCCTGCATAGTTTACACTCCCGTCTAGTAATGCTGGGCAGGGCCGTTGAGGGGGGGAGCAGGGGGGGCAATATTCCCTGGGCCCGGGCCTTCAAGTGGGGTCCGGCGCCGGGGTCTCTCTCTCTCTCTCTCCTGCTCCTGACGGGACCCGGGTGATCGTGTCCCAACAAGAGCAGGATAGAGAAAAAACTGGCACTGGGCCCCCCTTGGAGGCTGGGGAGGACCTAGAAGTGCAGACACAGCAGGTGCTGCTCTTTCCTCTGCCGCATTGCCTGCCTGCCAAGCGGCTGCTGGGCCCTCAAGACATGAATGCTCAGTTTTGAAACCAAGGATGCGCGAGGTGAGAAAAGAAGTAGCTGCAGGGGCAGGCAATGTGGCAGAGGATTAAGCAGCGCTGAAGGAAGACCTCTTTTGCTGGCGGGCCCTTGGGGAGCAATGCCAGCCAAGGTATGGCAGCATCAGCGATGATCCAGGGGGAGGGGGGCGGCAGCGGCAATCCTGGGGGGGGGGGACGGCGAACTTGCCCCGGCGGCAGTGGCCCTGCCCTGGGCCCGGCTCAGTCTCTCGGCGGCCCTGATGCTGGGCCTCTTTGTTATCAACTGTGCTTGGAGCAGTGAGACACAAAACTATAGATCTCTTGATGGTTCTTTCCCAGGTATGCCTGGTTCTTTGTGATGTAAACCTCATAGAACCAACGAGATGGTTGCGATATAAAAGCACAGTTTAGTTTAGTTTCCTAGACAAGCCTGGCCACCTGTTGTAAACATATTTTTCTATATTTCTGCATTTTTCCGATTGGCTAGAGGAACCACCCATCTCTTTGGTGCACAGAGTATAATCTGTATTGTAAGATTTTATTTATTGGGACTTTGGGACATTTACTTGAGACATTCTCCTGATCTCCATCTTAGGTTGCCTGCAATAACAGCTGCAGGGATTCTGTTAGAACCTTAGGACTTCTGCTGAAATATTTTTTGTGCTGATGCGGGTGCCAAGGTCTTTGTAAGGCCTTCCTGATGAATCAGAACTGGTATCTGTAATCTGCTGCTTCCCTCACACCCCCGGGGCAGGGGCAAAGGAAGGTCCCGCTGTCTCTGTGACTCCTGCTGATTGTTATGATTATCGTCTTGCGGTGATTACCTCCAAAACAGCTGTGTCTACCTGAATTCTGTGACTTGCTTATCTGATTGTCTGTTGATGAATAATTGACTGCACCTGCATGAAATCACCAACAGCTAATAAAAGGATAAGTGTCATTATGTCTATCCTGGGGTGCCTGAGTGATATTTATTTGTTCCTAGCATAAGGGTCTTGCAAAGAACCATGAGCTGTGGCCCTGTCTAGCTTATCGGTCACACCAGTGGTGTAAAACAGTTCTTTAATATGGACCATCCCTTTTGCCATTCTCTAAATTGGTGGTCTGTGGTTTTCTGAACCACATCATCTTCCCTTGAATACCAGATCATGGCTGGATCTGGTATCAGCTTTCTAAAAATTTTGTCTGTGACTCAGGTGTCTCCTTTTGCTTTATCCATGGCCATGACAGCTAATAGAACTTAAGGACAATGAAGTCTCCTCAGTCCCACACTATCCATCTAACATGTTTGTTGGAGCAACTTAGCCTGGACATTTTTCTGTCACCCCCTCCTCCTCCCAGGTCCAACCATAGATCTCTCAGATATTCTGGTGGAATGGGCATATTTACAAAGGTCCTGGTATTTGTGAGCAGGGTTTCCCCACCCAGGCAAAGTTTGAAGTCCTCACTGTCCTCCATGGTGATTCAGTCCTGGGATGGACTATCAAAGAGACTGCGATGCCTGCCTCATCTCCTTCTTGAGCCCTAGTTCTAATATTTCCCTACACTAGACATGTAAACTCAAACATGTTCATGGTTTATTTGATCTATGTGGGAAAGAGGAACCCGAATTACATAATGCAAAGTCTACATTAGGAGTCAACGACCAGGAAAGTGATCTAGGCGTCATTGTTGATGATACGTTGAAACCTTCTGCTCAGTGTGCGGCGGCTGCTAAGAAAGCAAATAGAATGTTAGGTATTATTAGGAAAGGAATGGAAAACAAAAATGAAGATGTTATAATGCCGTTGTATCGCTCCATGGTGTGACCGTACCTCAAATATTGTGTGCAATTCTAGTCACCTCATCTCAAAAAAGATATAGTGGAATCAGAAAAGGTACAGAGAAGGGTGACAAAAATGATAAAGTGGATGGGACGTCCCTATGAGGAAAGGCTAAAGTGGTTAGGGCTCTTCAGCTTGGAGAAAAGATGACTGAGAGGAGCTATGATAGAGGTCTATAAAATAATGAGTGGAGTGGAATGGGTAGGTGTGAGTCGCTTGTTTACTCATTCCAAAAATACTGGAGTAGGGGAGCACACAATGAAGCTTCAAAGTAGGAAATTTAAAACATATCAGAGAAAATACTTCACTCAATATGTAATTAAACTCTGGAATTCGTTGCCAGAGAATGTCCACTGCTTATTTCTAGGGTAAGCAGCATAAAATGTATTGTACTGTTTTGGGATCTTGCCAGGTACTTGTGACCTGGATTGGCCACTGTTGGAAACAGGGTGCTGGGCTTGATGGACCTTTGGTCGGTCCTAGTATGGCAAAACTTATGTACTTATGTACTTATAATGGATCCCAAAAATAAGTCTGACTCCACCACCTTAAAGGAACAAGTAGGATCATTCTCTCTAGATGTGCAAAGTTTTGGTGCAGCCAGGCATAGTAAAAGCCACCAGCCTTCAGGTTTGCTACTAAGAAGAATTCCCTTATAATGGAAGTCACTGGCCTTGTGGCGACAGAACCACTATCCCAAGGGTGGGCAACCTATGGCCTATGGGCTTAATGCTGCCCACTATTGAATTTTATGCGGCCCAGAACACCATGGGAAGTATACATAGAAAACATAATTAACTAGAGTTTTGACAATTTTAAATACCATATTTCACAAATATTTCAGAACAGCCACTCCAGCAGTTTATTTCCATCCTGTTTAGTTACATTTTTACTTATTCATTTATCACAGAAAGTCTATTGAGTTCTGTGCTTTTACGGTTCTGATATTATGTAATGTTGTGGCCCACTAGGGATAGTGCTGACATTTATGCGGTCCACGTATATAAATGTTGCCCACTCCTGTGCTAAATAAAGTGAGATTATGTGATTCACCTCTGTTCTCCAGTTGTCAACTAATTCCTCGCCCTTGATCTTTAGGTTTTACAGGCTCTACACAGTCAGAAAGATCTCTGGCTGTAACGTTGAGTTCCAAGCTGGCCCCTGACAGACTGGCTAGGCTTTCTCATAATGAAGGAACCCTCACCAAAGTACCGGCCCCTTCCGCCTCTGCTGAAGGGTACATTTGTTCTTTTTAAAATTATTATTTTATTTTTAAGCAATTTTAACATACATTTTGAAGAACGCTCTTGATCAGAAAAGGTAGAAGTAATCACAAGCAAATTGAGGGGGAGATGCATAAAACTTACTGGGCCAGCAATGTGAACTTTTGACAGGTTCACGCTGGTTTAGCGAGCAAGGGGCTCTGTGGACGTTTTACCGTTTGCAGCAGCAGACACCGGGAATTGTAACTTAATGTATTTAAATGAGCTGTTCAGTATTCAAATGTGCATTCCGAGAGATGCACAGAAAGGACCGCCTACCTTTAGTGATAGAAATGTTTTGGGAGGTCAGGAGCTATCATAGCAGGCAGTTTTTCATGTGACTGGCAGATAGACGGTGGGATAACATGTCTTGGAAGCCGGGATCCTCTTGGCTATCCTGGGCAGGGCTGCTGGCAGACTTTGCATCAGCTTTGGGGCTGTGTGTGTGCAGTGTGGGCACTCCACATCCACCCTCAGCTCCCTTATTGCTCCAGTGCTGGATGTTCGCTTGGAGCAGATCCCCACTGGAAAGATACTTCAACGCAAAATGTTTCATGAGCTGTGGCGGCTTAGATCAAAAAAGCCTGAAAAAAGGCTACACACGGCTTTCATACACATAGCTTGTATGCGTATATGAAAACTGTGGGTAGCACACACTGTTCTGAGCATGCGCAGAGCAGCCACACTTAACCATTGACTGTTCTGAACATGTGCAGCTTACCAGCTGGCTTGTTCCCTACTGAACTGCTTGCTTTGCGAGCAGCACATTTGCAGGGATTTCTTTCCTGCATGGCTCGCTATTTCAGAATCGTTCAGCTTTAACGGAGATTGAAAAGGTACAGGTTTTTTTGTGGGGAGTTTAATGCATCTCCTCCTAAGAGAAATACAATGATAATAACCACTAACAGTTATATATTGAAAAAAGAAAACTCTATTACTGAAAGAAAACAATTATAATAGGAAATTAGACTTTAATTACACTATTTCAAGTCCATCACAAAGAGCTAAGAGGCAAAGCACAATTCAAACGGAAATGAAATCTAAAAAAGCATAAGGAAGATGAATACCAAGCGAACTACATCATATTACGGAGCAGTTGTTGAAGGCAAGCCAAAGGTAGAGGAGGAGTAACTACTAGTTTAGAGTTCAGAAAGGTCACTAAGGACTAAATTCTATTAATGGCGTCTAAAAAATCAGCGCCAAAAAAGCGCTATTCTATAAATGGCGTTCAAAGAGGTGCTGTTTATAGAATAGCATTTAGTGCTGGGAACAGTGACAACTTTTAGGTGCAACCATTTGCACCAACAAAACCCTGATGTAAATCCTCGTGCTTTAATTAGGTGCAGATCCCCCTAGTTCTATAACTGCACACATACATTGTAGGAATGCCCCTGATCCGCCCATTAGCTTCCCATGACTGCACCCCCTTTTTGGAACTGCGTATAAAATTTACGCATGGATCCTGTGTCTGAATTTATGCACGTAAATTTTAATTAATTCTAATTAGCACCAATATCTGCTTGTTAAGATGCCAATTATTGATACTAATTGGCTTGTTATTCAATTAAATTGAGCATACAAATTGGGCACATGCCCACATTTGCACATGCACTTCTTAGTGCCTTTCATAGAATTTGGGGTATTGTTTATCATGTATTAGAATTTGATATACCGTTCATAAGTACATAAGTAATGCCATACTGGGAAAAGACCAAAGGTCCATCGAGCCCAGCATCCTGTCCCCGACAGCGGCCAATCCAGGTCAAGGGCACCTGGCAATCTACCCAAACATGCAAACATTTAGGAAGCCGTCCAAACCTTTTTAAAACTCCGCTATGCTAACCACCTTTACCACATTCTCTGGCAACGAATTCCAGAGTTTAATTACATATTGAGTGAAGAAAAATTTTCTCTGATTCATTTTAAATTTACTACATTGTAGCTTCATCGCATGCCCCCTAGTCTTAGTATTTTTGGAAAGCGTGAACAGACGCTTCACATCTACCTGTTCAAATCAAAATGGTGTACAAAGATAAAATACAAAATAAAAATAAGGAAAGGAATGCCAATGTACTGATAGGAAAGGACTTGGTCACTCAAATCATAAACATACAATGTGCTGATAGATAAGAACTCAGTCACTCAAACCTGAAACATACAATCAATCAAACCACAGGAAAGAGCACAACGTCATATATGCAGTAACATAATAAAAACTACAAAATAAAAACCAATACAAATCAATGCAATACATTTTGCAGCCCTCAATATTAGTGCCCTCGCTGCAGACCACCTAAACTATACTATTACACTAAGGCCAGTTCAAAAAAGTACATTTTTAATGTCTTGCAGAACATTGGTAAAAAATCTTCTAATCCCAAATTTTTGGGGAGCGAGTTCCAAACGACAGGTGCAAGAAAGTAAAATGGAGATGCTGTTGTGGACTCCCATCGTGCTTTGGTTTGGGGGGGGGGGATTAGAATCTCTCTCTCACTCTCCCCCCTAGACTTCCACCCCATACAGGCACATTCTCTTCCCACCCCACCCCACACAAACACATCCCAGTATCTGTCTCCCTTCCTTCCAGCCATCCATGATCTGTCATCTTCCTCTTCTCTCCCTGCCCCCAACAATGCAGTCTTCTGACCATTCCAGCAGCATTGCAGATCAAGGCAGCCTTGTTGCCTTCTGGCTCCGGAAGCTTTCCCTCTGCATCATCCCACCTATGCAGAAACAGGAAGTTGTGCAGAGGGAAGACTTCTGGGCCTGTAGGCACAGAGGCTGCCTTGCACTGTGATGCTGCTGGAATGGTTGAAAAACTGCAGCACCGGGGAAGGGCAGGGAGAAAAAAGGAAAATGCCAGACTGGTGGAGGGAAGAGAGACAGATGCTGGGCTGTGTGGGGGTGTGGAGAGGGAGAGAGTTAGAGAAACTGGGCCATTTGGGAAGAGATAAACAGAGAGATTGTACAGCGCTATGTAACCCTGGTAGCGCTTTAGAAATGTTAAATAGTAGTAAATGGTAGAAAGAGATACCAGGCCTTATGCCTGTGTACCTGACTGGGGGGCCTGAGTCAAGATTGGGGGAGCCTGGGCCCCCGAGGCACCCCTGTAGCCATGCTCTTGCCTAGATGTCCAGGGTAGCAAGTGTAAATCCCAGTGTTGTTCTTTTGGGACACAGATATGCATTCCCCTTCTGAAATGGGAAATACACGTTTATTTTTAGGGTCTGTCTAGTCCCGCCCAGTCACACCCCCTTGCCAAATGCATGTTTTAGAGTTTTACACATGCATATCCCAGCTTTGTAGAATTGGGATTTAAATATTTTTGCAATATAAACATCCAAATGCCAGTTATATATATCTAAAACCCGAATAGCACTTCTAAAATAAACATTGTGAGACCGAACGTTGCTGCTTTAAAAGTTAAGATGGATGCTCAACTTCTAATTAGTAAAACCCAGGATGTCATTTTAAAAGCATCTCCACATAGAAACTGTAGTATTTACATATGTAGATAGGCCTGCTATTTACACATGGAGATGATTGAGACCCAGAGAAATTGAAGGGGGATTGTTGTAGAAAATTTATACATGTTTTTCCCACTGTTGGGAATCAATATATATATATGCAAATAAATTTCCTAGTAAGATTCTAAACCAGCTCAGAGGCATGTATAATACGCAAAAAAAGTGCTTGTTTTGGCCAGGGATTTACACAAAGAATGAAGGGAGAAAATCTCCTTATTCTGATTCAAATGTACAACCCCCCTCCGAAAAAAAAAAAAAAAACCTTTGGTGACTTCTGCCATTAATTGCCACCACTTATAAGTGCAGTGTTTGAGATAAGTGAAAGTTGTTTTTCTACAGTGCGTATTTTACAAAAGACTCTATAGCAGCACAGTGGAATGTCCTGACCTAGATATTTCAATTCCTCCCTTAACAATCTATACAAAATGAATCTTTCAGTTTGATCATATTAAGGCAGTTACAGGAGAATACTACGGACTTTCAAGAATTTAAGGTTTCTGTGCTCAAAGAATAGGAGGTTGGAATGTGTTCAAAACTCTCTTCATTCAAGGGATATTACTTTCCTTTTCTGCAAGTGGTCACATGGATGGAGTCATTGAAAATGTATTCTGTGGAATGGTCATCTGTCTCTAAGGATAATCTTCCTCCTATTGTGAAGGCCTTCTTTCTGCCACTCTTCTTGAGAAATGTGAATTGTACTGGGACTTTGTTGATTATTATTATTTCTGTCTAAGTAAGAATAGATTACGATATTCTTTTTAGGAATATTTCTTAAGATTTCTGGGGTGTAAGGTTAGATTGTATCCAGATGCATCTAGGATGACCGACATAAGATAAGATGAATGTCTTTTTAGCACTGAGGTCAGATGTATTGAAAATTGGGGCTATTTTTCCAAATGCAAGGTTACTGCTTGGGGTGTCACCATTTTCATTGCCGGAACCGACGGGACAGGAGCAGAAAGGGGACTGCTGCAGTACCAAAGCACTAGCATTCAGCAATCCTCCTAAGAGGTGTATAATGGGGAGGGGAGGGCTGGGGGGTGTGGAGCACTGTTCTCTCTGAGCGTGTGTGTGTGTGTGTGTGTGTGTGTGTGTGTGTGTGTGTGTGTGTGTGTGTGTGTGTGGGAGAGGGGGGGAAGGTGTTTGTGCTTCAATAGACAGTTTCTCTGGAGTCCTGCAGAGCTTGCCTTCCCTCACTATTGGAAATGTTATAGTAAAATAGCACCCCTCACTGGCAGGACTATATTTGGGGGACTCCCGCTCAAATTAGAGGGAACAGTGGTCTGAAGACGGGTGAGTTTTGGGTTGCGGATGGGCCTTCCAGTTTGGAAAAGGATGGGAGAGGGATTCAGATCCACAGCAGTAGCTACTTCTCTGATCCACAGGGGGTTCAGGGACTGGGGAGGTGGCTGGAATGAGATTGGAGGGATCATGGGGTGGAGGACCCTAATGGGGAAATCAGAAAGGGGGGATGATTGAACATGTGGGGAGGGACCATGGGGACAACTGGAATGGGAGGGAGGTTGATAATGAGTGTGAAGGGATGGAAGGGAGTACGAAAGGGGGAGCCATTGGATCGACTTCCAGAAGTTAAGCAGATGTCAGCCGATATTCAGTATCGGCTCCTACATACCTAAGTGGGCTTAGTTAGGACTGCTTTTTGTGCATTTCTATATGTTCGCTAAGCTATGCAGGTATCGGCACTGAATATTGCCAGCCCCCATATAACTGCCGGCCCCTCTCTAAC
The DNA here is from genome assembly GCF_901765095.1 of Microcaecilia unicolor. Lineage (NCBI taxonomy): Eukaryota > Metazoa > Chordata > Amphibia > Gymnophiona > Siphonopidae > Microcaecilia > Microcaecilia unicolor. The sequence continues at coordinate 131,758,886 of NC_044039.1, forward strand.
TCCGCCTCCAGCCTGGTTAAGTGCTGCTGAATATCTGCAGATAGTCAGCCCCAAGCGATTTGCATGATGGAAGCCTCTCCTGCCTGCTTAAATTGCTGTGAATATCAACCTGATAGTTTTTAGGAGTTTTCATTCATTTTAAAGGAAATTTTTTTCCTGTGTCCTCAACAGTGTGCCTTATTGCTTAATAGTGAAACTTACTGCCTAGTAGTGTGCACTATTTATCAACAGGCACATTAATGCACATTATTAAATAATAGGGTGAACTATTGAACAAGAAGGCACGCTATTGACATTGCCTCCAAAAATAGTTAAGTCTGGAACTCACTGCCGGAGGATGTGGTAACACCAGTTAGATATCTGGGTTTAAAAAAGGTTGGGACAAGTTGCTGGAGGAAAAATCCATAGTGTGTTATTGAGATAGACATGGGATTGGTAGCATGGAATGTTGCTACTATTTGGGTTTCTGCCAGGTACTTGTGACCGGAATTGGCCACTGTTGGAAGCAGGATACTGGGCTAGATGGATCATTGGTTTGACCCACTATGGCTGTTCTTATGTCCTTATGTAAGCCAAAAATAATCCTAAATAAAATGAGAAACCCTGTAAATCATGGTAAACTAACAAAAAATATTTTTTTTCGCCTGCACACCCCTAATATATTTGTTTTCTTACATTTTGTTGTTCTGGAATGGTGGGTTGTAAGATTTCATTGGTTTATTATTTGCAATTACTGTCTGATATTTGTTTTTATTTTTATTATTTTTTTATTTTCTTGTTTTTTTTTTCTTTGGTATAGATCTTTCTCTGTTTCATGAGTTGGGTTATTTTTAAAAATTTGCTCTATGTTTTGACTTTTGGAGCACCATTTTATAAGCACAGAGATCGGACTTGAGATGGTCTAGTTGGAATGTGCTCAATTCCAGTGATATTTAATAAAAGGATCTGCCAACGTGGAGGGGCATAATCGAACGGGGCGCTCAAGTTTTCCTGAGGACGTCCTCGCAGGACGTCCCGGCGAAGGGGCGGGGAAACCCGTATTATCGAAACAAGATGGGCGGCCATCTTTCGTTTCAATAATACGGTCGGGTATGCCCAAATCTCAACATTTAGGTCGACCTTAGAGATGGTCGTCCTTAGAGATGGTCGTCCCCGGTTTTCGGCGATAATGGAAACCGAGGACACCCATCTCAGAAACGACCAAATCCAAGCCATTTGGAGGAGCCAGCATTTGTAGTGCACTGGTCCCCCTCACATGCCAGGACACCAACCGGGCACCCTAGGGGGCACTGCAGTGGACTTCAGAAATTGCTCCCAGGTGCATAGCTCCCTTACCTTGGGTGCTGAGCCCCCCCCACCCCCCAAACCCACTACCCACAACTGTACAACACTACCATAGCCCTAAGGGGTGAAGGGGGGCACCTACATGTGGGTACAGTGGGTTTGTGGTGGGTTTTGAAGGGCTCACATTTACCACAAGTGTAAAAGGTAGGGGGGGATGGGCCTGGGTCCGCCTGCCTGAAGTGCACTGCATCCACTAAAGCTGCTCCAGGGACCTGCATACTGCTGTCAGGGAGCTGGGTTTGACATTTGAGGCTGGCATACAGGCTGGCAAAAAATATTTCAAAAGTTTTTTTTAGGGTGGGATGGGGTTAGTGAGCACTGGGGGAGTAAGGGGAAGTCATCCCTGATTCCCTCCAGTGGACATCTGGTCAGTTCAGGCACCTTTTTGAGGCTTGGTCGCAAGAAAAAATGGACCAAGTAAAGTCAGTCAAGTGCTTGTCAGGGACGCCCTTCTTTTTTCCATTATCGTCCAAGGATGCCCATATGTTAAGCACGCCCCAGTTCTGCCTTCGCTATGCTTCCGACACGCCCCCATAAACTTTGGTCGTCCTTGCGACGGAAAGCAGTTGAGGATGCTCCAAATCGGCTTTCGATTATGCTGATTTGGACGACCCTGGGAGAAGGACGCCCATCTTGCGATTTGTGTCGAAAGATGGGCGCCCTTCTCTTTCGAAAATAAGCCTGATAGTGTCTTTCTAAAATACGTGTAGGAGAGCACATATATTTGCTGGCAGGTGCAGAGGCAGCATCCATTTTACAAATATTCACAAGGGAAAAATCAATAGAGGAAACTCAGTAACTTACATGGGTTGGCACTTGCACACATATGTCAACCACTTTGCAATCTTATATGTGTGAAAACTACAAATTAAATACAAAGGCTGCCATCTTTATCTATTTTCAATGTGGAGGGGGAAATAAACAATGGGAATTGAGGAAGATACTTCCCTTAATCCCTCCTGTATGGCACTGGCTAAAATGAGCACTTGTTAAAAACCTATGGGCTCCTTTTACTAAGCGGTGGTAAGCACAACGTGGGCTTACCGTTTGCTATACAGGAAGTACCACCGGGCTACCTGACGGTACTTCCCACCCCTAGTGCGCTGTCATTCTGGCGCTACAAAAATTAATTTATTTTCAAAGCACTGGAGTGTACCCAGCGGTAATCAGGCAGTGCCGTGCGCTGCCCAGTTACCGCTGGCTTAATGCGGGATCCCTTACCGCTCCCCCCGAAATGGCTGCACGGCAAGTGCTTTACTTGCCGCACGGTTATTTCCTGTAGGAAAGCGAGACTTCTTTTTTACCAGCTGCGGAAAAAGGGGGCCTTGGCATAGGTGTAAAAGGGGCCCTATATGAGCCAGGGAGCAACTGTAAATCCATACGTGGAAATATTAGATCTTATGTGTGCATTCCCTTTATGAAATGGGGAATACAGCCAGGCCCCATCCACACCACAGCCTCACACATTCCCTTTCAGTTTGTGCATATTATAGACATCCATATGTAAACTGAGCCTTTTCTAAAATCATCATTTCCATATCCATATCATTTCCATGTTTCAATGCTGGAACTTCCAGGTAGAAATTACAAATAAGTCACTTAATATACAACTTTGGGTCTTTTCTGTTGTTCTTTGCAATAATCTAATAGATATAAAGAAAATAATTAGTTGTTGAAACAGCAGATTAATGAAAATAATCAAGCTGATTACACCTGAGCTGTGTATTGCTTCAGTTCATGATTATTCAGCGGTTTTCTCCTCTTGAACAGGTTTAATTGGTTCACTCAGTGTAGTTAAATTAACAATGCTTAACACACTAGGTATTCTGTTAATCCACCAACATTTTTATGTGAAAGCAGGACGCTTCATGTTGGTTACCTTTTTAGCATAATATATACACTGGAGATTTTTTAAAAAATGATATAATATGGGGGTCGAATGCCCACTTAAACTCCACTCAGCAAGTTGCTCCCAGACATTCAGCAAAATTTAACCACCCCATGCTGCTGAATGTCTCCTCTGACCACCATGGCAGTCTATGGTTAGTACTGGGGAGGCTTGGGGGAAGAGCCAGCTGGTATGTGGGCACTTGGTCATCTTTAGTGCCAGTGCTGGCACAGCTTAGTGGGCCCAAAAGACAGTCCTATATTTGCCTGCTTACCTATACAGGTGGTGACACTGAATACTGGCTGGTGTCTGCATAACTTTTGGGTCAGCACCTCTGCATCTGACTCAGATATTCAGTGCTGTTGCTTGGACATGGCTCCTGCATTCAATATCTGGGTAAGATTCAGTCCACAGCGATCAATGGCTTTAAAACCATTGACCACCAGACAGGATGTTAACATAGCAAAAGCAAGAAACAAGGTAGAACTATAAGGATAAAACCAATATTAAATAGAGTTCCCTCCCCTCTTTCCTCTGCGGCGTCCTGGCATCTGCTCTCCTGTCTCTAAACCTCGTCCCTCCCTGGTGTAACTTACAGGTGGCACCTGCAGCGATGAATTTTTGCTGCTTGCATTGGCCCCACAGGTTTCTATATGTTGTGTCCTGCCCTTGCCAGTGGCGTAGCCACAGGTGGGCTTGGGTGGGCCAGGGCCCACCCATTTATGGCTCAGGCCCACCCAACAGTAGAACATGTTTAGTGGTAACTGGTGGGAATCCCGAGCTCCGCCAGCTGAAGATTTCCCACTGATGGTAACGAAAGTGCTACTCTTCAACAACACCGGCACTGCCCATGCTCAGTTTTCAGTGCATGCCTGCTGCCAAGGTGGAAAGAAGCGTTCTCCCACCAGCTGAGAATTGTTTTGGGGGGGAGGGGGTAGAGGACACTTGGTGCCCACCCAATTCTTGCCTAGGCCCACCCAAAATCTGTTGTCTGTCTACGCCCCTGGCCCTTGCTGACATCATTGCCTACTTCCTGTCTGGCAGCTGGCAGGATATGGCACATGAAAACCTGTGGGGCTGGTGCAAGCAGCAAAAATGAATCACTGCAGGTGCAGGGGATGATATAAGGTACACCGGGTAGGGACGGGGGTCAGAGACAGGAGGGCAGATGCCGGGACGCCAGAGAGGAGAGATGTGGGATGTGAGGTAGGTGAAAAAAAAACTATAATGTTTTTCATATCTCCAAGAAAATGAGGGAGGGGTGTGTGGAAGGGACCACCCAGATTAACCCTGGGCCCATCCAAAATACTGAGTCTGGCTATGTCACTGGGTGGTATATCAAGTCTAAAAAACCATAAGCTACAAACTTGCAAAGACTGCAGCTTGTTTAATGTATAACATGTAATAGCAAAAGGATTGCACTGCAATTTTTCCAGAAAAGAAAATTCTATTGATTCATTAAAGGGATTATTTATTAACAGCATCTGCTAACATCATTAACCACAGGGCCCACTGCACAGGTTTTATGGTAAATAATGCACATTAACAGTGTTAGCACAGATGAACTGTTAATACATGCCCCCTTATTTCTCCTTCTAAATTTGAAATATTTGGAGGCAGTTGGAAGAAAATGGAGGATAATAGAAAATCATATATTTGTTGGGCTACTGGCATGAAAAGCACATGGAAAATACAATATTATTTTAATCCAAGTTATTAAATACACTAGAGAAATAAATGCCTTCTGTTTGTATTCCCTGATAGGCTTGGGGGCCTTCATTTTTTTACATCTAATTTAACAGATTGATTTTATCCAATCTACTACTCACACTGCAATCCACTGAACCGTACCCAATGAGCTATTTCTGAGCAGGTAGATTTTCCTTCCCTACGGTCAGGGAGTTTTCACCTAGAGAGTGCCAAGGAGATTGCCTGACAGCGCATCCTCCTAACAGCTTCCGTGCACATCTCCTATTGATTTGGTAATGTAATGTGATAGCACATTAGGTTCCCCTCTCAGTACATGTGCGCTTCCATTCATCAAGAAAAAATGAATTCTAGCCACAGCAGCTCTCGATTTATGAAATTAGTGCTGCTGGATGCATGAATATATTTATTAAAAAAAAAAACCCTGCAACACAAGAGGCAGATTTATAGATTTCAGAGACTGATGTGAGAACACATGGATGTATTTTATGACATTACAGCAGGAACCTCCCACTAGACAGAATTAAGGTACTTTGATAATTACCTGGAATCTCCCCCTGTCTGACATAATGGCATTTTAACTATGCCACCTACCCATAGTAGCATAGTAGTGATGGCACTTAAAGACCAGCTGGCCCTCAAGCCTGATGTAAGGGTATTTATAAGTACAGTACAACCAGCGCGCACAGTAGGAGACTGTCACACCCCTTCATTAGTGAATTGCAATTACTATACAAATCATATAGTTTAAACAATTGAAGATGGTAGTTAGTCACAGAGGAAGCAGTTATCTAATTATTTGTATATCTGTACAGCATTTAAAGGGTTCTCTTACTCATTAAAAAAAAAAAAGGTTCCTTAGCACATGTAGACCTGAAGCAGGAGGGGCAGTTTTTCCTTCCTAAAATAGGGGTCCTTTTACTAAGCCATGTAAGCGTCTATGCGTTCCCAATGTGCACCAAAATGGAGTTACCGCTCAACTACCGCATGGCTCTTGTGGTAATTTCATTTATGGTGCGTGTCGATACATGGGTCTAAAAAATATTTTTTATTTTTGGACGCGCGTAACGGACATGCGCCAAGTGGCATTTGATGCGCGTAGGTCATTACCGCCCAGATTCCTTACCGCTAGGTCAATGGCTGGCCATAAGGTCTCAGACCCAAAATGGACATGTGACAATTTTGATTTTGCCGCAAGGCCATTTTTGGCAAAAAAAGGGCCTTTTTCACAGGCGTGCTGAAAAATGGATTGGTGCGCGCCCAAAGCCCGCGTCTTACACTACCGCAAGCCATTTTTCAGCACGCCTTTGTAAAAGGACCCCATAGGGACTCCTTTACAAAATCATGCTACTGATTCCCAGTGCGGCAAACGAGAGGAAGCCCATTCAATTCCTATGGGTTTCCTTTCATTTGCCATGCGGAAATTGGTAGGTCAGCTTTGTAAAAGAAGCCCACAGTGCTGCATTAGGCTGCTTTAGCAAACATTGGGCCCAATTCTTAAAATCGCTTTTCTGAACACCAGCAATGCTAGATGCATAAGTAGTTTTTGTAAAATAAATCTACAGTGGCTATGCTAGTCCACTGATGAAGCATGAGTATCTGAAGGTCAGCCTGGCTATTGTTTTTTGTGCCATCTGTAGTTTTTTTCAGTAATCGCTCCTTGCAGCCCACATAGAATGATTTGCAGTAGTCAGTATGAGCGACATTGATTGTACTAGTAAGCAGAATATCGTTCTCGGGAAGTATTCTCTGATTCTCCTCAGTTTCCACATCATGCGGAACATTTTGGATGTTACACTTTCCACTTGTTTTTCAAAAGACAATTTTTGGTCTAGAATCATTCCTAGGTGGTCAGAGATGGGGTAGAGTGATCCTTCTATATTGATGCTGAAGTATGTGGTGTTGCAGCAAGGTAATGTCACTACAAGAAGTTGTGTCTTTTCTCAGTTTATTTATTTATTTGTTGCATTTGTATCCCACATTTTTCCACCTATTTGCAGGCTCAATGTGGCTTACATTATGCCGTAACGGCAATCACCATTTCCGGAACTGAGAAATACAAAGTGGTATTGCAGTAAAATTCATGAATGATAGAGTAAAGTTTAGTTTCAGCTTAAAAGCTGATGCCCAAGATTCCATTGTATTTAGCCCTGTTTTAAGTCCACTGATGCAAGCATTGCACTTGTTCCCCATCAGGGTGCGAAAAATATTCAAGCTATGCACCATGGTATATTGAATCCTTTTCAGCACTGCCCCAGATTACGTTAGAGACCTAATCCTCCTGCCACCAAAAAACATGAAAGAAATTATCTAACTCGACTCTACCCTAGCTGTCAGAATGTTATATACAAGTCAGTCTACGCAGCAGGATTCTTATTCATCAGCACCAAATGGTGGAACTCTCTTCCTAAAAACCTAAGACATATGACTCACTACCTAGAATCTCAAAGTGTTTCTCTTCAGGAAATTCTTCCCCGAGAACAATATTACATAGCCAAGACCAAGAATTGTTTGCACCCACCACCCATCCTTGACACACCACATTCCTTGATATAACACAACAATGCTATTGAATATGTTATCACTTTAAAATTTTGTAGCCACATTGAACTAATTCATTTTGGAAACCCGTGGGATATAAATGCTGTTATAAATAAATAAATAAATAAGTCAAGAGCAGTAGACAGGTGGTACAGCGAGTCCATGTTCAACTGCAGAACGAAGTGATCACAAGGGTGTATAAGGGACAATGAGGGAGTACAAATAAGAGGGGTCTGTGTATGGAGAACCTTTTGAGCCAATGTAAGAAGTTTATGCTAAATCTGGTAGGAAATTGATAACTAAAGGTGATGAGCCAAAAGTAGGGTGGCATGGTCATGGGATATGCATGTCTATAATCCTGATGGATCATATGCTTGGTATAGCCATGAGCAATAAACGTTTGTTCCAGAATTGATGACTGTAATGCAAAAATTTCCTGAGTTGAACAAATATGTCAAAATCTAAAAAACTGCAGAACAGGTAAATCATCCTTCAAACATTGTGAATGGAAACCACCATGTTTCAATCAAGTATTACGATTAGTTGGCTTAAAATACACTAAAGCAGGGGTTCTGAACTCAGTTGTTGGGATATATCGAACAGTCAGATTTTCAAGATACCCACAATGAATATGCACAAGATAAATTTGCATGCAAATCTATCTCATGCACATTCATTGTGGGTATCTTGAAAACCCAATGGGACTAGGTGTGCCCTGAGGAATGGCTGCCATATATTGCATCTTTAAAACATCAGAAATTACACATATAATTGATTTCAAAAAAGGAAAGAAACTGGGGGACAATTTGACTAAGAAACCTATCCAAATAAATGCCCACATGCTCTAAAATAGCTGTTATTTCTGATGTGACAGACATTCTCAGCCACATTTTGTCAACATTCAAGTCAAAGCATTAATATCATCTCTCAAAGTTTTATTTGATTTTTAAAGTGAAACTCTATTACCATAGGCAGTGGAAGAGGGTGAGCTACTGCGGCTTGGCCCTACTAATATTTTGCCTAACAGTGTAGCATGATACCAGAGTTGTTTAAATATTTTGTTGGATCAGATACAAAGATAAAAGGTTCTGCTGCAAAGAGATTTCAAGTTCCTCTTTTCCTCCCACCTGGAAGACTGAACAAAAGCTTGGCTGGGTGTGAATATCCGTGCATCAGCATAATAAAAACTCGAAGAGGGACAGTAGCCACAGAGACTGCTTGTAACAAAAGACTCCACCTATGACTCAGACTGAAAGCCCATCTACCTATTCACAGACAATGATTCAGGCTGGGGCTAAACAAAAGACACTGATCACCTATAGAAATACAGCTGGCTACCTCAGACAAATCTTATCAGATGTGTATCTGCCCCCCCCCCCCCATCAACTATCAGGCAAGACACCAGCACATGTGCAGACAAAGGGCTTATAGCATGTGACCATGCTTCCCTGCAAACTACAGTACCCAGGACTCAATAGCCCCTAAGTTTTCCATAGGAACATTATAAAAACCAGGAACACACGCAGTTTGGGGGACACTTCGCTCTGCTCTTCTCTTCCCCACCCCCACCACTGGCTGCTGTAAGGATCTCTGGACTCCGGTTTCCTGCCTCATGTTCTGCAGCAAGGACTTTGTAAGTTAACTTATGATTCAGATCTGTTATCTTGTCGCAAATTTCTCCTGTAGCAAGATCCTTAAAACTACCTCATTTGTAACCTTATTACATTACCTGTATTGTAAATAAACCTTTTTAAATTTGAATATATGGCCTTTTATGTTCTGAGCACACGTTCTTAAACCTTGCAGTGCAGTTTAATGTAATTCAACAAATATAATATTTAATTACCCCTTATTCTTGCAATTGTAAATCTTATTACCTTATAGGTAATTGGTGGAGAATAGAATCAAAATATATCCTAGAAATATGGCACATGTTGCGACCACATGTTCTGAGCAATTCCCTCTATTCTTAAATATTATATTAGAACTGTAACATATTCTGTTCCTATAGAGAAATATAATATATAAAATATTTTATTTCAACTCAAATAATATTTAAGGTAACAACAGCATCCACAACTAGAAATCTTGGGGGCAGGGCAGGGCTAAATCCAGAGGTCAATATTCCATCCTCATTCTTCTTGATCTTTCCGCTGCTTTTGACACTGTCGATCACAGCATACTTCTCGATACCCTGTCCTCACTTGGATTCCAGGGCTCTGTCCTTTCCTGGTTCTCTTCCTACCTCTCCCTCCGCACCTTTAGTGTTCACTCTGGTGGATCCTCTTCTACTTCTATCCCTCTGCCTGTCGGCGTACCCCAGGGTTCTGTTCTTGGTCCCCTCCTCTTTTCTATCTACACTTCTTCCCTTGGTTCATTAATCTCATCCCATGGCTTTTCCTACCACCTCTATGCTGATGACTCCCAAATCTACCTTTCTACCCCTGATATCTCACCTTGCATCCAAACCAAAGTTTCAGCGTGCTTGTCTGACATTGCTGCCTGGATGTCTCAACGCCACCTGAAATTAAATATGACCAAAACCGAGCTTCTCATTTTCCCCCCCAAACCCACCTCCCCGCTCCCCCCGTTTTCTATTTCTGTTGATGGCTCTCTCATTCTCCCTGTCTCCTCAGCTCGAAACCTTGGGGTCATCTTTGACTCTTCTCTCTCCTTCTCTGCTCATATCCAGCAGACCGCCAAGACCTGTCGTTTCTTTCTTTACAACATCCGTAAACTCCGCCCCTTTCTTTCCGAGCACTCTACCAAAACCCTCATCCACACCCTTGTCACCTCTCGTTTAGACTACTGCAATCTGCTTCTTGCTGGCCTCCCACTTAGTCACCTCTCCCCTCTCCAGTCGGTTCAAAACTCTGCTGCCCGTCTCATCTTCCGCCAGGGTCGCTTTACTCATACTACCCCTCTCCTCAAGACCCTTCACTGGCTCCCTATCCGTTTTCGCATCCTGTTCAAACTTCTTCTACTAACCTATAAATGTACTCACTCTGCTGCTCCCCAGTATCTCTCCACACTCGTCCTTCCCTACACCCCTTCCCGTGCACTCCGCTCCATGGATAAATCCTTCTTATCTGTTCCCTTCTCCAGTACTGCCAACTCCAGACTTCGCGCCTTCTGTCTCGCTGCACCCTACGCCTGGAATAAACTTCCTGAGCCCCTACGTCTTGCCCCATCCTTGGCCACCTTTAAATCTAGACTGAAAACCCACCTCTTTAACATTGCTTTTGACTCGTAACCACTTGTAACCACTCGCCTCCACCTACCCTCCTCTCTTCCTTCCCGTTCACATTAATTGATTTGATTTGCTTACTTTATTTATTTTTTGTCTATTAGATTGTAAGCTCTTTGAGCAGGGACTGTCTTTCTTCTATGTTTGTACAGCGCTGCGTATGCCTTGTAGCGCTATAGAAATGCTAAATAGTAGTAGTAGTAGTAGTAGTAGATTGATTTATTTGGCCCCTTTAGCCATGAAAGTGTTCTGCTGCCCTGTCTATTACAATGTGGAGGAACCAGAGAGACAATTGTTAGACCCCTCCCCCAATATTATATGTTTTTGGTATCTGATCAGACATTGGAGATACTAAATAGAGCAAAACAGGAGGGGGATATGTCTCAAAATAATTTAATTTTTTATATCAGTATCATCATATTATTCCAAATATTTTTGTTCCTAAAATTCATAAATCTCTTAGGGGCCCTTTTACTAAAGTGCGGAAAGCCCATCATGGGCTTGCTGTGTGCAACTAGTTCCCACCCCCAGCATGTGCCATTTCTGGTGCTACAGGAATTTTCCTGATTTTTGTACCACTGGGTTAGCGTGGGAGCACTTACTGCCATCTCAATGGGTGGCAGTAAGGGCTCCCCACCGAAATGGCCATGTGGTAAGTGGTTCACTACCACATGGCCATTTCTTTTTGCCAAAAATGGATAGCCTTTTACCCACTGTGGTAAAAGGAGACCTCAGCGTGTGTCAGAAACACATGCTTGTGCTAGCACAGACCTCCTTTAACCTCACCTTAGTAAAAGGGCCCCTTAGTTAACTTCGATCCCTGTTGGAACTATTGTCACAATTTCTGGATTCATTTTTACTATCTTTGGTTCCACAATTTAAGTCATAAATATGGGATTCTACAGATCTATTGCTTTTTTTCTTTTTTACAACAATGTAATATATCAAACATTGTGACGGTTTTATTAGTTATATTGGATGTAATGGCTTTACATACCAATATTCCTCAGTTGCAAGCAATACAGGTAGTTTGCCATAGTTTAGAATGACTAGGATTCTCATAATTTAAAACTGAGTTTTTAACTATATTAGCTCAAGTAATTTTACAGAAGAATTATTTTTAATTTCAAGATAAAGTTTATTTACAGATTAAAGGAACAGCAATGGAGTTCACGGTGGCTCCATCATTGGCATGTTTATATGTGGAGAAATTTGAAGAGCAGTTTATATATTCATCTCGATTTTTTCAATGTTTGATAACGTGGAAGTGTTTCATAGATGATATATTTTTAATTTGACTAAGTAATCAAAGCTGATTGGAATATCGATTAAACATGTGTGATAAGACATCTAGTTTCCCCAACTATTAGTTTGACAAGTATACAGTTTTTGGATATTCAAATATCATTAAGAGTGGAAAGTTTTGTGACATCTATTCATAGGAAGGATACTCATAGAAATACTTCGCTTTATTATCGCAGTTCTCATCTACAATATTTGAGGGACAATATACTAGTTGGTCAATTTTTATGTCTTTCGACAAATATGTAATACTGCCATGGCTATGGAGGAGCTATTTTTGCAATGAGGATACCCCAAAAGAGTAATACAACAAGCTTAAGAGAGCATTATCCCCCAGATTCTATATATTGCGCCTAGAGATTCATGCCAAAATCCAAGTGTATTCTATAACAACATGCATAATTTAGGGGCCCTTTAATTAAGGCACACCGAAAAAATGGCCTGTGCTGTTGTAGGTACATGTATTGGAGACGTACAGGACCATTTTTCAGCGTGCCTCCAAAAAAGGGCTTTTTTTTGCTGAAAATGGACATGCGGCAAAATAAAAATCAGCGCTCATCCATTTTGGGCCTGAGACCTTACCATCAACCATTGACTTAGCAGCAAGATCTCATGTGTCAAACCGGTGGTAATCATCAGTGCACATACACTGCCAATTATGGCCTGGTTAGCACCATGTGGTAGAAAATAGAAATTATTTTCTGCCGCCCATTTTGGATGTGTGTCAAAATTAGAATTACCATCTGGGGCATGCGGTAACTGGGCAGTAGTTCTAATGTGACGTGCATTGTACACATGTAGGCACCTAAGCGGCTTAGTAAAAGAGCTCCTTAATTGGCTTAACAAGCTAATCAGTGTTGATAAGAGCTGTTAACAAGCAATGAGGGAAAAGTCCATTGAACATTATTAAGAAATTAAGTTTTTTTTTTTTTTTTTTTTGGGGGGGGGGGAGTTGCCGGGTTCTTGAAGCCTGGATTGGCCACTGTTGGAGACAGGATGCTGGGCTTGATGGACCCTTGGTCTTTTCCCAGTATGGCGGTGCTTATGTACTTATGCACTAATTTGCAATAATTAGAATTTACACATACAACTTGCTAAGTGCATTCTGTAATGCAGCGTGTGTAACTTCTAACATGCACAGGTTAAAAGGGCAAGGATATAGGTGGGGAAATGGGCATTTTATGGGTGTTCCAAAATTTACGCATATAGTTATAGAATATGACCCAGTGCACATAAATCTATGCACCGGGATATACTCCATGTTTTCGTTGGTGTAAATGGAGGCATGTAGTTTTAGGCGCAGTGATATCAACTAGGAGTATTCTATATACTGTGCCTAAATCTAGGCGCCGCTTATAGAATATGATTAGTTAGCATTGATTTCTGCGCCGATTTTGTAGCTGCCATATATAGAATCTCCCCCTATATGCACACAGGGAATGAACTGGTGTGTGTGTGTATGTGTTACCATATTCAGATAAAGCAATGTCTCTTCAACACAGGTGAATTCTTTAAATCATGCCTATATAAATTGGCAGAGATAAAACCCTATTAAGCGCTATTGAATATTGGGGAATAACACTGGTGGTAGTTAAAAGAATGCTCACCTCAGCTGGCTGAATATTGACTCCGGTATATTATGGGGGCCCTTTTACTAAAGCTTAGCATTTGCTAATGGATATTGGCATGCTGAATACTGAGCATCCAATTTTATACCTATGGGTCATGTGGCACTTATTGCATAGTAATGTCCATTAGTGTGCGCTGAGCTTTAGAATAAGGGCCCCAAAATTTTGTACAAGGGCATAGGGTATCAGTGACAATTAGAGGTACTGAGGGTTCTGCCAACACGTGTCCATTTGCTTCCCTGTTTAGGAGTAACCCCCCACCTCCACCACCTTGGAAAAGGACCAATTATTGTGAAATATCAAGTGGCTAGAAAAAAACATGGACTATTTAACCCAAAGATTGCTGGACTGAGAAAACTATCTCTGGATACAATACACACCACCTAAGATGAAGAAATCAAGGCTATGGATGGTAGAATTGTTGTGTTATGCCAGCAATGTAATGCAAAGATTTAGAAACACAGGTTCAGTCTGGAATTTGAACTACACTAGAAGATAAGTGCAAAAAATCAGGAGAATCAAGATCAAGAAGAGGGCATTACAAAACAAAAATTACAGATTTACCAGCTGGAGAAAACTGTTTAGGTTTTGGAACATCTGAGATAAGAGAATGCTGACTTAAGAATTCAGCTACAGTCCCTCAAAAATTCATTCTGGGAAAAGGAGAAGTTAGCAATTGATTTACATACTCATCAGATCATTAGGTTAAGGGACAGAAATCAGGGAGATAATTTGTCTCTGCAGAAACAGTTAAAGGATCAGAAAGAGCTGTGTCAGACCTTGCAGTAGGAGAAAGGTTTATTGTGAAAATAAAACCAAAGGCAAAACAAAGCTGCTTACTGATGCCAGATACACAAACAAGAAAGCAGATTGTACAAAAAAAAAAAAATATATACAAAGAAACCTTTAATAAAACAATACCCGGCATGGCCACGTTTCGCCCTCAGGCTGCTACAAAGATGGGTGTTGGGCTGTTTCCATGCGATGAGTAACGTTCCCCTGATGACGCTCCCCACGAAACATGCTTGCATGTAGGGAACTGAAAAAGCAGTGGACACAGTGGACTACCTTTGACTGTTTGTATTTTTACTTTACGTCACGTTGTTAATTGGACTGGGGCTCCAGCTGGACGAGAATTGTTAAACCACCCTCTTACAGCACTGAGAAAAGGAAGAACGCCTTCACTTTTTTTTGAAGGAAGAACGCCTTCACCTTGTTGAGCTAAGTAATCTCCTCCCATGGTGATATAATTATTTGTGTGAACTGTTACACATTTTTCATTACTGTATAGATTGTTATTGTGGCAGCAAAAAAACTTTTTTTGGAACTTATAGTATAGGTAGGAGGAGGACATTTGGTGCTGTGATGTGAAAGTGGGTATCTAGTATTTGAGGATTGCCAGTCAGTCCAGCAAAGTTACCCAGGTACTGAGCACCACTAGCATAGAAAAATAAATAAAAAATAGAGTTTTTGCACTTTGCACTACAGATTTATATGATAATTTTTAAGTTTATTTTTAAGGTTTTTGTGGGGGGTTTTGGTAGCAAGATTAT
The DNA here is from genome assembly GCF_901765095.1 of Microcaecilia unicolor. NCBI lineage: Eukaryota > Metazoa > Chordata > Amphibia > Gymnophiona > Siphonopidae > Microcaecilia > Microcaecilia unicolor. The sequence goes on from NC_044039.1 coordinate 131,774,096, forward strand.
CGATTACATTTTAACTGCCAGACTTGATCATTCTTCTGATTTTGGGAGATCTTTTCTCATGGTTTCTACTCCCTTCAGGATATCCGCTCTATTGCTATCTTCATTATGAAAATAATGGAGAGCGCTGTGGAAGTAGACATAGAAGAAATACCGGGGGGGGGGGGGGGGGGGGGGGGGGGGGGGGGGGGGGGCAGTGACCTTAAAGAATCGTATAGACCCATTCCAGTACATCACACTCGCTTCCGTGTGTATGGCCATGGTCAGGTTCATGTGTTTAAAACCAAAAACTATAGCTCTGCCGGCGGTCAACGATTATCATTGGCAGACCAAAAGATATTCAACCGACAGTATACATAAGAACATATGAACATAAGAGTAGTCATACTGGGTCAGACCAATGGTCCATCTAACCTATTATCCTGTTTCCAACAGTGGCCAAGCCAGGTGTTATGATTGGGGTCAGAACCCCTCTCAAACTTACCTCTTCCTGGGAGTCAGCTTCTTAGCTGGCTTCTGTTTCTTTTCTCTGGCCTTTCGGAGCTGGCTCTGTCTCTCTGTGCTGGCAGCTTCCAGCAGCATGGGGTTAATTGTTTCACTTTACTACAGCTGTGTGGGTGGACTGAGTTAGCTCTACCTCTCTTTGGGTGTACTGGCTTCAAGTGCTTCACGGTGTTGCATTGGTGTGGGTTGGGCCTCTCTGGGTCAGTGTGCTTTTGCCTAGGTCTAGGGAGTGTGACATCATCAGGGAGGGCCTTGATAAGGAAGTGGTGTTGTTTCCTTCAGAGCCTTTGCAACGGTTGTGTTTGCTTCTGGCTACTTGCTTTAGGTCCAGGTTAGTTTAGTGCAGTGTGTACTTGTGACTTGTGTGTTTGACTTCCCTGTTTTTCCCTTTTGTTACGATGAGTAGCACTGCTGTTGGTGCAGTGCTGGAGTTTGGTGCTGGGAGCTTAGGAAGCACCTTTTGTTGTTTGGGTATTTGGCTTTCCTGCCTGTTTCCTTGTGTCTTCCCCGCTTTTCCTTGTGACCCGTGTTTAGCTGCTGTAGCTTGGTGCTTAGGAAGCACCGGGGTGAGAACCCGTGTTTAGCTGCTGCAGCTTGGTGCTTAGGAAGCACCAGTGTTAGGTCTGACATTTGTCTTCCCTTCCTTTTCCCTTGTGGCTTCCCTGCACTTCTGTTAGTGTAGGGCATAGGGGCACCCCTGTTAGTTTCTGTTAGGAGCACTGCTGTTAGTGGAGGGCTTAGGAGCTTTTCTGTTGGTGCTGGGCTTAGGAACACTTTTGGTCACTTTAGGAGTTAGGTGCACTTCAGTTACAGCTTGTTCTAGTCCTGGTCCCTGTGTCGTCCAGTAAGTCCTGCCGGCTACTCGAACCCAGGAGCTCAACTCCTGGGGGGCTTAGTAGCTAAGTGCAGGTGAAGCTGTATGGACCAGTCTGGTGTGCTCCAGTCCAGTGTTCCAGTCCTGTGTCCTCCAGTCCGGGGGATTCCAGTCCAGTATTCCAGTCCGGGGGATTCCCGTCCAGTGTTCCAGTCCGTGTGTTCCGGCTCGCTGGGCGGTGCCTGCAGTCCCTGCCGGTATCTGTGTGCTTGCCCAGCGTTGGTTGGTGGGTTTTGCCTGCTGCTGTCGCTCCTCGTCAGCAGCCCAAGGGCTCACGTTTGCTCCAGAGCCCGGCCCCGTGGGCTCTGAACCTGAGAACCTGACACCAGGTCACAAGTACCTGGCAGAAACCCAAATCATGGCAACATTTCATGCTACAAATCCCAGGGCAAGCAGTTGCTTTACCATGTTTGTCTCAATAACAGACAATGGACTTTTCCTCCAGGAACTTGTCCAAACCTTTTTTAAACCTAGATGTGCTAACCGCTGTTACTTCATCCTCTGGAAAAGAGTTCCAGAGCTCAACTATTGGTTGAGTGGAAAAATGTTTCCTCCTATTTGTTTTAAAAATATTTTCATGTAACTTCCATGAGTGTCCCCTAGTCTCTGTACTTTTGGAATGAGTATAAAATCAATTTACTTCTACTCGTTCCATCTCTTTTCCAAGCTGAACAGCCCTAAACTCTTATCATTTCCTCATACGAGAGGAGATCCATCTCCTTTATCATTTTGGCTGCTCTTCTTTAAACCATTTCTAATTCTGCTATGTCTTTTTTTCTGGTGACCAGAACTGAATATAACACTCAAGGTACAGTCACAGCACGGAGCGACACAGAGGCATTATAGTATTTTTGGTCTTATTCAGCATCCCTTTCCCAATAATTCCTACTGTCCTGTTTGCTTGTTTGGCTGCCACCACACACTGAGCAGAAGATATCAGCATACTATCTATAACGACATCTAAATCTTTTTCTTGAGTGCTGACCCACAAGGTGGACCCTACCATCAGGTAACTATGATTCGGAGGTAATTATGATTCAATCCTGGTAACTCTGCTGGGTTTAATTTCTCTTTCAAAACTGCATTCCTAGCAAAAGCTATACGGCGTCTCTTCTTTTCAAAATTCGGTAAAGATTAAATAATGTCTCATCTTTTTCTTACAGTATGAGTAAGAGATGATCCCACTGCTGAGTATTTCATAACCATAGTACACACATCATCTTTGTCTTTAGTATTGTACTGTCCATTCTCCATCAATAACAGATCCCAAATATTGAATCTTGCCCTTCAATATGCCTTTCTCTAGGCTCTTCAGAAATAACCCCTTTTCTTTAATTTATGCATTAGATCTTTGGCCTATTCTTTAAAAACCTCATCATCAGAACATATTTTATGAAGTCTGAGCATCTAAGTAAAAGGCAGACTTTCCTTAAGATGGTGGGATAGCAGCTATAATTATGCAAAAACGTATTTCTGTCCATTGGTTTAATGAACGTTTTAGGGGAAAATCCCTCTGCAGCTATCTCCACATGTACATCCAAAAAATGAAGCACAATTTCAGAATGTTGTTCAGAAAACTGAATGCATTCATCACAACTGTTCAGCTAACTCATAAATAAACAGAGATCTTCATGGGAACCTGTCCAAAGCATAAATACATCATCTATAAATCTCCCCCAACAGCGATAAGCTTCAGGTGGTCTTGGGAAGACTTATATTTAGCATCCTTATAGTAATTTTGCCCCCCCACCCCGAGTTCCTTACACAATGCATGAATTTAATATTAAGCAGAAGAAATAACCAAAGAGAAAGATTACAAACTTCATATGCATCAAGTCCTCAAAATGTGGGGGAAACCAAACGTTTTAAAGAAGCAGAGTCACAATAATTAGAAAAGCAAGCCTGGGGCAGTGTGTAATGGTTAAGCCTATGAGATTTAAAGAGGCAGAAACAATGAATGAGGTGCCTGAATATCTGAGTGTTGTCAGCTATATGAACAAGGTTAATAGATTACCATCACTTTAATTGGGTTTGAAATCCATCAATATTCTATCAGCCATTGTTTTTAATCCAAGCCAAGTTCTGATTGGAGTTTTCCTGGAAACTCCATGGTTACCACCGGCTGGAATGCTTATAACCATAGTAACGGTTTTGTTTATGTCAGAAGATCCTTAAAACTGATGAGTGGTGCAGAAGTGCAGGTGGAATTCTCTAATAAAAGTGATGGAAATTTGGAAGAAAAAAAAACCTCAAAAGAGTGAAAAATTCGGTGTCATTATTGATGTATTTGTGGTAAAATTAGAAAAGGAGCAGGCTACAAGTTGTGCTGCTCTTGGTGTGAATGAAAGCAGTAGGTGAATATGAAAGTGAGAAAAGGCTTAAAGGGATTTTTAATTCGCCAAAGTAATTAACACTATAACAAAGGCAAAAAGGGAATTTGGTTTCTGACAAGGATTAGTGGATAGTCTGGTGAGAAAACCAATTGGCTCAATGGGGAGTGAAGCTCACCTGATAAGGAAAGTTGAGGCTTGATGCTAATTAAAAGCTGCATCTACCCTTATGGAAGGTTGTCTGAAGAAACAACACATGCTTTCTGAGAATTCCATGGCCAAACGCCAAGCTGTGACAAGCAGGGAACAAAGCCTTTCAGCAGCACACCATGGGTTGTGCTAGCAGTACAGCTGCACAGGGTACAAATATAGAGGGGCACAAAAATTGCTCCCAACCCACCATCTGCTCTCATTGGTGGTGGCAGGGTTGCAGGGTTGGAGGGGGCTCCAATGGGTGAGTCATACTATCCTGAAACCCAAAACCTTGAGGGCTATAAGTGCTGTGAGTCAGTGAAGCTGGATCTCCACTAGTTAAAAAAGCAGTTATCTTTTTATTTTAAATTAGATAGGAACAGTTTGTTACAGAGAAGCCTAATACTAAGAGTTATAATAAATAATGGGGCCTTTTTACTAAGCTGTGGTAAAAGGGTCCTGTGCTAGCATGTTTTTGATGCGTACCGAGGCCCCCTTTTATTGCAGTAGGTAAAAATGGCTGTCTGTTTTGGTAAAAAAAGAAATGGCCATGCAGTAAATGAACCACTTGTTGCACTGCCATTTCAGGGGAGGGGGGAACCTCAGCACTACAAAAATTGAAAATATTTTTGAAGCACCGGAAATGGTGCATTCTGGGGGTGGGAACTACCACTGGGCTCCTGTGGTGGCACCGGTGGTAGTTCTGGACTGGTGCGTGGCAGGCCCATTGCTGCATGCCAACTCTTTAGTAAAAATGGCCCCAATGTTGGGTACGTTACTTGGTAAAAATAATATATTAAAGTTACTAGTTTCTGCAAGGAAACAGTAATATATTACAGTTACTAGTTTAATAAAAGTAATAAGTTAGTTTGCTATGAAAAGTTATATATATTGTGATAAGGCTAAGCACACTGATCAATGCCAAGGGCCGGCAGCTCCGGAACTACCCTACCCAGAGTTCTCTAGGAGGCCTAAAGGAAAGGGTATACTGGAAATCCCGGTGCGGATTCCTGAGAATTACTGGAAGGGAGGCAGCTCAGGAACAGAAATGCCATTGAAGTCAGTCACCAGTAGGGGGCTAATAAAAGATGAAGCCCAATTATCTTGGGTTCCTAATCAGTACCGGATACCTCCCAGCTGTGAAAGGGGGGGGAGGAGTGGGATTCCCTGAGAATGGTAAGCAGTGAAGGGGAGAGGGAAGGTTGGAAGGAGAGGGCAGAGCTCATGGACTGTGTGAAAGAAGGGAGGGAGTCCCCTTTTGAATGGCCCTGCTCAGAGGATCCTGCACATATAGACTGGGAGGAAAACAACTAAAAGGTAGCCTTTCCAGCACTGAGCAGCAGAGTGTGGGTGGTCACAGAAGTGCAAACTGTGAAGAGGGTGGTGCTCTGCTAGGCCTGCATTGTGCAGGTTTCTCCCAGTGCTAGGGAACAAGACTGAAAGACTTTAGTTTGAACTTTTTGGTATTAGTGCTTGAGGAAGTAAGTGAACTGAACCCTTTGGCCTATTTTCCTTCCTTTTTGGAGGTTTGTGGATTGCACTTCAGCTGACTGGTAGAACTGTGCTGAGCTGAAGTAAGAACCTGAGTGGGTTTTTTTTTTTTCTGTTGGACTTAAGCAGGCCAGCACCTGGCTCAGGAGGAGCTGGTAACCAAGTGAGTTGGAATTTTTTTCGTCTTTTGTGTTTCGCTTTAAAACCAAGTTGGATTACAGTGTGGTGCTTAACCCCATCTAGAGGTGAACACTGGACTGCAGGAGCCCATTCCCTGACCTGTGAGTGAAGGAGACCTTTACAATATATATACAGTTGTTTCAACATTGCATACAATTAATTCTAGCAATTGTGTTGTTGAAAGAAACTTCACACCTTGTTAACTTGAAGATACTACCAGATTGCTAGGATGTGGCAGTGTTACAAATTGGTTTTATCACTATAATTGGGCAGTACTATACTACAGATGAAGGCTTGAAAGCTGAAACACGGCCTGTGTTGGGTCCATCTCTGTTAGGGACTGTACATTTATAAATTTGTGAATAAAGTCACACTTGATTTCCTCCTGGAACGTATTTGTTTTGGATACTCCCACTTTTTTTGGTTCCCCATTGTGTTTTGTGGAAGTGTTTGGGTTTTTCCTTCTTCTTTGAACTTTGAACTTCAAAATTAGGTCATTCTTCTTATTGAATTCAGCTCTAATGTTTAATTCCATCGTGTTCCAGTAGGCACAATCAGCTGAATTTTGCATTTTTCTTATACAATATCTGTTGCATGAGCACTTCGACTTGTCTTGTTCCATAGTGCTGCACACATTTTCATTAAGCTTTAAAATCTATGGTTACTTCTAATATTTAAGCAAACCGTAATATATGGTTATGCTCCAGAAAAATCAACAAAATAGTCTGCCGGTGGGAAATCCAAATGTGATAGGCCTAATTAGATGCATGTACGTTCATTACTGTAGATCTATATTCTTCAACCTAAATATATTTCTAACCTACACTGTAACTAACACATACAGATAGATAGATGTACATGCATGTTGGTCTCCAAAACATCACATGTGACTCAGAAAATCCAAAACGGGGATGATGCAATGATTAGTATAACTGCTTACAGCGATTTGGAAATAGGAAGACAGAAAAATTGATCGTGTGTACCTGCACGTGTTTCTTCAAATTCAAAGTGCTGGTTCTCATTATGCTCAAAGGTTTGTGGCTTACTGGACACAACTTGTTATAAGTACTGCTATCTTTTTCATTTACTAAATAAAAAATGTCAAAATAAACAGAGTGCGTCAAAGACCCACCTCATGTTGCACACTTCAACCATTTCACTCAAAAGGATGTTTGCTGGAAACTGGAAGCAGCTCAATAATGGACCTAGTGACACAAAGAAACCTGGATGGGAACCACTAAAAGTAACTATATAAAGTAATGAGACATTATATTAGTTGTTAGTGAAAAAAGTAATGATTAGAGTTATTTCCTTACATTAGCACATAAGTAATCATTATAATTACTCTTTATTTTTAAAGTAATATATTACTACACAACACTGTAAAAATATTAAGATAAGAATAGGGAAGGAAAAAGTTGGAGTTTTCCCTTGTTGCTTTGGTTAAAGCAAGTTAGTAGGCAATTGCCTGTAAACAGAAAAAAGAGGGTGGAAGGATAGACCATAGATCAATGGACCAGATAAATAAGACCAAAAATTGACTAAAAACATTATTTTATTTATTCATTCTTATATCCTACTATTATCCAAAAACAAGTTTTGGTTCAATGTGGCTTACATTCATTCAGTGGATTACGTTGTTGTCAGACATTTACAATCAGATTGAAAACATTTGGTACCAGTGGTGGTTACCCAGTAAGGTTTCTTGATATGATGTTTTGTACATAAGCACTGCCATGCTGGGAAAAGACCAAAGGTCCATCAAGCCCAGCACTCTGTTTCCGACAGCGGCCAGATTGTAAGCTCTTTGAGCAGGGACTGTCTTTCTTCTATGTTTGTGCAGCACTGCGTACGCCTTGTAGCGCTATAGAAATGCTAAATAGTAGTAAATAGTAGTAGTAGTAATCCAGGCCCCAAGAACCTGGCAAAAATCCCAAATTTAATAATGATCAATAGACTTTTCCTTCAGTTTTCTTCTGGGATGGGGATGGTGATAGTGATTGGTGTATCTTGTGGCAGGTATAGATTGCAGGTTTTTTTGTACACTTACAGTGTTTGATTCATTTACAATATTTTGTACAACTCATAGTGTTTTGGTAGCATTTGGTTATTTTGTTTATTTGCCATACAGATTCTATAGGATCAATTGGGTGTATACTATTTGTTTTACACCAAAACCGGTAATCAATTGACAAATGTTGTTGAAGGGATTTATACAAAGTGCTGAGTTTGTCCTTTCATATACTTAGGAGTAAACTTTACAAACTTAGGGGTCCTTTTACTAAGCCTCAGCAAAAGTGTCCTGTGGTAGTGTGGGTGAGCATTTTGGGCACGCACAGGGCCATTTCTTACCACGGCTGAGAAAAAGGGCTTTTTTTTAATGGGCTGGGAAATGGGCGTGTGCTGAAATTAAAAGTAGTGCACGCCTATTTACGGCCTGAGCCCTTACCACCACCCATTGACTTAGTAGTAAGGGCTTACATACTACCTGTGCGGTAACCATGCAGTGCATGCCAACTGCTGATTACCACCTGGAACACCCCCTGCGGTAGAAAATAGAAAATTATTTTCTACCATGGGATTCAGTGCACGCCGAACCAAGAATTACCACTAGGTGCATATGCTAGCCTGGCGGTAGTGCCGATTTGGCGAGAGCTACCCACGCGTTAGCCTTCCCGCGCCTTAGTAAAAGGGCCCCTTACTGCACAAAGTCAATATTGCCAATAGGAAATAAAACACTCTGAGTTACCTACTTACCTGAAAGTATCCACTTACTTGAGCGTACTGAATCTAGTGAGAATTCCTGGAAAATAAAAGTCGTACAAAAGTATCACTACTTTTGAAAAAGGAATTCAGAGAAAAATACTTAACATTGTAAAAAGAGGCAGTAATAACAGGTACTTATCTGATAATTGCCCAAACAATTGTTGGGTTGTGAAGAACCTAGAAAAAAAGGGAAAGAAAGTACTTAACATTGTTGAAAGAAGAATAAAAATGTCTTGGTTTAAAAGTTGTTTATTGATGTAATGGTATTAAATGCCAGTCACTTGGTTAAATTGCATAAGCTAATTTCTCTTTGCTATTTTATTGAAATTAAATTATTGCATTCAAGTTGTCATATAATAAGAAACTCTAATGAAGATGGTTAAAACCATATTTAATTCTCCCCATTTATTTACCTATCTAGGGGCCCTTTTACTAAGCTGCACTAGGTGCTAACGCATGCCCAACACAGCTTGAAATGGTGCACCATGGGATGTGCAGGCATCCTGTGGTAAGTGTCATTTTAGTGCACACTAATCCATACACTAAAAAACAAATTCTATTTTGTTTGGAAGGGGCATATCACAGGGGAGGACAGTGGGTGTTCCTGCACTAATCAGTTAGAGCAGCTACATTACTTCACGCTAACTGGTTAGCACAAGATTACTGCCTAATAAAATGGGTAGTGGTAAGTGCTCATGCAATAACTTTTTTAAATGGCCATATGCTAATGGCAACATTAGCACACGGCCATTTATACAAAAAAAATGGAAAATTTGCTGTTTTATAACTGTGGTAAAAATGGCCGTATACTCTGGGAAAAACTCATGCAGGGGTGTACTAAGGCCAGTTTTTGCTGCAGTTTAGTGAAAAACGACCCCTTAGTAATAAAGGTCATATGTAATTACTATTTAATGTACATTCTACTCAGAGGTATAGTTCAAGGGAACCACTCTGGTAAACCATAACTTCATAATCAGATGGGAATAAAGTAACATGGTAGAACTGTAGTTCCATGAGAATGGCGAGTTTACACTACCACTAGGAGTCAAGCTGCCATATAAGTGCCAAATGATTGACCTTATAAGGCAAGAAAATACCACAAAAAGTGGAAAGAACACAAAAGTCTGATGGAATGAAACAGAGCCAAAAAACAAGGAGTGGGAACTGAATCATGCTCTTCAAAAACAGACTCAGGACTCCCAATGTAAAATTTAAAAGCTGTTTTTTTAAGGTTTATTAAAAATGACTTGACACGGATGGTTCATCACATACGTGCCTGCCTCAGGAGTCTTGATGTGTATATTTAACAATCACATCTATCCTTGGCAATACATCTTGTAAAATAAAAATGAACTGATCTTTAGAAAGATCATTGTTGTAAAAAGTATGGCATGAAAATTACCACTGTATTTTTGAAAAAGATGTATTGCCGAGGATAGATGTGATTGTTAAATATACACATCAAGACTCCTGAGGCAGGCACGTATGTGTCGAGTCATTTTTAATAAACCTTATATGGCAGCCTGACACCTAGTGATATTACTGAAAGATTAACTGCAACATTACTGCTGGAAGTCGCAGGTGCCATTTTGAACCCTGGACCAAAATGGGCCTACTTCCACTTGGCTACCAGGACTTCAATAAGAGTTGGGGAGAGGAGTTGGGTTGGGAGTGGGGCAGTTTGCTAAGGGGTTTTGATATTTAGGGGATATCATGGAGATTTGCTGACATTGTCAGGGGGATCAGGAGACACTGACAGTGTTGGGGGGGGGGGGGGGGAGATTGGATTGGGAGATACTAAGATGAGGGATCAGGAGATACTGTGACTGTGGAGGGAGAGAGTTAGGGAGTGCATGTACATCAGGAACAGTGATTTTGAAAAGCTGCTTCCATGCACATGTGGAATGTGGAAGCATGTTTCCCCCATGTACAATTCTTTTAAAGTGCTGCTTCTGTGCAACATGGAGAGGCATGGACGTAGAGTCCTGCATGTCCTTACATGTATTCAAAAGAGGTTCTGCCTTTGGCAAAGATTTTTTAAAATGCAGTGGGAATTGTGCACATCCCGACCGGATGTTTCAATTCCCATCTTCATATCCTTTCTAAAAGTGTGCTTCATGTGCTGGCACAGTGACTGCATGATATCTATCTAAATACATCTAACACTGTGAGGGGATTTTCAGACCACAGGAGTTAGTCCGGCTAACCCCCTCAGTCAGCACTGAGCCTGGATATTCAATGCAGGGCTGTTTCCGGTGACCAGAATTGAATATCCGGTTTATTTTTGGGTTGTTTCATAACAGCCAGCTAAGTTGATACTCAGGCTTAATCGATTATCATTAATCTAGCCAAAGATATTCTATGGTTTCACATGACCAAATATGGCCACTAAACTCGCTTTAAAACTTGACGGATAGCCAGTTATATTGTGCATTATAACTGGTTAGCCATTAACCAGGGATATTCAGTGGGGGATAGCCAGTTATCCCCCACTAAATATTGGTGGATAGCCAGTTAAGTGCTATTTAACCGGTCAGCAGCTGTCTGGCCAGTTAAAAAAAGCTGAATATCGGGGGGGGGGGGGGGGGGGGGTATATATTTCAAAATCTGCACTCTAGTTCACAAAATCATCTACGGTGAAGCCCCGGGATACATGACAGACCTGATCGACCTACCAACTAGAAACACATCCGAATCAACACTAACGTACCTAAATCTGCACTACCCAAGCTACAAAGGACTCAAATACAAATCAACCTACGCATCCAGTTTTTCCTACATAAGCACACAACTGTGGAACGCATTACCAAAAGACTTGAAAACTACATACGATCATCTAAACTTCCGGAAAACACTAAAACTAACCTGTTTAAAAAGGCATACCCTACCGATCCAACATAAATGCCTGATCTCTGCAACACAACAAAACTAAAGTACGTAATGGACATAACATAACTCTTCCATTATACGATGCCCTAATGTGGCTGTGCCACATGAACTTTATCTTACTACAACATCACTATGTATTTGTTCACACCGGAGTCTGCAAACGCCTCTCCGGTACCATGTAAGCCACATTGAGCCTACAAATAGGTGGGAAAATGTGGGATACAAATGTAACAAATAAAATAAATAAATATTTACAGCAGCACTAAATATTCATATTAATTCAATAAAGTTCTTTTAGCACTTAGGGGTGAATTCTATATATGATGCCCAAAAAATTGGCACTGAAAAAGTGCTATTCTATAAGCCACGCTTAAAGTTAGGTGCAGTTTATAGAATAGTGCTTATGCTCAGGAATCACTCCTAACTTTAGGCATGGCCATTTAAACCAACTGAAACATGCTGCAAATCTTCACACCTAAATTAGGCACGTATCTCTCACTATTCTATAACTACCCACATAAATTTTAGGAATGCCCGTTCCGCCCATTTCTGCGTCCCCTTTTTGAAGTCATGTGTAAAATTTAGTTGCAGATCCCGAGCCTAAATGTATGCATGTATATTTTAATTAAGGGGCCCTTTTACTAAGACGTGCAGGCATCTATGTGCGTCCTACGTATGTCAGTTTTGAACTACCACCCAGCTATTACATGGCCCTGGTGGTAATTTCACTTTTTACGCATGTCCACTAAGCGCACAAGAAATTTTCTGGTGTGTGGCGCTAACCGGGAGATAATCAGCATTGCATGCGTGTACACCATTACCGCCTGGTTAACGCGTGAGACTTTACCACTAGGTCAATGGGTGGCGGTAAGGTCTTAGGCCCAAAATGGACATGTGCCAATTTTTATTTTGCTGCACATCCATTTTTGGCAAAAAAGTGTTTTTTTTTTGCAGGTGCACTGAAAAATGGACCTGTGCACATCCAAAACACACGTCTGCACCCGCACAGACCACTTTTCGGTGCACCTTAGGAAAAGGACCCCTAAATCTAATTAGTGTCAATAATTGCCTGTTAAGCCAATTATAGGCACTAATTAGCTCATTATTCAATTGAATTGTGTGCATAAATTGGGCGCACATCCAAATTTGCACACACACTTTTTGGCAACTTCTATGCATGGTTAGCATATGATAACAGGCTACTTCACGAATGTTTTAAGGGGTTCTGTGGTAGTTTTCTTATTAAACCACACAATATTGTGTTTTTCTTAAATTTTCTTTGAGGGAGCATGGTATGGGGCAGAGAGTGGACATGGAAGCCGTAACCAGCTAGCACATAGTGCTAGTTGGATTCTATATATGGTGACTAGAGCTCCAGATGCAAATCGGCATCTCTAGCCAATTTGTGCACGGAACTTAATTGGGTGACAAGTCAATCAGTACTAATTGGCACTAATTAGGATTTATGCACATAGCTCGCTAAGCATGTTCTATAAAGCAATGTGCGTAAATCGGACCATGTGGACCTCAAACGGGGGTGTGGCCACAGAAAGGGCATGGGTGGGTCGTGGTCATTTCTAAAATTTACATGCAGTGTTATAGAATATGTCCAGTCCACGTTGTGTGCACCAGGTTTTAGGTGGCGTGAATGGCTGTGACTAAATTTAGTCACAGGAACGGGCGCTACCCGTATTCTATAAACTGTACCTAATTTTAGGCAAGGTTTATAGTATAGCGCTAAGTGCTTTTTTTTTCAGCACTTATTTTTTAGGTGCCATATATAGAATTCCCCCGTGTGGCTAATCCAAGGATAACAGAGGAGTACTTAGCACCGCCTGAATAGGTGGTGGTAAGTGCCCCCGCATTAACATTCAACAGGAAACACATGGAAATGGGAATATTAGTGCTCAACCTGCAAAAAATGAAAGTGGGAAAGCCCTCAAGTGCCCCATAAAATCTGCAGTTATTGCATGGTAAAATCTCATGTTGAAATGCATTAAATGCAAATCTTAGTGCACTTTAGTAAAAGGCCACTTAATTCGATTGTCAGGCAGGCTGGATAGTGGTTGCTTCGAACAGTAGTCTCATGATGTTTGACATAAGTAGAATAGTAACATAGTAACATAGTAGATGACGGCAGAAAAAGACCTGCACGGTCCATCCAGTCTGCCCAACAAGATGAACTCATGTGTATACCTTACCTTGATTTGCACCTGTCTTTTTCAGGGCACAGACCATATAAGTCTGCCCAGCACTATCCCCTCCTCCCAACCACCAGCCCCGCCTCCCACCACCGGCTCTGGCACAGACCGTATAAGTCTGCCCAGCACTATTCCCTGCCTCCCACCACCGGATCTGGCATAGACCGTATAAGTCTGCCCACCACTATCTTCGCCTCCCAACCACCAACCCCTCTTCCCCCCACTGGCTCCGCCACTCAATTTTGGCTAAGCTTCTGAGGATCCATTCCTTCTGCACAGGATTCCTTTATGTATATCCCACGCATGTTTGAATTCCGTTACCGTTTTCATCTCCACCACCTCCCGCGGGAGGGCATTCCAAGGCAGTTGTTGGAAGGAGGAGGAGGTGCGGTTGGAAGCTCTGCTAGTTTCCAGAGAGGAAGGGAGTGAGGCCAGCTCCTTGCCCCACCATGCGGCAGGCCCGGGGGGAGCATGCCTCAGGAAAGGCCCAGGCTCTGGGGCCTTCGGGGGCCCGGGACCTGAGGGCCGGGAGGAGTGGTTCCCTCGCTGGGAAACCCCCGGAAAGGAGGGAGAGGAGCCAGGTAGATCGAAGGGCACTGCAACCCCAGGGCGGAGGTGTGAGCAGCGGCCCCCCCACTGCCTCGCAATATCTGGAAGGTGAGGGGGGAAGAACGCTGGAGCCGGCTCAGAAGGAGAGTTTGGAAGACCCGGAACGGGTAGTGGATGCATGGCGGCCAGAGGCTGGGGAGAGTGAGGAGAGCGAATCCTCAGATGACGATGAGGTGGACTTGGTGGAAGGCTGGTATGATCCGGACGACCCAGCAAGCAGGATAATTGCTATTGTGAGGCGCATTAAGAAGGAAGAAAAAGAGGTGGTCGAGCTGGGGAAAAGAGTTAAGATGGCGCACACGATGTGCAGGTTAGCCCCCGAGGAACATAAGCGGATGTATGAGAAAGAAGAAGCGCGGCTAGTGAAACTGCTGGCCAGAAAGGAACTGTTAGTGAGAAAGTTGAAAAGGGGCTCAGGAAACCCTCTGCAGGAACTTTATTGTAACCGGGATCAGATGTCCTCTATGCTAGCACCAGGAGGTGCAGGGGGGCTGGGATCCCGGCAGGAGCAGGCAGGGGTTCACAGTCCCTCCCCGTTATCCTTCATGAGGCAGCTGGCCACACAGTCCGGTGTGGTGGAGCACGGAACAAGTAAGAAGGAAAAACAGCAAGTCCAGATACTGGAAGTAGCAGATGGGAACATGGAGTGTGCCCTTTACAGAGCGGAGGTGGAGGTACCTGGAGATGATGATGGCGTGGGGGACCAGGCGGCTGAAGAGGCACCACTTGAGGGGACGGTGCAGGTGAGCCACGGAAGGCAGAAGCCATCATTGCGGTTGGTGGAGGAGTCCGGACGGATTGCTGAGCAGCTGGAGTTGACTGGGCATCAGAATCCTCGCCCACTACACGCTGAGGAGAGAGCGGTTGATGCTGGGAAGGCAGAGGATGGAGGCCTTCAGGGCAGTGGACACGGAGAGCGGACTGGTCACCAGTCGGTGAGGGATGATTCCTCACCGGGTGCAGAGCAGGCTGGGAGTTCTTCAGCATTGACGGGGGTCCATGAGGAGGACCCGGGAGAAGAGAGGCAATACCCCAGCGACACGTCCCCAGGCATGGAGACGGAGGTAGCATGCCAGGAGAGCTTGGCGGTGGAGAACCCGAGGAGGGAGCAGGAGAGCCCGAGGAAGGAACAGGAGGAGCTGGCCTATGGGAACAGTGGAGTGTCTGAGGCCCCGCCCCGAGGATTGGACGTCAGAAGGAGTTCGGGGGCAGGGTGCCTGGAAGCTCCGGTACTGGACAGCATTGCACAGCTGACGAGGGACAGTTCGGCCCCAGAGCGGACCCTGGTTATCGCAGGGAGAAGTGTGGACGCTTTGGGGGCAAGTCTGGACGCTGTGGGGGACGATGTTCGGGAAGTAGAGACACGGGAAGGGGCTGTAATAAGGGGAGAGGGGGGAATGGAAGGGGGGCAGGGGAGGGGGGATGGGGTTGGGGTGGGAGAGAAAGGGGGAGGCGGGGGTAGGGTGGGAAGTAGTATAGGGGGTGGGGGAGGGGGGCGTTGGGGGCAGGGGTCTCGGTCTTTTGCAGCAGTGGTTCAGGGGAAGGGGGGGAGGACAGAGTGGAATTGGGAATATGGGCAGGGGTTTTGAGGGGTCAGGGAGGGGGTCTGGTCAGCTGCCAAAAAGGCATAATGTGGTGCAGTTGAAGTGGGTAGGGGAGGGGGCGATGCCATCCCGGGAGTTGGTTCTACGGCAGGTGATGGGGCTGGGATTTATCCCGGAGGATTTCTATGCCTGCATTCACCCCGTCAATGTCCCAGAATATGATTTAAGTTTCCTGACCCAGAGGGGCTTGGAGGAGTTTTGGGAACGGTATGAGGGAGTGAGGGGGGTGGGGGAATGGAGGGGTTTTAAGGCTATCCCGATTAGTCAGCCGGACCTGGTGCAGGTGACCCTGCTGGTACGTAATGAATCCCTGTCCAGGGCTGACTTGGAGTATTGGCTGCAACGGTATGCAGAGCTGCGATCCCCGTTATCCAAGTTGCCGGATCCTAGTCGGGTTTGGGCAGGGGGATGGGGAGCACTGGTCAGGTTGCGGCAGGTAGGGCACGTAGTGCAGCACCTCCCCTCGGCGGCATTCCTTGGCCGTGATAGAATACTATGCTTCTATAAAGGACAGCCACGACAATGTTTTAAATGTGGTTCGTTCAGACATTTTAGTATGTCGTGTCCTGTGTTAAAGTGTGGGAGGTGTGGGGATAGTCGACATGCCACAGAGGATTGCATTTTGATTCGCTGCAATCTGTGTGGTAACCTGGGACATGTATTTAGGGACTGTCCACAGGCATCTCATAATGGGGAGGGGGAGGTAGGGAGTGAGGAGAGCGATGGGTGGGTGGATGGGGAAGGGGTGGGGGTTTGGCAGGGGCCGGAGGCAGAGGGGGGGGCAGGGGGGGCAGGGGAAGGCGGGGGAGGGGGATTGGGTGCAAGTGGTACGGAAGAAGGGGAAGGTAGGGAAGGTGGGGGGTCGGGAACTGAAGGAGAAGGGGCAGAAGGGGTCAGGGGGGGAATAGGTATCAAGTGCTGGGGGAGGAGGCAGAAGAGGAGGAGATGCAGAGGGAGGAAGGGGAGCAGATAGGGGGGAGGATGGAACGGAAATGGAAGTTGGGGAAGGCACGGGAGGGACGGGTGGGGGGTAGGAAGAAGGGGGTTCAGGAGGGAGGAGGAGGAGAAGGGGAAGGAAAGGAGGAGGAGGACGGGGGGAAGGAAGGGGATGGAGGGCAGGATGGGAGGAAGGGGAGTAAAAGGAAGGCGGAGGGAGCGGAAAGTAGGGTTCGGGACCCTCCGAGGAGTTGGGGGGAGCGAGTTGAAGTGGAGGAGGGTTTGGGAGAGGTTGTGGAGGGGGGGTGGGGGGAGAGGGGGAAGGGGACGGGGGGGTGAGGGGTTGGGGGTGATGAGGAGGATGAACAGGAGGATGGAAGGGGCGGAGGGGGCGAGCTTGAAGGGGGGGATGGGGGGGGGGTGGGAGGGGGATTGAGGATGCAGGGGGTGGTGTGCAAGTGGCCCTGGATCCAGGGGGGGGGGACGGGGGCAGTCTGGAGGTGGTGGTACAGTGGAGGAAGGAGGGTTCGAGGGGCTGACGGCTTCTACGGCTGACAATGGCAGGGCTTCTTCTGACGTTTGCCTCGCTTAATGTAGCGAGTATCGCCTCGGCTAAGGCACAGTGTCTGGCGTATGATACGTTTGCTCGGGTGCGGGCTGATTGTTTTCTGCTGCAGGAGACGCGGCTGAGGTCGCTGGAAGAGATTCGGCGAGCAAAACGGGCCTGGAGGTGGGGACCCTCGGTATGGGGGATAGCGGGGGAAAGGTATGGGGGGGCGGGATTCTGTTTAAATCCCAGGAGGTTAACATCCAAAGAGTGGTGGAATTGGGGGTGGGAAGATGTCTGGTAGTAGATGTGATTTGGGGGGGAAGGGCTTTGAGAGTGGTGAATATATATGGGCCCCAGAGTAAGAAGGAGAGGGTGGGTTTGTTTGGGAAAATCAGGCCCTATCTCTGCACATCCCGCCAGATTCTTTGGGGGGGGGGGATTTCAATACCATTCTTCGAAAACAGGATAGCGGGGGTAGATCGGCGCAGGTACGGTATTATGGAGTACGATTGGCAGGGATTATTACTACTACTACTACTACTACTACTAATCATTTCTATAGCGCTACTAGACATACGCAGTGCTGTACACATTATATGCAGGTACTTTCTCTGTCCCTAGAGGGCTCACAATCTAAGTTTTGGTACCTGAGGCAATGGAGGGTTAAGTGACTTGCCCAGAGTCACAAGGAGCTGCAGTGGGAATCAAACCCAGTTCCCCAGGATCAAAGTCCACTGCACTAACCACTAGGCTACTCCTCCACTCATGATGGAAGCAGGGTTGATCGATGCACATATGGAGTTTTGTGGGGAGGCGGAGGGGTTCACGTTCTTTCGAGGGCAGTGTAGGAGCCGAATAGATCGGTTTTTAGTGCGGCGGGGGGTGTGTGCTGGAGGGCCTGTGGGTAATGAATGTGGACTTCTCGGATCATCGTATGGTCCTCCTCCGGGTTGGGGGGGGGGGGGCAGCCAATAGGCCGGGAAGGGGGTTATGGCGGTTGAATCTGAAGTGGTTGCAAGATGAGAGGATACGGGAGGATTTTTTTGGGTTTTTGGAAGACCAAGTTATGGTGCAGGGAGCCTTTCGGTCGTTTGGGGGATGGTGGGATGAGGTGAAACGACGGGCACGGGGGTTTTTCTTACGGCAGGCCAGGAAGGATGGTATGGAGTGGACGAGGTTGGGACTAGCAGTTAAACAGAGGAGGGATAAGCTGATTTCCCAGGGGGGACGGGAGGAGGAGATCAGGGAATTGCAGGACCTCTTGGAGCAAGTGCAATACAACCGGTATGCCTCCTTGGTGTACGAACGGGACTTCGGGAAGCTAGTTAACCCAGATCCCTTTGCCTGTTGTAGGGAACGACGGGAGCACAGGGTGGTGGAAAAGGTGAGGGATGCTGGAGGGATTTTGCAGGAGTCTAAGGAAGGGATCCTAGGGGCAGTGGGGGCTCATTTTTCGGGATGTTTTGCTGCCCAGGGGCTAGATGAGGAATGGATGGAACATTACGTGACAGGTACCCCGGGGATAGGGAACTGGGGTCCTCAGCTTCAGGTCTTATTACGGCCTTGGACATTGGGGGAAGTGGAGGAGGCCATTGGGGCACTTCACAAGCGGTCATCGCTGGGGCCGGACGGCCTGCCGGCTGAGTTTTACCAGGCTTTCCGGGCCCGGTTGGGGCCGATTTTGTTGCAGGTGTGGGAGGCGGCCCGCGTGGAGGGGTCCCTTCTGAAGTCTTTGACGGAGTCGGCCCTGGTCCTGCTCAGCAAGGGGAAGGACCCTACGGAATTGGCCAATTGGCGGCCCATCGCGTTACTCAATACAGATCGTAAGATTTTTGCACGTATGCTATTCCAGAGGATGAGACAGGTGTCCGGGCCTCTGTTGGCGACCTCGCAGGCGTATGGGGTACAGGGACGGGGGGTTCTAGAGGCAGCGGCCTGGGTGCGGGAGGGGTTCGAGCGTAGCAGGGAGGGGGGAGGGGGGAGACTGTTAGTAGCCCTGGACCAGGAGAAGGCGTTTGATCGGGTACAATGGTGTTTTTTATGGAGAGTGTTGGGGCATTACGGATTCCCGAAGGAGTGGGTAGGGCAGCTACAGCTTTTGTACCATCAGGCACAATGTTTTCCCTTGGTTAATGGCTGGTGGGGGAGGGGGTTCGGAGTAGGGGCGGGGGTGCGGCAGGGGTGTCCACTTAGTCCGCTGCTCTATGCCTATGCTATTGACCCCTTTGTGAGACGGGTGGAGCAGGGGGGGGGGCAGGGTCTGCAGGGGGTAGAGGTGGGGGGGATAGTCGGTTAAGAGTGGTGGCGTACGCCGATGACGTCACAGTATGGGTGGCAGATCAGCAGGAGGGGGTACAGTTGTTGGGCTTGATTAGGGAATATGCAAGAGCAACGGGGTCGAGGGTGAACCGGGAGAAATCACAGAGTTTGTGGGTGGGGGAGCGGGGGAGGATTTTTGAGTTGGGGGGGGGGTTCCCTGCCCCGGGAGAGCGCCTTAGGGTGCTAGGGATATATTTTGACTTGGGGGATTATGGCCTGTACAACTGGGACAGGTGTCTGGAGAAGGCCGAGACCCGGGTAAATCGGTGGAAGGGGTGGAGAATGTCCATGGGGGAACGAGTTCGGCTGATTAAGATTCATCTGGTTCCCCTTTTTTTGTTTGTCAGTTATATTTGTTTATTGCCTGAAGGCAGGTATACGAGGTTATACAGTGGTTTTTTTCAAATGTTGTGGGGGAACCGGATGAATCCAGTGAAGAGGAACATAACATATTTGACGAGGAAGGAAGGGGGGGTGGGTATGTTGAATCCGGTGTTATTTTTTAGTGCATTATTTTTACAGTTTAATTTGGGTAGGGCGGTGGGACCGGAGCCGCCGGGGTGGGCACAGAGTGTGCTCCGGTGGTGGCCAAGGTATTGGTCTCTCTGGCAGCAAGGGGGGAGAGTGGTAGCGCTGAGGAAGGGTGGTCCGGGGGGGGGGGGGTGGGCTATTACAAACTTCTGCTTAAGCTGGTGGGGGTGTGGGGGGTGTTGGTAGAAGATATTAGGGAAGGGAGGAGGGCAGTGTGGATGGAGAGGGTGAGGTCGCAGGTGTTCCCGGCGCCGCTGGTGCTGCGGGATGGCCCGGAGGCTCGATTGCAGCAAGGTCTGCAGTTTATCACGTCTGACCGGATCCCTGTTAAATATCGGGACATTGCGTGGCTGTCCTTTCACGGAAAGCTGTATGTGCGGGGTAATTTAAAATGTCGCAAGGCGCAAGACCGAGGATGTCCGAGGGGGGAGTGTGCTGGGTTGGAGGAAACAATGGAGCACTTCCTGCAGAAGTGTTCATTTTCGGGCCAAGTGGGGGACAGGGTTGCCTCCTTGCTACAGATCCCCGGGTTTCGTAGTTACAGCTATGCGGATTGGGTCTATGGCCCTCTGGGTAGAATTGGGGGTTTGGATCCGGTGACGAGGTTTGTGATCTCGGTGATCTTGCGATATTGTCTGTGGATGGCGCAATGCAGGGTCTCCCTGCACCAGGATGTCCGGTCAGTGGAACAGATCAGCTGGGAGGTGGTGGGGGCGGTGCAGGCAGTGGCGAAGTGGGAACGGGTGGAGAAAGGTAGGAGGGTGGCCGCTAGGTGGTGGGAACAGGTGAGGTTGAACCCGCCCTGAACACTATGAGGGTTTGTTGTTGTAGGTGGGTGTTCTCTGTATTTGGTTGATGGGGGGAGGCCCTATGGTGGGATTGTGGATAGGAGGTGGGAGAGGGTTGCGTTGTGGATAGTTGTTGTTCGGGGATGAGGGGGGAGGGATGAGGGGGTGATATGTGCTGTTTGTATTCTGTTTTTAGTTTTTATAATAAAACGAGTTCTCCAAGCATCCACCACTCTCCTTGTGAAAAAATACTTTCTGACATCTTTTTTGAGTCTGCCCCCCTTCAATCTCATTTCATGTCCTCTCGTTCTACCGCCTTCCCATCTCCGGAAAAGATTTGTTTGTGGATTAATAACTTTCAAATATTTGAACGTCTGTATCATATCACCCCTGTTCCTCCTTTCCTCCAGGGTATACATGTTCAAGTCAGCAAGTCTCTCCTCATACGTAGCTTGAATAGTTAACATGATCACATGATCCTATAGGTGGTGGTGACATCAGCACACACAGTACTAACATGGGGACCCTACTGGGGCTACTTATTTACTGCCTACATGCTTAAACACATTTCATAGTGCCAGTGGTGATTTTCTGCCTGATCCTATGCAGTCACTAACCTGGAACAGTTGCTTCCTTTTCATTGCAGCTAGGCTGGAAAGCGACACCACATGCCAGATCTGAACCGGTACCTGTTTAATTTTAATATTTATTATTTTTATTTTGTTAAATAAGGACAGGGTAACCCTTCAATTAGCTGTATCTTACTTTTTTTTTTTTTTTTTAACAATTTGCATAGGCCTTCTCATATCAAAGATTATTGTATTTTGAGGTTTGTTTCTTTTTCCATAGCTCTTGCAAATACAAATGAGAATATTGTGAAGTGGAGATACAAAAATAGAGTTCAAACCCTGGGACAATGTGCATCATATCTTGATGTAAATCAAACTGATAAAACTACTGTTGAAAATATTGGGTGACTGAAGATGGTGTGTACTGTTTTAAGGTTAAAGCAAACGAAGGGACTCTTTTACTAAGCCACAGCTAAATCTGGGCTTAGTGCGTGCTAATGCAGGACTTTCTCACATGCAGAGCTGCCGAAAGACAGAGCTGGGCCTGGGGCAGGGCCGCTGCAACTGCCACCATACTCCACTTGGGACGCAGCTGCTGCCCCTCGCTCACTTGCTCACTCAGGCCGTCACCACCCCCACTCCCTTCCTTCCTGTGTCAATGTGCCTTCTCCTCCCTGGCCTCCAAGGGGGGCCTGGCACCAGTGTTTGTCTTTCTCCTGCTCCTTGTGCCCAAACTGGGTTATCACGTTAATGCAATCACTCAAGTGCTGACAGAAGCAGGAAAGACCCCAGTGCTGGGCCTTCTTGGAGGCTGGGCCTGGGGAATTTTGCCCCCCCCCCTCAGCGGCCCTGCCCACATACTAAGGCCAGATTTACCCCAGCAGTATATGGTGGATGGATTTTTTTTTTTGCAGGTCCCTTAATTTTTCCATTGGCATGTGAGACTTGCAAAATACAAACAAACAACCCCCCCCCCCCCAAAAAAAAAGCACTAACAGTTTAAAGAATAGCACATAGGGCTGGGGAATGTGCCTATATTTAGGTGCAGCCATTTACAGAACTGAAAACCTGGTGTACAAACCCACGCCTAAATGTAGACACGTTCTCCCGAATTCTATAACCATGTGTGTAAATTTGAGGAATGTCCCTGACACACCCACACTCCTCCCATGGTTGTGCCCCCTTTTCAGCTAGGAGTATTAGAATTTACATGTGCCTCTTTTTGGAATTTGCCTAAAAAGCAGCACATGTAAATTCCAATTATTGCCAATTAGTGCTGATAATTGGTTGTTATCAGCCAGTTATCACTGATTGGCTCATTGCTCAATTAAGGTGTGGGCATAAATTGGGCTCATGTCCAATTTAACGTGTGTGACTCACCACACCTTATATAGAATCTTGGGATTAGTGCATGCTAATCAGAGTGCGCTAGCTGGATAACACTTTCGCATCCATTTCCTGCCCATGACACATACCGTCCCCCCCTCCCCCCCCCCCCCCCAAATAGAGCGTGAGTAGCATGCTCTAAAAGTCAAATGACTGCTTTTACGCATTTTGCGGTGTTCATTAGCACTTAACATTGTTTGCCCCTAAGACAATAAACTGATTTTCTGGAAACAGACATGAACCTATCTGACTTTAAAGAAGCAGAACCATGTGATCCTGCAATTTTTTCTTTACTTGCTAAACATGACCGAACTGTTGAAAACCATTTGCTTCCCTTCTGCAAGTACTTCAGCATGCTTATATTCCTGTCCTGTGCTCTCCAAAAACTGCAGTGTGTGCATCAGTTAAAACGATCTTGCCTGCCTAAAGGAAGAAATATCAAGTTTGGCAACCACTGATGGAATCGAAAATGATATCCAGTGTTTAAGGTAAAAATAGGAAAACCCCAGGGTCTAATGGTTCTTTGTGAACTGAAATTATCCTTTGACATTCCAAAGATTGCAATTTCTTTCTGAAGCTTTTTCATGATAGGACATTTTTCTAATTTAGATTTTTTTTTTTTTGTAGGTAGCACATGTATTGAAGAGGTGAGGACTTTGGAGTTGGTAAGCCAATAAAATCTAGTCTTTAAAGATTTCCGCTTGATTATTGCTTTAAAGTATTTGACATAGGTGCTCGTTCTTTCATAGCAGAAAACCGCAATTTACCTTGTCTTGAGCATACTTAGGGCGTCTTTTACTAGCGGAATCTCCCTAAAGCCTACCACCTTTTTTTATTTATTGAAAAATAATTCCATGAAAAAAGAAAGCCCGCTTTCCCACCGCTTACCCTCTCTAGGCAATGAAAAATAATTCGAGACTTGAAATGAGCTCTTGCCTTATCTGCTGATTATTATTAAGAATTTCTTTCCTTTAACCCCCCCCCCCCTCTAAAAAAAAAAAAAAAACCTTAACCCTAGAAATGTTGCTGTACTGGACATCAATAGCTCTCTTGCAGTTTCCCTGTGCTGTCCCAGAAGGACTAGGGAATGCTGGGCTATGCTGATGTAACCCGACTCCCTGAGATTTTCATTCAGACCTGGTTGGCTGTAAATCGGAGCTACGCCTCCAATTCAGATGAGGTCACCGTGCTCCTTTTTTTGGCTACTACGCGATCTGCGCTGTATCAGCATTAAGGTCAGGCTGATTTCTCCCTGAAGTCGTCGGATTCAAGGACTTCAACCAAACACGCAGAAGAAACGCTTCAGGGAAAAACAGGAGAGAGCTTACCTCGATGTCTTCTGCAGTTCACCCTCTCATCTAAGTCTTTTTTTTTTTTTCTTTAGCTGTTTGCAGTCAGCGGCAGTCTCTTCTGCAGTTGCTCTCCGTTAAGTCTTATCGGTATCCGAGAAAGTCCATGTCCTTGTCAGCCGTATCAAGTGACACCACTTGTTCTGTCGATTTCTGTGATTTGCTCCCTCTGGAGGAGCTTCATCCTTTTTAATGGAAAATGGGTGGGTTCCTTCAGCTGTCGGTCACTGGGGACTGTTTCAGGATTCACCATGAGCTGGTACAAGATTAGCTGTTTCTTTTCTTCTCTCCGACTTTATACTGAAATCCCGAACAAGAGAGAGAAGAGGTTTTAGTGGGAACAGAGCCCCGTTACCAGCAGTGCGACTGTAGCCTTTCCCTTTCAGCACCTGGACAGCGCTTTACCAGTTTATTGCTAAAAGCAGAAGAAACGCCGGGATTTGCAGGAATCCACTACCCAGAACCAGTACAAGCATGAAAGCTAGAAGCCTGAAACTTCTGCACTGGGACAGAGAAACATAGTGGACAATTCGGGGTTGCACAAAACATCTTTTCCACCTCCAACATGCAATTTTTAAATTCTGCATAACCTGTGTTTACAAGTAAACTTTACATTTTGGAACAAGGGTCTCTAGATGCCGGATTTGGACAGCATATTAACTTCAGCACTTGGACAGTTCCCTCAAGCTGCAGGTTAACCAAAGAGCGGATAAGACTCAAAGAGGACCCTGCAGCTCACAGGGAGCAAGGTTGAATCCATAATAAATTGCATTCTCCCTGGTCTTCCCACAGAGATGAGCAACAGAGAAACTGATTTTATCGTTTTTTATTTCCAGTCCGAGTGTGGTGCCACAGCTATTGGGATCACTGAGAAAAAAATACAGGACTGCCCATCTATGCCGTTTTAATGTAATACGTCGGCTGAAAATATGTTCAGTATATTTTTATTACAAAGATTCTCCTATTTTTCCTACTCTTCTTAAGCAGCTATGTGGAAATTGGTGATAGTTTCACCATGTCTGTTCTTAGCTTAATTTTCACAGTCTTTGATCCACTCATCACAAAGTGAACGCGCTTAATTAGCACACTGGAGAAATACAGCAATATCCATGAGTTGCAGTGTTAGAAAGAAACCACGTTTTTCATTCTGAGGCTGGTAAAACTTTAGAAGTCGAAGAAAACCAGACCTGTTTGGAGCTCATAGGATGAAAAATTTCATTCTGATAGAGGATGCAACAGTCAGAATCCCAGGGGAAATAGCACATCTGGAAAGGTTCTGAAGAGTGAGCCAGACTCGGATGCGATCCATAATGGCAAATGAACCAGTGATTTTAAATGTCTATGATATGGTAAGTATTACATTGCAAAACAGTTTCATGAACAGGGTGCCCTAAGAGAAATGATTAAATGTTTAAGAGGTCCTGTGTCCTGATAGGTGGGAGAAATTATGATGAGATGATCTCATGAGAATATCGGGGATACAGTGTAATCCACTTAAGTGCAAGGGTCTGGGACCAAAGGAATACATGCAGTTAACCGGAGTGTGCACTTAACCGTTGTGACCCAAAGAAGCTTGAAATCTGATAAACACATGTACTGTTTATTATATGTACAGTATACAGTCTCCATAGTGGCCCAAAGAAGCTTGAAATCTGTTAAACATATGTACTGTTTATTATACGTACAGTATATAGTCTCCTTAGTGACCCAAAGAAGCTTGAAATCTGATAAACATATGTGCTGTCTTATACGTACAGTATACAGTCTCTGTTAACTGATGTTATGCTTACTTGAAGTAATCAGTCATAGTCCTCTGTACACTATTGTGTCTATGAGTTCCATAGATTACGTCTGACAGATGGTAAAAACTGTCATAGCACTGATATCCAGTGGCCTCCAGATAGGCCTGCACGGTGTTGAGACTCTCTAGCGCTCTTGCAAAACTGACAGAAGGTTGTTGAATTTCGTCAGCATGTGCCTCGCTGCTCATTTCATCATCTGTTTCATCATCAGCCATTGCCTGTGTGTAGGTGCATATCTCAACATCAGTGCTGTTGGCAGCGGTTTGTAGATCGTAATCAACAGCTACATAGTAATGAAACTCCTCTTCAGTAACACTGGCTGGGATGTCAATAGCCTGTTCATCTGATGCATTTGCAACAGCTGCATCTGTTTCGTCCCTCTCCACATCCTTAATAAAGCTTGCCCACTTGTAGCAGCTCACAATGGTTGCCTGTATAACATGATTCCAGGCTTCTTTCTGCATATGTATGGAACAGTGATAGATTATGAGTCAGTTCAACAGCATGTTTATCCTTGCCAGTCTGGTCATCCATAACGCTCATCAGACGTCGTAGCACAAGAGCCCGATAATGCTGTTTGAAATTGGCTATTATGCCCTGATCCATAGGTTGAATAAGAGAGGTAGTGTTTGGTGGCAGGAAGACCACTTTGATGTTAGCCTGACATCATCACTGTGTGCAGCACAGTTATCACAAAGCAACAAAATCTGATGCTTTTGTGCCCGCATTCTAGTGTCTAACTTTCTTTAGCCACTGCTTCCAAATTTCCCCAGTCATCCATGAATTTGCATTAGCCTCGTATGACGCAGGAAGTCGCTTAACATTCTTGAAGCAATGGGGCTGTTTGCTCTTTCCAATTATGAGGGGTTCCAACTTCTCACTCCCATCCATATTGCAGCAAAGGAGGATCGTCAGTCAGTCCTTCAATGTTTTACTTCCTGTAGTTTCGGCTTGTTTGAATGCAAGTGTTCCATCAGGAATTGCTCACCAGTAGAGACCGTTTCATCAGCATTGAAAATGTGACGAGGTGCAAACTCATTCAAGATGGTAGGAAGAACTGAAACAACCCAATTTTCAGCACCAAAGTCATCAGCGTCTTGTTTTTCACCATGCTGTTTCTTGAATTTTATGTTGTTCCTCTCCTTCCATCTTTCCAACCATCCAACAGTGGCTTTGAATTCAGTTAGTCCAAGACTTTCAGCTAGCTGATTAGCTTTCTTCATAAGCAGTGGACCACTGACAGGAAACTGTCTGTTCCTGACTTGAGAAAACCACTGAAGAAGAGCATCTTCTACATCCTCAGCTTTTCCCGCCCGTTTATGTTTCCTGTGTGGATTAGTATTGTTTTGCCAGTCTTCCAGAAGCTGAGCTTTCTGCTTCAAGATACGTGAAATTTGACTGGGATTGACCCCATATTCTTTAGCAATAGATACTTTGTTTGTTTTCTAATTTTTTAAGAACTTCTATTCGTTCAGCCAGTGTTAAAGTCTTACAGTTGCACGACTCCGACTCCATTGTACACTCTAACAACTTTCTTTCGCTTATTGTAACAAATTAACTCTCATTGGTTACCGCCTGTGGCAGGTAACCAATGAGATTTCAAATTTATCACCCCTTTGTCATGTGCCAATCATCTTCCATATTCCGTGCGTGCACTTATGCGGAGTCTTTCCTGCAGAGGAGCGGTCTTAAACCATGCATATAAATGAATCTTGCACTTATCAGTGGTGCGCTAAACCAAAGTTTGTCCCCATAGGAATTGATGGTGCCAAAAACGGGACTGAAGTACGGCATGCAGTTAAAGACAGCATGCGCTTATCCGACGTGCACTGTATTCCAAATCAGGAACATGTATTTTAGTGGTCAGGTTTGCATCAGTTTATATATGAAAATTGAAATGGATGTTCTGTATTTTGCTGGAAATCACTTCTATAGAGATCAACTAGAACCATGTTATCACTCTTTACGGCTACTACTAAAGTACAAATTTGTTCTTTATGTCAAGAGTTAAGCTCAAAATTGAAGAATAAGATGTAGTGAAAAAAAGAATAAATTCTATATTTACAGTGGAGAAATCTAGCAGTATATGTCGAAGTTCAATAGCCATGACAATTATATTAATAAGATTATTTTATATTTACATTAAAAGTAGCAACTTATTTTTTATGAATATCTGGGCAGTAGAGGACATGGGCACCACCATTCTGCAGAATTCATGGTTCAATGAATATCAGTGAAAGATGAAACATTAAAAGTTCAGATAGCTGTCATCTGTTCTATAGCCATCTTTAACAGAATAGCATAGGAAAAATTATAGTCCTATCCTTAAAACACTCATACACTCAGTAAGAAAAAGGTCCCACATAAATTCAGTACTCAAGACACAGAAAGAATTTGAATAAAGGGCTTTATTTATGGTCCTCTCTCAGCTCATAAAGGTCATTTTTATATGGCCTGCCCTTGAGGACAATTGCATTACGTACCTAGTATACCACTGACATTATATAATGACCTGATTTTCTGGTCTCTTTTTGAGCAAAGGATATGAAATACATGAAATCAACCAATATAAGCAACTTTATTATGAGAGGTAAGCATTGTCAAATATAAGTGACTGAACAGGTATAAATGTGGCACATATAGGGGATAATTTTATAAGGAAAGGTTTACTTTAAACTTAAAAGTAGGCACTTACTCGGGCACTTTTTTTTTTGAACTTGAAATTTTTTATTCAAAGCAATAAGCATATAACATCATGCCTATAAACAGTTCAAATAATACAGAGCTCTGAATTACTAACAACTGGAACCCCCTTCCCCTTCCCTTCCCTCCCCTCCCTCCCTCTGTGGCTACCCGAAGGTGTACCCCCATACCATGTGCTCCTTAATAATGCCATTGATCTCTACGAGACACGCTAGTGGCTGGTGGTGTGCTAATGTCAACACAGCCCATTCACTTTGAATGGACTGTGTCGGCATTGCAACACGGCAGCTGCTAGTGTGGCTTAGTAAACAGGGGAGTTACTTTTCTTTATAAAATACTAGTGTATTTAATATAGCTTGCACCTACAGACGTGGGCAGTTACATCAGCCCCAGAGCTTCTGTAAATGCCCACACCAAAATTTCTAAAGAATGTGTGTAAATGATTGTATAATCTACTCACATAATTGTGTGCTCTGTCCATGCTGTGCCTAAACTCCACCCATGTGCATGCCAACTAGCCAAGTATGAGTCATTGATTCCAGTCACATGCTAATAAAATTAGATCCATGGGAAAACGGTTCATACACATCTTAATGACTAAGGGAGTCTTTTACTAAAGCTTAGCTTGAGTTATCTGCAGCAGGGCCCATATTATTCCTATGGGCCCTACTGCAGATAACTCAAGCTAAGCTTTAGTAAAAGACCCCCTCAAATAAAACCATTTAAGCTCATTCTTTGCACCTAAAACTAGGCACCTCCCTTATAAAATCACCTTCAAAATGTCTGTTGTAATATATTATTTTAATGTTACATTAGTGTTAAGTTGCTAAAGCAATGTGAAACCTGCATAGAAAAAAAATTGATATTTGTAAAACTATATAACAAAAATTATAATCAATATTTTCTCACTATGAGTTAATTAACCTTCATGATGGGGCCATAGAGTGCCTTCAGTCAACTACCTCATATAGATCTACTTCAGTATTTCTCTAGCCAGGCCTGAAGTACCCCATAGCCACTCTATTTTTCAGGATATTCCCAATGAATACGCACGAAATAGATGTGCATGCACCATCTTCACTGCTTGCAAATCTAACTCATGCATATTCATTGTGAAAATCATGACAATCAGACTGTCTATGAGGTACTCCAGGACTGGCTTGAGAAACACTGATCTACCTCTCTGTTTACTAAGCCACTGTGTTGGCATTGCCGTGTGCAGCTGCTAGCACAGCTTAATAGACGGGGAGGGGGGGGGGAGGGCTAGTCAGCTCTGTATACTGAGTAGCCTAAAATATATTTTCCTCCAGAACAATTGTTCTACTGAAGCTGTTACCTCGCCATCTGCAATTTCAGACTCAAATTCCAGGATATTAAAATGACACACATTATAGTGTTCCTATTAATTCTGGGTTTGTCCTCAGGCATGCCTGGAGCTGTATTTCTGATTTCCTTCAGATAACTAGGAGTATATCTCCAGGCATGCAATAGCGCACAATTTAGACTGAATTGACCTCATCAGGTTGGTCTGGGTGAGGTGGCAACCTTCACTGCACTTGAAAGGTCAAGCTGCACATTTAATCACTGTACTTCAAGTAGGCCCACATTATTACACGTTTCTTCCTCTGCACATGCATTGTTGTAGTTCTTACGGCTTTTGATTAGTAGACTAAACCCCCAAACAGGTGACTAAGACTTAAACACTAAAACAGGCATTTCAAGGAAATGATCGTAAGAAGATCATCTTTTAGGAAGCTGCCAGAGCCAGCTTGGGGGGCGAGCCAGTGAGACATTAGCTCAGAGTACCCAAACTTAAGGGGTGCCAAAAGCCACCTCACTGACTCTGCCTTCTGCAGTGATGGGAGCTTGTGCTTCTCTGCACATCTTTGTCAGATTCCACCAGCTTTCCTTGGGAGTTTAAAATGCAAGGACAGGTTCACATTCATGCATCTCTATGAATGTAGTATTTATGATCCAATATAAAAAAATGTGAAAAGGGATGCCACATCAGAGAAACAGGCCATAAATTGAGGATATATATATATATCAATCTAGATAACAAATGATTACAGAAAAAAAAATGACCGACAGCTCAGTAAGCGAACATTTCTCAAACGAAGATCACTCCATTATCTACTTTACAATAAATATACTTAAAGGAAACCTCAGGAGCACACAGGAATGGAACTTTTCTAAATGAGAATGTGATCAAATACTTTGAGACTGACACAAAAGGACTCAATTGAGATATTGGCTTTCCCAGCCATTATCAGACATAAGGCCTTTGATCTGTAAAATGTGTCATTATCTCGTCAACTCTGTCTATCCATTCACCCCTTTTCATCAAGCAGTACTAACATATTTAGACAACCTAAAACCTAGTTAAACACAGTGTAAATGCATTGTTTCTTCAATGACCTGATTAAGAAAGGATAACTCTGAAAAGCTTGTAAAAGGTACATTAATAAATGGTGTTAAATTTCTTTGAAAACAATGACAAGCTGGGGTGTTTACAAGGCCAAAAGGCAAGCTTCACAAGGCCAAGGTTTATAAGGCTAAAGGCAAGGCACTCATAGTGCCCGTCTTGGGTGTTAAAGGCTGTCTTCCACTCATCTCCTTTTCTAATATGAATGAGGTTATAGGCACCTCACAGATGCAGTCTGGTAAAAATACGGGCTCCCTGGAGTCAGTCAAATAGCTTGGAGATGAGGGTTAACGGGTATTTGTTCTTCACTGTGATCACATTCAAACCCCAGTAATCGATGCACGACCACAATCTCCTATCTTTCTTTCCCATGAGAAAGAATCTGGCTCCATCTGGAGATATAGAAGGGCATTTGAACCCCTAATGTAGATTGTCCTTGATGTAGGCAGCCATGGCTTCAGTCTCGAGATGCAAAAGCGGATAAACTACCCTGTGGGTATTTTCCCAGTAACAGATCAATGGGGTAGTCGTTGCTTCGGTGAGGTGGGAGAGTGAGATGTCAGCAAATACCTGGTAGGTTTAAGGTAAAGTCTGTCTGACCTCTAGTGCCTAGATGACCACTGTTTGGGAAGCGTAGTGGAGTTCAAGCACCACCCTCTACAGGAGGAACCCCAAGTTGTTAACTGGTCTTGTTCCCAATAGATCTGGGGGTTATGTCATTGTAGCCAAGGAAGACCCAGGATAATGGGGTTTACAGCTGTCTGCAGGACATATAGAGTTATAGATTCTCTGTGTAGTACCCTGATCCGGAGACTGAGTGGGAGTGTGTTAGCCATGAGAAGTCTCTGAATGTGCCCATAGGTGGACGATACTGGGATAGGAGAAGGTAACTTCTGTGTGGGGATATGACAAACCAAGTCCTCATCAATCCCATTATTCCACTCCAGTTCAGCTGCTAAGGTTCGGAATCAAACAGCATAATCTCTGATGGTCTGGGATCCCTTTTGTAGATTCAATAGCTCTATGGCCACTGAAATAGCCTTGCCAGGGTCCTTGAAGATTTGGTGAAACGGGATCAGAAACCCCACCAGGTTATTCAGAATAGGTTCATTCCATTCCCAGATAGAGAAGGCCCAGGCAATGGCAGGACCCATGAGAAGAGAAATGATATAGGCCACCTTGGCTCTTTTGGACACAAAGTCCCAGGCTTGCAACTCAAACACAATCTGACATTGATTCAGAAATCCTTTGCAAGTCATGGGGTTACCATGAAATCAAGAGGGTGAAACGATGCTTATCCCTGCTGTACCAAGAAGGTCAGCCAGTCCAGGTTCTGCGACAGGAGGCAAGGCTGCCACTAGGGCTATGTCTGGCCCTTGAATATTGTCCATCCGATGGACCAGTGTTTGAACAGCCCCAGAAAGTTGCTGTATCTGAAGTGCAAGTTGTTGTAGCAACTGTATTGCTTGTGACTGCGTTGAACTCATGGCCTTTGCAAGCTGTTATGTTTAGAGTAGTGAGCCCTTGGACCACAGTGGTGGCCCTGACTGCAGCAGACAGGTCACTTTTAAGTTCAAAGAAAAAGGGCAAAGGCTAGAACTCAGGAACAGGCACGCTGGAACTCGGGAATCAGTACTGAAAGCAAGGCTGGACCTTGGGATCAGGCAAAACTGGAACCCATGAACAGGTGGACTTGGCAGGAACCAGGAACAAGGCTGGCTTGGCAGGAATCAGGAACAAGACAGGCTTGGCAGGACCTAGGAGCAAGTGAGTTGCAAAGGCACTGCAAGAGGGTCTGGGCCTCTGTAAAATATGCCCAGACCCTTGACGTCATCCAGACATGCCCCCTCCCCAGAAGTTCACATCATAGGCCCAATAAATTAAGGGCTGCAGAGCACGCACATGCGCTAGGAAGGTGACACTGAACAGATGGGGGGAGAGATGTGACATCCCACAGTGATATAGTGCAGGGGAGGGAGGAGTCAGAGCAACAAATTTATGGTAAGACCATGACTGCTGTCAATTTTGAAATGAGTCCAAGTGACTAGTCCACTCTAGAAGTTCAGCTAAAATATGTCTACATTTCTCCAACAGGTTCATTGTCTGAGCCACAGTGGCAATGATTATGATAAAAGCTCTGTTACATAGTCTTGATAAGTTCTATTAAAGGTAAACCATTCTGAAATTTGTGATCTTTAAACATCCTGACTGAGGAGCTGTGACTCGACTAGGTTTTTGTGATCTAAGCTTGTGACTCATAAATCAGTATATACAACTCGTAGTTGTTGATCAGTAGATTATAGGTTATGATTCAGGAATCATTTTTGAGAGTCTATTTGTAATTATGTACTGAGAATAGTGGGTCTTTTGGAATCAATTAAAGGAGATGTGGTGGTAAGGTAGAGGGGGACTGACAAAATTACCTAAGTTCACTTGGGTTTTCATCCATTGAATTGGTAAGGGCACTAGCACGGTACAAATATACCAGCATGTTGTGGTTCTCACAGGGGAGGACTGACCATAGGGGCAACCGGGCAGTGCCCGAAGGCCCAGAGGCTCTTGGGGGCCCAGTGCCTCTCCCCCTACACATTACAGCCCACAAGCCTACCTTGAAGAGCAGTGGTGGCCTCTGCGGGGGCAGGAAACAACCCCACTGTTTCCTACCTGCTGCTGCTTCTCTGTCCAGCTCCACCACTTCTTCTTGAGAAGACTGCCGAGACCCACAAAACTGCCATAGGAAGCCTCATTAGCCATTAAGAAAAAGCGGAGACTTCACCGGGTAGAGCAGCGGCAGTGGGCAGGAAAGAATGGAGTTCTTTCCTGCCCCCGAAGAGGCCACTAGACCACCAGTGTTCTTCAAGTAAGGCCTGGGGAGCTGTAGTGTGCAGGAAGAGGGTGCTGGAAATAAAGGTGGAGGCAACGGTGGCCTGGGGGGGGGGGGCCCCAATGACCCTTTCTGCCC
Source organism: Microcaecilia unicolor (assembly GCF_901765095.1). NCBI lineage: Eukaryota > Metazoa > Chordata > Amphibia > Gymnophiona > Siphonopidae > Microcaecilia > Microcaecilia unicolor. Next base: position 131,808,053 of record NC_044039.1, read on the forward strand.
AGGGGCCCAGATTACTGTCAGTCCACCCCTGGGTTCTCAACTTAGTCTTTGGTACACCACCTGCCAGGTGGGTTTTTGGGATATCCATAGTGAATATGCATGAGATACAAGAAAGGCAGTGCACACATTTCTGTTTCATGCATGTTCATTGCAGAAATCCTGAAATTCATACAGGCTGGGTATGTTATGAGGACTGGGTTGAGAACCACTCCACTATGCCATTGATATAGTGGACAGCAAAGGACACTGTTGAATATAGCAAACATATCTCCCAGTTTCAGTTTCTGCATTATAGCAATTTTGTTGGACATATTAAACATTGGTAAATTGAACCTTGAAAGTGTGTCAGTCAAAATTGCTACAGCATGTCACTTCTAAAAGGTTTTCCATCGCAATTACCTGCTAGTAGATGGGCACGTATTGTTTAGTAATCTTTTTGGTGCAGAGGTTCTTCTTTGTAATATAAGGGCTGGCTGTCAATTAATTTGTCAGTTATAAAGACAATTTGTTATAGTAAAATATAGTTTCTGTTACAAATAATATTAATTACTTTGAGAGGGGGATAGGAATTCAGTTTGTAAAAGGCACAACCTGTTCAGGCATATAGATTAGGTTTCTGAAAACTGAATTTTGTAGTGATTTTATTTGATGATAGCATTTGCTTCCCCACGTGTAACAATGACTTCACTCCTGAAAGCTGGAGATTCAGTGTATGCAAGATTATCACATGCACATTCCCTGTGGCTATCCTGAAAATGCAGCTGGCTGTGAGATTCCCAGAACAGGTTTCAGAAGTCCTGAGTTAGATGGAAGAGGCATACCTCTAGAAGTGAAAGCACCAAGAGAGAAATATGGCTTCTCTTGTTCCAAAGGGCTGGATTCTGTAAATGGCACCTATAGTTAGGCAACGGGAATTCTGCACTAAGTATTCTGTAATGCGCACTCCACACAGAGTGACCTTTACAGAAGAGTAACTTGGTGAAATCTCACGCCTAACTGTGGGTGTGAGCATTTATGACTGTCAAAACCTGACATAAATCCTCATGCCCAACCGTTGGTAACTGGGAGCGCAAATGCAAGCATGCTACAACATCACGCCTAATTTCTGGGAATGCCCCTGACCCACCCATACCCTTGAAAAGACAAGGAGTGGTAACAGAGTCAGGCTCTTCGAAAAAGACCAGAGATGCTGGATGTAGATAGTAAACTTTAATAAAGGATGACTCAACAAGGTACCATGTTAAAAATATATGTGCACAATAATTTGACATGAACAATAAATATACAATAAAGAATAAAAAATTGAAGAAACATATAGACAAACAATTAAAATTAGAAATGTAAAATATGTATTAAAAGAATCTAAACATAATATTTAGATTACATTTTAATACTTATTTTACATTTCTAATTTTTATTGTTCATCTGTATGTTTCTTCAATTTTGTTTATTCTAGATTGTATATTTATTGTTCATGTCAAATTATTGTGCACTTATATTTTTATACATATTTTCTATATGATTTGTTCATATGCTTTTATTTGTTTCTGGGCAGACTACTGAAGAAATCACCCCATGTGCCAAAACATGGTACCTTGTTGAGTCATCCTTTATTAAGGTTACTATTTACATCCAGCATCTCTGGTCTTTTTCGAAGAGCCTGACTCTGTTACCACTCCTTGTATTTTCGTGTGATTCTCCGTGGGATATTGGTGTTCTTTCCACTCCTGTAGTTTTTGTTCCACCCATACCCTTCTCATGGCCATGCCCCCTTTTGAGATGCACACTATGAAATTTAGGTGCACATGTTTTTACAGAATAAGGTGTAGGGCAGATGCATACATAACTCCAAATGAGTGCCAATGAAGAGAAATTATTGATTGTTTTAATGCATATCTATTATCTGCGACCAAATTTGGGTGACATGTACAGAATCTGGGTGTATGTGCTTTGCAGCTTCCAGAGGCGTAGGAAGGGGGGGCGGTGGGGTGGTCCGCCCCAGCCGCACACCGCTGGGGGGGTGTCGGCTCCACTGGTACTGGTTCACTGCTTTCTCTGCCCTGGAGCAGGTTACTTCCTGTTCCGGGGCAGAGAGAGCAGAGAACCAGCGGAGCCGACGCAGCTCACAGCGACGTGCACTCGGGGCGGAGCGGCCCTCCTGCCCGCCCTCTTTGGTAAGAATGCGCTCCGGGGGGTGCGTGTGTACGCCAAGGGGGGGTGCGCAGCGGCGAACCGCCCCAGGTGTCAGCCGCCCTTGCTACAGCATTGGCAGCTTCTCTCCTATCTGTGTTGCCTGGTGTGATTCAAATAGCTGGAGAGCAACAGTGGTAACCAACAAGGGGCTGACACTTGAAACGTGAGTCTGGAGACCCCTCGAATGCTATGTAGGTGTTTATCAAAGGAGGGTCTTTATTTTCATGCAATCTTTAATCATCGCAATCAGTATAAATCAAGAAAGAGAACTGACACTAGTAAAGGTTAATTAAGGCTTCCATGTACTACGACATCATAAGAATGAAATTGCAGAAAACTGAAAGAAGCATTAATGCCACCACAAACAGCACAGATGCTGGTACTTCTAAGACTTGCTTATGAAGAAGAAAATAGAACCATCTGACCATGCTAGAAAATATGGCTATATATCATGGAAGTAGATTGCAGTATATACTGTATGGTCCCTGAGGTGCAGAACACAATCCTAGTTGACCCACTAAACTCTGAGATAATCAATTTAATCAATTAGAGATTGCTGGTTGAGGAAAAAGCATATCTGATTGAAAATGATGCCCCCCCCCCCCCAACAAAAGCATAGCATAGCATATGCAATGAGGCTTAATTGGTGAGAGAGGGTAAAACTAGGAATTGAGTTCAGTCTGCAGATTTGCAGTGGGATGGAAAACAGACAGACTGAATGGGTTTCATGACATTATTTGCTGTCATTTTCTGTGTTTCTATGGTTTCAGCAATAATAAGCATATTTTCAATGCAACATAGAAAATAATGAGAAATGTCCAATTACTCAAAAATGTTCAGAAGGAATTCGATGTGCCCTGTGTCTTTACATCTAATAGCTAGTGTGCTTCGAAGCATCCTTTTAGCAGGGCTGGGCAGTTGGATCAGCTATCTCTGATCTCCAGACTAATTAGAAGTAGCTGAATGTATGTAAACGCTATGTGAGAGACAATCAGTAAGTTGCTGAGTGACCAACAAGCCAGCTAATGTTCAGTAGCCTCATATCTGTCTTAAGCAGCTGCATATAGGCCAGCTATATGGATAATCACTTATCTTAGGTACTGAAATTAATGTCAGCTGGCTAAGTTGTTTTCTCCCCCTACTCACACCACCTTTCTCCTGACCTTGCTCCACCGGAATGCCCAGAATTTGAGTGCCTTGAGCCTGATCGAATCGTCTAACATCATAAAACACTTGTTAAATTGTAATAAATCACTAGCATCTCAGATTTTTATTTTAAAATATGACAACAAGCTCTTAACGTAGTCTGAAGTATTAAAAGTAAGGAAGAGCACCTTACATTTTCTTAACCATAGAACAGTCACAGCCAACACAATACTTAGCCACTGAGGAAATCAACAGAGTGATATAGTGCATGTCTCACTAGCTTATAAAATAACGAATGAATATCTTAGCAAGAGAATTGCCTTGTTGCTTCCCTGTCTGTTCTCATTTCAAGGATTCCCACATCTTTATTTAGTATGCCGTACTGTGTGGGTGGATTCAATACCATTGCAAGGCCCATCAGTCAAGAAAAGCAAGATTAGGCTTAGCAACAAATTAGCAGGGGCGAGCATGTGCCTTTGAAACAGCAGATTTGCAGAAATAATGCAAATATATATGGGCACATTTAAGGATTTAGAGCTAACATATCGTGATGGAAGGAGGGGAAGGGGAGAGACAGTTTTCATACACAGAAACACAGAAATATAGAAACGTGAGAGCAAATAAAGGCCATATGGCCTATCCAGTGTGCTTAATTGCACCAGCTGCTAAGCTGTTCAATCCCTTTCTCTCTCTTAGAGATCCTCTGTACTTGTCCTATGCTTTTTTGAATTCAGATACCATCTTTCGCTCCACCTCCTCCACTGTTTCCCCTTATCCATCTCCTTTTCTATAAAGAAATATTTCCTTAGATCATTCCTGAGTCTAAACCATTTCACCTTCATCATATGACTCCTTGTTCTATTGTCAAGTGCCCGTCTCCTGTGTTATTAAGGGACCCTTTTACTAAAGCTTAGCTTGTGCTAACAGACATTGGCTAAGTGCTACATGGCCTATAGATATAAAATAGGAAGCGCAGCATTTAGCATTGGAGCACACTAAGCTTTAGTAAAAGGGCCCCTAAAGGCTTCTATCATATCTCCCTATCCCAGTTTTCTTCAAAAGTGTACATATTTAGACCTTTAAGTTTGCCCCATATTCTTTGTGATAAGAACCACTGACCATTCTAGTAGCTGTTGAACTGATTCCATCCACTTTATGTCCTTTTGATGGTGTATTCTCCAGCTCTGCCCTGAAAAAGTGCTATTCTATAAGCTGTGCTTAAAGTTAGGCACAGTTTATATAATAGCGCCTACACCTGGGAATTTTGCTTAACTTAGGCACGGCCATTTGCACCAACTGAAATATGGTGCAAACGTATGCACCTATATTGGATGTGTATCCCCCTTATTCTATAACAATGCGCACAAATGCTGGGAACACCCCCGTCCAGCCCATGACCCTCCCATTTCCATGCCTCTTTTTGTTACTCGTGTGTAAATTCCCATTAAATCTAATTAGTGTCAATAATTGCTTCTTTTTTCTTACTGGCTATTTCTCTCCCTCTGTATCCAAGAATTATTCAGCTTTTGCCATTGCCTTTTCTAGATTGGGCATCTTAAAATCATCAGATATGATTATCCCTGTATCTCACCCTTCTTTTGCGCTCAGAAGGACATCACTCTACACTGGTACTGTACTCTTGAGTGTTTGCAGCCTAAATTCATGACCCTCCATTTTTTTAGTAATAAAACTTTGCTGTCACACTCTAGACCATTCTCATGATTAATAAGGTTCATCTTCATGTGTTCACATTTTCCAGGGTTTTCACCCTGTGCAGGGGCGTAGCTCAGGCCCACCTGGCAACATTGTGCCCCATAGATGCCCTGTATAAAAGACTTGGGAAGGCTGTCTCCCCAGCACAAACCACGACTTTTCCCCTGCCTACTGCTCACTGCAACTCTCCCTCTCCCCAGCCACCCGCCAGCACGCTGCAAGTTTTCTTACTTCCTTGCCTTCCTTACCATCCTTGTCGGGCAGTGGTAGTCTACAGCAAAGCCCCCTGGTACTGGGGTTGTCTGCATACATTGTTGCTGTGACTGCTTCCTCTGCACTGGGTCTGCCTCCTCAGATATAACCTATGGAAGAGGCGGCATGGAGATAGCAATCACAGCAGCATGCAGGCAGCCCCGGTACCATGGGGCTTTGCTGTAGAATTAATAGCACTGCCCAACAAAGATGGTAAGGAAGGGCGCGCATGCTGGGGGGGGGGGGGGGGGGAATCTGCAGCATGCCAGCAGGTAGCTAGGGCAAGCGAAGGAGGGAGGGAACAAAGATCTGCAGCATGCCAGCAGGAGGCTGGGGGAGAGAAAAAAAACCTATAGAATACTAGTCTGGAAGAGATGGTAAGTGAGGTAGAGAGCCAACAAAGTATGCAGCATGCTAGCAGGAAGCTTGGGGGTGGGAGGCGGGAAGAGAGACAGGAGCACTGTTGGTATGAGAAAGTGAGGTAGGGGTAACGCTAGGTGGGGTGGAGGAATAATTGTTTGACTGGCTGGGGTGCCTCCAACACCAGGTTTGGGAACCACTGGTATATATGGTTAGGCACATGCATTTAAGTCACCTATAGAGCTGGTGTAAATGCTCATGCCTAAATGTTGGGATATACACAGAACTTATATATTCTCTAAGTTACATGCATAAATATGAATTTCATGCAGACTCTGCCCATGTACACACACATGTAAAGTACATGTTATTTAAAATTTATTTTTTAAGATTTATTTACTGCCTTTTTGAAGGACTTCACTAAAGGTGGTGTACAGCAAAAATAAGTCAAACATAAGCAATAGACAATTAAAGCAGTAAAAATATTCAAACAACAATACAAAGTATGGCATAGTATGCTAGATTACAATCCAGGTGATTTTCAAAAGAGAAGGGCGACCATATTCTGACCCAAATCGGGAGATGGCCGCCCTTCTCCCGTGGGGGCCCAAATCGGTATAATCGAAAGCCGATTTTGGGCGTCCCCAACTACAGTCCATCGCGGAGACGAACAATGTTCCCGGAGGCGTGTCGGAAGGGTAGCGAAGGCGGGACAGGGACGTGCCGGGGCGTGCTTAAGAGATGGTTGCCCTCGGCTGATAATCGAAAAAAGAAGGGCGGCCGTAGCGAAAATTTGGTCCGCTTTTTTTGGACCCTTTTTTTCATGACCAAGTCCCAAAAAGTGCCCCAATTGCCCAGATGACCACAGGAGGGAATCGGGGATGACCTCCCCTGACTCCCCCAGTGGTCACCAACCCCCTCCCACAAAAAAAAAAAACAACTTTAAAAACTTTTTTTTCCAGCCTGTATGTCAGCCTCAAATGTCATACCCAGCTCCATCACAGCAGTATGCAGGTCCCTGGAGCAATTTTTAGTGGGTGCAGTGCACTTCAGGCAGGTGGACCCAGGCCCAACCCCCCCTACCTGTTACACTTGTGGTGGTAAATGGGAGCCCTCCAACCCCCCCAACCCCACTGTACCCACATCTAGGTGCCCCCCTTCACCCATAAGTGCTATGGTAATGATGTAGAGTTATGGGGAGGATTTGGGGGGCTCAGCACCAAATGTAAGGGAGCTATGCACCTGGGAGGTATTTTAATGTTTTGTTTTTATTTTTAAAAGTGCCCCCTAGGGTGCCCGGTTGGTGTCCTGGCATGTGAGGGGGACCAGTGCACTATGAATCCTGGCCCCTCCCATGACCAAATGCATTGGATGTGTTCGTTTTTGAGATGGCCGCCTTCGGTTTCCATTATCGCCGAAAACCGAGGCCGGCCATCTCAAATCCGCCCAAATCCTAGGCATTTGGCCAGCCCCAACCATATTATCAAAAGAAAAGATGGCCGCCCATCTTTTTTGATAATACGGTTGGGACCGCCCCTTCTTGTAGCCGTTCCCGGAGATGGGAGCCCTTAAAGATGGGTGGCCCCTTTCGATTATGCCCCTCCACGTCAACACAATACACAATAAAACATTTTAATAGACAGCATAGGGTGTAAGCAAAGATGGAACATGAAGATAGATAAGGTAACAGGAGTAAGAAAACAAGGGACTAATTTAAAGAAAGTTGCTTGAACATTATCTTAGCTAGGGTAGGAGTGGTTAAACATGTCCTGCTATAGTATGTGCAGCCAGTGTCATTTACTTCTTCTGTTAAAGGCCTGGTTGAAAAGCCAAGCTTTCACATGCTTCCTGAAGTAGAGATAGTCTTGTGTTAAGTGAAGCCTTTCAGAGAGTGCATTCCAGAGCTTGGGGGCTACTCCAGATAAGGCTCGCTTGCGGGTATCGCATCGTGTGATGTCCTTTGGACAGGGTGTGGTTAGGGAATGTCCTTGAGAGGACCTTAGTGACCTTTAAGGTGTGTAGAGGGAGATCCTGTTCTTCAGGTACTCGGGGCCATTTCCTTTAAGGGCCTTGAAGGTCATTTAGTATAGTGCTTAGGTGGCTTGTGAGGGAGTCTATAGGATGCTGGCACTTCCCTTTAAGGGTTCCCCCTCACAGTGTCAAAACCACCTTAAGATCCATAGTCCCATGCAAGAGGGACACAGGAGAGGTGGAGCCATGACAGCAGGAACTAGGAAGTGTAAAAGCTCAGGACACAGCTAGGTTAAGGAGGCCCAGAGGGAAGCAACAACAACCAATAGCATCTATCTCCATATGTATGCATGCTCAGTTTCACTAAAAGGAGCGTGCCGGCCGTGAGGGGAAGAAAGGGCAGGCAATGCGGCTGCACCGGAGATCATCACTGGACAAGGCTTCAGCTGGTGGGGGTTGGGGACCCCCCACCAGCAAAACCAGGGACCCAGAGGAAATGCCCCCATGGCCCAACGTAGCTACGCCACTGCAGTCAGGTAAGTCAGTTTGATAATTTGACCTAGCTAGACATAGGCTGGGCTAGATGAACTGCTAACAATTGTACTGGTAACTTTGGGGAGCCAGATCTGAGCCCAGCACTGTATGCTACATGCTGTGGTCCTGCAGGCCACAGAAGGAGACACTTGTATGAAAGGATTAGTTTGTTTTTTCTTTTCTCCTCTACCTGTGACTTCAACAGAACTCTTTCCCGACACTTCAAAATAAATATTATTTTGTTCACCTTAACCCACTGTCAGGGGCATTTTCAAAAGAGAAGGACGCCAATCTTCCGACACAAATCGGGAGATGGGCGCCTTCTCTCAGGGTCACCCAAATTGGCATAACCGAAAGCCAATTTTTGGCATCCTCAACTGCTTTCCGTCGCAGGGACGACCAAAGTTCAAGGGGGCCTGTTGGCAGTGTACCGAAAATGGGACAGGGGCATGGTTAAGAGATGGGCGTCCTCGGCCTATAATGGAAAAAAGAAGGGCGTCCCTGACGAGCATTTGGCCGACTTTACTTGGTCCCTTTTTTTTTCATGAACAAGCCTCGAAAAGGTGCCCAAACTGACCAGATGACCACCGGAGGGAATCGGGATGACTTCCCCTTACTCCCCCAGTGGTCACCAACCCCCTCCCACCCAAAACAAAAACTAAAAAACATTTTTTTCCAGCCTCTATCCCAGCCTCAAATGTCATACCCAGCTCCTTCACAGCAGTATGCAGGTCCCTGGAGCAGCTTTTAGTGGGTGCAATGCACTTCAGGCAGGCGGACCCAGGCCCATCCTCCCCCCATCTTTTACACTTGTGGTGGTAAATGGGAGCCCTCCAAAACCCACTCGAAACCCACTGTACCCACATATAGGTGCCCCCCTTCACCCCTTAGGGCTATGGTAGTGGTGTACAGTTGTGGGGAGTAGGTTTGGGGGGGTTGGGGGGCTCAGCACACAAGGAAAGGGAGCTATGTACCTGGGAACAATTTATGAAGTCCACTGCAGTGCCCCCTAGGGTGCACGGTTGGTGTCCTGGCATGTGAGGGGGACCAGTGCACTACGAATGCTGGCTTCTCTCACAACCAAATGCCTTGGGTTTGGTCGTTTTTGAGATGGGCATCCTCGGTTTCCATTATTGGCGAAAACCGAGGTCGCCCATTTCTAAGGTCGACGATCTCAACATTTAGGTCAACCATCTCTAAGGTCAACCTAAATGTTGAGATTTGGGCGTCCCCGACTATATTATCGAAATGAAAGATGGACATCCATCTTGTTTCGATAATACGGGATGCCCCACCCATTCGCCGGGACGTCCTTAGAGATGGATGCCCTTAGAGATTATGCCCCTCTGTGTGACTTTGGTTTGTCCTGGCTCCGGGTCTGCCCTCTTTCATGTTACCACATGGCTTTCTGCCAGTTATGTACATATGTGCACATATATGTGCATATATGTTGGTATTCTAATCATTTATGTGCATATTTGGTACATACATGTTGGTGCCAACTTAATAGAATTACCTTTAAGTGCTTTAGGCTTTACAAACCTCTATGGTTGACACAGCAGTCATTAACCAGCCTGTCACTTGTAACTACATAAACCTGTTGGCTGATACAGTTTTCAGGAGAACTTATCAGTGTGTGACACAATAGCAGACATTTATGGAACATTTTAAAGAATGCTTTGGTTTCTATTGTATTCAAAAGCATTTAGAGCTTTTGCAGTCTTGTGCAAGGCCAGTCTCATCACTGTTTTCTCTTTAGCTTTTCTTTTAAAATCTGAGCATATTCATATTTTCCCAATATTTTTCATGTTCCTTACAATTTTAGGGGTGCATTTTCTAAAGGGAATTAAGCCCTTAAAGCGGTGTTAGCACAGGAAAACAGGCTACCATAACATTTTGTAGGGATAGACAATGAGCTTTCACAATCAAACCATGATTATCACAAAAGAAATTCATGTCTATAGCTCTGAGACTTGATTACATCATTTTCAAGCCTGATAGTTTTGAGGTCCCTGCTGTGGCCGAACACATCTTTCTGCATTTGGAAGAAGACCTTGAAATTGTCAGACTCTAAACCCAGCAGAGCCTTGGTCAGTTTGTCTCCCCAGGTTCCATCTTACGTCGTGATAATCTACCAGTTGTTCATGCAAAACTCATCAGCTTGATGCTAAACGAGATCACATTTCAAGCACTATTGTCACAGTAGAATTATCTCACAATCCCTGAAGCAGGTGGTTATTCCTCCGAAACATGGTCCCGTGTCGATTTTTTTATGAATTACATGAGGTGCTTCTACTATAAACCTTTTTCAGCCTGTATCTTCTGAATCCTCTGGTTTGTTTGTGGAAGATCATTGTCTACCCCTACAAAATTTTGTGGTAGCCCGTTTTCCTGTGCTAACAGCGCTTTAAGGGCTTACAACTAGATTCTATGTACGGCATTTGAAAAATAGGTGTTAAAAATATTTTCACCTAGGTGTATTCTGTAAACCACGCCTAGATTTAAGAACGATTTATAGAATATGCCTAGCTGGTTTATAGTATACTAGTGGAACCCAGCCCATTTCCTCAACAATGAAACGGGCTCTAGGAAGGCTCTCTTGTAAGCGATTTTTTGTCTCTCCCCTGCCTTCCCCTCCCATCCCCTCCATGTCCAGTGATTCTTCCCTCCCCTCCCATCCAATCCCATCCTCTCCCCTCCATGTCCAGCGATTCTCCTCTTACCTGCCCTCTCATCCGTGTCCCGCGATTCTCTTCTCTCCTGTCCTCTCCTCCCATCCCATCCATGTCCATCGATTCTGCTCTGCCCTGCCCTCCCCTCGATGTGTCGCGATTCTCTCTTTCTTTGTACCTCATCATTTTCTGGCTGTCCTGGCTGGCTTCCCTTCCGTTGGTAACATCCTGATGTCAGCTCGCCTACAGTGTTCCCTTCCCTCTCACTGTTCCGACCTCTGACGTCATTACGTTTTGACACGAGGGTGGGGCAGTGAGGGGAAATGGAACGCTGGAGGCTGGCTGACGTCATGAGATGTTACGAACCCAGGCAGCCAGACAGCGATGGAACGTTGCAGGTGCAAATTATTATATAGGATGCCTAGCAGCCATGCCTGTGCTTAACTCTAGGTGCGACCATTTACGGCAAGTAAAACTTGGTGTAAATACTGACGCCTTAGTTAGGCACTAAGCAGGTGTATTCTATAACCAAAGAACAAAGTCACAGCGAAGGAGACAAAATGGATGATGTCAAGAAACTTCTACTGGACTCGAAAAAGTTCACAGCAAAAGTTTATTAATAAAACCTGGACTCGACATGAGTTGTGTTTTGGCCACTCTGGCCTGCCTCAGGAGTCCCTGTATATTGCTATAATGATTCCTGGAAGGGGAAACGGTCTTCCAAAAGTGTGTAGCTGTGAACTTTTTCGAGTCCAGTAGAAGTTTCTTGACATCATCCATTTTGTCTCCTTCTCTGTGACTTTGTTCTTTGGTTTTACCAGTGCGAAGGTTTGTTTTCTTCTGTTTGTGTCGTATTCTATAACCTTGCACATAGAGTTAGGGGGATAGTGCGCCCATTCCACACCCATGGCCACACCCCTTTTTGGCAGCGCACATTATAATTTATGCGCACCACTTTACAGAATATGCCTAGCAAGTTGTGGGCATAAATTCTAATGCCAATTAGTATCAATAATTGCTTGTTAAGTAGCAATTATTGGCGCTGATTGGCTTGTGAAGTAATTAAATTGCACACACAAATCCAGAATACAACTGGATTTGCATGTGCAAATTCGGTCACACTATTCGGAGGTTAATGCCCTTTAGAAAAAGCACCACTAAAATTGTAGGGAGTATGAAAAATATTGGGAAGATATTAATGTGGTCAGATTTTAAAAAGAAAAGCTAAACAATGAAAGACAGGCTTTGCACAAGACTGCAAAAGCTCTAAAATGCTGCAGGTGGTGCTTTTGAAAATAATGGAAACCAAAGCATTCTTAAAAATGTTCCATAAATGTCTGCTATTGTGTCACACACAGATAAGTTCTCCTGAGAACTGCGTCAACAAACAGGTCAATGTAGTTACAAGTGTGACAAGCTGGCTAATGTCTTTTTTTGTCTAGTTTGTAGTGTGTTATGATTAGCGCATGCTAACAAGATAACGCTGGGTTAATGCGAGAACACGTAGACCTTCCTAAAGAGAAGACAGTAAGTACTTTCTGTTAATGTTTTGCAGGTCTTGTATGCTAATGGGAACATTAGCACACAACCTGCAGAAAAAAAGCCCTCGAGTACCACGTTAAATCTAGGCTTAGTGCATGGGAATGTTCTGCGTTAAAATGTGCTAAACACTTTAGTAAAAGGACCCCTTAGTTTGCAATGTTTTATAGAGGGGAGGGGGGAGATGGTTTGATGATTGGTTTTGAAATGGTTGTGTTTCTTATTTTTGCACATCCAAGTTCCTTTCACCAGTGACCGGTCTGCGTCAGAAAACATTTTAGAAGTGTGATTAAATGTAAGCTATTATCTCTGTGCTCATTGTATAGTCCACTTTTATAAGCCCAAGCCTGCCTATATTAAACTGCAACTCGTTGCCAGAGGATGTGGTAACAGTGGTTAGCGTATCTGGTTTTAAAAAAGGTTTGGAAAAGTTCCTGGAGGAAAGGTCCATAGTCTGTAATTGAGATGGACATGGAGGAAGCCACTGTTTGCCCTGGGATTAGTAGCATCGGAATGTTGGCACTATTTGGGTTTCTGCCAGGTACTTCTGTCCTGGATTTACCACTGTCGAAAACTGGATACTAGGCTAGATGGACCATTGGTCTGACCCAGTAACGCTGTTCTTATATTCTTATTACATTAGATTACATTACATTATATTGTATTTCTATACTGCTAATACCATAAAGTTCAAAATGGTTTACAAAACTAAAAAGAGAATCATATTGAAACAAATTTCTTAAAAAGCATTTCTCTTAAGTAAAAGGAACTTATATAAAACTAGTAAAAAAGGCCTGTTTCTGCCTCTGATGAAACGGGCGCTAGCGGGCACGGGAGTCCCTTCCCCTCCCCTTAAGCTAGTCTCCCTGGTGGTCTAGAGGTACCTGTTCGGTCGGGGCAGGAAAGAAAGAGCCCCCTCTTTCCTGCCTGTAGCGGTGCTGCTAGCTGCCTTGCTGCATCGTGTGGGATTCCGGCTCTCGGCGTTTCAAAATGGCCGCTGAGAGTTGAAGTCTCGCGAGGCAGCTTCAACTCTCGGCGGCCATTTTGAATCGCCGAGAGCCGGACTGAGACATGATGCAGCCGGGCAGCTAGCAGCAGTGCTCCGGGCAGGAAAGTGGGGGTTCCTTCATTCATGCCTGAGCGAACAGGTACCGCTAGACCACCAGGGATAGTGGAGTAAGGGGAGGGGAGGTGACAGTGGGGAGGGAAGGTGATGAGGGGAAGAGTGTGCTACCGGGGGCGGGGCGGTACCTTGAAAGGGGTGGGGCGATGGGGCAAAAGGGGCCGGGGTGATGGGCACGTCGTCGTCGGCTGGGACATCGGCTGGGCTCCGCGTGTTTCCCTACTGCTCCCCATGCGTTCATTTGCCTTGTTTTCTTGTTCCGTCCTCGACGTCATCACGTGTGACACGAGGGCGGGGCATGAAGACATGGTGAGTGTTGTGGCTTCACCACCATGAACTTACGAACCGGTGTGCGAGTGCCTGCAGTGACGTCAGTGTCCTCAGAACGTTGAGGGTGCGTTTTATTATAGTAGATATTAAAACATGGCTACAATTCTTTCCAAATTTTGGGAGCCTGATATGTAAGCACTTTCTCAAACAGTTAAATCTTTTAACACCTCTTGAGATAGGAAAAGCAAAGGGAAAATTATGTAATGTTCTTCTGAATCTAATAGAAGTCATGAACAACAAATGATATAATAAATACTCTGGGCATTCGCCATTTATGATCCTATACAGTGCACATGAAAATTTAAACAAAATTCTTGCTTCTACCGGTAGCTAATGGAGCTCTACAAAACACAGAGAAATTTTTATCATATTTCTGCAAGGAAAAAAATTAATCTCACTGCAGTGTTCTGGACAGTCTGGAATTTTCAAATAACTTGTTTTGAAGCAACAACGTATATGAGGTTACAATAATCCAACTTAGACAGTAGAAGTGATTGTACCAGCAACCTAAATTGCTCAAATTTGAAGAATTTTCTAAGAAGTCTCAGATTTCTTAAAAGAAAAAAATAACTTTTAACTAAAGTGTTAGTATGAAATTCAAATGACAAAATTTGATCTAAATAAATATCCATAATCTTACATGCAGGAGTTTTTAAGAGTCTAAAATAATGGTATACAATAGCTCAGTATCTAAAGATCAAATATTTGCAATCACTTATACTATAAGTGCATTCAATCCTTACTTATGGATGTTTTTGGTGACCTCAGCAGTGCTCATTGCTAATATATAGAAATAGCAATGTAACCAGTACCCACCTCTTCATTGGTTCACCCGATTAACATTTATAATTTTCACTAATTCTTATTTTTAATCTTATTTGGAAGTACTCATCTTTTTATACGTCAAACCCGGGGGTTTTAGTGTCCGACATGTATGTTTTGCCCAAAGACGAGCTGTCTCAAGGACAATCCGCCTAAACCGTCATTAGTGCCAGCTTTGCTTTTACTATCCGGGAACACCCCCTGCGAACACAAACAAAATTTACTCAGGTTAAAAAGGCAGCATTAGATGATCTTTCCACTTTATAGATTGCATCCAGATGCAATCTATAAGATAGCTGGACTCATCGACCTACCAATCAGAAATACAACCGGATCAACACGAACATATCTAAACCTCCACTACCAAAGCTGCAAAGGACTCAAATACAAATCAACTCATGCATCCAGTTTTTCCTACATAAGCACACAACTATGTAACACATTACCAAAAGCCGTGAAAACAATGTATAACCACCTAAACGTCCGGAAATCACTTAAAACTTACCTGTTTAAAAAGGCATACCCTACTGACCCAACTTAAATGCCAGAACCCTGCAACACTACGAAACCAAAGCACGTAATGGACATAACGTAACTCTTCTTCTATACGATTCCCTAATATGTCTGTTCCACATGAACCTCATTCTACCACAACATCACTGTGTAACTGTTTATACCGGAATTGGTGAATGCCTTTTCAGTACTATGTAAGCCACATTGAGCCTGCAAATAGGTGGGATACAAATGTAACAAATAAATTGGGTGGAAGCTCAGCTATTCTCAGTTTTTAAGAGGGCATGTTTCGTGATCTGATAACCACATATACCTAGGGCATGCTAAAAGATACAGCCCAAGGGTAACTCACTGCAAGTATCTAACAACAGGGGTTGCCTCCAGTTCTGCTATACTGGGAATGAGAAGCCATGATACCAATGAAACTTTCAAAAAAAACAGAAAGTCACAGATTTCAGTCCAAGGCTTTAAACATTACAGTTATTTAACTTTGCAGCAGGAGGTGGCTCTGCTTTTTCTAAAACTAAAAAAATTACTGTGGCAGCTCAGAAATTTTCCTGATCATTATAATACAAGTCAAGGTAGACTTTATTAAATCTTTATCCAATTCTGTATCTGTGAGCAAAAAGCGTAATAAGAAAAAAAGGGCCCATGCTGTTGTGTTACTCTGGCTTCTACTTGATAGACACTACACTTATAGAATGATTTTGGCCAAATGGTAAAGGGTAAACTTCCAATTTGCATTGTTATTAAAACCAGTCTTCCCAACTACATAACTATATAGGGGCTGATATTCAAAGTGATTTAACCGGCCAGAATAATCTCCTGGGTAATAAAATCACTTATTTGTGGCTATCCATTGGTATTCAGCAGCACATAATCAGTTAGTGCCACTGATTATCACCACAGGCCACTAAACTCAGTTGGCTATTTTGTGGGTGGTCCAGGGGTGAGTTGGCATTTATGTGGTCAACCGTTGATATTCAGGACTTAACCTCCTAAATTTAGCAGTCAAATCAGGCCGCATAAAAGTCAGTCCTATCTTTAATTGCAAACAGTCAGCAAGGAAAAAAGTAGTATAGCCAACACAAGTCTTTCAAAGACCAAGGAGATTATATCAAGCCGGAGAGAAAACTGCAAGCTTAGTCCTGAGTGCATCGATCCCTTGAGAAAGCAGACCAGAGTGAAACAGGCACCTGTTGGGTTTTCATGAGCACCCGGACCTTCAGATAAGTACAGTCTCTCACATGTTTTGATGCTTTGGGCAGAAGAATTAGGCACGGAGCACTGTATATACAGCCTGACATAAGATATTGGCAGGAAGTAGACTGTGATAGTAAGCGGACACATTATGACAATGAGAATATAAAATAATATAAAAAACAAAAAATCAGTATCTAGGCAGGAGGGGGCCAGTCAATGATTACATCCATCACCAAAAGGGTATACCAAGATAAATGGTTGGCATAATTCCCTGGTGATCATATGAGACATCCCCTGTTAAGAGACAAAAGTCATAATTAACGCAGGAATCCTGCAGTGTAAAACTCTACTATTGTAAGGTTTGTAGTTATTGTAGAAACAAGCAGTGGATTTCTCCAAGACTCTCTTAATAATGGCTTATGGATTTTTCTTTTAGGAAATTATCCAAACCTTTTAATCCCTGCTAAGCTAACTGCTTTTACCACATTCTCTGGCAATGAATCCCAGAGTTTAATTACACGTTGATTGAACAAATATTTTCACAGGTTTGTTATAAATTTACTAAGTAGCTTTATTGCATGCACCCTAGTCCTAGTATTTTTGGAAAGAGTAAACAAGTGATTCATGTCTACCCATTCCACTCCATTCAATATTTTATAGACTTCTATTATATCTCCCCTCAGCTGTCTCTTCTACAAGCTAAACAGCCCTAGCCACTTTAGCCTTTCCTCATAGGGAAATCATCCCATCCCCTTTATCATTTTTGTCGCCTTTCTCTGTACCTTTTCTAATTCCACTATCAGGCTTATTTTCGAAAGAGAAGCGCGCCCATCTTCCGACACAAATCGGGAGATGGGTGTCCTTCTCTCAGGGTCTCCCAAATCGGCATAATCGAAAGCCGATTTTGGACGTTCTCAACTGCTTTCCGTTGTGGGGGTGTGTCGGCACCCTAGTGAAGGCAGGACTGGGGCATGATTAAGAGATGTCCTTGGCCGATAATGGAAGAAAGAAGGGCGTCCCTGACGAGCATTTGGTCGACTTTACTTGGTCCATTTTTTCTTGCGACCAAGCCTAAAAAAGATGCCCGAACTGACCAGATGACCACCAGAGGGAATCAGGGATGACCTCCCCTTACTCCCCCCAGTGGTCACCAACCTCCTCCCACCCTAAACAAATTTTTAAAAAATATTTTTTCCAGCCTCTATGCCAACCTCAAATATCATACCCAGCTCCATGACAGCAGTATGCATGTCCTTGGAGCAGTTTTAGTGAGTGCAGTGCACTTCAGGCAAGCGGACCCAGGCCCATCCCCCCTACCTGTTACACTTGTGCTGGTAAATGTGAGCCCTTCAAAACCCACCTGAAACCCACTGTAACCACATGTATGTGCCCCCCTTCACCCCTTAGAGCTATGGTAGTGGTGTAGTGGGGAGTGGGGTTTTTGGTGGGGGGGTTGGGGGGCTCAACATACAAGGTAAGGGAGCTATGCACCTGGGAGCAATTTGTGAAGTCCACTGCAGTGCCCCCTATGGTGCCCGGTTGGTGTCCTGGCATGTGAGGGGGACCAGTGGACTACGAATGCTAGCTTGGATTTGGTCGTTTTTGAGATGGGCATCCTGGTTTCCATTATCGGCGAAAACCGGGGACGACCATCTCTAAGGTCGACCTAAATGTTGAGATTTGGGTGTCCCCGACCGTATTATTGAAATGAAATATGGACGCCCATCTTGTTTCGATAATACGGGTTTCCCCGCCCCTTCACGGGGCCATCCTGCAAGGACGGCCCCAGGAAAACTTGGGCACCACATTCGATTATGCCCCTCCACATCTTTTTTGAGATGCGGTGACCAGAACTGCACACAGTATTCGAGATATGGTTTCTTCCCCCCTTATCTGTTTCCCCTGGGTTTCATGGGTATGGAATCCTCCCTTCAAGTTGCAGCATAGAGTTCACTGGTGTGATTGACCTAGACCCAAGAACATAGCACATGGGAGGTGAGATTTTGGATCATATGGTATGGGCTGGTTTTCTTACACTCTCATATAAGTATATCAGCTTTAGTGAGAGGAGGAATAGTGGTTAGAGTTGCAGGTTGTGAACCACTTCTTGTGATCTTGGACAAGACACAACCCTTCATTGCCTCAAGTACAAACCTAGGGCTCTGTTTACTAAGCCGTGCTGTAGGTGCGCTAACTTTTTAGCGTGTGCTAATGCTAGAGATACCTATATATTTCTATGGGTGTCTTTAGCGTTAGGCTAAAAAGTTAGCATGCCTACAATACGCTTAATAAAACAGGGCTCTTAGGGACCTTTGTACTAAAGCTTAGAGGGTCTTTTACTAAGCCACGGTAGCATCTTTAGCTCACAATCAGCTGGCAGTAAACACCGAGACACCTTTAGGAATATAATGGGCATCACAGCATTTACCACCAGCTAATTTCTACTGCAAGCTAATAATGCTACCACAGCTTAGTAAAAGACCCCTTTAGTGTGCACTAAATGCTAAGACGCTCATACCTATGGACTCTTAGCATTTAGAGCACACTAAGCTTTAGGAAAAGGGTCCCTTAGATTGTAAGCCCTCTGAGGACAGGCAAATGCCTACTGTACCTGAATATAACTTGCCTTGAACTAGCAGTAGAAGGGCATGAGCTAAATACTAAAAACAAACAAAAAAACTAAACAACAAAAAAAATGATAGCAGTAGTCTCTTACACATAAGGCCAGGAGCTTTAGCTCGCTATTATGAGTCAAAAGCAGAACATTTTTAGGGTCCTGTGCTAAGCTTTCAAGCTGTTCTGAGTTGCTGCCAAAAAATCTGGAGTTGAATCTTCTAAAACTCAGCACAGATAAGAAAAGAAAAGAAAAAAAAACTTGGCTTGGGCTTCTCTATCTTTCAGAAATTACAGAAACTGCCCACCCACGGTTGTTTACTTAAACACAGATGAAAAAATAAGGAAATAAATAATCAAATGAGAAACAGAGCAGACAAGACAGGAGAGAGAGAGAGAGAGAGAGAGAGTTATTCTAGCTGTGAATTATTCAAAGGAAAAAGAATGTGAGTCTAAATTTGGTTACGAGGTCAGAGTGATCCAATATCCTACTTGGTTGACAGTAAGAAAAGATTATATGGAAGCCACTAATAGTATTATACAAGGGTAATCTTATAACAGGCTACCTAGAAGGAGAGAGCAAAAAGGCATCTATTTGTAGCCTATTTTGTAAAGACAGAGAGACATATTTTCAAAGCACATAGACTTACAAAGTTTCGTGATAGGTGCCTCACGTGTTTTTATTATAGCTGTTGTTTGCAAAAAAAAAGTAATCGCAATTAATCACTGAATTAAAAATTTTGATTGCATTTTAATTGCTATCCAGATAGTGCTGCTGAATATACCCTCCGACTGTTGCGGCAATATCTGGGCAATTAACTAGATAGTGGTGATGTTCATCCTGCTACCTGGTTAGCTAACTGGGTCAGATAAAGCTTTCCTAACTTTACCTGGTTAGCTAAACCCACATTAGACTAAATATCAGGGGGATTAGTTTTTCCACTCCCCCTGAGGCCCTCCTAAGCATCCCCTTCCCAAAGCTCCTCTCCAAGAGCATCCGGTTCCCCTAAATTCCTTCCCTAAGATCATCCACTTCCTCCCAAAGCCCCCCAGAGTATCCTGCCCTCCCCAAACCCTTCTCCAAGAGCATCCCCATCTTAAAGAGCCTCACAAAAGAACCTCCAATTGCAAAGACCCCCAGAGCAACCACCCCCTCCTGAACCCCCCTCCAGAACATCCCCCTGCTGAAGAACCCTGCCTAAAAGAACTCCACTCCTGGAGACCTTCCTAGAGCATCTACTCCTTCTCAAAACCCCCAAAGAGCATCCCCCCTAAAACACATCAATCCCCCAGAATATCCACCCCATCTCCAAGAACATCTGCCCCCTTCCAAAGACACCTAAATACCCTATAGGCCCCCCTAGGCCTGTCTTATTGATTCCCTGGTAGTCTAGGGTAGGACAGGCAGGAGTGATCCCCATTCACCCTTGCCTATGCTGGCTCTGGGTTCAAACTGACAACCACAACCTGTAGTGGTAGTCTTGCTGTACTACTGCTAGAGGTCAGGATCCTAGCAATAATATTACAAGACTACTGCTACAGATCAGAGCTTCCATTTTGAATCTGGTGCTGGCATGTGTAGGAGCAACTAGGGAGCACTCATGGCCATCCTACCCTATACTACCAGGGCATCATTAAGGTAGACCCTAGGGAATTAATAAGGTGTTGGGGTCTTCAGGAGGGTGGTATAAGCTCTTTGGTGGGGGGAGTCTTTGGGAGGGAATGTTCTACCTGAAGGATAATGCTCTTGGGGGGGGGGGGGGGGCTTTGGCAGAAAGGTGGATGTGGAGGCCACAGCGGTCAGCATTAATGGTGTTAATAATTTTATTAGAGGTTAACATTTGAGAATTAATCACAAATGTTAATGGTGATTAATCAACAGCACTAGTTTTTATAAAATACCAACACATCTGGAACTTGTGAAATGTTACAGCTGATTATGTCAACTTAATAAAAATGATTGAAATATAAAATACCAACACAAATTCTGCAAAACTTCTGTCTAAAATGAAGGCACTGACATTTACATCAGGTGTAAATGTTCACGCATAAAGTATGTGCAAAAATGCATATTTTGTAAAGTGTGTATGTAAATCACAACTCTGCCTGCTTCCACCCAAAACCTTCCTCAGAACACACCTACCTCTAAATCATGTAAAAATATGTGCGTTCTGGTCATTCTGGAGGTAATTCTATAAGAGGCAGGGGAGAGTAGCAGCCTAACACTACTGTCACGGCCAACCAGGCAAAGTATATATGGGAAAAAGGGAACCTCCATGACAAAGGGCAGCAACTGAAGTAGAGTCTTCAAGAAGAAGACAATTCTCACAAGAAACAGGAGAATATGGAGAATAGTAGGGAAGACATTTATTTATTTTATTTGTGTTTATAATCCGCCTAGACCATGGTGACAGTAATGAGGATGAGATGAGCTCAGAGAGAGAGGAGGGAAATGGCTGAAAGAAAGGAAGAAAATGCTGAAGCTCAAGAGCAGAAGAAAGAGTAAAGACAAAATAGCTGGTGAGATAGTGAAAATAGAGAATGGACTGTGGCCTTGAGGTATGTAGTGGTTTGAGTTAGGGAATAAAATTGGAAAGAGTTATTTATTTATTTAAAATATTTATAAACTGGTCTATCCAATCATCCTAGGTGGTGTACATAAGTACATAAGTGTTGCCATATTGGGACAGACCGAAGGTCCATCAAGCCCAGCATCCTGTTTCCAACAGTGGCCAATCCAGGTCACAAGTACCTGGCAAGATTCCAAAACAGTACAATACATTTTATGCTGCTTATCCCAGAAAGTGGGTTTTCCCAAGTCCATCTTAATAATGGCTTATGGACTTTTCTTTTAGGAAGCTATCCAAACCTTTTTTAAACCCTGCTAAGCTAACTGCTTTTACCACATTCTCTGGCAACAAATTCCAGAGTTTAATTACACGTTAAGTGAAGAAATATTTTTTCTGATTCATTTTAAATTTACTACTTTGTAGCTTCATTGTGTGCCCCCTAGTCCTAGTATTTTTTGAAAGAGTAAACAAGCGATTCACGCCTACCCATTTAGCACAGGGATGTCAGTATGAGGAATAGAAAGTATAGTGGAGCCATTGGAAATAGAAGGAAAAGAGACAATATAAAACCTGTGGGAATCATGGCGTGCACTTGTGGCATGTGGCAGAATGGAGCATGTGTAGCAGGAGCAGAAGCCTGAATGGGTCATGGTAGACCTGAGAATAACCTAAGGACACACTGGGAGGAATATGCAGATGGACTACAAACCTCCTGAGCAGTAGCACCAATCATTAACAGGTTGGCATCTTAACGAGCAGCACACGTTTCACACTTGGGTCAGTTCATCTCTTTTGTGTTTGTGTTGTTATATGCCTTGTATATTTCTTTGCACAGAGAGAAAAAGAATAGTTGTTGCTATGGAATGTGTTAACATATTAATTGCACAAGTTAAGAATAGCTGAATTAGTCATGAATGAGCCTGGAACCATTGATTCATCAAACTACTTTGCACATGTCTGTCAACTATTTCTTCCATATGATAATCTTTTTCTCAGATATCAGTTTATTGTATTTTTAAACTAACTAATCTGCAAGACTTTGCCAAACCACAGTAGGACATATCAGAGTAGGGTTGATGTCACTTGCATAGCCAAATGAAAATTCTATTGATTCACTGACCTTGCCATTTGTGATATTCACAAGCACTTATGGGATGAGCTGTGGGTTATGAGCATGCAAATGTTTTTTTGTTAAATTAATATAGCTTACGCAAGCAACTGCAAGTTATGCCCCTGATCCGCGTATGAGTACTCCCCCTGTGGAGTTGCACGCAATAACCATCTCTCTGACCTCATGTGCAACTTTCTTTAAATTAGTCACCTTACGTTCTTACTCTCTTAACTATCTATATGTTCCATCTTTGCTTATACCCTATACTGTCAATTAAAATGTTCTATTATGTATTGTGTTGACATTGTAAGTAGTATACTATCATACTTTGTATTGTTATTTGAATATTTTTACTGCTGTAATTATCTATTGCTCATGTTTTATTTATTCTTACCGTACACCGCTTTGAGTGAATTCCTTCAAAAGGTGGTAAATAAATTCTAATAAATAAATTAGAATAGCACTTAAGTGCAGTTATACTAATTTAACAATTAAGGGCCCCTTTTACAAAGCTGCGGGAAAGGGACCCGCATGTATTTGCTGTATTTTTATTGAAAAAAGGAAATGGGTGTGCGGTAAGTGAACCACTTGCTGCATGGTCATTTTCCATGGAGCCCTTGCCACCATCTATTTAGGAAGTGGTAATGGCTCCTGCGCTAACCCGGTGGTAACCAGGCAGCGCGCAGGGCTGCCCAATTACCACCAGGTAAGCCCCTAGTACTAAAAAAATTAAATTATTTTTTTTCAGCACCAGAAATAAAACATGTTGCAGTAGCCCGGTGGTAATGCTGGTTTGGCACATGGCAAAGCAGTTGTACGGGTACTGCCACTTTGTTAAAGGAGTCCTAAGTTAGGTGCACAACTGACACTATTCTATATCTTGCATGCTAGTGAAAAATTTGGGCACACAGCTTTGTAGAATCCAGGGGTACCTGTGTAACGGGGAGCCCCGCCCATGTCCTATCTATGCTCCGCCCATGTATAGACCCCTTGAAGTTATATGCTATAGCACTTATGCACACCTGTATAGAATAGCGCTTAGGGTGCTTTTGTTACAAGAAATTCTACCCACTTCTCCAGCAATTAATATGTTGGAAGAAATGAGTTATTTTGGGGAAAATAGCTCGAGAGCAACTCGCTATTGTTTATAATTTAAGAGCAAGCGCTGTATTTATAAGTTTTAGGATATTAATTTCTCCACCAATCACCAAAGGTGATAATTGCAATAAATTAAATATATTAAGTATATATATATTCAGAACACAAAGAGACCATATTTTTAGCTTCAAAAAGATTGATTTAATATACAATTGCACACGAGAGGTAGGTATTAAGAGGAATCTTTACAGGTAATCTGTGCATAAAAATAGAACAAAGTAGCAGCTAGATCAACTTACAAGTCCTTGTTACAAGCATGCTGTGGTCCAGCTGATTGATGAGCACATGTTTCAGGAGCAAGGCCTCAGCAGACCCCAAAGAGAGCAGCAGTTTCCAAGAGAGGCAGGTTTCCAGAGGAGGCAGGTCCCAAGAGGAGGCAGGTTCCAAGAGAGCGAGCTGGGCTGTTTCCAGGCCTTTTATAATGTTAGCAGAGAAGCATGGTGTGTGCATGTCTTGGATATTTTGCAAGGCATTATGGTTAATGTAGTCTCATGTCTGCACACGACCCCTGAGTTGGTCTCATGTGTTATGACATCACGAGACTTACAGTCTGGACTTTGCTGGCAAATGTCTTTTGATGTCCTGTTCAGTCTCTGGGGCAGATACACATTACAAGTCTTTCCTTTCTGCACATGTCTGGAAGCTGATGGGAGGGGCAGGTATACCTTTGACAAGCAAATGTCCTGTTTATGCTTCTCCTGAGTATTCAGGTGCCCACCTTAGTCCATCTTTTGTTAGGTGGGAGGGCAGAGGAAGCTCTTTTGTGTTTGTTAAGTGTGTGTAGTTAAAAAGGAATGGAGAGAGAGAGGCTTGAAATGAAACTATTCTCCAAAAGCTGCACAAACATATATCTTCAAAAGATACACAAATATATTGGTGTATATATAATCCAGCAAATATGCTACATATTTCAGTAATAAACTGATACCGTTACATTCCCTCTCTTGGCTCCGAGTGAAAATAAAATTTTAATATATTGGAATGAGGAGCCATAAAATGAACTATAAAAGCTAAAATTAAAAAAAACATCTCTAACAACCTCGTACAGTAGCATAATTTCAAAAGAACAATAGCAAAGGTACTGAACTGTTTACATGGGCATGTGTATTGGGAGAGGTGAATCTTTTAATAATGGACATTGAACAGACTGGACCGTGCAGGTATTTTCCTGCCGTCATCTACTATGTCACATCACTATGAATCTTGGAATATGTCCTTAGCTGGAATATGACTGTTATAAGCAAAAAGACTCATCATTATTACTTTGTTTGCTCATGACTTACATTTAGGTAGCTAGGGTTAAGTTTTCTGTGGTCAGTTTCATTAGGCTTCCATTCAGTCAGGTGGCAGAGTATGGCTTTGCTCTGGTTTAAAATAGGATTGCAAGTACACTTTATACGACTTCAGCCACACAAGCGTCATTTTGCTCTATTTCCAGAGACCACCTCTTTTTGTGTCACCTGCTCAGGGGCATAGGCTGCTCCCAAGTTTATGCCACATGATATCTTACCCAGTATGCTAGCCAAATCAATAGCATGAGAGTGCGCAATTGACCAATTTACCACCGCAATGGGGTGGAACAATCTATTCAGTCATATTTTCAGCGTTTGACATTCCAAGGAAAAATATTCTATGAATGTTTCCTAACACTGTGAATGTTTCCCTATATTCTCTATTTCAGAGGCTAACTGAGGTATTCACAGCAGTGATAAGCAAGAGTGTAAATGTGGAGCTATTATACTACTGTTTCATTAGAAACAAGAAAGACATATGTATGCAATTATAATAATTTCCTAGGCTACTATTACACACAAAACAATTATTCCTATCAATCCTATGCAATAATATTTACTTAATCATTGACCAAATTAAAAAAAACAGAGTCATGGTATAGTGCCATGAACTACCTTTCAGAGAGAAACTTTTTATTTTTCAGAGAGAAACCTTTTATGGGTAATGAGTGTGGTAAAAGGTTACCATATTTATCTGCTTTAGCAGTGTTTAATGTAGCACTTTAATAGACAATACTCATGTGTTTAATGTTGTAAAGAATTTAGAAAAGATATGTTAATTTTACTTTGCACATAGCCAATATTTCATTCCAGGGAGAGACATTGTGTGCGTCCTGGCTGTAATGTAGAATAAACTAAAAAGGTCAGAAACATTCCCTGTACTGATTGTACCTGATAGATCATGTAAAGAGAAACCTTTGTTCATATTTTCAAATATACACATGTGAATATATAACCTTAGATAGCAATTGGTAGAACTTAATATATGTCTATAGCTTGTATGATAATCTTTTCTGTAGCTCGCCTGCCAGTGAAAATGGTCTCTCTTTTTTTTTTTTTTTCTTGGGCAAGGACATGGTACAATGTGAACTAATGGAAGGACTGTTAGTAGGGAGGGTCTATGAATGTCTGTTTATAGTTCTCTGTGTACCCCATAACATAAAACAAACATATAAACATGGAGACCACATGACAAACAAACAAAGAGCTCTATTAGGCCTTTAGGTCTCTGATCGTCCATTCCAGATCCAGGGTTGAGCTTAACCTGTAAGTAGAAAACAAGAAGACAGAAGCAACGTACGCGGCATCCATCTTGGATTGCCAAAGCAGTTTCATTCTTTTAGAAGTGAGCAACAATTAGCAAAATTAATAAAGCACAAAGAGCACCAAGAGCAGCACCTGCGGCATCCATTTGGATTACCACCGCAGTTTCATTCATTTAGAAATAAGCAACAATTAGCAAAATTATATATGGTTTTTATCTCAAGTAGAACAGCATAGATCCGTTTATTTTTAAAATATAAGTAGAACAGGATCGGATCTATTTATTTAGAAATATATCTGAGATAGCCATATATATATTAGTTACTAGCACCATTAAATCTTAGATTTAATCTTAGATTTACACTCGAACTCTGAAAAAGACAGAAAAACACATTATACATTAATTTAGCAGGTCACATGGCTCTCCGGTTCTGGTGGGGGGGGGGATCCCTCTCTTGTTCACAGTTCCTTCCCATAATCTTATATCATTGTATGCGAGCAGCAGCGTGCAGTGCAGACAGGCTTTACTTTCTTAAGCTTTAGTTTCTTTTCTATAAAAATAAGCATATCTTGTTAATTCACATTAAAGCACAATATTAAGTTTCAGCTCCAGCGGGAGTTACCTATTATAAGGAGGCATTTTTAAAACTTCTTACCCAGTATTTTAGTTTCAACTCCAGTGGGAGTCACTCATCAGAAAAAAGACATTTCTAAATCCTTAAACAATATTATATCAAAAACAAATTACAACAGAAGCTATCACAGAGAGACATTTTAAATCTGACTTATTGCAAAGAGACATTACTAAATCTTATACATTCAAAAGAATAATAGAAGCTATATTTTTAATTAAAAGAACAATAAAAGCTACATTTTAAATTCTTTTCAGTGTTACAAAGGGTTAATAGCAAAACTTTTTCTATTTTCCGGTCCAACATATTTTAAAAATTAGCACCTGGATTTCCCTGCCATCTGCAGAGTGGGTCATGCTGTGGGGAAGTCCAGTCCAGGCTGGATGCATCTCCTCATGTTTCTAGGAATTAATCTGCAGGAAGGGCTGACAGAATGTCAGTTTCTGGTCCAGCAGGACCTGCAGTTATAAGTTTCTGTTTATCTGGTGGCAAATTTCTCTTTTTATTGTTAGCTATCTGCAATATCTGCAAGGCTACATGAGAGTTTAAAATGTCACATGCTTGCTGGCGGTTTTCAGTAGCTACATACTGAGGAGCTGATTTCTTTATTAGAGGTTCCCTTCTATGGGAGCTTAGATCAGAATGCAGCCCAGGTGGTGCATCTGTGTGCTGAGGAGCTGAACATTTAACTGGAGGCTTACCTTCATGAGCATTTAAATCAGACTGCAGAACAGGTTGTGCATATATGTGCTGAGGTTTTGGATGCTGTGAGGGGGTCTGAGAACTAATGGTTCTAGTTGAACATCCTGCTACAAGTGTGGACTGTGATACTGTTACCATAGCTGAAACAGGCATGGCTGTAGCTGTATTTGGGTCTGGAGGAGCACATGGGAGACCTGTAATAGCTGATACCTGCAAGCGAGGATCCTGTAGCTTTTGTTTTAAGGTTTGTATCTCCCTGTGACAATGTGCATGCTCTTCACCTAGAGTGGGAGTCTGCAGTGATAACTCTCTGACTAAATGCTTCAAACCAGGAACCTGGCTGGCTTGTATTTCTAAGGCTGAAATTTGGGTCTGCATCTGGTTTTCTTGGACTACCTGCTGTTGGACTTGCTGTTTAAGAGAATCTACTTGATAACTTAAGCAACTAGTCATTGTGATTAGAACTCCTTTTCATTCTCTATCTGCATACATTCTCTCTCTTTGGCTAGTAACTTCTCATTCAATTCTGCATGTTCCCTTAAGGCTTTCTCACACATGGCCCACATTAACCAAGTGCATGCAGAAATTCTCTTGCTCCCTTCCTTAATTGAATATAAATCAATATCAGAGGGGGTGGAAATATCATCAATTACATTACGGGTCCAAGGATTAGGGCCAGAGGATTCTATGCATTGCTTAGGCAAAGTGGGGTTATCTATGTCCTTCTCAAAAGAAACTGCAAAATTGTTTTTTATTTTATGCCAGAGCATGCCTAAAGATTTGATTATGAGATACATAAAGTACATGAGTGCATAAGTACCTAAATAAGACCAAACATCCATCCAGCACAGCATTCTAAATATTCTAAATGCCCTGAAAACCTTATCAATTTATCAATTGGAAATTTAATTAATGAAACCTGATACTCAGTTCTCTATAAAGCAGCAAAATACAAAAATATAATTTAAGAACACTGCTATTTTGGCACAATATTCCTGCGCGCAATTCTCCACCAATTAATATGTTAGACTTGCTGCCCACATTCTCCACGAATTAATATGTTACAAGAAATTCTACCCACTTCTCCAGCAATTAATATGTTGGAAGAAATGAGTTATTTTGGGGAAAATAGCTCGAGAGCAACTCGCTATTGTTTATAATTTAAGAGCAAGCGCTGTATTTATAAGTTTTAGGATATTAATTTCTCCACCAATCACCAAAGGTGATAATTGCAATAAATTAAATATATTAAGTATATATATATTCAGAACACAAAGAGACCATATTTTTAGCTTCAAAAAGATTGATTTAATATACAATTGCACACGAGAGGTAGGTATTAAGAGGAATCTTTACAGGTAATCTGTGCATAAAAATAGAACAAAGTAGCAGCTAGATCAACTTACAAGTCCTTGTTACAAGCATGCTGTGGTCCAGCTGATTGATGAGCACATGTTTCAGGAGCAAGGCCTCAGCAGACCCCAAAGAGAGCAGCAGTTTCCAAGAGAGGCAGGTTTCCAGAGGAGGCAGGTCCCAAGAGGAGGCAGGTTCCAAGAGAGCGAGCTGGGCTGTTTCCAGGCCTTTTATAATGTTAGCAGAGAAGCATGGTGTGTGCATGTCTTGGATATTTTGCAAGGCATTATGGTTAATGTAGTCTCATGTCTGCACACGACCCCTGAGTTGGTCTCATGTGTTATGACATCACGAGACTTACAGTCTGGACTTTGCTGGCAAATGTCTTTTGATGTCCTGTTCAGTCTCTGGGGCAGATACACATTACAAGTCTTTCCTTTCTGCACATGTCTGGAAGCTGATGGGAGGGGCAGGTATACCTTTGACAAGCAAATGTCCTGTTTATGCTTCTCCTGAGTATTCAGGTGCCCACCTTAGTCCATCTTTTGTTAGGTGGGAGGGCAGAGGAAGCTCTTTTGTGTTTGTTAAGTGTGTGTAGTTAAAAAGGAATGGAGAGAGAGAGGCTTGAAATGAAACTATTCTCCAAAAGCTGCACAAACATATATCTTCAAAAGATACACAAATATATTGGTGTATATATAATCCAGCAAATATGCTACATATTTCAGTAATAAACTGATACCGTTACACTTTCATGCATGAGTGCTAATTTTCATTTACCTGGGCAAGCAGTGCATAACCATGGACACCCAAGGCCCTGTTTATAAAGGCGCGCTAGCGTTTTTTAGCGCACGCTAACCGTGTAGATGCCCATAATATCTCTATGGGCGTCTACATGGTTAATGCAAGCTCATTTTTAGTGTGCACTAAAAACACTAGCACGCCTTTACAAACAGAGCCCCTAGTTAGAGAATGGCCTATTATTTGGCTAAAATTAATTTTGCCACAATGAGATAGGGTTTGAGGTGGGCTGGAGGTGGGGCAAATATTGCATGGATGATAGCAATTTACTTTCCATACAAGTTATGCACTTCCTTATTTGGGAGCCTGACCCCTAGTGGTAGCACTGGGAGACTAGTGCCTAGGGGCCGAGGTTACCATTTGGAAGCCGCTGGGCAGCGCGTAATTGGCAGTAGTGAGCTTAACTGCTATTCTGTATCTATACACTCAAATTGCTTAGCGTGTAAATGCAAGAGTGTGTTAACAAGGGAGGGGTATGTGCATGTCATAAGCATAGCTGACAGTTAAATGGGCTATTTACAGAATGCTGTAAGTTACATGTGTAAATGCCACATTTAAGTGCACGTATTTACACGATCCAATCCATACACTTGAGACTGGATTCAGTAAATGAGACCCAAATTTGGCTGCCAGAAAAAGTTGGCATGGAATGCTATTCTGTAAAGAGCACTCTGAGTTGTTTATAGCCCATTCTCTTGCCCAAATTTGGGCAGTAGTATTTACATCAGATAAAACCTGGTGTAAATGCTGGCAGCCAACTCTTGGCATTTGTGCGGGGGGAATGGTGGTATTCTATAACTCCACGTGCAATTGTTGGAATGCCCTTACACCACCCCTGGCCACACCCCCTTTTGAGTTGCGTGCTAGGGGATTTAGTCACGTGGGGGTTATAAAATAGCATAGAGGAAGATATGTGTGTAAAATCTAATTATTGCCAATTAATGGCAATAACTGATTGCTGACATTGATATATTTCTAGTTAGTGGATTCTTAGCTAGTTAATTTCCATGTGCATCTTTGATCCATGAGCAAATTTTGATGCCCAAATTTGGACACCATATATAGAATCCAGGGGCTGGTATAAATGTGGGTGTGGGCCATGTTAGTAAAGTGGTTTGTTGAATGGAGTCGGGGGGGGGGGGGGGGGATCATGTTAATTCCTTGAAGCAGCAGTTAAACATAAGTACTGCAAAACAGTGGCCACTGTTTGAGTGTCTGTGTGTCTCTGTTTGGACAAAAGATAAATTTGGGGCTTTTGTGAGATTTACCGAAAGTAATAGAAAATTATTGTTGGGAAATAGTTGCATCCTAAGTTTTGAGAAGGTTTTTTATGCTGATGATTAAGAGTGGACCAAGGAATCATTTAAGTTAAATAATGTAATTCTTTTGGAT
This sequence comes from Microcaecilia unicolor, assembly GCF_901765095.1. Classification (NCBI taxonomy): domain Eukaryota; kingdom Metazoa; phylum Chordata; class Amphibia; order Gymnophiona; family Siphonopidae; genus Microcaecilia; species Microcaecilia unicolor. The sequence goes on from NC_044039.1 coordinate 131,839,311, forward strand.
TCATAAGGGGAACACTCCTATGAACACTTCACACACAGTTTGAAGGTGTAATGTGCACTTCTACATTTCGGTGCACCACTGCCAATTTAGGGGATCCTTTTACTAAGCCGCATAAGCGTCTACGAGCGCCCAACATGCGCCAAAATGGAGTTCCCGCTGACTGCTTCTTTGGGAAATACAGAATGTTAGCCTCGTCACAATATATATCTATATCTATCTCTCTCTCTATATATATCTCAAAGAGACAGAGAGTGGATTAGATATTGCACATGCCAGAAAGATGGAAGGTAAACCAGCAAAGAGACCACCAGCAGCTATGTACTTCCCAGAAATCCTCTCCTTTTTTCAGACTGCAGAAAGGTTTGTGTTGATAAAGAAACCAGTCAGTCGTGCTAATCTCACTGGCTCCCGGGCTGTACAAATACGAAGGGAAAGAAAAAGAGCCAAGATAGACTATTATCTCTCTATTTGCCTGTGCCAAGCTCTAAAAAAAAAAAAATTGCTTTCTCAGAAAATCTTGCAAATTGTTATTGAGAAGGCAGGTCTGGGGGCTTAAATAGGTTTCCATGGTTGCTGGGAAATAAAAGAGGCTTTCCAGAGAGGCAGTTTCTTCATCTCTGCTTCTCTAATAAAGAGATGCCAGCGAGCATCTGTGATGAAGATTGTAATGTTCCAGAATGTCTTCTCCTACCTTACCTGTCTGTATGTGTTCCTTGGAAGAAAATAGAGGTGCATTATTATTTTTCAATTATACATTCTCAAGCACCTTAACTCTTTCAGTGCTGGATAAAGGTCTTCAAGAAACCCTACCTCCAACTCCTAGCAAAGTAAATAGTTTTTACAAGTGAAGATTCGGTGGGGGTGGGGGAGGGGTAATTTTATAAGGAACACGAGCATGTAAATAGTATTTCAGTTATGTTCACTTAGGGAGTGTGAACATAACTGAGTTTCAGCTACTACTGAAAAAGGTGTGAGCTAAATCCAATTAAATAAATGACTAAAATATGCTCAACTAGGTTCTTATAAAATTTGTCCAGGGGTATATATGTGTTCAAAGTAAACTGTGGGATAAGTTACACAACTACCATTAGAGAATACTAGTGTAAGTCTGCATTAATGCACTTAACTTTAGGTGCAAGCACTTTTGCTAGCAGTTAGATGGATAAATACTAGTATTTTATAACTCGTGCACATAACAGTTTGACCTGCCCATGCCCCTCCCAGGTCCACGTCCCCTTGAAGTTACAGGCTGTGGAATTTGAACATGCAACTGTCAGTTATGCACACACCCCCAGATTCTATAAACAATAACTGAAGTTGCGCACGCAAATCAGCACGTGTAGCCGATTTGCGCTCAACTTAGTTGTTTAACAAGCTAATCAGTGCTGAAAATTGGCCAATAACAAGCAATTATTGTCACTAATTGGTACTAATTAGAATTTAAGTGTGCAACTTTTTAAGAATATTCTGTAAAGTGGTCCACGTAAATTCTAATGCACGGATCACAAAAGGGAGCGTGGCCATAGGAAGGGCATGGGCAGGTTGTGTGCATTCTGAAAATTACGTACACTGTTACAGGATTTTTCCAGCTTCATGTCTAAATAAGACGTGGGCATTTACACCAGATTTTAGTTGGTGTAAAGGGCTGTGCCTAAATTTTAGTTGCAGAACAGGTGCTACACATGTTCTACAAACTGCGCCTAACTTTAGGTGAGGTTTATAAAATACTGCTAAGCATGTTTTTTATCAGCACTGATTTTTTTGGCGCCATATATAGAATCTGGCTCATAATGGCTAATTTGGAGGGGCATAATCGAATGGTGCCGGCCATCTCTATGGGCGGCCGTCCCCGGGGCTGGCGCCGTAAGTGGGTGGAACCAACCGTATTTTCGAAAAAGATGGCCGGCCATCTTTTTCTTCGCTAATAAGGTTGGGCTCGGCCAAATGTCAGAGCTCGCCGAGTTTGAGCTGGCTGGCATTGGTTTTCGGCCATAATAGAAAATAATGCCGGCGATCTTAAACCCAGCCAAATCCAAGGCATGTGGTCATGGGAGGAGCCAGCATTTGTAGTGCACTGGTCCCCCTCACATGCCAGGACACCAACTGGGCACCCTAGGGGGCAAAAAAAATAGCTCCCAGATGTATAGCTCCCTTCCCTTGGTTGTTTAGCCCCCCAAATCCCCCCCAAAACCCACTCCCCACAACTCTACACCATTACCATAGCCCTAAGGGGTGAAGGGGGGCACCTACATGTGGGTACAGTGGGTTTTGGGTGGGTTTTGGAGGGCTCCCATTTACCACCACAAGTGTAACAGGTAGGGAGGGATGGGCCTGAGTCCACCTGTCTGAAGTGCACTGCACCCACTAAAAACTGCTCCAGGGACCTGCATACTGCTGTCAGAGAGCTGGGTATGACATTTGAGGCTGGCATAGAGGCTGGCAAAAAAGTTGTTTTTTTTTTTGGGTGGGGGGGGGGTGACCACTGGGAGAGTAAGGGGAGGTCATCCCCGATTCCCTCCGATGGTCATTTGGTCAGTTGGGGCTCCTTTTTGAAGCCTGATCGTGAGAAAAAAGGGACCATCTAAAGCCGGCGAAATGCTCGTCAAGCCTGGCTTTTTTCTTTCATTATTGGACGAAGCTGGCCATCTCGTGAGCACGCCCCCGTCCCGCCCCCGTCCCACCTTCACTACCCTACCGACACACCCCCTTGATGTTTCGCCGGCTCCGCAACGGAAAGCAGTTGAACCCGGCCAAAATCGGCCTTCGATTATACCGATTTGGCCGGGAAGATGGCCAACAATCACTTTCAAAAATGAGCTGGTTGGTGTCAATTAGCATCAATTAAGGCCAATTATAGCCAATAATTGACTACTAACTCCAATTAACAGCCATTATTGATTTGAGTTATATGCACAACTGACCTTATTCTATAACTTGCATGCTAGTCAGAAACTTGAGCATGCAAATTTATAGAATTAGGGAGACGGGGGTGAATTCTATAACTCATGCCTATAAAATTGGTGCTGAAAAAAACGCTTAAGCGCTATTCTATAAGCCAAGCCTAAGGTTAGGCACGTTTTATAGAATAGTGCTTAGGTCCCTGGGGTTGCATGTAAATATAGGCCCATCCATGTGCATCAATGAAAACGTGGTGCAAATGCCTCTGCATAAAGTTACACACGGAACCCCCTTATTCTACAATTGCATGCATGTATAATATAGGCTTGGATCGTGCACCTAAATGTACACACGTACGTCTTAATTGATTCTAATTAACACCAATAATTACTTGTGAAAAAGCCAATTATTGGCATGCACAAGTTTTGGTGACTTTTACAGAATTAGGGGGATAGTGCTGACTTTTACATTTTATATAAATAAATATATATAACGGTGTTCCCAGAGGTAAAGAATAGATGGCATGGGGACAGGTTTGGCATTTATGCACATATTTTGTAAAATATAAACAGCATTGTGTGCACTTCTTTGAAAAGGTGGTAAATAAATCCTAATAAATAAATAAATAAATAATTAAGTACGGGGCACTTTTACAAAGCTGTGGTAAAAGGGGCCCTGCTGTAGCATTGGTGTGTGGATTTGCCATAACATAGTAGCATAGTAAGTGACAGCAGATAAACACCTGAATGGTCCATCCAGTCTGTCAAACAGTCGCATTCATTATCAATTCAACATTAAAATCAACAATGAACGTGGTATTATAAACTTGATCATGGTCTTTCTTTGGTTTTTCTGGGACGTGCGCCAAGGTCCCCTTTTACTGCAGCGGGTAAAAGGACTTTAAAAAAAATGGAAACGGTGGTACGGTAAATGTAACATTTGCTGTGCTGCCATTTCTAGGGGGGGGGGGGGGCCCTTACCGCCTTCAATTTAGGAGGCGGTAAGGGCTCCTGCACTAATCCGGTGGTAGCCGACCTAGTTCCCAGTGCTAAAAAAATAAAACTATTTTTTTTAGCACCAGAAATGGCACGCGTAACAGGCAGGCAGTACTGCCGGGCTCCCGCGGTAGCCCAGCGGTAGTGCCAGATTGGGGTGTGGCAAAGATGTGGTACGTGTACCACTGCTTTGTAAAAGGGGCCGTAAGTGCTCATTCTTACCAGCATGTAGAGGATTTCCACTCAAAGTAAAACACAAATGACTTTCACATTTCAAAAAAACATAGAGGAGAATAACTTGCATGGAGCGACAATTACAACCCTAACCAGAGGGACCCCTACTGAAAGACAAATACTTACCTCTGGAGCATAACTAAGTGCTGGTGAAGAGAAAAACAGCTGCATGTCAGGTTGTATCCTCCTTCCATACCATTAAGAGCCAATATTTGTACCTCAGGGCCTTGTAGTGTCCTGTACAGTTTAAACACTGTTGAGCAGCAGAAGAGGAGGAGGAGGAGGAGGATGTAGCTTGACATGTATTTTCTTTCCTCCTCACCAGCTTAACAAATTAGGCTCCATGGTAAGGCAAATATTAGAAACAGTTTGTCCCAAGTTGGGGATCCCCTGTGTGTGTGTGTGGAGAGAGAAGCTATGCTTGGGGAATTTGCGGGATGGGGTTGTGGGGGGAGTAGAGAGCTGGAGGATTATGACTTGGAGGTAGGGAGGAAAGGTTGCTGTGCCATGTGGGAGGAGGGAGAGTAGGAGAGGCATGTGCCTTCGCGAGGCTTGCCTGGGAGGTGTAGAAAGGAAGAAGGACATGTACCTAAGTGGGGGGGGGGGGGGGGAGGGAGCAATGAGGCCAAACATGGGATATATGGGTGTGTGCCACTGGAAGGAGAGGCCAAACTCTGGAGTATTTGAAGGGGGTGGGGAGAAACAACTGGGGGAATGCCACAGCAGGATTCAGGAGAAACAGCTATGGGGAATTGAATGAATGCATGGGGAGTTAAGAGAGAGCTATGGGATGGTTAAGCAGGGGTTGTTGAAAAAAAGAAGGGAGATTTGAAAGACAGCTGTTCTGGGAAGAGGGCCATTGGAGTTGTGAGAGAGCTGTGGGGGGTGAGGGAGGTGCAGGGAGTGCATTTCAGAGAGGCACATGAAGGTTACAGGGAAAAGGTTTAGCCTGAGCAGGAAGAACGTTGTAGGGTGTCAGATCTGGAGCAAGGAGGACCCAGGCCTTTACAATGGGAGAATTCTACACAAAAATATATATAAATAAAGAATGCAGAATGTTCAAACATTTGTCACAGAATTCCTGCAGGAAAGCCTTGGTGTCATGCTATATAGTTAACTCCCCATAAGAACAAAAGACCAATGGTTCATCTAGCCCCAGTACCTGTTTCTAACAGTGGCCAATCCAGGTCACCTGGCAGAATCCCATATAGTAGCTAGATTCCATGCTACTTAACCTTAGGGGGGTAAACAGTGGCTTTTCCCAGACCTACCTTTGGTTTATGGACTTTACCTCCAGGTAGTTGTCCAAATCATTTTTAAACCCAGCTTAACTATGTACTAAATGAAAAAAAAATCTCCTATTTCCTATAACTATATTACTGTAACTTTGTAAGTCTTAAGTGTTTTGAAAATACATCTCCACGTACCTTCATGACCCCTAGTCTTTGTATTTTTTGAAAGAGTAAGCAATCAGTAGGCATGTACCTATTCTACTCCACTCAGGATTTTGTAGACCTCTATCATATCAGTTCTCAGCTAGCTCTTCTCTAATCTGAAAAGCCCTAATCTCTTTAGTCTTTCCTCACACATTATAAGAAGAAATCCACCCCCTTAATCATTTTAGTTGCACTTCTGTACCTTTTCTAATTCCACTATATTTTTTTCTGAGATGTGGTGACCTGAATTGCACACAGTAGACAAAGCGCAGTCATACCATGAAGCAATACAGAGGAATTGTGATATTCTTTGCTGTATTCTCTGCAGGGTTCTTTTACTAAGGTGTGCTGAAAAATTACCTGCGCTAGTGTGAGCGCATGGTTTGGACGCACGCAGATCCATTTTTCAGCGCACCTTTAAAAAATGCCTTTTAAAAATTTTGGACAAAAATGGACGTGCGGCAAAGTGAAAATTGTTGCGTCCATTTTGGGTCTGAAACCTTACCACCACTCATTGACTTAGCGGTAAGGTTTCATGCACTAACTTGGCGGTAATGCTCTACGCGCATAGAATGCCTTTTACCACCACGCACCAGAAAATAAAAATTATTGGCGCATGTAGTGGGCATGCATAAAAATTTAAAATTACCACCGGGCCATGCGGTAGCCAGGCAGTAATTCCAAATTGACGCTCGTAGGTGCCTACGCGACTTAGTAGAAGGGCCCTTATTTCTTTCCTAATAATTCTTGTCTGCTTTTTTGGCCACCACTAGAGAATGACACGGGGACGGGGAAACACAGTAACTGTAGGGATGGGGACGGGGACAGAGCTCGTGGGGACAGATCCCAAGGGGAAAGCGTGAGGACGGGGACAAATCCCACGGGGACAGGGCAGGGATGGGGACAAACTTTGTCCCCGTGTCATTTTCTACTTTGAAGCCTGTTAATGAACTGGACTGTTATTTATGTTTGAGTGATGCCTACAAAAATATTTTGATGTTTTGGAAAAACAAATAAACATACTGGCCACAACTAGCAAAATTTGCATGGGGAATCCTGTATATCCTGCTACCAGCACATCTTCTAAGAAGACAACTTCTATTCCAGGAAAGACTGTGGAAGACAGGAGAGCTAGATTGAATCCTGAGATTGTTGATGACTTCTTATTTATCCACAGATTAAAAAACCATAACAGTACTTCATAGGGCATATTTTTCCCCTCTAGGGCATATAGAACGGGTTGTATTTTATACCCCTGGACATTTTAACAGTGTGAAGTAGGACTCCTTGGTGTACAAATCACCTATTGTTGAGGTTGGAAGGTTAGAGGGTGGTGGTGGGAAGGAGGGTTATTATAGCTGCTCATTGTTATTATTGTTTTCTATTTATAATTTGTACACAACAGTTGCACAGCGTATTGTTCCTTTTTATACTTTAATAAAAAGATTTAAATATAAAATCATAAGTGTTCAAGGCTTCTGCATATGAGGACGGAGCCCACAGGGACGGGCACAGAACCTACGGGGACGGGGTAGGGATGGAGACAGGGCCTGCGGGGATGGAGACAGAACCCACAGGGATGGGTTGGAGATGGAGACAGAAATTTGTCCCCATGTCATTCTCTAGTCACCGCTGCCCACTGAGTATATTTCAATGTAGTGTCCACAATGAAAGCTAGATTTTTTTCCTGGGTGGTGACTCTTAAAGTGGAACTTAATATCGTGTAACTATAATTTTGATTATTTTTCCCAATGTGCATTACTTTATAGTTGTCCATATTAAATTTCATATGCCATTTGGATGCCCAGATAATCAGTCTTCTATGATTCTCCTTCAATTTCTCACAGTCTGCATGCAATGTAACAACTTTGAATAATTTTTGTCTTCTGCAAATTTGATGACCTCACTCAGCATTTCCATTTCCAGACCATTTATAAATGTGTTAAAAAGCACCAGTCCAAGCACAGAGTCCTGTGGTATTCCACTGTTCATCCTCCTCCATAGAGGGAATTGTCCATTTTAACCTTATTCTTTGTTTTCTATCTTTTAACCAGTTTCCAATCCACAATAGAATTTTGCCTCCTATGCAACGAGTGAGATGATTAAATTTGCAGATGACACAAAACTATTCAAGGCTCTTAAAACATGTGTGGACTGTGAAAAATTGCAGGAAGACCTTAGGAATTTGGAAGACTGGGCATCCAAATGACAGATGAAATTTAATGCGGACAAATGCAAAGTGATGCATATTGAAAAGAATAATCTGAATCATAGTTACCTGATGCTAGGGTCCATCTTATGAGTCAGCACCCAAGAAAAAGATCTATGTGTCATTGTGGACAATACGCTGAAATCTTCTGCCAAGTGTGCAGTGGCGGCCAAAAAAGCAAACAGGATGCTAGGAATTATTAGGAAAGGTATGATAAATAAGACTGAAAATACCTTGAATATTGCATTCAGTTCTGGTCGCCGTGTCTCAAAAAAGGTTCAAAGAAGAGCGACCAAAATTATAAAGAATGCCCCCTCTAGGTGCTGTGTTAAATTTGCAGCTACTGTGTGGTAAAATCCCACTTTAAGCCATGCTAACTGCAAATTGTTCATGGAGGTTCGCTATTGGAATGATCTTCTCTTTGAATTATGGCTGATGAATTATTTTTTATTTCGTAAAGCCTTGAAAACTTGTTTTAACTTAAAATTTTTAGGTCAAATTTTTAATATGTTTTATTTCGGGTTATTTGTAACTTTCCTGATGTTTTGTTGTCAGCTTCTTTACATAGTTACATAGTAGGTGTACGGTCCATCCAGTGTGCCCACAAGATAAACTCATATGTGCTACTTTATGTGTATACCTGACCTTGATTTGTATCTGCCATTTTCAAGGCACAGACCGTAGAAGTCTGCCCAGCACTAGCCCCACCTCCCAACCACTAGCCCCGCCTCCCACCACCGGTCTGCCACTCAATCTCCGCTAAGCTTCTGAGGATCCATTCCTTCTGAACAGGATTCCTTTATGTTTATCCCACGCATTTTTGAATTCTGTTACCGTTTTCATCTCCACCACCTCCCGCGGGAAGGAATTCCAAGTATCCACCACTCTCCGTGAAAAAATACTTCCTGACATTTTTTTTGAGTCTGCCCCCCTTCAATCTCATTTCATGTCCTCTAGTTCTACCACCTTTTCATCTACGGAAAAGGTTCGTTTGCGGATTAATACCTTTCAAATATTTGAACATCTGTATCATATCACCCCTGTTTCTCCTTTCCTCCAGGGTATACATGTTCAGGTCAGCAAGTTTCTCCTCATATGTCTTGTAACGCAACTCCCATACCATTTTTGTAGCTTTTCTTTGCACCGCTTCAATTCTTTTTACATTCTTAGCAAGATACGGCCTCCAAAACTAAACACAATACTCCAGGTAGGGCCTCACCAACGACTTATACAGAGGCATCAACACCTCCTTTCTTCTGCTGGTCATACCTCTCTCTATATAGCCTAGCAACCTTCTAGCTACAGCCACCGCCTTGTCACACTGTTTTGTCACCTTCAGATCCTCAGATACTATCACTCCAAGATCCCTCTCCCCGTCTGTACATATCAGACTCTCACCGCCTAACACATATGTCTCCCATGGATTTCTACTCCCTAAGTGCATCACTTTGCATTTTTTCGCATTGAATTTTAATTGCCCAACCTTAGACCATTCTTCTAGCTTCTGCAGATCCTTTTTCATGTTTTCATCTCCCTCCTGGGTGTCCACTCTGTTACAAATCTTAGTATCCGCAAAAAGGCAAACTTTACCTTCTAACCCTTCGGCAATGTCACTCACAAATATATTGAACAGAATCGGCCCCATTACCAATCCCTGAGGCACTCCACTACTCACCTTTCCCTCATCCGAGCGAATTCCATTAACCACCACCCTCCGGCATCTGTCTGTCAACCAGTTCCTAATCCAGTTCACCACATTGGGTCCTATCTTCAGCCTGTCAAGTTTATTCAAGAGCCTCCTATGGGGAACCGTGTCAAAAGCTCTGCTGAAATCTAAGTAGATTACGTCTATAGCACGTCCATGATTCAATTCTCCGGTCACCCAGTCAAAGAATTCAATGAGATTCGTTTGGCACGATTTCCCTTTGGTAAAACCATGTTGTCTCGGATCTTGCAACTTATTGGCTTCCAGGAAATTCACTATCCTTTCCTTCAGCATCGCTTCCATTACTTTTCCAATAACAGAAGTGAGGCTTACCGGCCTGTAGTTTCCAGCTTCTTCCCTATCACCACTTTTGTGAAGAGGGACCACATCCGCTGTTCTCCAATCCCACAGAACCTCTCCCGTCTCCAAGGATGTATTAAACAAATCTTTAAGAGGACCCGCCAGAACCTCTCTGAGCTCCCTCAATATCCTGGGGTGGATCCCCTCCGGTCCCATGGTTTTGTCCACCTTTAGATTTTCAAGTTGTTCATACACACTCTCTTCCGTGAACGGTGCTATTTCCACTCCAATCTCATATGTACTTTTGCCAGTCAATCGTGGTCCTTCTCCAGGATTTTCTTCTGTGAAAACAGAGCAAAAGTATCTATTTAGCAACTTTGCTTTTTCTTCATCATTGTCTACATAGCGGTTCGCAGCATCTTTCAGTCTCATAATTCCCTTTTTAGTCTTTCTCCTTTCACTAATATACCTGAAGAAATTTTTGTCACCCCTACTTACATTTCTAGCCATTTGTTCTTCCGCTTGCGCTTTCGCCAAATATATCTCTCTCTTAGCTTCTTTCAGTTTCATCCGGTATTCCTCTCTGTGTTCCTCCTCTTGAGTTTTTCTGTATTTTAGGAACGCCAACTCTTTAGCCTTTATTTTCTCAGCCACTTGCTTGGAGAAACATATCGGTTTCCTTTTTCTCTTGCTTTTATTTACTCTCCTTACATAAAGGTTTGTGGCCATATTTATAGCTTCTTTCAGCCTGGACCACTGTCCTTCCACTTCTTGTACGTCCTCCCAGCCCATCAGCTCCTTCCTCAGGTATTCCTTTCCAAGCACTCTAACAAAACCCTCATCCACACCCTTGTCACCTCTCGTTTAGACTACTGCAATCTGCTTCTTGCTGGCCTCCCACTTAGTCACCTCTCCCCTCTCCAATCGGTTCAAAACTGCTGCCCGTCTCGTCTTCCGCCATGGTCGCTTTACTTATACTACCCCTCTCCTCAAGTCGCTTCACTGGCTCCCTATCCGTTTTCGCATCCTGTTCAAACTTCTTCTACTAACCTATAAATGTACTCACTCTGCTGCTCCCCAGTATCTCTCCACACTTGTCCTTCCCTACACCCCTTCCCGTGCACTCCGCTCCATGGATAAATCCTTCTTATCTGTTCCCTTCACTACTGCCAACTCCAGACTTCGCACCTTCTGTCTCGCTGCACCCTACGCCTGGAATAAACTTCCTGAGCCCCTACGTCTTGCCCTCTCCTTGGCCACCTTTAAATCTAGACTGAAAGCCCACCTCTTTAACATTGCTTTTGACTTGTAACCACTTGTAACCACTCGCCTCCACCTACCCTCCTCTCCTCCTTCCTGTACACATTAATTGATTTGATTTGCTTACTTTATTTTTTGTCTATTAGATCGTAAGCTCTTTGAGCAGGGACTGTCTTTCTTCTATGTTTGTGCAGCGCTGCGTATGCCTTGTAGCGCTATAGAAATGCTAAATAGTAGTAGTAGTAGTAGTAGTAATTTTATTAAAGTCAGCATGCTTGAAATCCAGGACTTTGAGTTTTGAGTGGCCGCCCTCCACTTCAGCTGTCATATCAAACCAAAATGTCTGTAACTCACCTTCAATCTAAAATATGAGAGTTGGCGAGAGATAAATGTTGTACTGTAGTTTAGTAGAAAAGCCCTACATTGTAGTTTGTCTTTTCATATTTTAGGTAATATAAGTTCTCATGATTGAGCAGTAAAAGATGTTACTTATATGAAAACACTCCTGTATATGCATTCAGTTTTGAATATCTTTTTCTCGATGAACCGTCCTTGTTTCCGTGACAAAGCAGTCTGAAGCAAAGCTGTTAGCACAGATTTTATATTGGGTGAAGACAGGACCTCTCTTTCAGATCAAATTCAATTTGCAGTAGGGCTAACAGATTTTCTGCTAGTGAATTGCTTTGCAAATGAGAAGGAACCAGGGCAGCGGCAAAATGCTTGAGCTGTCATATGTGGTCAAGGACCAGGATGCTTTGTGGGGGGGGGGGGGGGGGGGGAACAAGACAGGAGCAGGTGCGTGGGCTCTGTCTGACAGAAAGGTCTTTGGTATTGCTACAGAGAGGCGCTTTTGGGAAACTACTAATGGAAGAAATCACAGTAGACGCCTTCAGTTAAAATGCTGCATTTTCATCATTCTTCAAACAGGTATGCACGGGAAAACATAGGGCCAGTTTTGAACAGCGGGGCCACTACATAAAATCAAACAGATATGGATCAGCACACAGATTTTCAGCAGTGAAAAACGTCCTAGCGCCATCACTGAAAACTGACGTACAACTTGAAATGGATTTCTTATCCATTTGAAGTTATATTTGATATTTGGACCAAAAATTATGTGGAGAATGGTTGTGTTTTGCTATTCCTTGTCTAGTTTTTCACACCACCTCTGGCCTGCTCCATAAACAGGGCAGGCGGCATCTTGGCACTCTCCTTTCATTCCAACAAACACTCGATATAGCAACACTTGACAAATTATCTGAGACAGAGTGGAATTTATTATGGCCGCAGCATTCTGATACTTACATATGCATAGACAATTACAGTATCATGCAATTATATGCATGGAAACACATTACAATACCAAGCAATTAAATACATGAATCAACTTCTATGCACAGCATTTAGGCAGGGTGTATAGCCTTTAGAGTCACAGAGCTCCAACTGTTTTCACCTTACTCACAAAGCTTGTTCCTGCACCACCTGTGGCATTTACCATAGAAATGCCGCAGTGCTACCATCACTTCCTTGAGGAGGGATTGTTGTAAACACATTTCCAATTTCAACCATTGACTCTATCTTAAAGCCTTCAGCCTCCCTGTCCAAGTATGAGGTAGGCACCCCCAACTTTCTATTACTCTGTCACTGGCCTCCCTCCATACAAGAGGGGGACTGCTCCTGGTTGTGAATTCATCCATGCTACTGCTAGCATGTTACAACCACTTTACATGTGATCACTGTCGAAGCTTGCTCTGATCTGATATATACTGCTGTGTGCTCTACCATAGACTGAGACAGCGAAACCTCGTTTGTCACAATCTCCCCACCAACACTGTGGCCAGTTCACCATCTCCATTTTGAACCATGCCATTTTTGCCTGTTAGCATATAGCTGAGGAAAGGAAGCTATGCTGTATGATATGCCTGAATGCAAACTGCTAGAATAAAAATTTTTTAAAAGCGAGACATTATTCATATAAAGTATTGTTTTTACCAGATAAAGGAAGCATGCACTATAAAAATAAAATATATTTGTTTTTAATGAGATGCTTTGAACTGACAGTATGCATCATTTCCTGTAACAAATTCAGCTGAAGGAGTAGAAGTTCTTTCCCGTTCTGTAGTACACCTGTACATGTTCAGTTTGGTAGCATATACTGTTCCTGTAGAGATGTTTAGGGCCCTAGTTCTCAGCTCATTGCTTAGCATCCACTGATCCTTTCCACATTTTAGAATATGCACAATGAATATGCACGGGATATCCTTACAGTGCACTATCTCCATTATATACAAATTTCTCATGCATATTTAACACACATATTCGGGGGGGGGGGGGGGGGGAAGGGGAGAAGAGAGAGTACTTGAGCAGGTTCTAAGGAAAAGGTTTAATAACCACTGGTTTATTTTAGGAATGTGCAATAAAAAATATAGAAGACAGATTGGTCTAGTGATCTCTTAAGGAGAAATTCTATAACATAGGTTCTAGCATTGACGTGCCAATTACAAATGTAAATATTTAGAATAGTGCCCCCCAATATTCAGTCAGCAACGGTCAAAGATTTTTTAAAATGCTGACCGTCGCTGCCTAAATTAGCCCCGGATATTCAGTGCCAAGCCATGTCCAGGCACTGTCACTGAATACTGAGTGCTACACGTGGGCGAGCTGGGCAGCAGAGCTTATGTGAGCCCAGACCATATTCAGCCTGGGCCCACATAAGAGTTATGCAGGCCTCGGCTGAATATCAAGCTGGGATCTGCATAAATTTTTTTTTTAATTGAATCCCCCCAGCATCCAACATGCTATATCCCCTCCCTTTCCCCCTCCCAACCGGCAGCCACAGGCTACTCCCCCCGACCGCAAATGCCACCCATCCCCACCACAACCCCCCAACCCCTCCGTAGTTCATGTAGCTGCAAGGGACAGGAGCGAGGGGGTTTTGGTTCTGCCCCCAACAACTACACCAGGGATTAAGGTAGGCCTGAGGGGGCTTACATGAACTACAGAGGGGTTGAGGGTTGGGGTGTGGACAGGTGGCATTTGCGGGGGGAGTAGCTTGTGGCCATGGGTTGGGATGAGGAGAGGGAGAGGATGTGGCAGTTGGGGGCTGGAGGGGCTTCAATTAAAAAAAAAAAGCTTATGCAGGTCCAGGACTGCCTGATCTTCAGCCAGGGTCCACATAAGCTTAAGTGGATAAATTTAGGACAGCTTTTTACCTTGATAGTGATGCCACTTATCCTTTGTTGAAAGTGCCAATGGTTCACACTCCATGCTAGTCTGGCAGGGGCAGCACACGCTGGATGAGGCAACAGCTGCGGTGACACATGTACTTACACTAGCGCCAGCAATGAGAATACATCCTGCATGCAACCACCCCACTCGTTGGCTCGTTACCCAATTTCGTTGAGCGTGCATCTCAGAATTGCACCCAAATTTGGGCACCCTTTATAGATTCCGGAGGATAACGTGCAGGTAAATGTGGGCACCTGATTTCTAAGATTGTCCTGTTGGAGCGTAACTCTGCAAGATGACTCCTATTTTTAGGCAAAACGAAACCACAGCGGAGTGGCTGGAGATTTTATTACAGTACTTCACTGTGGCTCGACATGGACCATGTTTTAGCGACAGGGCCTGCGTCAGGATGAAATAGCACAGAAAATAGGTTTTGAATACAAATAAGATTGAGATAAAACCAGTCAATAACCTTTAATGGAAACAAACCTCTGCATAGTTGAGCAATGTGTAAGATTCAATAGCAAAAAAAAAAGTGTCTAACGATTCTCCCTCCTAACACAAATACTGTAATAAAATTTCCAGCCTTTTTCGTCAACTACGCTGTGGTTTTGTTTTGTACGGAGTATACTCTCTTGCTTGATTGTTGCTCTCCTATTTTAAGACACCAAGAACACTTGCATTTAAGGCCTATTCAGCACAAAAATAGGTGCATATAGAATTTCATCTAGGGCAGTGATGGCGAACCTTTCAGAGATCGAGTGCCCAAACAGCAACCCAAAATCTAATTATTTATCGCAAAGTGCCATTCCCCCTCCCCTTCGTCCCCTCTCCACCTCCCCCTCATCCCTCCCTCCGAGTTCCAGGGTCCCCCTCCCTCCGAGTTCCACAGGATCCCCCCTCCCTCCCAGTTCCAGGGTCCCCCCTCCCCTCTCCCTCCCTCCGAGTTACTGTGGAGTAATGTGCAAGTGGGCAACTGAGAACTGTATATATATAATTTTCAAGTCAAGCAAGTGTTATTGCTATGTAAGGGCTGTTTTGGTCACTTCAGATGGCTTAGCAAAAGAAAAGAAGGACATTGTAGAGAAAGATACCTGCTCCTGAGCTGAAGAAACCACCTCCTGCTCACTTTCCGCGGTACTCGGCTCTCCCGCAGGTAGAGATGAACCCGCTACTGTTGCTTGGGGATCTGGAACAATCGACGTTCCCAGATCTGACGATTGATTCAGAGCCTCCTGATTCAGAGCCTCCTGGCGAACTGACTCTACTCCACTTCCTTCCTGACCCACGACGCGACCCGGCCAGAGGAGGAGCAGCAGGCACTAGCCCCGACCCCCATAGCACAGCATAGGCAGGCGCCATTGGCCACACCACCAACCCACGCGGCACGCGCCGCACGCATGGAGCAGAGGGAATTGCGAGGCTGCCTGCGACTGTCCCCCCTCTCGGCAGCCCTGGCGACTGGGCGCGCGTGCCAACAGAGAGGGCTCTGCGTGCCCTCTGTGGCACGCATGCCATAGGTTCGCCATCACTGATCTAGGGCATATGTGTTCACATATGCACATAAGTGACCAGAATGCCAGCATTTATGTGTGAACTTGCCACCTTATAGAATTAACCCCCCACCACCACCACCTTGCAGTCCTGCCTTTCCTATAATTTCAGTCAGCATTTCATGTCTATTCACACAAACCCAGGAGCAAATTGGACTCTGCTTTACGTCAAATCAGCCAGTAATTCTTTTAAAAGATAGCCATTATTAAACCCATATGTGTACCTTGGTCCTGCAAAATCTTACCTTTGGCCTTTCTGAAGGAATAAGGAATTACTTTCCTTGCCTTGGAGCAATATTTCAAATTAGGAAGAGAAGAAAGGTTGTGGTCTAGGCATCAAAGCTTTTTAATGTCTTGAGTTTCCGGAATGATTTCAGAATTCCCATCTCCCAGTCTTCACAGAGCTTTAGCTGTGAAATCCCAGAAGATAAAACATCCACATTCTGAGCTATCTGTTCTGCAGATAATTATACTGGGGTCAATTTTCAAATGACTTATATGGATACTGGCAGCCCATATCTCTATAAATCTTCTAGTGGTAGATTTTCAAAATGCTTATGGATAGTATGGAACTGAATATTGGGCTCATTTTCAAAAAGGAAAAACGTTCAAATTGGTATTTTCAAAACCAATTTTTAGACATTTTTCTATGAAGTCCGTCAGAAGTGTGTTCAAATCACAAGGGGGTGTGTTAAGGGTGGGATTTGGGCATTCCTAACACTTAGACATTTTTCAACCATAATAGAACAAAACAAAACCGTCCAAGATTAGCACTAAAACGTTTTGAGCTAGACCTATTTTTATAACGAATAAGCTACAAAAGGTGCCCTAAATGACGAGATGATCACTGGAGGGAATCAGGGGTGACTTCTTCTTACTCCCCCAGTGGTCACTAATTCCCTCCCACCCCCAAAAAATGTGATTAAAAACATTACTTGCCAGCCTCTATGCCAACCTCAGATGTTATACTCAGGTCCATTAGAACAGCATGCAGGTCCCTGGAATAGTCTAGTGGTGGGTGCAGTGCACTGCAGACAGGTGGACCCAGGCCCATACCTCTCCCTACCTGTTACACTTGTGGAGGAAACTGTGAGCCCTCCAAAACTCACCAGAAACCCACATATAGGTGCCCCCTTCACCCGTAAGGTCTATGGTAGTGGTGTACAGTTGGGGGTAGTGGGTTTTGGGGGGCTCAGCAGACAAGATAAAGGAGCAGTGGTGAGATGTGTACCTGGGTGCATTTTATGAAGTCCACTGCAGTGCCCCCTAGGGTGCCCTATTGCTTTCCTGGGATGTTAGGGGGACTAGTCTACTAAAAATGCTGGCTCCTCCTATATCCCAATGGCTTGATTTTGTGCGTTTTGTGCTTGGACGTTTTTTGTTTGAAAATGGACCAAAAAACAAAATGTCCAAATCATAAAACCTTGTATTTTTGAAAACAAAAGATAGACGTTTTTCTTTTTTGAAAATGACCTTCTTTCCTATTCAGATTTTGGACGTTTTTTGCAAAAAGTCCAAAGTCAGACTTAGACATCATATCGAAAATGCCCCTCCACGTGATTGACCAGCTCTATTTTATCTGTATAACATGAACTCAGGTCTGGGGTGGTGCAAGGGTGGGACTCAAAATTATCAGATTGATGGTGATATTCAACTGGTATCAAAATGCATGGGTTATCTGGACAGTGGCTGAAAATCACCACTATCTGGGTAGCGGCTGGCAGTCAATGTCAAATATGTTTTTGTTTATTTTAAAATTTGATATACCACTCACTGTTACTGGACCTGAGCAGTTTACAAAATGAAAACCAAACATAAATAGAGACAGGAACTCCATAAATTAATAAGACAGCCCTAACTACAATCACACAAGATCACAATCATTCTTTCGCATAGCTTGGATCACTGACTCTATATACAGTGGTGTTGAATATACATTTATTTTATTTTCTTATTTATTAAATGTATATAATCTTAATGTACCCAGCACATACTGTAGCAGAACTGTACATTTGTCCTTTAGATTGTAAGCTCCTTTGAGCAGGGACTGTCCTTCTATGTTAAATTGTACAGCGCTGCGTAACCCTAGTAGCGCTTTAGAAATGTCAAGTAGTAGTAGTAGTAACTTGCTCATCCAAGCCTATAGAGGCTGACCGAATCTCCATTTCAGTTCAATTCCCATTGCAGCTCCTTGTAACCCTGGGCAAGTCAGATAACCGTCCATCACCTCAGGTAAAAGATTTAGCCCATTAGGGACAGAGAAAGTACCACAGAAATGCAGTATATTAATAATCTAATAAACAAATGTACCCTACTGGTCGTACAGCCTAATATTTCTAGAGGCCAGAAAAGCAGACCAAGTCAAGGAATGAGGTGAGAGATTGGAAACTTCCATAAAGACCCTGAAGCTAACACAGAAGGGGATTTCAACATAAGAAAGATTTTCCCAAATTGCAGGGGCTTGAGGGCACATAGTGATAGTACCAAACAGGACTCCTAAAGATTAAAGGAACTACATATAACATGGTAATTTATATTTGATATATGAAATGTTTTTGGCGTGTTTCATTGATTCACAGTGCCTGTGCTATGGAATCTATGGATAGATTTGGCTGAAATATGGTTGCAGAGTCTCTTACAGAAGTGCCAACACATCTACTAAATTTCAATCAGTACCTTCTTGTGGTGAGGGGTTTGGACAGGAAGAGCAACAGATCTGTGTATGTATATGGTAATCCAGTTTAGGATAGGTTGGAAAGGGCTTCAATGGCAACTTCAGTAGCTGGAACCGAGGACAGAGGTGGGCAGACTTTTACAGTCTGAGTCCCGCAAATGACAAGATGGATTTGGATAGGTTGGAGTGAGCTTTGACGGCAACTCCAGTAGGTGGAACATAACAAGGACAGATCTGGGCGGACTCCTACTGTCTATGTCCCAGAAACGCCAACGAAAGACTTGTGATAAAGTATATAATATCATATTCTTGTTGACTTAATCATGAATTGATATTGAGTATGACAGTTGGGTAGACTGGATGGACAATTCAGGTCTTCATCTGCCGTCATTTACTATGTAGATCCAGAGTGTGAAATACATGACTAGACATGTACCTTCTTTGTGTTGCACTAAGAGCATCTGCTTCTCTACCTTGTTTTTTTTAAATTCCAGACAAAAGAAGTTTGGTGGTGTTATAACACTGGGTATTGTCTGCCATGTGAACGAACTATTAATTATTTTTAGAAGGCAACAGCTCATACGCTTTTGCAATATGTCACCTAATTGCAAAGTTGATGTGAATTTTTAAAGCACATGCTTTGTAGCTAGCTTTTAAATAGAAACAACCTGCTGTTGCAAGTGGTTTTCCTTCAGGTCAGCGTCGGTAAAGACTGGCAGTATACATCCTTGATATCAGGACCTCTCTTTATCCTCACCATTGAAATACAACTCCTCCAGAATACTTTCAGCAGCTTCTATTCACTCTGAGGTTAAGAATATAAAAGCCAGGGCTATTCTTGCCCTCTTTTCCACACAGTCATAAGAACATAAGAATAGCAATACTGGATCACACCAATGGTCCATCTAGCCCAGTATCCTGCTTCCAACAGTGGCCAAGCCAGGTCAGAAGTACCTAGCAGAAAATCAATTAGTAGCATTATTCCATGCTACGTGTAATTAAACTCTGGAATTCGTTGCCAGAGAATGTGGTAAAGGCGGTTAGCTTAGCGGAGTTTAAAAAAGGTTTGGACGGCTTCCTAAAGAAAAAGTCCATAGACCGTTATTAAATGGACTTGGGGAAAATCCACTATTTCTGGGATAAGCAGTATAAAATGTTTTGTACATTTTTGGGATCTTGCCAGGTATTTGTGACCTGGATTGGCCACTATTGGAAACAGGATGCAGGGCTCAATGGACCTTTGGTCTTTCCCAGTATGGCAGTGCTTATGTACTTATGTACAATCCCGGGGCAAGTAGTGGCTTCCCCCGTGTCCATCTCAATAACAGACTATGGACTTATCCTCTAGGAACTTGTCCAAACCTTTTTTAAACCCAGATGCGCTAATCTCTGTTACCACATCCTCTGGCAGTGAGATCCAGAGCTTAACTATTCTTTGAGTGAAAAAATATTTCCATATAATTTCATTGAGTGTCCTCTGGTCTTTGTATTTTTTGAAAGAGTGAAAAATCAATTCACTTCTACTCATTCTACACCACTCAGGATTTTGTAGACCTCAATCATATCCCCCCTCAGCCATCAATTTTCCAAGCTGAAGAGCCCTAACCTGTTTAGCTTTTCCTCATATGGGAGGATTTCCATCCCCTTTATCATTCTGTTCGCTCTTTTTTGAATCTTTTCTAATTCTGCTATATCTTTTTTGAGATATGGTGACCAGAACTGAACACAATACTCAAGGTGAGGTCACACCATCGAGCGATACAGAGGCATTATAATATTCTTGGTCCCTGTTCAATAGAGCTTACAATCTAATCAGGACAAACAGGACAAATAAGGGAATTACTAAGGTGGGAATGATAAAATAGACATTTGTACTGAAAAAGTGGATATGAGTTAGGCGTTAAAAGCAGTTGCTTCCTCAAATCTGTCTCAATAGCAGACTATAGACTTTTCCTCCAGGAACTTGTCTAAAGCTTTTTAAAACCCAGCTACACTAACTGCTGTTACCACATCCTTTGGCAGCGAGTTCCAGAGTTGCTTTCTCTTCTCTTAATTTCTGCTAGAGGCTGACCAAAACTTCTGTTTTTAGTTTCAGCCAAAACTAAAACTGCCACCGAAACTGTCTGATAGCTTTTGGCCAAAAACGAAACTGCAGCTGAAATTCATCACCTGGTTTCAGCCAAAGCCGAAACCAAAACTGAAAACTCACGTTAAGTTTTGTGAATGTGAACCAGTGAAGGATGCTGGGGATGGTCAGAGCTTGTAGTTTGCATTCCTCTGCTAAAACCACAGTTCCAAGCCAGGAAATAATTTAAATAAAGTCCTGTACTAACTGTGAGTACTTACATCTGTTTTGTTATCAGGTGTCCTGTGGTAACTGCCAAATCTGCACGTGTGTAAGAAATATTTTTTTGAGGGTGTGTGTCAGTGGGTGGAGAGTGGAAATTCCTGTGCTAAACTGCGCAACTACATTACCGCATACTAACCGATTAGTGCTAGAATACTGCGTGAGCCCTTTCCGCCTACAAAATGTGTGGCAGTAAGTGCTCATGTGATCATTTTTAATAATAGCCACATGCTAATGGCAACAACATCCAAAGCTGAAAGATAAGATTGATTCAACTACAAATTCACCGTGAATCATAAATTCAACAATTTTTTGTAAATTTAATTAATGGAGGAAAAAGACCTCAATAGTCTCGGCTCGGCAGCAAGTATCAATTAGTGCTGGCACATCACCCTTCAGCTTTGGATGTTGTTGATACAAATTGCTGAAGTAGTGTCTAGTAAATTTTTGAACACATGCTAATGGCAACATTATCACATGCCAGCTCAACATGTAGTATTTTATTTACATAAGTACATAAGTAATGCCACACTGGGAAAAGACCAAGGGTCCATCGAGCCCAGCATCCTGTCCACGACAGCGGCCAATCCAGGCCAAGGGCACCTGGCAAGCTTCCCAAACATACAAACATTCTATACATGTTATTCCTGGATTGTGGATTTTTCCCAAGTCCATTTAGTAGTGGTTTATGGACTTGTCCTTTAGGAAACCGTCCAACCCCTTTTTAAACTCTGCTAAGCTAACTGCCTTCACCACGTTCTCCAGCAACAAATTCCAGAGTTTAATTATGCGTTGGGTGAAGAAAAATGTTCTCCAATTTGTTTTAAATTTACTACACTGTAGTTTCATTGAATGCCCCCTAGTCCTAGTATTTTTGGAAAGTGTGAACAGACGCTTCACATCCACCTGTTCCACTCCACTTGGTATTTTATATACCTCTATCATGTCTCCCCTCAGCCGTCTCTTCTATTTGGATTTTGCTCACACCTTTTTCAGTAGTAGCTCAAGGTGAGTTACTTTCAGGTACACTGGATATTTCTCTGTCCCATGAGGGCTCACAATATAAGTTTATACCTGAGGCAATGGAGGGTTAAGTGACTTGCCCAAGATCACGAGGCACAGCAGTGGGATTTGAACTGGCCACCTCTGGAGGTCAAGACTGGTGCTCTAACCCCTAGGCCACTCCTCCACTATGTTCATTTGGGGTGTCTTTGATTAAGGTGTGCTCACGTTTTTAGCGCATGCTAAAATTGTGGGGTGTGCTAAACATTAGAGACGCCCATAGGAATACATTGGCATCTTTAATGTTTAGCACGCCCACAATTTTAGCACGCGCCAAAAACGTGAGCACGCCTTAGTAGAAGACCCTCTTAGAAAATTATTATATGAGGGAAAAAGCCTCATTTGTCACTGGGTCTTAGTACCTTAGTTTTCAATGTCCGGCGGCAGAAGCATAGGGCATAATAGCACTATTGGGCTCATTTTCAAAAGAGAAGGGCATCCAAAAGCGACACAAAAGGCACATGGGCGTGCCTTTGAAAAAAGGTCGTCCAAATCCAATAATGAAAACAGGGCCGTAAAGACGTCCTCAGCGCGAGGATGCCCATCTCTGGACGTCCCCACAGGGGGTGTGTTAGAGGCGTGTTATGGGCAGCGTTACAAACTGGGCGCCTCCAACATTTAACAGATAGCGAAATGGTCTCGCATGGGCGGGAACATGGGTGAAATAAAAGCGACCAGGGTGAGGGGGAAGTCGTCTTTAGACCCATTAGCGATTTTGTGGAGTTGAAGAGTGGCGAGGTGGTTGTTGGGAGAGAAAGTTGAGAGTTGTTCAGTGCCCTGTTACCTTTGTCTGTGTCCCTGGTTTGCTGCTGTATCTGCCCTTCAGTATGCTGGGGCTGGTGCCCACCAAGACCAGCTTCTGTGTCTGACTGGTGTCATCACCTGCATAGCAAAAGGGGCGGAAGTGTGTTGGTCAAAATAACCCAGTTTTGTTTTGCAGTATTCATATACATAGCCCCACATTTGAAGACCCAGGAAACAGATGGTGAATAATGGCATTAGCAGGCAATCACAGGTCTGATTGTAGATGGTACAGAGCTGGAGACGAGGAGTACTGTGCATTTTAGAGACTGATGTGCAAGAGAGCCACATAGGCAGGTGGGTAGACATAGAACTGTGGAAGGAGTGCAGAGGACACAGTGAAATTACCTTTGCGGGATGTGTGCATCCCTCATGGTCAAGGGCTCTCCATTCTCTGTATGTTCTCTGCATTCAAATCTTACCTCTATTTTCACCAGGTTTGCCAGTGGTTGCTGTGCAGTGGTGGAAGGAGACGCCACAATTCCAGGAATAACATGTATAGAATGTTTGTATGTTTGGGAAGCTTGCCAGGTGCCCTTGGCCTGGATTGGCCGCTGTCGTGGACAGGATGCTGGGCTCGATGGACCCTTGGTCTTTTCCCAGTGTGGCATTACTTATGTACTTATGGGTGACTGTTTTGGTGCCATTCTGACAATGGGATGCAAAAGTTTGAAAATACTGAGAAGGACGTTCCAAGGACGTCTATGAAAGAGCGGGATAGGTGTCCCCAAGATGGACGTCCTAATTTCGATTATGGGCAAAATCCCTAAACGTCCCCAGCTGCTCTTCCGATTTGGGCGTCCTCATTTTGATTATGGGTGGGAACTATGGATTTCCCCAGCTGCTCTGTGTTTTGGACGCCCTAATTTTGATTATGGGTGAAAATGAAAAACGTCCCCAGCTGCTCTTCCGGTTTGGAACTTAGCATTCCCTTTATTGACGCCTCTTTAAAATGGCTTTCTCTGTGCTTGCACTTTAGAGGTTTAACTTTAGATTATAGGTTGCTGTTTCTAAGTGTTTTACCTTCAGTTATAGTAAACCTTGTTTTTGCCACTGTATGCTTTTGTAGACCTGTTTGTTTTTTTTCAGTTTATTTTTTTTTTTTGGGGGGGGGGGGACACCTTTTGGGCAATTCTTAAAAGGTAATTGGTGTGTGGGCTGTGTACCTTTCCTTTCAAAAAGTTTCTGACTGGGTGTTAGCTGGCAGCTTAGCATATACTCTGCATTTTCTGCATCTGACCAACTCTCCATCCTCTACCCTCCAAGAACTGCTTGCTGTGTTTGATGCGGTCCCTCACTGACCCCCATTCTCTCTCCTTAGTTGAAGCAGCCAGCCTCTGGCCTCTTGGAGCAAACAGATTGGTGTTCTTTTTGGCAATTTCTGTCATCACAAGTTCAAGGTAAGCTCATACCTCTCAACCACCTCTTCTCCTTCTGCTATGTAGGTGCTAAACAAACACTTCTTGCATCTTGCACTGCAGCTGGTCAACAGGATTGCAAGGGACAGCAGTGGACTCTAATACACTGGACTCTGAGAACCATGATCGTTTCTACCCAATTCATTGTACAGATGTCTTGTTCTCTATTGGACACACTCAGTTGTGGCTGCCTGGGGGCGGGGGGGTGGGGGGGAAGAGGCCCTGAGAATGGATGTGTGCACCCCTCATGGTCAAGGGCTCTCCATTCTCTGTATGTTCTCTGCATTCAAATCTTACTTCTATTTTCACCAGGTTTGCCGGTGGTTGCTGTGCAGTGGTGGAAGGAGACACCACTTGTTGCTGCATCAGGGCTGTACTGTGTGCTTGCAGGTCATGGTGTAGGTCTTCGATGCTCTGCTCCAGCCATTAGAGCTGCTGTACCGCTTCCCGGTGGGCCTGTACTGCTCCCTAGTAGGTTCCATCCTTCTTTAAGTGGTGAACCCCAGTCCCCTTTTATGAAGTGCCCACCCATTCTCAAGGTTGCTGAGGGTGGGGAGGGGGGATGAAGCATATATGCACTGAATGTCTTTTCCACTTTATTGAACACAGTCCTACAATCCTCCATAGTTATGGAACAACAACATTTCTAAATTCTATCCTGCAAACCATTTTCAAGGTGGCCACAAGTGTGTGCCTACCATGGCCTTCAGCCCTTAAGTCAGGGAGAGGCGTTCTGGTTACAGTTCCTATTCTAAATAACCTGCAGGTGGCTACAGCCTGGTGCCTATATAATTCCCCTAGCCTGTGCCCTTCTGTACCTGATGTATTATATTGCAATTGTGATGAAGTAAACATCCATCTAATGCTTTTACTGTTGTTTTGCCTTTTCTCCTCAGCACTATATACCATTGCTGATTCATTCAATGTGAAAAAGATGACCCAGCTGTTTGTAGCTCCTTCCTGGCCCTCACCAATGTGGTTTGGTTGTGGGTAAGGGTGTCTGCTGATCAGAGAGCAAACGTAGTCTAGGCACTACCTATGGTTATCTGCAAGTTTGTTCTTGGCAGATCACTAGTGCTAGACAACATACCTATTATTTACACAACTCTGTGCTGTGGGGCTCTATGGTAAGGGGGGAGAGGCTGGATGGGCATTCTGCTCCTCAGCAGAAATGCCCACCCAGCCTGCCCCCCCTTACCATTCAGCCATGCAGTTTGGAAGGAACAGGTGGCCTTCTGTATGGCACATATTACACATATGTACCAAAGTTTCTCTGTCACAGTTCACCTGTCATGTAACCCAGATTGCTGCCTCCTCTCACATCAACCCCAGCATTTGATAATATGTAGTGCACAAAGTAGAGACACACGCCCTGTTATATCAAAAATATCAAATGTGTATTTAACAAAAAAAAATAGAACTATGTACAAATAAATATTTTTTTGAAAGTTTCTCAAGGGAGGCCTTGTCCTCCTCCCTGCAGCAGGTTAACAAGCAGAACCAGGAGCTGCCTCTGTGCCCTGAATTGCTGCTCGTTAGCCTGCCGCATCACTGCCACCTCCTGCAGCAACTGGTTTTGGGTATCAACCAGTTGATGCAGGAGGTGCAGTACAACAGCATTCTACTGCTTGGCTGCTGTGGGTGGTGGTGGTGATGGTGTGGAGAGGGCTGGTGGTGTTGGGGGCTGTATAACATCCTCCTCATCCTCCTCAAGGAGAGGCATGTCCTGGAAGGGGTCTTCAGGGGGAACCTCCCATTCTCCTTGGTCCACCACCACCACACACTGTGGCCCTTCCACTGCCGCCGCCTCCTCCACCACCGGTGTGGCCAATACTGCCTCCTCCTCCTCCTCCTGGTGCTGCTGCTGCCCTGTGTACGTAAAAGGATTTTCCTTGAGATCAGCACATTCAACATGGGTTGAATAGTGCAGGAGCTGGCTGGCTGGCATAAGGAATGGGGAAAGATGGGGTCAGTGGTGAGCCCTGGGCTATACACATGGGGTGTGAGATGCATGAGATGACATGACAGGGAACCCTGGAAGCTGGTCTGAAAAAGGAGTACACAAGATGTGTTGGCAGGGCACACTCATTCCGCAGCAGCATGTTAGCATTTTCAGTTGTGACTATGGTTGGATGACCATTTTTTTTTGGGGGGGGGGACAGGGC
The DNA here is from genome assembly GCF_901765095.1 of Microcaecilia unicolor. NCBI lineage: Eukaryota > Metazoa > Chordata > Amphibia > Gymnophiona > Siphonopidae > Microcaecilia > Microcaecilia unicolor. The sequence goes on from NC_044039.1 coordinate 131,865,596, forward strand.
CACTGAGAGACGGGGCCGGGCCCGGGACAAGGCCGCCCCTCCCAGGTTGTCGTTGCCGCCCCCTTGAGGGGGGCCCGGCGCCACAGTCCCACCCGCCGCACAGAAGCCCTGCAGAGTACAGCGAAGATCAGCTGAGAGGAGCGCGTCTGTGTGGGCCGCATACGCTGGAGTCAGAAGACAGCACTTCTGCCGGTGGGGGTTCGGGTGGAAGGGGCCCGGTGGCGATGGCGGGTGGGACTGCGGTGCCGGGCCCCCCTTGAAGGCCCGGGCCCCGGGAATTTTGTCCCCCCTGTCCCCCCCTCTCGGCGGTCCTGGGGGGGGGGGGAGAGGGTAGAAGCACTATTTCTTTACATTACTTTCAAATCATGCTATGACATCCACTAAGAGCAGGACATCAGGTAAGAATACCATGAAACAGTATCCACCCCAGAAAGGGGGGATACAGAAGTGAAGCACCCTTCCCTGCCGTAGCTGTTGCAATATCACCCATTGTCATCTCATTCATCTCAGAGGAGGTTAGTTGGAAGTTACAGCCACACTCATGGGAGGGTAGCTGCAACCTCAGGCCTTGATCTGGGACAGAGGTGTTATGACTTACTATTTGTCTATTAGCCACATGGAAACTGATATTGTGCATGAAATTTGCTTATTAAATAAATACATTTACAAAGGACTACAGGTGCCCTGTTTATAATACTTACATTGAGTCCTGAGGCGTCGTCCTCCACTGCCTTCAAGTGCTGGGCAGGGCAACCTTTGAATTATATACGATGGCGAAGCCAGGGAAACTGAGCTTCATCCTTCCCTTGCCCTCTAGTGGGGAAGGGAGTAATAGGATCACCCTGCCTCGAGCCATTGCTCCCCCTGCTGGGACTGGAAATCCATTCCATCTTTTTAGGACTACTCTCCTCACTCATTCTTGCAAGGACTTCTGGGACCCGTAGTTCTGGGCTCAACTGCTTCACTGGGGAATCTCTGGGGCTTGCCTTGTCACACTTTCCAACCTGTCCCTTATTAGAGACCAGGCTCTAATAGACACTGTCCTTGGGGGCAGGTGGTGGTGGTACATAAATAAGCAGCGACGGTCCAGAAGCAGGCTTTCAGTGATACTGAAGTTTGGTTCTTGTCGGAGCGCCATCTCACTGGTTTGTTGGAAAACGTGCATCGCCTTATATGGACGTCCATGCGTGATGGACGTCCTTACATGCACAGTTCCATATATGGACAACCGTCCCATGTATGGATGGGTCCACACGTGGATGTCCTGGCCCAAATATGATGGGTCCGCACTTGGACGACCATCATGCATGGATGTCCATGACATGCATGGACCGTCGTCACGCGTGCAGGGCCTTATATGGATGAGTACGTGTTCATACGTGCGGAGCCTTCCTTATATGGGTCATTATCAAGTGTGCGAACTTCTTCATATATATAATAAAATATGAATGTTGCTTATATTTCTAGTACCTGGATGTTCCGCAAGTACAGTGAATGTAATTGTGAAACACAAATAACATTCATAGTGCAAAATACAGTAAAAAGGACGTGTTTCTTGGAGAACTGCTGAAGGACGGTGGTTCTGTAAGATGGACGTCCTTCTACAGTTCTGCGAGAAACACGTCCTTTTTTACTACACTTTGGACGTCCCTGATTTGGATATTTCACACTGTGATTTTGGAATGTCTAAGGACGTCCATACTATTTTTCGATTATACCTACCTGATTTTGGACGTCTTCGTGAGGATGTCTAATTTCAGACTTGGATGACCTTTTGAAAATGCCTCTCCACGTATCTATTGGCTCAGATCCCTTGAAAAAACGGCAACGAAACAGGTGCCTGTCGGGGTCCGACGAGCTTTAAGATAAAGTGATACTGCATTTTGTGAGCTTTGTGCCAATTGCCAGTCGCTCTGCATGGGATTCTTCAGTGTCACTAATGAACTGAGAAAATTTTTGAATACTTAAAAAAAGATAAATTTAAAAAGATAAAAAAGACACAAACATAGGTATAGGAAGGAGAGGGGTTTTTTTGTCAGTGATTACAACAGTCACTAATGGGTTTTACCTACTTACCCGGCATTGAAGACTAGGGTACTAAGACCCAGTGACAAATGAGACTTTTCCCCCTATATAATAATTTTCTAAGTAACCGTAGTGTCTACTATATGTTGAGTTGGTTTCTATTGAGACAGTAGACCATTAGAGAGCCATTATATTCTATTAAACATTAGCACATGGCCATTAGCACAAAAAATAGAAAATTGGCCATTTTATGGCTATGGTAAAAATGGCCTTAGCATGCAGGAAAGGGCACTTAGTAAAAGGACCCCTAAAATAGGTAGCTCCTGGACAAATTTGTTACATTTGTACATCCTGTAGAACTTCAACCTGTCATCCTAGGTTATCAGTAGAACCATGCACAGAGAGAGCAGATGTAGAGAGCAATTCTAGAACACTGCGCCTGTATTTAAGTGCCAAGAATGCTTGTAAATGACCAGAATACCACCATATATGTGCATATGTTTGCACATACATGCATAAGTGTCTATATTCTGCTTACATGCTATTCTATAAATTGGTGTCTAAAATGTGATGATGCTTAGTTTGAACATGGGTATACACATGGGCAGAACGTGGGCTGGGTGCACCCTTGCATGCATTATAATTTATACTCATTGTTTGACAATCAAGATGCAAACATTTATGCCAGCGCAATGATGGGTATGAGTGCGCACACCTAAAATATTTGAATGCATTTGTCCCTCTACATTGGTCTATAAAGAAAAGTAGGCCTATACTTTACAGAAGGCACCATTTTGGTGTCAAAGCATAGGTGCAGCTGTAGTACATTTACCCCCAGCTGTCCAAATGCCATCATATTCTGTTTCTATGACCCATTATTAAGATCAAATATGAGTCTCAGGGGTACCTCACCTGGGTTCCGATTCTAGTCGCATAGGGCAGCCTTGTTCTGACGATCAAGTGTAAATGTTCTGCAGCTGCCATTGTGAAGAAAACCATGTAACAGAGCAGCAAAAATGTTTCATGCATGACCATAAAGGTAGCAATGTATAGGGAGTCATATGGTAGTCTTAGGAAGCCACTGTTTAGGTGGTTTAAAGCCTCTGAGATGTTTCCCTGAAATTGACTATTAACATAAGATGGATTTTGGCTGTTTTCTTGCCTGCAATGTGAGATCAGAGAGTGCAATATTTTGATTTTCTCTGAGACAGCTGTGAAGTAAAACAGAGTCTCAAAGAAAAACTTCAGCATTTTAAGGTTATTGGACTTTTTTGATACACAATAGGTCCAGTTGGGCTAGAGGCCTATCAGCTTGATTGGCAGTCACTGTCAGCAGTTCCAGGCCTTCCTGGTTCACCAATCGCAGTCAGCATTAGCTCACTGGGGACTGTCATCACTTCAACTGGCATTTCAAGTCTCAACTGGAAAGTACAGGGGGCGTGAGCGGGGTGGGGAAAGAGCAATATGCAACTTCTTCCACTTGTGGACCATAAATATTTGGGAGAGCACAGCACTGTTACCTTTGCCTGCATCACCTTTTCTCACTGATGGTATACAATGTTCTAAAATGCAAAGTCCTTCCAGGCATGAGATTCAGAGCAATTGCACCATCGTAAAGACTTCTCTAAAACTACGCAACAACCCACATGCATTTCACCCTTTGTCCTGATGTCACAGTTTACCCAGTGGTGTAGCTATGGGGGCGCAGGGGGAGCGGTCGCTCCCCCAAATGGATTTTTAAAAAAATGGTGCCTATGCAGTTACCGGCATGGTCGGCACACTGCAGCAAGGATTTAAAAAAAAAAAAATTGCAGTAACTTACTCCCCTCCTTTTCCGTCCCTTCTCACCCCACCATTCTACCAAGTGCAAGACCACTTTCTGTTCTCCCTCGTCCAACCCCCACCTCCCCTTCCGGACTGTCAAGCCTACTCTTTAGCAGCCTCTGCAGCAATAACACGCTGCCTTGTTTGAGCGAGTCAGTGTTGGATCCTTCCCTCTGCTTGCATGACCCACCCTCACGTAAACAGGAAGTACTTGCGTTGAGGCGCAGATCCAACAGCGGCTCAGGCAAGCAGCGTGTTATCGCTGTAGGGAACAGCTAAACAGCAGGCTTGACGGTTCAGGTGGCGGCATCAGCGGCACCGGGGAGAGAGAGGGAAAACAGAGGGTGCTGGACTTGGGGAGGGGGATTGATGGTGACAGCAGAGAGAGAGAGAGAGGGGGGGGGTAACAGAGGGTGCTGGACTTGGGGAGGGGGATTGATGGCAGTGGAGAGAGAAAGGGGAAACAGAGGGTGCTGGACTCAGGGAGGGAGATTGATGGTGGCAGCGGAGAGAGAGAGGGGAAACAGAGGGTACTGGACACAGGGAGGGGAGTTGAAGGCAAGCAGGTTAGACAAAATAGGAGACTGGGTGAGGTTATCTAGCCTTTTGACCCAAAACAATATCAAAAACTGATTATTAGAAGTAAGGGACTGCCTATGCATGGTCCATCCTAAAACATTTAAGCTGTTCCAGTTGGATAGGTAGTGCCTTAAAAGGTGGAGGACAAAATATTTTTTATTTTAACTTATTTGACAGCTTTTTAATTTATTTGAAAGCGTCCCATATGTAGATATAAATATCATGAAATGACAATTGAATATCACTAAAATAGCTTTATAAATTATTGTAGCTGGTAGAAACAGCACTAATAAACTCTATATTTTGTGCTCATTTTTCTACACTGCTCAATATTATACAGATGGCCAAATTTCAGTGAGGATATCCTGTTTTGTTAACTAGTGTAATCTGCTTTGGGAAGCCTGGTGTTATAAAGATGGAAAGCGGGAAGAGAAGCAGAAGATGGCAGACCGGAGGAGGAGGAGGAGCGAGAGAGAGTAAGAAGGGGAGAGATGCAGCTACACAAACCCTTCCTGGATTGTGTACACTTAGCAGGCTTTCACTTCTGGTGTGAAGTTTGCTGTCTATACAACCTGGAAGGCACATGGCATTGGGAATTTGTGTGGCCACGTCTCCTGGCACAATAAGGAGGAAAGGGGGAGAGAGGGGACAGGGAATTGCTAGATCATAGGGGTGGAGGAGAGAGAAGGGTTGAGGGGTGAGAGGAGAAGATGGAAAGTTGATAGGTACTGGTGAGTGAAATATAGGTGGAGGACTGAAGAGTGAGAAGATAAAATCTAAGGGGAGAGACAGAAAAGAGAAAGAGGAAATGTATCATAGTGAGGGAATAGAAGAAGATAAGAAGAAAATAGAGATAGGACAAATGGACCGCACCCACTAGAAAGACAGCAGAAGACAGACAGAAAAACAGTTCTATTTTGAATTTATTTGGTGGAATATGTTAGCTTTGGGAAATGTGCATCACAGATGTCTTTTGCAATTTTTTTTTTTAGTACAAGGAAAAATACATTTGTGTTTTCATTTCTCCCATGTTATGCAACATGCCTAGTTTGAATTCTTGAGGTTCCCAATTCAATTTTTATCTTTATATTTCTGACATGATCCCTTGTTTTGTATTTGGTGTGTGACCAAGGTGTGGTATTCTGTGGGCAACTAGTTTCTGCGTAAAACTGTTTAGCAGTCTCACTTGTTCTGTTTTACCAGTAGTAAATGTGTTGGTGTTCTAGGGCTCCGTGTAATATTTGTAGTGCAGGTATATTGGTGCTCTAGGGCCCAGTGTAATATTTATAGTATTAGCTTTTCATAGGTGAATATGTTGTGGTACGTTTTCTGTATAGGTTTTAGTGTCTTTAGTGTGTTATTTGTGTTGTTTTATAAACTGGCTGTATTTGAAAGTAGGCTCCAGGGCAAGGGCTGCCTTTGGTGACCCTTGTCACCAAAAATAAAAATGCTCAAGGACTAATGGGCTCCACATCCTGTAGAGTCAACACATAAACAAAACCCCATCTGATTTAAACAAAGTTTCTACTAGTGGAACGAGTGTTCCTGAGATGATGGCCACAATTTGAATAATTTTACTTGTAGTTAAGAAGACAGGCTGCCTTCTTTGGCTGGTCCTGGGACCTCTGCTACCTCCCTTCTGCTGATGTAACTTCCAGGTTCCTTGTAGTTGGGATGCAGCAGAAGCAGCCTGTGTTAATCACTGCCGGCCACAGTTACTGCACCTAAGTGACAATACCGGCACTGCCGCCTGTCCGACACTGACTAGTGCCTAATTTACAAAAGTTTGCTCCCCCTGATGTCAAAACCTGGCTACGCCTCTGAGTTTACCTCTGGTGACAATGCAGGGGAACATGTTCATTTTGTTTCCTCTGCCCAGTGGAGATGCTGTGATATCACCTCTGCATCTCAGAAAAGAGGTAATGAGGCTCATGCATATTGTAATGAAGCTGATAATACATTGCACGATTCAGATTAGTGTCTGGTTTAAAACCTGCATAAAAGGGGTTATTTGAGTTTTTTTTCCTAGGGGTGTCTGAGTCGTGTTTTACTAACATGTGAATGCTTTTTTCTGTTTTTTACTAGGGTAGACATTTTCCTGTTCTAAATTTTCCTAATCATACAACCAATCAAGACCCCTAAGCAATGCCTTTCCTGTCATTTTGATCAGGTCCTCAGAAAGTGCATCTAGCCAGAATCTTTGCAGTCATTCAGCACTATAACTCTTCACAGGTCCACATTTTTCTATTTTATAATTATTTAAATGAATATTACTTCTTGCAAACACTTTTAATTCTCACTCTTCATGCTTCAAAAATATATGTAAAAATGTCAAAAAAACCTATCTTAAACCAGCTGTCAGGCAACCTCCTGACATGATCATGTTTTGAATACTGTGTCAGGGGATGGTTCCCATATTGGTGGAATCCACATTCGTTCAGTCAAAAGTTCTGCCAGTACAGGAACCATCCCTTTGACGCAGTATTCAAAACATGGTCATGTCTGGAGGTTGCCTGACGGCTGGTTTAAGATATGTGTTTTTTAAAAACTTTTTAAAATATATATTTGAAACATGAAGAGTGAGAATTAAAACTGTTTGCAAGAAGTAATATTCATTTAAATAATTATAAAATAGAAAAATGTGGACCTGTGAAGAGTTAAAGTGCTGAATGCCTGCAAAGGTTCTGGCTAGATGCACTTTTTGAGGACGTGATAAAAATAACAAGGAAATGCATTGCTACTGATGCTGATCAGACTCTGGTTGCAGAGATGCTAAGTTACCCAGTTCCAGGCTGGAACGTTTTGGCCAGCTCTGGTTTTGAACTTACATCACAAAGCAGTGTGTGATTTGTAGGGCCTAATTCTGCCCACTGAAATCAGTGCTGCAAGTCTCATAATGCACAATGGAGTTGTCAGGAATCCAGGACTGTGTCAAAATCTCTAGCCTGGAACTGGGTAACTTGGCATCTCTATGGTCTCTTGCTTAGAAATGCCACTGTGGTGGTGGCCGAGAGTGGAGGGGGTTATAACAATGAGGGAAACCCTTGGGTGGATGTGAATGAAATTTCATGGTTCTGTTGTGCAATAGATGCTGGTGCCAGTTGAACTGGAAGTGAGTAGGACAAAACTTCTTCCAGGACAAAAATTAATAATAATAATAACATGATTTAAACACATACAATTCATTCTATCTCATAGCTATGTAAAATTGTGTTTTATCTGGTGTAAATCCAACTAATTTTCGAGTAGTAGTGAGGTGTAGCTGGTGTATACATGTTTTCTGCATGTACTATATACGATGTAATATGCAGTATAGGTACATAAGTATTGCCATACTGGGACAGACCAAAGGTCCATCAAGCCCAGCATCCTGTTTCCAACGGTGGCCAATCTAGGTCATAAGTACCTGGCAGGATCCCAAAAAAGTACAAACTATTTTATGCTGCTTATCCCAGAAATAAGCAGTGGAGTTTCCCCAAGTCCATTTTAGTAGTGGCCTATGGACTTTTCCTTTAGGAAGCCGTCCAAACCTTTTTTAAATCTTGCTAAGCTAACCGCCTTTACCACATTCTCTGGCAACGAATTCCAGAGTTTAATTACACTTTGAGTGAAGAAAAACTTTCTCCGATTCGTTTTAAATTTATTACTTTGTAGCTTCATCGAATGCCCTCTAACTTCATGTATAGCAGTAACCATTTGAAGGCTTGATCCTCCTTGTTGAACATTATGGAAATAACTACTGTGCTATTTTAGTCAAACCTGATATACATTTTCCCAGCAGAAGCACTTAGGGTGAATGTAGGATTTCTTATGTTCTAGAAATCAATTTTTTTTATTAACTATGATTATTGCCATGATGCTACTTCTATTTCCATAATATGATCTCAGGGGATGATGAAAAAGGATGGTGGGAAAGAATAAAGGATACGCTGCTACACTGATATGAATTTTCGAAGACATCTGCGGTTCTTCTGCAAAGCAGGGCTCATTCTTTGTTTGATCACGCAGCTCTACTCTTTTACAAATGATCAAGAACTTATTGCTTTGCTTCCTAATCGTTTTTTTTTTTAAATAAAGAATTCTTCCAGCTGGGACTCTGTCACTGATGGTTCTTTAGTGGCTACCATTGATGAAAGTAATAAGAGCAGATCAATAATAGATATACATTAACTTTTATTCGTGCAAATAGCAATCTCTTTGTATCGCCTGACACTGGCCGTGTTTTGCCCGAAAGGGCTGCCTCAGGGGCTATACTGTGGACTTTACTGGTAAACAATACAATGTCAACAAGCAGATGGCAACGGTAGCATTGAAAAAAACCTGCACCAGCGATACAAAGAGATTGCTATTTCCGGCTTCACACACTGCTGGTTAGTGTTAATAAACAATATTGTATTTTAAATACAGATACCCTATGCTTGTTCTTTATTCATAATGTATGTTTTCTTTGCATTTTTTAAGGGGTTACCATCGTTTTCCGTAGTATCTGACTTTTCACTTATCCGACAACAGCTTGTCAGATAATTGAAACTGTACCTGTATATAAGTGAAACATATAAGCATTCTAATGACAGTCTCAAAAAGAAAGATGGGGGAGGGGGAGAGTGCGAAAGTGACAGAGCACTATAATTTTACGGTTCATAATATGATAGGTAGGAAATCCAGATTTCTTGTTGATGTCTAAGTATTTTATCATTTTAACTTCAAAGTTCTTACTTTCCTGGATTGTTTTAAATTACAATTGATACAGTGCTCTAGTTCAGAAAAAAGCTCATCCACAAGGTATCATCTTGGGTTAGTTTTGTGTGTACAATGACAGAAATGAACCTCACTCCTAAGCCAGGGTATGTGGAGATCTCAGTCTCTCAAATTTGCTGCTAACACTCGCCGTAACATTTGCTTTGTTCCAAAGAGAGCTGGAGTTTGTAAAATGTAACATGTATAGGCCACTTATCCAGGTGTGTTTGGAAATTCTTTTTGATCAAGCCTGTAGCCTCCAAAACAATGGGAAGTATTTCTGTATCTTTCTGCCACATTTTCTTGGTCTCTGACAGCATTTTATTTTACCTAAGGATATCTATCTCCATGAGATTCACAGAGTAATCACTCACGATAAGCAGCATAAAATGTACTGTTTTGGGATCTTGCCAGGTACTTGTAACCTGGATTGGCCACTGTTGGAAACCGGATGTTGGGCTTGATGGACCTTTGGTCTGTCCTAGTATGGCAACACTTATGTTCCTATGTAGGACTGACTTGTGATGTCTGATGTGGTGCCTGCATGAGTTGATTCCTGTCTTTTTAGCATCTGGCACATTTCCCTAACACAGCTTGACACTGATCATTCACTATGATTTTAGATTCTTCTAAATCTTACTTCTGTAACATTCTAGCCTTACTAGTGATCTGAGAAACATAGGGTCGAGGTATAATGTTTGAACAACTATTATGTGTGGTCAAATGTGGGTATACTTCAACTATTGTACAGGTTCCCCCCCCCCCCCCCATCCATGAGGCAAACACTGATAGGCTGAGTGACCATACAAGAAATAATGTCCCATTAAGGCTTCCTTATCTTCAGGAAAGTATGCATTTTCCCTCAAATAACTAAGGGACTCTGTAACATGTGCACAAAAACCAGGGTATTCAGTGCACCAGGGATTATAGTAACCTGTTCAAAAGATCACAAATTGTCTTATTGTTTGAATAATCTACAGTATCAATTTGGATGGGACATCCCCTCCCATCTTCCCAGGCATCACTACAATCATCGCTACTGAAAAGTCAATGATTCAATTTACAAAACCCTCATCCATAGGCACCGACTCCATGGGTGCTGTGGGTGCTCGAGGACCCCCAATATTTTAACCCGCCCGACGTCTTCTCCCTCAACAGTCCTCCGCTCCGACCCCCTTTATCAGAAGCGGGTGCTTCTGTGCAAATGGTGGATGTTCTAGAATTGCATTCACAAGGGAAGCACATTAAGGAGCCATGATCCAATATTCAAATACTAGTAAAACATGCCCGTTTCTGGAGCAAATGAAACGGGCGCTAGCAAGGTTTTCCTCCCGAACCCCCCTCCCTACCCACCCCTTCGGCGTTGTGAAGCCACTGACCGCCATTGCTTCGCACCTCGTCAACGCACGTCACCTTCGTCTCCTGAGTCGTGAAGCCACTGACGCCATTGCTCCGCCCTCAACGTCATCATGTTTGATGTGAGGGTGGGGCCCAGAGACAGTGATTTTGGTGGCTTCACCACCATGAACCCTTCGAACCTGAAGGAAGTGCCCGAAGGAAGTGACACTGATGCCAGTGTCCTCAGAACGTTGAGGGTGAGTTTTATTATATAGGATTGTCATTGTGAGGTGTTTTTTAGGATCTGAGGGGTAAGCACAATACCCCCCTCCCAAGAGAAGTTTGCCCTTAGTTTTGCGTGACTTGAAGAAAGTGTAAATGTCAGCAAGTAAAGTTTCCTGGATATAATTGTTTGCCATTAAAATATGGATAATTCATACACCTTGATGGTCTGCCCAAGCCATGTTCAGGACATGCATCCTTCAGATTTGTGCATGCCACTGGGATATGCATATAAATTGTAACTTTTCTAAAACTGCAATTTGTTAGTGTATGACAATTTACTCATGTAAATCAGTTATTTAAACACATCTGTGGTACCTAACCATTCTAAAATCACTTCCATTATATTAAATAAAATAAGTTGTCATTCATATAATTATTGTGCAAATTAGTGTTGTAAATCTGAAATGTTACAAATGTGAACTTGAATAGTAAGTAGGCAAATCATGTTTTATATGGATTGTCTCGCCTCACTACTGCTAGATATGTATATCTGTCCTTTCACAATGTGAATACTTTCAGCTGCATTTAGGAGGATAATGTTTAAGATGTGTAACAACTCAAATATGTGTTATTTGGCCCTTAAAAGTCACTAATGTGCATTATATTTATCATAATGCACATTCATTTTAGTTGCCATGGGTTACATAGTAATGAGATGCAAAACAGGCAAATGCATTCAAACCAGCTTATTACTAAGTAAATCCAATGTGAGAAACACTGCAAGTCATACTATTCCTGGAAAAACACCACCAACAAAAAGCTGGCAATATTTTACCATCCTAGGAGTATCAGGCCACAATGGGGCTGGCAGATAATAGAACTGACCAACTTAAACGTCTACAAATAAGAAGCCACCATCCCTCCAATGGCCTCCCTCAAGGTCAGACACTTCTGCTGATGGTGCTCCCATTCAAGACATTTCATCTGATGTTCACCCCCAATTCCAGACCCCCCCAGTGGCCCCCTAAATCAAGACACTATCTCAGTGGTCCCTCCCCCAATTCCAGACCCCCTGAAGACGCTTAATCACCCAATGGCACCCTCCTGCTGGATGCTCCCTGGGCCTACCTGATGCAATCCCTGGTGTCTAGTGCAGTGGTGGCAGAAGTAATCTCCACTCTCTCCTGTCCCTTGGTGAAGATGGGTTCAAAATGATGCCGATAACCCCTAGTGCTTATCTCACACAGTACTATTAACACATACTAGAAATCACCTGGCTCTTTATTTTCCTTTTGTCACAGGAGTAAAATATAAACAATTGTTTTCCTCATCTTTCCTTGTGGAATTCCTTACCACAAATGATTAAACTGGAAACAACATATTTGCAATTTTGAAGAAAATTAAAAACGCATCTTTTTTGGAAATATGTAAACAAAACAGAAATCGCAAATCATGGTTTAATTTGCTTTTTATTTGTACTCCACATTGAACCAAATAGACGGGCAAAAATGGAATACAAGTCTTTATCTTGTATTATATTGTACTGCTAGGGGTCAAGCTGCCATATAAGTGAAATATTTGGAAATGGAGAATAAAACATAAAGGTTCTGAAGAACAGTTTGACCACTGTTCAATCTGGGGGAATTTTCCAGACAATAATGCTTTGTGAAGGTACGTACAGAAATCCATGTGCTGCTTTACAGATCTCAACAAGGGAGTAAACCTGATATTTGCTTGAGTATGTAAAGAGAAAGCTCCAATTCAGTCTGGAATGGGCAGTGATGCCTGATAATAACAAAAAGAAATACAGTTCAATATCCATTTGGGCATAGACAATTTCGAAGCAACAGATCCCAATGTAGAGGACTGAAAGGACACAAAAAGTTGGGTTACTTTACGAAAATCTTGTTCCTGTACTGATAATAGATTAGTAGCACCCTGAGTGGAGGAGTGGCCTAGTGGTTAGAGTGGTGGACTTTGGTCCTGGGGAACTGGGTTCAATTCCCACTGTAGGCACAGGCAGCTCCTTGTGACTCTGGGCAAGTCACTTAACCCTCCATTGCCCCAGGTACAAATAAGTACCTGTATATAATATGTAAGCCACATTGAGCCTGCTATGAGTGGGAAAGCACAGGGTACAAATGTAAGAAAAAAAAAGTGTATGAAGCAATATTTGTTCAGGACTAGAATGCAGTTTTGGAAAAAATGTAGGGAGGACAATGGATTGGTTAATATGAAAACTAAGATTATCCTTGGGAGGAATTTTTGGGTGGGTATGAAGTACTACATGATTAGGGAAAAAAGTATGTGGATATCATACAAGAACTTGGAGTTCTCCTATCCTTTTGCCAAAGTGATGACAATTAAGAAAAGTACTTTCCATGAAAGGAACTGAAACAGTAGTTCAGATAGAGATTCAAAAGGTGGTTGCATAAGCTGTGAAAGGATAATGTTATGATCCTAGACTGGAACTGGTGGGTGAACCACTGGTCTTGCATTGAAAAGTCCTTTAATAAATCTGAAGACTAGTGGATATCAAGCAATTAGTTGATCCTGAGAACGTACATGGTGAGCAGCTATCACACAAATTTTTTTTTTTTTTTTACCAAATTTGATTTTAAACCTTCAGTTTTGGACAGGCTTGAGACCCCTCATATTATGTGACCCAGGACTATTGTCCTGCTCCCTAATGCTGGCCCTGGGACAGATAAAGGGGAAGATCCAGGAGGGGGTTTTGTGGGGGTGCGGAGTTGGGGGAGGGGGGTACAGGTCCTCCATTTTCTTTCTTTTTTCGCTTTATGTTTATTTTGTTTATGAAAAGTAAAATGAAATATATCTCAAATGAAAAGAAAAGTGAGTTTTAAAAAGTAAAATTTTGAAATAAAATAAAAATTAAGGAGGCTTTTTACTAAGGCGTGTAGGCGCCTACACATGTCCAACGTGCATCAATTTGGAACTACTGCCCGGCTACTGCGTGCCCCGGGCGGTAATTCCAATTTTTCTGTGTGTCCAATACGCGCAGCAGAAAATATTTTTTATTATGTACCAAGTGGCGGTAACCAGGCGGTAATCGGCAGTGCACATGTTCTGACGATTACTGCCCGGTTAACGCATGAGACCTTACTGCTAAGTCAATGGGTGGCAGTAAGGTCTCAGGCCCAAAATGGATACGCACCAATTTTTTTTTTTCCGCACGTCCATTTTTGGCCAAATATAGGCCTTTTTTACAGGCACCTACAACAGGCACCTTAATAAAAGGACTCCTAAACTTTTTCCTCTGCTCACCCTTAGCAGAAAGGGTGATCCATCCAGACCATAGTTCCGAGTACCACAGGGCCAGTATAAGGAGATCTGTAGTATTATTACCTATAACATTCACAGAAATAAGGATTTAGCTTTGCCTGTCCAGAAACTTTTAAATATTCCCTCTAAACTCTAACAACGAGTTAGAGGACCTTAGTACTGAAATGGAATTCTAATAAGGACACATATTAAATCTGCAGTACCACCAAATAAACTCATTAAAGCTAGGACCACTTTCACAATGAATATATAAAAGAATTAATAACAGTTTGGAGCTTGTTATAATGCATTGCCTACTGATCTTTTGCCAGGTTGGATCTTATTCACATCTGCCTGCTCAGCTGCCTCGCCCACGGCCTTGCTGCCATTTCACAATTTCCTGGATTGTGCTAGACATAAAAAGGGGTTGAATTAGTATGAGTTTAAAAACGTGTGAGACACAGCGTCAAATGTAAAGCCCTCAATCCTACCTGCTGTCCATTTGTGCAAATCTCAAATCTTTTCCCAATCCAGTTGCATTAGAAATGTTTAAAACACTATGAAAAATACAGAGTAAATCTCACCTGCACTTGCCTCATGCTGGGATCAAAAAAGGTTTCACTGCACTGGTTGGGAATTTTTAAACACTGACATAAGGCAATTTAAATATCAATAGTAACCTACAGTGAAATGTGATTGCTCAGGGAGGGGGGCAGAGAGAGAGGGAAGAGGGAAACACATTTAAAAAACAGTAAAAAATATAGCTGGGACACTGGCTTGGGAACTGAGATTAAGGAGCCCTTTTACTAAAGTTCATGAAGCAGTTAGCATGTGAATCAGCACACACTAACTGTTAGCATGCAGGCACAATAAGGAGTCCTTTTATGGTTGAACAATTTTGTCTCATGTAGCACATTTAACAATACAAACAGTTCACTTAAAAGCCATAGTGCCCATTAGAAGTATACTAAATGCGAGACATCATCAATGTTTTATGAATCACACTTTTAAATTCCCCCACCCTCCCCCCTTCTACTGTTATCCCCATATAAACAGAAAAAAAGGAAGAAGGGGGGGGGGGGGGGGAGGGCAAAGGGGCCCCACCCGGCCCGGCTTCTCCACAGCTACGTTTTCTTATGTGTTTATTATCTCTGTTTGCAACGGAGCATCCTGATCCTGCCTCTCCATTCCTTAAGAGGGGTTTAAAAGCAGACTCCTGGCCCTATGCGGAAGGGATTCAATATATATATGTCCCATACTGCTTGAAACAGTTTTAGTCTCCTGGGGGTTTGTTTAGCGTATTGTTGCTCTAAAAGCATCAGTGCATGTAATTGATTTCTCCATGTCCAAAAAGATGGCGCATCTTCCCCTACCCAAACCCCCAAAATCACTTTCTTCCCCAATATACCTGCCTTCCTAAGAAGCAATATTAAGGAGTCCTTTTACTAAGGTACGCTAATGGATTTAGTGCTCGTTAATGGTTAGTGTGCGCTAAATGATAAGACACCCATTATATTCCTATGGGCATCTTATCATATTTAGCACAAGCTAAATCTGTTAGCGCACCTTAGTAAAAGGACCCTTATGTGTTAATATGTTGTAAGAAAAGCTTAGGATAAGGGTAATAAGCTTGGATTGTGAATACAATTAAAGATAGATTTTTATATTCAAGTAGTGCTGGATACGCACAATGCTTGATCTCAGTATTGGAAAAAGGTGATACAGTTTGTCCTCAATTTTTGGTTTTAAACCTCCTTTTACTTATAAGTGCTACAATTAGAAGGACCCCAGATGAAGGCTTGCGTGCCGAAACATGGCCCATGTTGGGTCTTATATTTGTAACCGGACTGAGGTTTTACTGAATACGGATGAATACAATTGATGGACATTAATATCATTATTGGACTATTCGTATTTATTTACAGTCTTGATCATTTGGCTTTTGGTGTTTTCCACTTTTGTTTTATTGGTCTTTTGACGTTTTGTGGAAGAATTTTGTTTTTTTCCTCCTTTTTTGAGATTTTAGATATAGATATTGGAACTGAGATGTCCAGGTTGGAATGTCTCAAATGCTGTCAACATGTAGAAAAGGATCTGCCAGCACATATGTTTATGTGTCAGCTACCTGCAGTGGCAGATCTTCTTCTGGAAGGTATGATCTTAACTATTTAACTACTTTTAACTTATAAATGCCATCTGAATGACCTTCCTTACATGGGGTTTCATGATCAACCTATAATCAAGCAAACCTCCATGATTACGACACTTACGCTGAAGGGGCAAATATAAATTATCCCACTGTAGCATCTCAGGGATATCCAGGGAAGGGACCTCTGATTTTTTTTTAAATTCAAATAAAGATTATTGAAGAGGTAGGTTCCAAAACCTGTTAAATCTTGCATTTATCCATATTCTGGATAAATGCAAAATTTGATTTTCAAAAATTCTAGCCAAGATAAGATTTTTTTCCCTGAATATCATATACCTTATCAGTAAAAGACTTTTTGTGCACATTTCATACATTCTCCCCTGGATTCTATATAGCGCGACTTAAGTTGCTCACACAAGTACAATCGTATTCTGTATTTGTATGCACAGCTTAATTAGTTAACAAGCCAATCAGAGCTGATAATGGCCACTTCACAAGCAATTATTGACACTAATTGGCATTAATTAGAATTTATGCGCAGAACTGTCTAAGCATATTGTATACAAGACCAGTGGCTAATTTTATCATAAGTTAATTTAATGGATCCCAATTCTGTTTACAAACTCTTATGACAGGTTTCCAATAGTTCTCAAGTAGATAAATTTCTAAAGATCCAATAATCACAGTCACTTATATTATTATCTTCACTATATATTGGTGACCTCAGCGGTGCTCATTGCTAATACATAATACATAATGTAACCAGCACCCGATTAACTCTTTTAACTTATTTACTATTCAATAATTAATGCTGGTTTTTTAGCTTATAAATAATCATCTTTATATGTCAAACCCAGGGGTTTTAATGTCCGACATGCATGTTTCGCCCGAAGACGAGCTGTCTCAAGGACACTCCCCTATAAGAGTAAAGAAACAATGTTTTACCTACAACCACTGCCTGAGAATCCTATCCTTTACTAATTCTCATTCAGTGATAAGTTTATGTTATTTATTTATTTATTTGTTGCATTTGTATCCCACATTTTCCCACCTATTTGCAGGCTCAATGTGGCTTACATAGTACCGTGTTGGTGATCGCCAATTTCGGTTTGAGAAATACAGACTGGTATTGCATTAAACTTACATTCATGACGGAGTGAATTAGATAGTCAAGGAGGGAGAGTTAAGTTTTGTCCAGATCTGGTATAAGTTTCGTTGTGTTTTAGGGTTCAGGTAGTTTAGGTTGGATCGTTATGGTATGCCTTTTCGAACAAATTGGTTTTTAATGATTTCCGGAAGTTTGTTAGGTCTTGCATTGTTTTCATGACGTTTGGTAGTGCATTCCGTAGTTGCGTGCTTATGTAGGAGAAGCTGGATGCATATGTTGATTTATATTTTAGTCCTTTGCAGCTTGGGTAGTGGAGATTTAGGTATATGCGTGCTGACCTATTTGTGTTCTTGGTTGGTAAATCTATGAGATCTGTCATTTATTTATTGTTACATTTGTACCCCGCGCTTTCCCACTCATGGCAGGCTCAATGCAGCTTACATGGGGCAATGGAGGGTTAAGTGAGTTGCCCAGAGTCACAAGGAGCTGCCTGTGCCTGAAGTGGGAATCGAACTCAGTTCCTCAGTTCCCCAGGACCAGAGTCCACCATCCTAACCACTAGGCTACTCCTCCACATGTGATGTCATGTAGGCCGGGGCTTAAATTCACAATGTTCCTTTATCCCAAGCCTCCATTAGCATCAGCTCTGCTTTTACTATTTGGGACAAACCCCCTTGCAAAGATTGCGGTGGCATTTTTGCAAGGGGGTTTGTCCTGAATAGTAAAAGCAGAGCTGGCGCTAATGAAGGCTTGGGGTAAGGGAATATTGTGAACTTAACTTTAAGTTATCACTGCATGAGAATTAGTAAAGGATAGGATTCTCAGGCGGTGGTTGTAGGTAAAACATTGTTTCTTTACTCTTATAGGGGAGTGTCCTTGAGACAGCTCGTCTTCGGGCGACACATGCATGTCGGACATTAAAACCCCTGGGTTTGACACAGTGGTGTAGCCAGTATGGGGCCACAGGGGCCGGGGCCCTGGTAGATTTGCCCCTGGACCCCCCTCCTGCCACCCCGCCCGATCCCCCCTCCCACCGCCAACCCGCCGTCACCTACCTTTGCAGGTGGGGGACCCCCCTGGCTGATCTGCAAGGCTTTGCTCTGTTTCTGTGAGTCTGATGTCCAGCATGTACAACGTGCAGGACATCAGACTAGAAAGAAGCCTTGCGCGGGATTGGGAAGAAGAGGACCTCGGCTCGACTGGCGGGGGTTGGGGTGCCCCGCCAGCAAAGGTAGGCGACGACTGGTTGGCAGTGGGAGGGGAGTCGGGTGGGTCGTAGGCAGGGGGGGGTCAAAGTTGGTGGCGGGGGAATTCGGCAATGTTGGGGGGGTCAACGTTGGTGGCGGGGGGGTTCAGCAATGGCGGGGGATTGGCGGCACAGGGGTGGGGCTAAATTGTGCCCCCTCACCTCAGGCTCTTTACCCCCCTCCCGCCGAAGTCTGGCTACGCCCCTAGTTTGACATATAAAGATGATTATTTATATGCTAAAAAACCCAGCATTAATTAGTGAATAGTAAATAAGTTAAAAGAGTTAATCGGGTGAGCCGATGAAGAGGTGGGTGCTGGTTACATTGCTATGTCTATGTATTAGCAATGAGCACCGCTGAGGTCACCAATATATTGTGAAGATGATGCACTAAATAATATAATTGACTGTGATTATTGGATCTTTAGAAATTTATCTACTTGAGAACTATTGGATACCTGTCATGAGAGTTTGTAAGCATATTCTATAATATGCTGCACATAAATTATAAGTTGCACAGTTGAAAAGGGGTGTGGCCATGGGAGCCAACTTTTCAAAATTATTGGGGGGTGCTAAGCCCAATGGAAATGACCCCTCCCTGGACACATACAAGGAATTTTCTCAATATTGGGGGTGCTCAAGCACCCACAGCACCCACAGAGTGTAGAATGGGCAGGTCATGGGCATTTCTAAAATCTATGCAAGTTGTTATAGAATACTCCTGGTCTGCGCATTATTTAGGCATCAAGATTTACACCCAGTTTTACTTGGTATAGCTGCCCACGACTAAATTTAGTTGCACGGAGGGGCGCTTTATAGAATACTCTTAGGCGTATTTCGTTTTGGCACTGATGTTTTTAGGCATGATATATATAGAATCTTGTCCTCTATAACTATATATATAACAGTCTGTTTTTAGTATCACTTCATTTTTGAAAAAAATGTACTTAGTTTTGGAACTCACCTCTTTTATTGTCCTCCATCTAGACCAGGGGTGTCCAACCTCAGCTCTCGCCCAGTCGGGTTTTCAGGATTTCCACACAGAATATGCATAAAATCTATTTGCATACAATGGAGGAAGTGCATGTAAATAGATCTCATGCATATTCAATGAAGAAATCCTGAAAACCCAGGTCAGTTGCAGCCCTGACCAGACCCTCACTGCTATCTGCTAATTAGCTGCAGCACTTCTAATGTCATGACCTTCATGGGGAAAACAATTCGATATCATCTGCCTACATGCCAACCTCTCTTCTGAAAGAGGTTAATGCTTGCAAACTTCTTGTGTTAGTATGCATGCTTTCTTTGCATGCCTGCTAAAGAAGCTTGTTAGGAAGTGTGTAGGGAAACCCCAGTTCCCCTTAAGAGTGCTTTCTTATCAGGCCACCTTAAATATAGGTTTGCTAGTCTGCCTGGCCAGGAGGGTGGGGCTCAAGCAGAGAGCAAGAACAGTTAAAACCTCAGAGTGGAACACAGAGGCTCAGAACTGAGGGACTGGATGCTCCAGAAGAGATTCCAAGCCTGGGCAGGAAGAAAGGGTCCCCAGGGGAGAGACCTAACTTATGATTACAGTGTTGGAAGACCGGTCAGGGTAGGAGGTTTACTTGTAAAGCATTTACTCAGCTTGTGACTAGAGCACTGGAAGACTGATCAAGGTGGGAAACTTAGAGTACAAGTGAAGTGTTGAATGAGCTTGCTAGGAGCTGTCACTGTGAGTGCAAGAGTGAGTTAACGAAGCTGGGCTCCAGGACACCGAAGAGAGTAGTATTCCTTTTTGTGTGTGAAATGCAGTTACATTTAAATCCTGCTTATCTTTGCATACCAGATCTGTGACAATAACCTGAATCTGTGAAGGGTTCATGCCTGGCTGCTATCTCACACTACCACAAGGCTTCATTTTGGCAGCACATGAAAATCCCTGGTGCATGTTAAGTGTCCGCTAAAAAAACAACAACATATTAGCATGTGTTTTAATGCATAGTCCCTATGTGTCTTTTTAACACTTCGCTGTGGCCAGCAGTCTCCCCCCCCCCCCCCCCGATTGTTGTATGATGCTTTCTTTGCAGTTCTCAGCAGCTTGTGGCGCTTGCCAAAAACAGCTAATCAAAGATGGAGTGCAACCTGATTGAGTGCTTAGCCAATCCCTGTCTCACCCACTGGCCATCTCCTATTTAAGACAAGAAAATCAGCAGCTGTTGTGTTCTGATGAGATCACGGTATCTGCATTATAATGACAGTCATTTTTTTTTTCCCTGAAAGACTGGAGCATATACTGTGTAATGGCTAGCAGCACATTTCTTGGGGAAAGCATAGAAAGTGATATGGCATTACTGATATTTCAAGAATTCCACTTAAACTGTAAACATACAAGGGTTGATTCATTCTATCATTTTGGTCTGCGCTTAGAATATTACAGCAGATATTCAGGATCTGCCATTTATAATTTTATAACAGGGCTTATTTGACAGATCTTTGTGGCTTTTCAGGTCAACAAGAAAATAGATGCTGGGGTATGCTGACGAGAAAGACACTTGCACACACTATTCTTCTCCTATCCATTGTCCCTACTCTGTCCATTATAATTTATTCACCCCCTCACTTGGCATTTATTTACATCTGAGAGCCCTCACATAGAACATATGTGCTCATACCCAAAGCAGGACCCTCCATTTTTTGTTCTTTCGTTCCTTTATTTTATCTGAGAGAAAATATATGAGCTATGTCCCTCTAATGGAACATCTTGGGAACCATGTTTTGGCTTATTTCAATTCATTCTTTCATAAGAACATAAGAATATCCATACTGGGTCAGACCAATGGTCCATCTAGCCCAGCATCCTGCTTCCAATAGTGGCCAATCCAGGTCACAAGTACCTGGCAGAAAGCCAAATAGAAGCAAGATTCTATGCTACTGATCCCAGGGCAAGCAGTGGCTTCCCCCATGTTTATCTCGATTGCAAACTATTGACTTTTCCTCTAGGAACTTGTCCAAACCTTTTTAAATCCCAGATACACTAACCACTGTTACCACATCCTCTGGCAATGAGTTCCAGAGCTTAACTATTCTTTGTACTTTTTGAAAGAGTAAAAAAATCGATTTATTTTTACCTGTTCTACATCACTTAGGATTTTGTTGACCTCAATCATATCGCCCCTCAGCCATCTCTTTCCCAAGCTGAAGAGCCCTAATCTCTTTAGCCTTTACTCATATGAGAAGAGTTCCATCCCCCTTTATCATTTTGGTTGCTCTTCTTTGAATCTTTTCTAATTCTGTTATATCTTTTCTGAGATACTGTGACTAGAGTTGAACACAGTACTCAAGGTGAGGTTGCACCATGAAGTGAATCAGAGGCATTATAATATTCTTGGTCTTGTTTTTCATCCCTGTCCTAATAATTCCTAACATCCTGTTTGATTTTTTGGCTGCCATCACACACTGGGCAGAAGATTTATGCGTATTGTCTACAATGACCCCTAGATCTTTTTGTTCAGTGCTGACTCCAAAGGTGGATCCTAGCATCAGGTAATTATAATTTGGATTATTCTTCCCAATGTGCATCACTTTGCATTTTTTGACATTAAATTTCATCTGCCATTTGGATGCCCAGTCTTCTAATTTCCTAAGGTCTTCCTGTGGCTTTTCACAGTCCCATAACTTTGTAATTTTCTCAGGAGTCTCTCATGAGGAACTTGTCCAAAACTTTCTGAAAATCTAGATACACCACATCAACCGGCTCACCTTTATCCACATGTTTATTCACATCTTCAAAGAAATGAAGCAAATTGGTATGGCAAACTCCTCTTATTGACTTACAAGTGCATTCACTCTGCAGCTCCTCAGTACCTCTCCACTATCATCTCTCCCTACACTCCTCCCTGGGAACTCAGTTCACTGGGTAAATCTCTCTTATCGGCACCCTTCTCCTCCACTGCTAACTCCAGACTCCGTTCCTTTTATCTTGCTGCACCCAATGCCTGGAATAAACTTCCTGAGCTGGTACGTCAAGCTCCATCTCTGGCCATCTTCAAATCTAGGCTAAAAGCCCACCTTTTTGATGCTGCTTTTAATTCCTAACCCTTACTCACTTGTTCAGTACCTTTATTTTATCATGCCCACCTTAGTAATTCCCTTATCTCTTATTTGTCCTGTTTTTCTGTCCTAGTTAGATTGTAAGCTCTGTTGAGCAGGTACTGTCTCTTCATGTTCAAGTGTACAGCGCTGCGTACATCTAGTAGCTCTATAGAAATGATAAGTAGTAGTAGTAGACTTCCCTTGGCTAAATCCATGTTGAATCTTTCTCATTAAATGATGTTTGTCTATGTGTTCCGTAATTTTATTCTTTATAATAGATTCCGTTATTTTGCCTGGCACTGGTCAGGCTTACCGGTCTGTAATTTCCCAGATCACCTCTGGAACCCTTTATAAAAATCGGCGTTACATTGGCTACCCTCCAATCTTCAGGTACTACATAAGATTTTAATGACAGGTTACAGATCACCAAGGATCATTGTTCATCGTCATTGTTGAAAGCCATTTCTGGTACAGGAAAATCTCTAAGCAAACAACAAAGGGGGTCCTCACAGTTCTCACAAGAAAGTCAAGCAACACCAATAATGCCTGCAGTCCTCCAGCTATTAAAAAACAAAGATACTTTAGCTCATGGAAATGAGCTTAAATCCTGGGGTAAGCACTGATTGATAGTCTTTAAAGGTGTTTTACCAATGAGCACTTAACAGATACTTATGTTAGCATGCTTATACTTCTGTATATCCATTCTGAGCTGTATTTTTCACTGGTATCCATCTTGTGATGATATGTTTGCAGTACAGGAACTACCTGACCTTATAAAAAAAGGACATCTGTTAGCTTACAGTAGCCCACTGCAAACTGAGAAAATATGATGTCGGTATCATCACCACTAGCATTAAATAGAAATTCTCTATAGAGGAATTCCTTCCCCATTTGAGTGCAGTACATCATACCCTAACCCAGTGTGCACTGAATGCAAGACAAGATAAGGGTATTATAAACAGCCTGGTCCTGCCTTAAGGAACCAGTTTCCAAGGGAGTTGCAGGAGGAAAACATCCTCCGATGTTTTAAAACGCGTTTGAAAGCGCATTTTTTTCAGATGGCATTTGGATAGTTTTGAGGTGGGTGCCTGGGGAATCTGCAAAGATTTAAGCATGTTTTATCGGGTGCTGGGGTGTCTCTTGAATGAACGTGCATTTTCTATTATTATTGGTGTTCCTTTCTCAAGGGTCATTTTACTAAGGTGCACCGAAAAATGGCTTGCAGTAGTGTAGATGCGGGTTTTGGGCGTTCGCTGATCCATTTTTCAGTGCGCCTGTTAAAAAGGCCTGTTTAAAATTTTTGCTGAAAATGGACATGCGTCAAAATCAAAATTGCCGCGCATCCATTTTGGGTCTGCAACCTTACCGCCAGTCATTGACCTAGCGGTAAAGTCTCACGCAGTAACTGGGTGGTAATGACCTACACACGTCAAATGCCACTTGGCGTGCGTCTGATATGCATGTCCGAAAACAAAAATTATTTTTCAGCCGTGCGTATCGGATGTGTTCCAAAAATGAAATTACCACAAGAGCCACGCAGTAGTCGGGTGGTAACTCCATTTTGGCAGGTGTGCGTAGACACTTACGCGGCTTAGGAAAAGGGCCCCTTAATTTATTTTACTGTAAACCACTTTGATGGATACAAAAGGTGGCATATTAAGTTTTCTTAAACTATTAATTGTGCCAAATAAAACTGCCAACAGCTAACAGCCTTGTTGTTTGAAGTCTGTAGCAGAGACAACCCTCTTTATGCCATAAACATAGGGATAGGCATTTATTTGCAACGATATGAAATGTGTCAAAACAACATATACCATGTCATTGCATGTTGTTATCAAATGAAAATGAGCAGAAAAAACCCACAAAAGTTCATGTTTTATCATTTGCCAACAATAGTGTGCATTGTGCATGCACACACGCTGCCAGATTCTGTTTGGGTCACCCAAATTTGGGTATACAATTTTAGGTATGAATCCCACATCTGCACATAAACTAATTAGCTAATTAGGAGTTAGTGATCATTTATTGGTGCTCACAAGCCCTGTACCCTAGTCTATAACATGAGCGCCTAGATTTCATAATGCTTAACTCCAAAGGGAAATGTTTATGGGAGGGGCATGTGTGGGTCAGGGTCATTCCTAGAAATTAGGCATAGTACTATAGAATACCTGCATTTGTGCGCCTGTATGTTGCCGGAGGCCTTCTCCTCCTGATTGTAACAGCTGCGCTAGTTATTTCCTGGGACTTTGATCTCACTGCTCACTCTGCCTCCTCTGGTAACATCATTAGGGTGCACAGGAGTCATTTAAGCCCAGGACTAACGCTGGAGGAAGACTGGTGATAGTTTTGGTGATTTTGAGATGTAACATCTGCACTTGTAACCAGCTGTGCATTGCCTGAGACCCGCTCTTCCTGCTTGTAAAGGCTGCGCAAGTTATTTCCTGGACTTGGATCACTGCTGACTCTGCCTTCCCTGGTGATGCCATCAGGGTGCGTGGGAGTCATTTAAGGCTGGGACTAGCGCTGGAGGGATGAACACCTCCTTGTCACGCTGATGAAGGAACGCTCCTTCGTGTGGACTTTGGGCAAGGTGGGGGCAGTTTATACACATTTCTGGACTAATTTTGAAGGAAGGTTAGGTGGAGGTTGGCAGGAAATTGTAAAAAGATGGCATAGATCAAGTCATTATGGTGAACTTTCTGGACTAAAATTTAGAGCTAGATGGCCAAAAGTATTAAAGAAAGTTTTGTTAGATTCTTAAAACTTTTAAGCACTCTTCTAATTTTAAGGATTTATTTGTTGAATGCAAGATCAGTTAGAAATAAGGTTTCAGTTTTATTTGATCTAATTAAGGAAGGTGATTATGACTTTCGTCAGTGTTTACTAAGGTGCGGTATAGGTGTGTTAGCATTTTTAATGCACGTAAATGTATAGACGCATTAGCATTTAACGCGCCTTAACTTTAGAGGTGAGTTAGAAATGCTAACGCACCTTAGTACACATACCTCTTTTTTTGTATTACTAAATCGTGGCTGGCTCCTGAAGATGTGGCTATCTAAACCAATTGTGTCCACTTGGATACTACGTTATTTCTCAGCCTCAGTTAAATAGGATGTGAGGTTGGGTAATAGTTATTTTTTAAGAATTGTATTGGATTAGGGAAAAAGGATATGATACCAGATATAAATTTAGCATTCTTTGAATTTGAATTTAATTTTGTTTTATTGTCCTCCAGGTATTTTACATAGAATTGATTACGGACAGTAATTTAGATCCAGTTCAAACAATTATATTAGGAGATTTTAATTTACATGTTGAAGAAAGAGGAGTTGATGACTCGGTGTCAGATTTTTAAAACTGTTTTGTGGTTATTAGGATGGCAACAAATGATACAAGAGGTTACACATAAAATGGTCAAATTTTGGGTTTGATTTTTATTGATAGAAGAAATGAAAATTTAGGAACATGTGTGAATAAAGTGAAATTGTTTCTTTGGTCAGATCACTATATCATTGCTTTTAATATAGAATTCTCTAGTAGCATTATTTAGTATTGATTCAAATTTTACTTTTCAAGATCAGACTAGCAAAGTAGTACAACAATCCTTTTATAAGTTACGTCTTATCAGATCCATTCAACCTTTATTGCACCCCCCTTGGCCCTCAATATCCTGATACAATCTTTGGTAAATTCTCAAATAGACTATTGCAACTTTGTCTATCTAGGGATTCATCTTAAGGACCGTCATCATTTACTGCTATTCAGAACACCGCTATTCGGATTATATATAATTTAAGGTTATCAATAGAAATCAAACAAAATAAAACATGGAAAAGAAAATAAGATGATAACTCTCTTATGATTTTCCTCAGTTTTTCCAGCTCTGGATTGTATGTCACTACAAGGGGGATTCTGTCTGTGGCTCTTTTCTCCTTGTACTGTAGCAGATTCTCCCTGGACCATCAATACTCACCAGAAACTATTACAAAATTAATAAAATTCATTTTAACTCACAACTACATCCGCTTTAACAATGATATCTATCTACAAATAATGGGCACTGCGATGGGCACCAGGACAGCACCCCAATATGCCAACCTTTTTATGGCTGAGCTGGAAGAGATATTTCTGAATACACAACAGACCAAACCTCTAAAATACTACCAGTACATCGATGACATTTTTATGATTTGGACGGAGGGTGAAGAAACTCTGAAACAATTTTATTCTTCCTTCAATACATACCATCCTACAATCAGATTCAAAATTGACTACTCCCCAGAAAAAGTAAATTTTTTGGACAGCACGGTCTCAATCAGTGATGGCTGTATACAAACATCTATATACAAGAAACCCACAGACAGATGCAGCTACCTCCACAACTCCAGCTTCCATCCTTCACATATAAAAAGATCCATCATTTACAGCCAAGCCACAAGATACCACCGTATCTGCTCTTACCCAGGGGACAGAGACAGACACCTTAAAAGCCTGACTGCATCCTTCAAACAGAAAGGCTACAACCCCAAAATAATCTCCAAGAATATTGCCTCCTCCCTCAAAACACCCAGGGAGAATCTGCTACGGTACAAGGAGAAAAAAGCCACAGACAGAATCCCCCTTGTAGTGACATACAATCCAGAGCTGGAAAAACTGAGGAAAATCATAAGAGATCTACAACCTATACTCCAAGAGGATGAATTACTGAAAGAGATATTCCCATCCCCACCAGTACTGGCCTTCCGACAGCCACCCAACTTAAAACACAAGCTAATCAGAAGTAAACTTCCATCACAGACTGAAAAGGAACAGAAGGGCACACTTCCCTGTAATTTATCCAGTTGCAAACTATGCCAAAACATTTCACAGGACCCCACAGTCATCCACAAAGGAAAGATATTCAACATAAAGGAATCTTTCACTTGCTCATCTTCCAATGTGGTATATATCATTCAGTGTAAAAAATGTAACGAAGGATGCTATATTGGAAAAACAGGCCAGATGCTTAAGACAAGATTCAATTTACATAGACATCACATGAACAATACTGGTGCCAGTAGGGCTTCCACCCCTGTTGGTCAGCATTTTACAGGACCAGGACACTGTGCCAGTGATTTCACAGTGAGAATCCTGAAAGGTAACTTTAAAACCATACAAGAACGTAAGACCTTTTAAATCAGAATGATTGAATATTTTAACACCCAACAGAAAGGACTTAACAAGGATCTGGGGTTCCTAGCCCATTATAAACCATAAAGCTGTATTTCTCTGTTGATCACCCTCCCCTCACCTATCCACACCTATCTTGTTAGAATATCAATGATATGCTTTGATGTCCCCATGCATACCTCCTACCCACCCCCATCCTCCCACCCTGTCAGACTGTCATAGTAATGCTTGAATGTTTTCACTTATTTACACTGTCAGCTAGCACATTTGCTTATTTCCGATCTGATGAAGAAGGGCAACCTTCGAAAGCTAATCAAGAAATGTATTAAGTTATGTCCAATAAAAAAGGTATCATCTTATTTTCTTTTCCATGTTTTATTTTGTTTGATTTCTATTGATAACCTTAAGAGGTGACTAACATGGCTACCACACTCCTCTATATACTGTAATTTAAAAAACTATGATCATATTACATCTTACCTAAAAGCATCTCATTGGCTTTCTGTTCCTCACAGAATTACTTATAAGATCTTATTACTGGTTTTTAAGACTCTCACTTCATCAGAACCCTCCTGTCTTCTGCGTTACCTCCACCTTTCCCCCCAAACTAGGAATCTGAGATCTGCCCAACTCAATTTCCTTAATGTTCTCTTGCCTCGAGAAATAATCCATGAACACAGCCGGCACACTATGTTCTCAATCCAGGGGCCCAAGGTTTGTAATGCCCTGCCTTCGCATCTCAGACAAGTTACTTCTTTACTTCTTTTTAAAGCAGAGCTTAAAACGTTTCATTTTTAGGAATGCTTATTCCTAAAATTTGCAGGTTTTGGTTGCAACTACCTGATGGGTAGTTCCCTATCCCATACTGTTCATCTCTTTTTCCTTTACTTTGGGGTCCTTTTACTAAGCTGTGTGAAAAAGGTCCCTTCGCTGGCAGCGGGGGCCTTTTCTTCCCGCAGCCAGTAAAACACACACAAAAAAATGGCCACGCAGTGAGATAACTCTCATCACTTAGTCGTGAGGCAGGGAGCCCATACCGCCACCATAAGAGCTCTGGTGCTAACCCAGCGGTAACGGGGCAGTGTGCGGTGATGTTCAATTACTGCCGGGTTACCGTTGCGCTAGCCATTTCTGGGGGGGGGGGGGGGGTTCCCCTGGAAATGGCACGTGCTTGAGTTGGGACTACTGCCAGCAGCTGCATTGGGCCGGCGGTAGTCCCGAAAGAGCGAGCGGTAAGTCCACTGGTTTGTGAAAAGGCTGCTTTATTTCTTATTAGTCACAAGCATTCCCAGACTGAGTTCAGTGCGACTTACATTAAGAGATCAAGGTCATTGTTACGTTTTAGACTCAACACATTTCAAGAAGAAAAACATTGTTACATTTTAGGGTCATAACGGTTGTAGTTGGGGGGTATTGGGATGCTATACACATTATCCCTCATTCCTTAACATGTATTTTCTGAATAGATGAGTCTTCAACTGTTTAAGGAAGATTCTGTACCGTGATATTGATCTTATTGACACTGGTATATCGTTCCACCATTTTGCCGATAGGATAAGGTTGTTGCGTGTACTGTTTTAAATCTGACACCTTTTGTTGATGGAAATACTAGGTCCAGGAGATTTCCTTTCATTCTTCTCAGTCTCTTTTTGGGTAGTATTATTCAACAGTTTAGATATTCTGGCATTTTGCCATGTAGAAATGAGTGTATCGTGGTACAGAGTTTAAAAATCCCTTTCGCTTCAAATGGTAGCCATTGTAATATAATGTACAAAGGAGTTACTCTTTAGTATTTTGATTTAGAAAAGATCAGTCTAGCTGCAACATACTGTACTGTCTGTATCTTTTTCCTAATTGATGTTGCACAGCCTACATATAATACGTTGCAATAATTGGTGTGTGCAAGAATGAGAGATTGTACCAATAGTCTAAAATTGTCTTGGCTGAAGCAATGACTTATTCTCTTGAGTTTTTTGAGTACACTCAAGGTTTTTTTTTAACCATTCGCTGACATTGTTTATCAAAGGTTAGGTATCTGTCAATTGTTATCCCTAGTATTTTCAGTGGTATTCCATTGAAGCGTAGTTGTATGTTTGACACATCCATGGTAGATGCTGTGATTACTAAAATCTTTGTTTTGTCACAATTGTGTATTTTAGCATTACATTCTTGAAAACATTTGTCTCAATAGGTGAAAAGTTTGACCAGTTTCTATCTGCTGCACATTCTCTTTTCTTCTGTCTTACAACCTCTCCATTGGAAATAATTTCTTCATAATCATGTTATCAATAGAAATAACTCCTCTTCATAATCATGGAGATTTATTGCCTTCCCTTTTACTATATTTCTTACATTTTTAATTTTGACCTCAAAGTGTTGCGCTAAACAGTTTGCAGTGGGCAGCGTGATTGTTGTTTCTATTAATTCTTCTGGACTCATTAGGTGTTCCATTATCTGATATATATCGCTATCTGGTCTACCTTTCCCTATTTTTTTTTTTCAGAAAAGTACTGTTGTTTGGCTATTTTATTTTGAAATTTGTATACATTTACCATTCTTCTCCAGTCCTCTCTAGCTGTTTTATTCTGGTTTTCTGCCATATTCTCTCGTTTCCTACAGGATTGTTTCAGTTTTTATAAGGTTTCATTAAACCAATGTTCCTTACTCCTTTTTGTGACCTTTTTCAGTTTTTTAAGGGCCATTTCATTTAGGGGATGACAAAAGTTCATGGGGCATGTTGGCAGGGTAGCGAAGGAGGGACTGGGACTTGATTAGGAGATGGTCGTCCTCGGCCGATAATAGAAAAAAGAAGGCCATCCCCGAAGAGCACTTGGCCGACTTTACTTGGTCCATTTTTTTTCACGACCAAGCCTCAAAAAGGTGCCCCAACTGACCAGATGACCACCAGAGGGAATCGGGGATGACCTCCCCTTACTCCCCCAGTGGTCACTAACCCTCTCCCACCATAAAAAACAAGTTTAAAAATACTGTTTTGCCAGCCTCTATGCCAGCCTCAAATGCCATACTCAGGTCCATTGCAGCAGTATACAGGTCCCTGGAGCAATTGTAGTGGGTGCAGTGTACTTCGGGCAGCCAGACCTCTGGGGGGGTTTGGGGGGCTCAGCACTGAGGACGACCATCTCTAAGATCGACCTAAATGTCAAGATTTGGATGTCCCCGACTGTATTATCGAAACGAAAGATGGACATCCATCTTGTTTCGATAATACGCATTGTCCCGCCCCTTTGCGGCACTGTCCTTAGAGTTGGGCGCCCTTAGAGATGGTCGCCGCATTCGAAAATGCCCCTCCACATGATTTTTTAAATCCTTTTAACTCCTTCCTATCTTTTAGATTGTAAACCACTCAGATGATTATGCTGTTGGGCGGGATAGAAAGTTTTTAATAAACTTGAGACTTATGAAAGGCGAGTTGAGTTTGACCAGCAACTTTGAAGAAGGCACTCTGCCCAAAGCTGGTAGGGGTAGAATTGCTGGATGCTGAGGAATCAACTAACAGATGGATTATGGCTTTGCTTGAAGTCTTAGATGAGGTTGCTCCACTAAAACAATACTGTAGGAAGAGGACTCCTACAGTTCCGTGATTTAATACTGATTTGAAATTGTATAAGAGTTCAGTATGCAAAATGTGATGTGAGTGGAGTAATGTTAGAGAATTATAATTTGACGCTCCAGCAATATAATACTACTACATTTCATGCTAAAAAAGAACTTTTGAAAAATGCAGATCAGGGGCGTAGCTACTTGGGGCCACAGGGGCCTGGGCCCCCCTCCTGCCAACAACCCGCCGTCGCTGTCTGCTACCTTTGCTGGCGGGGGACCCCAACCCAACCCCCGCCAGCCGAGGTCCTCTTCTTCCTTCGTTCTGTTTCTGAGTCTGAGTCTGACGTCCTGCACGTACAACGTGCAGGACGTCAGACTCAGAAAACAAAACGAAGGAAGAAGAGGACCTCGGCTGGCGGGGGTTGGGTTGGGGTCCCCCGCCAGCAAAGGTAGGCGACGGCGATGGAGAGTTGGCAGCGGGAGGGGGGGGTCGAGAGGTTCGTCGGCGAGGGGGGGATTAAAGTTGGTGGTGGTGGTGACGGTGGGGGGGGGGGTCGGCAATGGCGGGGGGGGGGGGGGGGTGGCGGCGCCGGGGGGGGGGCTAAAATATGCCCCCTCACCTCGGGCTCCGGACCCCCCTCCCGCCGAAGTCTGGCTACGCCCCTGATGCTATTGTACATAAACTTTGGAAACTAAGGGATCCTTTTACTAAGCCATGGTAAAAAGTAGCCCACGCAAGTTTTGGTGCATGAAATTGGCATCCACTAGGCCACTTTCTACTGTGGCAGCAAAAAGGTCCTTTTTAAAAATAGAGCATTAAATGGCTGTGCACTAATATTAAAATTAGCGTGTGGCCATTTACTGTCTGAACTCTTACCACCATCTGTTTAGAAGGCGCTAACCAGGTCGTAATTGGGCAACATGTGACAATGTGGCTGATTACCGCCAGGAATGCCCTCCACGGTAGAAAATACAAAATAATTTTCTACCGTGGAAAATGGTGCATGGGAAAAGCTGAACTACTGCAGAGCGCCTGGACACGCCTGGCAGCAGTTCTGTTTTGCCGTGCGTTAAGCATGTGGTAGCCCTACCATGCCTTCGTAAAAGGGCTCCTAGTAAGTAGTTGGAGAACAGATCTCGTGTGTTAATATTGCGGTAGGATTTGAGAGGAAAATACAAGTAATAAAGTAAGAGCTTGAAAACCTATCCTCACCAATGAAGGAAGAACGTGTATTATAAGAGAGTGAATGCATCCACAAATAGCTAAGTCTTTTTAACAGTTTTTTTAAAAATGTACTACATTGCTGCATAAAAACATTTTCCCAGGGAGAGCATTCCACAAGGTCCCGCTATTCAGCCAGTGGTGAGCAGTGCGTTTGCTGTCCGCTGCTGGTTTTAAAAAACCCAGATATTCAATTCCGGGCATTATCCAGTGACTGGCATTGAATATCCGGATTTATTTTAACTGCTAAAAAGTTAACTGGCTCTGTCGATATTCAGCACTAACCAGTTAACTTTTTAGCAATCAAAGATAGGCCTGTAATTTATGCTGCTGGTTAGGTGCTGAGTATCCACACCTAGAGCTGGTTAGTGGCTAGCTGCTAACCGAGATATTCAGTGGGAGATAACCAGTTATCTCCTGCAAAATTTCCACAGTAAGGCGCTTTAATGCTATTTAACCAGCCAGGAGCCATTCCTGGTCAGTTAAATAGTTTTGAATATCATGGGGGCAAGAGAGGTGTGGTAGCCGTGTTAGTCCAATTTAAAGGTAATCAATAGAAATAAAACATGAAAAAGAAAATAAGATGATACCTTTTTTATTGGACATAACTTAGTACATTTCTTGATTTAGCTTTCAAAGGTTGCCCTTCTTTGTCAGATCGGAAATAAGCAAATCTTGGTAGATGACAGTATATATAAGTGAGACATCAAAGCATTTCAGTGACAATCTAACAGGGGCAAGAGTATTTGGCCTGAATCCTGAAAATTCCAGCTAGAAATGTTTCAGTGAAGTTCTGTGCATTTATTTATAGACTTCCATTAGACAGGAAATAACTCGGCATTTGAATACATTGTAAGTATAGATCTGTATATCTCTGCTCTAGTAATGTCCTGTTTCTGGTTCCCTTACACAGTATTGGATTAATGAGTATACCTCTACCTTGGGGATTGGAGTATTCCATTCTGGCATTGAGATCTATGGCCGAGGTAAGTGACTTGTGCTCTCCATCTATTAATATCGTAATATCAAAATCCTGCTAATCAAATTGAAGATAGCACTTTAATGAATTGCTATCAAAAATTCACCACAATCAGGAGATAAATTAATTCTTTGTTCTTACTCCTGAATGGAATTCATGTGACAAAAGTACAATTCCAACTATGGAAAGGCAGAAAATATTGCTGTCAAATGTGGAAGAAAATGATATGCAATATCTTTTGATAAGGAAAACACTCGGGGCTTGATTTTCAAAGACAGAGCTCACTTTCACCAACTTAATAACATCTTGCTTGCCAAACTTTAAAGACTCCCTACACTAGCAAATACTGCTACACTATAAGTACAGATTCTCACCTTTTCAAAATTACTGTCTTCTTTTCAAGGGTTTGAGATTTCTTGTATCCCCAGGTTCACAAAATGTCAAAGGTTATAGCAAATGTACTTGTTTTTCTCTGCCTCCAGCAAACATTTTTCCATTTGGACTGTTCTCTACTTTTATTTCATCTTCTAACTAAACTTCCTGTTCTTTCCATCTTTTCTGTATGCTTGCCTCCTTTTTTTCTTCATTTCTTTATTTACCGCCAGTCACGCACCAGATGCAGCAAGGTGGTTTACAATATTGGCTATAGGGCATTCTTAGCAGGGAACAGAATAGGAGGCGTCAGGGGAGGAGGAAAAGCATAGGATGGGCAGAGAGAAGAGGAGGGTTACTGTTGACCAGATGGTGTATGAGTAGGAAAGGTTCGGTGAAAGAGCCAGCCTTTAATCTGTTTTTTAAAATGCTATATAGAAAGATTGCAATCTGAGTGCTACTGGAAGTGTGTTCCATAATTTGGGGCCAGCATGTCTGAAAGGTGTTTCTTGTGTGGCATCTAACTGTAAGTGGGAGGGAGGGGAAGCTGTAAAACAGCAGTTAGTGAGGAACACAGAAGTTGTGCTGGGGTACATGGGACCAGTAGATTAGCAATATAATCTGGGGCAGAAGGAAGATGTCCTTTGCGAGCCAAGGCCAGAAGTTTATACTTTATACATGCGGAAACTGGGGAGACATGTTCAAGGCAATTCATCCATCTTTCTCTTTGTTGCTCTCTTAGATATTTCTCTCAATTCTCATATCTTTTATGCTTCCATTTCCCATCGCTTCCCTGTCTCTTCACCCACTAACCCATTTGAACTGTCTATTTGTTCTTCATTCTCTCTCAGCCTTCCCTCTTCTCTTCTCTCGCTCCCCATTTCCCTCTCCTTGACTCTTCCCCCTCATTTCTCAGCCTTCCATTTCTTTCTTCTGGCATGTTCCATACCAGCTTCCTGCTCCACTTGCTGATCTTCATCTCTCAGCCCTCCATTCCTCTAGTCTTTCTTTCTCTTCAGTGACAGTTGGAAAGCAGCAGCAGAACAACAACTGCCACAAACATGGGAATAATGGAATGCTCAAGAGGCCAACTAAATTAGAGCTAAACTGGAAGCAGGAGATAGTACGGGAATAATTAAAGTAATGCACTGCCTGCCTCTATAGCTGTCTTCTCTATGCAGGCTTCATATTTAATCAGGAAACCTGCACAAGAGGGAAATAGGTGAGACAGTTGAAGGGACAAGAAGAGCAGCACTTTCACTGTCCCCCCATGTTGCCTCTGCTTTAGTTCTACAGCCATCTGCCTTTCCTGTTCCTTTCACGCTAGCTATGGCAGCCTCAGACTCTGTCTCTTCTGTGTGGGGGCAGTGATACTCCTCATCTTCATCTATTTTCTCAGGTTAGGGAGTGGTATCCAACTGTTCAAAGACAAACGGAGAGTCTCCCTTTTGAGTTGGCACTTTGCAAGGCACATGGAGAAGGTTGTTTACTACGGTCAGGTTTCCCTCTCCTATGCAGTGGCAGTCTGCTTGCATACTCTCTAATAGGCTACCATCTACCTTCAGAGCTATGCTTATCTATGAAGAATAGCTGCTGTAACAGAAGATCTTATACTTCAGGAAGCAGGTGAAAACATGGCTCTTCTCCAAAGCCTTTAATGGAAGATACAATTGACTAGATAGTCACACACACAAAGACTAACACCAGCTACACATATTGTAGCTGGACTTGCTTACCATATGTACTCTATATCTGAGATCATTTTCATGCGCCTCTCCTGACTCCCTTATCTTCTATCTAAACTCCTACTACTTTTTCTTATCTGTCCATTTGCTCCATGTCCTCGTATATTCTATGCAGTTTATTAAGATGTTTGTGTATTTTGTTGACATTGTAAATACCGTACTATGTCATAATGTGTGTCGTTATTTGAATACTGTTGTAATTGTTACTTACTGTATACCATCTTGGGTGAATTTCTTCAAAAAGGTGGGAAATAAATCCTAATAAATAAAATATACTTTTATTACATAAATGCGTGCTCTAGGTCAGTATAAAAGACAAAGATGGTATTGGAGGTGTAGACACATTTGACGGTGCTTGGTGGTCTAATTTTTCCTTTTGGTAATTTCTTCAAAAAGTTTATTCTGACAAGGGCTCAATCTGACGGAAGCCCCCTGGACCTTCCCAAGGGTATTTTCTCAAGACTAAGATGATTAAATATCTGCCAGCATTCTCTCTTTTATTGTTTGTTGGGTCTGCTGCTGCCACTAATGGAACTGTCTGGAGGCTGGAGCGTGAGATGCATTTCAACCTTCATAGAAGCAAGAAGCCTGCTTTAGTGCAGGTGGCACTTGCAGTTTTCCCAGAAGGGAACGAGGTTCTACCTAGTGGGATAGTGAAGCAAGAACAACCTGCAGACATCAAGAATACCTCCTGCTAAAATCATTGGAGGTGAATTGAGTTCTTTTAGGGGGGCCTTTTACAAAACAGCGCTAACGTTTTTAGCACGTGGTAAAAATCAGTTGGCAGTAAACGCTGAGACACCACCTCAGATCTTAAAAACAGACCTAATTTAATTAAACCCCCTAATATCACTTTAGAGAGTATCTGGAATGTCTGGCATCTCTGGCCCATACGGTTGCCTCGCTAGTCTTAATAACTGTGGACATCCATTGTGAAGAGCAGTGCCAGGAAACTGGCATGTCTCTCCAGGCTAACTGCTTTCAAAAACTGGAGACAGAATTGGCACAGGCTTCATGTGTTCAACGAAGTGTGTACAGGATAAGAAGATTATCCACTACAGGTTAGAGAACCTGGAAACTTTTTCCAGCTCTTAAATCTCTGACTTTTCTCTTATCTCCTCTATAGAATTATTTAAGAAATATCTCAGGAAGCTATTGAATATCCCTGTTAATGCAAGCTATGTAAGATTTATTATAGTTTAATAAGATTTGCTATACCTCTAATGCTAACTAGCAGGTCTTAGCGGGTTACAATTATGAATAATTAAAACAAAGTTGTTAAAAGGAAAAGAATTACAATATAAATAGGACAGGGAAACCAGCATAGAAGAAAGATGGCTACAGAAGCTTAGAACAAGAGGAAAATAAGGCGCAAGCAACACTGTCTCACCAGAATCTAAGTAGTTGCAAGTATAGGGTCCAGTTCTCAGAGGGAACACACTAAATCGATTCATAGGCCTGTGTGAAAAGCCAAACTTTTAGCACAGGTTTAAAAGCTTTAAAGAAAGATTCTGCATGGATATGAAGGTGGAGTGAGTTCCAGAAATGAGGGGCAGTGAAAAAGAAGGCACAATTTCTGGTAGATTCTAATTGGGCAGACTTAGGCCCTGGTAGGACGAGGTGGTGGTCTTTAAGGGAATGCAGCAGGTGGGCAGGACAGTAAGGAATAGTGAGAGAGTTCAGGTAGAGTGGGAACCCTACCCTATGGACTTTGAAAGTGATGATTAGCGATTTGAAAATTATCCTTTGTTGAACAGGAACCTTTCACAGTAATGGAGAAACATGATCCCTACGCTGGGCATGGAATAGTAGGCTGATGGCCATATTTTGCAGGGACTGCAACATTTTAAAATTAGAATGAGTGGAGCCCAAGTATACAATATTACAGTAATCCAATATTATGATTCTGCCCATGTTTCAGGCTCTCAGTCATCTCGCCACCTGGTGGCCAGACCTGGTGGCTGCATTGAACTGGCTGGTTTGTCACCCATTCCAGATTTCAGCCCAGTCCAGTCCGGATCTTCCGGGCTGCCAGACTTGTTTGCTTTGGTTGAACCTACACAGCACCAGTAGTTGCCTGGTGATTGCTGCAGTGAGCCTCAGCTGTTGCTCGGCTTATTAGTCAGTTGGATATTCTCTGCCTTTGCCTTTGCATCGCCTAAGGCCCTGAGGCTTGTTGGGGTGCTGTTTGCACTTCTGCTCAGCCTAGTTCCTTGCCTTGACTCTTGTCTGTTTTAGTTAGCCAGTGGGTAGTTAGAGTAGGTTGTTGTTGTTTGTTTGCTAGTCCTGTCTCTGGGTTAGTTTTGTGTTTGGTCTTTGTCTGTTTGTCTTCCAGTTCTGTGTCTTTACTTTTTTGTTACATTTGTACCCCGCGCTTTCCCACTCATGGCAGGCTCAATGCGTAAGGTTACCATATGGCTCCAGAAAAAGGAGGACGGATTGAGCCAGCCGGGTTTTACTTCCATTGCTTTCCATTGAAAGCAATGGAAGTAAAACCCAGCTGGTTCAATTACTTCCATTGAAAGCAATTGCTTTCCATTGAAAGCAATGGAAGTAAAACCCGGCTGGCTCAATCCGTCCTCCTTTTTCTGGAGCCATATGGTAACCCTATCAATGCGGCTTACATGGGGCAATGGAGGGTTAAGTGACTTGCCCAGAGTCACAAGGAGCTGCCTGTGCCGGGAATTGAACTCAGTTCCTCAGTTCCCCAGGACCAAAGTCCACCACCCTAACCACTAGGCCACTCCTCCACTCTTGTTTGTCAGTGTTTTGTTCCCTTTCTTAGTGGCTGCTTGCAGCTTTCAGTCTTGCGCCCTTTAGCTTTCCCTTCCTTGCCCTGCTGTCCCTGTATGTTCCTTTCCCCTCTGACTCTCAGTCCTGGTTCAGCCTAGTGAGTATCTAGTCCTGCCTTGCCCAGTAAGTCCTGCCAGCCACTTGCAGCCAGGGGCTCAACTCTTGGTGAAAGGTGGCCATGTGCAGGTGAAGTCTCACTGTTTGTCAGAGTTCTGCCTTGCCTCTGGTGTGGGGTGGTTTTGCCTGCCGCTGCCGCTCCTCGGCAGTGGCCCAAGGGCTCACAAACCTAGTTCCAGTTTTGAAAGACATGACATCCAACCATGAGGTCAATAGTGTAAGAATGAGAGAATGAAAATTATTGGTGGTGAAATAGCGTCGAATCGAGCTGAGATGTCGAAGTATGAAAAATCCTGTTTTACAGAGATTCAAAATTTGGGGCATGAATGTAAGATGGGAATCCAGTATAACCCCCAGGTATCTAAAGGAGGCCACTGGTTGTATAGGTGTCCCAAAGAGGCTCAAAGGAGCTGTGGGAATGGACAGGCCTCCTATTAACCAGCAGCTAACTGTCTTTTCCTTGTTAAAGACTAGTCTATGATCAGCCAGCCAGCCGTCATTTAATGGACTGAAAGTTGGGAAGTAGGATTTATGGGTTAGTGGGATACAGGAGAAGAATGTCATCCGTGTAAAAGGATATTCCAGTGGATTGCATAAGGGAGACTAGTGGATTTAAAAATAAGAGGAGAGGAGAAACAACTGATCCCTGTGGAACACCACAGTGCAGGGGGTGACTTGGGGCTGTTGAAGAAATGGTGACAACAGTGAAAAATCTGTTTTCCAGGAAAGAAGAGAACCAGGAAAGAACAGTGCCTGAAATATCCAAGGTAGCGAGAGATTGTATCAGAAACGAGTAATCAACCAGATCAAATGCTGCATAGAGGTTCAAGGAAATAGCAAGAACTACTCTATGTTTATCTAGCTGGGAGTAGACCTTATCTAGCACAGCAGTGAGGAAAGTGGTGGAACCTAATCAATTGTTTTGGATGCAGAGCCATTGATTTTTCAGAAACTGTACTAATTGAGAAAAAACTGTACACTCTAGGACTTTTGAAAGAAAGCATAGATTGGAGACTGGACAATAATTTGCGGAGACTTCAGGGTCAAGTTAAGGTTTTTTAAAGAATGAGTTTCACCAGTGACTTTTTCCACAGCTGAGGCACACCACCAGAAGAAAGGCTCAAGTTGACTAAAGTTAAGATTCAAGGTAACAGGGCAAGATCAGGAATCTGTAGCCATGGGGATGGGAAAGGATCCAGAGTGCTATATGTGGATTTTGTTTGGGAGATCACTATTGAGAATGAGAGAAGAGTCTGGGGCTGAAAGGCGGACCATGTGGAGGAGCAGCTCATAGTGGACAGAGGTTGCTCCGTTGGTGGGACCGAAGTTGCTGGAAGTAATGTATCAATAAGATTTTGAATATTGGTGGAAAAGAACTGAGAAAGCGAATCGGCTCTAGGCATTAGGGTAGGACCTTTGCTAGCAGTTGGGGAAACAGTCAGATTGCTTAAAATAGAGAATACTTCTCTGATTAAATTTAGAGCTTTCTGTATACGTTCTTCAAAATACTGAGACTTCCGAAGTTGGTAGTTCTAGTCTCTCAGTGTCACTCTGTAGGATAAAAGATCTGTCACTGATTTTGATTTTCTCCAGCTACGTTCCTTTTTTCTTAGTTGTTGTTTGGCGAATCAAAGGCTCACATGGTACCAGGGTTGTTTAAATCTCGAAGGGAAGACACTCTTTAATGGAGCGACTTGTTCAAATGCTTCTGACAGAACTGTGTGAAAAGAATGTACCTGACTGTCAAGATCCAGAGCTTCAGTTTCATAATGGGAGGGAGAGAGTGAATGAAGGTCTGTTTTTGAGAGTTGTCTAGACCAGTGATTGGTGATAGTGATTTTAGATAAGCTCATTGGAGCAGCAATAGAAAATTGAATTAGATAGTGATCCGTCCAAGGAAGGCTTAGAGAGTGTAGAGATGAAAAGTTCAGAATGGAGTCAGTAGGAGATAGAATAAGATCTAGGGTATGTCGTTTTCATGAGTTGAGAAAGGGAAGAGGGAATGGGGTTAGTTAAATCTACTGTGGATGTATGAGTAGGGAGTCTGGATTTGTACGGTTTCCTGGCCAACTCTAAAACAAAGAAGAAACTAGTAGAGCTCCTCTATTGGTCTTTCTTGTTTTGTTGTTTTTTCAGGACCATATGCCAGCTAATATTCAAAGAGTTTAATGCGGGCAGGAGAAGCTCCTGCCTGCTTAAATTGCCTGGGGCCACTTAACCCCCAATATTCAGTGGCTCTAAACCGGGCAGTACTGCTGAATATCAGCTCTGACTGGCCCCCGAAAATGTGGGAAAGTCTGGGGCAGCACAGGGGGTAGCATTGGGAGTTATGCTATGTTAGCATTTTTAGCTCATGGTAAAAATCAGCTGGTAGTAAACGCTGAGACACCCCCTCATGTTTTAAAAACAGACTTAATTTAATTAAACCACTAATATCACTTTAGAGAGTATCTGGAAGTGATATCAAAGGAGGCAGAACAGGCCAAAGGGAAAGCTCTGGAGCAGACTGCAGCGGCATATGTGCACCACTGCTGCTACTGGGGACCAACAGAAGACCATTTTTTAAGATAGGCTGACATGCTGGGGATGATATTGAATCCTGATTGGAGGGAAAGATGTTGGATCATGCTGAGAACAGGGATCAGGAGTGAAAGAGAGCATAAGAGACATTTTGTGGAGACATGAAATGCTCCAATGTGATTAAATTCTTAAATCACGGCTAATTTTTAAAATCGCAATTAATGATTAATGCATTAATTGTATAGTTAACTGCAATTAACTTGCATCCTTTATTGAGATAGAGCCTTTAAGGACAAGA
Organism: Microcaecilia unicolor; assembly: GCF_901765095.1. Classification (NCBI taxonomy): domain Eukaryota; kingdom Metazoa; phylum Chordata; class Amphibia; order Gymnophiona; family Siphonopidae; genus Microcaecilia; species Microcaecilia unicolor. The sequence goes on from NC_044039.1 coordinate 131,906,956, forward strand.
CTCCATGTCACCAATAAATGGGTTGTTATAGGATCAACCAATTATGTAGGTAAAGCAAAGTATCATGAAGTCATCCAAAAATCTAAACCTTTGCCTATAATACCACCGGAGGTATATACAACTGTATCAAACTGAAATGAAAAGTTGACGACTTTTTTGGCAGATTGTTAAAGTCCAATTTTTTTTGAACCATTGACTGGACTTTACAACGTGTAAAGAAAAAGTGTTGTACTATTTAGGTTGTGTCTTTCTGACAACCTTTTTCTCTTTAACTTTTCATTTCAGTTGATACAGTTGTATATACCTCCGGTGGTAGCACAGGCAAAGGGATACATTTTAGAATGATTTTAGTCTATAAGGCACCACCAGTCTCTGTTATTTTTCTACAGCAGACTAAGGGGTCCTTTTACTAAAGTGCAGCAAGCCTACTGCGGGCTTGCCACGCAGCAATTCAGCTCTACCACTGGGCTCCCAGGGGAGCCCAGCAGTAGTTCTGACCCTCACTGTGCCCCATTCCAGGTACTAGAAAATATTTTTGTATTTTCTAGTTCTGGGGGTGTGCCCAGCAGTAATTGGGCAGCACCGTGCATTGCCTGGTTACTGCTGGGCTACCGCGAGGGCCCTTACCTCCCCCTTAATAGGAGGCGGTAAGGGCTCCCCCAGGAAATGACTGAGTAGCAAGTGTTTAACTTGCCGCATGACCATTTACTTTTTTTTTTTAAGCCTTTTACCAGTGGCGATAGAAAGGGGCCTTGGTGCACAGCAAACCCGCGTGTCAACGCCATTGAAGGGCTCCTTTTATCGCTGTTTGGTAAAAGGACACCTAAGATGGCTACACCTCTGAGAATATATATTTCATTTCATTTCTTCTATACCACACCACCAGAAAACAAGACTTATCTTGCATTAGTTGATTTTTTTTTTTTCTTCCTTGTTTTTGTTTCTGTGCTCCAAGGAAATTTCCTATTGTCATCTCTTTCTGTTAAGTGGTCTAATTAAAAGAACGCACTGAGTAATCTTTTGGGATGATTTTGAGTTTGTGTTTGTTTCCTTTAATGTTCTTTTTATATTTATATTTATGTTTAGTTTTGTGGCTTTTATCTCGTGTATAATTCTTTTGTTAAGTTTTTTCCGCTGATTATACGCAAATGCAAATTTTAAAAAGAGTACTAAGAGTACTACCTTCCAATGTTGGTCTTGTCAGGAGCAGGATGGATCCCTTGCACATATGGTTTTTTTCTGCAAAAACGTCAGAGCATACTGGCGACTTATTTGGGCGAAGTTGTGTGTTATTTTTCACTTGCCTGAGACTGCAGCAATCTCCTATGAATTGTGATTTTGCGTGCCTCTTCTCCTTCTATCTCTCTTCTAGAGTCAGATAAGAAACTGTTTAATATACTGCTAGCTGTCGCTATGCATTTAATTGTTTCCCATTGGAAAAATATTGCAAATCTGAATTATAATGAATGGTGGAGCTACGTTTGTGTCATCAGGAAATATGAGCTAATTCTTGCCCATAAATATCATGGAGTGAAGTCTGTCTTGAAGACTTGGGCTCGATTAGACTTGTTTTGTCAGGCTTCCCTTAGCACTACCTGACTTCTGCCTCTAGGTATTGTCATGGAATGTTCTTATATTTTCCCACAGATACCATGGTGTTTTTTTGTTTTGTGTTTTAGTTCGTTTTTGTGTATTCGCTTCAGTTGTGTACTGTTTGCTGCTGTTGTACTTTGAAAACCTTTAATAAAAATATGGAAAAAAACATGCCTTAGGTGAATTTTTTCATAAACCTTCTTAATAAATCTTGCTAAATAATTAAATAAAAAATCAAGAATGACCAATAAACCTCTGGGTTCATGGGTTTCCCTAATCTTCAGCACCACAGTCTGGACAGCTCCTTACATGACACTTTTTGAATTTATTATGAAGGCGGCATAAAACTTCATCAGGGCTTCTTTTTAGAGTCATTAGCATGTGTATAAATTGCTTCCTGCTAGAAGGTTATTTGGTCATCCAGACTATTGAAGAACCTTATATTTTCATGGCATATAACACAATTCAGTCTTTCCCTAACGCTACTATGAACAGGAATCTCATGTAATATCAAAGTCTTCTTAGCTAGTTCACTTTTCAACAGGCACATATCGCCATCTATTTCCAAGATGTCAAGCTTTTCCAACTCATCTACTGAAACAAAACACATAGGAGCAACTCAAAATGTACATGGACACTTTGGGCCAAATTCTATAATTCGTGCCTTAAAAATCAGTCCTGAAAAACCATGCGGTTAGCATGATTCTATAAACTAGGCCTAGTTTATAGAATATGCGCACACACTGTTCTTGTGACTAAAATGTAGGCGCACCCATTTAGGCCACCTAAAACCAGGCCTTAGTACCTGCACCTAAGTTAGATGCAGATTGGGTGTATTCCATAATAGTGCACATAGTTTTTTGAAATGCCCATAACCCACCCATTCCACACTCATGGCCATGCCCCCTTTTTAACTATGCACATTAGAATTTACATGCACTGCATTGTAGAATATGCCTAGAAAGTTGTGAGCATACATTCTAATTAAAGCCAATTAGTGCCACTAATTGGTTAAGTACCAATTATTGATGCAAATTGGCTTGTTAATCAATTGTGTGTGCAGTTTGGCCATGCAGCCAAATTAGCGCGCACAAGTTAAGGCGCCATTTATAGAATTTGGGGGGTAGTTTTTAAAGGAAAACAATGTGCATTTTCCCATTTTCTTACTAGGCAGCTGCAAAGTATGTGCACTGATAGTATCTGAATATATCACACTTTCTATATGTGCAGGCACCTGAGAGGGTCTAAAATAATGCTCACATAAATGCTTGCATTCATGCTAGATAAAATTCTGCATGCTAAGAAAGTCTGTGACTACTTTTAGCTGGACAGAGAAGGGTACTTTTCAGTTGAGCAATTGTACCTAGGCTTTGGAAATTGCTACATAAATCCTGTAGTATGTATTTAAAAGGCTTCTTATAAAATTATGCTATGCTAGGAGAGACAAAACGGCTCCCTAGAGAGCAGACATGTGTGTGGAACTCTCCTTACCTCTGGAGATAATGCCTAATCAGAGACTGAAGAAAGTAGCACCCGTGATTTCTGGGGTTGCTCCAGTAGTCCTGTCCCGATTGTCATGTCCCCTACCTCAATGCAAGCGGCATCCTCGGGCTACACGGGGTCCCGTTGACACGCACACTTGACTGGCACTGCCCTGAGCCGTGTGTGTGTGTAGTTCTTCTCTGGGTTTGTTCAGAGAGCAGTGGTTGCAGGCTCCTTAATTGCTTTGCTTCCATGCACTGTGCCTGCTCTCTCTCTGCTTGGCTTCCAGGCTCCTTAATTGCTTTGCTTCCATGCACTGTGTCTGCTCTCTCTCTGCTTGGCTTCCAGGCTCCTTGATTGATTTGCTTCCACCCACCTGCTGTCTGCTCTCCCTCTGCCTAGCTTCCCTTGCTTCTCTCCTATTGGTCTTCCGGTTCCTCCTTCCCCTGCTCTTGTCCTATGGCTGTGCTCCTTCTCCCTGCTGGCTCCTGCTGATGTCAGACGCCAGCACTTTATCAGCTGAGCTCTTCCTGGACTCCATGCTTCGGCTTCTACTTTGGTAGGTGTTACTTGTTTCTTATCTACTTGTCCCTCGTTGCTGACTGCCTATACCTGGATTACTCTCTTGACCTGCTGCCTGCCTACTGACTTTACCTGTGCCTGGATTACTCTCTTGCCTGTTGTTTGCCTATTGACTTTGCCTGTACCTGGATTACTCTCTTGCCTGTTGTTTGCCTATTGACTTTGCCTGTACCTGGATTACCCTCTTGACCTGCTGCCTGCCTACTGACTTTACCTGTGCCTGGATTACTCTCTTGCCTGTTGTTTGCCTATTGACATTGCCTGTACCTGGATTACTCTCTTGCCTGTCGCCTGCCTACTGATTTCACCTGTATCTGGATCACTCTTCGCCTGTCGCCTGCCTACTGACTTCCGCTTGATTACTCTCTTGACCTGCTGCCTGCCTGGCCAATACATTCCTCACCCCGCTTCCAGCTCCGTCTCGTAAGTCCTGCAGGCCTCCCGCACCTAGGGGCTCAACCTCTGTGGAACGGCGGTCAGTGCAGTGAAACCCGGGGTTGTCCAGCAGCTTAGCAGAACCTGGTCCGAGTACCAGGCTCAGCAGCACTCTACTTGGTACAAGAACTCACAAGTCTGACATCAATTCAATGTAGAATTGATGAGTTTGCTGTGTACATTCCATCTTACTGGGGGTAGCCCACTTGGTGTGAGGCAGAAAGTAGCTCAGCCCTCCTCTCCCTTGGGCAGTAGTGTTTCACTCTCCCCTGAAGTTAGAGTTCCCCCATTGAATTTAGCCTTGCAGAGAATGGACCACTCCAGGGTGAGTGAGAAGTCAGAAGGTGAGAGTTCTCTGGGGCTTCCATAGGAACGGAAGTAACCAACTTTGGTAGCATCTGAACAGTATGACACAGGACCTGCAATGGCATCTGGCTGAGTGGAAGCCAACCTCAGTTCAGTGAGCTGACAGCCTTTCAATTAACTTAGTTAAAGGTCAAGCAAATTTGGAGCTTAAATGTGAGAGTTTGGAAAACCAGGTACTCAGGAGGAATCTTTGTTTAATTAATTTCCCTAAGATACCAGGAGTATCAGCGCAAGACATGTTTAAGAAGTATCTTTTAGAGACTCTTTGTGTTCCTAAGGAATCTATGCCCCCTGCATCTAGTCCTGGAGCCCCGCTTTCTCCTCCCCACTGTCCTGATTCTTTCTATCCTCCTTCTGTCTCTCTTGCTTGAGATCTCTCCTCCTTTCCCCCTTCTCTATTCCCCTTCTCCCTTCTCAGCACCAGTCACTTAAGATCTGTCTCTCCCCACCTTAAAAACAAACCAAATAAAGTAACAGGGCTCCCAAAAAATACTGGAAAAACCACTTTTCAGAAAGGTTAAAAAAAGCTAAACAAACCCAACTTAATATGTAAAAATATGCTTATTTATGAAAATATACCACATAATTGTCTCAAAATGTGAAAACTCTTGCAGCAGAATCTTGAAAAACCAGCTGCAGGAACCAGGTGCTGTGGCTATATCCAGTATCCAGCACACATGAAGATGTGGATCCTTCCCTTCATTTTTCTGATTTTTGAGCCTAGAAAAAAGATAAGACAGTGGAGAATTTTGACATCAGGCTGACTGCTCTCTGTCTGCATATCCAGTTTGAGTAAGAAAAGAAAACTGAGTTTGATTTCTGGCTGGGCATGCTCTTTAATTATAGCCGTTTTATTTTCAGAGTATGCCTATGGAGGACACCCTTACCCTTTTAGTGGAATTTTTGAGATCACACCTGGAAGTGCTGTTGAACTTGGAGAAACATTTAAGTTCAAGTAAGTGCTGTCTACTACCTCCTTATCTATCTCAAATCAAATAGCATCAGTGAAGCAATTCAATAAACTTGTTTCCCTGTATACCTACCCAAATGACTTCTGTGAACATTCTTTAATTTGCTGCTAAGATAGAATGACCCTGAAATTATTCATATAAAGAGCAATTCTATAACCTAGGTGCCTATGTTTGTATACGTGATATGCGCATAAATGTTTAGAATAATAGCACTAGTCCTCAGATTCTATATAGCATGCCTAGAGATCCGCGTCGAACTCCAAGCATATTCTGTAATAACACGTGTAACTTAATTGGCTTAACAAGCCGATCAGCGTTGACAACAGCACTTAACAAGCAAGAATGAGAACTCATTGGCAAAAATGGAATTTATGTGTACAACTCACTAAGCAAATTCTGTAACACAGTGCATCAAACTTCTAACGCGTGCAGCAAAAAAAGGGGTGTGGTTATGGGCAGGGAAATGGGTATTTTCTGGTCGTTCCAAAATTTACACGCATAGTTATAGAATATGGCCCAGTGCGCCTAAATCTATGCGCTGGTATTTACGCCACGTTTTCATTGGTGTAAACGGATGCAGGTAGTTTTAGGCGCTGGGATATCAACTAAGCTTATTCTATATACCGCGCATAAATCTAGGCACTGCTTATAGAATACACTTAGGCGAAAATATTTTCCACACGGATTGTTTAGGCACCATATGTAGAATCCCCCCCAATGTGTGTATATGCATATACCCATGTAAGTGATAGCAGAGCATCTAAAGCACTATTCTGGAAATACCCATTTAATTAATATAGTACTTATATGCAAGGGGCGTACACAAGGGCAGAGCATGGGCAGAATGCCTTTCTGTGCCTACACTTATGCCAGTTTTATAGCTGGGCTATACTTGAATTCTATAATGAAACCTAGGTGCCTAGATTCCATTATAGAATAGGCATCTACCATGCAGTCTAAGGGCACCTAAATGGGATGGCCAGTGACAGAAATGCCCCCTTAGTGCTGAGGGTAAGAGAGATTTCCAGAGGCACTACCTGCTGCTGAATACCAGTGGATAGGGGACTTATATGTTTAGTAATGGATGGTAAATGGATTTATTTATTTATTTATTTGTAATTTTTAGTCTACACTGGTTAGCTCTATACATCCGTTGAAGCAGTATAGCAAATGTACACAAAGAATAAAGAACAAACACATAAATCCCTTTGAATATTGACCCAATTGTTTGGTTTTTTTTTAAATTTTATAATTGTAATATTATGTATCAAAAATAAAGAATACGTTTCTTGAACAGAAACAAGTATTAATGATGGGTCAGAAAATTATTTTTTCTTAAAGCCTAGGACAAAATTAATCAAATGGTGCATTATTTCTAGTAGCCCACAATTTTGGTAGGAGCAAACCAACTCAGAAATCAACAGTCAAAGAACAATACAAATGAAAAATGACTGGTCAAGTACATAGGTAAATTTTGTGTTTTTAAGAGCCCTGGCAGTCAAAAAACTTGTTGTGTAGGGTCTACAAAGATATACCTTTCATTTTGAAACTTTAAAGAAATTTACAAGGATAATGCAAGAAACGTTTTGCACACAAGGATATACAGGCACCCGCATCGCTCAGCGGCCTAATTTAGAACAGCTCAAAAGCTGTCCTAAATTAGGCCGCTGACTGATGTGGGTGCCAGCACCAAATATCAGGTCGACACTTGCATAACATTTTTTTTTAAAAACTGAACCTCCCCACCACCACAAACCTATGGCCAGGAAGCAACCTCCTCACCCTAGAACACTCCCCTGCCCCAACCATCCAGGTAGGCCTACCCAGCCATCCAGGTAGCCCCCCCTCCCCCAGGCCTACCTCTATACCTGGTGGTCCTGTGGGGGTCATTGGGGCAGGAGCACAGCCCTAAATGGCTGCCATGAGAGGCCACAGCAGTCATTTTAGCAGGCAGCCACAAGGGGCAGGAGTGAAGGGGCTATGCTCCCGCCCCCAATGACCCCCACTGGACCACCAGGGATAGAGGTCAGCCTGAGGTGGGCCTATATGAACTATATGAATGTCTAGGGGGTTGGGAATGGGGGTGATATTCAGGAGATGAAGGGTATTGCTTCCTGGCAGTGGACTGGGAAGGCGGGTAGGGTAGAAGTGGTCTTTGTTGAGGGGATGGGAGGAGGTTCAGGGAGCTAGTTTTTATGCAGGTTTAAGCCTGATATTGAGCCGGGGCCTGCATAAGCTCTGGTGCCCAGCCTGCCCCATTTAGCCCCCAATATTCAGTGCGAGTGCCCTGACATGGCCTAGACCTGAATATTGGGGGCTAATGACGCTAGTGTCAGTAATCATTTAAAAAAAAAAACACTGACTGTCACTGTCTGAATATTGGGGGAAGTGTGTTTAAGTCGGAGGAAGAAATTAACATGGATAGATTGTATATTCAATACTGTGCATGAGATTTCATGTCTAACTTTGGGTTAGATTGATATCTTTTGTGTATAGTAATTTGATAAGGATATCTCTTTTCATAATCAGCCATACATCATAAGACTCCTGAAGCAGGTGCTTGGGTGCCGAAACATGGCTGCTGGGTCGAGTCATTTCTGTTATTTTTTTTGCATACCATGATAATAATGAACCTCTTTCTTAAACCAGGGTATGCAAAGTATGATCTCAGTCTCTCAAATTTACTGCTAACACTTGCCACAGTACTTGCATTGTGTCAAAGAGAGCTTCTTTCTGGAGTTCATAAGATATAACATGTATAGGCAACTTATCCAGGTGCATTTGGAAGTTCTTTTTGATCAAACTGGTAGCATCCAAAATGATGAGAAATATTTCTGTATCTTTTTGCTACATTTTCTTGGTCTTGGATTGCATTTCTTGGTACTTGGAAGATCTTCTCTCTCTCCATGCGATTCAACAAGTCATCACTTGAGACTGACACCTCTATAATCAATGCTGTTATTTATTTATTTGTTACATTTGTATCCCACATTTCCCCACCTAGTTATGGAATTTTTGCTCCCACTACAATTAAAATCAGACTAACCTATTTTCCAAGCATTAACTAATGATCTATACAGTTTTCTGTTTCTGCTTAGGATCATGTCAGTTGCACTGAATGGATTTAGACCATTATCTCTTGTGCGTTTATTATTATTATTATTTTATTTTCATTTTTTGTTAAAAACAGAGAAGCCATTGCCCTGGGAACCACTGATTTCACTGAAGATGATGTGGATAAGATCATGGAAGAACTGGGGAAGGAGTACAAAGGCAATGCATACCATCTCATGCACAAGAATTGCAACCATTTCTCAGCGGCTTTGGCAGAGGTTGGATCACTGTCATTTTTATTAGGAATGTTTTCATTTTAAACAAAACAGTAAATTTCAACATTTTAAAAATTAAACAAAAGAAAGATGATTAAAAAACAGGAAAAACAGGCACAGCCAGACCTGGTGCCTCCCTTGCCAAAGTAATTCCCCCTTTGGAGAAGCACCAGCCCTCAGGGTCTCCCACTCCACCTCTTACCTGTCTTTAGTTGCAGGGTCTTCAAGTGGCGGGAGTGAGTCCCAGTTGCTCCTGCTCCACTGGAACAGTTGTTTTTATATGACCCCCCAACTAACCCAAGGCTAGAGCCATTTTGAATTTTTGACATGCAATAAAATGGCATCAGCCAATACTATTTGGATGTAAGGCAGCTATTATGACAAAATGCTGTTGTGCCATGAAGGTTCTGCAATTTTAGATGATGTAAGAGAGGACCTAGGTACTGGGGGGGGGGGGGGTGGTGGTATGATGAATAACAATATGTTAAGGGGCCCTTTTACTAAGCCGCGTATGCGTCTAAGCTTGCCAAATGTGCGCCAAAATGGAGTTGCCACCCAACTGCCGCATGGCTCTTGCGGTAATTTCATTTTGGACGCGCGTCTGATACGCATGTCTGAAAAATATTTTTTATTTTTGGGAGTGCGTAACAGACGCGTGCCAAGTGGCATTTGGCACACATAGGTCATTACCGCCCGGTTACTACGTGAGTCCTTACCGCTACATCAATGGCTGGTAGTAAGGTCTCAGACCCAAAATGGGCATGTGGCAATTTTTATTTTGCCGCACGTTCATTTTTGGCAAAAAAAGAGGCCTTTTTTACTGGCGCGCTAAAAAATGGATCGGCGTGCGCCCAAAACCCATGCCTACACTACCGCAAGCCATTTTTCAGTGCGCCTTAGTAAAAGGACCCCTAATATTCCAGAAAGGAAAGGGAGATCAAAAGTAAAATACCAAAACCACAATCTTCTCATAAGACCCATTTCACCAGCATATACTCACTTCATCAGGGTCATTAACTTCGGGATTGCATATCAGCACATGTCGTAAACATGCTCTGAATATAGCTTCACGGCAGGTTGCTATATTGAAAATGGTGTAGGTGAAACGGGTCCCATTGGATCGGGTTCTTCCTGAAAGCTAAGTATTTTTCTTTCAGATTTAAGTATTGTCGGCTACATGGATCTGCATTTAAAGTTTTTTCATTAAGATTTTTTATGGAATAAATATTAGAAATGTTTTTTTGTTAAAGCAGTGGTTTAAGGTTAAAAATTGCAAAAAAAAAATTTAAATGCAAGGGGATTTTGTAAGGATCTGTGATTGAGACCTTAACCTTTGTAATACAGACTATCCAAGTTTGACATGCAAGGTTTGTATAAGGTTGCTGAGATCCTTTTTCCTCCTTCTTTCAAGATGAGTTGAGTAAAACCCACTTTGCAATGTCTTGGTGCTATGAGGAGATTCTTTGTGTTTCTGGGATGGTACAGAGGCCACAGGAGGTTTTTTAAAATCATTGGCAATGGAGGAAGAGAGAGGGCAGATCCAACATGGTTTTCTGTATTTTTGTTTCTCTTTTGATTTTGTTTGTTTAATTCGGTTTAATGAAACAATAACAAATAACTTTAAATAAAAAAATGAAATGAATTATTTTCAGTGCATCAACCTACTTTTTACTCACTTGATTGGGTAGTATAGGTATAGCTGCTCTCATCATCTCATATACATAGAGTAGCTCTTGGAAATTATCATAACTAACTTTCTTATATATTTCTCTCATTTGCTTTATTTATTTATTTATTTTGATTTGACAATTTGATGTGTCCTCCAAACTCATATCAACCTCCTCTGTTTTCACCTGAGGTTCAGCCCTTGGCTCTTTCTTTCACCCACTGAAGACCTGACGAGTTAGAATGGACCAATGGCAGGTCTGCAGCCAGGGCTAGTATCTGAGATGGAGATGGCAGCATTGCTGCTGGCCACAGGGTGTCCTGGACCTAAAAGTCCAAGAGTCATAGCTCCTGCATTTCTCTTCTCTACTGTCTTCCTCTTTCCCTTTTCTTGTATCTTACCTGCTCATCTCATCTTGCATATTGCAGCAGCCAAAATGCTCCCTCATCTGCTACAAAGGGATCCTTTTACTAAGCTGCGTAAGCGTCTAACGCGTGCCCAACGTGCGCCAAAATGGAGTTACCATATGGCTACCACATGGATCTTGCGGTAATTTCATTTTTTGCTTCATGTCTGATACACGGAGCCAAAAAATAATTTTTATTTTCTGCCGCACGTATTGGACGCGCGCCAAGTGGCATTTGGCGCATATAGGTCATTACCACCCAGTTACCATGTGGGACTTTACCGTTAGGTCAATGGCTGGCGGTAAGGTCTCAGACCCAAAATGGACGCATGACAATTTTCATTTTGCCGCACATCCATTTTCGGCAAAAAATTTTAGAATGCATTTTTTTTACAGGTGCACTGAAAAATGATTCTGCGCACACCCAAAACCTGCGTCTGCAGTGCACCTTAGTAAAAGGACCCCAAACCGTCTCCTGTCAGCAAAATGGGGGGTGGAAATGGTGGGTTACAGTTTGTGGTAGCTAATTAGTACAGTAGTTTAGTGAACTGGGTGATAATTTGCATGAATTCAAAATGCATTCATTTGCATCTCATGTATTCCATAGAATGCATCTAAACATTTAGGACTAGATTTACTACAGTGTGTTACACATTGTTAGGAAACAGATCTGACTGCATAAAATAGGACCTGCAGTAAATTATGCCCATTAATATACAGTAGTAGTGTCTTTTAGTATTTCAAACCCCCAAATGTTCGCTTGCTGAAATGTAAGGAAGGACCTTAGTGCACATCTTAAGGCCACAAAGGTGCATTTTAGATACAATGTAGAAATTGGAATTGATATGTCCGGGTCAGGATGTGTACAATTCCGGTACTGTTTTAGAAAAGGATCTGCCTATGTAGAGCCTTTCTAAAATACATTTGATTTAATCATTTGATATACCGCATTTACACCATAAGGCACCAAAGCGGTTTACAATGTAACATAATATAAACAAGACAAAACTAGATACAATAAAATATTTTAAAAAAGAACGTAATACATTAAAATAATTCAGTTTAAATTAACAATACAAGATTAAAAAGAAAAACCACTAGGCTGCTAAAAACCTAGGTAAATCATAACAGTTAACAAAAGAAAGACATGAAAAGTTTGGTCTTCAAGATTTGATTTGGACACTATCCACCCTAAAAGGTTATTTTGTGGCTGTACATGAGGAATTGTGATATTGTATAAATAAGTGTGTGTTTTTGTTCCTAGCAATGCATCCCAAGGTTATATAATCATTTCAAGAAAGCCATGCAGGAATGCTATGTATGCTGTTGTAGGAACATCCATTTTACAATTTTCAACATGGAAAACATCAACAGAGAAAACTCGGTAATTTAAATGTGTTAGGCACCAATACATGTGTAAGAGGGATTTCAGAACTTACAAGTGTATATCTGTCATTTTAGAAACCTACATGTGTACATGCTCCTAATTCAGTTACAGAGGCTGCAATCTTTCTGTATTGCCAATTTTGAGAGAAAAATAAACAACAGGGGATTAAGGGCGAGACTTCCCTTAATCCCTCCTGTAAACGACTGCCCAGAACGAGCACTTTTAGAAAACCTTCATGTGCCTGGTAGCAGCTGTTAATCCGGATGTTGATATGTTACACAACATCCACTTGCAGTCTCTTTCGGAAATGGAAAATGTACAGGTAGGTTTTGATTCTGCCCAAACCATCTTGCCATCTGCACATCCTGCACCTTTACATGCGTAAACCCTGGCTAATGGGATTTTCCATGTGCATCCCAGATGTATGAGTAAATGCCAGAATTTACATATTTAAATTGCGAGTAGAACTAATGAATAGGATGCTCTTTATTGTGCACGCTAGAGCAGTTTACTGTGCAAATTATCTATTAGCAACTTTTATTTTTATTTAGATTTTGCTCACACCTTTTTCAGTAGTAGCTCAAGGTGAGTTACATTCAGGTACTCTGGATATTTCTCTGTCCCAGGAGGGCTCACAATCTAAGTTTGTACCTGAGGCAAGTGACTTGCCCAAGATCACAAGGAGCAGCAGTGGGATTTTAGTGATTCAGCCCATACAGAAGCACAGTCTGAATGCCATTCAGACTGAGGTGGTAAAAGAAAACCATCCCAATGTCATGCTAGTCTATTGTCAGCTAGCAGCGGTCAGAATTAGACCCCGATATTCAATACCAGGCTGTGTCTGGGCACTGGCACTCAATATCAGGGCATGACCAGTCAAGATTGTGCAGTCTTTATTATACATGTCCTAGTTGATATTCAAACATGGCATGCATAAGTAGTGTCCAAATTCCCCCTTCTTGTCCCCCTGACAAGGTCCAATCTCCCCCTCTTGCCTCCAAGTTCCAGCAGGCCCCCCCTCCCCTGGTCTACCTTATCAGTATTGGTGATCAAGTGGTCACCTGGGGCAGGAGCAAACACTCCTCACTCCTGCCTCTCACACTCGTGACTGAAAATAGCCACCATGACCTCTAGAGGTACTCTCATGGTACTACCACTGGAGGCTTATCCCATGTCAGTGAGCAGGAAAGGGGGATCAGACCTTTTCAGAGGGAGGAACAGAAGGAGGGGAGATCAGCTCCAATCTTACTACTACTACTACTAATCATTTCTATAGCGCTACTAGATGTACGCAGCACTATACACGTTATATGCAGGTACTTTCTCTGTCCCTAGAGGGCTCACAATCTAAGTTTTTGTACCTGGGGCAATGGAGGGTTTAGGGCCCCTTTTACCAAGCTGCAGCAAAAGGGGGCCAGTGCTGGTATTAGCACACGTTTTACATGCACACTGAGACCCTCTTTTACTGCAGATGGTAAAAGACAAGTCTCATCTTCCTACAGGAAATGCCTGGGCAGTAAGAAAATGCACTTGCCGCGTGGCCATTTTAGGGGAGGGAGCCCTTACTGCCACCCATTGAGGTGGTGATAAGGGCTCCCAGATTAACCCGGCGGTAACCGGGCAGTACAGCTATCGCCAGGTACACTTCGGCGCTACAAAAATAAATGCATTTTGTAGCGCTGGAGGGATCGGAGGTACCACCAGGCTGCTGTGGTAGCGCAGTGGTATTTCCTGTACAGCAATGTAAAAGGAGCCTTAAGTGACTTGCCCAAGGTCACAAGGAACTGCAGTAGGAATCGAACCTAGGTTGTCAGCATCAAAGCCTGCTGTACTAACCATTAGGCCACTCCTCCACACCCAGCAGATATTCAGTGCCAGCACCCATAGCTATGCAAGCATACTTAGGACTGCTTTTTGTGCAGTCCTATCTGCCCGCTCAGCTTTGCAGGAACTAGCACTGAATATTGCTGACACCCACCTCACAGGTGGCTCCTCCCTGACTGTCCCCATAAGATCCCTCTCCTACCTGGTTTCAAGATGGCTGATTAATGCCGATATTCAGAAGCACTATTTACAATGAATATTGATAGCCGGCCTGCTGAACACAATTTTTCTGCCTGCTTAAATTGCTTCAAATATTGGGACCATGCTTTTTAAATGGTTATATTTATTTGGATGAAATTTTTTGCTCCACTGATTCTAAAAGGGCATGTTCTTCCAATTCATCTTCCATCTTTGTTATCAGAGCCACTGATACACATAAAAACACAAAGCAACGCTGCTGGCAAATCCAGCACTTTATATTACAAGACCACTGCACTTCATTTCCTTTGGCATCACCCACCTAACATCGAGATTTGAAATACAAAATCAAAGTATGTCAACAAAGCATGGAAAGTGTACAGCTGGGAGTGGCTGGTTATTCCGAACCCTCTGCCGACTTCCAGAAGCTTGAACATAACCAGGATCTCTGTGAAATGTGTAATCCTGTCTTTTGGTACCTTCCCACCAGCTCATCTTCTCTTGTGTTTAGCCATGGCTTGCTTACTTAGCAGGTCTATGCACTACATGAAGTCATTTCATGTGAGTTTTCTTCAGCTTTGCAGTTCAAAGCATATAATGCTCCCTCTCCTACATAAGTACATAAGTATTGCCGCACTGAGACAGACCAAAGGTCCATCAAGCCCAGCATCCTGTTTCCCACAGTGGCCAATCCAGGTCACAAATACCTGGCTAGATCCCAAAAAAGTTCAATACATTTTATTCTAATTATCCCAGAAATAAGCACTGGATTTTCCCCAAGTCATTTTAATAATGGCCTATGGACTTTTCCTTTAGGAAGCCATCCAAACCTTTTTAAACCCCGCTAAGCTAGTCACTTTTATCACATTCTCTGGCAATGAATTCCAGAGTTTAATTACACGTTGAGTGAAGAAACATTTTCTCTGATTCGTTTTAAATTTACTACTGTGTAGCTTCATCGCATGCCCCCTAATCCTAGTATTCTTGGAAAGAATAAACAAGTAATTCATGTCTACCCTTTCCAATCCACTCATTATTTTATAGACCTCTATCATATCTCCCCTCAGCCATTTTTTCTCCAAGCTGAAGAGCCCTATTTGCCTCAGCCTTTCCTGATAGGGAAGTCATCCCATCCCCTTTATCATTTTCATCGCCCTTTTCTGTACCTTTTCTAATTCCACTATATCTTGGTGGAAATGGTGTTTGCAGCCTGCGATTTGTAGTGATTGAAATTAACGCTGTCCTAGCATTCTTCTCCCCTACAAGTTGCTAGCAATCAAGATGTAAAGAAAATTGATAGAATTGCCTTACCGCCAGTGTGTGCAGCTGTGATGTTATAATACCTCGGTGCCAGCAAAGAGCCCAGGCTTAAACGGAGCAGGATCTACAAACAAACTGTAACCAATCAAATAATTAGAGCTATCAGGTCTGAAAAATACAGACCACTTTCTTCATGCTCTCATGCTCATGTGCATCTCTGATCAGAATCATTACATGAGCTATGGATTCTTTGGAGCAGTTTTACAGAGCTGTGCTAAAAAGTGGCCTGCGTTATTTTTAGTGCATGGCTTTCCTGCACACCAAGGCCACTTTTAGTGTGGCTGTAAAATGTCCACAATTCCTTTTTTTCAATTAATGGCCATGTGCTAATTTCCCAATTAGCGCATGGACATTACCGTGTGAGCCCTTACTGCTACCTATTTTATAGGTGGTATGGGTTCATGTGTAACCCTGTGCTAATTGGCAGCACACAGAGATTTGCCTGCGTTAACCAATTAGCGCAGGGCACACCTACTCTCTGCCCCCAAACGCACGCCCCGTGCTAGAAAGTATTTTATATTTTTTAGCACGGGAGTGTGCCCTGTGGCAGTACCTTTGAGCGTGAAGTAAGCACGCATTAGTGCTTACTTCTGTTTAGTAAAATTGCCCCTTTATGAAGTAATCTGTGACTGTGAGACATGCAAAGGTTAGAGTTTTTATTTTTTTTTTTATTTATGGTTCATTTGTATCCCACATTTTCCCACACATGCAGGCACAATGTGGCTTACAGAAAATTAGGAAAAATTACAAATTGTGAAGATACGGATAAAGTGAACAAAGGATATACAAGGGGAGCATTAACTAACAGTGGAAAACTAAGCAAGATGGGGAATGTATTGGGGAGTATTAATCAGCAGAGTAACTGGGAGAGTATGTTTTAACAAAGAGGTAAGTTTTCAGCAATTTCTTGAAGAGGGTGTGGTCCATTTGCATTTTGAGGTGCTTCGGCAGAGCATTCCAGAGTTTTGGAAAACAATAGCGGAAAGAAGAGGAAAAAATCATCTTGTATTTGACGCCCTTGCAGTTAGGAAAATGTAGTTGAAGATATGACCGTGCAGCAGGCACAGAATTCCTTAGTGGAAGATCAATCAAGCTGAGCATATAGTCCGGGGCAAGCCCATAGATAATTTTATGGGTTTGAGCACCATGTAAAATGAGTTTATCTTGTTGGGCAGACTGGATGGACCGTAAAGGTCTTTATCTGCCATTGTTTACTATGTTACTATCAGGCTGCTAACTTGTAGCCCCAGGGCCGGCCCTAGTGTTTCTAGCGCCCTCCTGCAGTCTATTAATCGGCGCCCCTACCCATCCAGAGGCGGGATCACTATGGCTCCACCCCCACAGTAGACACACCCCTTTTACCAGCCATGGCATCATTGAAAATATTACACCAGTATAGAAGAAAAATAACTTAGCACACAGACCAGGAATTAGGAGAACAAACAGTCTTGCCAACTCTGAAAAACAATGTGTTAACAAAATTTCAGAATCTAACAAACAGATCCCCCTATTCAGACACAAGTAACCTGTTCCAGGGCAGAGGGAACTGCAGCGAACGAACGAAGTTTAGCGAACTCGGAGGAGCAGGCGCGCGCCGCGGCACCCCCCAGCGGCGTGTACCCCGGGCGGACCGCCCCCACCGCCCCCCCCCCCTCTTGGTACGCCACTGGAAATCCTAAGAAGTTAGACTCTGCATGCAGCACAATAGCCTTCCCATCGAGCACAGCTTAGGATCTAGCTAGGACAGACTTAATCAGCATAAACTAACATTTTCTACAATCTGAGTTGGACAGACTAACAGGACAGAGGTTAGCTGAGCTCCCACAAGTTATTTCAGAGCCAGATTCACTTGGAGCAGTGATGTTCTCTGACAAACACAAGGAGGGTATTTCTCTGCTTGGGAGGGGGGAGGGGACGGGACAGAGAGCTGACAGCTTTGGAGCCAGACTGAGATGAGCAGCAGAGATTAGATACTCAGCAGAGGTTGATTGCTTGCAAAGTGACGCCCTTGAAGGCATGCGCCCTCCTGCAGTGCTTACCTTGCTTACTGGGTTTGACCGGCCCTGTATAGCCCAATGCTCCAAGAGAACTTCTCCCAAAGGAGCTAGTTTCTTTGAAAAATCTCTTCGACAAGATATACCACAAAGATCAAAACATGTGAAACTCCCACATGTATCCAGAAATGTTAAGAATGCCTTTTGTTATATCACTATCATGTATTCCATTACCATGTAACCCAAAATCCTTCTGTAACACCAAATGTCTATCCTCTTCTCATTTCCACTATCCATGATGTATTGTAAGCCACATTGAGCCTGCAAAGAGGTGGGATAATGTGGGATACAAATGCAATAAATAAAAAATAAAAAAGAACAAGAAAATTAAGAACACATACATAAAACCCAGGCTTCTATTTTCCCTGAATACTCCAATCTTTCTGCTTTAATTACACTTCATATTCAGTCTGCATTGTACAAGTTGAATTATATACAGTACATAAGTAGATTTTCTTTTTCCAGAATATTAGAAATCAGTTAGCCTAAATTTGTTTTGTAATCAAGTATTTGTTTTTTCAATACTTTCTATTTTTAATTGCAATAGAATAAATGAAGGCATTGTACTTGAAGGAAAGAGAACACTCCTATTTCAATTAATTCATTATCCAGCTCATTTTCGAAAGTGATCGCCGGCCATTTTCTGACATAAATCGGGAGATGGCCGGTGATCTCGGAAAAGCGGCCAAATCGGTATAATCAAAAGCCACTTTTTTGGCAACATCGCCGCTTTCCCATTGCGTTGCCGGCCAAAGTTCAAAGGGGCATGACGGCGGCGAAGCGAAGGCGGGACATGGGCATGGCTACCAGATGGCTGACTTTCGGCGATAATGGAAAAAAACGTCGATAAGCAGTATATCGCCGGGTTTACTTGGTCCTTTTATTTTCACGACCAAGCCTCAAAAAGGTGCCCCAAATGACCAGATGACTACTGGAGGGAATGGGAGATGACCTCCCCATACTCCCCCAGTGGTCACCAACCCCCTCCCATACTAAAAAAATAAAACTAAAAACCTTTTTTGCCAGCCTGTATGCCAGCCTCAAATGCCGTACCCACCTCCATGACAGCAGAATGTGTTGTATCGTCCGACAGCCTTTCCCTGGTTGCGATGTGGCTCTCAGGTGAGTGTGACACCTTTTCAGTTAGTTGCCCCGCAGAGTCACATCAGTAATGCATTGTAGGGTAGTAGGCTCTACTCCCATGGTGCTTTTCCCTCCTGTTAACTGGGTCAGAGTGTGCCCTGTTTTGTTTCCGGTAGTCCATGAGGTAGTGGCCATTTTTGTAAGCCAGTTTTAGATCCCTTTCATGTGTTAGCCACGTTAGAGAATGTTATTACCTTGAATGTGGCTGAAAGAGGGCATTGTACACCATTCTGCCAGCTCTGACCTGCTGCTAATCTCAGTACCAGGGAGACTGTTTGCCAGTGGGGCACAACCTCTGATCTGCAGTTATCTGTGAGTAAACGTGCTTATTCCAATAAAGGACTTTTTCAAAGAGATTAGTCTTCAGGTGTCAACTGGTGTGCCAAGGTTATACAGCAGCAACAAGTCCTAGAGGCCTGTGTGTATGCAGGTCCCTGGAGCACTTTTAGTGGGTACCGCAGTGCACTTAAGGCAGGCGGACCCAGGCCCATCCCCCCCTACCTGTAACACTTGTGCTGGTAATGGAAGCCCTCCAAAACCCACTGTACCCACATGTAGTTGCCCCCTTCACCCCTAAGAGCTTTGGTAGTGTTGCACATTTATGGGTAGTGGGTTTTGGGGGGGTTGGGGGTTCAGCACCCAAAGTAAGGGAGCTATGCATGTGGGAGGTTTTTCTGAAGTCCACCGCACTGACCCCTAAGATGCCCAGCTGGTGTCCTGGCATGTCAGGGGGACCAGTGCGCTACAAATGCTGGCTCCTCCCACGACCAAATGCCTTGGATTTTGCCGGGTTGAAGATGGCCGGCATTTTTTTCCATTATCGCTGAAAAACAAACCCAGCCATCTCAAACCCGGCAAACTCCAAGGCATTTGGCCAGGCTAAACCATATTATCGAAGAAAAAGATGGCCGGCCATCTTTTTCGATAATACGGTTCCGGCCAGCTGTAGCGCTGCTGCCAACGTAGATCGCCGGCGATCTATTTGGCTGGTGACGTTCGATTATGCCCCTCCACAGTATGTAGTATGACACTGGTGACTCTTAGAGAGATACTGGTTCATTCTGGTTTTTAGGATCTCCAAGAATATAAATGAAATAGATGTGCACACACTGGGGGTAATTTTAAAACAGATTTTTGTGCATATAACAGTATACACATGTAAAATGCCTGTTACAATAAAAACCCTGTATATAGAGGTACAAGCAATGACAAGAATGCACATACTTATTTGCGGCTTTAGTATAGGTATTTTTAAGAATGGAGTTTGGACAGACCCCTGGATTCTATAAAGGTCAGCCAAATTGGGCACAGATCTGTAATGGGCTAATATGCACCAATGACTTAATTATTGGAGTTAACAAGCACTTAATTGGCACTAAATTATGATTTGTACGTAAGTATTGCCATACTGGGAAAGACCAAAGGACCATCGAGCCCAGCATCCTGTTTCCAACAGTGGCCAATCCAGGTCACAAATACCTGGCAAGATCCCCCCAAAGTACAAAACATTCCACACTGCTTATCCCAGAAATAGTGGATTTTCCCCAAGTCCAATTTATTAATAGTCTATGGACTTTTCCTTTAGGAAGCTGTCCAAACCTTTTTTAAACTCCGCTAAGCTAACCACCTTTACCACATTCTCCAGCAACAAATTCCAGAGTTTAATTACACGCTGAGTGAAGAAACATTTTCTCCGATTCATTTTAAATTTACCATATTGTAGCTTCATCGCATGCCCCCTAGTCCTAGTATTTTTGGAAAGCGTGAACAGACGCTTCACATCTACCCGTTCAACTCCACTCATTATTTTATAGACCTCTATCATATCTCCCCTCAACCACCTTTTCTCCAAGCTGAAGAGCCTTAGCCGCTTTAGCGTTTCCTCATAGGGAAGTCGTCCCATCCAGCTACGTTCTGTTTTGCATCAGTTTGCACCTAAATTGGATTGCACACAACTCAAAAGGGGGCATGTCCGTGGGAGGGGTATGGGTGGGTTAGGAATGCTCATAAAAGATGTGCGCAGTGTTACAGAATAGTGGGGAACCACACCCAATTTGCATGCCAGGATTTACACCAGGTTTCAGCTGGCATAAGTTCTTGTGCTCAAAGTTGAGTGCTGAATTCATTGCCCAAAATTGAGCATTTGTGGCGCTCAATACTATTCGAACGTGCGGTTTATAGAATAGCACTGAGTGCCAAGTTTTATTGGTGCTGAATTTTCTGCGCCATTTATAGAATCAGGGCCAGAGTATGAGCAGAGTCCCAATTTATGTGTGTACTTTATAAGGTACGTGCAATCCTCTGTATTGTTTGCATCTGCATTTCCACCCACTGTCACGCTGCTGTAAATGTACGTGACACCATTTTATTCACATTTTCTGCAGGATTTGTGTTAGCATCTTGTAAAGAGGCTCAGGCACCTCTGCATCTTTATAAAATAGGTGTCCCGTTCCGGGCCCTTACCTGGCACTCCGCGGGCCGGAGCGGGAGGCTGGGGCGCCCGGGGGGGCGCGGGTCGGCGGGGGGGGGGCGGCCACGGGGATCGCGGCGACTACGGGTTGCTCCGAGGCCGGCGACCCAGGAGAACCAGCGCCGGCCTCGGAGAAGAGGATCCGCCGGCCAAGATGGCGGCGCCGGCGGCGGCGTCCTCCTCGCTGCAGCAGGACCAGCGAGGAGGCTCCGCCCACACGCGCCGGATTGGCGCTTCCCCCTAGGAACTCCGCCCATTGGACGGAGGGACCAATCCAGGTCCCGCTGCAGGCTGGGGCACCAAGGATTGGCCACAGCTGTGCCCCAGCCAGGACGAGCGGCGGATTTAAACGGAAGCATGGAAGGGAACCAATGCTTCCGTTTTCTTGTTTGAAGCCATCCTGCGAAGCTTTCCAAGCCTGTGTTTGTTCCTTGTGACTGCTAGCCGTCCAGCTAGCGAATTCCAAGTCTGTGTTTGTTCCCCGTGACTGCTAGCCGTCCAGCTAGCGAACTCCAAGCCTGTGTTTGTTCCTCGTGACTGCTAGCCGTCCAGCTAGCGAATTCCAAGTCTGTGTTTGTTCCCCGTGACTGCTAGCCGTCCAGCTAGCGAACTCCAAGCCTGTGTTTGTTTCTCGTGACTGCTAGCCGGCCTGCTAGTGAATTCCAAGCCTGTGGTTGTTCCTCGTGACTGCTAGCCGTCCTGCTAGCGAATTCCAAGTCTGTGTTTGTTCCTCGTGACTGCTAGCCGTCCTGCTAGCGAATTCCAAGTCTGTGTTTGTTCCTCGTGACTGCTAGCCGTCCTGCTAGCGAATTCCAAGTCTGTGTTTGTTCCTCGTGACTGCTAGCCGTCCTGCTAGCGAATTCCAAGTCTGTGTTTGTTCCCCGTGACTGCTAGCCGTCCAGCTAGCGAACTCCAAGCCTGTGTTTGTTTCTCGTGACTGCTAGCCGGCCTGCTAGTGAATTCCAAGCCTGTGGTTGTTCCTCGTGACTGCTAGCCGTCCTGCTAGCGAATTCCAAGTCTGTGTTTGTTCCTCGTGACTGCTAGCCGTCCTGCTAGCGAATTCCAAGTCTGTGTTTGTTCCTCGTGACTGCTAGCCGTCCTGCTAGCGAATTCCAAGTCTGTGTTTGTTCCTCGTGACTGCTAGCCGTCCTGCTAGCGAATTCCAAGTCTGTGTTTGTTCCCCGTGACTGCTAGCCGTCCAGCTAGCGAATTCCAAGCCTGTGTTTGTTTCTCGTGACGGCTAGCCGTCCTGCTAGCCATTTCCAAGACTGTGTTTGTTTCCCATGCCAGCTAGCTGCCCTGCTAGCCATTTCCAAGACTGTGTTTGTTTCCCATGCTAGCTAGCCGTCCTGCTAGCCATTTCCAAGACTGTGTTTGTTTCTCATGCCAGCTAGCCGTCCTGCTAGCCATTTCCTAGACGGAGTCTGCCCTTCAGAACAACTAGCCGTCTCGCTAGTACTTGCCACTTCAGCACACGTTCCAGTTGTCAGCTAGCCGCCCGTCTAAGCCACGTTACCAAGGACTCTGTATCCACATCCAGCCAGGCCAGCCGTCACCCCGTGGTTCCAGCAGTCCTGCTGGCCGCCCGCAGCTGAGGGCTCAACCCTCGGTGAACGGCGGTCGCCGCGGGTGAAGAGTCGGGGTGCTCGGTTATCTTCTGGGCCTAGTGGAGCTCGGGAGAACTCGAGAGCTCACCTACACCAGAGTGGCATCAGGGCCACGACAGAAAACGGAAGCCATGAGCTCACCGACGCAACCTGATCTACGGGACCTGGCCAAGGTTCTCCAGCAGCAACAGGAACAGCTTAATGCCCTGTCTGGGGCCCTCCAGAATGTATGTTCTCAACTTTCCACGCTTCAGGTACAGAACCAGGCCGCTGCGGTCCAAGAGGCCGCAGCAGCTCCCCGTATGGGAGGGTTCCGTGTGGGACCTCGGTTCCCTGAGCCAGCACGATACGATGGGAACCCGGAGGGTTGTCGAGGGTTCCTCCATCAGTGTAATCTGGCCTTCCGGATGCAACCGGAGGCCTTTGCTTCAGATCAAAGTAAGGTAGGCTACGTTATGGGCCTTTGTGCGGGAAAGGCACGGGACTGGGTGGTCCCTCTGGACGAACAACATGATCCCATTTTGGGGGATTATAGCGAATTTCAGCGCCGGTTCCGGATGGTGTTTGACATTCCGGGAAGACCCTCCTCGGTGGCCTCGGAGCTGCTCCGGATTCATCAGGGAGAGGGTACAGTGGCCGACTATGCCATCCGGTTTCGTACCTTAGCCGCGGAGCTGCGGTGGGATCCGGAGTCCCTGATGGCCATTTTTAGGGAGGGATTACACGAACGAATCAAGGATGAATTAGCGGGACGAGAGATTCCCGGACCATTGGATGCCTTCATCTCACTCTGTATCCGGGTGGACACTCGATTCCAGGAGCGAGCCAGAGACCGGGTGGAGCGGCAGAAGTGGATACGAGGGGCCTCCAAGACGAGCAAAGGGCCGTCGTCTTGCCAGGCGAACCGGGACTCTACGGAGCCCGGGGAGGAGCCCATGGTAATGGGTCGGCAACGGTTGACCCCCGCCGAGAGACAGCAACGACAGTCTAAGGGACTGTGCTTCTATTGTGGGCAGGCTGGGCATTTCCTCCGGACGTGTTCCCTCCGGCCGGGAAATGCGCTCCCCAAGGCACCCTGAGGGGAGGGTTCTTGGGGCACTCCGCTCCCCTACAGGAAACCTTGCTCATCTTATCAGTGACCTTACGGTGGCAGGAGGCCACGGTTCAGACCCGAGCCCTGGTGGACTCGGGGTCTGGGGGCAACTTTATTGGGCTCGAACTGCTGCAGCAACTGGGCTGGCCCACGCTCCCCCGGAAACCAACGCTGCGGATAACCTCCATCCAGGGAACTACCCTTCCCCAGCCGGTCACTGAGATCACGCCTTTGTTGGGCCTGCAAGTGGGGGAGGGCCATCGGGAGGAGGCCGAATTCTTAGTACTATCCCGGACCATCCACCCGGTGGTTCTGGGATTGCCATGGCTACGATACCATAACCCGGTTATCGACTGGACCGGAGGAAAGATTCAAGCTTGGGGCAACTCCTGTCAAGAGACCTGTTGTAAGGGTCGGGCTGGCAGCTGTCCGGCTTTAAATACGTTGCCCGGGGAGGGACCCAGTGAACTGGGCTCCCTGCCTATGGATTATAGAGACTTTGCTGATGTGTTTAGTTCCAAGGAGGCGGAGGTATTACCGCCGCATAGGTCGTTTGACTGTGCTATTAACCTGAAGACTGATACGGTACCTCCACGGGGCCGCCCGTACAAACTGTCCCGAGGAGAAGTCAAGGCTATGCGAGATTATATCCATGAGAATCTACGGAAGGGGTTCATTCAGCCATCTACATCCCCAGCCGGGGCGGGGTTTTTTTTTGTTACCAAGAAGGATGGAACTTTGAGACCTTGTATTGACTATCGGGGATTAAATGCCATCACCGTGAAGGACCGGTTCCCGTTACCACTCATTCCCGAGCTCTTGGACAGACTGCAAGGAGCGCAGATCTTCACGAAGTTGGATTTGCGGGGCGCCTACAATCTAGTACGAATCCGGTCAGGGGATGAATGGAAGACGGCCTTCAATACCCATGAGGGGCATTTTGAATATCGGGTAATGCCATTCGGTCTCTGTAATGCCCCTGCGGTGTTTCAACGGCTTATCAATAGTGTGCTAGAAGACTTACTCAATTCCACGGTGATTGTATATCTGGACGACATCCTCATTTACTCCAAGGACCCCAGGGAGCATCCGGGCCATGTACGCGCGGTGCTGTACCGCCTACGTCAAGCCCATCTATTTGCGAAGCTGAGTAAGTGCGCCTTCCATCAGCGGTCTTTACCATTTTTGGGGCATATCCTGCTTCCAGGGGGGTTACAGATGGAACCAGACAAACTCCAAGCCATTCGAGAGTGGCCGCAACCGAGGGGTCTGAAGGCATTACAACGATTCCTGGGCTTCGCAAATTATTATCGCCAATTTATTCCCCAGTATTCCCGGTTGACCACCCCGTTGACGGAGCTCACCCATAAGGACGCTAGGGTCAGGGATTGGCCGCTAGAGGCGCAAGCGGCGTTCCAGCAGGTCAAAGAGGCCTTTGAGTCCGCGTCCATTCTGCTGACCCCCGACCCTGAGAAGCCCTTCACGGTAGAGGTGGACGCATCCGCTCTAGGAGCCGGGGCAGTCATTTCACAGATCAACCCCGAGGGCCGGCGTCAACCGTGCTCCTTCTTTTCACGTAAATTCTCTCCAGCCGAGCGGAATTATACGGTTGGGGATAGAGAACTCTTGGCCTTGAAACTCGCACTGCAAGAGTGGAGACACTTACTGGAAGGAGCGGAACACCGGTTCACGGTCATCACGGATCATAAGAATCTCCTATACCTCCAAGAGGCCCAGCGGCTGAATCCCCGACAGGCCCGGTGGTCATTATTCTTTTCTAGGTTTCATTTTCAGCTAGTGTTCCGGGCGGCCTCCCAGAACACCCCGGCAGATGCGCTCTCCCGGGCCTTTGAAGTACCAGAGGAGACTAAGGAGACTCATCCTATGTTAGACCCCGCGTGTCTCAGGGCGGCCACAGGGGAGGTTGCCCAAGTCCAGAGATTCGTGGCGGCCGCAGACCGGAAGAGGGTTCTGCACTGGGGGCACTCGTCTAGGTGGGCCGGGCACTTCGGGTACCAAAAGACACTCCGGTTCATCTCGAGACAATATCGATGGCCACAGATGAGACGAGATATCCTCCAGTTTGTTACCTCGTGCCCAGTATGTGCCCGAACCAAGCCAGTAGGAGGACCCCCCGTGGGAGACCTACAACCGTTGCCCATACCGACCAGTCCTTGGTCAGAGATATCCATGGACTTTATCACGGACTTACCTCGTTCCCAGGGACATACTGTGGTCTGGGTGGTGATAGACCGCTTCTCTAAAATGGCTCACTTTGTTCCCTTCACAGGTATTCCGACAGCAGCCTCGCTAGCTCAAGCGTTCATTCACCACATTTTTCGACTACATGGACTGCCCACTCGGGTTATCAGTGACCGAGGGCCCCAATTCACCTCTCGCTTCTGGAGAGGTTTATGCAAGGCCTTGGGGATGGAGAATCATTTTTCATCCGCGTACCATCCTCAAACCAATGGTATGGTTGAGAGGTTAAACCAAACCCTGAAAAACTTCTTAAGGGCCTTTGTCAACCAACGACAAGATAACTGGGTTTCTCTACTTCCATGGGCCGAGTTCGCCTATAACCAAAGTGACCATTCATCCTCAGGACAGTCCCCGTTCTTCCTGGTATATGGACGACATCCACGGCTTCCAGGGCCGTTCCCGACTACCGCCATGACCCCGGCTGGGGATCAAGTAGTAGCCGACCTACAAAAGGTCTGGAGGATGGCCAGGGAACAATTACAGAAGACCACGACCAAGGACAAGCTTTTTGCTGACCGCCACCGGCGGCCCGCCCCCGTGCTCCAACCAGGACAAAGGGTCTGGTTAAGCACGAAACACCTGAGACTCCGAGGATCTTCCCGAAGACTGGGACAGCGATACGCGGGACCCTATGCAATCCAAGAACGAATTGGGCCAGTAACATATCGATTGCGGCTACCCGCCACCCTACGAGTGCATAACGCCTTCCATATCTCACTACTGAAGAGGTTTCGGGAATCCAGGTGGCACCCGCCTCCAGCCCAGGAGAAGGATCTCCAGGTGGCTCCAGACCCGGAGTACGAGGTAGGAGAGATTCTCGACTCCAAGTGGCGGCGGGGAAGACTGTATTATTTGCTATCCTGGAAATCGTTTGGCCCCGAGGATAATTCCTGGGAGCCCGTGGCTAATGTTCATGCTCCAGAACTGGTCAAAGCCTTCCACACCCAATATCCGTCCAAACCCGGGCCCCGGAGGAAGGGGTCTTCCGGGGAGGATACTGTCCCGTTCCGGGCCCTTACCTGGCACTCCGCGGGCCGGAGCGGGAGGCTGGGGCGCCCGGGGGGCGCGGGTCGGCGGGGGGGGCGGCCACGGGGATCGCGGCGACTACGGGTTGCTCCGAGGCCGGCGACCCAGGAGAACCAGCGCCGGCCTCGGAGAAGAGGATCCGCCGGCCAAGATGGCGGCGCCGGCGGCGGCGTCCTCCTCGCTGCAGCAGGACCAGCGAGGAGGCTCCGCCCACACGCGCCGGATTGGCGCTTCCCCCTAGGAACTCCGCCCATTGGACGGAGGGACCAATCCAGGTCCCGCTGCAGGCTGGGGCACCAAGGATTGGCCACAGCTGTGCCCCAGCCAGGACGAGCGGCGGATTTAAACGGAAGCATGGAAGGGAACCAATGCTTCCGTTTTCTTGTTTGAAGCCATCCTGCGAAGCTTTCCAAGCCTGTGTTTGTTCCTTGTGACTGCTAGCCGTCCAGCTAGCGAATTCCAAGTCTGTGTTTGTTCCCCGTGACTGCTAGCCGTCCAGCTAGCGAACTCCAAGCCTGTGTTTGTTCCTCGTGACTGCTAGCCGTCCAGCTAGCGAATTCCAAGTCTGTGTTTGTTCCCCGTGACTGCTAGCCATCCAGCTAGCGAACTCCAAGCCTGTGTTTGTTTCTCGTGACTGCTAGCCGGCCTGCTAGTGAATTCCAAGCCTGTGGTTGTTCCTCGTGACTGCTAGCCGTCCTGCTAGCGAATTCCAAGTCTGTGTTTGTTCCTCGTGACTGCTAGCCGTCCTGCTAGCGAATTCCAAGCCTGTGTTTGTTTCTCGTGACAGCTAGCCGTCCTGCTAGCCATTTCCAAGACTGTGTTTGTTTCCCATGCTAGCTAGCCGTCCTGCTAGCCATTTCCAAGACTGTGTTTGTTTCTCATGCCAGCTAGCCGTCCTGCTAGCCATTTCCTAGACGGAGTCTGCCCTTCAGAACAACTAGCCGTCTCGCTAGTACTTGCCACTTCAGCACACGTTCCAGTTGTCAGCTAGCCGCCCGTCTAAGCCACGTTACCAAGGACTCTGTATCCACATCCAGCCAGGCCAGCCGTCACCCCGTGGTTCCAGCAGTCCTGCTGGCTGCCCGCAGCTGAGGGCTCAACCCTCGGTGAACGGCGGTCGCCGCGGGTGAAGAGTCGGGGTGCTCGGTTATCTTCTGGGCCTAGTGGAGCTCGGGAGAACTCGAGAGCTCACCTACACCAGAGTGGCATCAGGGCCGCGACAATAGGCTACAAATAGGTGCCTTCTTGCCCTCTCAACTAGGGGACCTGATATAAAATTACTGTCATTGGGTCTCCAGTGTAATCACATCTATCTCATGTATGTTCATTTTTGCTATTGTTAAAACAAGTCAAACGCACATCTTCAACTGGGTTAAGAAGGAGAGTTAGGCAGGGAACAGATTTCTCATTTTATTTGTTCTGTTTCATCTCATTTTAAAAGACATTTGCATGACTAAAATAGCATTTTTAGAAGCAAAAATAAGCTTCTATTACAATTGTTGACCTGAGATGCAGGTAAACTTAATGGAGGCATTCCTGGCCTAAGTGTGGCAGGTACCTGCGTAACTTACAGTATTTTGTAAACAATGTGTAAGTGGGAGCCCTTCCTATTTCCCACCCATGTTGTACCCCGTCTATATCCCCAGTGGAAATACGTGCTATGTTTGTTCAGCCGGTATTGGCTTGCATATATGCTCGTATATGCCATTCTTCTAAACATTTACACAGTTAGGACTAGATTCGGTAATGGGCACGAGAATTTACACCAACTGAAACCTGGTGAAAATCCTCGCACGTAACTTAGGTGCAGATCCCTCACATTCTATAATACTATGTGCTTCAGTAGTGAATGCCCAGACCTGTCCTTGCCCCTCCCATGGCCACACCCCTTTTTCAGCTGCATGCTAAAAAATTTGCATGTGCACCTTTATAGAATAGTGCTTAGCATGATGTACATCCAAGTTGTTGCCCATTTAACGTCAATAATTTTTAGCGTCCAATTATTTGCACCAATTGGCTCATTACTCAATTAAATTGTGTGTACAAATTGGGTGTGAGCCCAAATTTTCATGTGCAATTTTGAGCTCCATATATAAATCTGTGGGATAACGTGAATGTGAGTGCCTAGGTTACAGAATTGCCATTTACTTGACCTTGTATGATCTTTCCTTCTAGAATATGGTTTTCACCCAACGTTGTCTAAACCTAGACCATACAATTTCAGGCCTACTCACAGTCTGTGCTCAAAGATGACATAGGTATTCCTGTAGGTGGGACTAAAGCTCATGGCTGGTGCAAATGGGAATGCCTAAATGTTAGGTGTATTGATACCAGGTTACACTAGTGTAACCCCTGGAGAGGATGTCTCTGCTGCAGTGCAGGGGTGGAAGAATTTCCTGGGGGGGGGGGGGGGGTCACTAGGGTGATGGACAGCTGGGAGAGCTGCCCAAAATGGGTGGAGATGGGGAAGTCTACCCTGAGGGGGCAGGGCAAATAAAAGTGCTACACACTATTGGAGCAGGGTCCATGCTCCCTGAGCACTGAGGTGGCATCCCAGATCAATGAAAGTAGATCCTGGCCACTGCTGGCTAAGTGTAACCTCTGCTGAGGAGCAGAGGAGATTCATATCTGTTTCCCCAGAATGGGGAACTGTGAGAGCAGGAAGGAGTGCCTGGCAGGAAAAGACACCCCCGGTTAGAGGGGAGTGGGCATGGAGGAGCTCCGCTTCCAGCAGGACTTCGCCCAACATTAAGCGGGTCCACTGGTCTGGGATGGGATGGATATTGAATGGAGTATATCTAGATGTAACTGTTTAATTTTTTTTTTCCTTTCCATGTACAAATTATACATATTATTTTTGATGAAGAAACTGTTTGCTTGTTCATTGGACTATTAAATAGTTCTGAAATTCATTGGATGTGACTGCTTCATTTGGTTACAGCACTGATCCTGAGAGCAGAGTGGAGATACCCTCCAGCCTACTGGGATTTACCCGACACTGGCCTGTGCCTTAACCAATCAGAGTTGATTTTTTTGTGAATCCTGGTCCGAGTACCTATCCCAAACAACTTAGCTGGTTCCCCCTGACTGTCACATGTGGGACCAGGGTTACATTAGTATTCTATAACGGAACCTAGGTACCTTTATAGAATAGGCTCCTACTGTGTGCCCTTGAGGTGTCTAAATGGAGGCACCCAGTTATAAAATTTCCCCATTATAAATAATTTCTCCATTTTCATCTTATTGCACTATTAGTAAATGGCTCCTTTTGTGGGTGTACCTACAGTCCCTTCAGAACACTGCTGTTCATTTTCTATGCCATGCCAACAAGTCTGGTCATGTATTTCTTCTTTTTCCTCACCTTCAGTGGCTGCCTGTTAAATACCAAGTACAATTTAATATTCTTGTTTTAACTCTTCAAGCCTTACATCAAGGTTCCCCCACACACTTAACTTCCATGGTTATCCTCTATTCCCCTATTCGTGTCCTCTGTAAATGACTGTTGTCTCATACTTCTGGGCCCCTCCCAAGCTAAATGGAAATGGACCAGAAACAGCACTTTCTTTTTTCAGGCCTTCCTCCTTTAAAACAACTTACTCCTTTATTTGTATGCCAAACACTTATTGAAGGTCTTCAAAGCCAATTTGAAAACCTATTTTTTTGATAAAGCTTCTAACTGATTATCTTGTCACCATTACCCTTAGGCCTTGGATTCTGCAATTGGACTCTAGAAGTTTTGGGCCTTTTTCTATTTCCTTTCTCCCTGTTTTTTCTTGATTTTACCTTGTAAACCGCCTTGATTTGTATTGCAAATAATGCGGTCCACAAAATCTTTAATAAACCATAGAAGAACTCTAGGGATCTGGAAATGAAGAACACCATTAAGCTGCAGAATTTGTTGGAAGTTTGTACCAAATCCCCAAGTGACTGCGAGTTTTCCATGACTGGCTCCATGTAATCAGAATTATTCATGGATTCTCATGAGTGCCCACAAATCTCTAGCAGGAAGTCACAGCTTGTTAACGGTTTGAGCTATAGCTTTGTACCTTCAGCTAGGTGGCTGTGACCTTCTATTGCATAATGGTCACATTACTTTCAGTATGAACGTCATTTATCCTTGACTACCATTTCGGAATATTATAAAACCAGGACAGACAAAATGTGCCAAGTATGTAATTTCTAGTATGCGGGTTTCTGGGGGGACATTACAGAAGGCATGATCAGC
Source organism: Microcaecilia unicolor (assembly GCF_901765095.1). Classification (NCBI taxonomy): domain Eukaryota; kingdom Metazoa; phylum Chordata; class Amphibia; order Gymnophiona; family Siphonopidae; genus Microcaecilia; species Microcaecilia unicolor. The sequence goes on from NC_044039.1 coordinate 131,938,395, forward strand.
AAACAGCTGCTGTTTGAGGAGAACTTTCATTTTTTACTTTTAAAAGAAAAGCACACAAAGGGAGCCAATTATTTTTATTTTATGCAATAACTTAGGAGTGAGGTTCATTGCTATCCTATCATGCTATGCACAAATCTAAGTACAAAAATGTGGATTACCAAATAAATGCAATGAGCCCTATGGCAAATAACACGAGCTAACAGGGGGGACCTTTTAGAAAAAAACACCAAAAAGTGGTCTGTGGTAGTGTGGGTGTGTGTATTGGATGCGCACGGGACCATTTCTGCACTGCGTCTGGAAAAAAGGGGGTTTTGGCGGGGGCTGGGAAATGGATGTGCAGCAAAATGAAAACCAGTGTATGTCTATTTATGGCCTGAGCCCTTAACGCCACCCATTGACAGCGGTAAGGGCCCATGCATTACCAGTAATCATCAAGCATGCGCCAACTGCCGATTACCATATTGCCTGTTTTTGGCACACATCAAATTCGGAATTACCTCCAGGGGCATACGGTAGCCAGGCGGTAATGCCAATTTGGCATGCGAAGGATGGATGTACATAAGCCATTATGCGCCTTTGTAGAAGGGCCCCAGAGTTAGCCCCAGAGATCGCCCAAGAATGAGAAAAGAGCCACACAGAATATGGGACAATAACAGAGATTTATTTATTTGTTACATTTCTATCCCACATTTTCCCACATATTTGCAGGCTCAATGTGGCTTACATAATACCGTGAAGGCATTCGCCAATTCCGGTACGGGATTAGTACAAAATGTTGTATTGGGATAGGGAAGATAAGATTCAATCAAGTTGGGTTGAGGTAAAAGGGTTTGTCAATGTCCAATACGATCTTTGATAGTGAAGTGTTGCAGGGTTGAGTCACTTAAGTTGGGTCATTCGGATATGCCTTTTTTACGAATAGGTGAGTCTTTAAAAATTTCCTGAATTTTAGGTGATCATAAGTTGTTTTCACCACTTGTGGCAATGCGTTCCACAGGCATGTGCTTATGTAAGAGAAGTTGGACGCATGGGTTGTCTTGTATTTTTAGTCCTTTGCAATTTGGGTAGTGGAGATTCAGGTAAGACCGTGATGAACTGGTACTATTTCTGATTGGGAGATTGATTAGGTCGATCATGTAACCTGGGACTTCACCATAGATAATCCTGTGGACTAAGGTGCAAATTTTGAAAGAGATGCATTCTTTGATAGGAAGCCAGTGCAATTTTTCACGGAGTGGTGTGGCGCTTTGGAATCGTGTCTTGCCAAATATCAATCTGGCTGCTGTGTTTTGTGCCGGCTGGAGTTTCCTTGTGAGTTGTTCCTTACATCCCGCATAGATTCCATTGCAGTAATCAACGTGGCTTAATACCATTGATTGAATTAAATTACGGAAAACATGTCTTGGGAAGAATGGTTTTAAACGCTTGAGTTTCCACATTGAATGAAACAGATCTTTTCCTAAACATGAAACAAATGTATTAATTTGTTTAATGCAGTATGGAAGCACTTTTTAAGAACAGAAATATTCCTAATATGATTTTTATGCAAACCTGTTACTTATCTTAGGGGGTCTTTTACTAAAGCTTAGCTCGAGCTATCTGAGCAGGGCCCATAGGAATAAAATGGGCCCTGCTGCAGATAACTCAAACTAAGCTTTAGTAAAAGACCCCCCTGGTGAGTTATGCTAATATTTAAATATGTAAATTAACATACTTTTCTGTCTATTCAGCTGGAGCTTTGATTTTTAATTGGTTTTTCTTCAGATATGTACATTTCTTTTCTTTTTTTGCACTCAGGAGATAATGAATTTGCACATGAACACTCACTTGAGAGATATTTGATGGTTGGACCTAGGATTAGATCTTTATAAGCCTTTTATTAAGATGAATTGTCTATGGCTATTTATTCTATGATGGTCCTCTAAAAATACCATATATATTTCTGCTCTGTCAGTTAATTTTGTGGGTATGTATTTACAGGTATTATCTAGTGCCACTGGGTTCATTGAAGATTTCCTATTCAATTGGAACTGTATTTAGAAGTCACAATCAGGCTTTTAAAGATGATTTGCTCTATGTTCTGTACTCTTTGATTCAGTCGATAGCGACAAACTGTGAGAAATGCTAGTGAGGAGTGACAGGATCCCTTCTTAAAACGGTTATTTTCTTTCATCCTTATACGTCTCCCCAGAGAGGATGAAAAGAGATACTGTCAGGCAGGTTTAATTGTAATGGCATTACTAAGAATAGATGTTAAAAATCAAAAGTTTTTGGAAAAAAATATGACAAGCTGGTAAAGATGAATATTAACATGGCAAGGAGAAGACTTGCATTGTCCTCTGATCCTACCCTCAGATAAATTCTTTTTTCCCATATAAAATATGTTTATTGAATGCTTTCATTACAACAAAATTAAACAACATAACTACAGAATGACTGTTCAGAGCTTGTAACCGATTTGATGAATCATGAGGTATATGCTTTGGTTGCCAATATTAGAAGAACCATCAACAGCAAAGGCAGTCTAAGAAAGGAGGAACAACCAACAATGGTTTTTTTGAAGAAAGACCCGACTTGGCCACATTTTGGGGAACTGCCTGTATCAGGGGTATGCAAACACAGATAAAAATATATAGAAAATTTAAAAAACATACAAAGTCATTGCATACATAGACAAATCAACATCAATAACGTAAAAGCAAAATTAAACACAGTTACATCAGATCCTTCAATAACAAGCAAAGATAAACATAAAATTGATGACATCTTCCTGTAGATAACTAAAAAATAATATCCAATAAAATCAATGATCCAAAATCACATACATAAGTACATAAGTAATGCCACACTGGGAAAAGACCAAGGGTCCATCGAGGCCAGCATCCTGTCCACGACAGCGGCCAATCCAGGCCAAGGGCACCTGGCGAGCTTCCCAAACGTACAAACATTCTATACATGTTATTCCTAGAATTGTGAATTTTTCCCAAGTCCATTTAGTAGTGGGTTATGGACTTGTTCTTTAGGAAACCGTCTAACCCCTTTTTAAACTCTTTTTAAACTCTGCTAAGCTAACATACTTCTAACTTAATAAGCCTAACGAGCTTGTATAATTACAACATGGCATTCAAGACTTACACAATTTGAAAGATTGCATTTAATAAAAAGTAAAACTGTCGGATAAGCCACATGGACATATAGTAAAAATATTATCATACTGTCAATGGTTATATCATACCTATAAAAAATAAATAATAAAACATCTAATAAGAAAAATAATCTATAGAAACCAAATTAGAGTATCTGTGCTGTTAAGGAGCCCAGACCACCTTGACAAACTGCCTAAGTATCTATCCACATAGGGCTACATTCTATATATGACGCCAATAAAAACATCACCAAAATCGCTAATCTATAAGCCATGCTTAAAGTTAGGTGTGGTTTCTAGAACAGCACTTACATCCGGGAATTGTGCCTAACTTTAGGCATGGCCATTTGCACCAACTGAAACGTGGTGCAAATGTAAAAGCCTGCATTCGATGTGTATCCCCATTATTCTATAACAATACCTGTTCATTTTAGGAAGACCCCATGCCCCCTTTTTCAAACTGCACGTAAAATTTAGGAGTGGTGTGCGTAAAGTTCAATCAAATTTAATTAGTGCCAATAATTGCTTGTTAGCCAATTATTGTCACTAATTAGCTTGTTATTTAATTAAATTGCATGCGCCAAATGGGCACGTGCCCAAATTTGCAGACAGAATTTTTGGCAACTTTTACAGAATTAGGAGGAAAATGTAATCAAACAGTGCACAGTTTATATCTAAACCAAAATCCAACTCATAGATAATATTAAAAGTGAATATAGCAACAAACTCTATATGGGGTTCCCATATGTCCATTGTCCTTCATAAGATTTGGTGGTAAATACTAAAAAGAAATAGAAAATAACAAACAAAATAATTATTTCTTAATCCTAAAAAAAATTTTTTTTTTTGCTATTCAAAAAAGTGGTGCCTCTGCTGAGAACCATATTAGCGGGAGAACTGCACCTAATCCATTCTATCACATTTGAGTAACTGCCAAGAAAGACCACAAGGGCAACCATATAAATATCAACAACTAATAAATGCTTTCTTAGAAATATAAAACAACAAAATATATACTGAAGTACATATGGTGATTGAAGCGCCAAAAGAAATAGCACAAAAAACCTTCTATTATAAAACTGTATACCTGTAAGTACAACACACAGCGATTAAAAACTTACCAAACGATATAATAAATATAATGTGAGTGTTATAAACTTAGGGGTCCTTTTACTATGATGTGCTGAAAAATGGCTTGCGCTGGTGTAGAAGCATGTAATGGAGGGGCACAGTTTCATTTATCAGCGCACCTGCAAAAAAGGGCCTTTTTTTGGGCGAAAATGGACATGCGGCAAAATAAAAATTGTCACATGTCTATTTTGGGCCTGAGACCTTACCGCCACCCATTGACTTAGCGGTAAGGTCTCACACATTAACCGGGTGGTAATCGTCAGCACGCGTACACTGCCAATTAGCGCTATAGAAATGATAAGTAGTAGTAGTAGTAGTACAACCCGGATAACACCATGTGGTAGAAAGTAAAAAAATATTTTTCTGCTGCGTATATTGGACACACATAAAAAATGGGATTACTGCCTGGGGCTCGTGGTAGCTGGGCAGTAGTTCCAAAATGATGTGTGTTGGACGCGCGTAGGCGCTTACTTGCCTTAATAAAAGGGCCCCTTAGGGTCTTATTTACTAAGCCACGCTGTAGGTGCGCTAACGTTTTAAAGCGCACTAAAAATTAGTGCGCGCTAATGATAGAGACACTCATTATATCTAGCGTTAGTGCATGCTTAAAAGTTTGCACGCCTACAGCGGGGCTTATTAAACAGGGTCCTTATAGAATATAAGACTCACTGGCTTCAAAAGGGTTCTGGTGAAAGCTGAAAAATTAAATCTTCGATTGGAGGGTGAGTTTCCTCAAAGGAGAATACCAAATCATATATTTAGGAAAACTCCATATATAGTAAGCAAACCCAGTATAGGAGGAAAATGACTTTTACTAAAGGAGGAAAAGGCCTCAAGAAGCTCCTTTCCATACACAGCTGTGTTAAGGGAGCTGTGACTGTTTCATCATAGGCAAAAAAAACCTCCTGTATTGTGCTACACAGCCTACTTAAGCTAGCTTCAAAAGTTCAAGTGAAACAAATTTCAAAATTTTTTTAAAATATTCACTTAGCTTAAGTTGTTATGTCTCGCTGTTCTTCTTTCTGATTGTATCGGATTATTCACGGTCATTGAATAACCCAGCATATCTGTTAATATAAAATAGTAAACCCACATAGACCAACTGTAATCTGGGTATGGTGCAAACTAACCAACACAGTATGGTCACAAAAAAGAAAAAAAAATATATATATAAACAAAAAGACATGAAGCATACCATACCATTAAAAAATATAGGGGTCCTTTTACTAAGGTGTGCTGAAAAATGGTCTGCGATAGTGTAGATATATGTTTTGGGTGTGCACAGAATCATTTTTTAGCACACCGGTAAAAAATGCCTTTTTTATATTTTAGCCAAAAATGGACTTGCGGCAAAATGAAAATTGCCGCATGTCCATTTTGGGTCTGAGACCTTACCGCCAGCCATTGACCTAGTAAAAAAGTCTCACACGGTAACTGGGTGGTAATAATCTACACACATCAAATGCCACTTGACACGCACTAGAAAATATCTTTCAGACACGCATAGCAGACGTGCGCCAAAAATGAAATTACCACAAGGGTCACATGGTAGCTGGACGGTAACTCGGAATTGTCGCATGTTGGGTGCACGTAGGTGTTTACGCAGCTTAGTAAAAGGGGCCCAGAGTGAACCACTTCTTCTATCAAGGCCAAAAATCATGTTTATAAACCAAAATGAAATCCACTATCTCACCCCCCCCCCCCCCAATACATACATGCACTTTCATCTCTGATTACAAAAAAAAAAGGAATAAAAAATAGCTATCTTAAAAATCTTCCTATATATAAATCTTCACTGACTTGGAGGCACAATTATTTATTTATTAGGATTTGTTTATTTATTTGGATTTATTTACCGCCTTTTTGAAGGAATTCACTCAAGGCGGTGTACAGTAAGTAGATTATAAGAAGCCTAAAGCTAATCAATGTCTGATTCAAGCAGTTCTCCGAAACATGGCCAAGTTGGGTCTTTCTTAAAGGTATTTTTTGGACATTGTTGGTTGTTCCTCCTTCCTTTGCTGTTATTGGTTCATCTGTTTGTCTCTGCAAAGGGTTCACTCCTGTTTCTCTGCCAATATTAGAAAGATAAGTGTTCATATAGAAGAAATGTAAAATATATGGATACAATTTAAAGTGTGATTTAGCAATATGGATTATTTAAGCTAAAAAGTACATTAAGTACATAAGTATTGCCATGCTGGGACAGACTGAAGGTGCATCAAACCCAGCATCCTATTTCCAACAGTGGCCAATCCAGGTCACAGATACCTGGCAAGCTCCTAACACCTACAATACGTTTTATGCTGCTTATCTTAGAAATAAGCAGTGGATTTTCACCAATTCCATTTTAATAATGGTCTATGGACTTTTCCTTTAGGAAGCCATCCAAACCTTTTTTAAACTCCACTAAGCTAACTGCTTTTATTATATTCTGTGGCAACGAATTCCAGAGTTTAATCACACATTGAGTGAAGAAACATTTTCTCCAATTCATTTTAAATTTACTACTTTGTAGCTTCATTGCATGCCCCCTAGTCCTAGTATTTTTGGAAACAGTAATCAAGCGATTTACGTCTATCTGTTCCACTCCACTCATTATTTTATAAACCTCTATCGTATCTCCCCTCAGCCATCTTTTCTCCAAGCTGAAGAGCCATATAGCCACTTAGCCTTTCCTCATAAGGAAGTCGTCCTATCCCCTTTATCATTTTTGTCGCCCTTCTCTGTATCTTTTCTAATTCCACTATATCTTTTTTGAGATGCAATGACCAGGATTGAACACAATATTCAAAGTGCAGTCGCACCATGGAGTGATTCAAAGGCATTATAACATCCTCATTTTTGTTTTCCATTCCTTTCCAAATAATACCTAACATTTTATTTGCTTTCTTAGTCACCGAAGCACACTGAGCGGAGGGTTTCAACGTATTGTCAACGACACCGCCTAGATCCCTTTCTTGGTTGGTGACGCCTAACGTGGAACCTGGCACTACGTAGCTATAATTTGGGTTCCTCTTTCCCACATGCATCACTTTTACACTTGCTCACATTAAACAGCATCTGCCATTTTGTTAGTCTAGTTGTGAGCCCTTGAGCCCAGGCCGAGGCCTACAATAGATGTTAGGCCAAGGCCTGGGTGGACCGAGCAGACGCTATACAGTACCCCAGCTACCAAGTCCTGCACACACAACCAACTTGCACCTCCAGAAAAGGGACGATAGGGCATTCAGGCGGGCCTCACAGCTGATCGAGAACCCATTTACTCAGAATTCAAGCTTTTCGGGCCTCACGGCCTAACTGGAACCGACTCATAGGTAGGGAGGGAAAACGAGGAGGTCTCCACGAGAACTAGAGCACCAGCACACCTATGGTGCTGGCTAAGGACACATAGGAAAAGGAACTGACAGACGTAGCTACAAGAAACACAAGGCAGTGCCCTAGGCAATCAAGGAGAAAAGGAAGCACACACAGAAACACGTCAGGCAGTACCCCACGGCACACAAAGGAAATGAGGGACTGCGAAATAAAGATACTGTAAGCAGAGACCCTCAGCAGACAGGAGAGGGAAAAGTCAGCAAAACAGAGTGCGGTGCCTAACACAACCCCAGCACAGAAAGGAAAAATGCTCAGCAATACAGAGGATAATTACAGCAAAGAAAGGACTGACAGTCACAAGGGAAAACTGCAGCAAGCAGACAACTGCCAGAAACAGTGAAACTCTGCAGACAAAGGGTGAAACCAAGCTCAAACACACAGCTGCTAGAGGCAGGGAACACTGCAAACAACGGGTTAATCGGAGTACAGGGAAAGAGCAAACAAACAACCCCCATAGGGAGAAACAAAGGGTCAGGAGCCTGCTACAAGGGCAGGACAAACAAATCAGAATACAAACACAGCAACAAAGGGTAACTCCGAAGGAAGGGGAACCAAAACAAACAAACTGGAACAGAACGAGGTAGGCACTCACCACACAGCACCACAGCCAAACAGAGAGAATCCCAGGTGCAGTGTAGAGAGGTAATTAGACACACACTAGAAGCAGCCGGCAAACAGACAGAGGAACAGAAACTGCAAGCAAGGTAAGGAGTAATCAAACCTCACGAAAGCACAGAGCTAATAGCTCAAACAGAGCTCAGGTAAGGCTTCAGCAGAAAAGGAATAACGCTAAAGCAGGGGTTGTAGGGAAATGTAAGCTTAAGTAGATCAGACTGACATCAGCTCAGCCCCTGATGGACCAATCAGGAGCGATTCCAAGCATTCCCCTGTCTGACTAACAGAATTCTAACAGAATCATAACACATTTAGACGCCCAGTCTCCCAGTCTGGTAAGGTCCTCTTGTAATTTTTCACAATCCTCTTGCGATTTAACAACTTTGAATATCTTTGTGTTGTCAGCAGATTTAATTACCTCGCTAGTTACTCCCATCTCCAGATCATTTATAAATATGTTAGAAATGGGATGCTTTTTGAGACTGTGATTGAATAACTGATAACCTGGGTAGAAAAAAAGTAGTTGTCTATGTTCTGAGGCTTTTTTTCACCCCTTAAAAAAAGCTTATTAGAATTTGGGCATGATTTCTACAGTCTGGAAGCTTAAGTGTATATAAAGTTCATATATAAATCACAGTGGTGATGGTTTTTGTATGTTTTTGAGTTTTAGTTCCCTTTTGCATTAAAAGTGTGTACACTATTACATTGAGATTATGCTGATATTAGATGTTACACAGCAGAAAGAGAATCTGCTGCTTATTGAATTTAGTGCCCTGTTTTCTTAACTATGACTCACATAAGGCATACTTGATTCCACCTCATTTACACAGAGTCTCAATATATCTTTCCAATTCATAGGGATCATTTTTCTTGATATTGCAGTGAGAAGCTCTAGCAATTTGCTTTCTTCATTTGATAGATGGTCTGACAATGCCAAGGACTTCGAAACAGCTATCTTGTACGAGAAAGCAACATTTATTTGCAGGATGATGCACGTACATTCCCATGCTTTTTGCCAGAATAAAGACAGATTAGCACAGTAGAATAGTTGATGTGAGAGAGTGCTATTTTCTGTATTGCAAGACAGACATCTATTTGAGGTCTTATCTGACTAACAGAGCTGGAAGGAGTCCAGACAGTTCTATGCACCATCCGCTGCTGAAGACAAGGAAGAAAAAATTATGCCTTACTTGATAATTTTCTTTCCTTTAGTTACAGCGGATGAATCCAGAGACTTATGAGTTATGTTCATATACCAGAAGGTGGAGATAGAGAACATTGAAGTGTGCCACATATAGGTCAGTATGCTCCTTGGTTAATCAATATGTCTCAAAACAAAGCAGAAAGAACAATTAGTAGCTCAGCACTTCTCTTCCCTCACAGAATCAAACATCAATGAGATAACAACTGGAAACCCTATGAACATAGGAAACTGTAACAAGAACTCCAAACAGAGAAAACAGACCAGGGTGAAACTCTGGATTCATCCACTGTGAATAAAAGAAAGAAAATTATCAGGTAAGGCAAAATTTTTCCTTCCTTGTCATCAGCAGTGGATGAATCCAGAGACTTGTGGGATGTGGTAAAGAAGTCCTCAAACAGGGCGGGAATCAGAGACACCCACAGAGAGCACCAAGGCCCCAAAGGATGATTCTGACCACATTGCAATATCCAGGCGATAATGCTTGAAAATGTATGCAAAGAGGGCCATATCGCAGCCCTGAAGATTTCATCAAGGGAGTACCCAAGAATCTGCCCAGGACAACACAAGAGCTCTGGTTGCATATGCCCTAAGAGAAGCTGCTGCTTGCCCAAAAAAATATAAGCACAAGAAATGGATTCTTTAATCCAACATCTAATGGTTGGCTTAGATGCCGCAGCCCCCCTAATTTTGACCCACCCAGAGCTGAAACAGGTGATCAGAGCATCAAAATTCATTAGTAGTTTGCAGGTACTGAATGAGCACCTGGCATGCACCAAGGAAGTGTTCCCATATTCCTCCTTCGTGAAGGATGGAAGAAACAAAGGTTGGTTCAGTTGAAAGGAAGAGACCACTTTAGGAAGGAAAAAAGGAATGGTCCACATGGTGACACCTGCCTCAGTAAAACAAAGAAAGGATCCCAATAAAACAGCGCTTGTAGTTCAGAAATCCACTGAGAAGATGGTATAGTCACCAGAAAAACTGATCTCAAGGTAAGGTCTTTGAATTTAGCTTTCCGAAGTAGCTCAAATGGCACCCTTTGAAGAGAGCATAGGACCAAATTAAAATTATCTGGGCTTAGTGACAACCGTGGGAAGCAGCCCGTCTAACTTCCACAGTCTGAATATTGGCCCCTGACACATCCTGTGATGAGTGCTGCGGAAATCTGGAGCAAATGTGTTTCTACCCAGGACAGCAGGAGGCGAGACTCCATTGCCAAATGAGCACTGTGAGTGCCTCCCTGCTTGTTGATGTAAGCTACGGTCATGACATAGTCCGAAAGAATCCATACTGGCTTGCCCCTCAGAAAGCACTGAATGCCAGAAGTGCCTTGCGGACTGCCCAGAGATCCAGACGATTGATAGGCCAAATCTGACTCCATTTTGTTTTAGAGGCTCTGGGCATTGTGACTGAGACAGTGGGCTCCCCAGCCTGCAAGACTGGCCTTGGTCACTACCACCGCCCATGATGAGGAGGACAGGCAGTCCCCCCAACTGAGATTGGCTGAATGCAGTCACCACGACATACTGGTTCTTGCCTGCTGAGTCCAGGAAAAGTGGAGTTGATAGTACTGAGATAGGGGAGACCAATGGGTCAGCAAGGACTACTGAAGAGGACGCATGTGAGCCCTGGCCCATGGCACTACATCGATTGTTGCCGCCATGGAGCCCTGAACTTGAACATAATCCCATGTTTTCAGATTTGGAGTCTCTAACAACAGACAAATCTGACTTTGAATCTTATTCTGTCTGAGATTTGTCAGAAACACTTTCACCTGTGATGTGTCAAAGCAAATGTCAAAATACTCCAGAGCCCGTATGGGAATCAAATGGCTCTTAGAGAAATTGGTTACCCAACCCCAGAAATGAAGAAGAAGGATCACTTTGGAGGTAGCCTGATGACTCTCCTGAATGGATGGACTGTGATAACTTTCTTCCTCAGAAATGCCCCTACCATCACCATGACCTTAGAGAAGGTTCAGTGAGCAGTAGAAAATCCAAACGGTATCACTCAGAACTGAAAATGTTTCCCTAGAATCACAAAATGGAGAAAGTGCTGTTGTGGAGGCCAAATAAGAATATGAAAATATGCCTCCTGGAGATCTAGAGAGGTCAGAAATTCTCCGGACCTCACAGCCTCCATCACCGATCGGAGGGTTTCCATGCAGAAATGCTTGACCTGAAGAAATTTGTTGACATGCTTGAGATCAAGCACTGGACAATAAAAACCTCTTTTCTTTGGAACTACAAAGTAGATGGAATAGTGGCCCTGAATAACTGCTCCTAATTCCTGCAGAGATTGAAGTGTGGAGCGGAGTGCACTAACTTGCACAAGGCTTTACATGATGATCCAAGAAAAAATATATGATGGGAGAGAACTCTAATTTCTCTTATAACATCCAAGACCCATTGGTCTGAAGTAATCTTGGTCCACTCCTCGTAAGAGCGAGTGAGATGCCCCCCCCCCCCCCACATGATCTCTGAGAAAAAGTGAACTGGAACCCTGGCATTGTGAAGGACAAGAGGCAGGGGAGGATCTTGTAAACTGGGCCATCGTTCGCTTATCCAAATGAAAGGGCTGTTTGGACTGGTATCTGGGCCTTTGGAAGGAACCCGAGCGACCGGCTTGTTCCACTTTGAGTCCTTAAGAAAGAGTGTGCCTGATTTGACTAAAAGAAGCTTCAAGGCTTGTTCTCAGGCAAACATTGAAACTTAGAATCCCCCAAATTCTTGACGAATTTTTCCAAATCCTCCCCAAAAAGAAGCTTCCCCCCAAAAGGAAGTTTCGTAAGAAGCTGCTTAGAAGCAGCATCTGCTGCCTACAAGTGTCTAGTGGCAACTACCAAGGCCATTTGCTTGACTGAAGCTCTAATAAGATCGTACAAAGAGTCAGCCAGATAGGCCAACCCCATCTCCATAGCAGGAAACTCAAAAGGAGCCTGAGGCTCAGATACAAAGTAGGCAACTGCCACTTGCTGCACCCAGCTACGGCAGGCTCTAGACACATAACAGCTGAAAATTGCTGCCTGGAGAGAGACAGAGAGAGAGACAAAACTTCAAATGACAGATTTAAAGAAGATTCCAGCTTCCAATCTTGGACATCCCTCAGAGCTATGCCCCTTTTCACTGGAAGGGTAGTCTTTTTAGTCACTATGGCTACCAGGGCATCCACCTTAGGCAACTTAAACTTCTCCAATTCCTCTTGAGAAACAGGTGTCCCTGAGGAAGATTTTGAAACAAGGATTCTTGTTGGATGTTGGGAGCATTCAATGAAATAGCGTCTCATCAGTTCCATGTAAGATAAATGTGCTTCTGTCTGATCCATATTCCAGTGCTCAGGATACACATGTGAACTTATGCATTGTTGTTATCATCCCTTGAAGTTATAGGTGCTGTTTTTTCTGACTTCAGTGAGTCCGCCTTAATATACGGATACCTATTGAATAGCTTTTTGTTATTTTTTTTATCAAATAAATATAATAGAAAAATTTAAATTATAAATAAACAAAACGCAATTAAAATTTAAAAAAAGGGGGGCATTGATAAAGGGTACTCATGATGTAGAGAGCTTTATAAGTGAGCCGTCTTTGCGACTAGTCTTACTGAAATCTAGCTCAGCTGAATGGTCAGCCTATACTGAACTCTCTTTTTCCCCTTTTCCAACTTTTATTTGTAAAAAGTCTCTTATTTACAAAAGTTTTTTTTCTCTAGGCATCTGATATAGGATTTTGGATTTTTTGGGATTGACTTCCTTTACTTTTTGATGATGCTGCATAAGTAAGACAAACTCTGTGGAGAACGGCTCCTGTGAAGAAGCTGGAGCCCCAGAAAAAAGAGGGACTGGATCACAATGAAGGAACAGGAGCCTGCCCATGTGCTAAAGTGCACTCACCCAGATCAGCAGCATTGTGGGAGTCCACGGTGGCCACAGTTGCCAGCACAGAGGCAGAGGGGGAGGGAGAGAGCTGTTCAGACTCTTCCGCACAGGAATTCGATGGTCCCGCTGCTTCCCATGCAGAATCTGTTGCGTCTTGGGTCCAAAAGCAACTTGTGCACTGTCCCTACACTGCTCTCCACTTTCCACAGTAGGAGCAGCACTTAACAGCCTCCGTCACCATGGGAATACTGAAAATAATGCAACCATAAAGTAAAACCCGACAGGCAATTATAATTTAAAGAGGTACACGTAAAAGAAAGAACCCATCCCTCTTGCCAGTTTCTCTGCCCAGGCTATGCAGTTAATGCTGAAAGAAATGCAGAAGCAGCCCCCCCCCTCCTCCTAAAAGAGCTGCTGTAGCAGTTGTATTTCTGCTTGGTTTTTCCCTCCAGTAATGCTGAGCACTTTCCTCATGATTGTTTTTTTTTGGGGGGGAGGGGGGAGGTTTAGCCCTGTGAGGAAGGAGAAGTGAGGGAGTGTGTGTGGAGGGGAGGGACCTGGCACCACTAGGTGTACCCCTAGATCAGGTACCAAGCAGCCTAAAAGCCCCCAAGCTCAACTGAACCAGAAGAACCGGAACAGGAGCAATAGCTGAAGATGAGACCAGGAACTTGCAAGAGCCCATCATTTGCCTGCTGGAGATAGAGAACATATTGATTAACCAAGGAGCATACCGTCCTATATGTGGCCCACTTCCGTTCAGTGTTCTCTATCTCCACCTGCTGGTAGATGGACATAACCCATAAGTCTCTGGATTCATCCACTGCTGATGACTGGGAACAATGATTACAGTATTGCAGTGGATAATTAACTCCTGATAGTTTTGTCCCAAAAGGTTTCCCATTCCTTTAGGATTAAAGTGGTCTGCAATTCATCCATTTACTTTTGGAAGAAAGGTTGAATTACTGGTCTCCTTACTCAGCAAAGCATTGTAAGCAAGTTTATATTGTTGCAGCTTTAAGAATACCTCATAAGCTAGTTTCTTGAACAGATTGATTTTCTCTGTTTTACCTAGTAACATAGTAGATGACAGCAGATAAAGCCCTGTACAGTCCATCCTATCTGTCCAACAAGATAAACTCATATCATACGGTATGATGTGATATTACAATATGCATACTTGATCTTGATCTGTCTTTGCCATATTCAGGGCACAGACTGTAGAAGTCTGCCCAGCACTAGCCTTTTTCCCCAACTACTGGAGTTGCCTTCGAAGTCCCACTCCATCCCATCCAGATCTGTCCGGTCATTATCGGAACACAGACCTATAGAAATGTGCCCTTTCACTAGCCTTATTCCCCAACTACTGCAGTTGCCACCAAAACCCCATTCCAGCCCATCCAGATCTGTCCAGCCATGACTGGGGCACAGACTGTAATAATCTGCCCAGCTCTGGCCTTATTACCCAATTAATGGAGTTAACATCTAAGCACCACTAAGTTTGTTATGATTCCATTCTCTTTCCATACAGGATTCCTTTGTTTTTATACCATGCATTTTTTAATTCCTTTACTGTTTTTGTCTCCAGCACCTCCTGTGGGAGGGTATTCCAGGTATCTCCCACCCTCTCTGTGAAAAAGTATTTTCTGACATTATTCCTGAGTAGAGGAGTGGCCTAATGGTTAGTGCAGTGGGCTTAGATCCTGGCAACCTAGGTTCAATTCCCATTGTAGCTCCTTCTGACCTTGGGCAAGTCACTTATTCCTCCATTACCCCAGGTACTAAAACTTAGATTTTGAGCTCTCTAAAGATAGAGAAATTGCCTGTATGTGATATGTACAGCACTGCATAACATCTAGTAGCACTATAGAAATGATTAATAGTAGTAAGTTGATACCCCTGCAACCTCAATATGTGTCCTCTAGTTCTACCACTTCCCCTTCTGTGGAAAAGGTTCATTTGTATATTTCTACCTCCACTTCCCAAAGCTTTGCTTTGTCTTTTTTTGTTGTTGCCTCACCTGGAAGATTATTATCAATCCTCTAAATAGGAACCTTATAGCATGGCTTGGAAAGTACTGAATGACTTTTTGGGGGATCTGGATTGCAGAGGACTGCTGAGAGAAAGAGAGATAGCTGATCATCAAAATGATAATACCTTGCATCTCATTATGTAGGATACTGAATGACAGGTTTCAAGAAACTAGAAATTAATTGAAGCAGGAGTATGAATGATGAGTGTGGACAAAAACGTGTAGTCTTTTTGTTGGATGCTGAGACCATCAAAGGTCTACTAATACCAACTCTAATAGCACTGATTATAGTTAGTATTGCCCCAGATTTAGTGAGCTTGACTTTACATCTAGAGTTTCTGTTGATAGCACAATCAAGTACTTGGGTGAAATCCCCCCAAACTACTACACGGACATTACCTATTCCACCACCATTAGGCAACGATTGAGAGAACTGCAGATAGTCAACTGCAGATGCATAAATAATAATCAATGACAGATTTATAAATGAGGAAGACATATCCTTCTTAAACCACCGTTCTTCTGTGTCTGAGGCCAAGGTTATGCTAGCTGTGGGGAAGGTTTCATGAACTAAAATAACAACCTTACTTTTCCTATTCAAGGCTGGGGAGATATCTTTCACCTCAAACGTTCAACTTCTCAACTTTAGAGATTCACTGTACAACTGATGTGTTTCTTGAAAAAAATATAACTTCTGGACTCAGTTTATTTACATAGGTTAGTACCTTCTTTCTCTTTATAGGACTGGTGAAACTTTATACGTTAAAGAAAATTACCTTGATTTGTGAGTCAACTATAAATAATTGTTGTTCGATTTCAGTTCTTTAGTCTCCAGCAACCTCATGCTTCTAATGTACATAGAGGAACAATAAATCAAGATCCTCAGTGTATGCACAAAGTGGACACACACTCTATCACAAGCTCTGAGAAAATTTAACATCTATAACAAGCATATATACCGCAACAGAAGCCTGTAATTAAACTCATGCTTGTGTGGGAGGCTGAGCATGAATACCTAGGGAGGATAAGAAAACATAGCACCCAGACATCAATCATACTATTTAGTAGAGTTCCTATTTCCCCACCTACTCACACCCACCTATCCCTCATTCATACTTGCTGCCTATTAATATATACTACTCTAAGGTACCGACCAATTCATTGCAGTAAACATACATCTCTCTAAATACTTAACCATGGAACATTTGCACAAAGGGCATCACTGATATTCATATTACAGCAGAAAGTAATGCATTTCTCCCAGAAGTCCAAAATACAGGAAACCAGTTTCTGGACAAAGGAGTGAAGCCAGAGTTCACTCAAAGGTGACTATTCCTTAGTGGTATCGCGTTACCTAGGGTTGTTTAAGAGACTACCCTGGAACTGCAGGTGAGGGAGAACCCCATCCTGTATCCTCCATATGACCAAGGCAGTAAACCCAGTGGTGATAGATATATGAGATGCAGCAAGCCAATTTGATGATACGGAGTTGTAGAGAGTGCACTTGGTGATGAGAAAATATGCCAATTGTTTGAGTAGAAATCTGCTTCCAAGGTCATATCTAGGGTATGATTCAACTGCAGCGGGCATCTGTTATATCAAATCTTTGTCATTATCGTTTATGGGAACAGGTACCCAACAGTAGTTTTGCCCTCAGACATGATCAGCAGTTCAAACTCTTGAAAATTGCACCAACACATCACTGTCTTCCTACAAAGGCAGTCTCATAGACCCTGCAGGGTGCTCATTGTATCATACTCATACAGAAGCCCCAAAAAGAAAAACTGTGAAAGACCAGTAAGGTTTGATCAAAGCACTAGGAGTATCCTTGTTACAACCAAGCTAATGGCCAATGTTCCACTCCAGTGATCTCAACAATGAAACCATGAAACAGCACATGGCCTTCAAAGTTTCAAGTGACATTATTCAATGTCATTCACATATGGGCAAAGAAAAAGAGCCCAACGTGGGCATTCTCCTGCTTCAGCCACTCGTGTATAGCTAAGAGCTGTTTTCTGCAGTGCACCAAACTTCTACACAAATTAGGAAAAATTGTGATGCTTTGTCCATCTTGTTTTAGTGGAGCCTTAAGCTTTGCAGCCTGTAAAACAGCTGCAAACTGTGGGTAGCACAACACCTAGAGGATAATGGACTGGGGGTGTACTGGACCAGGAATGATTGGTACTAGAGATCTAATTCAAACAGGAACTCAAACTATAAGCCCAGTACCTTTAGAAGTAGATCTACCATGTACTTTACCATATTTATACCTTCCAGGCTTTTTGAAATATCCAACACTTTCAGATTATTTCTTCTGTTCCTATTATTTAAATCCCCCAGGTTACATTCTAGCGCAGTGACTGCCTAAGTTGTTCTGCATTAGCCTCCACTCTTTTTGTTTCCGGTCTGTGTGCTCTGACACTTCCATGAGCTGACCCTTTAGTTCACGAAGCTCTCATTTTAGCTCTGAAAGTACATTTCAGTTCTCCTTCAGCAAGTCCTTCATTTGTAAAAATTCACGCATAACTTTATTGATGGCCACCATTATGTGTGGGGATGATAGATCTCGTTTGAGTCGTATAACACCCTGATTTACTGCGCTAGCAACGTCCAATTTACCAGCGCATAGAAATGAGATTATCTGCTTCAATCTGCTAACAAGTTGTCAAAAGTGGGGAAAATTAAACATTTATAGTATAGCTCAAGGAGCGCCTCACTTAAGCCGTCATCTTATACTGTGCTCACAAGCACCTCCCCCCAACAAGAAGTTCTGTAACCAGAGCTAAGTGTGCCCACCCTCTTATCCCAGGTAGTTTGATAGAAAAGCCCTAAAGATTATGCAGGAGAGACTTTTGGCAGGGTAGATATTCAAACTTTAACAGGATATGGTGCCAATGAATACTGTGTTTTTTTTAAATCTAAGACTTATGCATATTCATTAGGGGTATCATGAAGACCAGAGTACTGGTATTTAAAGCCAATAATCTAAGATAGTTACATAGTAGCATTGTAACATAGTAAATGACAGTAGATAAAGACCTGCATAGTCCATCCAGTCTGCCCAGTAAGGCAGCAAGGGACACACTTGCCACTCCAGGAAGGTTACACTCCTTCATTATTAAATACTGGTATCATAAACAGGGCAGTCAACAATTCACCATTATACCAACCATATATACGCAATCTTAGAATACAATATCCCAACAGCATGCCAATAGTCCAAAGCATGATTTTATTATTATTATGGCTGGAAAACAGTCACATTAATTATCAATACATGATTACACCAACAATATTGCTAAACTAACAACATCTTACTTACTAATTTCAGCTTTAAGATGACTTCCCCCACCCCCCACCCCATGCATTGGGATATACAGCACCCGCACTCATAGTAAATGATATGAATGTAATATATACATACTTGATCCTGATCTGTCTTTGTCATTTTTGGGACACAGACCATAGAAGTCTGCCTGGCACTGGCCTCTCTTCCCAACTACTGCAGTTTCCATCGAAGCCCACTCCAATGCATCCTGATCTGTCTTTGGTCAATTTTGGGGCCAGACCATAGAAATCTGTATCCCAACTACTGTATTTGCCACTTATGCTTCACTCCTGCCCATTGTAAGACATCAACAGTCATGAAGTAGTTTTGTTTTGATTCCATCCTCATTCTATTTAGATATTCTCTATGTTTATCTCACGCATTTTTGAATTCTGTCACTGTTTTTTTTTGTTTCCAGTACCTCTACTAGGAGGGTACTCCTGCATCTACCACCTTCTCTATGAAACAGTATTTCCTGATGCTATTACTAACTTTACCACCCTGTAACCTCAATTCACGTTCTCTAGTTCTACCATTTCCCCGTCTCTGTTTGTATATTAATACCATTCAAGTATTTAAACACCCCTCCTTTCTTCTAAGGTATATAAATTCAGGATTTCAAGTGCCCATGTATGTTTTCTATCATTCCCACCATAAGTAAGTCCTTAATCCCTTGTTTGTCCTGTTTGTCTGTCTTGATTAGATTGTAAGCTCTGTCAAGCAGGGACACTCTCTTACATATTTAGTGTACAGTGCAGTGTATGTCTAGTAGCTCTATAGAAATGATAAGTAGTGGCAGTAGTAAGTCTCTTCTCATATGTCTTTTGGTGCAAACCCCATAACATTTTTGTCGCTTTCCTGTAAGCTGCCTCAAGATTTTTTATATCCTTAGTGAGACTAACAGGCTTATTTTCGAAAGAGAAGGATGCCCATCTTTCAACACAAATCGGAAGAGGGGCGTCCTTCTCACAGGGTCACCCAAATCGGCATAATCAAAAGCCAATTTTGGGCATCCCCAACTGCTTTCCGTCGCGGGGATGACCAAAGTTCCCGGGGGCGTGTCAGAGGCATAGCGAAGGCGGGACTTGGGCGTGCCTAACACATGGGCATCCTTGACCCATAATGGAAAAAAAGGGCGTCCCTGACGAGCATTTGGATGACTTTACCTGGTCCAGTTTTTCTTACGACCAAGGCACAAAAAGGTGCCCGAACTGACCAGATGACCACCGAAGGGAATTGGGGATCACCTCCCCTTACTCCCTTGGGGTCACTAACCCCCTCCCACCCTCAAAAAAGAACTTTAAAAATATTTTGTGCCAGCCTCTAATGTCATACTCAGGTCCATCACAGCAGTATGCAGGTCCCTGGAGCAGTTTTAGTGGGTGCAGTGCATTTCAGGCAGGCGGACCCAGGCCCATCCCCCCCTACCTGTTACACTTGTGGTGGTAAATGTGAGCCCTCCAAAACCCACCAGAAACCCACTGTACCCACATCTAGGTGCCCCCCTTCACCCGAAAGGGCTATGGTACTGGTGTACAGTTGTGGATTTTTGGGGGGCTCATCACACAAGGTAAGGAAGTATTGTACCTGGGAGCTTTTTCTGAAGTCCACTGCAGTGCCCCCTAGGGTGCCCAGTTGGTGTCCTGGCATGCCAGGGGGACCAGTGCACTATGAAAGCTGGCTCCTCCCATGACCAAAGGGCTTGCATTTGGTCGTTTCTGACATGGGCGTCCTTAGTTTCCATTATCGCCGAAAATCAGAAACGACCAAGTCTAAGGACGACCATCTCTAGGGTTGACCTAAATGTCAAGATTTGGGCGTCCCTGACTGTATTATTGAAATGAAAGATGGCCGCCCGTCTTGTTTCGATAATACAGGTTTCCCCGCCCCTTCGCTGGGACGTCCTGCGAGGACATCCTCAGGAAAACTTGGGCGCCCCTTTCGATTATGCCCCTCATAGCCTCCAAAACAGAACACAATAGTTGAAGTAGAGCCTCACCAACAACTTGTACAGGGACATTAACACCTCCTTTATTCTGCTGGTTATACCTTTCTCTATGCAGCCTAGCATTCTTTTAGCTATGGTGACCGCCTTATCACATTGTTTTGCTGGCTTAAGATCCTCAGACACTGTCACTCCAAGGTCCTTCTTCCAGTTTGTGCTTATCAGCCTCCCACCCCCTACTACATATAGCTTTTTTGGATTTCTACACCCCAAGTGCATCACTCTGTACTTCTTTGCATTCAATTTTAACTGCCAAACATTAGACCATTCTAATTTTTGTAGATCACTTCTTACATTGACACAACGACTTCCAACAAAGTGGACACTACAGAATGAGTTGACATCTGCATAAAGGCAAATTCTTCCTTCTAAGCCTTCAGCAATGTTGCTCACAAACATATGTACCCTTACCGCTCGCTCTTCTTGGACTGCCGTCGGTCCAATGCGGCTGCTGGCAGTAGTCCCGCCCTGAGCGTTAGAACTTGCACCTTTTCAATTGTCTGCTAAAATTGACCCATGGTCCCCAAGTTTTAATGAAAGAGCTCAGGATCTACACACAAATTTTGCCTTGTCAAAGATTCTGTGACTGGTTGCAGGGGGCCTGGTTATTGTGGGGTGGGTCCCTCAGTGATCACCCCACACCTGAAGGGTGGCCTGGCATTTGAGTACCAGCACCTTTTTTGCTAGAGAAAATGCACTGACAATGAACATTCATCAACTGTATTCACAAACATTTATTACAGCTGTAGCTTGGTGGCTAGGTAGGAATGCCAAAGTGGTTGCAGGATTTTGCACCCATTAGGTCAAACCGATGAGTAGTAGAGCTTTAATGGGTACTCAGTGTTAAGAAAACATTCCTCTCTGAGGGGCTGTTGCAAAAAGCTGTGCATTAGAGCCACTGACTTTGCAGCTTCTAATAAGAGCTTTCTACAAAAAATTACTGTCAACATGCAGTAATCAAATAGCATGCAAAATACTGGTGCAGCTCACTGCAAAATATCTCCCTTCCTGTCAGTGCATAAGAGGTAATTGGGAGCCATTAAAAAAAAAAAAGTTACCAGGTCTGCATTTTCCTCTTTATCCTGATAGTCTAGTGACCCTCCTCCCCAGAACCAAACCAACCAGATTCGACCCTCACACCCCCAGCATATAACCAAAATGCCCCGGTAGTCTAGTGGCCTCAGACACTCCCCTCCCCCACCCCAGCATTTGATTATTACAAATCCTCTTACAGTATTAGGAAAGCCCAGTGTTTTCAAAATATAAACTCATCTGCTTCTCAACTGTTTGCCCTCTTATTTTGATCACCTACTTTTTTCTCTTACCAGAAACAAAATGTATTGTAGTGTTTAATATTATTTTTGAATAATAGGTGTGCAGAAGTACAATATTCATAAAAATCAGAGTGACTAAGTGGAAGACACTTGCAGAAGCTTTAAAGGGCTACTACCTCTGCAGAAGAGAAATAAAAATCAGGACAACAAAAGAGAAATCCTAATGATTTGGTCCTTAACTGTAAAATAGAATTCATTTTGTATTGTCTTTTAAATGTATTTTCCGGTACAATGTAATAATGGTTCATTCTCCAAAACAGTCTTAAAATACTGGAAAATGTTCTGCTGTGCCATTTGCACATAGGGGGGTCTTTTACTAAAGATTAGCTCAAGTTATCTGCAGCAGGGCCCATAGGAATAAAATGGGACCTGCTGCAAATAACTCGACCTAATCTTTAGTAAAAACCGCCACAGGTGTTTGGAGGTGGGGAGACGATTTGTTTAACATCAAATTTATGCATTAGGGAATTATTGTGATATGTATGATCTGTGGCAGTATTTGTTCAGTAGCTTTATTATGCATTAGTGAAACTTGCAAACCTTAAATCTGACACCTATGCAATATTTATTGCCCCTGCAAATATTAGCACTTTTTTCTTTTTTTTTTTGCTTAATCCTTAAAATCTGGCCCCATTGTCTATCAGAGGAATGCCGAGACATAAAGCAAAGCTTTTGTAGGATAGATCTACCTGTCCCTCTGATTGCAATTGCTCTTTTCCAACCCATAGATCTTGTGCGGAAAGGAGATACCCCGCTGGGTGAATCGTCTAGCCTACTTCAGCTCCTGCATCCCATTTCTCCAGAGCTGCCTACCCAAGGAGTGGCTGACTCCAGCTGCACTACAAACTCATATTAGCTTTGGTCTTCACAAAGAGGAACAAGAAGATACAACAGATGAGGAATCACCATCCACCTCTGCTGCGGCCTCTGCTTCCGGAAGTTCACGAACCTGTAGACATACCAGAGTCTAAACTGTAACTAATGATCTGTCCACAACTACACAAGTTTTTATTTCCTTTCACTGGCTTCTGTTTTGGGTTAATTTTAACTTTAGTTTTCACTTACAGGGTTTTATTTTGCTTCCATTTCTGTACGCTTACTCACCACCTGGGTGTTCATCAGTTATAGGTACTCTTTTCACTCACATTTTCCTCTCTTTCTTCTTGCATTTTCAATTTTCCATTGCCTCTTTCTTGAATTCCTATTGCTTTTGCACTAAGGAACCAACCATTCCTGTGTGAAAGGGGTGTATCCTTGAAAAGCTGCCACAACACGAGCTCCTTGTAAAATACTAACCTTCAGCGGAGGAGCTTAGGGAATTAAACTGGATTCTTCTCTCTCAAACACTCCACTCAGAAGGATCCACTAACTTTCTTGGAAAGGTCATCAGCAATTGTAAAATAGATAAGAGACATGGTGCAGATTGGAAGGTTCCGTGCTTTTATGGAACTGTATTTTTTTAAGGATTTTTTTTCCTACCTCTGTCTCCCCTGCCCAACTTTACTAACTGTGTATCCTGGAACAAAGGAGGAAGAGTTGGGGAATGCAAATGACTTTCTGCAGCTACCAACCTGAGACCAGCAATATGCCTCCCAGTAAATTTTGTTCTTCTGTGGGGTCTTTGTGATAACTGACTTTCTAAATGGACTGGATGGTGTTACTTGATGGACATCAGGGTATAGTAAATATTGGGATTCATTACTGGAGAAGATCTTAGCCTACGTATAACCCTAATTTGTTTTGTTTTGGGTTTTTTTAAATTATTTTATGGTACACATTTTGAGGGGCAGCTGGGTGGGGGAGGGGGGATGAGGGTCTATATCCAGCGAAATGAATGGACAGAATGCAACTTTCAGTATTCATGGCAGCTCAAAAAAAAAAAAAAACCAGAACACTAAAACAAAACTATAAAATTACAAAACAACTTAAAGCGTTAGGGACAAGGTTAAAGGATGGAAAAAATACATCCCTTAAGATGGTGCAAGCTAGAAAGAGCATCCGGGTGGCTGCAGAAAAGAGATTGGAAGGAGAGAAAAACTTGGGGCCTGCCATTCCATTCTCGACACTTCCTATCAGTGATGGATAAATTTAACAGGATTGGAGAGGTTTACGCCATAGAGTACACACAACTTCTAAAAGGTGTTCTTTACACTGAGTGCTAATTTCCAAAATGTGTCTGTGAAACATGGGGTGACCGTGTTTTGTGAAAGTGATACTGTTTTGTATGTGTGTATTTGACAGATGCAAGAGTTGTGGTTATTTTTGAGCAGCTGTGTGTGAGATGAGAAAACGTTTGAAACTATGTGAAAGTGAGAACTTGAATTTTCCCATTTTTGTGTAGGTTTGTGACAGAGATGTTGTGTGTATAGAGTGCCTTGTTTTCACACCTTTGTACATTTTTCACCTTCTGCTGCCTAAAAATAGTTCACAATGCATTAAAAATAGGCACTGTATATATTTGAAAAACAGAGGATCTGTGCATGGTTGGGCATATACTGCTGTGTGTTAGAGAATGTATGTATGTATGTTACACGGATTAAATGTGTATTTGAGAAATGGAGAATGTATATGCATAAGTCCTTGCTCATGTCTATCTGTGTGCTTTTTCAATTTACATCAAACTTCCCCTTTCAGTTCAGTTTGTTTGTGTAAGTTCAATGGTAGAAGATAAATAGGATGTGGAAATGGATAACTTCCTGCTGCAACAGATGCTGCTGATACAAGCATTACTTTGTGCCCCTCAGATTCTATATATGGTGCCTGAAAATCTGCACAGAAATCAAAGCATATTCTATAACAATGTGTATAACTTGGTTAACTAGCTAATTAGCGATGTTAATTGGATGTTACCAAGCAATTGTCAGCACTAATTGGCATTAATTGAGATTTACGCACACAACTCACTAAGAGGCATATTTTCAAAGCACTTAGCCTCCCAAAGTTCCATAGAAACCTATGGAACTTAGCCTCCCAAAGTGCTTTGAAAATATGCCTCTAAGGGCCCTAAGGTGTTTACTAAGGTACGCTAGCATTTTTAGCATGCGCTAACGCTAGAGATCCCATAGGAATATATGGGTGCTTCTAATGGTAGTGCGTGCTAAAAACGCTAGCGCACCTACAGTACAGCTTAGTAAACAGGGCCCTAAGTATATTCCATAATGTGATGCGCCTAAATTCTAAGTTGCATTGAAATAGGACATGGCCATGGGCAAGGTGTGGGCATTTCTAAAATCTATGTGAATTATTATAGAATACCCCCAATCTGCACCTAATTTAGGCTTGGGTGCATAAAGAGAGGCATGACCAGCAGGAAACTGCGCTTACTAAAGTCTCCAATGACCTATTACTGGCTAAATCCAGAGGTCTCTATTCCATCCTCATCCTTCTTGATCTTTCCGCTGCTTTTGACACTGTCGATCACAGCATACTCCTCAATATCCTGTCCTCACTTGGATTCCAGGGCTCTGTCCTTTCCTGGTTCTCTTCCTACCTCTCCCTCCGCACCTTTAGTGTTCACTCTGGTGGATCCTCTTCTACTTCTATCCCTCTGTCTGTCAGCGTACCTCAGGGTTCTGTTCTTGGTCCCCTCCTCTTTACACTTCTTCCCTTGGTTCATTAATCTCATCCCATGGCTTTTCCTACCATCTCTATGCTGATGACTCCCAAATCTACCTTTCTACCCCTGATATCTCACCTTGCATCCAAACCAAAGTTTCAGCGTGCTTGTCTGACATTGCTGTCTGGATGTCTCAACGCCACCTGAAATTAAACATGACCAAAACCGAGCTTCTCATTTTCCCCCCCCAAACCCACCTCCCCACTCCCCCCGTTTTCTATTTCTGTTGATGGCTCTCTCATTCTCCCTGTCTCCTCAGCTCGAAACCTTGGGGTCATCTTTGACTCTTCTCTCTCCTTCTCTGCTCATATCCAGCAGATCGCCAAGACCTGTCGTTTCTTTCTTTACAACATCCGTAAAATCCGCCCCTTTCTTTCCGAGCACTCTACCAAAACCCTCGTCCACACGCTTGTCACCTCTCGTTTAGACTACTGCAATCTGCTTCTTGCTGGCCTCCCACTTAGTCACCTCTCCCCTCTCCAATCGGTTCAAAACTCTGCTGCCCGTCTCGTCTTCCGCCAGGGTCGCTTTACTCATACTACCCCTCTCCTCAAGTTGCTTCACTGGCTCCCTATCCGTTTTTGCATCCTGTTCAAACTTCTTCTACTAACCTATAAATGTACTCACTCTGCTGCTCCCCAGTATCTCTCCACACTCGTCCTTCCTTACACCCCTTCCCGTGCACTCCGCTCCATGGATAAATCCTTCTTATCTGTCCCCTTCTCCACTACTGCCAACTCCAGACTTTGCGCCTTCTGTCTCACTGCACCCTACGCCTGGAATAAACTTCCTGAGCCCCTACATCTTGCCCCATCCTTGGCCACCTTTAAATCTAGACTGAAAGCCCACCTCTTTAACATTGCTTTTGACTCGTAACCACTTGTAACCACTCGCCTCCACCTACTCTCCTCTCCTCCTTCCTGTACACATTAATTGATTTGATTACTTTATTTTTTGTCTATTAGATTGTAAGCTCTTTGAGCAGGGACTGTCTTTCTTCTATGTTTGTGCAGCACTGCGTAAGCCTTGTAGCGCTATAGAAATGCTAAATAGTAGTGGTAGTACTAGTAAAAAGGAGGTGATAGTGCCGTTGTATAAGTCTCTGGTGAGGCCTCATTTGGAGTACTGCGTGCAGTTCTGGAGACCGCACCTACGGAAAGATATAAACAGGATGGAGTCGGTCCAGAGGGCGGCTACGAAATTAGTAAGTGGTCTTGAATGCAAAAGTTATAGGCACAGGCTTATGAACCTCAACATTTATACGTTGGAAGAGAGGAGGGAGAGAGGAGACATGACAGAAACGTTTAAATATCTCAAGGGCATTTATGTACAGGAAGAGAGCCTTTTTCAAATGAAGGAATGCTCTGGAATGAGGGGCCATATGACGAAGTTAAGAGGGAATAGGCTTAGGAATAACCTAAGGAAGTATTACTTCACAAAAAGGGTGGTGGAGGCGTGGAATGGCCTCCCGGTGGAGGTTGTGGAGTTGAGGACTGTTCCAGAATTTAAAAAGGCATGGGATAAGCATGTAGGATTGCTTAGGAACAGGAAGAATTAAGGGTTACAGAGGCTGGGCAAACTGGATGGGTCATATGGCCTTTATCTGCCGTCATGTTTCTATGTCTATGTTAGGATGTACACCAAGTAAAATATGGCCTAAATGGATGCCACCAAATTTGGTTGCATGGCAAACCGCTCGGTGTATTCTATATACCGTGTGGAAATTTAAGTCTATTCTATAAAATTTAGGCGTACTTTAGAGAATACGCTTAGGTATAATTATTTTTCCATGCGGATTTTTCAGGTGCCATATGCAGAATCTGGCCCTATCCCTCGGATTCTATATAGAGTGCCTAGTGTTCCGTGCCAAAATCCGAGCGTATTCTGTAACAACGCGCATAACTTAATTGGCTTAACAAGCCAATCAGCGTTAACAGCGCTTAACAAGCAATAATGAGCACTAATTGGTGATAATTAGAATTTATGTGCTCAATTCCCTAAATGCATGCTGTAACAGACACTAGGATATCAACTAAGCATATTCTACTTGCTGCACCTAAATATAGGCACCACTTATAGAATACGCTTAAGTGGAAATGTTTTCTGCACGGATTTTCAAGGCACCATATATAGAATCTGGCCCTATCTCCTGGATTCTATATAGTGCACCTAGAGATCTGCATCGAAATTGATTCTATAACAATGCTTGTAACTTAACAACTAACAGCACTTAACAGGCAATAATGAGCACTGATTAGAATTTAGGTGCACAACTCACTAAGGGGTCCTTTTACAAAGGCACGCTGAAAAATGGCTTGCAGTAGTGTAGGCGCGCGTTTTGGGCGCACCAATCCAATTTTTTTGGAAAAAAATCAAAATTGCCACACGTCTATTTTGGGTCTGAGACCTTACCGCCAGCCATTGACCTAGCGGTAAAGAATCTGGGCAGTAATGACCCACGTGCCTCAAATGCCACTTGGCACGCGTCTGTTACACGCGTCCAAAAAATTTTCGGACACATGCCAAAAATGAAATTACCGTAAGAGTCGGGTGGTAACTCCATTTTGGCACGCATTGGGCGAGCATAGATGCTTAAGCAGCTTAGTAATGGGACCCCTAAGCGTATTGTGGAATGATGTGTGCTGAACTTCTAGCATGCGCAGGCAAAAAAGGGTGTGGCTATGGGTGGGGAAATGGGCGTTTCATGGGCGTTCCAAAATGTAGGTGCCTAGTTATAGAATATGGCCTAGTGTGCCTAAATCTACACACAGGGATTTACACAAAAATTTTCATTGGTGTGTGTAGATTTGGGCGCTGAAATATGAACTAAGCATATTCTATAATCAGTGCCTAAATCTAGGCACCAATTTTAGAATACCCTTAGTCGGCATTGATTTCAGCGTCAATTTTTTTAGGCGCCATATATAGAATCTCCTCCTAAATGTGTACTTTTCCTGGCAAAGGACATATAAAGCATTCTCCAGCACTTCCTGCAAAGAACATCTAAAAAGATTACATTAAAGGTAGGAAAGAAAATGACTGCTTGTTGCTATCCCCAGCACAAGGTGCTATTATTTGAAAAAGACAAAGCAAAATAGAGAATGGAATGTGTGCATAAGTGTTTTGGGAGTCCAATGAATAAAATTTGAGCCATACAAAGTGTTTCAATATATGATATCTTTTGTCTTATTTATTTGATACAATCAGTATTCCGCTTGGTGGTTTACGAACAAATGACAGAATCAGAGAGGTCACATGTTTTGTATGTAATCTTATGAACATACTGGCAAATTCGAGGTGTGATTGATTGTACATCAGAGCATTGAGGATATCTGCTTCCTCCTAATACACCAAACCCATTTTCACAGATTTATTTTGTATTCTATTTTATTTAAATTTACAATATGCCAAAGTATAAAAAAAAAGAACAAAGGGCCCGTTTACTAAAATGCATAGGTGCCTACAAGCACCCAACGCACGTCAATTTGGAATTACCACCCGGCTACCGTGTGGCCCGGGCGGTAATTTCATTTTTTACACGCGCCGGAAAATAATTGTTATTTTCCAGCGTGCGGGAGGTAACTGGCATTTGAACACGCGTTGACCATTACCGCCCAGTTAACGCGAGAGACCTTACTGCTAAGTGAATGGGTGGCAGTAAGGTCTCAGAACCAAAATGGACACGCGCCAAATTTCATTTTGCCGCACGTCCATTTTCAGCCCCCCCCCCCACAAAAAGGCATTTTTTACAGGTGCGCTGAAAAATCTATCTGCACTGTCCAAAACACGCATCTACACTAGTGCAGGCCACTTTTCAGCACACCTTAATAAAAGAACCCCAAAGTTTACTCCCTTTAAATTTACCTAAGTCCACATCATGGAGATGACAGTATTATAGGAAAAAGAAACACAAAAGAAACATTCTCACATACCCTCAAGCACAGAAAGATGCTAATTAATTACCACAAACCATTAAATGCCTCAACCCTGCAACACCTCACTATCAAAGATCGTACTGGACATTTTCAAACCCTTCTACCCTAACCCAACTTGACTGCATCTTATCTTTCCTATCCCACTATAACATCTTTTGTACTTGTCCCCTACTGGACTAGGCAAATGCCTTTATGGTATTATGTAAGCCACATTAAGCCTGCAAATATGTGGGAA
Source organism: Microcaecilia unicolor (assembly GCF_901765095.1). Lineage (NCBI taxonomy): Eukaryota > Metazoa > Chordata > Amphibia > Gymnophiona > Siphonopidae > Microcaecilia > Microcaecilia unicolor. The sequence continues at coordinate 131,968,223 of NC_044039.1, forward strand.
AATGTGGGATACAAATGTAACAAATAAATAAAATAAAATAAATAAATTATCCTAGAAGACTTGCTCCAACCAAAGAAACATCATCCCTCCACAGATTTTCTATAAAGAAAATGATCTACATGCACTGGATCAACCATACTTTATTCCCTTAAAAGTAATCAAACATTTACAAGGAAATCAAAAAAAAAAAAAAGATCTAATGCTAACATCTTGGATTGCCTGGATAAAAAGAGCCTGAGTAGGCCTGGAAACATCTGGGAATAAAAACACTTTATACTCACAAACCTCCTCTCTCTTATGAAAGTATGTTTTCAAAATCCTAACTTTGGGGTCCTTTTATAAAGGCGTGCTGAAAAATGGCTTGCGGTAGTGTAGGCAAGCGCCAATCCATTTTTCAGTGCACCTATAAGAAATGCCTCTTAAATTTTTGCTGCAAATGGACGTGCAGCAAAATGAAAATTGCCGCAAATCCATTTTGGGTCTGAGACCTTACCGCCAGCCATTGACCTAGAGGTAAAGTCTCATGTGGTAACCGGGCAGTAAGGACTTTGGCACACCAAATGCCACTTGGTATGCATCCGATATGCACGGCAGAAAATAAAATTATTTTTCGGCCGCGTATATTGGATGCGCAGCAAAAATGAAGTTACCACAAGAACCACACGGTAGCTGTGTGGTAACTCCATTTTGGTTTGCATTGGGCATGCGTAGACGCTTAAGCGTCTTAGTAAAATGGCCCCTTTATCTGATGACTGAAAAGGACACTAATGGACACTATTGCTTGGCATGCACTAAATACAGAGAAGCCTATTTTCTACCTATAGGCATTTTAGCATTTAGCATGCACTAATTCCATTAGCGCAAACTAAGCTTTAGTAAAAGTATCCCTAAATGAGTATCTCTTGTAGATATCACATCTGAAGTCATCTGTGTCAAGTCAAGACTAGCAGGGTTCATAACTTCATCAAAGCTCCCCACAATCCGCTGTAGTTGCAGCATAATAGCTGGCAAAAAAAAAATACAGTTCAGAAATACCAATATTTATTTATTTATTTAACACATTTATATCCCACATTTTCCCACTTAGTTGCAGGCTCATTGTGGCTTACACAATACTGTAGAAGTAGGCTCCGGTTCAGTAATACAAATACATAGTAAGCATATAAGAAACATAAGTATAAAGCAACAAAGAAATAAAGAGGGGTGGTGATACAAGTCTAGTACAGTCCATATTTTGCTGTGTCGCAGGAAGTAGAAAGTTAATTTGGGTCCTGGGGGTAGGCCTGGGGTAGGCCATGGGGGTAGGCCAACTGAGATCTGAAGAATTATATTAAGGGGCCTTTTTACTAAAGTGCGGTGAAATCTGAGTTTAATCTGCTTTATCATGGAACTTTCCCACACGCAAAGCCCGGATATAATGCAGCACTTATGGTGGTGGTGGAGGTGGTGGATTTTGAAAAGTATTTTAATGCAAGTCATGCACTAATGTTAGCACGCAGTACCTGCATACAGTTACTACTACTCAGGGCTTTGTTTGAGGGGGTACTTGGGGATACTGAGTACGACACCTTTTCCACTGTCTGCTAAAATTGACCCATGGACCCTAAGTTTTAATGATAGAGCTCAGGTTCTACACACCAATTCTGTCTTGTCGTAGATTCTATGACTGGTTGCAGGGGGCCTGGCTATTATGGGGTGGATCCCTCAGTGATCACCCCACTCCTGAAGGGTGGCCTAGCATTTGAATACCGGTACCTTTTTTGCTAGAAAAAAACACACTACTACTACTAATCATTTCCGTAGCACTACTAGACATATGCAGCGCTGTACACATTATATGCAGGTACTTTCTCTGTCCCTAGAGGGCTCCCAATTTAAAGTTTTATTTTACCGGGGGCAAAAACAGTTAACGTGGGCACACTTACTGACTCCTATGTTTTCCTTCTTTATTTGGTCCTCTTTTATATTTTCTAAACTGCTTTGCTGCATTGTTATGCGATCCACAGTATATCAACCACTTGAAAAAATAAAAAAATAAAAATAAATTCTACATTATCCAGTTAGCATTCTCTGGGCCCTGTTTACTGAGCAGCGTCATAGGTGCTTTAACATTTTTAATGTGCGTTAACCATGTACATGCCTACAATATCCCTTTAGGCGCCTACATGGTTAGCGCATGCGCTAAGTGTAGGCGCGCTAAAAGCACTAACGCATCTTAGTAATCAGGGCTCTCTATTTGAAACACGCTAGCTAGGTAACACAGGAACACCCACCCTTGGCCCATGACCTGTGCCCTCCAGAAAATATTTTTTAAAAATAAATAGCACGCAGTAACAGGCAAAATACTGCAAAATGATTTCGAAGGGCATTTTCAATATGTCCAGTGGCGTAGCTAGGGTAGTTGACACCCGGGGCCGGCCATTTTTTAACACCCCCCCCCCCCCCCGAAATCCAGTACTAGGCATACCGAGAATACAAAACACTCAGGACCTATAGAGCAATTCTACCATACCATAAGCAGTAATTTGTACGAGTCACACAAGGAAAAGGAAAGCATCTTAAACACTACAGTGAGCACTAGAACATCAATTCACCTATTGTAAAACGAAAACAGACAGATTAGTACAGATCGTAGATCCTGCACAGTCAATGTCAACCGAAAGCCATGTCTTTTTCACAAATAGATACACCCTAATCCACTATAGAATAAGTAATCATAAACTTTCTATTTAGACAAAAATTAAACTGAACCCCCGATGCCAGACTCTGCATACAATGCAACACCACAGAAACAGAAAATGTCCTCTAGTACTATGCAAAATATAAAGACAGCAGATGTAAATTTGAAAAAACTAACAAATACCAATCAGCACGTTACAAATTAACAAATAGAAATAAAACAAATAATATCATTTTATTGGACTAATACATTTAGCTTTCAGAGACCAAAACCTCCTTCCTCAGGTCAATTCAGTATAGTACTGTTACAGTGTCCTATCCTGACCTGAGGAAGGGGGTTTTGTTCTCCGAAAGTAAAATGTATTAAAATTAGTCCAATAAAAAGATTACCTTATTTACATGTTCTATTATAAACATTTATTAACACAGCTACAATACTACTTTATCCTAAAGCAAAAAAATAAAAATATATATTTACAGTTCGTTGTCTTTGGTTTCTGCTTTCCTCATCTTTTCACTGTCTTCTTTCTATCCAGCATTTGTCTTCGCTCTCTCTCTGCCATCCAGTGTCTGCCCTCTCTCTCTGCCCCTTCCATCCACTGTCTGCCCTCTCTCTCCCTTCCATCCACTTCTGCCCCTTCCATGCATCATCTGCCCCAGTCTGCCATCTCTCTCTCCCTCTTCCATGAACATCTGCCCTCTATCTCTGCCCCTTCCATCCACCATTTGCCCCAAACTGCCCTCTTTCTCTCTCCCCTTCCACCCACCATCTGCCCTCTTTCTCTCTGCCCCTTCAATCCTTCTGCCCTCCCTCTCCCATCCGTCCAGGCCTCCCTCTCCCATCCGTCCAGGGTCTGCCCTCCCTCACGTGCCCCCCTTCCATCCAGGATCTGTCCCCTCTCTCTCGGCCCCCTCTTTTCAGCCCCCAGTTCCAGTTCCCTTCATCCACCACATGCCTTGCATCCCCCCCTTTCAGCCCCAGACCCATTCTCCCACCTGCTCCAGGCATGGACCCATTTTCCCTCCTGCCCCCTAATCAGACCCCAGTTCCAGCTTCAGACCCTTTCTCCCATCTGAGCACTCTCCGCCCCCCTCTGAGCACCCCCACCCTCCCCAATCCCCTTCTCCCCTCTCTGAGCACCCATCTGAGCTCCCCCACCCTCCCTAATCCCCTTTAAGCACCTCTCTGAGTGCCCCACCCCTCCCCAATCCCCTTCTCCCCTCCTTAATACTCTCCCACCCTCCCTAAGCCCCTTTAAGCACCCCTCTGAGCTCCCCACCCTTCCCCAATCCCCTTCTCTGAGCTCCCCAATCCTCCCTAATCCCCTTTAAGCACCCCTCTGAGCTCCACCACCCTTCCCCAATCCCCTTCTCCCCTCTCTGAGCTCCCCCACCCTCCCTAATCCCCTTTAAGCACCCCTCTGAGCGCCCCCACTCCTCCCCAATCTCCTTCTCCCCTCCTTAATACTCTCCCACCCTCCCTAAGCCCCTTTAAGCACCCCTCTGAGCTCCCCACCCTTCCCCAATCCCCTTCTCTGAGCTCCCTAATCCTCCCTAATCCCCTTTAAGCACCCCTCTGAGCTCCACCACCCTTCCCCAATCCCCTTCTCCCCTCTCTGAGCTCCCCCACCCTCCCTAATCCCCTTTAAGCACCCCTCTGAGCGCCCCCACTCCTCCCCAATCTCCTTCTCCCCTCCTTGATGCTCTCCCACCCTCCCTAATCCCCTTTAAGCACCCCTCTGAGCGCCCCCTCCCCTCCCCAATCCCCTTCTCCCCTCTGAGTCCCCCCCGACCCCGACCCCGACAGCTGAGATCGTTCTCCTGCTGCTCCTACCCTGTCCTGCCTTTAAAATTTTTTTTCCAAGCGCCGGAGAGTGGCAGGCAGCGCGCCTCGCGTCTGCCCTGCTAATAAAGAAGATCTCGTTGACGTCGTCGCCCTTCCCACATTGAGTCCCGCCCCCCTCTGAGGCAACTTCCTATTACCGCGAGGGCGGTCGGGACTCAGTGTGGGAAGGGCGACGACGTCAGCGAGATCTTCTTTACTAGCAGGGCAGATGCGAGGCGCGCTGCCTGCCACTCTCCGGCGCTTGTAAAAAAAATTTAAAGGCGGAGCAGCGGGAGTGGAGCACCCCCGCACCCGATGACACCCGGGGCGGACCGCCCCCACCGCCCCGCCCTTGCTATGCCACTGAATATGTCGTCTAAATCCAATTTGGGACCTTTTGCAGAACTCTTCCAAAAATCAATTGGTGAACATAACGATTTTCACACCAGAAAAATGTCCATCTTTTTGTTTCGAAAATGGCCATTTGCTAGATGTTTTTATGCTGAGTGCGCCTATCTTTCCGCACCATTTTCAGGGAAAAAAATCCAAGGGAAAAACGCATAAAAACAAGCTATTGGGATATATGGGGGGGGGGGGGGGGGCAAGATTCTTAGTAGACTGGCCACACAGATATTCCAGCAGAGCAGTGGGGCATCCTAGAGGGCACTGCAGTGGAATTCACATAAAAGGTCCCAGGTACACATCTCATCATTACCCCCTTATATTATATGGTGACCCCTCCAAAACCCACCAAAAACATACTGAAATCCAACTGTACACCATTACAATAGCACTTATGGCTGCAGGTGTTACCTAAATGTGGGTACAGTAGGCTTTTAGTGGGATTTGGAGGGATCACGCTTTTCACCACAAGTGTAACTAACTGTTATAGGCCCCTCTCCACAGTCCACTGCATGGACCACTAGGCTACTCCAGAGATCAGCCTGCTGCTGTAATAGGACCAGCCATAACATCTGAGGCTGCCATAGAGGCTAGTATGTACTGTTTCCTTCACATCTTTAGGGGGTGGAAGTGGGTAAGGGGGAGTTATGCCTTAACCCCTCCAGTGGTCACTTAGGGCACCTTTTTGTGACTTACTCATGATTGAAATAGGTCTAGACCAAAATGTCTTTTAGCCCTGGACGTTTTTGCTTTGTTCCATTATGGCAAAAAAAAAAATCCAAGTTTTGGGAATGCCCAAATCCCTCTCAGACACAGCCCCTTGTGATTTAGGCGCACTGCAGATTAACTGCATAGAAATACATCTTACAAATTGGTTTCAAAAATAAAATTGTCCATCTGCCGCTTTTTGGACTTTTTTCTGTTTCAAAATTGAGCCCCTTAGTGTGTTTTATAGTAGCCTGTTCTTGCGCACCAACGCCACCTTAAGGATTTAGGGCTACAGTCTATATATGGTGCCTGAAAAATCCACGTGTAAAACAATTCTCTAAATTACGACTCAATTTTATAGAATCGACTTAAATTTCCTCGCGGTATATAGAATACACCTAGTGCCTTTCCACTTAACCAAATTTGGTCACGTCCATTTAGGTCATGTTTTACTTGGCCTGAATCCCGACACCTAAATTAGGCACAGAAAGGGTTTATTCTATAATAATGCACATAGATTTTTGAAACACCCACAACCCGCCCATTCCATGCCCATAACCACGTCCCCTTTTCAAATATGCAACTTGGAATTTACACACATCACGTTACAGAATACACGTGGAGAGGCATAATCGAACAGCGCCGGCCATCTTCGGGGCCGGCACCGTAAGCAGGCGGAGCCAACCGTATTTTCGAAAAAGATGGCCGGCCATCTTTTTCTTCGCTAATACGGTTGGGCCCGGCCAAATGTCAGAGTTCGCCGGGTTTGAGATGGCCAGCATCGGTTTTCGGCCAAAATGGAAAATAATGCCGGCAATCTGAAAACTGGCAAAATCCAAGGCATTTGGTCGTGGGAGGAGCCAGCATTTGTAGTGCACTGGCCCCTCTCACATGCCAGGACACCAACCGGGCACCCTAGGGGGCACTTCTAAAAATTAAAAATAAAAATAGTTCCCAGGTGCGTAGTTCCCTTCCCTTGGTTGTTTAGCCCCCCCCAATCACCCCCCCCCAAACCCATTCCCCACAACTCTACACCATTACCATAGCCCTAAGGAGTGAAGGAGGGCACCTACATGTGGGTACAGTGGGGTTTGGGTAGGTTTTGGAGGGCTCCCTTTTACCACCACAAGTGTAACAGGTGGGGGGGGGGGATGGGCCTGGGCCCACCTGTCTGAAGTGCACTGCACCCACTAAAAACTGCTCCAGGGACTTGCATACTGCTGTCAGGGTGCTGGGTATGACATTTGAGGCTGGCATAGAGGTTGGCAAAAAAGGTTTTTTTTGGGTGGGAGGGAGTTGGTGACCACTGTCAGAGTAAGGGGAAGTGATCCCTGATTCCCTCCAGTGGCCATTTGGTCAGTTGGGGCCCCTTTTTGAAGTTTGGTCGTGAAAAAATAGGGACCAAGTAAAGCCGGCGAAATGCTTGTCAAGCCTGGCTTTTTTTCCATTATCAGGCAAAGCCGGCCATCTCATGGGCACGCCCCATCCTGCCTTCACTACCCTACTGACACGCCCCCTTGATGTTTCGCCGACTCTGTGACGGAAAGCAGTTGAACCTGGACAAAATCGGCTTTCGATTATACCGATTTCGCCAGGTTCAGGAGATCGCCGGCCATCTCCTGATTTGTGTCGGAAGATGGCCGGTGATCATTTTCGAAAATGAGTTAGCGAGTTAATGACAATTAGTGCTGATAATTGCTTATTATCCAATTAACAGCGTTGATTATCTAGTTAACCATTTAAGTTATGTGCATTGTTGTAGAATACGCTTCGATTTCCGCACGGAAATTAAAGTGCGATATATAGAATTTGGGGGTTAGTGCCCTTTAGTAAAAAGGCCCCTGAGATACTTCTTCAACAACTGCATAGTAGACAAGAGTCTAATTTTATGAAAATTAAAAAAAACACATCTTACCCTCACCCCACTGAAAAAGGGGTTCCAAGTGTACTCTTACAGATTATGTGTATTAAAAGATTTTCTGTATCACCTTTAGAAATCCAGCAAACTGGTTTACAAATAGTCAGAAAAAGAGAAAAATATCTTGATAAACTTACAAAAGACCAAACACACAACAAAAGTAAAAAGCACAATAAAATACAGCTTGATTGTCTGTGCCCAGCACCAGCCCCACATTTAGCTGCTTCAATTCCTATAAACCTGTTGCGTTTGTGATTACTTGTGCCAGGCAGAGCACAGAGACGAGGACTCGTGCCTGCGCTCTGCTGGGCATCCAAACAACCCCGAGGCTTCACCTGAGGTGACCGCTGTTCCCCGAGGGTTGAGCCCCCAGGTGCGGGCGGCCGACAGGACTTCCGGATGCAGGCAGGGGTCAGAGGAGGCCGCAAGCAGCAGGCAGAGAGTAATCCGGGTTCTGGCAGTGGTCAGAGACTGGCAGCAGGCAGAGAGTAATCCGGGTCCAGGCAGTAGTCAGAGACAGGCAGCAGGCAGAGAGTAATCTGGGTTCAGGCAGTAGTCAGGAACGAGAGTCAACCGCAAAACACTAGCACGCACAAAGCACAATCTACCAAAGTAGAAGTCGAAGTGAAGAAGTGGAGTGAAGCTGCTCCTAAAGTAGCCCCCACCATCAGGGGAAACCGAATCAGCTGGCAAGGGGAGCCTCCCGTTGGCTGGCCGGCCGGAGCAGGAGGAGCCTAGCTGCCAGGCTCCAATCCTATGGGGCAGGAGGAGGGGCGAAGAACTCAGCGTTCCAGGAGGGCTAGCCACGCCGCAAACTTGCTTCCCGGACGTGAACCCTGCGTGCAGCGGGAGCAGGTAGGGGCAATTCCTGGAGTGCCGGTCCAGCCAAGATGGCCGACGCTCTGCATCGGAAGATCTCAACAGAGCTCGGCGTGCCGGTCTCACCAAGATGGCCGGCATGCCGCGTTGTGGGAGTGCCCCTCACCGAGGTGAGGAGCATGACAAAACCTGCTCCAAATAATTCTAAAATTTAGATAAGGAAGATTCTCATTGTGGCATAAGTCCAGCACTTAGGAGGAGTTTTAGGGCCCTTTTACAAAGTCACATAAGGTCCTACACAGTCCAATCAGCATTACCGCCTGGCCTGAATCTGGCGCGTGTTGAAAACACGCGGTAGAAAATATTTTCTATTTTCTACCGCATGGCGCTTACCCAGCTGTAAATGGAATGGGCGCGCGCTGCATGCCTACTGTCTGGGAAGCGCATGAGACCTTACCGCTAAGTCAATGGGTGGTCCCGCGCTACTGACTTGCCTGTACCTGGATTACTCTCTTGCCTGCCGCCTGCCTACTGACTTCCACTTGTAGCTGGATTACTCTCTTGACCTGCTGTCTGCCTGGCCGATACATTCCTCACCCTGCTTCCAGCTCCGTCCCGTAAGTCCTGCAGGCCGCACCTAGGGGCTCAACCTCTGGGGAACGGCGGTCAGTGCAGGTGAAACCCGGGGTTGTCCAGCAACCAAGCAGAACCTGGTCCGAGTACCGGGTTCAGCAGCGCTCTACTGGGTACAAGAACTCACAAGTCTAGCACAAGGCCAGATGTCCAAAAGTCCCCGCAAAAACCCCACTGCTTTAAGATCCTCGGTAAAAGTTACTGAGTTGAAAATAGCGAGTGATTCTCAAAGGGAATCACATGCAAATGAGCTGCCTGGACTTTCAGCAACCAGCTCGTGTGTGGAACATTAAGTTGGTAAGCGTGGATGCTGTGCACATGCCCAGAACTGAACTGCCACGAACTGCTATAAGTCTATGAAAGCAGTAGCTTTTAGTGTAGCAAGAAATATCTTGTAGCAAGTGGATGGATTTTATTGTAGCATTATTGTAGTTTTATTGTAGCAAGAAACAACTGTCAACTGCTATCCAGTGCAGAACACAGGTAGGCAGAGACATGCACTGCTATTTGGCAAATACAAGTCAAATGGTATTTAGCTGAGTTGGGGGTATGATTTAACTTTCACCTTTTCCCTGAGAATGGTTAGCCTGCTTTGCCTGTATGTAAACCCCCCCCCTCCCCTGTGGAGGAGGAGCTGAAACCCCAGTACATCCTTGTCTTGCACCCCATTCCCTCCAGTTCCCAGGGACAGAAGAATACCATGTCCTTGCGGAGAAGTTTCTGACAGTTGCTGCGCATCATGTAGTCAGTGTTGGGGTTACCCCAGTTCATACTGCCTTCGCCGGGTGAATCCGGCCCTGCCCACGCTCTGGCCAGCTCCACAGCAAGCCGGGGTTGAAGGCGGTGGGTGGGGAGAGCAAACAACGGGGTGTCTGACACTGCCAGCTCTGAGTTCCTGTATGAGGGGTAAGGGGGCCTGATCTTCCGCCCTACCCCATTCCCCAGCCCTGCACATATAAAGCTCTCCGCTCCATGTCTATGATCAATCAAAGCACCAATCACAACACCAAGCTAGAAAGAGAAAGAAAACAGAAGGTGCTTTTCTAGAAGTAATGGATTTCCACAGACTAGGCATAAACAACAGACATTTTGCAAAAAGAAAACCAGCAGAGTTCTCCACAGAGAAGCCACCATGATGTTACAACTGCTCCTGACCTCCTGTAAAAATTTCCTCATTTCAGGTACGGGCTGCATTATATACATCACTCGTAAACAGTTGTGCATCAATCAGAATGCACATTTAAATACTAATTAGTTCATTTGAATATATATGCATGCGATTCCCGTTGTCTGCTACCATGAATGGTAAAAAGCTCACAGAGCCCCTCTGTGCATTTCTTGCTGAATACCGGCTCACTAAACTGGCTGAAACCAGTCCAAATTGCACGTTGCTAGCTCAGAAAGTTTTGTGCACCAGGCCTCAGTGGTGACATCGAGTGGTGAGATCATGTCAGCTGCAATGGCTGGGTGAAATTGGAAAGAGGATATAAAAACAGAAGATATGTCAAGGTAGTTGGAAATGAAGACGCGGTGGTTCTGTAGTCCAGTCAATGCTGGTTCAGAGCAAACTGAAAGCCCAGAGAAGCAGGAGGAGACTGCTGTGGCACATGAAAACTGAGACTGCCAAATGTTTACTTACAAAACACTTTGACTAGTAGTCTCCATTACTAGAAATGCAGCCTCTTACATAGTCACTTTCATGTATTCCCTTTATTTCATTGTCCTATTGTTTTAGTAAGGATTGTCTTATTCCTTTTCCTAGGTTTAGTTTACTCTGAAACACCCCTAGCTTTAGTTTCTGTGTGTAATCTGCCACTTTTAAACATTCAGTAGAGCCTGTTTAAAGGAGCACATGTTAAAATAATAGACATATTTAAAATATGTATTTCTCAGGCAAAATATTGTAAAGATAACCATCTAAAGAGGGAACTCACAAAAATATTTTTGAATACCTGTTTGCTGGTTTAGTCAAACATATCACAGTCTTGAAAGAGTCCAGAGCACTAATTGGCACTGATTAGAATTTAGGTGCATAACTTGCTAAGCATATTCTGTAACGAACTGCGCCGAATTTCTAACACGTAGAGGCAAAAAAGGGTGTGGTTATAGGCATTTCATGGGCGTTCCAAAATTTAGGCGCCTAGTTATAGAATATGGACCGTTGTGCCTAAATCTACGTGCTGAGATTTACACTATGTTTTCGTTGGTGTAAATGGATGCACACAGATATCGGCGCTGAAATATCAACTAAGCATATTCTATCATCTTTATAGAATACGCTTAGTCGGCACTGATTTCAGCGCCGATTTTTACCGATTTTTTTAAGCGCCATATATAGAATCTCATCCTAGATGTCCTAATGAAATATTTTTCACAGAAAGGGTGGTGAAAGTATGGAGCAACCTCCCAGGGAGAGTGGTGGCAACTCAAACAATAACAAAGTTTACAAGGTGGAGTAAGCACAGAGAGCAAAAATCAGGACTTAGTTGCTGAAACATATGCAGTATATTTTGAAGTTGCCAGAACACGTGGCAAAGAGTTTTCTCTTTTTTTTTTTTTATTTAGAAATTTCAAATGCATCAAATAAAAGACTTTGAGAAGGATTATGAAACACACAACTCACTAATAACATTGTTAACCCAAGAATTAGCCCAAATTCCATTGAATAGAGTCTACAATAAAGAAAACCCAGAAACCAAACAACAGAGGAAGCTAATTGATCAGGATAAAATAAACAGACGACCAAGACACGGTTTGTTATTAAGTGCCCAGATAGTATCATTAGGACCCATCACCAACAGTTTCTTTATTTAAAAAAAAAGATTTGAAGAAGGCTCATAAAAAAATACAGCAATGATTATCCAAGATAATTAAACATTTATAGGGATATGTCAATGGAAATTTAGCACCAATATTCAAGACTTGCCATCTTGATACATTTTGAAATACAATTTTCCTCTAAAAAAGCCATAGGGACCCTTTTTACTAAGCTGCCGTAAGCACTATTGCATTCGTACTGCAGGTTAAAAAGCACTACCGAGGGGTTACTCTCAGGCGTCCTGCAGTAGTTTTTGCATGGGCCACTGTTGGAAGCAGGATACTGGGCTTGATGGACCATTCATTGGTCTGACCCAGTATGGCTATTCTTATGTGTTGTTGCTAAATTAATACATCTGGGGAGTAATTTTACAACAGAGGACTAATTAAAAACACAAGTCAACGCACACATCTATTTTACAAGGACAAATTACATGCTTAACTACCTTTATTCAAAAAGCTCCTACAATAAACCCCAGGAATGCACAAATGCTCTCATATAAAGTTACACTTGAGTCAAGGAAAGTGCAACTAAGTACATGAACTCTAATACAGGTACATACCTTTTTTAAAAATAAAATACAATACACAGTTAATAGCTCCACCGAAATGCAGGCCTCAGGAACACACACATGCTAACTTCTTAAAGCTATATGTATACCCTAGAAGAAAGGAGAAACGGGGGTAATATGATGCAGACGTTCAAATATTTGAAAGGTATTAATCCGCAAACAAATCGTTTCTGGAGATGGCAAGGCGTTAGAACTAGAGGACATAAAATGAGGTTGAAGGGGGGCAGACTCAAGAAAAATGTCAGGAAGTATTTTTTCATGGAGAGAGTGGTAGATACTTAGAATGCCCTCCCACAGGAGGTGGTAGTGGAGATGAAAATGGTAACAGAATTCAAAAATGCATGGGATAAACGTAAAGGAACCCTGTTCAGAAGGAATGGATCCTCAGAAGCTTAGCGGAGATTGGGTGGCAGCACCAGTGGTTGGGAGGCGGGGCAAGTACTGGGCAGATGTCTACGGTCTATGCCCCGAAAATGGCAAGGGTAACTCAAGGTCAGGTATACATATAAAGTAGCACATATGAGTTTATCTTATTGGGCAGACTGGATGGACCGTACAGGTCTTTATCTGCCATCATCTACTATGTTACTATCAGGCATAGGCGTAGTTTGACTGTTTCATTTGAGGGGGCAAAGGAAGGGGCGGGGCATATTAGCATATTCATTTGCATATATGTATATGCAAATTATGCTAATATGGAGGAGGGAAGGAAGGGAGCAAGAGCTGGCTTTTTTGGGGGGAATAACCATAATGAATATGTATGAGATATCTCATACATATAGATTATGGTTATTCCCAAAAAAGCCAGCTCTTTCTCCCTTCCTTCCTTCTTTCCTCCTTACCCAGCACTCCCTCTTCCTCTCCAATAGTATTTCCCCACCCCCTTTCCCATACCACAGATGCACATTTCCAAAAGCTGACATATTCCAATTAATAAATTCTGAATAAAATACTTTTTTTCTACCTTTTGTTGTCTGATCATTTCGTTTTTCACCACTTCCACCTCATCAGAGGTCACACGGGAGTTGCTGTCACCAGTACTGGAGATGCAGGTCGACGTGCCATCCAGGACGATGCTGGAGAAGGAAACGTGGGGATAGTCTGGACAAAGCAATGATTTCAGCACTCCTATGATGTAGTGGTACACCACATCACACAGCACCACCACATGGCATGCTGGTTCAGGGTATAGCTTCCGAAAGGCAGCCAGCCACACAACTCTTCACATCTACAGATTTGCGCCCAAAGACGTACATGATGGGTAGCCTGGTGCAGGGGCTGAGACACGCCGGTCCATAATGTACCACAGCATCAGCTCCTACGTGTTTTTCTGCGGCCACCTCATCTAAGCAGCAGCTGCTGTAGGAGGTGTCGCCAAGAATGTACACTTTGGTACCAGAAGCTTTTTCCAGTTTTGTTGCAACAGTGACTGAATCCACCAGCAGCTCATCAGGGAATTGGAGTGCCACCTTGCTACACTGATGCTGTGCAATGAATGTAGTTGTTCTCTCAATTTCATAAACCTCATCAAGCTCCTCAGGAACAGTCAGACTGTTGCCCATTGGTGTGGCAATCAGGGGCTGCTGGATTGCGTCTGCACCATCACTGCCGAATTGCATTGCCATGGATACCTCAGCACCACGTTTGTAGATTCTCCACTAATGAAGTGTGAAATCCGCCGTGTAGAAGCTGGAAACGAACAGCAGTGACTTAGTGCACACAGAAACCGCCGACTCCCTGTCTCCACTGACCGCCATCGCCTCACTCGGTACAAAAAAACTCTATTCCCGCTCCACCTCACACTCCCTCACCGACCGTCAACAACACCGCACGCGCGGGAGTCCCAGGACACAGCGGGCGACGCATAAAAGCAGCAAGCAAGTAGCCAGGCTCAACTCCATCCTTCGCTTCCTGAATCCTGCCCTCTCTGCATCCCGCCTTCCTCTGATGTTATTTCCTTTCAGGCGGGCAGGACGCTGAGAGGGCAGGATTCAGGAGGCGAAGGAGACAAGCCTGGCTGCTTGCTTGCTGCTTTTACGCGTCGCCCGCCCGTTCGCCGCTGCGGGAAAGTAGATTAAGTCATCTTTGTCGTCTTCGTCGTCTGGGGGGGGCACGGCCCCCCCTCGCCCCCCCCAGTCTAAGCCCATGCTATCAGGCTTATTTTCGAAAGAGAAGGGCGCCCATCCTTCGACACAAATCGGGAGATGGGCGTCCTTCTCCCAGGGTCACCCAAATCGGCATAATCAAAAGCCGATTTTGGGCGTCCTCAACTGCTTGCTGTCACAGGATGACCAAAGTTCATGGGGCCTGTCGGAAGCATAGCAAAGGCGGGACTGGGGCGTGCCTAACACATGGGCATCCTCGACCGATAATGGAAAAAAGAAGGGCGTCCCTGACGAGCACTTGGGCGACTTTACTTGGTCCATTTTTTTTACAACCGAACCTCAAAAAGGTGCCTGAACTGACCAGATGACCATCGAAGAGAATCAGGGATGACCTACCCTTACTCCCCCAGTGGTCACCAACCCCCTCCCACCCTAAAAACTTTAAAAATATTTTTTCTAGCCTCTATGCCAACCTCAAATGTCATACCCAGCTCCATGACAGCAGTATGCAGGTCCTTAGAACAGTTTTAGTGGGTGCAGTGCATTTCAGGCAGGCGGACCCAGGCCAATCCCCCCCACCTGTTAAACTTGTGGTGGTTAATGTGAGCTCTTCAAAACCCACCAGAAACGCACTGTACCCACATCTAGGTGCCCCCTTCACCCCTTAGGGCTATGGTAGTTGTGTACAGTTGTGGGGAGTGGGTTTGGGGGCTCGGGGGGCTCAGCACACAAGGTAAGAGAGCTATGCACTTGGGAGCAATTTGTGAAGTCCACTGCAGTGCCCCCTAGGGTGCCCGGTTGGTGTCCTGGCATGTGAGGGGGACCAGTGCACTACGAATGCTGGCTCCTCCCATGATCAAATGGCTTGGATTTGGTCGTTTCTGAGCTGGGCATCCTTGGTTTCCATTATTGACGAAAATCGGGGACGACCATCTCTAAGGTCAACCTAAATTTCGCGATTTGGGTGTCTCCGATCATATTATCGAACGAAAGATGGACGCCCATCTTGTTTCGATAATATGGGTTTCTCCGCCCCTTCGCAGGGACATCATGCGAGGACGTCCTCAGGAAAACGTGGGCGCCCCTTTCGATTATGCCCCTCCACATATACATGCTCCTGTTGGCACTTGTACTTACACACACATATACATCCACATGTTTTTAAAATTGGTTAAAAGGAAAAATCATTTTTCAAAATTGTAATAACAGTAAATAAAAGTACAGAGAATAGAAAGGTCTTGTAATTACATATTCCAAAGCAGTCAGTGTGCAAATCCATGCATAAGCGCTTTGCAGGCTCCTAATGCCTTTTACTGGATACACGGAAGGTCTATGATAAACCACAAGACAGGATGGTAACTCCCTCCTTAGAGATTTCCAAGAATGGGTCCTGTGCCCTTGCTCCAGATAGCTCCCGAACAACGCCAACACATGAGGTCGAAGACAGGTCAAGTTAACAACGTCTCGCAGTAAGAAGCAAACCGGAAGAAGCAGATACTCAACAGCTCACACACAACTTCATCCCCATTTGGTATCTCTACCTTTTTATCAAACTCAAGGCCCTGGTCCAACGACTTAGAGGTCGCTCCCCTCTCTGATGTAATTTCCTGTTTCCCAGTACGGCGGAACAAGGAGGTTAAATTGAGAACAGGAGATGGTATGAGTCTATTTAGCCCATTATGGGGGAGATTCTATCTATGGTGCCTGGAAAATCTGCATGGAAATCATTTTTGCCTAAGTGTATTCTATAAGATTTAGGTGCAGTATATAGAATACGCTTAGTTGATATCCTAGTGCCGAAAACTTCGTGCATCCCTGTACACCAACAAAAATGTGGCATAAATCCTTGTGCATAGATTTACGTGCACTGGGCCATATTCTATAACAATGTGCCTAATTTTGGGAATGCCCATGAAATGCCCATTTCCCTGCCCATAGTCATACCCCTTTTGAAATGCGTGGTTTAGAATTTAGGTGCAGTTCATTACAACATTAGTGTGTTATGTGTGTAAACTCTAATTATTGCCAATTAGTGCTCATTATTGCTTATGTGCTGTTAACAGCACTGGTTGGCTTGTTAAGCCAGTTAAATTATGCACATTGTTATGGAATACACTTAGATTTAGGCACAGAACTCTAGGGGCCAGATGCACTAAACTTAACGAGCCAGCAATGTGGTTTTAAACTAGTTCTAGCCAGTTTAGTGCACAAGTAGTAAACCGGGACATGCACAAAAAGGTTCTCCTGTCAGGGTAGCAGCTAACAAAAACAGAATGCAAAGTTATTATAATGAACTAATTACTATTATAATGTGAATGCGATGCAATGCACTACCGTTTCCGACCCCATGCACAAAAGCAGTCCCTACCTTTACCGTGGAAATTTTAACGGGAGGGCTGGACCTGCCGGTTCTTCATTATCGCAAGTAGGAGAGGGGGAGAAACAAGAGGCAGGGAAGATGAAGCACAAAAAAAGTATACCAGCTTATACGCAGCTTCTTTGCGTGTACAAAAGCCGTGCCATATATTTCTTTTTCAAATGACATTTTACTGGCAAGAAATTGGGGGGGGGGGGCATTACTTTTAAAGCAAAAAAGTAATGGTGACTTACCAAAAATGCAAGGAGAAACAGCCTGTGGGAAACGGGCTTAGTTCCACCCCCAGCTGTTCCTTCTATTGGCCGGCTGATATCCTAGAACGCCCATCTCCTTGAAGATGGACTCTCATTGGTTGGCTGCTGTCCCAACTCCTCCTCCCTGCAAGGCTTCCCTGATGACATCACTTTAGAGCTGTGAACTGATTGGATCCGAACTTCCTGTTGTCCCCCTCCACAGAGAAGGGCTAAACCAATTGGACAGCATCAGCCTGGGATGCCCCGCCCACTCAGTACTGGAAGGGGACACCAGGAAGTTCGGATACAATCAGTTCACAGCTGTAAAGTGATGTCATTAGGGAAGCCCTGCATACACTGCAAAAGTAAACAACAACTTCTATGGAGTACATCCAAAACATAATTTTTATTTTCTTATTTCCATCTTCCAAAATTCTAGACAGCAGATGTACAGATCAGTAGGATGCAAAGCAGTCCAAAACACGTAAAGTCAGAAACAACACAGTTTATACCTAATTGTTCAACCACTGTTAGGATTCAACTTTGGGCTTAAAAAGTAAAACCATGTGCATGTAAGGATTGGATAAATGAATTAAAACAAAAAAAAAGTTTAAAGCAAATGCCCTTAATATATAATACTTGGTAGCAGTAATGAAACAGTGATGGAATATTCACATAGGAAGCAGCCTGAGCCAACAGATTTATTTTCTACTAAATATAATTAATTTTGTATGAACTTGGTGGCTAATAGTGTGCTGGGCAATATTGGCACATTTATTTATTTATTTGGATTTTGCTCACAGCTTTTTCAGTAGTAGCTCTGGACAGAACATCTGCATGAAGGAAGCCCTTCCCTCCTTATTCAACATCCCTCTGTGAAATAGTAGTAGTAAAAAAAAAAAAACGGCAAGTGCTAAAAAAAAAAAGGCAAGTGCATTTTTATAATATACCACTGCAATCCACAAAGGACGGAGCAAGTTCCCACATATCTTTTTCTTTTGATGTAGGCGCAGGAAAAAAGATGTTAAATGCTCCCAGGTTTCAACCAGTTTTTTTTAAATTGTACTTATGCATATTACTAAGCACCTGATTCTCATAACAAGATGTATGTTTTGGTGGCCCTTTACTAGATGAAAACATCTCTGCACAAATACAGGAAGTCCTTATATAGCCAACCCCTCCAACTGACACAATGTGAACTAATTACTGCTGTTAACAGCAGGGGCGTATCTGGAATCCGGCGGTAGGGGGGGCCAGAGCCAGAGAGGGGGGGCACATTTTTGCCTCCCTCCCCCTCCCCCCGCCGCCGCCGCCTCTCTCCACCCCCCTCTCTCCATCCCCTCCCCGCCGTCAACCCTCCCCCGTTGCTTACTTCTGCTGGCGGGGGGCCCCAACCCCCGCCAGCCGAGGTCCGACCCGCAATCTCCATATTTCGTCTTCCTCCGTGGCCATGTGCTATTGTGCTTCAAGGAAGTAACGCTGCAGTGCTGATTCGTTGAATCCAGTTCGGCGTCTGACGTCGCAGCGACTGGATTCAACGAATCAGCACTGCAGCGTTACTTCCTTGAAGCACATGGCCACGGAGGAAGACGAAATATGGAGATTGCGGGTCGGACCTCGGCTGGCGGGGGTTGGGGCTCCCCGCCAGCAAAAGTAAGCAGCGGGGGAGGGTTGAAGGCGGGGAGGGGGGCCAGGGCGAAATCTGTGGGGGCCCAGGCCCCTGTGGCCCCACGCAGATACGCCCCTTAACAGATGAAACCGATACTTCCTCTGTGCTGCACAAAACGACATGTTTGAAAATATAACTGCAATGCAATCAAATAAGAATGCTACGAAGTTTCGCTTGCTTTGTTTTGGGTGAATCGGGATGACGACTGCGCAGAGGAGAGGGAAAGGGAGATTACACTACTTGGCGTCAGCGTTTTGCCATTGATGTCTACTGTGCTTTTAACCTCCTTGGGGACTGGGCGGAACGCGGCAGAGAGGAAGTGAAATCGCGTCCGCAGAGAGGGCGGGATGTTGAAGAAGGAAACTGGCGGCGATTTCTCTGGTGAGGAGTTTGACGAACTTGAAGGTAGGAAAGGAGAAGGAGTTTAAAGGGGAGGGGAGACATGCAGAACCAGGGAGAGTGAAAGCGAGGCTTGGTATCCCCACAATCACATTCTTTTATTTAAAACACACATACGTTTTTTTGTCTAATCCATACCTGCAAGGTAGTATTTCCCCCCCTTATTTTATCTAATTGCTTTGATATGTGCACCAGCAAAGGTGGTATACCAAATACAAATAAACTAAGTTAAAGTTGCCCAAATAAGTAAACTAAAAAAGAAAAAAAGAAAAAAGGCTTTTTTATAGAAATTAAAGGTAACAAACAGAGGAGCCCTTTTACAAAGGTGCATAAGGCTCCATGTGTGTCTAGTGTGCGAAAATCAGTATTATTGCCTGGCAAAAGGTAAAAGACGGATATAGCGGGATCCTCCTCGATTCCATTTTTAAAAACCTTTAAAAGTTCATTTTTTTCTTTGCTCAGTTGTTTAGATACGGACGTTTTACATATATATCCCCCCCCCCCCCCCAATTTTTTTTTAAAAGAAGACTGTTGATGTAATTACGGCTGAGGATTATTCTCCCGGACCCTCGTATTTGCGAGGCCCCGTTACGTCACAGGGGGCGTGACTTAGCGGGATCTAGTGTTCTCGAGGTTTAAATAAAAGTTTAATGACAGACGGAGCGCTTCTTTGTTTTGACAGCCGCCGCTGCTTACAGTATGCAGCGATCACCAGCCGTAACCCAGCACTGCGGCTCTCTATTCTCCTCTTCCCGTGGAGAAGGACGGGTTTAATAGAATGGGGTGGAAGTGAGCCTATCTAGTCCACTGTAAGCATGGAAGCCATTTGGTAAATCTCAGTTTCCACTCCACCGCGCAGCCGTCATTGCCGTTCACTCAAAACACAGCAAGCAAACCAACCTATTTTATTTATTTATTTATTGCATTTGTATCCCACATTTTCCCACCTCTTTGCAGGCTCAATGTGGCTTACAATACATCATGAATAGTGGAAGTAAGAAGAGAATAGATATTTGGTTTACAGAAGGATTTTGGGTTGCATAGTAATAGAATACATGATAGTAATATAACAGAAGGCATTATTAAACATTTCTGGATATATGTGGGAGCTTCATATGTGTTGATCTCTGTGGTATATCTTGTCAAAGAGATGGGTCTTCAGTTGTTTTCGGAAGTTGGTCAGTTCATAGATCGCTTTTAGGTTGCGTGACAACGCGTTCCAGAAATGTGTGTACATATCAGCTGCTGCATTCATGTTGCCTTTATTGTTGGTCCATCTGTAACAAGGCTAAAGCTGTTTTTGTTGGATAGGCAGTGCCTTACAAGGTGGAGGACAAAAGACATAACTGAATATCTCTAAAACAACTTCAAAAATGATTGTAGCTAGTAGAGACAACAATTATAAATTCTGTAGCTTGTGCTAATTTTTCTTCACTGTGCTTCTATACAATTCAGATGGCCAGATTTCAGTGAGAATATCTTGTTTCCTGATAGGTTCATCTTAACTGTTGTTGTAATCTGCTTTGGGAAGCCTGGTGTTTTATAAAGACAATGGAATTTTTTTGAAATTAAATGGAAGTAGAATTAAACTCTCCTTTCATTGGGGCACATGGACTTACACCTTTATCTGTTTTGTTTACATTTTAGATATACAAATGGATTATTCTGTTTTGGACATGTTTCAGGGGAAAGTGGTTTTATAAGGCCAAATAAAAATAAATATTTTGTTTTATGCAGATCTCTTTTGTTTAAACATAACTACATGGGCTATAAGCCCCTAATGCAGTCCATTGGTTTTCTTATGTTTTCTTCATGTGATGACTTACACTGTGCCAAAACTGAAAACAGAGATAAGAGTTGAGGTTAAATGAGGGGACATGGGATGAGCTTATCTGGTCCACAGGAGACGGTATGACTGTAAAGTTGAAGCCGGTCCCCATGCAGCAGCCATCTCCGTTTGTCAAAAACAATAGCAAAATAGATTTGCATTCTCTCTTGTTAGGGGAGGGGGAAGAAGATCTAAGAGGAGTTGTGGGGGCTGGTGGAATTTCAAGGTCAGTACTCCAGAAGCTGCTTTGTTATTTCCAGTGCTGTATTGTGGTTTTCATCGGAGCACTAGATGCCTGCTTTTTTCTTCATGATGACAAATATAGTTCTCTATAAAAATACTTGCAAAAGTTTTAATGCCTAGGTGTGAGATTTTTTTTTAATTTGACAGATATGTCATTTATTTTAAAGCTTCCCCTATGAACATATAACAAAGTTTTAAATAACCAAAACAGCATTAAAAATTATTGTATCTGCTAGACACAGCAGAAACTCTCTTTGCATATATCTAAAACTTTTTCTGGAAGGGCTGCTTACACCTAGATCCAGCTGTATTCATTGTCTGAGGGGCAGCATACACCTCAATTCAGCTCTGTTTCTCATCATGAGGGCTGCATACACCAGGATCCTGGTGTATTATCAATCAGAAGGGCCGCATACACCAGGGCTGTATTATCAATCAGAAGGGCCGCATGCACCAGGATCCTGGTGTATTTTTTATCAGAAGGGACGAATACACCAGGATCCTGGCTTAGTCATCCCTCAGGTTTGCTTGCTGTGTATTGAGTGAACGGCAATGACGGCTGCGCGGTGGAGTGGAAACAGAGATTAATCAAATGGCTTCCATGCTTACAGTGGACTAGATAGGTTCACTTCCACTCCACTCTATTAAACCTCCTTCAAGATTCGCCACAGAAAGAGGGGAACAGAGAACCGCAGCGCTGGGTTATGGCTGGTGATTGCTGCATACTGTAAGCAGCAGCGGCCATCAAAACAAAGACGCGCTCCAGTCTTAAGGTAGAACTTAGATCTGGAAGATCCCGGGGATCCCGCAGATCTGACTTTTATACTGTCCCTTACTGCTTGGCTACTGTGAGCCCTGGACGGTAATTCTGAATTTGGTGTGCGTCAAAAACACCCAGTGATAAACGGCAGAGTACGCGTGCGTAATGCCTACTGCTCGGGTAGTGCGTGAGACCTTACCGCTAAGTTAATGGGTGGCGGTAAGGTCTCAGGCCAAAAATGGACATGCACTGGTTTTCTGGCCCTTAAAAAAAGGCCCTTTTTCCAGGATGCCGCAAAAACTGGCCCGGCGCATGCTGAAGAGACGCGCTTGCACTGCCGCAGGCCACGTTTTGCTGCGGCTAAGTAAAAGGGCCCCAGAGTGAAGCAAGATGTCCCTCTAAGAACTGGAAGGGCCGTTTTCACAGGTTGGTATGTGTGTGTGTGTGGGGTGGTTTTGAAAAAATGCCAGTGTTTAGGGCATTCAACAACCTAAAAATAAACACGTTTTTTTACCTTGGATTATGGTGAACATGCTACTACACATTTTTGACTAAATGTAAGCATCCAACAGTCTGTATGCATTTCCTTTCTTCTGTTTTTGATTTCAGTGGGAAGAATTATAATGTCCTAAGAGACACAGAATTGGGCAAACCACCTTCAGCAACCTTAAGGTGAGAAATCACACTAGCCTCCTATAATTCCTGGAGAAGTAAATATAATTGTGATGCAGTTGTTCAGTGTGAGTATGCCTACTCTGGGACTGGGTAGTTATCAGGAGAGAGGACCATATTATGGCTTTCCCTAAGGCTTCACTATAAACAGAAGCTTAAGAACAAGCTCTTATTCACAGGAATACCTTAACACGCCAGCTGGCGTGTTAAGGTATTCCTGTGAATAAGAGCTTGTTCTTAAGCTTCTGTTTATAGTGAAGCCTTAGGGAAGGCCATAATATGGTCCTCTCTCCTGATAACTACCCAGTCCCAGAGTAGGCCGTGATATTCTTCTCTCCTATCCTTCCACCTGTCCACTATAAACACTTCCTTGTATTTGGGTGGGCTGACTAGCAGAAGACTGTTAAGCACTCTGCTTTGATGCAAACAAGGGTGCCACCTGATTCAAGTTGACCCAGAAAGGATAATCTTGCCCTGGTTTTCTCCCACTGTGTCTGTGGGTTCTTCTGATTTCTTTAGGAGAGACAGATCTACAGGTCTATAAATGTAATGGGAAAAACCCCAAACTGGTCTAGCTTGTCATGGATCAGGTGCCAAATCTATACAGAGGAGAAATGGAAGTTTTATCAGTGATTAGATAACTGACAATTATTCCAGTAGTTACTGCTTTTAAATTTAGTTATTGTATGTTAGTGTTATTGTATGTTAGGAGTCCAATGAAATTCTGGTTGGTTAGCTCAGGACCTCTCAACCCTCTCCTCGAGGCACACCTAGCCACTTGTGTTTTGAGGATTGTAACAATAAATATGCATGAAAGATATTTGCAAATATTGGACACCCATTGAATGCAAACTTCTCTGCTGCGTGTTCATTGTGGTGATCCTCAAAAGCTGACTGGCTAGGTGTGTATCCAGGAAAAGGCTGAGAAGCACTGGGTTAGCTAACAATCTCCAGGTTTTCAGAATCAGGATGAGCCAGCCCTGATCTTGCCTTGTTGTATATGTGAACTTCTACCTTTTGCTCTTCATAGAGAATTTAGCCCTATAGATTCACAAATTGAAGTTGTAAAACCAGGCATGGGACTTCTGGTCGTTGATGACATGGACCTTGTTGGTAGTTCTAAATTAGAATTGCCATCAGATCGAAGTAACCTTGAAAGACTGTCCCAGTTCTGGATTTGCCATATTCCATCTACATATGTGCAATACTGGCTTTCCTTGAAAAATTGGAACTGTGCATCCAAATGAGACAAAACCAGTAGTGGAGTAGCCTCTGGGAGTTGACCTGGATTAGGTGACAACCCCAGTTAAAAAGTTACATAACCTATTCATTGCCAAGTCAGAGCTGCAGAAGATAATACTGAACCTGGAATTACATTATATATTAAGGTGCAAACAAATATTCTTGTCTTTCCTAACTTTTGTAAACATGATGCCATTATACAGTCTATGGTCCGGTTAGTTTGGTATACACAGTGAAATGGGTGGAGAAAGTTGACTTTAAGGCAGATCTGAACAGGGGCCTTTTGGTTCGTACAGTGAGCTATGTATAAAGATTCCTGTGAGCTTGAAACTTGCAGTATTATTAATTCTCATGTGACTGTTGGGAAACTGTCATACAGACTGGATCAGACTTCATCCCAGTATTGATTACAAAGGACCTGCAATTTAAAAGCATGTATCTGAGTATCAGTACCTGCTACCCAGATAAACGCCACTGAAATGAACATACAGTGCCACTGAATATCTTTACAGACTGCCTAGGCACTGTCCAGATAGTGGTGGGGAGGAACTGGGATGGAGTTTTTATTTATTTTTAGTATTTATATACCGCCTAGACCTAAGCTCTTTCTAGTTTTTTTTTTCAGGTACTGATACTGTCCCTAATGGGCTCACAATCTAATATTATATTGTACCTGGGGCTGTGGAGGGCCAAGTGACTTGCCCGGGATCATGCTGGAGCTGCAGAGGGAATTGAACCTGGTTCCCTAGGATCTCAACCCACTGCTGACCGTTAAGCAGCAGTGGGACTCGAACCCAGTTCCCCAGGTTTCAAACCCACTGCACTAACCATTAGGCCACTCCTCCACTCCACTAGATAGCATTTCTATCTAGATGTTATGACAGCAAAATGCTATTCTAAGGGCTATCCGGATCAGAAAAATGAGCAGCTCTCCAAATTTTGTACCTTTTGGACAGGACTGTCCTGAGCCAGAAATGCACCCTGTGCAACACACCCTCCTAGTATTCTCGCCCTGTCCACTGCATCACAGCCAAGCAGGGGAAGCCATGGTAGAGCACAATTTTGGTGCCGCACTGCCCACACATAAGGGGATCTTTTACAAAGGTACAGTAGTGATTTTTAGCTCTCGTTAAAATTTAGAGATGCCCATAGGAATATATGGGCGTCTCTAGCGTTTAGCGCACATGCATTTTTAGCATGCGCTAAAAACGCTAGTTCGCCTTTGTAAAAGGTCCCCATAGTTTGCAATGGCCCTGCCTTTGGAATTATTGATTCAGAGAATATAGTCAGGCCCCCTTTTCTCCTTTAGATTGTTAACTTACAATTGTTACAACAACACTGTGGAAGTCCTCCGTTTGTAGAACTACTAGGCAGACTTATAAGTTATTACAGGGAGGCTATAGCAGTGCACCAATAACGTATGTCCGCTTATGAATGGAAGAGAAAAGGCTGACATTTATTATAGCTGTATTTCACAGCAGTTTGACAAAGTCTCTATTGATCTCTCTCCACTGGCTTCCTTTACAAGCTGGTATTCTTGTTAAACTTGGGTGTATCGTATTAAAGATGTTTGGGTCTTCTCTGGAATGTTTTTTTAGACTGCTGTCTTTTCCATCCACCTGCAGAACCTCAAGAGCTAGAGACCCTTGTCCAATATTTCCTTCTTTTATGGGTGTTGGGTAAAAGAGATTCTTGGAGGACTGTTTCTGTTATCAGGCTATGCGCTTCTGGCTCTCTTTACCCTTAGATTTGCCAGCATCTCCATCTTACTATTTGTTTTCGTAAAAATCTGAAAACTTACCCATTTAAAACACTTTTGGTCTAACTGTTGAACTGTGTTCTTTTTTTATTCTTTTGTTACCCACTTTGAACCACTGTTTTGTGACAGCAGGATACAAGAATCACAAATAAAAGCTACTCCGGGTA
This sequence comes from Microcaecilia unicolor, assembly GCF_901765095.1. Taxonomy (NCBI): domain Eukaryota; kingdom Metazoa; phylum Chordata; class Amphibia; order Gymnophiona; family Siphonopidae; genus Microcaecilia; species Microcaecilia unicolor. Next base: position 131,994,050 of record NC_044039.1, read on the forward strand.
TGGTGAACTACCAATGAATGGCAGGCCTGCAGAAGGATTATTACATTACACTTCTATCGTCCTTCTGCTTCCTTTTTTTTTTTTTCTGCTGCAGATCTATCATTCGTTAATAGCTCACTATACCCTGAGTAGCTTGTATTTGCCTTGCACTGTCTATGGTAAAAACTTTCTTTTGTTCAAATTATACATTTTTACTAGGCACTTCCTAGCTTTCAAGCTGAAGTATTTCTCAAAAAGTGTTTTGTTTAATTTGTGTGAATGTTATAGATTACGAATGTGTGTGGAAGGGGGAGGGTGCTTAGGATAATTCAGCTTTTATATGCTGCCTATTATTTTTTTCATCTTATAATTGTAATGTATTTTATTGTTTGTGAGGAAAAGAAGCAGAAGTGGTCAGAGTTGATAATGGCAGGAGGCATTTGGCGGTCTTTCCAGAAGAGTAAAACTTTGCGGTATGGTGTGCCCATGCTGGTGAGTGTCTCAATATAGGAAATGGGAGGTAGAACGTTACTGGTTTACTACATATGAGGGAGCTATTTTTGAAATTCCACACAAGGCCAGTCAAATAATTCATATTGAATTAGATCCCCCTGAGAGTGGATTTTATTTATATATGTAGGCAGTGTAATAGTTCTTTTTAGTTCAATCCATTAAAAACCTCCATATATAGCTGTTCAGTAGTCGGGTTACAGTTAGAATGTTGTCTGTGATGGTTTTTTTAATTTTCTGCTGAAAAATCTCAGCAGATATCTGAAAATTAATGTAGTAAAACACTGAATTTTCAGTGGTACTATCCATAAAATGCCACTGAAAATTCATATTGAATATGTTTGTTTTATTTAAAACGTGATATATCGCCTTTACATAATAATAGGTCAAAGTGGTTAACAATATATAAATAAAAATTAACATAAGAATTCATTTAAAAGAAGACAAAAACTTTTCCAAATAAAAAGCTAGAACACTATTTCCAGAGATACTCTAACCACAGCTTAATAATAATGAAACAAGTACTCACAGCCAGCAGTTGTGCAGAGGTGCAATCAAGCTTGGTATGCAGTCATGCTTATATGTGCTACAAAAAGGTTGGGCTAGCAGGTGAGGATCCCTGCGTGCCCTCGTTCAGTGTGGGAAAGATCGGTCACATTGATGATAGTAATCCAGAGGTAGATATTTTTTCAGAGTTTAGCCCAAGGAGGTTATATTGAGAACAGGAGGCAACTTGATGTCAAACAGCTGAAGCTGTCTCTGCCCCCTTCCCCCCTCCCCATCTCCCCTGTACAACTGCCATGCAAACATCAGCTGCTGCATCTACATTGTCATTCTTTATTGTTGGAAGCATTTTTATTTGATCTTGCATATTTCAAACATGCTGGCTTGGGAATCATATGAATGTACACTGAGGAAGTATCAGTTTCATTGGTTAGAGTAGTAATTAGTTCTAAATCGTTATCATTGTGTCATTTGGAGGGGCAGGTTATAGGGACTCCTGTATTCGTGTAGAGATGTTTTCACCTAGTAAAGGGCCACGGAAACAGATGAAATGTTAAGAATCAGGTGCTCAACCTTTGGAGTTTCTATTTATAAGTAAAAATATTTCTTCACTCTACGTGTAATTAAACTCTGGAATTCGTTGCCAGAGAATGTAGTAAAAGCAGTTAGCTTAATGTAAACTTCTAGAAATGAGATGAAGTGAAGATGTGATTCCATGTGCCCTAATGAAAGGAGAGTTTAATTTTACTTCCATTTAATTTCAATATAGTCCATCATTTATTACACCAGGAGGGGCGTAATCGAACGCGAACGCCCATGTGTAAAAACGTCCCATCTCCGGAGACGGCTCCGCGAAGAGGCGGAGCGAACCGTAAAATCGAAACGAGATGGCCGTCCATCTTCGGTTTCGATTATACGGTTCGGCCCGCTGAAATCCCATCATTTGTGTCGACTCTAGAGATAGACGACACAAATGGTGAGATCGCTGGACCTAGAGATGGCCGTCCGCGGTTTTCAGCAATAATCGAAACCGCTGCCGGCCATCTCATAAACGGACCTAATCCAAGCCATTCGTAGTGCACTGGTCCCACTGAGATGCCTCTATGCCAGCCTCAAATATCATACCTAGCTCCATGACAGCAATATGCAGGTCCCCGGAGCAATTTTAGTTTAGTTGGTGCTGCGCGGGACCCATGCAGAGAGCAAAAATCGGAAGAAAAAAAAAAACATGCAAGTGCAGTCAGGGACGTCCAACATTAAAACAATAGTAATAGGGGGATTTGAACTAGCCACCTTCTGATTACAAGACTTCTGCTCTAACCACTGCACCACTTATTCAGTTGCTTAGACATTCCTTCCCTTTCCATTAAGTCCCTCCATGTTTCTGTCAGCCAATCACAGCTCGTTTAGCTGACACCGATGTCAGGTAAATGAGCTGTGATTGGCTGACAGAAACTTGGAGGGACTTAATGGAAAGGGAAGGAATGTCTAAGCAACTGAATAAGTGGTGCAGTGGTTAGAGCAGAAGTCTTGTAATCAGAAGGTGGCTAGTTCAAATCCCCCTATTACTATTGTTTTAATGTTGGACGTCCCTGACTGCACTTGCATGTTTTTTTTTTCTTCCGATTTTTGCTCTCTGCATGGGTCCCGCGCAGCACCAACTAAACTAAAATTGCTCGGGAGACCTGCATACTGCTGTCATGGAGCTAGGTATGGTATTTGAGGCTGACATAGAGGCTGGAAAAAATATTTAAACAGTTTGTTTTTTAGGGTGGGAGGTTAGTGACCACTGGGGGAGACAGGGGAGATCATCCCCGATTCCCTCCGGTGGTCATCTGGTCAGTTTTGGCACTTTTTGGAAGCTTGGTCGTGAAAAAACAGGACCAACTTTGTGTGGACTAAATGCTCGTCGGGGACGTCTTGCTTCTTTCCATTATCAGGAGCGGAGGTCCATCTGTTAACCACGCCCAGGAACGCCCCTGTCCCGCCTTCGCTACCGTTCGGCCACGCCCCTGAGAATTTTGCCCGTCCCCGTGACGGAAAGTAGTTGGGGCCGTCCAAATTCAGCTTTCGATTATACCTGTTTTTGAGACGGACGTCCATCTCCTGATTTGTGTCGGAAGATGGGCGTCCGTCTCTTTCGAAAATAAGCTGGCAGGCTTCCCAAGGTAGATTACAACAACAGTTAAGATAAACCCATCAGGAAACAGGATATCCTCATTTAAATTTGGCCATGTATTACTATATTATATAGAACAATGTAGAAAAATTAGTACAAAATACAGAGTTTATTGCTTCTGTTTCTACCAGCTACAATAATTTTTTATACTGTTTTAGCTTCATGATATATATCTTGATATGTGAAGCAGTCAAATAAGTAGCAAACAAAAAAAAAAAAGAAATCCTTTATTCTCCAAATTTTAGGGCATTGTCTGTCCAACTGGAACAGCTTTAGACTTTTTACAGATGGACCATGCGTAGGCAGTCTGCTATTTCTAATAATCTTTTTTTTTTTTTAATAACATCAAACACTACTGTTGTTTTCAGTAGTGTTTGTTGTTATTTTGAGTGAACTAAAATGCCGGTAACTCTGCTTATTTGGTTCACCCCACATAATGGACCAGATAGGCTCATTCCATCTCCTCAATCTAACCTCCTTGGTTTAGTCCACTACAGTGCTCCATATTATCCCTTTCTAGTGCAGAGGCTGTGGTACGATCCACCCAATGGAAAGGTTTCTAGTCAGGAAGGAGGGACTGAGCTGCAAGGGCTATGGGGGATGCCAAAGAAGTTGAAGAAAACAGGAGACGGGATGACGTCAAAAAGTTGAAGCTAGTTAAGTCTGTATCCCCTTCCCCGTGCAACCATCCTCTTGTACACTGAGAACAAAGCAAGCGAATCAATGTGCTGCTGCATCCTCGTTGCAGTGATAGTCCCTGCTTGGCCTCGCTCAGTGTGGGAAAGATCGGTCACATTGATGATAGTAATCCAGAGGTAGGTATTTAGGTAGTTTAGCCCAAGGAGGTTATATTCAGAACAGGAGGCAGCTTGATGTCAAAAAAGCTGAACCTGTCTCTTCCCTCCCCCTGTCTCCCCCGCACAGCCGCTATATTAACACACCCAAAAGAAAGCAAACATCAACTGTGGCATCCTCTTTGTCGTTCTTTATTGTTGGTAGCATTTTTATTTAATCTCACTTATATTTTCAAACATGCTGGCTTGTGCAGCGTAAGGATGTATACAGAGGAAGTATTGGTTTCATCAGTTAGAGTACTAATTTATTCTATATTTTAAATCATTGTATCATTTGGAGGGGCTGGCTCTAGGGATTCTCTGTATTTAAGCACAGATGTTTTCACCTAGTAAAGGACCACAAAACAGATATCATATATGAGAATCAGGTACTTAACAATCAGACCTACTATTTATAAGTACAATTTAAAAAAAATGTAATTAGGTGGAAACTGGGAGCATTTAAGATCTTTTTTTTTTTTTTTTTTCCTGTGCCTACATCAAAAGAAAAAGATGGCATGTGGGAACTTGCTCCTTTTTGTTTTGTGGAATGCAGTGGTATATTATAAAAAGTGCACTTGCTTTTTTATTATTATTATTACTATTATTTCACAGATATGTATTGAATAATGTAGGGGCTTCCTTCATGCAGAAGTTCTGTCCAGAGGCAGTCTAAATGTGTCAACTTTGCTTGTCCAGTTCAGCACTCTATTAACCGCCAAGTTCATACAAAGTTAATTATGTTCAATGGAAAATAAATCTGTTGGTTCAGGCTGCTTGCTATGTAAATATTCTATCACTGTTTCATTATTGATACCAAGTATTACATATTAAGGGCATTTGCTGTAAACTTTGTTTTTAATTTACATAGTTTTGCGTTTTAAACCCCAAAGGTGAATCTACAATTAGGTATAAACTGTGATGGTGGTGTGTTTTTACTTTTACTTGGACTCTTTTGGGTCCTGCCGATCTGTACATCTGCTGTCTGGAATTTTGGAAGATGGAAATGAGAAATTTAAAATGTGGATTTACTCTATAGAAGTTGTTGTTTACTTTTGCAATGTGTGTATGGATGCCTGTTTGGTGTATGCATGTGATAATATTTGAAGAATTGTCTATACTTATGGCTATGATTTCTGAACATTTGACATCCATTAAAGGATAGACTTTTAAATTCCCAGTTGGGTATATATGCTAATCTCATCTTAAAAATTTCAGACATATCCATCTACTTGCTCCCGTGATATAACTGAATTCTATTATTCTGTCTCACTGTATTTTCAAATGTAAGCCACATTGAACTCAAGTTTGCTTGAGATAATGTGGGACCAGATATATTTTAAAAAATTCCTTTATCCTCCACCTTTTAAGACACTACCTATCCAGCTGGATGGTGATGGCACAATGAAAGCAAGTTTGGTCCAGTGAAGACTAACTCAAAATAACCTTAGCTGGGCCCTAGTATTACCATATTGAAAATGTGACCATACCATGCTTCTGTGGTTATGTTCCACTAATAAGTTAATCAATTAATTGGATTTCTTGAAAGGATTATATAACCTTTGGATGTATTAGTGACACAAACATTATTCAATATCACAATTCCTCATGTACAGCCAGAAAACAACCTTTTAGTGTGGATAGTGTTCACAATGAGCTCCTTTTATTATCGACCAGATAGAGGAGATAAGAGTTTTCAGTTTTGGCACAGTGTAAGTCATCACAAGAACAAAATATAAGAAAACCAGTGGACTGCATTAGGGGCTTTTAGCCCATTTAGTTATGTTTAAACAAAAGAAATCTGCATGAATCAAAATATTTATTTTTATTTTGACTTAGAAAACCACTTATCCCTGAAACATACCTAAAAACAGAATAATCCGTTTGTGTATTTAATGTAAACTTCTACAAAGGAGATGAAGATGTGATTCCATGTGCCCAAATGAAAAGAGTTTAATTTTACTTTCATTTAATTTCAATATATTCCATCATCTTTATTACACCAGGCTTTCCAAGGCAGATTATAACAGTTAAGATGAACCTATCGGGAAATAGGGTATTCTCACTGAAATCTGGCCATCTGTATTTTCCAGTGTGGAAAAATGAGCACAAAGTACAGAGTTTATAACAGATTTTGCTGCCAGCTACAATAATTTTTAAGCTGTTTTAGTGATATTCAATTTTTTCCATAATATTTATATCTAGATATGGGAAGCTTTCAAATAAATTAAAAAGCTGTCAAATAAGTTAAAAATCTTTTGTCCTCCATCTTTTAAGGCACTGCCTATCCAACTGGAACAGGTTTACACTTTTTACTAGGACTAGGGGGCATGCGATGAAACTACAGTGTAGTAAATTTAAAACAAATCGGAGAAAATTTTCTTCACCCAACGCGTAATTAAACTGTGGAATTCGTTGCCGGAGAACGTGGTGAAGGCGGTTAGCTTAGCAGAGTTTAGAAAGGGGTTAGACGGTTTCCTAAAGGACAAGTCCATAAACCACTACTAAATGGACTTGGGAAAAATCCACAATTCCAGGAATTTATTTATTTCTTTATTTATTGCATTTGTATCCCACCTCTTTGCAGGCTCAATGTGGCTTACAATATATAGTGGAAAGTGGAAATGAGAGGAGAGTTAATATTAGTGTAACAGAAGTATATTGGGTAATGGAAAGTATGATGAAGATATAATATGGGGCACTGTTAACAATGCTTGCTAGATATATGTGGGGTTTTCATATGTTTTAGTCATTGTGGTATGTCTTGTCGAAAAGATGGGTCTTCAGCAGTTTTCGGAAGTTGGTCAGTTCATAGGTCGCCTTTAGGTTACGTGGCAATGCGTTCCAGAATTGCGTACTCATATAGGAAAAGGTTGATGCGTGCATTAGTTTATATTTTAGGCCTTTGCAATTTGGCAAGTGTAGATTAAGGAATGTGCGAGATGATCTTTTGGCATTCCTGGGTGGTAGGTCAATCAGGTCAGACATGTAAGCTGGGGCTTCGCCTTGGATGATTTTATGTACTAGGGTACATACTTTAAACGTGATGCGTTCTTTGAGTGGTAACCAGTGTAGTTTTTCTCGTAGGGGTTTTGCACTTTCGTATTTTGGTTTTCCAAATATGAGTCTGGCTGCTGTGTTCTGGGCTGTTTGGAGTTTTTTGAGTATGTGCTCTTTGCAGCCAGCGTATAGTGAGTTGCAGTAGTCTAGGTGACTGAGTACTAATGATTGTACCAGGTTCCGGAAAATGGTTCTTGGGAAGAATGGTTTTACTCTTTTTAACTTCCACATTGAATGGAACATCTTTTTGGTCGTGATTTTCGCGTGATTCTCAAGTGTTAGGTGCCGGTCAATGGTGACTCCAAGAATTTTCAGGGTTTCCGAAATTGGTAGAGTTAGTTTTGGGGTATCGATGGTGGTGAATTTGCTCGTGTTGTGTTGGGAGGTGAGTATTAGGCATTGGGTTTTTTCTGCATTGAGTTTTAACTTAAAGGCATCTACCCAGGAGTGCATGATATGTAGACTTTGGCTGATTTCAGAGGAATAACATGTATAGAATGTTCGTACGTTTGGGAAGCTTGCCAGGTGCCCTTGGCCTGGATTGGCCGCTGTCGTGGACAGGATGCTGGGCTCGATGAACCCTTGATCTTTTCCCAGTGTGGCATTAGTTATGTACTTATGACCATGTATAGGCAGTCCCTTATTCCTAATAATTTTTGGCTATTTTCAGTATCGTTTGTTTTGGGTGAACTAAAATGGCATCAAGCTCCGCCTACTGCTTGGATGCTCCGTCTACTGGCTTCAGCTCATATAATGGACTAGATAAGTTCACTTTGAGGAGCATAATCGAAAGGGGCGCCCAAGTTTTCCTGAGGACGTCCTCGCAGGACGTCCCGGCGAAGGGGCGGGGAAACCCGTATTATCAAAACAAGATGGGCGTGCATCTTTCGTTTCGATAGTACGGTCGGGGACGCCCAAATCGTGAAATTTAGGTCGACCTTAGAGATGGTCGTCCCCGATTTTCGGAGATAATGGAAACCGAGGATGCCCATCTTAGAAATGACCAAATCCAAGCCATTTGGTCATGGGAGGAGCCAGCATTCTTAGTGCACTGGTCCCCCTGACATGCCAAGACACCAGCCGGACACCCTAGGGGGCACTGCAGTGGACTTCAGAAATTGCTCCCAGGTGCATAGCTACCTTACTTTGTGTTCTGAGCCCCCCCCCCCCCCCCCCAAAAAAAAAAAAAACCCAACTCCCCACAACTGTACACCACTACCATAGCCCTAAGGGGTGAAGGCACCTACATGTGGGTACAGTGGGTTTCAGGTGGGTTTTGAAGTGCTCACATTTATCACCACAAGTGTAATGTAGGGGGAGAGATGGGCTGGGTCCACTTGCCTGAAGTGCACTGTACCCACTAAAAACTGCTCCAGGGACCTGCATACTGCTGTGATGGAGCTGGGTATGATATTTGAGGTTGGCATAGATGCTGGGAAAATATTTTTTAAAAGTTTTTTTTGAGTGTGGGAGGGGGTTAGTGACCACTGGGGGAGTAAGGGGAAGTCATCCCCAATTCCCTCCGGTGGTCATCTGGTCATTTAGGGCACATTTTTGTAGCTTGGTCGTAAGAAAAAAAAGTACCAGGTAAAGTCAACCCAAGTGTTCATCATGGACGCCCTTCTTTTTTCCATTATCGGTTGAGGACGCCCATGTGTTAGGCCCGCCTTTTCTATGCCTCTGACACGTCCCCATGAACTTTGGTCGTCCCCGTGACGGAAAGCAGTTTAGGACGCCCAAAATTGGCTTTTGATTATGCTGATTTGGCCGACCCTGTGAGAAGGACGCCCATCTTGCGATTTGTGTCGAAAGATGGGCGTCCTTCTCTTTCGAAAATAAACCTGTTTGTCTCCTGTTTGTTCAATCTCTTTGGGGGAAGCTGAGCTTTGCACAGGTTCTTTGGAGAGAGTCAGTAGATCCTAATGAGTGTTGTGGGGGGGGGGGGGGGGGGAGATTGTTGAAAACTATTAGAACTGAAGAATGGGGTAAGTATGAAAGGGCTGCTGTTGGCTGAGGAAAAGAATAGGCAGCAAATGCCAGAATATTTTATGATGGTGGGCAGACCTGGTGGGGGCACTGCCTGAATGAGCACATAAGCAGCAGGAGGACCACACTGGAAAAGAGAGCTGGAGAGTTCATGCACTTGCGTATGTTTCTTTGTCCCTGGTGAGGACATTCTCATGTAAGTAAAGCTTTCCTTTGAAAATCTGGGCTGGCATGGAGAAGTTCACTGGTTTTAAATGTACCTGTGCACATACTAAGTGAAGAGAAGTTTTCAACCCAGAGACCCTGTTAACGATTAAATTACTTGGACAAATTCCTTTGAACACTGTCCTAATACTGCCTCCATTCTGCCTATATCCTTTCAGAAGCTTAAAAAAGCACTAAATATTTTATTTGTGACGCTTTTTTTCATACATAAAACTTTGTAAATTAATCTTGCATACATGATCCTTAAATCTCTCACTCTTTCAGGCAGTTTACCCTTGGAATCTCTAGTTTGTACCAGAGGCAATGGAGAGTAAAAATGACTTGCTCAGCTTCCCTGGTTCTTAGCTCACTGTTGCAGAGCTGCCAAATTACCCAGTTCCAGGAGGGAGACTTTTTTTTTTTGACCAGTCCTGTTTTTCAACTTGTATCCCAATTCAGTGTTCTATTTGTAGTTCCTAGTTCTACCAGTTGAAATCAGCAGTTCAGGTCCCATAATGCACCAAGATAGGGTAGCACAAATCCAGGACTGGCTCAGAATTTCCCTCCTGGAACAGGGTAGCTTTCCAGCTGTAACCATTAAGCCTCTTCATTCAAAGCATGTGCTTGCATGGTCCCCATGCTCACTCACAAGCTACTATGCTATCATACCTACAGCTAGGCTGTGCACTTTCCCTGCTACTTCTGGAGAGGTGAAATGATGGTAGAGGATCCACAAATATATGGTACCTAAAACTCAATGTAGTGTTAATCCAGCCCTGCCTGGTTAAGTTCTGCTGAATATCCTGGTTTGCCCTAGTTAGCATGATTTAATGGGTAGGAGCCTCTGCTGCCTGATTAAATTATTTTAAATATTGGGCCCTAAATGTTTAGTTCAGTCACTATTTCCTGTTCTCTTCATTCTACTGCTCTCTAATGTCCTCCATTTCTACTTCTTTCACATTTGTAAAGTCTGACCTAAGCGTAATTCTTTTTTTTTTTTAAATAATTTTATTTGCATTTCTGTGTTACTAGTAAAAAAGGCCCGTTTCTGGAACGAATGAAACGGGCGCTAGCAAGGTTTTCCTGGGAGTGTGTATGTTTGAGAGAGAGAGAGAGCCAGAGTGAATGTGCGGGTGTGTGACAGAGTGGGACTGTCTGTGTGACAGTGTGTGTGTGAGAATGAGAGTGTGTGACAGGGCCCCCTCCCCTGTTCCTAATGCCCCTCACCCCGTTCCCTCCCCTCCTTTTCCTCCTCCTTCCCACACTTTGGGTTCCTTAAGGCTTTCAAAAGTCTATGTACCCCCGTGGCCCTAACGCCCAGTATCCGGATACCCCACCGCTTTCCTCCTCACCCCTCCCCCAAGATGTAATACTTTCACGTCCTTCATTTTTTTAAAAAAAAGTGTCCTGTCCTACCCTGTGTACAAATGCCCGGCATTCAGATTGTGTTCCTCTCGTAAATTTTCATTTCTTTCATTCATTCAGAACTTGCCCCCCCACCACCCCCCCCGAACACTTTTGGTTCCTTCAGTCTTTTAAAACTCTCCTATGTACCCTGTGTGCTAATGGCCAGCATTGAGATTGTTTTCCTGTCCCAAATTTGCATGTCTTTCAGTCATTCACAACTCCCCCCCCCCCCCCCCCCACCCCCCCCCCCCCCCCCCCCCCCCCCCCCCCCCCCCACTTCTCCAGTTTAACACTTTCATTTCCTTCAGTCTTTTAAAACTCTCCTATCTACCCTGTGTCCTAATGGCCAGCATTCAGATTGTTTTCCTTTCCCAAATGTTCATGTCTTTCAGTCGTTCAGAACTCCCCCCTCCCCCCATTTAACACTTTCGGTTCCTTCAGTCTTTTAAAACTCTCCTATCAACCCTGTGTCCTAATGGCCAGCACTCAGATTGTTTTGCTTTGCCAAATTGTCTGTCACTGATGTCACTGAGGTCAGTGCGTGCCTGCCTAGCAGACCACTTCCGGCAGGCACGGTCCCAGGCACATCCTGTTGGAGGTGAGAATTATTATATAGGATAACTGCTGTGTTTTCAGTCAGAATTCCATACTAAAGGGAATACAACTACAATCAGCCAAGGTACAGTCTAGTGATTTCCAAACAGTGATACAAGAAATTTTAAGATGTCAAAACCAAGGACACCCCAGGGGGGGGAGGTGTTTCTTATATTGAAAGCTCATAATCCGCTGAGTGATTTTATATTTAATTCAACACACTCACACTTGCACACCCCATACATACCCCCTCCCCCATTCTTGGCTGGCGTGGTTCAGTTCACTCAACAAATATCCATAAACCCTGGTAGACAAGATACTCATCAAAGTGGAAGCATAGTTTGTTCCATAATGCTGGATAAGTCCTAACCCATGGCTTAGAATTATACTTATAATAAGTACACAGTTCAAAATAGCCATTTTTGCCCATCCATTGCACCCAGATTTGGAAATCTGGGGCTTTATCTGTTAACCAGTCATTTAGGATCTGTTTCTTGATCATAAGCAAAGCATAAAGAATAAACGTTTTTTTGAGATGTGGAAACAATCCTTTCAGTATAAGTTTCCTCATCTGTTTTTTAGTCCCCAACATGAGCAATGTATATGTAGTAGAGAGGGTGCTTACCCAAGTATAATACCTGGCACCAGAGACCTCCTAATATGGGACATTCCAGAAAGGAATGGAGTAATGTGCCCCAATTTATTTTACATTTTAAACATCTATCATCTTCCCCAAGTTTCATCTGGAACCCTTTATACCTTGTAATATATATTCTATGACAGGTCTTCAAAATAATTTCTTAGAGCGGAACTGAGGGAATTAGCTTATAACCTTCCTCTCAATATTTACATAAATTTTCTTTATTAACATCTATTCCTAAATCCTCTATCCATACTCTAGTTAAGACCTCTATATGAGGAGCCTTACAGGCAGCAAGAGTGTCTTTATACCACATTGATAAGGTATTAAACTTAACTGGTAAGGAGCGAAAGTCCTCATTGACCTTGTTCCATTGTATACTTTGTTCAGCTTTCTTTTTAAGCCCCTCCTGATGCATCCTTACCTGTGTGTTTTGCCTTTCATTGGTTTTCCTGTGGAGAGTTCACCTTCTGTGGGTGTTTGCATCCTTACCTGATGCATCTTCCCAGTCATTCATGCTGTCAGCAATTCATCTCCGAAACAAAATACACGTCCTTGCACCGTTTCCCCCACTTTAGAGATGCAGGGTCCAGCCATCTCGCTAACATCACTTACTGACCGGTAGATCTCCAGCCTTCCTAACCCTACCTCGCACCTCAATAAAAAAAAAAAAGCCATGGTGGCCCAGTGTACTGTGAACACAAGCCCCCACAAGCTGGTGGTCTAGCGGCCACCTTCCCAGCTCCCCCGTACCGAGTTGCGAAGGAGGGAGTAGTACACTCTGTTCTCTTCCAGCGCCGCCTTGAAAAAGTCAGTGTCCAGCCACGCCCAGTGCATCCTGGGATGCGCTGGGTGGGGCTTCACCACCATATAAGGGAAAACCCCACCTAGTACATCCCAGGATGCACTGGGCAGGGCTGGGTGTCGCCATTTTCAAGGTAGCACTGGAAGAGGGGGGAGTGTACTATTCCCTCCTCCGCCATTTAGGTACAGGGTGAAGGGGCAGCTAGACCCCCAGCTTGGGGGACTTGTTTTTGTGGGGGGGGGGGTTTTTTGGGGGGGGGGTTAGGGGGCCTGGAAATTCACCAGATCTCCAGCCCACCCCCCATGAACTTGTGTCCAGGGGAGGTCACTGGACCTCCAGTCCCTCCTGTTGCTTGTTTGGGGTGGGGGTGCAGGGGTTCGGGGTGGGCACTAGGCCACCAGGGCCTTGCATTGCTGGGGGGTCTGGAGCTCCCATGAACCTCCAGCCCCTGTGTTTGATAGGTTTGGGCTTTTGACAGCCCGGACCTGTCAAGTGCGGGAGGATTCAGGCACAATCCTCCTGCATTTTTACCCTATGATCAGAGTTAGTGTACATAAGTACATAAGTACATAAGTAGTGCCATACTGGGAAAGACCAAAGGTCCATCTAGCCCAGCATCCTGTCACCGACAGTGGCCAATCCAGGTCAAGGGCACCTGGCACGCTCCCCAAACGTAAAAACATTCCAGACAAGTTATACCTAAAAATGCGGAATTTTTCCAAGTCCATTTAATAGCGGTCTATGGACTTGTCCTTTAGGAATCTATCTAACCCCTTTTTAAACTCCGTCAAGCTAACCGCCCATACCACGTTCTCCGGCAACGAATTCCAGAGTCTAATTACCCGTTGGGTGAAGAAAAATTTTCTCCGATTCGTTTTAAATTTACCACACTGTAGCTTCAACTCATGCCCTCTAGTCCTAGTATTTTTGGATATTTGATATTTTGGATATTTTTGAACAGTCGCTTCACATCCACCCGATCCATTCCACTCATTATTTTATACACTTCTATCATATCTCCCCTCAGCCGTCTCTTCTCCAAGCTGAAAAGCCCTAGCCTTCTCAGCCTCTCTTCATAGGAAAGTCGTCCCATCCCCACTATCATTTTCGTCGCCCTTCGCTGTACCTTTTCCAATTCTACTATATCTTTTTTGAGATACGGAGACCAGTACTGAACACAATACTCCAGGTGCGGTCGCACCATGGAGCGATACAATGGCATTATAACATCCGCACACCTGGACTCCATACCCTTCCTAATAACACCCAACATTCTATTCGCTTTCCTAGCCGCAGCAGCACACTGAGCAGAAGGTTTCAGCGTATCATCGACGACGACACCCAGATCCCTTTCTTGATCCGTAACTCCTAACGCGGAACCTTGCAAGACGTAGCTATAATTCGGGTTCCTCTTACCCACACGCATCACTTTGCACTTGTCAACATTGAACTTCATCTGCCACTTGCACGCCCATTCTCCCAGTCTCGCAAGGTCCTCCTGTAATCGTTCACATTCCTCCTGCGACTTGACGACCCTGAATAATTTTGTGTCATCGGCGAATTTGATTACCTCACTAGTTATTCCCATCTCTAGGTCATTTATAAATACATTAAAAAGCAACGGACCCAGCACAGACCCCTGCGGGACCCCACTAACTACCCTCCTCCACTGAGAATACTGGCCACGCAATCCTACTCTCTGCTTCCTATCTTTCAACCAGTTCTTAATCCATAATAATACCCTACCTCCGATTCCATGGCTCTGCAATTTCTTCAGGAGTCTTTCGTGCGGCACTTTGTCAAACACCTTCTGAAAATCTAGATATACAATATCAACCGGCTCCCCATTGTCCACATGTTTGCTTACCCCCTCAAAAAAATGCATTAGATTGGTGAGGCAAGACTTCCTTTCACTAAATCCGTGCTGACTTTGTCTCATCAGTCCATGTTTTTGTATATGCTCTGCAATTTTATTCTTAATAATAGCCTCCACCATCTTGCCCGGCACCGACGTCAGACTCACCGGTCTATAATTTCCCGGATCTCCTCTGGAACCCTTCTTAAAAATCGGAGTAACATTGGCTACCCTCCAGTCTTCCGGTACTACACTCGATTTTAGGGACAGATTGCATATTTCTAACAGTAGCTCCGCAAGTTCATTTTTTAGTTCTATTAATACTCTGGGATGAATACCATCAGGTCCCGGTGATTTACTACTCTTCAGCTTGCTGAACTGACCCATTACATCCTCCAAGGTTACAGAGAATTTGTTTAGTTTCTCCGACTCCCCCGCTTCAAATATTCTTTCCGGCACCGGTGTCCCGCCCAAATCCTCCTCGGTGAAGACCGAAGCAAAGAATTCATTTAATTTCTCCGCTACGGCTTTGTCCTCCTTGATCGCCCCTTTAACACCATTTTCGTCCAGCGGCCCAACCGACTCTTTGGCCGGTTTCCTGCTTTTAATGTATCTAAAAAAATTTTTACTATGTATTTTTGCTTCTTAAATTTGCATGCTATTATCTCTGATCATAGGGGTAGTAAAGCCCCGTGCTACTCCAGCATTATTTTTAAAGCACTGTTTGGAAGCGTGGGGCTTTTGATCATCTTCACCTCAGTGTGTTAGAAATGTTCCCTTTCTTGTGGCAATGTAGTTCTGAATGACTTTTCTGGAAGAAAAAAAAAAACCTTTGGCTCAGAGAATTTGATATGTAGAATTAAAAGTTAAAAATAAGTTGTAAATGATAAACCTTTTCTATATACTCATTTAATACATTTGAGATTAGCTATACACAATCAGTTTCTAAAGAAGTTGTCTTGGAGAATTGAAAGCAACAGATGGCCTTTTGTGAGTCACTCAAAAAAAAAATCATTCCTCTATGAATCATTCCATTTTCTTTCCTTAATGTTAATCTTTGAGGTGTACAAAATTACAATTACATTTATAGTCTCCAATTACCAAAATAGTTCAATGCGGATTACAATAAGAGTAGCTAAAAGATCTGGGAATATAGAGAAATATCAATTCTAACAGTTTAAACAGTAAAGCTAACCAGCCAAAAGATCTGGGAATAAACAAAAATTAAAACCAGTTCTAATAGTGTGCGAGGGCATAATCGAACTGGGCGCCCATCTTTAAGGGCGTCCCGGCGAAGGGGTGGGCCATCCCGTATTATCGAAACAAGATGGGCATCCATCTTTCGTTTCAATAATATGGTCGGGAACGCCCAAATCTCAACATTTAGGTCAACCTTAGAGATGGGCGACCTCAGTTTTCGGCGATAATGGAAACCGAGGATGCCCATCTCAAAAATGACCAACTACAAGGCATTTGGTCATGGGAGGAGCCAGCATTCATAGTGCACTGGTCCCCCTCACATGTCAGGACACCAACCGGGCACTCTAGGGGGCACTGCAGTGGACATCACAAATTGTTTCCAGCTGCATAGCTCCCTTACCTTGTGTGCTGAGCCCCCCCAAAACCTACTACCCACAACTCTACACCACTACCATAGCCCTTAGGGATGAAGGGGGGGCACTTACATGTGCATACAGTGGGTTTCAGGTGGGTTTTGGAGGGCTCCCATTTACCACCACGTGTAACAGGTAGGGGGGATGGGCCTGGGTCCACCTGTCTGAAGTGCACTGTATCCACTAAAAAGTGCTCCAGGGACCTGCATACTGCTGTCATGGAGCTGGGTATGACATTTGAGGCTGGCATAGAGGCTGGCCAAAAATGTGTTGTAATTTGTTTTCTTTTTTTTTTGGGTGGGAGGGGGTTGGTGACCACTGGGGAAATAAGGGGCGGTCATCCCCGATTCTTTCCGGTGGTCATCTGGTCAGTTCGGGCACCTTTTCGAGTCTTGGTTGTGAAAAAAAAGGGACCAAGTAAAGTCGGCCAAATGCTCATCAGGGACGCCCTTCTTTTTTCCATTATCGGCCGAGGACGCCTATCTCTTAATCACACCCCTGACCCGCCTTCGGTACACTGCCGACACGCCCCCTTGAACTTTGGTCGTCCCTGCGACGGAAAGCAGTTGAGGACACCCAAAATTGGCTTTCGATTATGCCGATTTGGGCGAACTTAGGAGAAGGACACCCATCTCCCGATTTGTATCGGAAGATGGCCCCCTTCTCCTTCTAAAATAAGCAGGCTAGTCACCTAAATACTGTGCAAACAATTAGTACTACTACTACTACTACTTATCATTTCTATAGCGCTACTAGACGTACGCAGCGCTATACACTTGAACATGAAGAGACAGTCCCTGCTCGACAGAGCTTACAATTAGAAAATTATATTGTTATCCATGACACACATGCATAACCTTTCTCTCCTGTACATATTTATTCTCTTATGAGGGTAATTCTGTAAAGGCTTTTCAGTAGAAAAGGCCTTTTATAAAATAGTGCAGCAGTATACCCACGTTTAAGCATGTTTAATGACTAGATGGTGGTCACTTCTGTCTTGCCTCTGCAACAGAAGTAACCTTCTGAAAGAGTAAATCTTTACTTTCCCAGGCAGAATTCCAGGCAAGAAAACTCTGGCTACTAAATAAGTATTAGACATAATAAATGTTTATTTAAATTGTCAAAGAAGCCAATCAGTAATTATTGAAATATTAACAAATAAACTCCCAATACAGTATAATAAGTAGCAAATTAAAAACAGAGTTTTCCCTGGGAGCTGTTTAATATGTCCACCTGCTAGTGTAGGCACATTGAGGCTCGCCATCCTCAGTTCTGTTTCCTCTTAAATTACTACTTCTACTACTTATCATTTCTAAAGCGCTACTAGACGTACGCAGCGCTGTACACTTGAACATGAAGAGACAGTCCCTGCTCAACAGAGCTTACAATCTAATTAGGACAGACAAACAGGACAAACAAGAGATAAGGGAATATTAAGGTGAGGATGCTAAAATAAGGGTTCTGAACAAGTGAATAAGGGTTAGCAGTTAAAAGCAGCATCAAAAAGGTGGGCTTTTAGCTTAGATTTGAAGACGGCCAGAGATGGAGCTTGACATACCGGGTCAGGAAGTCTATTCCAAGCATATGGTGCAGCAAGATAAGAAGTCAATAAGATTTGTTTGGCAGGATTTTCCTTCAGTAAAGCCATGTTACCTTGGTTCCTGTAACCGATTAGCTTCTAGATAGTTAACTATCCTGTCTTTCAGCAGCGACTCCATTATTTTTTTCTTCCTTTCTTCATTATCTTAATTGTAATTACCCTTCCTACCTAATGAACATGCATCTTTCCAGAATATTCTGTTTCCTGTTATGAATCAAATTCTATCATTTATTCTCTTATTATATTGGCAGTTAGGGCCTCTCATGCATTTAAGCATAAGTTTTCATTAGATAATGGGTATGTTATCAAGTTACCACCCCCACCCTCGTGCTAGGGCTATAGTTTTGCTCACACCCACTTACTTCTTCTGATTGTTTATCTGAATAGTGAAGGTGTCCTTAGTCATAGGAGTCTCTGGCTCAGTTGCTGACCAGCAACTTATCACAAGTCAGCACAGGCCAAAATGTCAAACCACAAATTTCTACACCCTTAGAAAGGTATTTTTCAGAAAAAAGCACATTTATAATTCCCTTTCAACTCTTAAGTCTGCTCCCATCTCAAGGAGAGCAAAACAACTTATAATAAAAACTAGAAACATGTATGGTTGGCACCTTTTCATGGCCTTTATGATATACAGTGGCTGCTGTAAACGTTGGTAAACAAAAAAATTTTGCCATGGATTCCCATCCCTGTGTCATTCTCTACTGTAGAGTCATGAGTGGTGTAGAACGAGTAGAAGTGAATCGATGTTTTACTCTTTCAAAAAGTACAAAGACTAGGGGGACACTAAATGACGTTACATGGAAATACTTTTAAAACAAATGGGAGGAAATATTTTTTCACTCAACAAATAGTTAAGTTCTGGAACTTGTTGCTGGAGGATGTGGTAACAGTGGTTAGCATATCTAGGTTTAAAAAAAAGTTTGGACAAGTTCCTGGAGGAATAGTCCATAGTCTGTTATTGAAGCAGACATGGGGAGGCCACTGCTTGTCCTGGGATTGGTAGCATGTAATGTTGTTACTAATTGGGTTTCTGCCAGGTACTTATGACCTAGATTGGCCACTGTTAAACAGGATACTGGACTAGATGGACCAGTTTGGCTATTCTTATGTTCTTATTGCTGCGTCCCTGGATCCTCTGGCAACCGCATTGCCGCTGGATCTTGCTGCTGTGTCCTTGGATCCTTTGCTGCATTGGCCAGGCTCTGGGGCCCAGGAATCTTGGGATTTTTGGGGGGTAGGGTGTGCAGCAAAGAATACGGGGATGTGACCAGCAGCAGGATCTGGGGACTCGGCTGACTGAGTAGAGGCTGGATCCTTCGGATTGTCTAGATATTACTTATACCAAACACTCCTTGCTCTTTCACACCTACCCATAGCTTTCCATTTCTCTCCACCCAGCCCATCCATCCCTATCACTAATCTCTCCTTTCTCAGCCTTCAGTAAACCTACCCTTTTCTCTCCACCCCATATCCAGCATTTATGTCCTATATGCCTCTGTGTTCCTCCTCCATATCCCTCCCTGTCTCCTTATCCAGCATAGTTCCTCTCCCCCAGGCCCACCTCCTAGTCCCCAGAAGTCTCCCAGTTCCCCCTACCTTCCAGTCATAGTATAGGGCCACAATCTCTGAAGGGCTGGCTTGTTCTGGTGTCGTGTAGTGGGGGGGGGGGGGGGGGCAGGAAATGTACACACACACATTTACACCCCACGACTTGCAGATACTTTTGAGCTACGAAAATGTGTGCATGTTTAATCAGAAAAAAGTACGTGGGTAGTTCAAACCTCACCCCAATCCTGCTCGGGAATGTCTTGTGCTACAGTAGGTGAAAGCAGGTGCTAAACAGCACACTTAATATAGCATGAGCAATTTTGCAAAAGCCAGTTTCTGTGGGCAATCTACCATTTTATCTATGAAAATTGCTTTGAAAATTGTCCTCCATAATGAGTTTCCCAGTAAGTAGATATCTATATCAAGTTAAATAATGGCATCAACAAAAGGAGACTGATAATTAGAGCTTCTGGTTTTAGTTTTTAACGAATAAACAATGATTCAGATATCGCTGATGAAATATTTTAAAATAAGCGTTCATTGAATAACCATTGGAAAAATGCCACTCCCCTTAGTATTCTTTCAACCTCCCCTGGTTCATCTTGTACCCTACACTCAGTTTTTATTTATTTAAACATTTTTATATACCACACAATCCAAATGTTCTCAGCGGTTCACAAGATATACATACATAAACTCAAAATACATTTCTTCACACCACCGTAACATTAAAACTAAGTAAAATGTAAACACAAATCACAAGATATACATACATAAAATCAAAATACATTTCTTCAAACAACATGACATTAAAACTAACTAAAATATAATCACAAACAACATAAAATCTTAGCTTCAGTCTCATTACTCAACCTGATCTCTTCTAGCTTCTCAATCAGTCGACCTATATGCTTGTATAAAGAGAGATATCTTCAATTCTCTTTTGAACGGTTTAATCTCTTGTATTTTCCTAAGTCTTAATGGTAAACTGTTCCACAAAATAGGACCTGCACGGATGACTCCTAAGTGACACAAATGCACATATTTGATTCCACTAGGAAAAGTTCTAGTGGCGCAAAAACACCAATAAACGCCTATATTTTCAAAGAACCTCCTAATCAGCTTGAAAATAAAGGCCTAAATTGATAATTTATAAACACCTAAGAATAGAAGCTGTAACAGTACCATACAACTACATAGCAAGTTAAGGGGGCTGAAAACTTTTTTTTTATTTTATTGTATTTGATATACCACCAATTGCCAAATGGCAGCTAGGCAGTTAACAATAAAAGCTCAGAGGAGCAGGGGAGGAGAGAGAAAAAGTATAGATAGTATAGATGGCATGTCCAGAAGGAAAAGCTTGATTAAAAAGCCACGATTTGATACGTTTCTTAGAAACAAGATATGAGGGTTCGGATTTGATATGGGAAGGCAAGAGTTCTAGAGCTTCGGGCAAAAGGCAGTGGCTCGAGTACTATTGAGACGTATGACGGAGGGAGGGGGAAGGTACAAGAAGGGACTGCTGGGATGATCGCAAGGGTCTGGGAGCGGCGTATAGAATAAGCAACTTGGAGATGTAGTCAGGGCTGACTGTAGGAGACGTTTGTTTACCAACAGAAGCAGTTTTGTAAGTAGGAGACGGGTAATCAATGTTCTGTTTGAAAAGGGGTGTGACAGGGTCAAATTTACACGCATTATATAAAACTTTGACAGCTGTGGATTGTACCAGATGGGAAAAGTTTTGCTAACGTATAATCTGGTACCATTGTTTGAGTTTCCTGTTTATCACTGTTCTAGTAACTCTGATCTCTCTTCTCTTGACATCATTCTTCCTCCACATTCTCGTTTTTTATTATACGCACCCAGTTTCTCTTTCTTCTTCATCTTACATTCCTCCCTTGGCCAAATTTATGCATGTTAAGTAAATACCTGTATCCTGTCTCTATTATGTCCCTCTGCTTCCCTTGGCATCATCTTTTCTATATGATATTTCTGAATCTAGTGCCATTCATGATCTAATGCTCATTTCACTGATATCTGCTGGAGTGTGAGCACCACAGGAAGACTGAATTTCAGCACGTGCAACTAAGGATTCAAAAAGACATGTACACTGTTAGCAAAAAAGAATCTTTATAGCAAGTGAAACGGACCTTGCAATTCTGTGATGTCATGGCCTATCTTTTCTCTATTTAGAGCTTTCTTTTGGCATTTCTCCATCCTCCTCTTTCTGTCATTATTCTGTCTTCACCTACTTCCCTTTCCTTTTCCTTCTTCTTGCTTTGCACTGCTCCCTCCGTTGCTTTTGCTGCTGGCCATGCAGATAAGGGTGATAATTTTGTGCTACCTCCAGTTGTATAGCAAGAATAACTTGGGCGCTAGCCAGCAGCAAGTAGATGGAAAGATTTGCTGCATGAGTGTACATGCTCTAGTGTCTCCATGGAGACACTAATCATATTTCAAGCAGGTGACAGATTGTAGTCATCTTGCTATCCCATGGTCACACAAATTCTTTGTCTGTTTGCCATCCTCTTCTACAGCAGCAAACAATGAAATGACAGAGTTGTTGGAACTTGGGCATAAATGTTGTAATGCAGAAACCTTACAATCTGCTTTTCTAGTTTGAGATTAGAAAGTGGACAGAATTCCCTCTATGCTGTGCAAGAGACTTTGGCCCATGTTGCGCTATGGAAGCAGTTTTGTGGTTTCAGTTGTCTAGAGCAGGCCAGATCCCTTGGAGTTCCCGTACAATTGAAATCATGGGCTTGATTCCTGCATCACCCTTGACGGTAAGAATATGGACAGCGGACTCCCGAGCACCTTAGAGGGAATACAAAAACATAGAAAATGATAGCAGATGATAAGACCTATCCATTCTGCCCATCTGTACCACTTACTGATTTTTGCTATTTCTTCCTCTCCCTTAGAGAAGCAATGGGTTATGTGTTCTCTGTGATTCAAGTCAAAACATGGGAGACAGGAATTTCTACATGCTTGTTCACTCTGAAGATCTTAGTATGCATCTATTTCAGTCTCTGTCACTTGAAAATGCATAAAGAGAAGTATCGTGCTGGCCACATCTGATCAGCCAACATGTTCGCTACCACTTGATATGTGGGTGGACTGTCTTGTAAAATTGACAACATAAGCATAGATCTTTGAGGAAATGTTGCTAAATACCTGGATGTATTTCAATTTGTCCCTCTGAGTGGTATTGATCAGCATTACCTCAGAAAAGCATTTTTATGTCTGATAAGCTCATCAGGATTGGTAGAAGGTGATTATGAGGGCTCCCTGGGTTTATTTGCCTTCAAGTAGCTCCCTGGGTCCGGTGCATTTCAACTGAAAAGTGAAATATTTTTCTTTCCATTGCTACACAGACTTATAATTTTATTTTCTGAAGTGTTATTTTTCTAATGTTTGTTTAGTTGCTTATCATTGGTGGCTCTTTTGGGCTCCGTGAATTCGCCCAAATTCGATATGATGCCCAGAAGCTCCACAGAAAGGTAAGTGGTTTTGCCTTGAACTTTGATGTCCATTGTAAAATGCAGTGTTTAGGTCATTGGAGACAAAGGGGCCCTTTTACTAAGATGCGCTGAAAAATGGCCTGCGCTGGTGTAGGCGCTTATATTGGACATACGCAGGTCCATTTTTCAGAGTGCCTGCAATAAAGGCCATTTTGGGGGGGGGGGGGGGCAAAAATGGATGTATGGCAAAATAAAAATCAGCATGTGCCCGTTTTGTGCCCGAGACCTTACTGCCACCCATTGACTTAGCAGTAAGGTCTCATGTGTTAACCGGGCAGTAATCGTCGGGCGATTACCACCCAGTTAGCTCCACGCAATAGAAAATAGAAATTATTTTCTGCTGCGCGTTTTGGACGTGTGTCAAAATTTAGAATTACTGCCTGGGGCACGCAGTAGCCGGGTGGTAGTTCTAATTTGATGCACGTTGTATGCGCCTTAGTAAAAGGGCCCCTATGGATTTTGTTGTGTTAGATTTGCACATAATTACAGTTCTGGTAAGAATGCTTTCCTTGCTTGTAGCTCAAGAATTTGTTGACTCGTGCACACAGTAGACAACATAAAATTTTGCTGGGATGAAAACTTCTGTAGTTTGTAACCACGGGCCACTGAAGTGTACTCATGCCTTGAAACCCCAGGCCCAAAAGACTAGTTAGCTGACACTGATGCGTGATTTAGAGGAAGTGTAAATGCTGACAGGGTAATTCTTGAAATATATGTATATTCCCTTTGTAAAACGAAAAAGCATATTTATGTTTTAACATGTATGGCACACTGCACCCAGAGCATGCCCTGTTGAAATCTTTGAACCTGATTTTTTTTTGAAAGGATTTATGCTCCTAACTTTCAGAGTTATGCTCCATAATTGGCCTCTCTCAAAATTCACCAGGGCTGAGGGCATAACTTTAGATTTTCACTAAACTAAATTTAGGAGCATAAAAAGTGGGTGGTAACAGATGTATATTTAGGGCAGGAAAAAGTTAGAAATTTAGCACTTCAGCACTAGGGTCACAAATTAGGCTCATAAATCTTAGTAAGTGGATGGCAGGCCTAAATTTTGAAAGATAAATGATAAAGATAACAATATTGACCAGTCTTGATTAAAGTGCGTAATGCTCTTTGGTAAAGTATAATACTATTGAGTTGAATTGCTGAGGTCATACGAAAAACAGTTGAAAGAGTCTGAGACTTTTTTTGAAACTATAATATAGTAGAAAGCACAGGGGGGAGTAACTTGCACAGAGCCACAGTTAACAGTTGTAACTAACTTAGTAGACAGATTAGATGGGCCATACCAATCTTTTATCTACATTTGGATATTTGTGTGGTGCATGTGAACGTTTACACATTAGAGTGGCAGTTCCCAAACTGCGCTGCAGCACCCTGGTGCACTACAGTGAACTGTTAGGGGTGCCGCGGAAAATCCTGACCTCCTTCCCACAATCCAGCATTGCTCCCTACTTTCCCCTCCCGCAGGTCCGGAATCTGCCGCTTCCTCCTCCTTCCCCCCGCTGCTCCTGCAGCACTTTCAGCTTATGTATTCGTGCCGCCCACGATTCACACAGGCATCAGAGAGGCCTGGACACTGCAGCGGGAAGGCCCCGGAGTGCCTGTGTGAATCACGGATAGCCTGAAAAAAATGTAAGCTGGGAGCAATGCAGCGGCGGCAGGAGAAGGAAGCTGCAGCGATCCTGGACCTGTGGGATTGAAGGTAGCGAGTGATGCTGGATTTGGGGAAGGCAGAGGTGTGCTGGACTTATGGGAGGAAAGGGAGAGAGGTGCTGGATTATCTGGGAGGAGAGGGGCTGCAGGGAATGGTTTCCTGGACTTTCTGGGAAGAGGGAGCTTGCAGGTAATGGAGAGGTGTGCTGGACTTATGGGAGGAGAGAGGCTGCAGGGAACGGTGTGCTGGACTTTCTTGGAGGAGGGGGGTCTGCAGAGAATGGAGAGGTGTGCTGGGCTATCTGGGAGGAGAGGGGCTGCAGGGAAGGGAGAGGTGCACTGAACTTTTAGGGAGGAGATGTGTGCTGGAGTGAGAGGAGGGGGCTGCAGGGAAAGGGAGACCTATGTGGTGGGGGGGAGGGGTGGAGACCTATGTAGCCAAGATGGGAATGTGCCGTGAAAAATTGCTCAGAAACTAAGGGTGCCACTGCATTAAAGCATGTTTGCTTTATTTCATTTTATTAGAGTAAGGATCACCTGTGATGTGAAATGCCCTTCAGTCTTATGCTGTTCTAAATGGCTTGATGTTTTGGAGTCATGGTATCTATTATTATAACGATTGAGTGAAAACACTGATGGTCACCCTTACTTCACACATATTTTGTTTCATGACGTATCCTGAATTTTAGAATCGTTTGTATGAAGTTTTACCTTTTATTCCTCCAAGAATTTGGGTTTTTCCCCCCCAGAGGGTTTCTATCTACCATCATGTACTATCTATAACTGCTCTGTGAGGAAAAGTTTTAAAACATGGAGGGGGTGGGATCCTAAAAGGTTAATGGCTAAGAGGAAAAAAAAAAAAAGAAAACAACTGGGAATTAAACCAGCAGAGGGCAGAAGAGATCCACAAAATAGTCGAAATGTACTGAGGGATGTATGTAGTACTGTTTTACTCGAACACTGGATTGTCTCTGTGACCACTGTAATTTTAGACTTCTTAAGCCTAAAAGTGTAACTGTGGGTATAAGTAAGTGTGCATGCATGCTTTCTAAATAAATAATATGTGCTTCATCTTTCTCTGTGGCTTCTTTTGTTCCCACATTTACCATAGACTCTTAAGGGACCCTGATTGTACACAGGCATCACAAAATGTTTAATTCAGGGTTTTGAGGCAAGAGAAGACTAAACATGAGATTTTAACATTGTACATTGTCAGAAATAAGACATGTGGTTACATCAGAGACATACAGAGCTAACACTGGGGGACAACATAGTTACTGTATCAAAGTTAATCCAGAAAATTTAACACGTAGAGATGTCTCTCTACTGGTATTTAAATCTATAATATAGGGCTTTACATCAGCAGGAGTAAATATATTCAACATTTGATGTATGCCGCAGAAGCTGAGATTTAAGTGTAGTTCTAAACCCTCTGTGTAATTACTTTCAGTTAACCACAATGGCTGCTCAAATTAAAATAATAGAAATAAAATAAAACATAGAAAAGAAAATAAGATAACTTTTTTATTGGACTAACAATACATTTTTTGATTAGCTTTCAAAGATAACCCTTCTTCTTCAGATCAGTATTTTATGAAAGGCTTACTGAACAAGATGATTTTGTAATATACATATATAGAGAAATACATATATAGATTGTAGCACATCCATCAGGAACAGCCATTTTACAGAGGAACACATTCCAAAAAGAGGGGTGTTTCTCAGGGTTTCAATGTGCAGGTTCTGGATTTTATAAACTGGATGTCCAGGCTGAACCAAAATCTCTACTTTTTGGATTTTTGAGATGAACTTATTCCTCGGTCACTCTTGCAAACCCCAGGTCCAAATGAACAGCTGACACGGCTGCCTCAGAGCAGGTTTTAATGCATATAAACTATGGCCCTGCCTATACCATGCCTGCAACATCCCCCCTTTGAAACTGCATGTGTTGCAGATGTACTCGCATAAATAGCAGGTTTCTAAAATTGTTATCTCCACACAGTGGGCATTTACACATGTAATGCAATAAAAGCACTTCCTTATACTAACATAGTAAATGATTGCCGATAAAGACCTGTATGGTCCATCCAGTCTGCCCAACAAGACAGCCAGAGTTGTACATGCTTCTCTGTGCAGATTACATTCTTTTATACCCTGTTTGAAGTGTGATGGTCATTTAATTTTGCTTTGATTCAATGCTGTTTCTGTATAGGGATCTGTATTTATCCCACACACTTTTGAATTCAGTCACTGGTTTTTGTCTACCACAGAGGGTATTTCAGGCATCCACCACCCCAAAAAAGTACTGCTTGATGTTACTTAATTCATGCCTTCAAGTTCTACCACTTCCCCATCTCCGAAGACAGTTCTATTTTGTATAAATACCTTTCAAGTATTTAAATATCTGTACATTCAATCTCTTATGTCTTTTGGTGTAAATCTTGTACCACTTTTGCCACCTTCCTCTGAACTGCTTTGAGTGTTTGTATGTCCTTAGTGAGATACAGCTTCCAAATATGTATAGTATTTGGGAGCTAACACTTTCTTCCTCAGGTCATAACAGAATGAGCAAAAGATGACATTACTGGAAAATATAAGTGAATCATAAAAAATGTTCCATTGCTAAGTCTGAAGGGGAAAGATGGTGTGGTGGAGCTTGATAGGTTATTAGATGATGACAGGCAGTAAAGGTTTATAACTCACGAGTTTCTAAAAAAGCTCTGATCTTTCTTAACGCCTTTCTTGTAATTTCCAAAGCGTTTGATATTTAAGTTTCATAAATCTTTCAGCATTTTAAACTTTCATTAAATACACTGATCATAAGAGTAATTGATATAGTGGTCTGGCCAAGAAAAGTGCTCCCCCATGAAGGCATCATCTTGGTTTTCTGTGTCTGTGAAAGTTGATTCTTGTCATCAGCATTTAGCCTATCTCTCCAGAATAGCATCCTTGACATTTTCTGCAATGTATGTAGAGAAAGATCAGATATTAGACACAAGAATCACCTCGGACATAAAATCACATGCCACAGGGAAAACCAAGATCACATCTCCATGGGCTGGGGGGACGGGGACGTTTTTTA